>NW_027667812.1:1000000-2349047 GCF_963924665.1 Micromys minutus | reverse complement strand
TGTTGGCCGAGCCCCTTACGTCTAGAATACTTTCCACGAAGAACAAGGTCTTGCTGCCAGACACAGATGCCAATCCTAAAGATAAGGCTTTTTGTAAAAATTAGTTTCCAGATGGGGAATAGCTAAAGTGTGTTTTCTGATTGTTAAAGGAATTTCAGCAGCCCCAATAAAAGGAAATAGCAGGCTCACAGTTACCATTCGGAGTCTTGGCTAAACAATTAGTGCCAGGGGTTTGCTGCTCTGGGTAAAGCCTGTGAGTGATTCCAGTGGGCCCTGCAGCAATGAACACCATCCTCACCTCTGCCCCAGCCCAAAGGCGAGTTCTTACTCCTTGGCCTTGCAGGCATGGTTGCTCCCAACACCATAGGTCATTTTTTTAGGGCAGATCTTGGGTTTCTGTACCTAAATCCTGGAAACCCTGGACAGATTTGATGAGTAGAGAATTGGCACCTTATGTCTCAGTTTGCCTTTACTTGGAAATCTAGAAGCATCTGTTTAGATTGTGCCTTTACATCCTGGGGTTGTCTCTTGGACCCTGTCTCAGTTAGGGTTTTACTGCTGTGAACAGACACCGAGACCAAGGCAACTCTTATAAATGACAACATTTAACTGGGACTGGCTTACAGGTTCAAAGGATCAGTCGTTATCATCAAGGTGGGAACATGGCAGCATCCAGGCAGGCATGGTACAGGAGGAGCTGAGAGTTCTGCATCTTCATCTGAAGGCTGCTAGTGAAAAATTGGCTTCCAGGCAGCTAGAATGAGGGTCTTAAAGCCCATGCCCACAGTGACACACCCACTCCACCAAGACCACACCTCCTCCAACAAGGCCACACCTCCTCCAATAAGGCCACACCTCCTCCAACAAAGCCACACCCACTCCAGCAAAGCCACACCTCTTAATAGTGCCACTCCCTGGGCCGAGTATATTCAAACCATGACAGAGCTTTCTCTTAGAAGTTCACCTTTAGCCGGTTAATCCTACACACTTTGAAAATACCACATCTGAGGAGCATCCCTGGCAGATGAGAGTAGGGTGGAAGGTAAGTGGAAGGCGCAGGACCGAGGTCTCGCTGACACCCCTGAGGAGCATCAGGGATGAGGAAAAGACGCTTCCATGGCTTGTTCTCCCGAACCTCATAGTGTGAACCTATCACCGTGATAATGGAGGAGAGAGGTGTGCTCTGCAGGGTGGGCGGTAGAGCCTGGAGACAGAGCCCTGGTACATGACACAGCGTGTGACGCAGCGTCATGACACATAGATGACACGCTGCATTACATAGTGTGTGACATAATGTATGTCACAGTGTATGACACAGTGTGTAACACAGTACGTGACATAGTGTGTGACACAGAGCATGTCACAGTACATGACACAGTATATGATATATAGTGCATGATATAGCCATGACACACTGCATGACACAGTACATGACACATAGCATGGCAAAAAAGCAGAAATTACTCATATTTTGGGGCAAAATGCAGAAATTCCCCATATTTTGAGGTTAAAAGTCTTGAATTTCCCTTATGTTGGTGCAAAAACACATAAATTTCTTCAATTTGGGGGCAAAAAAGCAGAAATTTCCCTTATTATGGAGCAAAATTGAAGAATTTTCCTTATTTTGGGGCAAAAAAGACAGAAATTCCTTTTGTTTTGGGGGAAAATGACAGAAATTCCACTTATTTTGAGGTAAAAAGGCAGAAATTCCGCTTATTGGGGGGCAAAAAACAGAAATTTCCCTTATTTTGGGGCAAAACTCAGAAATTCCACTTATTTTGGGGCAAAATTCTAGTAATTTTCCTTATTTTGGGTCAAAATTGCAGAAATTTTACTTATTTTAAGGCAAAATTGCAGAAATTTCACTTATTTCAGAAAAAAAGCAGAAATTTTCTTATTTTGGTACAAAAAGGCAAAAATTTCTTCAATTTTTGGAACAAAAATGCAGAAATTTTTCTTATTTTGGGACAAAAAGGCAGAAATCTCCCATATTTTGGGGCAAAAATGCAGAAATTCTTCTTATTTTGAGGTAAAAAGGCTGAAATTCCCCTTATTTTGAGGTAAAAAGGCTGAAATTCCCTTTATTTGGGGGCAAAAAGGAAGAAATTTCCCTTATTTTGGGGAAAAATTGCAGAAATTTCACTTACTTCAGAGTAATAAGTTAGAAATTTTTTTTATTTTGGGGCAAAAAGACAGAAATTCCCTTTGTTTTGGGGGAAAAAGACAGAAATTCCACATTTTAGAGGCAAAAAAGCAGAAATTCCTTTTATTTTGGAGTAAAAATGAAGAAATTTCTTTTTTTGCGGCAAAAGGTATACATTCCCCTTATTTTCAGTCTAAGAGGCAGAAATTCCCCGTATTTTGGAGAAAATTGCAGAAATTCCCCTAATTGTGGGGCAAAGAGGCAGAAATTTCCTTTATGTTAGGGCAAAAAGACAGAAATTCTCCTTATTTTGGGGCAAAACTCAGAAATTCCACTTATTTTGGGGGCAAAATTCCAGAAATTTCCCTTATTTTGGGGCAAAATTGCAGAAATTTTACTTATTTGGGGGCAAAATTGCAGAAATTTCACTTATTTCAGAAAAAAAGCAAAATTTTCTTATTTTGGTGCAAAAAGCCAGAAATTTCTTTTATTTTGGTACAAAATTGCAGAAATTTTTCTTATTTTAGGGCAAAAAGGCAGAAATCTCCCATATTTTGGGGCAAAAATTCAGAAATTCCTCTTATTTTTAGGTAAAAAGACTGAAATTCCCCTTATTTGGGGGCA
Source organism: Micromys minutus (assembly GCF_963924665.1). Taxonomy (NCBI): domain Eukaryota; kingdom Metazoa; phylum Chordata; class Mammalia; order Rodentia; family Muridae; genus Micromys; species Micromys minutus. Next base: position 2,346,280 of record NW_027667812.1, on the reverse strand, counting down.
AAAAGGCAGAAATTTCCCTTATTTTGAGGCAAAATTGCAGAAATTTCACTTATTTCAGAGAACAAAAGCAAAAATTTTTCTTATTTTAGGGCAAAATGCAGAAATTCCCATTATTTTGGGGCAAAAAGGCAGAAATTCACCTTATTTTGGGGTAAAATTGCAGACATTTCACATATATCAGGGCAAAAAGGCAGAAATTCCCCTTATTTTGGGATAAAATTGCAGAAATGTCCCTTGTTTGGGGGCAAAATGCAGAAAATCCCTTTAATTTCGGGCAAAAAAGCAGAAATTCCCCGTATTTTGGAGCAAAATTGCCGAAATTCCCCTAATTTGAGGCAAAAAGACAGAAATTCCCTTTGTTTTGGGGGAAAAAGACAGAAATTCCACTTATTTAGAGGCCAAAAAGCAGAAATTCCCCTTATTTTGGAGCAAAAATGAAGAAATTTCCGTTTTTTATGGCAAAAAGTTATGCATTCTTATTTTGGGGAAAAAGGCAGAAGTTCCCTGTATTTTGGAGCAAAATTGCAGAAATTCCCCTAATTGTGGGGCAAAAAGGCAGAAATTCCCTATATGTTAGGGCAAAAAGACAGAAATTCTCCTTATTTTTGGGCAAAAATCAGAAATTCCACTTATTTTGGGGCAAAATTCCAGAAATTTCCCTTATTTTGTGGCAAAATTGCAGAAATTTCAGTTATTTTGGGGCAAAATTGCAGAAATTTCACTTATTTCAGAGAAAAAGCAGAAATTTTCTTATTTTGGTGCAAAAAGACAGAAATTTCTTTTATTTTGGTACAAAATTGCAGAAATTTTTTTATTTTGGGCAAAAAGGCAGAAATCTCCCATATTTTGGGGCAAAAATGCAGAAATTCCTTTTTTTGTGGTAAAAAAGCTAAGATTCCCCTTATTTGTGGGCAAAAAGACAGAAATTTCCATTATTTTGGGGCAAAATTGCAGAAATTTCACTTATTTCAGAGTAATAAGTCAGAAATTTTCCTGATTTTGGGGCAAAAAAGACAGAAATTCCCTTTGTTTTGGAGGAAAAAGACAGAAATTCCACTTTTTTAGAGGCAAAAAAGCAGAAATTCCTTTTATTTTGGAGTAAAAATGAAGATATTTCTTTTTTTTGTGGCAAAAAATATATATTCCCCTTATTTTCAGGCTAAAAAGCAGAAATTCCCCATATTTTGGAGCAAAATTGCAGAAATTCCCCTAATTGTGGGGCAAAAAGTCAGAAATTCCCTGTATGTTAGGGCAAAAAGACCGAAATTCTCCTTATTTTGGGGCAAAACTCAGAAATTCCACTTATTTTAGGGCAAAATTCCAGAAATTTCCCTTATTTTGGGGCAAAATTGCAGAAATTTCACTTATTTTGGAGCAAAATTGCAGAAATTTCACTTATTTCAGAAAAAAAGCAGAAATTTTCTTATTTTGGTGCAAAAAGGCAGAAATTTCTTTTATTTTGGTACAAAATTGCATAAATTATTCTTATTTTGGAAGAAAAAGGAAGAAATCTCCCATATTTTGGGGCAAAAATGCAGCAATTCCTCTTATTTTGAGGTAACAAGGCTTAAATTCCCCTTATTTGGGGGGAAAAAGGCAGAAATTTCCCTTATTTTCGAGCAAAATTGCAGAAATTTCACTTATTTCAGGGTAATAAGTCAGAAATTTTCCTTATTTTGGGGCAAAAAAGACAGAAATTCCCTTTGTTTTTGGGGATAAAGACAGAAATTCCACTTTTTTAGAGGCAAAAAAGCAGAAATTCTTTTTATTTTGGAGTAAAAATGAAGAAATTTCCTTTTTTTGTGGCAAAAGGTATACATTCCCCTAATTTTCGGGCTAAAAAGCAGAAATTCCTCGAAAATTGAGCAAAATTGCAGAAATTCCCCTAATTGTGGGGCAAAAAGGCACAAATTCCCTATATGTTGGGTCAAAAAGACAGAAATTCTCATTTTGGGGCAAAACTCAGAAATTCCACTTATTTTGGGTCAAAATTCCAGAAATTATCCTTATTTAGGGGCAAAATTGCAGAGATTTCACTAATTTCAGGGAAAAAAGACAAAAATTTTCCTTATTTTGGGGCAAAAAGGCAGAAATTCCTAATATTTTGTGGCAAAAATACAGAAATTCCCCTTATTTTGAGGTAAAAAGGCTGAAATTCCTGTTAATTGGGGGCAAAAAGGCAGAAATTTCCCTTATTTTGGTGCAAAATTGAAGAAATTTCACTTATTTCAGGGTTATAAGTCAGAAATTTTCCTTATTTTGGGGCCAAAATGACAGAAATTCCCTTTGTTTTGGGGGAAAAAGAGAGAAATTCCACTTATTTAGAGGCAAAAAAGCAGATATTCCCCTTATTTTGGAGCAAAAATGAAGAAATTTCCCTTTTTAATTGCAAAAAGGTATGCATTCTTCTTATTTTCGGGCAAAAAGGCAGAAATTCCCTGTATTTTGGAGCAAAATTGCAGAAATTCCCCTAATTGTGGGGCAAAAAGGCAGAAATTCCCTATATGTTAGGGCAAAAAGACAGAAATTCTCCTTATTTTTGGGCAAAAATCAGAAATTCCACTTATTTTGGGGCAAAATTCCAGAAATTTCCCTTATTTTGTGGCAAAATTGCAGAAATTTCAGTTATTTTGGGGCAAAATTGCAGAAATTTCACTTATTTCAGAGAAAAAGCAGAAATTTTCTTATTTTGGTGCAAAAAGACAGAAATTTCTTTTATTTTGGTACAAAATTGTAGAAATTTTTTTATTTTGGGCAAAAAGGCAGAAATCTCCCATATTTTGGGGCAAAAATGCAGAAATTCCTTTTTTTGTGGTAAAAAAGCTAAGATTCCCCTTATTTGTGGGCAAAAAGACAGAAATTTCCATTATTTTGGGGCAAAATTGCAGAAATTTCACTTATTTCAGAGTAATAAGTCAGAAATTTTCCTGATTTTGGGGCAAAAAAGACAGAAATTCCCTTTGTTTTGGAGGAAAAAGACAGAAATTCCACTTTTTTAGAGGCAAAAAAGCAGAAATTCCTTTTATTTTGGAGTAAAAATGAAGATATTTCTTTTTTTTGTGGCAAAAAATATATATTCCCCTTATTTTCAGGCTAAAAAGCAGAAATTCCCCATATTTTGGAGCAAAATTGCAGAAATTCCCCTAATTGTGGGGCAAAAAGTCAGAAATTCCCTGTATGTTAGGGCAAAAAGACCGAAATTCTCCTTATTTTGGGGCAAAACTCAGAAATTCCACTTATTTTAGGGCAAAATTCCAGAAATTTCCCTTATTTTGGGGCAAAATTGCAGAAATTTCACTTATTTTGGAGCAAAATTGCAGAAATTTCACTTATTTCAGAAAAAAAGCAGAAATTTTCTTATTTTGGTGCAAAAAGGCAGAAATTTCTTTTATTTTGGTACAAAATTGCATAAATTATTCTTATTTTGGAAGAAAAAGGAAGAAATCTCCCATATTTTGGGGCAAAAATGCAGCAATTCCTCTTATTTTGAGGTAACAAGGCTTAAATTCCCCTTATTTGGGGGGAAAAAGGCAGAAATTTCCCTTATTTTCGAGCAAAATTGCAGAAATTTCACTTATTTCAGGGTAATAAGTCAGAAATTTTCCTTATTTTGGGGCAAAAAAGACAGAAATTCCCTTTGTTTTTGGGGATAAAGACAGAAATTCCACTTTTTTAGAGGCAAAAAAGCAGAAATTCTTTTTATTTTGGAGTAAAAATGAAGAAATTTCCTTTTTTTTGTGGCAAAAGGTATACATTCCCCTAATTTTCGGGCTAAAAAGCAGAAATTCCTCGAAAATTGAGCAAAATTGCAGAAATTCCCCTAATTGTGGGGCAAAAAGGCACAAATTCCCTATATGTTGGGTCAAAAAGACAGAAATTCTCATTTTGGGGCAAAACTCAGAAATTCCACTTATTTTGGGTCAAAATTCCAGAAATTATCCTTATTTAGGGGCAAAATTGCAGAGATTTCACTAATTTCAGGGAAAAAAGACAAAAATTTTCCTTATTTTGGGGCAAAAAGGCAGAAATTCCTAATATTTTGTGGCAAAAATACAGAAATTCCCCTTATTTTGAGGTAAAAAGGCTGAAATTCCTGTTAATTGGGGGCAAAAAGGCAGAAATTTCCCTTATTTTGGTGCAAAATTGAAGAAATTTCACTTATTTCAGGGTTATAAGTCAGAAATTTTCCTTATTTTGGGGCCAAAATGACAGAAATTCCCTTTGTTTTGGGGGAAAAAGAGAGAAATTCCACTTATTTAGAGGCAAAAAAGCAGATATTCCCCTTATTTTGGAGCAAAAATGAAGAAATTTCCCTTTTTAATTGCAAAAAGGTATGCATTCTTCTTATTTTCGGGCAAAAAGGCAGAAATTCCCTGTATTTTGGAGCAAAATTGCAGAAATTCCCCTAATTGTGGGGCAAAAAGGCAGAAATTCCCTATATGTTAGGGCAAAAAGATAGAAATTCTCCTTATTTTTGGGCAAAAATCAGAAATTCCACTTATTTTGGGGCAAAATTCCAGAAATTTCCCTTATTTTGTGGCAAAATTGCAGAAATTTCAGTTATTTTGGGGCAAAATTGCAGAAATTTCACTTATTTCAGAGAAAAAGCAGAAATTTTCTTATTTTGGTGCAAAAAGACAGAAATTTCTTTTATTTTGGTACAAAATTGTAGAAATTTTTTTATTTTGGGCAAAAAGGCAGAAATCTCCCATATTTTGGGGCAAAAATGCAGAAATTCCTTTTTTTGTGGTAAAAAAGCTAAGATTCCCCTTATTTGTGGGCAAAAAGACAGAAATTTCCATTATTTTGGGGCAAAATTGCAGAAATTTCACTTATTTCAGAGTAATAAGTCAGAAATTTTCCTGATTTTGGGGCAAAAAAGACAGAAATTCCCTTTGTTTTGGAGGAAAAAGACAGAAATTCCACTTTTTTAGAGGCAAAAAAGCAGAAATTCCTTTTATTTTGGAGTAAAAATGAAGATATTTCTTTTTTTTGTGGCAAAAAATATATATTCCCCTTATTTTCAGGCTAAAAAGCAGAAATTCCCCATATTTTGGAGCAAAATTGCAGAAATTCCCCTAATTGTGGGGCAAAAAGTCAGAAATTCCCTGTATGTTAGGGCAAAAAGACCGAAATTCTCCTTATTTTGGGGCAAAACTCAGAAATTCCACTTATTTTAGGGCAAAATTCCAGAAATTTCCCTTATTTTGGGGCAAAATTGCAGAAATTTCACTTATTTTGGAGCAAAATTGCAGAAATTTCACTTATTTCAGAAAAAAAGCAGAAATTTTCTTATTTTGGTGCAAAAAGGCAGAAATTTCTTTTATTTTGGTACAAAATTGCATAAATTATTCTTATTTTGAAAGAAAAAGGCAGAAATCTCCCATATTTTGGGGCAAAAATGCAGCAATTCCTCTTATTTTGAGGTAACAAGGCTTAAATTCCCCTTATTTGGGGGGAAAAAGGCAGAAATTTCCCTTATTTTCGAGCAAAATTGCAGAAATTTCACTTATTTCAGGGTAATAAGTCAGAAATTTTCCTTATTTTGGGGCAAAAAAGACAGAAATTCCCTTTGTTTTTGGGGATAAAGACAGAAATTCCACTTTTTTAGAGGCAAAAAAGCAGAAATTCTTTTTATTTTGGAGTAAAAATGAAGAAATTTCCTTTTTTTGTGGCAAAAGGTATACATTCCCCTAATTTTCGGGCTAAAAAGCAGAAATTCCTCGAAAATTGAGCAAAATTGCAGAAATTCCCCTAATTGTGGGGCAAAAAGGCACAAATTCCCTATATGTTGGGGCAAAAAGACAGAAATTCTCATTTTGGGGCAAAATTCCAGAAATTTCCCTTATTTTGGGGCAAAATTGCAGAAATTTCCCTTATTTAGGGGCAAAATTGCAGAGATTTCACTAATTTCAGGGAAAAAAGACAAAAATTTTCCTTATTTTGGGGCAAAAAGGCAGAAATTCCTAATATTTTGTGGCAAAAATACAGAAATTCCCCTTATTTTGAGGTAAAAAGGCTGAAATTCCTGTTAATTGGGGGCAAAAAGGCAGAAATTTCCCTTATTTTGGTGCAAAATTGAAGAAATTTCACTTATTTCAGGGTTATAAGTCAGAAATTTTCCTTATTTTGGGGCCAAAATGACAGAAATTCCCTTTGTTTTGGGGGGAAAAGAGAGAAATTCCACTTATTTAGAGGCAAAAAAGCAGATATTCCCCTTATTTTGGAGCAAAAATGAAGAAATTTCCCTTTTTAATTGCAAAAAGGTATGCATTCTTCTTATTTTCGGGCAAAAAGGCAGAAATTCCCTGTATTTTGGAGCAAAATTGCAGAAATTCCCCTAATTGTGGGGCAAAAAGGCAGAACTTTCCTATATGTTGGGGCAAAAAGACAGAAATTCTTCTTAATTTGGGGGCAAACTCAGAAATTCCACTTATTTTGCGGGCAAAATTCCAGAAATTTCCCTTATTTTGGGGCAAAATTGCAGAAATTTCACTTATTTTCAGGCAAAATTGCAGAAATTTCACTTACTTCAGAAAAAAAACAGAATTTTCTTATTTTGGTGCAAAAAGGCAGAAATTTCTTTTATTTTGGTACAAAATTGCAGAAATTTTTCTTATTTTGGGTCAAAAAGGCAGAAATTCCTAATATTTTGTTGCAAAAATGCAGAAATTCCCCTTATTTTGTGGTAAAAATTCTGAAATTCCCTTTATATGAGGGCAAAAAGGCAGAAATTTCCCTTATTTTGGGGCAAAATTGCAGAAATTTCACTTATTTCAGTGTAATAAGTCAGAAATTTTCTTTATTTTGGGGCAAAAAAGACAGAAATTCTTTTTGTTTTGAGGGAAAAAGGCAGAAATTCCACTTTTTTAGCGGCAAAAAAGCAAAAATTCATTTTATTTTGGAGTAAAAATGAAGAAATTTCTTTTTTTTGTGGCAAAAAGTATACATTCCCCTTATTTTCAGGCTAAAAAGCAGAAATTCCCCGTATTTTGGAGCAAAATTGCAGAAATTCCCCTAATTGTGGGGCAAAAAGGCAGAAATTGCCTATATGTTGGGGCAAAAAGACAGAAATTCTCCTAATTTTGGGGCAAAACTCAGAAATTCCACTTACTTTGGGGCAAAATTCCAAAAATTTCCCTTATTTTGGGCCAAAATTGCAGAAATTTCACTTATTTTGAGGCAAAATTGCAGAAATTTCACTTATTTCAGGGTAATAAGTCAGAAATTTTCCTTATTTTGGGGCAAAAACACAGAAATTCCCTTTGTTTTGGGAGAAAAAGACAGAAATTCCACTTTTTTAGAGGCAAAAAAGCAAAAATTCCTTTTATTTTGGAGTAAAAATGAAGAAATTTCCCTTTTTTGTGGCAAAATATATACATTCCACTTATTTTTGGGCTAAAAAGCAGAAATTACCCGTATTTTGGAGCAAAATTGCAGAAATTTCCCTAATTGTGGGGCAAAAAGGCAGAAATTCCCTATATGTTGGGGCAAAAAGACAGAAATTCTCCTTATTTTGGGGCAAAACTCAGAAATTCCACTTATTTTGGGAGCAAAATTCCAGAAATTTCCCTTATTTTGGGGCAAAATTGCAGAAATTTCACTTATTTCGTGGCAAAATTGCAGAAATTTCACTTATTTCATGGTAAAAAGGCAGAAATTATCCTTATTTTGGGGCAAAAATGCAGAAATTCCAAATATTTTGTGGCAAAAATGCAGAAATTCCCCTTATTTTGAGGTAAAAAGGCTGAAATTCCCCTTATTTGGGGGCAAAAAAAAAGAATTTCTTATTTTGGGGCAAAATTGCAGAAATTTTACTTATTTCAGAGTAATAAGTCAGAAATTTTCCTTATTTTGCGGCAAAAAAAAACAGAAATTCCACTTATTTAGAGGCAAAAAAGCAGAAATTCCGCTTATTTTGGAGCAAAAATTAAGAAATTTTCCTTTTTTATGGCAAAAAGATATGCATTCTTCTTGTTTTCGGTCAAAAAGGCAGAAATTCCCCGTTTTTTGGAGCAAAATTGCAGAACTTCCCCTAATTTTGGGGCAAAAAGCCAGAAATTCCCCGTATTTTGGAGCAAAATTGCAGAAATTCCCCTAATTGTGGGCAAAAAGGCAGAAATTCCCTATATGTTGGGGCAAAAAGACAGAAATTCTCCTTATTTTGGGGCAAAACTCAGAAATTCCACTTATTTTGGTGCAAAATTCCAGAAATTTCCCTTATTTTAGGGCAAAATTGCAGAAATTTCACTTATTTTGGGGCAAAATTGCAGAAATTTAACTTATTTCAGAAAAAAATTCAGAAATTTTTCTATTTTGGTGCAAAAAGGCAGAAATTTCTTTTATTTTGGTACAAAATTGCAGAAATTTTTCTTATTTTGGGGCAAAAAGTCAGAAATCTCCCATATTTAGGGGAAAAATGCAGAAATTCCTCTTATTTTGAGGTAAAAATGCTGAAATTTCCCTTATTTGGGGGCAAAAAGGCAGAAATTTCCCTTATTTTGAGGCAAAATTGCAGAAATTTCACTTATTTCAGGGTAATAAGTCAGAGATTTTCTCTATTTTGGGGCAAAAAAGACAGAAATTCCCTTTGTTTTGGGAGAAAAATACAGATATTTCACTTTTTTAGAGGGAAAAAAGCAGAAATTCCTTTTATTTTGGAGTAAAAATGAAGAAATTTCCCTTTTTTGTGGCAAAAGGTATGCATTCCACTTATTTTTGGGCTAAAAAGCAGAAATTACCCGTATTTTAGAGCAAAATTGCAGAAATTCCCCTAATTGTAAGGCAAAATGGCAGAAATTCCCTATATGTTAGGGCAAAAAGACAGAAATTCTCTTTATTTTTGGGGCAAAACTCAGAAATTCCATTTATTTTGGGGCAAAATTCCAGAAATTTCTCTTATTTTGGGGCAAAATTGCAGAAATTTCACTTATTTTGGGGCAAAATTGCAGAAATTTCACTTATTTCATGGTAAAAAGGCAGAAATTATCCTAATTTTGATGCAAAAATGCAGAAATTCCAAATATTTTGTGGCAAAAATGAAGAAATTCCCTTTATTTTGAGGTAAAAAGGCAGAAATTCCCCTTATTTGGGGGCAAAAAAAAGAAATTTCACTTATTTTGGGGCAAAAACTCAGAAATTCCACACTTTTTTGGTCAAAATTCCAGAAATTTCCCTTATTTTGGGGCAAAATTGCAGAAATTTCACTTATTTTGGTGCAAAATTGCAGAAATTTAACTTATTTCAGAAAAAAATTCAGAAATTTTCCTATTTTGGTGCAAAAAGGCAGAATTATCTTTTATTTTGGTACAAAATTGCAGAAATTTTTCTTATTTTGGGGCAAAAAGGCAGAAATCTCCCATATTTTGGGGCAAAAATGAAGATATTCCTCTTATTTTGAGGTAAAAAGGCTGAAATTTCCTTTATTTGGGGGCAAAAAGGCAGAAATTTCCCTTATTTTGAGGAAAATTGCAGAAATTTCACTTATTTCTGGGTAATAAGTCAGAAATTTTCGTTATTTTGGGGCAAAAAAGACAGAAATTCCCTTTGTTTTGGGGGAAAAAGACAGAAATTCCACTTATTTAGAGGCAAAAAAGCAGAAATTCCTTTTATTTTGGAGTAAAAATGAAGAAATTTCTTTTTTTGTGGCAAAAGGTATACATTCCACTTATTTTTGGGCTAAAAAGCAGAAATTACCCGTATTTTGGAGCAAAATTGCAGAAAATCCCCTAATTGTGGGGCAAAGAGGCAGAAATTCCCTATATGTTAGGGCAAAAAGACAGAAATTCTCCTTATTTTGGGGCAAAACTCAGAATTTCCACTTATTTTGGGGCAAAATTCCAGAAATTTCCCTTATTTTGGGGCAAAATTGCAGAAATTTCACTTATTTTGGGGCAAAATTGCAGAAATTTCCCTTATTTCAGGTAAAAATGGCAGAAATTTTTCTTATTTTAGGGCAAAAAGGCAGAAATTCCTAATATTTTGTGGCAAAAATGCAGAAATTCCCCTTATTTTGAGGTAAAAAGGCTGAAATTCCCCTTATTTGGGTGCAAAAAGGCAGAAATTTTTCTTATTTTGGGGCAAAATTGCAGACATTTCACTTATTTCAGGGTAATAAGTCAGAAATTTTCCTTATTTTGGGGCAAAAAAGACAGAAATTCCCCTAATTGTGGGGCAAAAAGGCAGAAATTCCCTATATGTTGGGGCAAAAAGACAGAAATTCTCCTTATTTTGGGGCAAAACTCAAAAATTCCACTTATTTTGGGGCAAAATTGCAGGAATTTACCTTATTTTGGGGCAAAATTGCAGAAATTTTCCTTATTTGGGGCAAAATTGCAGAAATTTCACTTATTTTCAAGTAAAAAGACTGAAATATCCTTTATTTTGGGGCAAAAAGGAGGAAATTCCCCTTATTTTGGGGTAAAATTGCAGAAATTTTTCTTATTTTGGGGCAAAAAGGCTGAAATTCTTATTTTGAGGTAAAATGCTGAAATTCCCCATATTTTGGGGCAAAAGGCAAAAATTCTTCTTATTTTGGGGCAAAAAGGCACAAATTTCCCTTATTTTCGGGCAAAATTGCAGAAATTTCATTTATTTCAGGGCAAAAATTCAGAAATTCCTTTTATTTTGGGGCAAAGAGCAGAAATTTCTTTTATTATGGTACAAAATTGAAGAAATTTTTCTTATTTTGAAACAAAAAGGCAGAAAATTCCCCTTATTTTGAGGCAAAAGGCAGAAATTATTCTCAATTTGAGGTAAAATGCAGAAATTCCCTTTATTTTGGGGCTAGAAAGCAGAAATTCCCCGTATTTTGAAGCAAAATTGCAGAAATTCTCATAATTTTCGGGCAAAAGGCAAAAATTCTCCTTATTTTGGGGCAAAAAGACAGAAAATCTCCTTTTTTGGGAGCAAACAGTCAGAAATTTTCCTTATTTTGGGGCAAAATTGCAGAAATTTCCTTTACATTGGGGCAAAATTGCAGAAATTTCCATATTTTGGGGCAAAATTGCAGAAATTTCACTTATTTCAGGGAAAAAAGGCGAAAATTTTTTTTGGGGGGCAAAAAGGCAGAAATTTTTTTTATTTTGGTACAAAATTGCAGAAATTTTTCTTATTTTTGGGCAAAAAGTCAGAAATTCCTCATATTTTGGGGCAAAAAGGCAGAAATTCCCCTTATTTTGAGGTAAAAAGGCTGAAATTCCCCTTATTTTGGGGAAAAAGACAGAAATTTCGTTTATTTTGGGGAAAAGGCAGAAATTGCACTTATTTTGAGTCAAAAAGGTGGAAAATCCCCTTATTTTGGGGCAAAAATGAAGAAATTTGCTTTTTTTATGGCAAAAAGGTATACATTCCCTTTATTTTTGGGCAAAATGGCACAAATTCCCCGTATTTTGGAGCAACATTGCAGAAATTACCCTAATTTTTGGGCAAAAAGGCAGAAATTCCCCTTATTTTGGGGTAAAACTGCAGAAATTTCACTTTTTTGCGGCAAAATGTCAGAAATTCCCCTTATTTTCGGCAAAAAAAGCAGATAATCCCCTTATTTTAGGGAAAAATTGCAGAAATTTCTCTTATTTTGGGGCAAAATTGCAGAAATTTCACTTATTTCGCGGCAAAATGTCAGAAATTCCCCTTATTTTCGGCAAAAAAGGCAGAAAATTCCCGTATTTTGGAGAATAAATTGCAGAAATTCACCTAATTTTAGGGTAAAAAAATACAGTAATTTTCTTATTTTTGGGCAAAAAGGCAGAAATTCTCCTTATTTTAGGGCAAAAAGGCAGAAATTCTTCTTATTTTAGGGCAAAATTGCAGAAATTTTCCTTATTTGGGGGCAAAAAACAGAAATTCCCATTATTTTGGGGCAAAATTGCAGAAATTTCCCTTATTATGGGGAAAAATTGCAGAAATTTCCCTTATTTTAGGGCAAAATTGCAGAAATTTCACTTATTTCAGAGAAAAAAAGCAAAATTTTTCTTATTTTGGGGCAAAAAGGCAGAAATTCCCATTATTTTGGGGCAAAAAGGCAGAAATTCACCTTATTTTGGGGTAAAATTGCAGAAATTTCACATATTTCAGGGCAAAAAGACAGAAATTCCCTTTATATTAAGGCAGAAAGGCAGAAATTCCCCTTATTTTGGAATAAAATTGCAGAAATTTTTTTTCTTTAGGGGCAAAAAGGCAGAAAATCCACTTAATTTCGGGTAAAAAAGCAGAAATTCCTCTTATTTTGGAGCAAAATTGCAGAAACTCCCCTAATTTTGGGGCATAAAGGCAGAAATTCCCTTTATTTTGGGGCAAAAATAGAGAAATTCTCATTATTTTGGGGCAAAAATCAGAAATTTCCCTTATTTCGGGTCAAAATTTTAGAAATTTCTTTTATATTGTTACAGACTTGAAGAAATTTTTCTTATTTTGTGGCAAAAAGGCAGAAATTTCCCATATTTTGGTGCAAAAAGCCTAAAATTTCCTTTATTATGAGGTAAAATCCTGAAATTCCCCATATTTTGGGGCAAAAAGGCAGAAATTCCCCTCATTTGGAGGCAAAAATACACAAATTTCCCTTATTTTCGGGCATAATTGCAGGAATTTCATTTATTTCAGGGCAAAAGTCAGAAATTCCTTTTATTTTGGGGCAAAAAGCAGAAATTTCTTTTATTTTGATACAAAATTGTAGAAATTTTCCTTATTTTGGAACAAAAAGGCAAAAATTACCCATATTTTGGGGAAAAAGGCAGAAATTCCCCTTATTTTGAGGTAAAAAGGCTGAAATTCCCGTTATTTTGGGGTAAAAAGGCAGAAATTCCCTTTACTTTGTGGCAAAAAGGCAGAAATTCCCGTTAATTGGGGCAGAAAAGCAGAAATTTTCCTTATTTAAGAGCAATAGGGCAGATATTCCCCATATTTTGTGGCAAAGAGGCAGAAATTCCCCTTATTTGGAGGTAAAATGATGAAATTCCCCTTTTTTTTGGCAAAAAGGCAGAAATTCCTATTATTTTGGGGCAAAATTGCAGAAATTTCCTTTATTTTGGGGCAAAATTGCAGAAATTTCCCTTATTTTGGGGCAAAATTGCAGAAATTTCACTTATTTCAGGGAAAAAGCACAGAAATTTCTCTTATTTTGGGGCAAAAAGGCAGAAATTTCTTTTATTTTGGTACAAAATTGCAGAAATTTTCTTTATTTTGGGGCAAAAATGAAGAAATTCCCCATATTTTGGGGCAAAAAGGAAGAGATTCCCCTTATCATGAGGTAAAATGCTGAAATATCCCTTATTTTGGGGCAAAAAGACAGAAATTCCCTTTATTTTGTGGCAAAAAGGCAAAAATTTCCCTTATTTTGGGGCAAAATTGCAGAAATTTCACTTATTTCAGGGCAAAATTCAAAAATTCCTTTTATTTTTGGGCAAAAAGAGAAATTTTGTTTATTTTTGGGTAAAAAGGCAGAAATTTCACTTATTGTGAGGTAAGAAGGCAGAAATTCCTCTTATTTTGGGGCAAAAATGAAGAAATTTCTCTTTTTTTGTGGCAAAAGGTATATATTCTCCTTATTTTCGGGCAAAAAACCAGAAATATCCCGTTTTTTGGAGCACAATTGCAGAAAATCCCCTAATTGTGGGGCAAAAAGGCAGAAATTCCCTATATGTTGGGGCAAAAAGACAAAAATTCTCCTTATTTTGGGGCAAAACTCAGAAATTCCACTTATTTTGGGGCAAAATTCCAGAAATTTCCCTTATTTTGGGGCAAATTTGCAGAAATTTCACTTATTTTGGGGCAAAATTGCAGAAATTTCACTTATTTCAGACAAAAAAAAAGCAGAAATTTTTCTTATTTTGGGGCAAAAAGGCAGAAATTCCTAATATTTTGTGGCAAAAATGCAGAAATTCACTTTATTTTGAGGTAAAAAGGCTGAAATTCCCCTTATTTGGGTGCAAAAAGGCAGAAATTTCCCTTATTTTGGGGCAAAATTGCAGAAATTTCACTTATTTCAGGGCAAAATTCAAAAATTCCTTTTATTTTGGGGCTAAAAGTCCGAAATTCCGTTTATTTTTGGGTAAAAAGGCAGAAATTTCACTTATTTTGAGGTAAGAAGGCAGAAATTCCTCTTATTTTGGGGCAAAAATGAAGAAATTTCCCTTTTTTGTGGCAAAAGGTATACATTCCTTTTATTTTCGGGCAAAAAAGCAGAAATTCCACGTATTTAGGAGCAAGATTGCAGAAAATCCCCTAATTGTGGGGCAAAGAGGCAGAAATTCCCTATATGTTGGGGCAAAAAGACAGAAATTCTCCTTATTTTGGGGCAAAACTCAGAACTTCCACTTATTTTGGGGCAAAATTCCAGAAATTTCCCTTATTTTGGGGCAAAATTGCAGAAATTTTACTTATTTTGGGGCAAAATTGCAGAAATTTCACTTATTTCAGGTAAAAATGGCAGAAATTTTTCTTATTTTGGGGCAAAAAGGCAGAAATTCCTAATATTTTGTGGCAAAAATGCAGAAATTCCCCTTATTTTGAGGTAAAAAGGCTGAAATTCCCCTTATTTGGGGGCAAAAAGGCAGAAATTTCCCTTATTTTGGGGCAAAATTGCAGAAATTTCACTTATTTCAGGGTAATAAGTCAGAAATTTTCCTTATTTTGGGGCAAAATACACAGAAATTCCCTTTGTTTTGGAAGGAAAATACAGAAATTCCACTTCTTTAGAGGCAAAAAGGCAGAAATTCCCCTTATTTTGAAGCAAAAATGAAGAAATTCCCCTAATTGTTGGGCAAAAAGGCAGAAATTCCCTATATGTTGGGGCAAAAAGACAGAAATTCTTCTTATTTTGGGACAAAACTCAGAAATTCCACTTATTTTGGGGCAAAATTGCAGGAATTTACCTTATTTTGAGGCAAAATTGCAGAAATTTCCCTTATTTGGGGCAAAATTGCAGAAATTTCACTTATTTTCAGGAAAAAAGGCTGAAATATCCTTTATTTTGGGGCAAAAAGGAAGAAATTCCCCTTATTTTGGGGCAAAATTGCAGAAATTTTCCTTATTTTGGGGCAAAAAGGCTGAAATTCTTATTTTGAGGTAAAATGCTGAAATTCCCCATATTTTGGGGCAAAAGGCAAAACTTCTTTTTATTTTGGGGCAAAGAGGCACAAATTTCCCTTATTTTCGGGCAAAATTGCAGAAATTTCATTTATTTCAGGGCAAAAAGTCAGAAATTTCTTTTATTTTGGGGCAAAGAGCAGAAATTTCTTTTATTATGGTACAAAATTGAAGAAATTTTTCTTATTTTGAAATAAAAAGGCAGAAAATTCCCCTTATTTTGAGGCAAAAGGCAGAAATTATTCTCAATTTGAGGTAAAATGCAGAAATTCCCTTTATTTTGGGGCTAAAAAACAGAAATTCCCTGTATTTTGAAGCAAAATTGCAGAAATTCTCATAATTTTCGGGCAAAAAGGCAGAAATTCTCCTTATTTTGGGGCAAAAAGACAGAAAATCTCCTTTTTCGGGAGCAAACAGTCAGAAATTCCCCTTATTTTGGGGCAAAATTGCAGAAATTTCCTTTACATTGGGGAAAAATTGCAGAAATTTCCCTTATTTTGGGGCAAAACTGAAGAAATTTTCTTTTTTTATGGCAAAAAGGTATGCATTCTTCTTATTTTCGGGCAAAAAGGCAGAAATTCCCCTATTTTGGAGCAAAATTGCAGAAATTCCCCTAATTGTGGGGCAAAAAGGGAGAAATTCCCTATATGTTGTGGCAAAAAGACAGAAATTCTCCTTATTTTGGGGCAAAACTCAAAATTCCACTTATTTTAGGGCAAAATTCCAGAAATTTCCCTTATTTTGGGGCAAAATTGCAGAAATTTCACTTATTTTGGAGCAAAATTGCAGAAATTTCACTTATTTCAGAAAAAAAGCAGAAATTTTCTTATTTTGGTGCAAAAAGGCAGAAATTTCTTTTATTTTGGTACAAAATTGCATAAATTATTCTTATTTTGGAAGAAAAAGGCAGAAATCTCCCATATTTTGGGGCAAAAATGCAGCAATTCCTCTTATTTTGAGGTAACAAGGCTTAAATTCCCCTTATTTGGGGGGAAATAGGCAGAAATTTCCCTTATTTTCGAGCAAAATTGCAGAAATTTCACTTATTTCAGGGTAATAAGTCAGAAATTTTCCTTATTTTGGGGCAAAAAAGACAGAAATTCCCTTTGTTTTTGGGGATAAAGACAGAAATTCCACTTATTTAGAGGCAAAAAAGCAGAAATTCCCCTTATTTTGGAGCAAAACTGAAGAAATTTCCCTTTTTTATGGCAAAAAGGTATGCATTCTTCTTATTTTCGGGCAAAAAGGCAGAAATTCCCCCTATTTTAGAGCAAAATTGCAGAAATTCCCCTAATTGTGGGGCAAAAAGGCAGAAATTCCCTATATGTTGGGGCAAAATACAGAAATTCTCCTTATTTTGGGGAAAAACTGAGAAATTCCACTTATTTTGGGGCAAAATTGCAGAAATTTCCCTTATTTTGGGGCAAAATTGCAGAAATTTCACTTATTTTGGGGCAAAATTGCAGAAATTTCAATTTTTTCAGGGTAATAAGTCAGAAATTTTTCTTATTTTGGGGCAAAAAAGACAGAAATTCCCTATGTTCTGGGGGAAAAAGACAGTAATTCCACTTTTTTAGAGGCAAAAAAGCAGAAATTCCTTTTATTTTGGAGTAAAAATGAAGAAATTTCTTTTTTTTTTGTGGCAAAAGGTATACATTCCCTTTATTTTCGGGCAAAAAGGCAGAAATTCCCCGTATTTTGGAGCAAACTTGCAGATATTCCCCTAATTGTGGGGCAAAAAGGCAGAAATTCCCTATATGTTGGGGCAAAAAGACAGAAATTCTCCTTATTTTGGGGCAAAACTCAGAAATTCCACTTATTTTGGGGCAAAATTCCAGAAATTTCCCTTATTTTGGGGCAAAATTGCAGAAATTTCAATTATTTTCAGGCAAAATTACATAAATTTCACTTATTTCAGAAAAAAAGCAGAATTTTCTTATTTAGGTGCAAAAAGGCATAAATTTCTTTTATTTTGTTACAAAATTGCAGAAATTTTTCTTATTTTGGGGCAAAAAGGCATAAATTTCTCATATTTTGGGGCAAAAATGCAGAAATTTTTTTTATTTTGAGGTAAAAAGGCTGAAATTCCCCTTATTTGGGGGCAAAAAAGAAGAATTTCTCTTATTTTGGGGCAAAATTGCAGAAATTTCACTTATTTCAGAGTAATAAGTCAAAAATTTTCGTTATTTTGGGGCAAAAAAAACAGAAATTCCCTTTGTTTGGGGGGAAAAGACAGAAATTCCACTTTTTTAGAGGCAAAAAAGCAGAAATAACTTTTATTTTGGAGTAAAAATGTAGAAATTTCCCTTTTTTATGGCAAAAAGGTATGCATTCTTCTTATTTTCGGGCAAAAAGGCAGAAATTCCCTGTATTTTCGAGCAAAATTGCAAAAATTCCCCTAATTTTAGGGCAAAAAGGCAGAAATTCCCTATATGTTGGGGCAAAAAGACAGAAATTCTTCTTATTTTGGGGCAAAACTCAGAAATTCCACTTATTTTGGGGCAAAATTCTAGAAATTTTTCTTATTTTAAAGCAAAATTGCAGAAATTTCACTTATTTTGGGGTAAAATTGCAGAAATTTCACTTATTTCAGGGAAAAAAGGCAGAAATTTTTCTTATTTTGGGGCAAAAAGGAAAAATTTCCTAATATTTTGTGGCAAAAATGCCGAAATTCCCCTTATTTTGAGGTAAAAAAGCTGAAATTTCCCTTATTTGGAGGCAAAAAGGCAGAAATTTCCCTTATTTTGGGGCAAAATTGCAGAAATTTCACTTATTTCAGGGTAATAAGTCAGAAATTTTCTTTATTTTGGGGCAAAAAAGACAGAAATTCTCTTTGTTTTGGGAGAAAAAGAGAGAAATTCCACTTTTTTAGAGGCAAAAAAGCAGAAATTCCTTTTATTTTGGAGTAAAAATGAAGAAATTTCCCTTTTTTGTGGCAAAAGGTATGCATTCCACTTATTTTTGGGCTAAAAAGCAGAAATTACCCGTATTTTGGAGCAATATTGCAGAAATTCCCCTAATTGTGGGGCAAAGAGGCAGAAATTCCCTATATGTTAGGGCAAAAAGACAGAAATTCTCCTTATTTTGGGGCAAAACTCAGAAATTCTACTTATTTTGGGGCAAAATTCCAGAAATTTCCCTTATTTTGGGGCAAAATTGCAGAAATTTCACTTATTTTGGGGCAAAATTGCAGAAATTTCACTTATTTTTGGGCAAAATTGCAGAAATTTCACTTATTTCAGAAAAAAAAGCAGAAATTTTCTTATTTTGGTGCAAAAAGGCGTAAATTTCTTTTATTTTGGTACAAAATTGCAGAAATTTTTCTTATTTTGGGGCAAAAAGGCAGAAATCTACCATATTTTGGGGCAAAAATGCAGAAATATCTCTTATTTTGAGGTAAAAAGGCTGAAATTCCCCTTATTTGAAGGCAAAAAGGCAGAAATTTCTCTTATTTTGGGGCAAAATTGCAGAAATTTCACTTATTTCAGGGTAATAAGTCAGAAATTTTCCTTATTTTGGGGCAAAAAAGACAGAAATTCCCTTTGTTTTGGGGGAAAAAGACAGAAATTCCACTTATTTAGAGGCAAAAAAGCAGAAATTCCCCTTATTTTGTAGCAAAACTGAAGAAATTTCTATTTTTTATGGCAAAAAGGTATGCATTCTTCTTATTTTCGGGCAAAAAGGCAGAAATTCCCCGTATTTTGGAGCAAAATTGCAGAAATTCCCCTAATTGTGGGGCAAGAAGGGGGAAATTCCCTATATGTTGGGGCAAAAAGACAGAAATTCTCCTTATTTTGGGGCAAAACTCAGAAATTCCACTTATTTTGGTGCAAAATTCCAGAAATTTCCCTTATTTTAGGGCAAAATTGCAGAAATTTCACTTATTTTGGGGCAAAATTGCAGAAATTTAACTTATTTCAGAAAAAAATTCAGAAATTTTTCTATTTTGGTGCAAAAAGGCAGAAATTTCTTTTATTTTGGTACAAAATTGCAGAAATTTTTCTTATTTTGGGGCAAAAAGGCAGAAATCCCCCATATTTTGAGGCAAAAATGCAGAAATTCCTCTTATTTTGCGGTAATAAGGCTGAAATTTCCCTTATATGGGGGCAAAAAGGCAGAAATTTCCCTTATTTTGAGGCAAAATTGCAGAAATTTCACTTATTTCAGGGTAATAAGTCAGAAATTTTCTTTATTTTGTGGCAAAAAAGACAGAAATTCCCTTTGTTTTGGGAGAAAAAGAGAGAAATTCCACTTTTTTAGAGGCAAAAAAGCAGAAATTCCTTTTATTTTGGAGTAAAAATGAAGAAATTTCCCTTTTTTGTGGCAAAAGGTATGCATTCCACTTATTTTTGGGCTAAAAAGCAGAAATTACCCGTATTTTGGAGCAATATTGCAGAAATTCCCCTAATTGTGGGGCAAAAAGGCAGAAATTCTCTATATGTTAAGGCAAAAAGACAGAAATTCTCCTTATTTTGGGGCAAAACTCAGAAATTCCACTTATTTTGGGGCAAAATTCCAGAAATTTCCCTTATTTTGGGGCAAAATTGCAGAAATTTCACTTATTTTGGGGCAAAATTGCAGAAATTTCACTTATTTCAGGGTAATAAGTCAGAAATTTTCCTTATTTTGGGGCCAAAAAGACAGAAATTCCCTTTGTTTTGGGGGGGAAAAGACAGAAATTCCACTTATTTAGAGGCAAAAAAGCAGAAATTCCTCTTATTTTGGAGCAAAATTGCAGAAATTCCCCTAATTGTGGGGCAAAAAGGCAGAAATTCCCAATATGTTGGGGCAAAAAGAAACAAATTCTCCTTATTTTGGGTCAAAACTCAGAAATTCCACTGATATTGGGGCAAAATTCCAGAAATTTCCTGTATTTTGGGGCAAAATTGCAGAAATTTCACTTATTTTGGGGCAAAATTGCAGAAATTTCACTTATTTCAGAAAAAAAAGCAGGAATTTTCTTATTTTGGTGCAAAAAGGCGGAAATTTCTTTTATTTTGGTACAAAATTGCAGAAATTTTTCTTATTTTGGGGCAAAAAGGCAGAAATCTCCCATATTTGGGGGCAAAAATGCAGAAATTTCTCTTATTTTGAGGTAAAAAGGCTGAAATTCCCCTTATTTTGGAGCAATATTGCAGAAATTCCCCTAATTGTGGGGCAAAGAGGCAGAAATTCCCTATATGTTAGGGCAAAAAGACAGAACTTCTCTTTATTTTGGGGCAAAACTCAGAAATTCTACTTATTTTGGGGCAAAATTCCAGAAATTTCCCTTATTTTGGGGCAAAATTGCAGAAATTTCACTTATTTTGGGGCAAAATTGCAGAAATTTCACTTATTTCAGGGTAATAAGTCAGAAATTTTCCTTATTTTGGGGCCAAAAAGACAGAAATTCCCTTTGTTTTGGGGGGGAAAAGACAGAAATTCCACTTATTTAGAGGCAAAATAGCAGAAATTCCTCTTATTTTGGAGCAAAATTGCAGAAATTCCCCTAATTGTGGGGCAAAAAGGCAGAAATTCCCAATATGTTGGGGCAAAAAGAAACAAATTCTCCTTATTTTGGGTCAAAACTCAGAAATTCCACTGATATTGGGGCAAAATTCCAGAAATTTCCCGTATTTTGGGGCAAAATTGCAGAAATTTCACTTATTTTGGGGCAAAATTGCAGAAATTTCACTTATTTCAGAAAAAAAAGCAGGAATTTTCTTATTTTGGTGCAAAAAGGCGGAAATTTCTTTTATTTTGGTACAAAATTGCAGAAATTTTTCTTATTTTGGGGCAAAAAGGCAGAAATCTCCCATATTTGGGGGCAAAAATGCAGAAATTTCTCTTATTTTGAGGTAAAAATGCTGAAATTCCCCTTATTTTGGAGCAATATTGCAGAAATTTCACTTATTTTCAGGCAAAATTACATAAATTTCACTTATTTCAGAAAAAAAGCAGAATTTTCTTATTTTGGTGCATAAAGGCATAAATTTCTTTTATTTTGTTACAAAATTGCAGAAATTTTTCTTATTTTGGGGCAAAAAGGCATAAATTTCTCATATTTTGGGGCAAAAATGCAGAAATTTTTTTTTTTTTAGGTAAAAAGGCTGAAATTCCCCTTATTTGGGGGCAAAAAAGAAGAATTTCTCTTATTTTGGGGCAAAATTGCAGAAATTTCACTTATTTCAGAGTAATAAGTCAGAAATTTTCGTTATTTTGGGGCAAAAAAAACAGAAATTCCCTTTGTTTGGGGGGAAAAGACAGAAATTCCACTTTTTTAGAGGCAAAAAAGCAGAAATAACTTTTATTTTGGAGTAAAAATGTAGAAATTTCCCTTTTTTATGGCAAAAAGGTATGCATTCTTCTTATTTTCGGGCAAAAAGGCAGAAATTCCCCGTATTTTCGAGCAAAATTGCAAAAATTCCCCTAATTTTAGGGCAAAAAGGCAGAAATTCCCTATATGTTGGGGCAAAAAGACAGAAATTTTCCTTATTTTGGGGCAAAACTCAGAAATTCCACTTATTTTGGGGCAAAATTCTAGAAATTTTTCTTATTTTCAAGCAAAATTGCAGAAATTTCACTTATTTTGGTTTAAAATTGCAGAAATTTCACTTATTTCAGGGAAAAAAGGCAGAAATTTTTCTTATTTTGGGGCAAAAAGGAAAAATTTCCTAATATTTTGTGGCAAAAATGCCGAAATTCCCCTTATTTTGAGGTAAAAAAGCTGAAATTTCCCTTATTTGGGGGCAAAAAGGCAGAAATTTCCCTTATTTTGGGGCAAAATTGCAGAAATTTCACTTATTTCAGGGTAATAAGTCAGAAATTTTCTTTATTTTGGGGCAAAAAAGACAGAAATTCCCTTTGTTTTGGGAGAAAAAGACAGAAATTCCACTTTATTAGAGGCAAAAAAGCAGAAATTCCTTTTATTTTGGAGTAAAAATGAAGAAATTTCCCTTTTTTGTGGCAAAAGGTATGCATTCCACTTATTTTTGGGCTAAAAAGCAGAAATTACCCGTATTTTGGAGCAATATTGCAGAAATTCCCCTAATTGTGGGGCAAAGAGGCAGAAATTCCCTATATGTTAGGGCAAAAAGACAGAAATTCTCCTTATTTTGGGGCAAAACTCAGAAATTCTACTTATTTTGGGGCAAAATTCCAGAAATTTCCCTTATTTTGGGGCAAAATTGCAGAAATTTCACTTATTTTGGGGCAAAATTGCAGAAATTTCACTTATTTCAGGGTAATAAGTCAGAAATTTTCCTTATTTTGGGGCCAAAAAGACAGAAATTCCCTTTGTTTTGGGGGGGAAAAGTCAGAAATTCCACTTATTTAGAGGCAAAAAAGCAGAAATTCCTCTTATTTTGGAGCAAAATTGCAGAAATTCCCCTAATTGTGGGGCAAGAAGGCAGAAATTCCCTATATGTTGGGGCAAAAAGAAACAAATTCTCTTTAATTTGGGTCAAAACTCAGAAATTCTACTGATATTGGGGCAAAATTCCAGAAATTTCCCTTATTTTGGGGCAAAATTGCAGAAATTTCACTTATTTTTGGGCAAAATTGCAGAAATTTCACTTATTTCAGAAAAAAAGCAGAAATTTTCTTATTTTGGTGCAAAAAGGCGGAAATTTCTTTTATTTTGGTACAAAATTGCAGAAATTTTTCTTATTTTGGGGCAAAAAGGCAGAAATCTCCCATATTTTGGGGCAAAAATGCAGAAATTTCTCTTATTTTGAGGTAAAAAGGCTGAAATTCCCCTTATTTGGGGGCAAAAAGGCAGAAATTTCCCTTATTTTGGGGCAAAATTGCAGAAATTTCACTTATTTCAGGGTAATAAGTCAGAAATTTTTCTTATTTTGGGGCAAAAACGACAGAAATTCCCTTTGTTTTGGAGGAAAAAGACAGAAATTCAACTTTTTTAGCGGCAAAAAAGCAGAAATTCATTTTATTTTGGAGTAAAAATGAAGAAATTTCTTTTTTTTGTGGCAAAAGATATACATTCCACTTATTTTCAGGCTAAAAAGCAGAAATTCCCCGTATTTTGGAGCAAAATTGCAGAAATTCCCCTAATTGTGGGGCAAAAAGGCAGAAATTTCCGATATGTTAGGGCAAAAAGACAGAAATTCTTTTTATTTTGGGGCTAAACTAAGAAATTCCACTTATTTTGGGGCAAAATTCCAGAAATTTCCCTTATATTGGGGCAAAATTGCAGAAATTTCACTTATTTTGGTGCAAAATTGCAGAAATTTCACTTATTTCAGGGAAAAAAGGCAGAAATTTTCCTTATTTTGGGGCCAAAAAGACAGAAATTTCCTTTGTTTTGGGGTGAAAAGATAGAAATTCCACTTATTTAGAGGCAAAAAAGCAGAAATTCCTCTTATTTTGGAGCAAAAATGAAGAAATTTCCTTTTTTTATGGCAAAAAGGTATGCATTCTTCTTATTTTCGGGCAAAAAGGCAGAAATTTCCAGTATTTTGGAGCAAAATTGCAGAAATTCCCCTAATTGTAGGGCAAAAAGGCAGAAATTCCCTATATGTTGGGGCAAAAAGAAACAAATTCTCCTTATTTTGGGTCAAAACTCAGAAATTCCACTGATATTGGGGCAAAATTCCAGAAATTTCCCTTATTTTGGGGCAAAATTGCAGAAATTTCACTTATTTTGGGGCAAAATTGCAGAAATTTCACTTATTTCAGAAAAAAAAGCAGAAATTTTCTTATTTTGGTGCAAAAAGGCGGAAATTTCTTTTATTTTGGTACAAAATTGCAGAAATTTTTCTTATTTTGGGGCAAAAAGGCAGAAATCTCCCATATTTTGGGGCAAAAATGAAGAAATTTCTCTTATTTTGAGGTAAAAAGGCTGAAATTCCCATTATTTGGGGGCAAAAAGGCAGAAATTTCCTTTATTTTGAGGCAAAATTGCAGAAATTTCACTTATTTCAGTGTATTAAGTCAGAAATTTTCTTTATTTTGGGGCAAAAAAGACAGAAATTCTTTTTGTTTTGAGGGAAAAAGGCAGAAATTCCACTTTTTTAGCGGCAAAAAAGCAAAAATTCATTTTATTTTGGAGTAAAAATGAAGAAATTTCTTTTTTTTGTGGCAAAAAGTATACATTCCCCTTATTTTAAGGCTAAAAAGCAGAAATTCCCCATATTTTGGAGCAAAATTGCAGAAATTCCCCTAATTGTGGGGCAAAAAGGCAGAAATTGCCTATATGTTGGGGCAAAAAGGCAGAAATTCCCTATATGTTGGAGCAAAAAAACAGAAAATCTCCTTATTTTGGGGCAAAACTCAGAAATTCCACTTACTTTGGGGCAAAATTCCAAAAATTTCCCTTTTTTTGGGCCAAAATTGCAGAAATTTCACTTATTTTGAGGCAAAATTGCATAAATTTCACTTATTTCAGGGTAATAAGTCAGAAATTTTCCTTATTTTGGGGTAAAAAACACAGAAATTCCCTTTGTTTTGGGGGAAAAAGACAGAAATTCCACATTTTAGAGACAAAAAAGCAGAAATTCCTTTTATTTTGAAGTAAAAATGAAGAAATTTCCATTTTTTGTGGCAAAATGTATACATTGCACTTATTTTTGGGCTAAAAAGCTGAAATTACCCGTATTTTGGAGCAAAATTGCAGAAATTCCCCTAATTGTGGGGCAAAATGCAGAAATTCCCTATATGTTAAGGCAAAAAGACAGAAATTCTCCTTATTTTGGGGCAAAACTCAGAAATTCCACTTATTTTGGGGCAAAATTCCAGAAATTTCTCTTATTTTGTGGCAAAATTGCCGAAATTTCACTTATTTTGGGGCAAAATTGCAGAAATTTCACTTATTTCATGGTAAAAAGGCAGAAATTTTCCTCATTTTGGGGTCAAAATGCAGAGATTCAAAATATTTTGTGGTAAAATTGCAAAAATTCCCCTTATTTTGAGGTAAAAAGGCAGAAATTTCCCTTATTTGGGGGCAAAAAGCAGAAATTTCCCTTATTTTGGAGCAAAAATGAAGAAATTTCACTTATTTCAGGGTAATAAGTCAGAAATTTTCCTTATTTGGGGCAAAAAAGACAGAAATTCCTTTTGTTTTGGGGGAAAAAGTCAGAAATTCCACTTATTTATAAGCAAAAAAGCAGAAATTCCCCTTATTTTGGAGCAAAAATGAAGAAATTTCCTTTTTTTGTGGCAAAAGGTATGCATTCTTCTTATTTTCAGGCTAAAAAGCAGAAATTCCCCGTATTTTGGAGCAAAATTGCAGAAATTCCCCTAATTGTGGGACAAAAAGGCAGAAATTCCCTATATGTTAGGGCAAAAAGACAGAAATTCTCCTTATTTTAGAGCAAAACTCAGAAATTTCACTTATTTTGACGCAAAATTGCAGAAATTTCACTTATTTCAGAAAAAAAAGCAGAAATTTTCTTAATTTGGGGCAAAAAGGCAGAAATTTCTCATATTTTGGGGCAAAAATGCAGAAAATCCCCTTATTTTGAGGTAAAAAGTCTAAAATTCCCCTTATTTGGTTGCAAAAAGCAGAAATTTCCCTTATTTTGGGGCAAAATTGCAGATATTTCATTTATTTCAGGGTAATAAGTCAGAAATTTTCCTTATTTTGGGGCAAAAAAGACACAAATTCTCTATGTTTTGGGGGAAAAAGACAGAAATTCCACTTATTTAGAGGCAAAAATGCAGAAATTCCCCTTATTTTGGAGCGAAAATGAAGAAATTTCCCTTTTTTATGGCAAAAAGGTATGCATTCTTCTTATTTTCGGGCAAAAAGACAGAAATTCCCCGTATTTTTGAGCAAAATTGCAGAAATTCCCCAAATTGTGGGGCAAAAAGGCAGAAATTCCCTATGTGTTGGGGCAAAAAGACAGAAATTCTACTTATTTTGGGGCAAAACTCAGAAATTCCACTTATTTTGGGGCAAAATTCCAAAAATTTCCCTTATTTTGGGGCAAAATTGCAGAAATTTCACTTATTTTGGGGCAAAATTGCAGAAATTTCACTTATTTCAGGGAAAAAAAGACAGAAATTTCTTTTATTTTGGTACAAAATTGCAGAAATTTTTTTTATTTTTGGCAAAAAGGCAGAAATTTCCCATATTTTGGGGCAAAAATGCAGAAATTCCCCTTATTTTGAGGTAAAAATGCTGAAATTCCCCTTATTTTGTGGCAAAAAGCAGACATTTCCCTTATTTTGGGCAAAAATTGCAGAAATTTCACTTATTTTGAGTCAAAAAGGCAGAAAATCCAATTATTTTGGGGTAAAAATGAAGAAATTCCCCTTGTTTTGAGGTAAAAAGGCTAAAATTCCCCTTTTTTGGAGGCAAAAAGGCAGAAATTCCCCGTATTTTGGGGCAAAAAGCAGATATTTCCCTTATTTTTGGGGAAAAATTTTAGAAATTTAACTTATTTCAGGGCAAAAAGTCAGAAATTCCGTTTATTTTTGGGGAAAAGTCAGAAATTGCACTTATTTTGAGTCAAAAAGGCGGAAAATCCCCTTATTTTGGAGTAAAAATGAAGAAATTTCCCTTTTTTATGGCAAAAGGTATGCATTCTTCTTATTTTCGGGCAAAAAGGCAGAAATTCCCTGTATTTTGGAGCAAAATTGCAGAAATTCCTCTAATTTTGGGGCAAAAACGCAGAACTTCCCCTTATTTTGGGGTAAAACTGCAGAAATTTCACTTATTTCGCGGCAAAATGGCAGAAATTCACTTCATTTTCAGCGAAAAGGGAGAAAATTCCCGTATTTTGGAGCAAAATTGCAGAAATTCACCTAATTTTGGGGTAAAACATGCAGTAATTTTCTTTATTTTAAGGCAAAAAGGCAGAAATTCCCCTTATTTTGTGGCAAAAATCAGAAATTCCCCTTATTTTAGAAAAACTTGCAGAAATTTCCTTTATTATGGGGAAAAATTGCAGAAATTTCTTTTATTGTAAGGCAAAATTGCAGAAATTTCATTTATTTCAGAGAAAAAAACAAAAATTTTTTTAATTTTAGGGCAAAATGCAGAAATTTCCATTATTTTGGGGCACAAAGACAGAAATTCACCTTCTTTTGGGGTAAAATTTCAAACATTTCACATATTTCAGGGCAAAAAGGCAGAAATTCCCCTTATTTGGGGGTAAAAAGGCAGAAATTCTTCATATTTTGGGTTAAAATTGCAGAAATTTCCCTTGTTTGGGGGCAAAAAGGCAGAAAATCCCCTTAATTTCGGGCAAAAAGGCAGAAATTCCCCGTATTTTGGAGCAAAATTGCAGAAATTCCCGTAATTGTGGGGCAAAAAGGCAGAAATTCCCGATATGTTGGGGCAAAAAGACAGAAATTCTCCTTATTTTCGGGCAAAACTCAGAAATTCCATTTATTTTGGGGCAAAATTCCAGAAATTTCCCTTATTTTGGGGCAAAATTGCAGAAATTTCACTTATTTCAGGGCAAAATTCAAAAATTGCTTTTATGTTGGGGCAAAAAGACAGAAATTCCATTTACTTTTGTGTAAAAAGGCAGAAATTTCACTTATTTTGAGGTAAGAAGGCAGAAATTCCTCTTATTTTGCGGCAAAAATGAAGAAATTTCCCTTTTTTGTGGCAAAAGGTATATATTCCCCTTATTTTCGAGCAAAAAATCAGAAATTCCCCGTATTTTGGAGCACAATTGCAGAAAATCCCCTAATTGTGGGGCAAAAAGGCAGAAATTCCCATTATTTTGATGGCAAAAAGGCAGGAATTCACCTTATTTTGGGCTAAAATTGCAGAAATTTCACATATTTCAGGGCAAAAAGGCAGAAATTTCCCTTCATTTGGGGCAAAAATGAAGACATTTCCCTTTTTTATGGCAAAAAGGTATGCATTCCCCTTATTTTCGGCAAAAAGGCAGAAATTCCCCGTATTTTGGAGCAAAATTGCAGAAATTCCTCTAATTGTGGGGCAAAAAGGCAGAAATTCTCTTTATTTTGGGGCAAAACTCAGAAATTCCACTTATTTTGGGGCAAAATTCCAGAAATTTCCCTTATTTTGGGGCAAAATTGCAGAAATTTCCCTTATTTTGGGGCAAAATTGCAGAAATTTCACTTATTTCAGGTAAAAATGGCAGAAATTTTTCTTATTTTGGGGCAAAAAGGCAGAATTTCCTAATATTTTGTGGCAAAAATGCAGAAATTCCCCTTATTTTGAGGTAAAAAGGCTTAAATTCCCCTTATTTGGGGGCAAAAAGGCAGAAATTTTTCTTATTTTGGGGCAAAATTGCAGACATTTCACTTATTTCAGGGTAATAAGTCCGAAATTTTCCTTATTTTGGGGCAAAAAAGACAGAAATTCCCTTTGTTTTGGGGGGAAAATACAGAAATTCCACTTCTTTGAAGGCAAAAAGGCAGAAATTCCACTTATTTTGGAGCAAAAATGAAGAAATTCCCCTAATTGTTGGGCAAAAAGGCAGAAATTCCCTATATGTTGGGGCAAAAAGACAGAAATTCTCCTTATTTTGGGGCAAAACTCAGAAATTCCACTTATTTTGGGGCAAAATTGCAGGAATTTACCTTATTTTGGGGCAAAATTGCAGAAATTTCCCTTATTTGGGGCAAAATAGCAGAAATTTCACTTATTTTCAGGTAAAAAGGCTGAAATATCCTTTATTTTGGGGCAAAAAGGAAGAAATTCCCCTTATTTTGGGGCAAAAAGGCTGAAATTCTTATTTTGAGGTAAAATGCTGAAATTCCCCATATTTTGGGGCAAAAGGCAAAACTTCTTCTTATTTTGGGGCAAAGAGGCACAAATTTCCCTTATTTTCGGGCAAAATTGCAGAAATTTCATTTATTTCAGGGCAAAAAGTCAGAAATTCCTTTTATTTTGGGGCAAAGAGCAGAAATTTCTTTTATTATGGTACAAAATTGAAGAAATTTTTCTTATTATGAAACAAAAAGGCAGAAAATTCCCCTTATTTTGAGGCAAAAAGCAGAAATTATTCTTATTTTGAGGTAAAATGCAGAAATTCTTTTTATTTTGGAGCTAAAAGGCAGAAATTCCTCGTATTTTGAAGCAAAATTGCAGAAATTCTCATAATTTTCAGGCAAAAAGGCAGAAATTCCCCTTATTTTGGGGCAAAAATACAGAAAATCTCCTTTATCGGGAGCAAACAGTCAGAAATTCCCCTTATTTTGGGGCAAAATTGCAGAAATTTCCTTTACATTGGGGCAAAATTGCAGAAATTTTCCTTATTTTGGGGCAAAATTGCAGAAATTTCCCTTATTTTGGGGCAAAATTGCAGAAATTTCCCTTATTTTGGGGCAAAATTGCAGAAATTTCACTTATTTCAGGGAAAAAAGGCGGAAATTTTTTTTGTGGGGCAAAAAGGCAGAAATTTCTTTTATTTTGGTACAAAATTGCAGAAATTTTTCTTATCTTGGGGCAAAAAGTCAGAAATTCCCCATATTTTGGGGCAAAAAGGCAGAAATTCCCCTTATTTTTAGGTAAAAAGGCTGAAATTCCCCTTATTTTGGGGCAAAAAGGCAGAAATTTCGTTTATTTTGGGGAAAAGGCAGAAATTGCACTTATTTTGAGTCAAAAAGGTGGAAAATCCCCTTATTTTGGGGCAAAAATGAAGAAATTTGCTTTTTTTATGGCAAAAAGGTATACATTCCCTTTATTTTCAGGCAAAAAGGCAGAAATTACCCGTATTTTGGAGCAAAATTGCAGAAATTCCTCTAATTTTTGGGCAAAAAGGCAGAAATTCCCCTTATTTTGGGTTAAAACTGCAGAAATTTCACTTATTTTACGGCAAAATGTCAGAAATTCCCCTTATTTTCGGCAAAAAAGGCAGAAAATCCCATTATTTTAGGGCAAAATTGCAGAAATTTCCCTTATTTGGGGGCAAAAACAGAAATTCCCCTTCTTTTGAGGCAAAATTGCAGAAATTTCCCTTATTATGGGGAAAAATTGCAGAAATTTCCCTTATTTTAGGACAAAATTGCAGAAATTTCACTTATTTCAGAGAAAAAATGCAAAAATTTTTCTTATTTTGGGGCAAAAAGGCAGAAATTCCAATTATTTTGGGGCAAAAAGGCAGAAAATCACCTTATTTTGGGTTAAAATATCAGAAATTTCACATATTTCAGGGCAAAATGGCAGAAATTCCCCTTATTTGGGGGCAATAAGGCAGAAATTTCCCTTCTTTTGGGATAAAATTGCAGAAATTTCCCTTATTTGGGGGCAAAAAGGCAGAAAATCCACTTAATTTCGGGTAAAAAGGCAGAAATTCTTCGTATTTTGAAGCAAAATTGCAGAAACTCCCCTAATTTTGGGGCAAAAAGGCAGAAATTCCCTTTATTTTGGGGCAAAAATAGAGAAATTCTCCTTATTTTGGTGCAAAAATCAGAAATTTCCCTTATTTTGGGGCAAAATTATAGAAATTTCTTTTATTTTGTTACAGACTTGCAGAAATTTTTCTTATTTTGTGGCAAAAAGGCTGAAATTCCCCTTATTTTGAGGTAAAATCCTAAAATTCCACATATTTTGGGGCAAAAAGGCAGAAATTCCCCTCATTTGGGGGCAAAAAGGCACATATTTCCCTTATTTTCGGGCATAATTGCAGGAATTTCATTTATTTCAGGGCAAAAAGTCAGAAATTCCTTTTATTTTGGGGCAAAAAGCAGAAATTTCTTTTATTATGGTACAAAATTGAAGAAATTTTTTGTATTTTGAAACAAAAAGGCAGAAAATTCCCCTTATTTTGAGGCAAAAGGCAGAAATTATTCTTATTTTGAGGTAAAATGCAGAAATTCTTTTTATTTTGGGGCTAAAAGGCAGAAATTCCTCGTATTTTGAAGCAAAATTGCAGAAATTCTCATAATTTTCGGGCAAAAAGGCAGAAATTCTCCTTATTTTGGGGCAAAAAGTCACAAAATCTCCTTTTTCGGGAGCAAACAGTCAGAAATTCCCCTTATTTTGGGGCAAAATTGCAGAAATTTCCTTTACATTGGGGCAATATTGCAGAAATTTCCCTTATTTTGAGGCAAAATTGCAGAAATTTCACTTATTTCAGGGAAAAAGGCGGAAATTTTTTTTGCGGGGAAAAAAGGCAGAAATTTTTTTTATTTTGGTACAAAATTGCAGAAATTTTTATTATTTTGGGGCAAAGAGTCAGAAATTCCCCATATTTTGGTGCAAAAAGGCTGAAATTCCCCTTATGTTGAGGTAAAATCCTGAAATTCCCCATATTTTGGGGCAAAAAGGCAGAAATTCCCCTCATTTGGGAACAAAAAGGCACAAATTTCCCTTATTTTCAGGCATAATTGCAGGAATTTCATTTATTTCAGGGCAAAAAGTCAGAAATTCCTTTTATTTTGGGCAAAAAGCAGAAATTTCTTTTATTTTGATACAAAATTGTAGAAATTTTCCTTATTTTGGAACAAAAAGGCAAAAATTACCCATATTTTGGGGAAAAAGGCAGATATTCTTCTTATTTTGAGGTAAAAAGGCTGAAATTCCCGTTATTTTGGGGCAAAAAGGCAGAAATTCTCTTTACTTTGTGGCAAAAGGGCAGAAATTCCCGTTAATTGGGGCAGAAAAGCAGAAATTTTCCTTATTTAAGGGCAATAGGGCAGAAATTCCCTATATTTTGTGGCAAAAATGCAGAAATTCCCCTTATTTAGAGGTAAAATGATGAAATTCCCCTTATTTTCGGCAAAAAGGCAGAAATTCCTATTATTTTGGGGCAAAATTGCAGAAATTTCAATTATTTCAGGGCAAAAAGTCAGAAATTTGCCTTATTTTGGGGCAAAAAGCAGAAATTCCCCTAATTTGGGGGCCAAAAACAGAAATTCCCCTTATTTTGGGGTAAAATTGCAGAAATTTCAAATATTTCAGGGCAAAAAGGCAGAAATTCCACTTTATTTCGGGCAGTAATGCAGAAATTCCCCGTATTTTAAAGCTAAATTTCAGAAATTCCCCTTATATTGGTGCAAAAATGCAGAAATTCCTTTTATTTTTGTGCAATAAGGCAGATTTCCCCGTATTTTGAAGCAAAATTGCACATATTCCCCTAATTTTGAGGGAAAATGCAGAAATTCACATTATTTTTGAACAAAAAGACAGAAATTCTCCTTATTTCAGTACAAGAAGTCAGAAATTCCCCTTATTTTGGGGCAAAATTGCAGAAATTTCACTTATTTCAGAGAAAAAGCACAGAAATTTCTCTTATTTTGGGGAAAAAGGCAGAAATTTCTTTTATTTTGGTACAAAATTGCAGAAATTTTTTTTATTTTGGGGAAAATGCAGAAATTCCCCATATTTTTGGGCAAAAAGGCAGAGAAACCCTTATTATGAGGTAAAATGCTGAAATTCCCCTTATTTTGAGGCAAAAAGACAGAAATTCCCTTTCTTTTGTGGCAAAAAGGCAGAAATTTCCCTTATTTTGGGGCAAAATTGCAGAAATTTCACCTATTTCAGGGAAATATTCAAAAATTCCTTTTATTTTGGAACAAAAAGAGAGAAAATCCGTTTATTTTTCGGTAAAAAGGCAGAAATTTCAGTTATTTTGAGGTAAGAAGGCAGAAATGCCTCTTAATTTGCGGCAAAAATGAAGAAATTTCCCTTTTTTGTGGCAAAAGGTATACATTCCCCTTATTTTTGGGCAAAAAGGCAGAAATTCCCCGTATTTTGGAGCACAATTGCAGAAAATCCCCAAATTGTGGGGCAAAAAGGCAGAAATTCCCTATATGTTGGGGCAAAAAGACAAAAATTCTCCTTATTTTGGGACAAAACTCAGAATTTCCACTTATTTTGGGGCAAACTTCCAGAAATTTCCCTTATTTTGGGGCAAAATTGCAGAAATTTCACTTATTTTGGGGCAAAATTGAAGAAATTTCCCTTATTTCAGGTAAAAATGGCAGAAATTTTCCTTATTTTGGGGCAAAAAGGCAGAAATTCCTAATATTTTGTGGCAAAAATGCAGAAATTCCCCTTATTTTGAGGTAAAAAGGCTGAAATTCCCCTTATTTGGGTGCAAAAAGGCAGAAATTTTTCTTATTTTGGGGCAAAATTGCAGACATTTCACTTATTTCAGGGTAATAAGTCAGAAATTTTCCTTATTTTGGGGCAAAAAAGACAGAAAATCCCCAAATTGTGGGGCAAAAAGGCAGAAATTCCCTATATGTTGGGGCAAAAAGACAGAAATTCTCCTTATTTTGGGGCAAAACTCAAAAATTCCACTTATTTTGGGGCAAAATTGCAGGAATTTACCTTATTTTGGGGCAAAATTGCAGAAATTTTCCTTATTTGGGGCAAAATTGCAGAAATTTCACTTATTTTCAGGTAAAAAGACTGAAATATCCTTTATTTTGGGGCAAAAAGGAAGAAATTCCCCTTATTTTGGGGCAAAATTGCAGAAATTTTTCTTATTTTGGGGCAAAAAGGCTGAAATTCTTCTTATTTTGAGGTAAAATGCTGAAATTCCCCATATTTTGGGGCAAAAGGCAAAAATTCTTCTTATTTTGGGGCAAAAAGGCACAAATTTTCCTTATTTTCGGGCAAAATTGCAGAAATTTCATTTATTTCAGGGCAAAAAGTCAGAAATTTCTTTTATTTTGGGGCAAAGAGCAGAAATTTCTTTTATTATGGTACAAAATTGAAGAAATTTTTCTTATTTTGAAATAAAAAGGCAGAAAATTCCCCTTATTTTGAGGCAAAAGGCAGAAATTATTCTCAATTTGAGGTAAAATGCAGAAATTCCCTTTATTTTGGGGCTAAAAATAGAAATTCCCTGTATTTTGAAGCAAAATTGCAGAAATTCTCCTAATTTTCGGGCAAAAAGGCAGAAATTCTCCTTATTTTGGGGCAAAAAGACAGAAAATCTCCTTTTTCGGGAGCAAACAGTCAGAAATTCCCCTTATTTTGGGGCAAAATTGCAGAAATTTCCTTTACATTGGGGCAAAATTGCAGAAATTTCCCTTATTTTGAGGCAAAACTGAAGAAATTTTCTTTTTTTATGGCAAAAAGGTATGCATTCTTCTTATTTTCGGGCAAAAAGGCAGAAATTCCCCGTATTTTGGAGCAAAATTGCAGAAATTCCCCTAATTGTGGGGCAAAAAGGGAGAAATTCCCTATATGTTGTGGCAAAAAGACAGAAATTCTCCTTATTTTGGGGCAAAACTCAGAAATTCCACTTATTTTAGGGCAAAATTCCAGAAATTTTCCTTATTTTGGGGCAAAATTGCAGAAATTTCACTTATTTTGGAGCAAAATTGCAGAAATTTCACTTATTTCAGAAAAAAAGCAGAAATTTTCTTATTTTGGTGCAAAAAGGCAGAAATTTCTTTTATTTTGGTACAAAATTGCATAAATTATTCTTATTTTGGAAGAAAAAGGCAGAAATCTCCCATATTTTGGGGCAAAAATGCAGCAATTCCTCTTATTTTGAGGTAACAAGGCTTAAATTCCCCTTATTTGGGGGGAAAAAGGCAGAAATTTCCCTTATTTTCGAGCAAAATTGCAGAAATTTCACTTATTTCAGGGTAATAAGTCAGAAATTTTCCTTATTTTGGGGCAAAAAAGACAGAAATTCCCTTTGTTTTTGGGGATAAAGACAGAAATTCCACTTATTTAGAGGCAAAAAAGCAGAAATTCCCCTTATTTTGGAGCAAAACTGAAGAAATTTCCCTTTTTTATGGCAAAAAGGTATGCATTCTTCTTATTTTCGGGCAAAAAGGCAGAAATTCCCCCTATTTTAGAGCAAAATTGCAGAAATTCCCCTAATTGTGGGGCAAAAAGGCAGAAATTCCCTATATGTTGGGGCAAAATACAGAAATTCTCCTTATTTTGGGGAAAAACTGAGAAATTCCACTTATTTTGGGGCAAAATTGCAGAAATTTCCCTTATTTTGGGGCAAAATTGCAGAAATTTCACTTATTTTGGGGCAAAATTGCAGAAATTTCAATTTTTTCAGGGTAATAAGTCAGAAATTTTTCTTATTTTGGGGCAAAAAAGACAGAAATTCCCTATGTTCTGGGGGAAAAAGACAGTAATTCCACTTTTTTAGAGGCAAAAAAGCAGAAATTCCTTTTATTTTGGAGTAAAAATGAAGAAATTTCTTTTTTTTTTGTGGCAAAAGGTATACATTCCCTTTATTTTCGGGCAAAAAGGCAGAAATTCCCCGTATTTTGGAGCAAACTTGCAGATATTCCCCTAATTGTGGGGCAAAAAGGCAGAAATTCCCTATATGTTGGGGCAAAAAGACAGAAATTCTCCTTATTTTGGGGCAAAACTCAGAAATTCCACTTATTTTGGGGCAAAATTCCAGAAATTTCCCTTATTTTGGGGCAAAATTGCAGAAATTTCAATTATTTTCAGGCAAAATTACATAAATTTCACTTATTTCAGAAAAAAAGCAGAATTTTCTTATTTAGGTGCAAAAAGGCATAAATTTCTTTTATTTTGTTACAAAATTGCAGAAATTTTTCTTATTTTGGGGCAAAAAGGCATAAATTTCTCATATTTTGGGGCAAAAATGCAGAAATTTTTTTTATTTTGAGGTAAAAAGGCTGAAATTCCCCTTATTTGGGGGCAAAAAAGAAGAATTTCTCTTATTTTGGGGCAAAATTGCAGAAATTTCACTTATTTCAGAGTAATAAGTCAGAAATTTTCGTTATTTTGGGGCAAAAAAAACAGAAATTCCCTTTGTTTGGGGGGAAAAGACAGAAATTCCACTTTTTTAGAGGCAAAAAAGCAGAAATAACTTTTATTTTGGAGTAAAAATGTAGAAATTTCCCTTTTTTTATGGCAAAAAGGTATGCATTCTTCTTATTTTCGGGCAAAAAGGCAGAAATTCCCCGTATTTTCGAGCAAAATTGCAAAAATTCCCCTAATTTTAGGGCAAAAAGGCAGAAATTCCCTATATGTTGGGGCAAAAAGACAGAAATTCTCCTTATTTTGGGGCAAAACTCAGAAATTCCACTTATTTTGGGGCAAAATTCTAGAAATTTTTCTTATTTTAAAGCAAAATTGCAGAAATTTCACTTATTTTGGGGTAAAATTGCAGAAATTTCACTTATTTCAGGGAAAAAAGGCAGAAATTTTTCTTATTTTGGGGCAAAAAGGAAAAATTTCCTAATATTTTGTGGCAAAAATGCCGAAATTCCCCTTATTTTGAGGTAAAAAAGCTGAAATTTCCCTTATTTGGGGGCAAAAAGGCAGAAATTTCCCTTATTTTGGGGCAAAATTGCAGAAATTTCACTTATTTCAGGGTAATAAGTCAGAAATTTTCTTTATTTTGGGGCAAAAAAGACAGAAATTTTCTTTGTTTTGGGAGAAAAAGACAGAAATTCCACTTTTTTAGAGGCAAAAAAGCAGAAATTCCTTTTATTTTGGAGTAAAAATGAAGAAATTTCCCTTTTTTGTGGCAAAAGGTATGCATTCCACTTATTTTTGGGCTAAAAAGCAGAAATTACCCGTATTTTGGAGCAATATTGCAGAAATTCCCCTAATTGTGGGGAAAAGAGGCAGAAATTCCCTATATGTTAGGGCAAAAAGACGAAATTCTCCTTATTTTGGGGCAAAACTCAGAAATTCTACTTATTTTGGGGCAAAATTCCAGAAATTTCCCTTATTTTGGGGCAAAATTGCAGAAATTTCACTTATTTTGGGGCAAAATTGCAGAAATTTCACTTATTTCAGGGTAATAAGTCAGAAATTTTCCTTATTTTGGGGCCAAAACGACAGAAATTCCCTTTGTTTTGGGGGGGAAAAGTCAGAAATTCCACTTATTTAGAGGCAAAAAAGCAGAAATTCCTCTTATTTTGGAGCAAAATTGCAGAAATTCCCCTAATTGTGGGGCAAGAAGGGAGAAATTCCCTATATGTTGGGGCAAAAAGAAACAAATTCTCCTTATTTTGGGTCAAAACTCAGAAATTCTACTGATATTGGGGCAAAATTCCAGAAATTTCCCTTATTTTGGGGCAAAATTGCAGAAATTTCACTTATTTTTGGGCAAAATTGCAGAAATTTCACTTATTTCAGAAAAAAAGCAGAAATTTTCTTATTTTGGTGCAAAAAGGCAGAAATTTTTCTTATTTTGGGGCAAAAAGGCAGAAATCTCCCATATTTTGGGGCAAAAATGCAGAAATTTCTCTTATTTTGAGGTAAAAAGGCTGAAATTCCCCTTATTTGGGGGCAAAAAGGCAGAAATTTCCCTTATTTTGGGGCAAAATTGCAGAAATTTCACTTATTTCAGGGTAATAAGTCAGAAATTTTCCTAATTTTGGGGCAAAAAAAGACAGAAATTCCCTTTGTTTTGGGGGAAAAAGACAGAAATTCCACTTATTTAGAGTCAAAAAAGCAGAAATTCCCCTTATTTTGTAGCAAAACTGAAGAAATTTCTATTTTTTATGGCAAAAAGGTATGCATTCTTCTTATTTTCGGGCAAAAAGGCAGAAATTCCCCGTATTTTGGAGCAAAATTGCAGAAATTCCCCTAATTGTGGGGCAAGAAGGGGGAAATTCCCTATATGTTGCGGCAAAAAGACAGAAATTCTCCTTATTTTGGGGCAAAACTCAGAAATTCCACTTATTTTGGTGCAAAATTCCAGAAATTTCCCTTATTTTAGGGCAAAATTGCAGAAATTTCACTTATTTTGGGGCAAAATTGCAGAAATTTAACTTATTTCAGAAAAAAATTCAGAAATTTTTCTATTTTGGTGCAAAAAGGCAGAAATTTTTTTTATTTTGGTACAAAATTGCAGAAATTTTTCTTATTTTGGGGCAAAAAGGCAGAAATCCCCCATATTTTGAGGCAAAAATGCAGAAATTCCTCTTATTTTGAGGTAATAAGGCTGAAATTTCCTTATTTGGGGGCAAAAAGGCAGAAATTTCCCTTATTTTGAGGCAAAATTGCAGAAATTTCACTTATTTCAGGGTAATAAGTGAGAAATTTTCTTTATTTTGGGGCAAAAAAGACAGAAATTCCCTTTGTTTTGGGAGAAAAAGACAGAAATTCCACTTTTTTAGAGGCAAAAAAGCAGAAATTTCTTTTATTTTGGAGTAAAAATGAAGAAATTTCCCTTTTTTGTGGCAAAAGGTATGCATTCCACTTATTTTTGGGATAAAAAGCAGAAATTACCCGTATTTTGGAGCAATATTGCAGAAATTCCCCTAATTGTGGGGCAAAGAGGCAGAAATTCCCTATATGTTAGGGCAAAAAGACAGAAATTCTCCTTATTTTGGGGCAAAACTCAGAAATTCTACTTATTTTGGGGCAAAACTCCAGAAATTTCCCTTATTTTGGGGCAAAATTGCAGAAATTTCACTTATTTTGGGGCAAAATTGCAGAAATTTCACTTATTTCAGGGTAATAAGTCAGAAATTTTCCTTATTTTGGGGCCAAAAAGACAGAAATTCCCTTTGTTTTGGGGGGGAAAAGACAGAAATTCCACTTATTTAGAGGCAAAAAAGCAGAAATTCCTCTTATTTTGGAGCAAAATTGCAGAAATTCCCCTAATTGTGGGGCAAAAAGGCAGAAATTCCCTATATGTTGGGGCAAAAAGAAACAAATTCTCCTTATTTTGGGTCAAAACTCAGAAATTCCACTGATATTGGGGCAAAATTCCAGAAATTTCCCGTATTTTGGGGCAAAATTGCAGAAATTTCACTTATTTTGGGGCAAAATTGCAGAAATTTCACATATTTCAGGGTAATAAGTCAGAAATTTTCCTTATTTTGGGGCAAAAAAGACAGAAATTTCCTTTGTTTTGGGGGATAAAGACAGAAATACCACTTATTTAGAGGCAAAAAAGCAGAAATTCCCCTTATTTAGGAGCAAAACTAAAGAAATTTCTATTTTTTATGGCAAAAGGGTATGCATTCTTCTTATTTTCGTGCAAAAAGGCAGAAATTCCCAGTATTTTGGAGCAAAATTGCAGAAATTCCCCTAATTGTGGGGCAAAAAGGCAGAAATTCCCTATATGTTGGGGCAAAAAGACAGAAATTCTCCTTATTTTGGGGCAAAACTCAGAAAATCCACTTATTTTGGTGCAAAATTCCAGAAATTTCCCTTATTTTAGGGCAAAATTGCAGAAATTTCACTTATTTTGGGGCAAAATTGCAGAAATTTAACTTATTTCAGAAAAAAATTCAGAAATTTTTCTATTTTGGTGCAAAAAGGCAGAAATTTCTTTTATTTTGGTACAAAATTGCAGAAATTTTTCTTATTTTGGGGCAAAAAGGCAGAAATCCCCCATATTTTGAGGCAAAAATGCAGAAATTCCTCTTATTTTGAGGTAATAAGGCTGAAATTTCTTTATTTGGGGGCAAAAAGGCAGAAATTTCCCTTATTTTGAGGCAAAATTGCAGAAATTTCACTTATTTCAGGGTAATAAGTGAGAAATTTTCTTTATTTTGGGGCAAAAAAGACAGAAATTCCCTTTGTTTTGGGAGAAAAAGACAGAAATTCCACTTTTTTAGAGGCAAAAAAGCAGAAATTTCTTTTATTTTGGAGTAAAAATGAAGAAATTTCCCTTTTTTGTGGCAAAAGGTATGCATTCAACTTATTTTTGGGCTAAAAAGCAGAAATTACCCGGATTTTGGAGCAATATTGCAGAAATTCCCCTAATTGTGGGGCAAAGAGGCAGAAATTCCCTATATGTTAGGGCAAAAAGACAGAAATTCTCCTTATTTTGGGGCAAAACTCAGAAATTCTACTTATTTTGGGGCAAAACTCCAGAAATTTCCCTTATTTTGGGGCAAAATTGCAGAAATTTCACTTATTTTGGGGCAAAATTGCAGAAATTTCACTTATTTCAGGGTAATAAGTCAGAAATTTTCCTTATTTTGGGGCCAAAAAGACAGAAATTCCCTTTGTTTTGGGGGGGAAAAGACAGAAATTCCACTTATTTAGAGGCAAAAAAGCAGAAATTCCTCTTATTTTGGAGCAAAATTGCAGAAATTCCCCTAATTGTGGGGCAAAAAGGCAGAAATTCCCTATATGTTGGGGCAAAAAGAAACAAATTCTCCTTATTTTGGGTCAAAACTCAGAAATTCCACTGATATTGGGGCAAAATTCCAGAAATTTCCCGTATTTTGGGGCAAAATTGCAGAAATTTCACTTATTTTGGGGCAAAATTGCAGAAATTTCACATATTTCAGGGTAATAAGTCAGAAATTTTCCTTATTTTGGGGCAAAAAAGACAGAAATTTCCTTTGTTTTGGGGGATAAAGACAGAAATACCACTTATTTAGAGGCAAAAAAGCAGAAATTCCCCTTATTTAGGAGCAAAACTAAAGAAATTTCTATTTTTTATGGCAAAAGGGTATGCATTCTTCTTATTTTCGTGCAAAAAGGCAGAAATTCCCAGTATTTTGGAGCAAAATTGCAGAAATTCCCCTAATTGTGGGGCAAAAAGGCAGAAATTCCCTATATGTTGGGGCAAAAAGACAGAAATTCTCCTTATTTTGGGGCAAAACTCAGAAAATCCACTTATTTTGGTGCAAAATTCCAGAAATTTCCCTTATTTTAGGGCAAAATTGCAGAAATTTCACTTATTTTGGGGCAAAATTGCAGAAATTTAACTTATTTCAGAAAAAAATTCAGAAATTTTTCTATTTTGGTGCAAAAAGGCAGAAATTTCTTTTATTTTGGTACAAAATTGCAGAAATTTTTCTTATTTTGGGGCAAAAAGGCAGAAATCCCCCATATTTTGAGGCAAAAATGCAGAAATTCCTCTTATTTTGAGGTAATAAGGCTGAAATTTCTTTATTTGGGGGCAAAAAGGCAGAAATTTCCCTTATTTTGAGGCAAAATTGCAGAAATTTCACTTATTTCAGGGTAATAAGTGAGAAATTTTCTTTATTTTGGGGCAAAAAAGACAGAAATTCCCTTTGTTTTGGGAGAAAAAGACAGAAATTCCACTTTTTTAGAGGCAAAAAAGCAGAAATTTCTTTTATTTTGGAGTAAAAATGAAGAAATTTCCCTTTTTTGTGGCAAAAGGTATGCATTCAACTTATTTTTGGGCTAAAAAGCAGAAATTACCCGGATTTTGGAGCAATATTGCAGAAATTCCCCTAATTGTGGGGCAAAGAGGCAGAAATTCCCTATATGTTAGGGCAAAAAGACAGAAATTCTCCTTATTTTGGGGCAAAACTCAGAAATTCTACTTATTTTGGGGCAAAACTCCAGAAATTTCCCTTATTTTGGGGCAAAATTGCAGAAATTTCACTTATTTTGGGGCAAAATTGCAGAAATTTCACTTATTTCAGGGTAATAAGTCAGAAATTTTCCTTATTTTGGGGCCAAAAAGACAGAAATTCCCTTTGTTTTGGGGGGGAAAAGACAGAAATTCCACTTATTTAGAGGCAAAAAAGCAGAAATTCCTCTTATTTTGGAGCAAAATTGCAGAAATTCCCCTAATTGTGGGGCAAAAAGGCAGAAATTCCCTATATGTTGAGGCAAAGAGAAACAAATTCTCCTTATTTTGGGTCAAAACTCAGAAATTCCACTGATATTGGGGCAAAATTCCAGAAATTTCCCGTATTTTGGGGCAAAATTGCAGAAATTTCACTTATTTTGGGGCAAAATTGCAGAAATTTCACTTATTTCAGGGTAATAAGTCAGAAATTTTCCTTATTTTGGGGCAAAAAAGACAGAAATTTCCTTTGTTTTGGGGGATAAAGACAGAAATACCACTTATTTAGAGGCAAAAAGCAGAAATTCCCCTTATTTAGGAGCAAAACTAAAGAAATTTCTATTTTTTATGGCAAAAGGGTATGCATTCTTCTTATTTTCGGGCAAAAAGGCAGAAATTCCCCGTATTTTGGAGCAAAATTGCAGAAATTCCCCTAATTGTGGGGCAAAAAGGCAGAAATTCCCTATATGTTGGGGCAAAAAGACAGAAATTCTCCTTATTTTGGGGCAAAACTCAGAAAATCCACTTATTTTGGTGCAAAATTCCAAAAATTTCCCTTATTTTAGGGCAAAATTGCAGAAATTTCACTTATTTTGGGGCAAAATTGCAGAAATTTAACTTATTTCAGAAAAAAATTCAGAAATTTTTCTATTTTGGTGCAAAAAGGCAGAAATTTCTTTTATTTTGGTACAAAATTGCAGAAATTTTTCTTATTTTGGGGCAAAAAGTCAGAAATCTCCCATATTTAGGGGAAAAATCCAGAAATTCCTCTTATTTTGAGGTAAAAATGCTGAAATTTCCCTTATTTGGGGGCAAAAAGGAGAAATTTCCCTTATTTTGAGGCAAAATTGCAGAAATTTCACTAATTTCAGGGTAATAAGTCAGAAATTTTCTCTATTTTGGGGCAAAAAAGACAGAAATTCCCTTTGTTTTGGGAGAAAAATACAGATATTTCACTTTTTTAGAGGCAAAAAAGCAGAAATTCCTTTTATTTTGGAGTAAAAATGAAGAAATTTCCCTTTTTTGTGGCAAAAGGTATACATTCCACTTATTTTTGGGCTAAAAAGCAGAAATTACCCGTATTTTAGAGCAAAATTGCAGAAATTCCCCTAATTGTAAGGCAAAATGGCAGAAATTCCCTATATGTTGGGGCAAAAAGACAGAAATTCTCTTTATTTTTGGGGCAAAACTCAGAAATTCCATTTATTTTGGGGCAAAATTCCAGAAATTTCTCTTATTTTGGGGCAAAATTGCAGAAATTTCACTTATTTTGGGGCAAAATTGCAGAAATTTCACTTATTTCATGGTAAAAAGGCAGAAATTATCCTAATTTTGATGCAAAAATGCAGAAATTCCAAATATTTTGTGGCAAAAATGAAGGAATTCCCTTTATTTTGAGGTAAAAAGGCAGAAATTCCACTTATTTGGGGGCAAAAAAAAGAAATTTCACTTATTTTGGGGCAAAAACTCAGAAATTCCACACTTTTTTGGTCAAAATTCCAGAAATTTCCCTTATTTTGGGGCAAAATTGCAGAAATTTCACTTATTTTGGTGCAAAATTGCAGAAATTTAACTTATTTCAGAAAAAAATTCAGAAATTTTCCTATTTTGGTGCAAAAAGGCAGAATTATCTTTTATTTTGGTACAAAATTGCAGAAATTTTTCTTATTTTGGGGCAAAAAGGCAGAAATTTCACTTATTTTGGGGCAAAATTGCAGTAATTTCACTTATTTTGGGGCAAAATTGCAGAAATTCCAAATATTTTGTGGCAAAAATGCAGAAATTCCCCTTATTTTAAGGTAAAAAGGCAGAAATTCCCCTTATTTGGGGGTAAAAAACAGAAATTTCCCTTATTTTGAGGCAAAATTGCAGAAATTTCACTTATTTTGGGGCGAAATTGCAGAAATTTCACTTATTTCAGAAAAAAATTCAGAAATTTTCCTATTTTGGTGCAAAAAGGCAGAAATTTCTATTTTGGTACAAAATTGCAGAAATTTTTTTTGGGGCAAAAAGGCACAAATCTCCCATATTTTGGGGAAAAAATGCAGAAATTCCTCTTATTTTGAGGTAAAAAGGTAGAAATTTCCCTTATTTGGGGGAAAAAGGCAGAAATTTTCCTTATTTTGGGGCAAAAAAGAGAGAAATTCCCTTTGTTTTGGGGGAAAAAGACAGAAATTCCACTTTTTTAGCGGCAAAAAAGCAGAAATTCATTTTATTTTGGAGTAAAAATGAAGAAATTTCTTTTTTTGTGGCAAAAGATATACATTCCCCTTATTTTCAGGCTAAAAAGCAGAAATTCCCCGTATTTTGGAGCAAAATTGCAGAAATTCCCCTAATTGTGGGGCAAAAAGGCAGAAATTTCCGATATGTTAGGGCAAAAAGACAGAAATTCTTTTTATTTTGGGGCTAAACTAAGAAATTCCACTTATTTTGGGGCAAAATTCCAGAAATTTCCCTTATTTTGGGGCAAAATTGCAGAAATTTCACTTATTTTGGTGCAAAATTGCAGAAATTTCACTTATTTCA
Organism: Micromys minutus; assembly: GCF_963924665.1. Taxonomy (NCBI): domain Eukaryota; kingdom Metazoa; phylum Chordata; class Mammalia; order Rodentia; family Muridae; genus Micromys; species Micromys minutus. Next base: position 2,302,325 of record NW_027667812.1, on the reverse strand, counting down.
GGGAAAAAAGTCAGAAATTTACCTTATTTTGGGGCCAAAAAGACAGAAATTTCCTTTGTTTTGGGGTGAAAAAGATAGAAATTCGACTTATTTAGAGGCAAAAAAGCAGAAATTTCTCTTATTTTGGAGCAAAAATGAAGAAATTTCCTTTTTTTATGGCAAAAGGGTATGCATTCTTCTTATTTTCGGGCAAAAAGGCAGAAATTCCCAGTATTTTGGAGCAAAATTGCAGAAATTCCCCTAATTGTGGGGCAAAAAGGCAGAAATTCCCTATATGTTAGGGCAAAAAGACAGAAATTCTCCTTATTTAGGGGCAAAACTCAGAAATTCCACTTATTTTAGGGTAAAATTCCAGAAATTTCAATTATTTTGGGGCAAAATTGCAGAAATTTCACTTATTTTGGGGCAAAATTGCAGAAATTTCACTTATTTTGGGGCAAAATTGCAGAAATTTCACTTTTTTCAGGGTAATAAGTCAGAAATTTTCCTTATTTTGGGGCAAAAAAGACAGAAATTCCCTATGTTCTGGGGGAAAAAGACAGTAATTCCACTTTTTTAGAGGCAAAAAAGCAGAAATTCCTTTTATTTTGGAGTAAAAATGAAGAAATTTCTTTTTTTTGTGGCAAAAGGTATACATTCCCTTTATTTTCGGGCAAAAAGGCAGAAATTCCCCGTATTTTGGAGCAAACTTGCAGATATTCCCCTAATTGTGGGGCAAAAAGGCAGAAATTCCCTATATGTTGGGGCAAAAAGACAGAAATTCTACTTATTTTGGGGCAAAACTCAGAAATTCCACTTATTTTGGGGCAAAATTCCAGAAATTTCCCTTATTTTGGGGCAAAATTGCAGAAATTTCACTTATTTTCAGGCAAAATTACATAAATTTCACTTATTTCAGAAAAAAAGCAGAATTTTCTTATTTTGGTGCAAAAAGGCATAAATTTCTTTTATTTTGTTACAAAATTGCAGAAATTTTTCTTATTTTGGGGCAAAAAGGCATAAATTTCTCATATTTTGGGGCAAAAATGCAGAAATTTTTTTTATTTTGAGGTAAAAAGGCTGAAATTCCCCTTATTTGGGGGCAAAAAAGAAGAATTTCTCTTATTTTGGGGCAAAATTGCAGAAATTTCACTTATTTCAGAGTAATAAGTCAGAAATTTTCGTTATTTTGGGGCAAAAAAAACAGAAATTCCCTTTGTTTGGGGGGAAAAGACAGAAATTCCACTTTTTTAGAGGCAAAAAAGCAGAAATAACTTTTATTTTGGAGTAAAAATGTAGAAATTTCCCTTTTTTATGGCAAAAAGGTATGCATTCTTCTTATTTTCGGGCAAAAAGGCAGAAATTCCCCGTATTTTCGAGCAAAATTGCAAAAATTCCCCTAATTTTAGGGCAAAAAGGCAGAAATTCCCTATATGTTGGGGCAAAAAGACAGAAATTCTCCTTATTTTGGGGCAAAACTCAGAAATTCCACTTATTTTGGGGCAAAATTCTAGAAATTTTTCTTATTTTAAAGCAAAATTGCAGAAATTTCACTTATTTTGGGGTAAAATTGCAGAAATTTCACTTATTTCAGGGAAAAAAGGCAGAAATTTTTCTTATTTTGGGGCAAAAAGGAAAAATTTCCTAATATTTTGTGGCAAAAATGCCGAAATTCCCCTTATTTTGAGGTAAAAAAGCTGAAATTTCCCTTATTTGGAGGCAAAAAGGCAGAAATTTCTTTTATTTTGGGGCAAAATTGCAGAAATTTCACTTATTTCAGGGTAATAAGTCAGAAATTTTCTTTATTTTGGGGCAAAAAAGACAGAAATTCCCTTTGTTTTGGGAGAAAAAGACAGAAATTCCACTTTTTTAGAGGCAAAAAAGCAGAAATTCCTTTTATTTTGGAGTAAAAATGAAGAAATTTCCCTTTTTTGTGGCAAAAGGAATGCATTCCACTTATTTTTGGGCTAAAAAGCAGAAATTACCCGTATTTTGGAGCAATATTGCAGAAATTCCCCTAATTGTGGGGCAAAGAGGCAGAAATTCCCTATATGTTAGGGCAAAAAGACAGAAATTCTCCTTATTTTGGGGCAAAACTCAGAAATTCTACTTATTTTGGGGCAAAATTCCAGAAATTTCCCTTATTTTGGGGCAAATTTGCAGAAATTTCACTTATTTTGGGGCAAAATTGCAGAAATTTCACTTATTTTGGGGCAAAATTGCAGAAATTTCACTTATTTCAGGGTAATAAGTCAGAAATTTTCCTTATTTTGGGGCCAAAAAGACAGAAATTCCCTTTGTTTTGGGGGGGAAAAGACAGAAATTCCACTTATTTAGAGGCAAAAAAGCAGAAATTCCTCTTATTTTGGAGCAAAATTGCAGAAATTCCCCTAATTGTGGGGCTAGAAGGGAGAAATTCCCTATATGTTGGGGCAAAAAGAAACAAATTCTCCTTATTTTGGGTCAAAACTCAGAAATTCTACTGATATTGGGGCAAAATTCCAGAAATTTCCCTTATTTTGGGGCAAAATTGCAGAAATTTCACTTATTTTTGGGCAAAATTGCAGAAATTTCACTTATTTCAGAAAAAAAAGCAGAAATTTTCTTATTTTGGTGCAAAAAGGCGAAAATTTCTTTTATTTTGGTACAAAATTGCAGAAATTTTTCTTATTTTGGGGCAAAAAGGCAGAAATCTCCCATATTTTGGGGCAAAAATGCAGAAATTTCTCTTATTTTGAGGTAAAAAGGCTGAAATTCCCCTTATTTGGGCGCAAAAAGGCAGAAATTTCCCTTATTTTGGGGCAAAATTGCAGAAATTTCACTTATTTCAGGGTAATAAGTCAGAAATTTTCCTTATTTTGGGGCAAAAAAGACAGAAATTCCCTTTGTTTTGGGGGAAAAAGACAGAAATTCCACTTATTTAGAGGCAAAAAAGCAGAAATTCCCCTTATTTTGTAGCAAAACTGAAGAAATTTCTATTTTTTATGGCAAAAAGGTATGCATTCTTCTTATTTTCGGGCAAAAAGCAGAAATTCCCCGTATTTTGGAGCAAAATTGCAGAAATTCCCCTAATTGTGGGGCAAGAAGGGGGAAATTCCCTATATGTTGGGGCAAAAAGACAGAAATTCTCCTTATTTTGGGGCAAAACTCAGAAATTCCACTTATTTTGGTGCAAAATTCCAGAAATTTCCCTTATTTTAGGGCAAAATTGCAGAAATTTCACTTATTTTGGGGCAAAATTGCAGAAATTTAACTTATTTCAGAAAAAAATTCAGAAATTTTTCTATTTCGGTGCAAAAAGGCAGAAATTTCTTTTATTTTGGTACAAAATTGCAGAAATTTTTATTATTTTGGGGCAAAAAGGCAGAAATCCCCCATATTTTGAGGCAAAAATGCAGAAATTCCTCTTATTTTGAGGTAATAAGGCTGAAATTTCCTTATTTGGGGGCAAAAAGGCAGAAATTTTCCTTATTTTGAGGCAAAATTGCAGAAATTTCACTTATTTCAGGGTAATAAGTGAGAAATTTTCTTTATTTTGGGACAAAAAACAGAAAATCCCTTTGTTTTGGGAGAAAAAGACAGAAATTCCACTTTTTTAGAGGCAAAAAAGCAGAAATTCCTTTTATTTTGGAGTAAAAATGAAGAAATTTCCCTTTTTTGTGGCAAAAGGTATGCATTCCACTTATTTTTGGGCTAAAAAGCTGAAATTACCCGTATTTTGGAGCAATATTGCAGAAATTCCCCTAATTGTGGGGCAAAGAGGCAGAAATTCCCTATATGTTAGGGCAAAAAGACAGAAATTCTCCTTATTTTGGGGCAAAACTCAGAAATTCTACTTATTTTGGGGCAAAATTGCAGAAATTTCACTTATTTTGGGGCAAAATTGCAGAAATTTCACTTATTTCAGGGTAATAAGTCAGAAATTTTCCTTATTTTGGGGCCAAAAAGACAGAAATTCCCTTTGTTTTGGGGGGGAAAAGACAGAAATTCCACTTATTTAGAGGCAAAAAAGCAGAAATTCCTCTTATTTTGGAGCAAAATTGCAGAAATTCCCCTAATTGTGGGGCAAAAAGGCAGAAATTCCCTATATGTTGGGGCAAAAAGAAACAAATTCTCCTTATTTTGGGTCAAAATTCAGAAATTCCACTGATATTGGGGCAAAATTCCATAAATTTCCCGTATTGTGGGGCAAAATTGCAGAAATTTCACTTATTTTGGGGCAAAATTGCAGAAATTTCACTTATTTCAGGGTAATAAGTCAGAAATTTTCCTTATTTTGGGGCAAAAAAGACAGAAATTTCCTTTGTTTTGGGGGATAAAGACAGAAATACCACTTATTTAGAGGCAAAAAAGCAGAAATTCCCCTTATTTAGGAGCAAAACTGAAGAAATTTCTATTTTTTATGGCAAAAGGGTATGCATTCTTCTTATTTTCGGGCAAAAAGGCAGAAATTCCCCGTATTTTGGAGCAAAATTGCAGAAATTCCCCTAATTGTGGGGCAAAAAGGCAGAAATTCCCTATATGTTGGGGCAAAAAGACAGAAATTCTCCTTATTTTGGGGCAAAACTCAGAAATTCCACTTATTTTGGTGCAAAATTCCAGAAATTTCCCTTATTTTAGGGCAAAATTGCAGAAATTTCACTTATTTTGGGGCAAAATTGCAGAAATTTAACTTATTTCAGAAAAAAATTCAGAAATTTTTCTATTTTGGTGCAAAAAGGCAGAAATTTCTTTTATTTTGGTACAAAATTGCAGAAATTTTTCTTATTTTGGGGCAAAAAGTCAGAATTCTCCCATATTTAGGGGAAAAATCCAGAAATTCCTCTTATTTTGAGGTAAAAATGCTGAAATTTCCCTTATTTGGGGGCAAAAAGGCAGAAATTTCCCTTATTTTGAGGCAAAATTGCAGAAATTTCACTTATTTCAGAAAAAAATTCAGAAATTTTCCTATTTTGGTGCAAAAAGGCAGAAATTTCTATTTTGGTACAAAATTGCAGAAATTTTTTTTTGGGGGCAAAAAGGCACAAATCTCCCATATTTTGGGGAAAAAATGCAGAAATTCCTCTTATTTTGAGGTAAAAAGGTAGAAATTTCCCTTATTTGGGGGAAAAAGGCAGAAATTTTCCTTATTATGAGGCAAAATTGCAGAAATTTCACTTATTTCAGTGTAATAAGTCAAAAATTTTCCTTATTTTGGGGCAAAAAAGACAGAAATTCCCTTTGTTTTGGGGGAAAAAGACAGAAATTCCACTTTTTTAGCGGCAAAAAAGCAGAAATTCATTTTATTTTGGAGTAAAAATGAAGAAATTTCTTTTTTTTCTGGCAAAAGATATACATTCCCCTTATTTTCAGGCTAAAAAGCAGAAATTCCCCGTATTTTGGAGCAAAATTGCAGAAATTCCCCTAATTGTGGGGCAAAAAGGCAGAAATTTCCGATATGTTAGGGCAAAAAGACAGAAATTCTTTTTATTTTGGGGCTAAACTAAGAAATTCCACTTATTTTGGAGCAAAATTCCAGAAATTTCCCTTATTTTGGGGCAAAATTGCAGAAATTTCACTTATTTTGGTGCAAAATTGCAGAAATTTCACTTATTTCAGGGAAAAAAGGCAGAAATTTTCCTTATTTTGGGGCCAAAAAGACAGAAATTTTCTTTGTTTTGGGGTGAAAAAGATAGAAATTCCACTTATTTAGAGGCAAAAAAGCAGAAATTCCTCTTATTTTGGAGCAAAAATGAAGAAATTTCCTTTTTTTATGGCAAAAAGGTATGCATTCTTCTTATTTTCGGGCAAAAAGGCAGAAATTCCCAGTATTTTGGAGCAAAATTGCAGAAATTCCCCTAATTGTGGAACAAAAAGGCAGAAATTCCCTATATGTTGGGGCAAAAAGAAACAAATTCTCCTTATTTTGGGTCAAAACTCAGAAATTCCACTGATATTGGGGCAAAATTCCAGAAATTTCCCTTATTTTGGTGCAAAATTGCAGAAATTTCACTTATTTTGGGGCAAAATTGCAGAAATTTCACTTATTTCAGAAAAAAAAGCAGAAATTTTCTTATTTTGGTGCAAAAAGGCGGAAATTTCTTTAATTTTGGTACAAAATTGCAGAAATTTTTCTTATTTTGGGGCAAAAAGGCAGAAATCTCCCATATTTTGGGGCAAAAATGAAGAAATTTCTCTTATTTTGAGGTAAAAAGGCTGAAATTCCCATTATTTGGGGGCAAAAAGGCAGAAATTTCCCTTATTTTGAGGCAAAATTGCAGAAATTTCACTTATTTCAGTGTAATAAGTCAGAAATTTTCTTTATTTTGGGGCAAAAAAGACAGAAATTCTTTTTGTTTTGAGGGAAAAAGGCAGGAATTCCACTTTTTTAGCGGCAAAAAAGCAAAAATTCATTTTATTTTGGAGTAAAAATGAAGAAATTTCTTTTTTTTGTGGCAAAAAGTATACATTCCCCTTATTTTCAGGCTAAAAAGCAGAAATTCCCCATATTTCGGAGCAAAATTGCAGAAATTCCCCTAATTGTCGGGCAAAAAGGCAGAAATTGCATATATGTTGGGGCAAAAAGACAGAAATTCTCCTAATTTTGGGGCAAAACTCAGAAATTCCACTTATTTTGGGGCAAAATTCCAGAAATTTCCCTTATTTTGGGGCAAAATTGCAGAAATTTCACTTATTTTGGGGCAAAATTGCAGAAATTTCACTTATTTCAGGGTAATAAGTCAGAAATTTTCCATATTTTGGAACAAAAAAACAGAAATTCCCTTTGTTTTGGGGGAAAAAGACAGAAATTCCACTTATTTAGAGGCAAAAAAGCTGAAATTCCCCTTATTTTGGAGCAAAAATGAAGAACTTTCCCTTTTTTAATGCAAAAAGTTATGCATTCTTCTTATTTTTGGGCAAAAAGGCAGAAATTCCCCGTATTTTGGAGCAAAATTGCAGAAATTCCCCTAATTGTGGGGGGAAAAGGCAGAAATTCCCTATATGTTAGGGCAAAAAGACAGAAATTCTCCTTATTTTGGGGCAAAACTCAGAAATTCCACTTATTTTAAGGCAAAATTCCAGAAATTTCCTTTATTTGGGAGCAAAATTGCAGAAATTTTTGTTATTTTGGGGCAAAATTGCAGAAATTTCACTTATTTCAGAAAAAAAGCCGAAATTTTCTTATTTTGGTACAAAAAGGCGGAAATTTCTTTTATTTTGGTACAAAATTGCAGAAATTTTTCTCATTTTGGGGCAAAAAGGCAGAAATCTCCCATATTTTGTGGCAAAAATGCAGAAATTCCTCTTATTTTGAGGTAAAAAGGCTGAAATTCCCCTTATTTGGAGGCAAAAAGGCAGAAATTTTTCTTATTTTGGGGCAATATTGCAGAAATTTCACTTATTTCAGAGTAGTCAGTCAGAAATTTTTCTTATTTTGGGGCAAAAAAGCAGAAATTCCTTTTATTTTGGAGTAAAAATGAAGAAATTTCTTTTTTGTGGCAAATGGTATACATTTCCCTTATTTTCAGGCTAAAAAGCAGAAATTACCCGTATTTTGGAGCAAAATTGCAAAAATTCCGCTAATTGTGGGGCAAAAAGGCAGAAATTCCCTGTAAGTTAGAGCAAAAAAACAGAAAATCTCCTTATTTTGGGGCAAAACTCAGAAATTCCACTTACTTTGGGGCAAAATTCCAAAAATTTCCCTTATTTTGGGCCAAAATTGCAGAAATTTCACTTATTTTGAGGCAAAATTGCATAAATTTCACTTATTTCAGGGTAATAAGTCAGAAATTTTCCTTATTTTGGGGCAAAAAACACAGAAATTCCCTTTGTTTTTGGGGAAAAAGACAGAAATTCCACTTTTTTAGAGGCAAAAAAAGCAGAAATTCCTTTTATTTTGGAGTAAAAATGAAGAAATTTCCCTTTTTTGTGGCAAAATGTATACATTCCACTTATTTTTGGGCTAAAAAGCTGAAATTACCCGTATTTTGGAGCAAAATTGCAGAAATTCCCCTAATTGTGGGGCAAAATGCAGAAATTCCCTATATGTTAGGGCAAAAAGACAGAAATTCTCCTTATTTTGGGGCAAAACTCAGAAATTCCACTTATTTTGGGGCAAAATTGCAGAAATTTCACTTATTTCAGAAAAAAAAGCAGAAATTTTCTTATTTTGGTGCAAAAAGGCGGAAATTTCTTTTATTTTGGTACAAAATTGCAGAAATTTTTCTTATTTTGGGGCAAAAAGGCAGAAATCTCCCATATTTTGGGGCAAAAATGAAGAAATTTCTCTTATTTTGAGGTAAAAAGGCTGAAATTCCCATTATTTGGGGGCAAAAAGGCAGAAATTTCCCTTATTTTGAGGCAAAATTGCAGAAATTTCACTTATTTCAGTGTAATAAGTCAGAAATTTTCTTTATTTTGGGGCAAAAAAGACAGAAATTCTTTTTGTTTTGAGGGAAAAAGGCAGAAATTCCACTTTTTTAGCGGCAAAATGCAAAAATTCATTTTATTTTGGAGTAAAAATGAAGAAATTTCTTTTTTTTTTGTGGCAAAAAGTATACATTCCCCTTATTTTCAGGCTAAAGAGCAGAAATTCCCCATATTTTGGAGCAAAATTGCAGAAATTCCCCTAATTGTCGGGCAAAAAGGCAGAAATTGCCTATATGTTGGGGCAAAAAGACAGAAATTCTCCTAATTTTGGGGCAAAACTCTGAAATTCCACTTATTTTGGGGCAAAATTCCAGAAATTTCCCTTATTTTGGGGCAAAATTGCAGAAATTTCACTTATTTTGGGGCAAAATTGCAGAAATTTCACTTATTTCAGGGTAATAAGTCAGAAATTTTCCTTATTTTGGAGCAAAAAAACAGAAATTCCCTTTGTTTTGGGGGAAAAAGACAGAAATTCCACTTATTTAGAGGCAAAAAAGCTGAAATTCCCCTTATTTTGGAGCAAAAATGAAGAACTTTCCCTTTTTTAATGCAAAAAGTTATGCATTCTTCTTATTTTTGGGCAAAAAGGCAGAAATTCCCCGTATTTTGGAGCAAAATTGCAGAAATTCCCCTAATTGTGGGGCGAAAAGGCAGAAATTCCCTATATGTTAGGGCAAAAAGACAGAAATTCTCCTTATTTTGGGGCAAAACTCAGAAATTCCACTTATTTTAAGGCAAAATTCCAGAAATTTCCTTTATTTGGGAGCAAAATTGCAGAAATTTCTGTTATTTTGGGGCAAAATTGCAGAAATCTCACTTATTTCAGAAAAAAAAGCAGAAATTTTCTTATTTTGGTGCAAAAAGGCGGAAATTTCTTTTATTTTGGTACAAAATTGCAGAAATTTTTCTTATTTTGGGGCAAAAAGGCAGAAATCTCCCATATTTTGGGGCAAAAATGCAGAAATTCCTCTTATTTTGAGGTAAAAAGGCTGAAATTCCCCTTATTTGGAGGCAAAAAGGCAGAAATTTTTCTTATTTTGGGGCAAAATTGCAGAAATTTCACTTATTTCAGAGTAGTCAGTCAGAAATTTTTCTTATTTTGGGGCAAAAAAGCAGAAATTCATTTTATTTTGGAGTAAAAATGAAGAAATTTCTTTTTTGTGGCAAATGGTATACATTCCCCTTATTTTCAGGCTAAAAAGCAGAAATTACCCGTATTTTGGAGCAAAATTGCAAAAATTCCGCTAATTGTGGGGCAAAAAGGCAGAAATTCCCTGTAAGTTAGAGCAAAAAAACAGAAAATCTCCTTATTTTGGGGCAAAACTCAGAAATTCCACTTACTTTGGGGCAAAATTCCAAAAATTTCCTTTATTTTGGGCCAAAATTGCAGAAATTTCACTTATTTTGAGGCAAAATTGCATAAATTTCACTTATTTCAGGGTAATAAGTCAGAAATTTTCCTTATTTTGGGGCAAAAAACACAGAAATTCCCTTTGTTTTGGGGGAAAAAGACAGAAATTCCACTTTTTTAGAGGCAAAAAAGCAGAAATTCCTTTTATTTTGGAGTAAAAATGAAGAAATTTCCCTTTTTTGTGGCAAAATGTATACATTCCACTTATTTTTGGGCTAAAAAGCTGAAATTACCCGTATTTTGGAGCAAAATTGCAGAAATTCCCCTAATTGTGGGGCAAAATGCAGAAATTCCCTATATGTTAGGGCAAAAAGACAGAAATTCTCCTTATTTTGGGGCAAAACTCAGAAATTCCACTTATTTTGGGGCAAAATTGCAGAAATTTCACTTATTTCAGAAAAAAAAGCAGAAATTTTCTTATTTTGGTGCAAAAAGGCGGAAATTTCTTTTATTTTGGTACAAAATTGCAGAAATTTTTCTTATTTTGGGGCAAAAAGGCAGAAATCTCCCATATTTTGGGGCAAAAATGAAGAAATTTCTCTTATTTTGAGGTAAAAAGGCTGAAATTCCCATTATTTGGGGGCAAAAAGGCAGAAATTTCCCTTATTTTGAGGCAAAATTGCAGAAATTTCACTTATTTCAGTGTAATAAGTCAGAAATTTTCTTTATTTTGGGGCAAAAAAGACAGAAATTCTTTTTGTTTTGAGGGAAAAAGGCAGAAATTCCACTTTTTTAGCGGCAAAAAAGCAAAAATTCATTTTATTTTGGAGTAAAAATGAAGAAATTTCTTTTTTTTTTGTGGCAAAAAGTATACATTCCCCTTATTTTCAGGCTAAAAAGCAGAAATTCCCCATATTTTGGAGCAAAATTGCAGAAATTCCCCTAATTGTCGGGCAAAAAGGCAGAAATTGCCTATATGTTGGGGCAAAAAGACAGAAATTCTCCTAATTTTGGGGCAAAACTCAGAAATTCCACTTATTTTGGGGCAAAATTCCAGAAATTTCCCTTATTTTGGGGCAAAATTGCAGAAATTTCACTTATTTTGGGGCAAAATTGCAGAAATTTCACTTATTTCAGGGTAATAAGTCAGAAATTTTCCTTATTTTGGAGCAAAAAAACAGAAATTCCCTTTGTTTTGGGGGAAAAAGACAGAAATTCCACTTATTTAGAGGCAAAAAAGCTGAAATTCCCCTTATTTTGGAGCAAAAATGAAGAACTTTACCTTTTTTATGGCAAAAAGTTATGCATTCTTCTTATTTTCGGGCAAAAAGACAGAAATTCCCCGTATTTTGGAGCAAAATTGCAGAAATTCCCCTAATTGTGGGGCGAAAAGGCAGAAATTCCCTATATGTTAGGGCAAAAAGACAGAAATTCTCCTTATTTTGGGGCAAAACTCAGAAATTCCACTTATTTTAAGGCAAAATTCCAGAAATTTCCTTTATTTGGGAGCAAAATTGCAGAAATTTCTGTTATTTTGGGGCAAAATTGCAGAAATTTCACTTATTTCAGAAAAAAAAGCAGAAATTTTCTTATTTTGGTGCAAAAAGGCGGAAATTTCTTTTATTTTGGTACAAAATTGCAGAAATTTTTCTTATTTTGGGGCAAAAAGGCAGAAATCTCCCATATTTTGGGGCAAAAATGCAGAAATTCCTCTTATTTTGAGGTAAAAAGGCTGAAATTCCCCTTATTTGGAGGCAAAAAGGCAGAAATTTTTCTTATTTTGGGGCAAAATTGCAGAAATTTCACTTATTTCAGAGTAGTCAGTCAGAAATTTTTTTTATTTTGGGGCAAAAAAGCAGAAATTCATTTTATTTTGGAGTAAAAATGAAGAAATTTCTTTTTTGTGGCAAATGGTATACATTCCCCTTATTTTCAGGCTAAAAAGCAGAAATTACCCGTATTTTGGAGCAAAATTGCAAAAATTCCGCTAATTGTGGGGCTAAAAGGCAGAAATTCCCTGTAAGTTAGAGCAAAAAAACAGAAAATCTCCTTATTTTGGGGCAAAACTCAGAAATTCCACTTACTTTGGGGCAAAATTCCAAAAATTTCCCTTATTTTGGGCCAAAATTGCAGAAATTTCACTTATTTTGAGGCAAAATTGCATAAATTTCACTTATTTCAGGGTAATAAGTCAGAAATTTTCCTTATTTTGGGGCAAAAAACACAGAAATTCCCTTTGTTTTGGGGGAAAAAGACAGAAATTCCACTTTTTTAGAGGCAAAAAAGCAGAAATTCCTTTTATTTTGGAGTAAAAATGAAGAAATTTCCCTTTTTTGTGGCAAAATGTATACATTCCACTTATTTTTGGGCTAAAAAGCTGAAATTACCCGTATTTTGGAGCAAAATTGCAGAAATTCCCCTAATTGTGGGGCAAAATGCAGAAATTCCCTATATGTTAGGGCAAAAAGACAGAAATTCTCCTTATTTTGGGGCAAAACTCAGAAATTCCACTTATTTTGGGGCAAAATTCCAGAAATTTCCCTTATTTTGTGGCAAAATTGCCGAAATTTCACTTATTTTGGGGCAAAATTGCAGAAATTTCACTTATTTCATGGTAAAAAGGCAGAAATTTTCCTCATTTTGGGGCAAAAATGCAGAGATTCCAAATATTTTGTGGTAAAATTGCAAAAATTCCCCTTATTTTGAGGTAAAAAGGCAGAAATTCCCCTTATTTGGGGGCAAAAAGCAGAAATTTCCCTTATTCTGGGACAAAATTGCAGAAATTTCACTTATTTCAGGGTAATAAGTCAGAAATTTTCCTTATTTGGGGCAAAAAAGACAGAAATTCCCTTTGTTTTGGGGGAAAAAGTCAGAAATTCCACTTATTTATAAGCAAAAAAGCAGAAATTCCCCTTATTTTGGAGCAAAAATGAAGTAATTTCCTTTTTTTGTGGCAAAAGGTATGCATTCTTCTTATTTTCAGGCTAAAAAGCAGAAATTCCCCGTATTTTGGAGCAAAATTGCAGAAATTCCCCTAATTGTGGGGCAAAATGCAGAAATTCCCTATATGTTAGGGCAAAAAGACAGAAATTCTCCTTATTTTGGGGCAAAACTCAGAAATTCCACTTATTTTGGGGCAAAATTCCAGAAATTTCCCTTATTTTGTGGCAAAATTGCCGAAATTTCACTTATTTTGGGGCAAAATTGCAGAAATTTCACTTATTTCATGGTAAAAAGGCAGAAATTTTCCTCATTTTGGGGCAAAAATGCAGAGATTCCAAATATTTTGTGGTAAAATTGCAAAAATTCCCCTTATTTTGAGGTAAAAAGGCAGAAATTCCCCTTATTTGGGGGCAAAAAGCAGAAATTTCCCTTATTCTGGTACAAAATTGCAGAAATTTCACTTATTTCAGGGTAATAAGTCAGAAATTTTCCTTATTTGGGGCAAAAAAGACAGAAATTCCCTTTGTTTTGGGGGAAAAAGTCAGAAATTCCACTTATTTATAAGCAAAAAAGCAGAAATTCCCCTTATTTTGGAGCAAAAATGAAGTAATTTCCTTTTTTTGTGGCAAAAGGTATGCATTCTTCTTATTTTCAGGCTAAAAAGCAGAAATTCCCCGTATTTTGGAGCAAAATTGCAGAAATTCCCCTAATTGTGGGACAAAAAGTCAGAAATTCCCTATATGTTTGGGCAAAAAGACAGAAATTCTCCTTATTTTAGAGCAAAACTCAGAAATTTCACTTATTTTGACGCAAAATTGCAGAAATTTCACTTATTTCAGAAAAAAAAGCAGAAATTTTCTTAATTTGGGGCAAAAAGGCAGAAATTTCTCATATTTTGGGGCAAAAATGCAGAAAATCCCCTTATTTTGAGGTAAAAAGTCTAAAATTCCCCTTATTTGGTTGCAAAAAGCAGAAATTTCCCTTATTTTGGGGCAAAATTGCAGATATTTCATTTATTTCAGGGTAATAAGTCAGAAATTTTCCTTATTTTGGGGCAAAAAAGACACAAATTCTCCTTATTTTGGGTCAAAACTCAGAAATTCTACTGATATTGGGGCAAAATTCCAGAAATTTCCCTTATTTTGGGGCAAAATTGCAGAAATTTCACTTATTTTTGGGCAAAATTGCAGAAATTTCACTTATTTCAGAAAAAAAAGCAGAAATTTTCTTATTTTGGTGCAAAAAGGCGGAAATTTCTTTTATTTTGGTACAAAATTGCAGAAATTTTTCTTATTTTGGGGCAAAAAGGCAGAAATCTCCCATATTTTGGGGCAAAAATGCAGAAATTTCTCTTATTTTGAGGTAAAAAGGCTGAAATTCCCCTTATTTGGGGGCAAAAAGGCAGAAATTTCCCTTATTTTGGGGCAAAATTGCAGAAATTTCACTTATTTCAGGGTAATAAGTCAGAAATTTTCCTTATTTTGGGGCAAAAAAGACAGAAATTCCCTTTGTTTTGGGGGAAAAAGACAGAAATTCCACTTATTTAGAGGCAAAAAAGCAGAAATTCCCCTTATTTTGTAGCAAAACTGAAGAAATTTCTATTTTTTATGGCAAAAAGGTATGCATTCTTCTTATTTTCGGGCAAAAAAGCAGAAATTCCCCGTATTTTGGAGCAAAATTGCAGAAATTCCCCTAATTGTGGGGCAAGAAGGGGGAAATTTCCTATATGTTGGGGCAAAAAGACAGAAATTCTCCTTATTTTGGGGCAAAACTCAGAAATTCCACTTATTTTGGTGCAAAATTCCAGAAATTTCCCTTATTTTAGGGCAAAATTGCAGAAATTTCACTTATTTTGGGGCAAAATTGCAGAAATTTAACTTATTTCAGAAAAAAATTCAGAAATTTTTCTATTTTGGTGCAAAAAGACAGAAATTTCTTTTATTTTGGTACAAAATTGCAGAAATTTTTCTTATTTTGGGGCAAAAAGGCAGAAATCCCCCATATTTTGAGGCAAAAATGCAGAAATTCCTCTTATTTTGAGGTAATAAGGCTGAAATTTCCCTTATTTGGGGGCAAAAAGGCAGAAATTTCCCTTATTTTGAGGCAAAATTGCAGAAATTTCACTTATTTCAGGGTAATAAGTGAGAAATTTTCTTTATTTTGGGGCAAAAAAGACAGAAATTCCCTTTGTTTTGGGAGAAAAAGACAGAAATTCCACTTTTTTAGAGGCAAAAAAGCAGAAATTCCTTTTATTTTGGAGTAAAAATGAAGAAATTTCCCTTTTTTGTGGCAAAAGGTATGCATTCCACTTATTTTTGGGCTAAAAAGCAGAAATCACCCGTATTTTGGAGCAATTTTGCAGAAATTCCCCTAATTGTGGGGCAAAGAGGCAGAAATTCCCTATATGTTAGGGCTAAAAGACAGAAATTCTCCTTATTTTGGGGCAAAACTCAGAAATTCTACTTATTTTGGGGCAAAATTCCAGAAATTTCCCTTATTTTGGGGCAAAATTGCAGAAATTTCACTTATTTTGGGGCAAAATTGCAGAAATTTCACTTATTTCAGGGTAATAAGTCAGAAATTTTCCTTATTTTGGGGCCAAAAAGACAGAAATTCCCTTTGTTTTGGGGGGGAAAAGACAGAAATTCCACTTATTTAGAGGCAAAAAAGCAGAAATTCCTCTTATTTTGGAGCAAAATTGCAGAAATTCCCCTAATTGTGGGGCAAAAAGGCAGAAATTCCCTATATGTTGGGGCAAAAAGAAACAAATTCTCCTTATTTTGGGTCAAAACTCAGAAATTCCACTGATATTGGGGCAAAATTCCAGAAATTTCCCGTATTTTGGGGCAAAATTGCAGAAATTTCACTTATTTTGGGGCAAAATTGCAGAAATTTCACTTATTTCAAAAAAAAGGGGAGGAATTTTCTTATTTTGGTGCAAAAAGGCGAAAATTTCTTTTATTTTGGTACAAAATTGCAGAAATTTTTCTTATTTTGGGGCAAAAAGGCAGAAATCTCCCATATTTTGGGGCAAAAATGCAGAAATTTCTCTTATTTTGAGGTAAAAAGGCTGAAATTCCCCTTATTTGGGGGCAAAAAGGCAGAAATTTCCCTTATTTTGGGGCAAAATTGCAGAAATTTCACTTATTTCAGGCTAATAAGTCAGAAATTTTCCTTATTTTGGGGCAAAAAAGACAGAAATTTCCTTTGTTTTGGGGGATAAAGACAGTAATACCACTTATTTAGAGGCAAAAAAGCAGAAATTCCCCTTATTTTGGAGCAAAACTGAAGAAATTTCTATTTTTTTATGGCAAAAGGGTATGCATTCTTCTTATTTTCGGGCAAAAAGGCAGAAATTCCCCGTATTTTGGAGCAAAATTGCAGAAATTCCCCTAATTGTGGGGCAAAAAGGCAGAAATTCCCTATATGTTGGGGCAAAAAGACAGAAATTCTCCTTATTTTGGGGCAAAACTCAGAAACTCCACTTATTTTGGTGCAAAATTCCAGAAATTTCCCTTATTTTAGGGCAAAATTGCAGAAATTTCACTTATTTTGGGGCAAAATTGCAGAAATTTAACTTATTTCAGAAAAAAATTCAGAAATTTTTCTATTTTGGTGCAAAAAGGCAGAAATTTCTTTTATTTTGGTACAAAATTGCAGAAATTTTTCTTATTTTGGGGCAAAAAGTCAGAAATCTCCCATATTTAGGGGAAAAATGCAGAAATTCCTCTTATTTTGAGGTAAAAATGCTGAAATTTCCCTTATTTGGGGGCAAAAAGGCAGAAATTTCCCTTATTTTGAGGCAAAATTGCAGAAATTTCACTTATTTCAGGGTAATAAGTCAGAAATTTTCTCTATTTTGGGGCAAAAAAGACAGAAATTCCCTTTGTTTTGGGAGAAAAATACAGATATTTCACTTTTTTAGAGGCAAAAAAGCAGAAATTCCTTTTATTTTGGAGTAAAAATGAAGAAATTTCCCTTTTTTGTGGCAAAAGGTATACATTCCACTTATTTTTGGGCTAAAAAGCAGAAATTACCCGTATTTTAGAGCAAAATTGCAGAAATTCCCCTAATTGTAAGGCAAAATGGCAGAAATTCCCTATATGTTAGGGCAAAAAGACAGAAATTCTCTTTATTTTTGGGGCAAAACTCAGAAATTCCATTTATTTTGGGGCAAAATTCCAGAAATTTCTCTTATTTTGGGGCAAAATTGCAGAAATTTCACTTATTTGGGGCAAAATTGCAGAAATTTCACTTATTTCATGGTAAAAAGGCGGAAATTTTCCTTATTTTGATGCAAAAATGCAGAAATTCCAAATATTTTGTTGCAAAAATGAAGAAATTCCCTTTATTTTGAGGTAAAAAGGCAGAAATTCCCCTTATTTGGGGGCAAAAAAAAGAAATTTCACTTATTTTGGGGCAAAAACTCAGAAATTCCACACTTTTTTGGTCAAAATTCCAGAAATTTCCCTTATTTTGGGGCAAAATTGCAGAAATTTCACTTATTTTGGTGCAAAATTGCAGAAATTTAACTTATTTCAGAAAAAAATTCAGAAATTTTCCTATTTTGGTGCAAAAAGGCAGAATTATCTTTTATTTTGGTACAAAATTGCAGAAATTTTTCTTATTTTGGGGCAAAAAGGCAGAAATCTCCCATATTTTGGGGCAAAAATGAAGATATTCCTCTTATTTTGAGGTAAAAAGGCTGAAATTTCCTTTATTTGGGGGCAAAAAGGCAGAAATTTTCCTTATTTTGAGGCAAAATTGCAGAAATTTCACTTATTTCAGGGTAATAAGTCAGAAATTTTCGTTATTTTGGGGCAAAAAAGACAGAAATTCCCTTTGTTTTTGGGGAAAAAGACAGAAATTCCACTTTTTTAGAGGCAAAAAAGCAGAAATTCCTTTTATTTTGGAGTAAAAATGAAGAAATTTCTTTTTTTGTGGCAAAAGGTATACATTCCACTTATTTTTGGGCTAAAAAGCAGAAATTACCCGTATTTTGGAGCAAAATTGCAGAAAATCCCCTAATTGTGGGGCAAAGAGGCAGAAATTCCCTATATGTTAGGGCAAAAAGACAGAAATTCTTTTTATTTTGGGGCAAAACTCAGAATTTCCACTTATTTTGGGGCAAAATTCCAGAAATTTCCCTTATTTTGGGGCAAAATTGCAGAAATTTCACTTATTTTGGGGCAAAATTGCAGAAATTTCCCTTATTTCAGGTAAAAATGGCAGAAATTTTTCTTATTTTGGGGCAAAAAGGCAGAAATTCCTAATATTTTGTGGCAAAAATGCAGAAATTCCCCTTATTTTGAGGTAAAAAGGCTGAAATTCCCCTTATTTTGGGGGCAAAAAGGCAGAAATTTTTCTTATTTTGGGGCAAAATTGCAGACATTTCACTTATTTCAGGGTAATAAGTCAGAAATTTTCCTTATTTTGGGGCAAAAAAGACAGAAATTCCCCTAATTGTGAGGCAAAAAGGCAGAAATTCCCTATATGTTGGGGCAAAAAGACATAAATTCTCCTTATTTTGGGGCAAAACTCAAAAATTCCACTTATTTTGGGGCAAAATTGCAGGAATTTACCTTATTTTGGGGCAAAATTGCAGAAATTTTCCTTATTTGGGGCAAAATTGCAGAAATTTCACTTATTTTCAGGTAAAAAGACTGAAATATCCTTTATTTTGGGGCAAAAAGGAGGAAATTCCCCTTATTTTGGGGCAAAATTGCAGAAATTTTTCTTATTTTGGGGCAAAAAGGCTGAAATTCTTATTTTGAGGTAAAATGCTGAAATTCCCCATATTTTGGGGCAAAAGGCAAAAATTCTTCTTATTTTGGGGCAAAAAGGCACAAATTTCCCTTATTTTCGGGCAAAATTGCAGAAATTTCATTTATTTCAGGGCAAAAATTCAGAAATTCCTTTTATTTTGGGGCAAAGAGCAGAAATTTCTTTTATTATGGTACAAAATTGAAGAAATTTTTCTTATTTTGAAACAAAAAGGCAGAAAATTCCCCTTATTTTGAGGCAAAAGGCAGAAATTATTCTCAATTTGAGGTAAAATGCAGAAATTCCCTTTATTTTGGGGCTAGAAAGCAGAAATTCCCCGTATTTTGAAGCAAAATTGCAGAAATTCTCATAATTTTCAGGCAAAAAGGCAGAAATTCTCCTTATTTTGGGGCAAAAAGACAGAAAATCTCCTTTTTTGGGAGCAAACAGTCAGAAATTTTCCTTATTTTGGGGCAAAATTGCAGAAATTTCCTTTACATTGGGACAAAATTGCAGAAATTTCCATATTTTGGGGCAAAATTGCAGAAATTTCACTTATTTCAGGGAAAAAAGGTGAAAATTTTTTTTGGGGGGCAAAAAGGCAGAAATTTTTTTTATTTTGGTACAAAATTGCAGAAATTTTTCTTATTTTGGGGCAAAAAGTCAGAAATTCCTCATATTTTGGGGCAAAAATGCAGAAATTCCCCTTATTTTGAGGTAAAAATGCTGAAATTCCCCTTATTTTGGGGCAAAAAGAAATTTCGTTTATTTTGGGGAAAAGGCAGAAATTGCACTTATTTTGAGTCAAAAAGGTGGAAAATCCCCTTATTTTGGGGCAAAAATGAAGAAATTTGCTTTTTTTATGGCAAAAAGGTATACATTCCCTTTATTTTTGGGCAAAATGGCACAAATTCCCCGTATTTTGGAGCAACATTGCAGAAATTCCCCTAATTTTTGGGCAAAAAGGCAGAAATTCCCCTTATTTTGGGGTAAAACTGCAGAAATTTCACTTTTTTGCGGCAAAATGTCAGAAATTCCCCTTATTTTTGGCAAAAAAAGCAGATAATCCCCTTATTTTAGGGAAAAATTGCAGAAATTTCTCTTATTTTGGGGCAAAATTGCAGAAATTTCACTTATTTCGCGGCAAAATGTCAGAAATTCCCCTTATTTTCGGCAAAAAATGCAGAAAATTCCCGTATTTTGGAGAATAAATTGCAGAAATTCACCTAATTTTAGGGTAAAAAAATACAGTAATTTTCTTTATTTTTGGGCAAAAAGGCAGAAATTCTCCTTATTTTAGGGCAAAAAGGCAGAAATTCTTCTTATTTTAGGGCAAAATTGCAGAAATTTTCCTTATTTGGGGGCAAAAAACAGAAATTTCCCTTATTTTGGGGCAAAATTGCAGAAATTTCCCTTATTATGGGAAAAATTGCAGAAATTTCCCTTATTTTAGGGCAAAATTGCAGAAATTTCACTTATTTCAGAGAAAAAAAGCAAAATTTTTCTTATTTTGGGGCAAAAAGGCAGAAATTCCCATTATTTTGGGGCAAAAAGGCAGAAATTCACCTTATTTTGGGGTAAAATTGCAGAAATTTCACATATTTCAGGGCAAAAAGACAGAAATTCCCCTTATTTTAAGGCAGAAAGGCAGAAATTCCCCTTATTTTGGAATAAAATTGCAGAAATTTTTTTTCTTTAGGGGCAAAAAGGCAGAAAATCCACTTAATTTCGGGTAAAAAAGCAGAAATTCCTCTTATTTTGGAGCAAAATTGCAGAAACTCCCCTAATTTTGGGGCATAAAGGCAGAAATTCCCTTTATTTTGGGGCAAAAATAGAGAAATTCTCATTATTTTGGGGCAAAAATCAGAAATTTCCCTTATTTCGGGTCAAAATTTTAGAAATTTCTTTTATATTGTTACAGACTTGCAGAAATTTTTCTTATTTTGTGGCAAAAAGGCAGAAATTTCCCATATTTTGGTGCAAAAAGCCTAAAATTTCCTTTATTATGAGGTAAAATCCTGAAATTCCCCATATTTTGGGGCAAAAAGGCAGAAATTCCCCTCATTTGGAGGCAAAAATACACAAATTTCCCTTATTTTCGGTCATAATTGCAGGAATTTCATTTATTTCAGGGCAAAAAGTCAGAAATTCCTTTTATTTTAGGGCAAAAAGCAGAAATTTCTTTTATTTTGATACAAAATTGTAGAAATTTTCCTTATTTTGGAACAAAAAGGCAAAAATTACCCATATTTTGGGGAAAAAGGCAGAAATTCCCCTTATTTTGAGGTAAAAAGGCTGAAATTCCCGTTATTTTGGGGTAAAAAGGCAGAAATTCCCTTTACTTTGTGGCAAAAAGGCAGAAATTCCCGTTAATTGGGGCAGAAAAGCAGAAATTTTCCTTATTTAAGGGCAATAGGGCAGATATTCCCCATATTTTGTGGCAAAGAGGCAGAAATTCCCCTTATTTGGAGGTAAAATGATGAAATTCCCCTTTTTTTCGGCAAAAAGGCAGAAATTCCTATTATTTTGGGGCAAAATTGCAGAAATTTCCTTTATTTTGGGGCAAAATTGCAGAAATTTCCCTTATTTTGGGGCAAAATTGCAGAAATTTCACTTATTTCAGGGAAAAAGCACAGAAATTTCTCTTATTTTGGGGCAAAAAGGCAGAAATTTCTTTTATTTTGGTACAAAATTGCAGAAATTTTCTTTATTTTGGGGCAAAAATGAAGAAATTCCCCATATTTTGGGGCAAAAAGGAAGAGATTCCCCTTATCATGAGGTAAAATGCTGAAATATCCCTTATTTTGGGGCAAAAAGACAGAAATTCCCTTTATTTTGTGGCAAAAGGCAAAAATTTCCCTTATTTTGGGGCAAAATTGCAGAAATTTCACTTATTTCAGGGCAAAATTCAAAAATTCCTTTTATTTTTGGGCAAAAAGAGAAATTTTGTTTATTTTTGGGTAAAAAGGCAGAAATTTCACTTATTGTGAGGTAAGAAGGCAGAAATTCCTCTTATTTTGGGGCAAAAATGAAGAAATTTCCCTTTTTTGTGGCAAAAGGTATATATTCTCCTTATTTTCGGGCAAAAAAGCAGAAATATCCCGTTTTTTGGAGCACAATTGCAGAAAATCCCCTAATTGTGGGGCAAAAAGGCAGAAATTCCCTATATGTTGGGGCAAAAAGACAGAAATTCTCCTTATTTTGGGGCAAAACTCAGAAATTCCACTTATTTTGGGGCAAAATTCCAGAAATTTCCCTTATTTTGGGGCAAATTTGCAGAAATTTCACTTATTTTGGGGCATAATTGCAGAAATTTCACTTATTTTGGGGCAAAATTGCAGAAATTTCACTTATTTCAGGGTAATAAGTCAGAAATTTTCCTTATTTTGGGGCCAAAAAGACAGAAATTCCCTTTGTTTTGGGGGGGAAAAGACAGAAATTCCACTTATTTAGAGGCAAAAAAGCAGAAATTCCTCTTATTTTGGAGCAAAATTGCAGAAATTCCCCTAATTGTGGGGCAAAAAGGCAGAAATTCCCTATATGTTGGGTCAAAAAGAAACAAATTCTCTTTATTTTGGGTCAAAACTCAGAAATTCCACTGATATTGGGGCAAAATTCCAGAAATTTCCCGTATTTTGGGGCAAAATTGCAGAAATTTCACTTATTTTGGGGCAAAATTGCAGAAATTTCACTTATTTCAGAAAAAAAAGCAGAAATTTTCCTATTTTGGTGCAAAAAGGCGGAAATTTCTTTTATTTTGGTACAAAATTGCAGAAATTTTTCTTATTTTGGAGCAAAAAGGCAGAAATCTCCCATATTTTGAGGCAAAAATGCAGAAATTTCTCTTATTTTGAGGTAAAAAGGCTGAAATTCCCCTTATTTTGGAGCAATATTGCAGAAATTCCCCTAATTGTGGGGCAAAGAGGCAGAAATTCCCTATATGTTGGGGCAAAAAGACAGAAATTCTCCTTATTTTGGGGCAAAACTCAGAAATTCTACTTATTTTGGGGCAAAATTCCAGAAATTTCCCTTATTTTGGGGCAAAATTGCAGAAATTTCACTTATTTTGGGGCAAAATTGCAGAAATTTCACTTATTTTAGGGTAATAAGTCAGAAATTTTCCTTATTTTGGGGCCAAAAAGACAGAAATTCCCTTTGTTTTGGGGGGGAAAAGACAGAAATTCCACTTATTTAGAGGCAAAAAAGCAGAAATTCCTCTTATTTTGGAGCAAAATTGCAGAAATTCCCCTAATTGTGGGGCAAAAAGGCAGAAATTCCCTATATGTTGGGGCAAAAAGAAACAAATTCTCCTTATTTTGGGTCAAAACTCAGAAATTCCACTGATATTGGGGCAAAATTCCAGAAATTTCCCGTATTTTGGGGCAAAATTGCAGAAATTTCACTTATTTTGGGGCAAAATTGCAGAAATTTCACTTATTTCAGAAAAAAAAGCAGGAATTTTCTTATTTTGGTGCAAAAAGGCGGAAATTTCTTTTATTTTGGTACAAAATTGCAGAAATTTTTCTTATTTTGGGGCAAAAAGGCAGAAATCTCCCATATTTTGGGGCAAAAATGCAGAAATTTCTCTTATTTTGAAGTAAAAAGGCTGAAATTCCCCTTATTTGGTGGCAAAAAGGCAGAAATTTCCCTTATTTTGGGGCAAAATTGCAGAAATTTCACTTATTTCAGGCTAATAAGTCAGAAATTTTCCTTATTTTGGGGCAAAAAAGACAGAAATTTCCTTTGTTTTGGGGGATAAAGACAGTAATACCACTTATTTAGAGGCAAAAAAGCAGAAATTCCCCTTATTTTGGAACAAAACTGAAGAAATTTCTATTTTTTATGGCAAAAGGGTATGCATTCTTCTTATTTTTGGGCAAAAAGGCAGAAATTCCCCGTATTTTGGAGCAAAATTGCAGAAATTCCCCTAATTGTGGGGCAAAAAGGCAGAAATTCCCTATATGTTGGGGCAAAAAGACAGAAATTCTCCTTATTTTGGGGCAAAACTCAGAAATTCCACTTATTTTGGTGCAAAATTCCAGAAATTTCCCTTATTTTAGGGCAAAATTGCAGAAATTTCACTTTTTTGGGGCAAAATTGCAGAAATTTAACTTATTTCAGAAAAAAATTCAGAAATTTTTCTATTTTGGTGCAAAAAGGCAGAAATTTCTTTTATTTTGGTACAAAATTGCAGAAATTTTTCTTATTTTGGGGCAAAAAGTCAGAAATCTCCCATATTTAGGGAAAAAATGCAGAAATTCCTCTTATTTTGAGGTAAAAATGCTGAAATTTCCCTTATTTGGGGGCAAAAAGGCAGAAATTTCCCTTATTTTGAGGCAAAATTGCAGAAATTTCACTTATTTCAGGGTAATAAGTCAGAAATTTTCTCTATTTTGGGGCAAAAAAGACAGAAATTCCCTTTGTTTTGGGAGAAAAATACAGATATTTCACTTTTTTAGAGGCAAAAAAGCAGAAATTCCTTTTATTTTGGAGTAAAAATGAAGAAATTTCCCTTTTTTGTGGCAAAAGGTATACATTCCACTTATTTTTGGGCTAAAAAGCAGAAATTACCCGTATTTTAGAGCAAAATTGCAGAAATTCCCTAATTGTAAGGCAAAATGGCAGAAATTCCCTATATGTTGGGGCAAAAAGACAGAAATTCTCTTTATTTTTGGGGCAAAACTCAGAAATTCCATTTATTTTGGGGCAAAATTCCAGAAATTTCTCTTATTTTGGGGCAAAATTGCAGAAATTTCACTTATTTTGGGGCAAAATTGCAGAAATTTCACTTATTTCATGGTAAAAAGGCAGAAATTATCCTTATTTTGATGCAAAAATGCAGAAATTCCAAATATTTTGTGGCAAAAATGAAGAAATTCCCTTTATTTTGAGGTAAAAAGGCAGAAATTCCCCTTATTTGGGGGCAAAAAAAAGAAATTTCACTTATTTTGGGGCAAAAACTCAGAAATTCCACACTTTTTTGGTCAAAATTCCAGAAATTTCCCTTATTTTGGGGCAAAATTGCAGAAATTTCACTTATTTTGGTGCAAAATTGCAGAAATTTAACTTATTTCAGAAAAAAATTCAGAAATTTTCCTATTTTGGTGCAAAAAGGCAGAATTATCTTTTATTTTGGTACAAAATTGCAGAAATTTTTCTTATTTTGGGGCAAAAAGGCAGAAATTTCATTTATTTTGGGGCAAAATTGCAGTAATTTCACTTATTTTGGGGCAAAATTGCAGAAATTCCAAATATTTTGTGGCAAAAATGCAGAAATTCCCCTTATTTTAAGGTAAAAAGGCAGAAATTCCCCTTATTTGGGGGTAAAAAACAGAAATTTCCCTTATTTTGGGGCAAAATTGCAGAAATTTCACTTATTTTGGGGCAAAATTGCAGAAATTTCACTTATTTCAGAAAAAAATTCAGAAATTTTCCTATTTTGGTGCAAAAAGGCAGAAATTTCTATTTTGGTACAAAATTGCAGAAATTTTTCTTTTTTTGGGGCAAAAAGGCACAAATCTCCCATATTTTGGGGAAAAAATGCAGAAATTCCTCTTATTTTGAGGTAAAAAGGTAGAAATTTCCCTTATGTGGGGGGAAAAAGGCAGAAATTTTCCTTATTTTGAGGCAAAATTGCAGAAATTTCACTTATTTCAGTGTAATAAGTCAGAAATTTTCCTTATTTTGGGGCAAAAAAGACAGAAATTCCCTTTGTTTTGGGGGAAAAAGACAGAAATTCCACTTTTTTAGCGGCAAAAAAGCAGAAATTCATTTTATTTTGGAGTAAAAATGAAGAAATTTTTTTTTGTGGCAAAAGATATACATTCCCCTTATTTTCAGGCTAAAAAGCAGAAATTCCCCGTATTTTGGAGCAAAATTGCAGAAATTCCCCTAATTGTGGGGCAAAAAGGCAGAAATTTCCGATATGTTAGGGCAAAAAGACAGAAATTCTTTTTATTTTGGGGCTAAACTAAGAAATTCCACTTATTTTGGGGCAAAATTCCAGAAATTTCCATATTTTGGGGCAAAATTGCAGAAATTTCACTTATTTTGGGGCAAAATTGCAGAAATTTCACTTATTTCAGGGAAAAAAGTCAGAAATTTTCCTTATTTTGGGGCCAAAAAGACAGAAATTTCCTTTGTTTTGGGGTGAAAAAGATAGAAATTCCACTTATTTAGAGGCAAAAAAGCAGAAATTCCTCTTATTTTGGAGCAAAAATGAAGAAATTTCCTTTTTTTATGGCAAAAAGGTATGCATTCTTCTTATTTTCGGGCAAAAAGGCAGAAATTCCCAGTATTTTGAAGCAAAATTGCAGAAATTCCCCTAATTGTGGGGCAAAAAGGCAGAAATTCCCTATATGTTGGGGCAAAAAGAAACAAATTCTCCTTATTTTGGGTCAAAACTCAGAAATTCCACTGATATTGGGGCAAAATTCCAGAAATTTCCCTTATTTTGGGGCAAAATTGCAGAAATTTCACTTATTTTGGGGCAAAATTGCAGAAATTTCACTTATTTCAGAAAAAAAAGCAGAAATTTTCTTATTTTGGTGCAAAAAGGCGGAAATTTCTTTTATTTTGGTACAAAATTGCAGAAATTTTTCTTATTTTGGGGCAAAAAGGCAGAAATCTTCCATATTTTGGGGCAAAAATTAAAAAATTTCTCTTATTTTGAGGTAAAAAGGCTGAAATTCCCATTATTTGGGGGCAAAAAGGCAGAAATTTCCCTTATTTTGAGGCAAAATTGCAGAAATTTCACTTATTTCAGTGTAATAAGTCAGAAATTTTCTTTATTTTGGGGCAAAAAAGACAGAAATTCTTTTTGTTTTGAGGGAAAAAGGCAGAAATTCCACTTTTTTAGCGGCAAAAAAGCAAAAATTCATTTTATTTTGGAGTAAAAATGAAGAAATTTCTTTTTTTTGTGGCAAAAATTATACATTCCCCTTATTTTCAGGCTAAAAAGCAGAAATTCCCCATATTTTGGAGCAAAATTGCAGAAATTCCCCTAATTGTGGGGCAAAAAGGCAGAAATTGCCTATATGTTGGGGCAAAAAGACAGAAATTCTCCTAATTTTGGGGCAAAACTCAGAAATTCCACTTATTTTGGGGCAAAATTCCAGAAATTTCCCTTATTTTGGGGCAAAATTGCAGAAATTTCACTTATTTTGGGGCAAAATTGCAGAAATTTCACTTATTTCAGGGTAATAAGTCAAAAATTTTCCTTATTTTGGAGCAAAAAAACAGAAATTCCATTTGTTTTGGGGGAAAAAGACAGAAATTCCACTTATTTAGAGGCAAAAAAGCTGAAATTCCCCTTATTTTGGAGCAAAAATGAAGAACTTTCCCTTTTTTATGGCAAAAAGTTATGCATTCTTCTTATTTTCGGGCAAAAAGGCAGAAATTCCCCGTATTTTGGAGCAAAATTGCAGAAATTCCCCTAATTGTGGGGCGAAAAGGCAGAAATTCCCTATATGTTAGGGCAAAAAGACAGAAATTCTCCTTATTTTGGGGCAAAACTCAGAAATTCCACTTATTTTAAGGCAAAATTCCAGAAATTTCCTTTATTTGGGAGCAAAATTGCAGAAATTTCTGTTATTTTGTGGCAAAATTGCAGAAATTTCACTTATTTCAGAAAAAAAAGCAGAAATTTTCTTATTTTGGTGCAAAAAGGCGGAAATTTCTTTTATTTTGGTACAAAATTGCAGAAATTTTTCTTATTTTGGGGCAAAAAGGCAGAAATCTCCCATATTTTGGGGCAAAAATGCAGAAATTCCTCTTATTTTGAGGTAAAAAGGCTGAAATTCCCCTTATTTGGAGGCAAAAAGGCAGAAATTTTTTTTATTTTGGGGCAAAATTGCAGAAATTTCACTTATTTCAGAGTAGTCAGTCAGAAATTTTTCTTATTTTGGGGCAAAAAAGCAGAAATTCCTTTTATTTTGGAGTAAAAATGAAGAAATTTCTTTTTTGTGGCAAATGGTATACATTCCCCTTATTTTCAGGCTAAAAAGCAGAAATTACCCGTATTTTGGAGCAAAATTGCAAAAATTCTGCTAATTGTGGGGCAAAAAGGCAGAAATTCCCTGTAAGTTAGAGCAAAAAAACAGAAAATCTCCTTATTTTGGGGCAAAACTCAGAAATTCCACTTACTTTGGGGCAAAATTCCAAAAATTTCCCTTATTTTGGGCCAAAATTGCAGAAATTTCACTTATTTTGAGGCAAAATTGCATAAATTTCACTTATTTCAGGGTAATAAGTCAGAAATTTTCCTTATTTTGGGGCAAAAAACACAGAAATTCCCTTTGTTTTGGGGGAAAAAGACAGAAATTCCACTTTTTTAGAGGCAAAAAAGCAGAAATTCCTTTTATTTTGGAGTAAAAATGAAGAAATTTCCCTTTTTTGTGGCAAAATGTATACATTCCACTTATTTTTGGGCTAAAAAGCTGAAATTACCCGTATTTTGGAGCAAAATTGCAGAAATTCCCCTAATTGTTGGGCAAAATGCAGAAATTCCCCATATGTTAGGGCAAAAAGACAGAAATTCTCCTTATTTTGGGGCAAAACTCAGAAATTCCACTTATTTTGGGGCAAAATTCCAGAAATTTCCCTTATTTTGTGGCAAAATTGCCGAAATTTCACTTATTTTGGGGCAAAATTGCAGAAATTTCACTTATTTCATGGTAAAAAGGCAGAAATTTTCCTCATTTGGGGCAAAAATGCAGAGATTCCAAATATTTTGTGGTAAAATTGCAAAAATTCCCCTTATTTTGAGGTAAAAAGGCAGAAATTCCCCTTATTTGGGGGCAAAAAGCAGAAATTTCCCTTATTCTGGGACAAAATTGCAGAAATTTCACTTATTTCAGGGTAATAAGTCAGAAATTTTCCTTATTTGGGGCAAAAAAGACAGAAATTCCTTTTGTTTTGGGGGAAAAAGTCAGAAATTCCACTTATTTAGAAGCAAAAAAGCAGAAATTCCCCTTATTTTGGAGCAAAAATGAAGAAATTTCCTTTTTTTGTGGCAAAAGGTATGCATTCTTCTTATTTTCAGGCTAAAAAGCAGAAATTCCCCGTATTTTGGAGCAAAATTGCAGAAATTCCCCTAATTGTGGGACAAAAAGGCAGAAATTCCCTATATGTTTGGGCAAAAAGACAGAAATTCTCCTTATTTTAGAGCAAAACTCAGAAATTTCACTTATTTTGACGCAAAATTGCAGAAATTTCACTTATTTCAGAAAAAAAAGCAGAAATTTTCTTAATTTGGGGCAAAAAGGCAGAAATTTCTCATATTTTGGGGCAAAAATGCAGAAAATCCCCTTATTTTGAGGTAAAAAGTCTAAAATTCCCCTTATTTGGTTGCAAAAAGCAGAAATTTCCCTTATTTTGGGGCAAAATTGCAGATATTTCATTTATTTCAGGGTAATAAGTCAGAAATTTTCCTTATTTTGGGGCAAAAAAGACACAAAATCTCTATGTTTTGGGGGAAAAAGACAGAAATTCCACTTATTTAGAGGCAAAAAAGCAGAAATTCCCCTTATTTTGGAGCGAAAATGAAGAAATTTCCCTTTTTTATGGCAATAAGTTATGCATTCTTCTTATTTTCGGGCAAAAAGACAGAAATTCCCCGTATTTTTGAGCAAAATTGCAGAAATTCCCCTAATTGTGGGGCAAAAAGGCAGAAATTCTCTATGTGTTGGGGCAAAAAGACAGAAATTCTATTTATTTTGGGGCAAAACTCAGAAATTCCACTTATTTTGGGGCAAAATTCCAAAAATTTCTCTTATTTTGGGGCAAAATTGCAGAAATTTCACTTATTTTGTGGCAAAATTGCAGAAATTTCACTTATTTCAGGGAAAAAAAAGACAGAAATTTCTTTTATTTTGTTACAAAATTGCAGAAATTTTATTTATTTTTGGCAAAAAGGCAGAAATTTCCCATATTTTGGGGCAAAAATGCAGAAATTCCCCTTATTTTGAGGTAAAAATGCTGAAATTCCCCTTATTTTGTGGCAAAAAGCAGACATTTCCCTTATTTTGGGCAAAAATTGCAGAAATTTCACTTATTTTGAGTCAAAAAGGCAGAAAATCCAATTATTTTGGGGTAAAAATGAAGAAATTCCCCTTGTTTTGAGGTAAAAAGGCTGAAATTCCCCTTTTTTGGAGGCAAAAAGGCAGAAATTCCCCGTATTTTGGGGCAAAAAGCAGATATTTCCCTTATTTTTGGGGAAAAATTTTAGAAATTTAACTTATTTCAGGGCAAAAAGTCAGAAATTCCGTTTATTTTTGGGGAAAAGTCAGAAATTGCACTTATTTTGAGTCAAAAAGGCGGAAAATCCCCTTATTTTGGAGTAAAAATGAAGAAATTTCCCTTTTTTATGGCAAAAGGTATACATTCTTTTTATTTTCGGGCAAAAAGGCAGAAATTCCCTGTATTTTGGAGCAAAATTGCAGAAATTCCTCTAATTTTGGGGCAAAAACGCAGAACTTCCCCTTATTTTGGGGTAAAACTGCAGAAATTTCACTTATTTCGCGGCAAAATGGCAGAAATTCACTTCATTTTCGGCGAAAAGGGAGAAAATTCCCGTATTTTGGAGCAAAATTGCAGAAATTCACCTAATTTTTGGGTAAAACATGCAGTAATTTTCTTTATTTTAAGGCAAAAAGGCAGAAATTCCCCTTATTTTGTGGCAAAAATCAGAAATTCCCCTTATTTTAGAAAAACTTGCAGAAATTTTTTTTATTATGGGGAAAAATTGCAGAAATTTCTTTTATTGTAAGGCAAAATTGCAGAAATTTCATTTATTTCAGAGAAAAAACAAAAATTTTTTTTATTTTAGGGCAAAATGCAGAAATTTCCATTATTTTGGGGCACAAAGACAGAAATTCACCTTCTTTTGGGGTAAAATTTCAAACATTTCACATATTTCAGGGCAAAAAGGCAGAAATTCCCCTTATTTGGGGGTAAAAAGGGAGAAATTCTTCATATTTTGGGTTAAAATTGCAGAAATTTCCCTTGTTTGGGGGCAAAAAGGCAGAAAATCCCCTTAATTTCGGGCAAAAAGGCAGAAATTCCCCGTATTTTGGAGCAAAATTGCAGAAATTCCCCTAATTGTGGGGCAAAAAGGCAGAAATTCCCGATATGTTGGGGCAAAAAGACAGAAATTCTCCTTATTTTCGGGCAAAACTCAGAAATTCCATTTATTTTGGGGCAAAATTCCAGAAATTTCCCTTATTTTGGGGCAAAATTTCAGAAATTTCACTTATTTCAGGGCAAAATTCAAAAATTGCTTTTATTTTGGGGCAAAAAGACAGAAATTCCATTTACTTTTGGGTAAAAAGGCAGAAATTTCACTTATTTTGAGGTAAGAAGGCAGAAATTCCTCTTATTTTGCGGCAAAAATGAAGAAATTTCCCCTTTTTGTGGCAAAAGGTATATATTCCCCTTATTTTCGAGCAAAAAATCAGAAATTCCCCGTATTTTGGAGCACAATTGCAGAAAATCCCCTAATTGTGGGGCAAAAAGGCAGAAATTCCCATTATTTTGATGGCAAAAAGGCAGGAATTCACCTTATTTTGGGCTAAAATTGCAGAAATTTCACATATTTCAGGGCAAAAAGGCAGAAATTTCCCTTCATTTGGGGCAAAAATGAAGAAATTTCCCTTTTTTATGGCAAAAAGGTATGCATTCCCCTTATTTTCGGCAAAAAGGCAGAAATTCCCCGTATTTTGCAGCAAAATTGCAGAAATTCCCCTAATTGTGGGGCAAAAAGGCAGAAATTCTCTTTATTTTGGGGCAAAACTCAGAAATTCCACTTATTTTGGGGCAAAATTCCAGAAATTTCCCTTATTTTGGGGCAAAATTGCAGAAATTTCACTTATTTTGGGGCAAAATTGCAGAAATTTCACTTATTTCAGGTAAAAATGGCAGAAATTTTTCTTATTTTGGGGCAAAAAGGCAGAATTTCCTAATATTTTGTGGCAAAAATGCAGAAATTCCCCTTATTTTGAGGTAAAAAGGCTTAAATTCCCCTTATTTGGGGGCAAAAAGGCAGAAATTTTTCTTATTTTGGGGCAAAATTGCAGACATTTCACTTATTTCAGGGTAATAAGTCAGAAATTTTTCTTATTTTGGGGCAAAAAAGACAGAAATTCCCTTTGTTTTGGGGGGAAAATACAGAAATTCCACTTTTTTGAAGGCAAAAAGGCAGAAATTCCACTTATTTTGGAGCAAAAATGAAGAAATTCCCCTAATTGTTGGGCAAAAAGGCAGAAATTCCCTATATGTTGGGGCAAAAAGACAGAAATTCTCCTTATTTTGGGGCAAAACTCAGAAATTCCACTTATTTTGGGGCAAAATTGCAGGAATTTACCTTATTTTGGGGCAAAATTGCAGAAATTTCCCTTATTTGGGGCAAAATAGCAGAAATTTCACTTATTTTCAGGTAAAAAGGCTGAAATATCCTTTATTTTGGGGCAAAAAGGAAGAAATTCCCCTTATTTTGGGGCAAAATTGCAGAAATTTTCCTTATTTTGGGGCAAAAAGGCTGAAATTCTTATTTTGAGGTAAAATGCTGAAATTCCCCATATTTTGGGGCAAAAGGCAAAACTTCTTCTTATTTTGGGGCAAAGAGGCACAAATTTCCCTTATTTTCGGGCAAAATTGCAGAAATTTCATTTATTTCAGGGCAAAAAGTCAGAAATTCCTTTTATTTTGGGGCAAAGAGCAGAAATTTTTTTTATTATGGTACAAAATTGAAGAAATTTTTCTTATTATGAAACAAAAAGGCAGAAAATTCCCCTTATTTTGAGGCAAAAAGCAGAAATTATTCTTATTTTGAGGTAAAATGCAGAAATTCTTTTTATTTTGGGGCTAAAAGGCAGAAATTCCCCGTATTTTGAAGCAAAATTGCAGAAATTCTCATAATTTTCGGGCAAAAAGGCAGAAATTCCCCTTATTTTGGGGCAAAATTGCAGAAATTTCCTTTACATTGGGGAAAATTGCAGAAATTTCCCTTATTTTGGGGCAAAATTGCAGAAATTTCCCTTATTTTGGGGCAAAATTGCAGAAATTTCCTTTATTTTGGGGCAATATTGCAGAAATTTCACTTATTTCAGGGAAAAAATGCGGAAATTTTTTTTGGGGGGCAAAAAGGCAGAAATTTCTTTTATTTTGGTACAAAATTGCAGAAATTTTTCTTATTTTGGGGCAAAAAGTCAGAAATTCCCCATATTTTGGGGCAAAAAGGCAGAAATTCCCCTTATTTTTAGGTAAAAAGGCTGAAATTCCCCTTATGTTGGGGCAAAAAGACAGAAATTTCGTTTATTTTGGGGAAAAGGCAGAAATTGCACTTATTTTGAGTCAAAAAGGTGGAAAATCCCCTTATTTTGGGGCAAAAATGAAGAAATTTGCTTTTTTTATGGCAAAAAGGTATACATTCCCTTTATTTTCAGGCAAAAAGGCAGAAATTACCCGTATTTTGGAGCAAAATTGCAGAAATTCCTCTAATTTTTGGGCAAAAAGGCAGAAATTCCCCTTATTTTGGGGTAAAACTGCAGAAATTTCACTTATTTTACGGCAAAATGTCAGAAATTCCCTTTATTTTCGGCAAAAAAGGCAGAAAATCCCCTTATTTTAGGGCAAAATTGCAGAAATTTCCCTTATTTGGGGGCAAAAACAGAAATTCCCCTTCTTTTGTGGCAAAATTGCAGAAATTTCCCTTATTATGGGGAAAAATTGCAGAAATTTCCCTTATTTTAGGACAAAATTTCAGAAATTTCACTTATTTCAGAGAAAAAATGCAAAATTTTTTCTTATTTTGGGGCAAAAAGGCAGAAATTCCAATTATTTTGGGGCAAAAAGGCAGAAATTCACCTTATTTTGGGTTAAAATATCAGAAATTTCACATATATCAGGGCAAAATGGCAGAAATTCCCCTTATTTGGGGGCAATAAGGCAGAAATTTCCCTTCTTTTGGGATAAAATTGCAGAAATTTCCCTTATTTGGGGGCAAAAAGGCAGAAAATCCACTTAATTTCGGGTAAAAAGACAGAAATTCCTCGTATTTTGAAGCAAAATTGCAGAAACTCCCCTAATTTTGGGGCAAAAAGGCAGAAATTCCCTTTATTTTGGGGCAAAAATAGAGAAATTCTCCTTATTTTGGTGCAAAATTCAGAAATTTCCCTTATTTTGGGGCAAAATTATAGAAATTTCTTTTATTTTGTTACAGACTTGCAGAAATTTTTCTTATTTTGTGGCAAAAAGGCTAAAATTCTACTTATTTTGAGGTAAAATCCTGAAATTCCACATATTTTGGGGCAAAAAGGCAGAAATTCCCCTCATTTGGGGGCAAAAAGGCACATATTTCCCTTATTTTCGGGCATAATTGCAGGAATTTCATTTATTTCAGGGCAAAAAGTCAGAAATTCCTTTTATTTTGGGGCAAAAAGCAGAAATTTCTTTTATTATGGTACAAAATTGAAGAAATTTTTCGTATTTTGAAACAAAAAGGCAGAAAATTCCCCTTATTTTGAGGCAAAAGGCAGAAATTATTCTTATTTTGAGGTAAAATGCAGAAATTCTTTTTATTTTGGGGCTAAAAGGCAGAAATTCCTCGTATTTTGAAGCAAAATTGCAGAAATTCTCATAATTTTCGGGCAAAAAGGCAGAAATTCTCCCTATTTTGGGGCAAAAAGACACAAAATCTCCTTTTTCGGGAGCAAACAGTCAGAAATTCCCCTTATTTTGGGGCAAAATTGCAGAAATTTCCTTTACATTGGGGCAATATTGCAGAAATTTCCCTTATTTTGAGGCAAAATTGCAGAAATTTCACTTATTTCAGGGAAAAAAGGCGGAAATTTTTTTTGCGGGGAAAAAAGGCAGAAATTTTTTTTATTTTGGTACAAAATTGCAGAAATTTTTATTATTTTGGGGCAAAGAGTCAGAAATTCCCCATATTTTGGTGCAAAAAGCCTGAAATTCCCCTTATGTTGAGGTAAAATCCTGAAATTCCCCATATTTTGGGGCAAAAAGGCAGAAATTCCCCTCATTTGGGGGCAAAAAGGCACAAATTTCCTTTATTTTCAGGCATAATTGCAGGAATTTCATTTATTTCAGGGCAAAAAGTCAGAAATTCCTTTTATTTTGGGGCAAAAAGCAGAAATTTCTTTTATTTTGATACAAAATTGTAGAAATTTTCCTTATTTTGGAACAAAAAGGCAAAAATTACCCATATTTTGGGGAAAAAGGCAGATATTCTTCTTATTTTGAGGTAAAAAGGCTGAAATTCCCGTTATTTTGGGGCAAAAAGGCAGAAATTCTCTTTACTTTGTGGCAAAAGGGCAGAAATTCCCGTTAATTGGGGCAGAAAAGCAGAAATTTTCCTTATTTAAGGGCAATAGGGCAGAAATTCCCTATATTTTGTGGCAAAAATGCAGAAATTCCCCTTATTTAGAGGTAAAATGATGAAATTCCCCTTATTTTCGGCAAAAAGGCAGAAATTCCTATTATTTTGGGGCAAAATTGCAGAAATTTCAATTATTTCAGGGCAAAAAGTCAGAAAATTGCCTTATTTTGGGGCAAAAAGCAGAAATTCCCCTAATTTTGGGGCCAAAAACAGAAATTCCCCTTATTTTGGGGTAAAATTGCAGAAATTTCAAATATTTCAGGGCAAAAAGGCAGAAATTCCACTTTATTTCGGACAATAACGCAGAAATTCCCTGTATTTTAAAGCTAAATTTCAGAAATTCCCCTTATATTGGTGCAAAAATGCAGAAATTCCTTTTATTTTTGTGCAATAAGGCAGATTTCCCCGTATTTTGAAGCAAAATTGCACATATTCCCCTAATTTTGAGGGAAAATGCAGAAATTCACATTATTTTGGAACAAAAAGACAGAAATTCTCCTTATTTCAGTACAAGAAGTCAGAAATTCCCCTTATTTTGGGGCAAAATTGCAGAAATTTCACTTATTTCAGAGAAAAAGCACAGAAATTTCTCTTATTTTGGGGAAAAAGGCAGAAATTTCTTTTATTTTGGTACAAAATTGCAGAAATTTTCTTTATTTTGGGGAAAATGCAGAAATTCCCCATATTTTTGGGCAAAAAGGCAGAGAAACCCTTATTTTGAGGCAAAAAGACAGAAATTCCCTTTCTTTTGTGGCAAAAAGGCAGAAATTTCCCTTATTTTGGGGCAAAATTGCAGAAATTTCACCTATTTCAGGGAAATATTCAAAAATTCCTTTTATTTTGGAACAAAAAGAGAGAAATTCCGTTTATTTTTGGGTAAAAAGGCAGAAATTTCCCTTATTTTGGGGCAAAATTGCAGAAATTTCACATATTTCAGGGAAATATGCAAAAATTCCTTTTATTTTGGAACAAAAAGAGAGAAATTCCGTTTATTTTTGGGTAAAAAGGCAGAAATTTCAGTTATTTTGAGGTAAGAAGGCAGAAATGCCTCTTATTTTTCGGCAAAAATGAAGAAATTTCCCTTTTTTGTGGCAAAAGGTATACATTCCCCTTATTTTTGGGCAAAAAGGCAGAAATTCCCCGTATTTTGGAGCACAATTGCAGAAAATCCCCAAATTGTGGGGCAAAAAGGCAGAAATTCCCTATATGTTGGGGCAAAAAGACAAAAATTCTCCTTATTTTGGGACAAAACTCAGAATTTCCACTTATTTTGGGGCAAAATTCCAGAAATTTCCCTTATTTTGGGGCAAAATTGCAGAAATTTCACTTATTTTGGGGCAAAATTGCAGAAATTTCCCTTATTTCAGGAAAAATGGCAGAAATTTTTCTTATTTTGGGGCAAAAAGGCAGAAATTCCTAATATTTTGTGGCAAAAATGCAGAAATTCCCCTTATTTTGAGGTAAAAAGGCTGAAATTCCCCTTATTTGGGTGCAAAAAGGCAGAAATTTTTATTATTTTGGGGCAAAATTGCAGACATTTCACTTATTTCAGGGTAATAAGTCAGAAATTTTCCTTATTTTGGGGCAAAAAAGACAGAAATTTCCCTAATTGTGGGGCAAAAAGGCAGAAATTCCCTATATGTTGGGGCAAAAAGACAGAAATTCTCCTTATTTTGGGGCAAAACTCAAAAATTCCACTTATTTTGGGGCAAAATTGCAGGAATTTACCTTATTTTGGGGCAAAATTGCAGAAATTTTCCTTATTTGGGGCAAAATTGCAGAAATTTCACTTATTTTCAGGTAAAAAGACTGAAATATCATTTATTTTGGGGCAAAAAGGAAGAAATTCCCCTTATTTTGGGGCAAAATTGCAGAAATTTTTCTTATTTTGGGGCAAAAAGGCTGAAATTCTTCTTATTTTGATGTAAAATGCTGAAATTCCCCATATTTTGGGGCAAAAGGAAAAATTCTTCTTATTTTGGGGCAAAAAGGCACAAATTTCCCTTTTTTTCGGGCAAAATTGCAGAAATTTCATTTATTTCAGGGCAAAAATTCAGAAATTTTTTTTATTTTGGGGCAAAGAGCAGAAATTTCTTTTATTATGGTACAAAATTGAAGAAATTTTTCTTATTTTGAAACAAAAAGGCAGAAAATTCCCCTCATTTTGAGGCAAAAGGCAGAAACTATTCTTATTTTGTGGTAAAATGCAGAAATTCCCTTTATTTTGGGGCTAGAAAGCAGAAATTCCCCGTATTTTGAAGCAAAATTGCAGAAATTCTCATAATTTTCGGGCAAAAGGCAAAAATTCTCCTTATTTTGGGGCAAAAAGACAGAAAATCTCCTTTTTTGGGAGCAAACAGTCAGAAATTTTCCTTATTTTGGGGCAAAATTGCAGAAATTTCCTTTACATTGGGGCAAAATTGCAGAAATTTCCATATTTTGGGGCAAAATTGCAGAAATTTCACTTATTTCAGGGAAAAAAGGCGAAAATTTTTTTTGGGGGGCAAAAAGGCAGAAATTTTTTTTATTTTGGTACAAAATTGCAGAAATTTTTCTTATTTTGGGGCAAAAAGTCAGAAATTCCTCATATTTTGGGGCAAAAAGGCAGAAATTCCCCTTATTTTGAGGTAAAAAGGCTGTAATTCCCCTTATTTTGGGGCAAAAAGACAGAAATTTCATTTATTTTGGGGAAAAGGCAGAAATTGCACTTATTTTGAGTCAAAAAGGTGGAAAATCCCCTTATTTTGGGGCAAAAATGAAGAAATTTGCTTTTTTTATGGCAAAAAGGTATACATTCCCTTTATTTTTGGGCAAAATGGCACAAATTCCCCGTATTTTGGAGCAACATTGCAGAAATTCCCCTAATTTTTGGGCAAAAAGGCAGAAATTCCCCTTATTTTGGGGTAAAACTGCAGAAATTTCACATTTGCGGCAAAATGTCAGAAATTCCCCTTATTTTCGGCAAAAAAAGCAGATAATCTCCTTATTTTAGGGAAAAATTGCAGAAATTTCTCTTATTTTGGGGCAAAATTGCAGAAATTTCACTTATTTCGCGGCAAAATGTCAGAAATTCCCCTTATTTTCGGCAAAAAAGGCAGAAAATTCCCGTATTTTGGAGAATAAATTGCAGAAATTCACCTAATTTTAGGGTAAAAAAATACAGTAATTTTCTTTATTTTTGGGCAAAAAGGCAGAAATTCTCCTTATTTTAGGGCAAAAAGGCAGAAATTCTTCTTATTTTAGGGCAAAATTGCAGAAATTTTCCTTATTTGGGGGCAAAAAACAGAAATTCCCCTTATTTTGGGGCAAAATTGCAGAAATTTCCCTTATTATGGGGAAAAATTGCAGAAATTTCCCTTATTTTAGGGCAAAATTGCAGAAATTTCACTTATTTCAGAGAAAAAAAGCAAAATTTTGCTTATTTTGGGGCAAAAAGGCAGAAATTCCCATTATTTTGGGGCAAAAAGGCAGAAATTCACCTTATTTTGGGGTAAAATTGCAGAAATTTCACATATTTCAGGGCAAAAAGACAGAAATTCCCCTTATTTTAAGGCAGAAAGGCAGAAATTCCCCTTATTTTGGAATAAAATTGCAGAAATTTTTTTTCTTTAGGGGCAAAAAGGCAGAAAATCCACTTAATTTCGGGTAAAAAAGCAGAAATTCCTCTTATTTTGGAGCAAAATTGCAGAAACTCCCCTAATTTGGGGGCATAAAGGCAGAAATTCCCTTTATTTTGGGGCAAAAATAGAGAAATTCTCATTATTTTGGGGCAAAAATCAGAAATTTCCCTTATTTCGGGTCAAAATTTTAGAAATTTCTTTTATATTGTTACAGACTTGCAGAAATTTTTCTTATTTTGTGGCAAAAAGGCAGAAATTTCCCATATTTTGGTGCAAAAAGCCTAAAATTTCCTTTATTATGAGGTAAAATCCTGAAATTCCCCATATTTTGGGGCAAAAAGGCAGAAATTCCCCTCATTTGGAGGCAAAAATACACAAATTTCCCTTATTTTCGGGCATAATTGCAGGAATTTCATTTATTTCAGGGCAAAAAGTCAGAAATTCCTTTTATTTTGGGGCAAAAAGCAGAAATTTCTTTTATTTTGATACAAAATTGTAGAAATTTTCCTTATTTTGGAACAAAAAGGCAAAAATTACCCATATTTTGGGGAAAAAGGCAGAAATTCCCCTTATTTTGAGGTAAAAAGGCTGAAATTCCCGTTATTTTGGGGTAAAAAGGCAGAAATTCCCTTTACTTTGTGGCAAAAAGGCAGAAATTCCCGTTAATTGGGGCAGAAAAGCAGAAATTTTCCTTATTTAAGGGCAATAGGGCAGACATTCCCCATATTTTGTGGCAAAAAGGCAGAAATTCCCCTTATTTGGAGGTAAAATGATGAAATTCCCCTTTTTTTCGGCAAAAAGGCAGAAATTCCTATTAATTTGGGGCAAAATTGCAGAAATTTCCTTTATTTTGGGGCAAAATTGCAGAAATTTCCCTTATTTTGGGGCAAAATTGCAGAAATTTCAATTATTTCAGGGAAAAAGCACAGAAATTTCTCTTATTTTGGGGCAAAAAGGCAGAAATTTCTTTTATTTTGGTACAAAATTGCAGAAATTTTCTTTATTTTGGGGCAAAAATGAAGAAATTCCCCATATTTTGGGGCAAAAAGGAAGAGATTCCCCTTATCATGAGGTAAAATGCTGAAATATCCCTTATTTTGGGGCAAAAAGACAGAAATTCCCTTTATTTTGTGGCAAAAAGGCAGAAATTTCCCTTATTTTGGGCAAAATTGCAGAAATTTCACTTATTTCAGGGCAAAATTCAAAAATTCCTTTTATTTTTGGGCAAAAAGAGAAATTTTGTTTATTTTTGGGTAAAAAGGCAGAAATTTCACTTATTGTGAGGTAAGAAGGCAGAAATTCCTCTTATTTTGGGGCAAAAATGAAGATATTTCCCTTTTTGTGGCAAAATGTATATATTCTCCTTATTTTCGGGCAAAAAAGCAGAAATATACCGTTTTTTGGAGCACAATTGCAGAAAATCCCCTAATTGTGGGGCAAAAAGGCAGAAATTCCCTATATGTTGGGGCAAAAAGACAGAAATTCTCCATATTTTGGGGCAAAACTCAGAAATTCCACTTATTTTGGGGCAAAGTTCCAGAAATTTCCCTTATTTTGGGGCAAATTTGCAGAAATTTCACTTATTTTGGGGCAAAATTGCAGAAATTTCACTTATTTCAGATAAAAAAAAGGCAGAAATTTTTTTTATTTTGGGGCAAAAAGGCAGAAATTCCTAATATTTTGTGGCAAAAATGCAGAAATTCCCTTTATTTTGAGGTAAAAAGGCTGAAATTCCCCTTATTTGGGGGCAAAAAGGCAGAAATTTCCCTTATTTTGGGGCAAAATTGCAGAAATTTCACTTATTTCAGGGCAAAATTCAAAAATTCCTTTTATTTTGGGGCTAAAAGTCAGAAATTCTGTTTATTTTTGGGTAAAAAGGCAGAAATTTCACTTATTTTGAGGAAAGAAGGCAGAAATTCCTCTTATTTTGGGGCAAAAATGAAGAAATTTCCCTCTTTTGTGGCACAAGTTATACATTCCCCTTATTTTCGGGCAAAAAAGCAGAAATTCCCCGTATTTAGGAGCAAGATTGCAGAAAATCCCCTAATTGTGGGGCAAAAAGGCAGAAATTCCCTATATGTTGGGGCAAAAAGACAGAAATTCTCCTTATTTTGGGGCAAAACTCAGAAATTCCACTTATTTTGGGGCAAAATTCCAGAAATTTCCCTTATTTTGGGGCAAAATTGCAGAAATTTTACTTATTTTGGGGCAAAATTGCAAACATTTCACTTATTTCAGGGTAATAAGTCAGAAATTTTCCTTATTTTGGGGCAAAAAACACAGAAATTCCCTTTGTTTTGGAAGGAAAATACAGAAATTCAACTTCTTTAGACGCAAAAAGGCAGAAATTCCCCTTATTTTGAAGCAAAAATGAAGAAATTCCCCTAATTGTTGGGCAAAAAGGCAGAAATTCCCTATATGTTGGGGCAAAAAGACAGAAATTCTTCTTATTTTGGGACAAAACTCAGAAATTCCACTTATTTTGTGGCAAAATTGCAGGAATTTACCTTATTTTGAGGCAAAATTGCAGAAATTTCCCTTATTTGGGGCAAAACTGCAGAAATTTCACTTATTTTAAGGTAAAAAGGCTGAAAAATCCTTTATTTTGGGGCAAAAAGGAAGAAATTCCCCTTATTTTGGGGCAAAATTGCAGAAATTTTCCTTATTTTGGGGCAAAAAGGCTGAAATTCTTATTTTGAGGTAAAATGCTGAAATTCCCCATATTTTGGGGCAAAAGGCAAAACTTCTTTTTATTTTGGGGCAAAGAGGCACAAATTTCTCTTATTTTCGGGCAAAATTGCAGAAATTTCATTTATTTCAGGGCAAAAAGTCAGAAAATCCTTTTATTTTGGGGCAAAGAGCAGAAATTTCTTTTATTATGGTACAAAATTGAAGAAATTTTTCTTATTTTGAAACAAAAAGGCAGAAAATTCCCCTTATTTTGAGGCAAAAGGCAGAAATTATTCTCAATTTGAGGTAAAATGCAGAAATTCCCTTTATTTTGGGGCTAAAAAACAGAAATTCCCTGTATTTTGAAGCAAAATTGCAGAAATTCTCATAATTTTTGGGCAAAAAGGCAGAAATTCTCCTTATTATGGGGCAAAAAGACAGAAAATCTCCTTTTTCGGGAGCAAAAAGTCAGAAATTCCCCTTATTTTGGGGCAAAATTGCAGAAATTTCCTTTACATTGGTGCAAAATTGTAGAAATTTCCCTTATTTTGGGGCAAAATTGCATAAATTTCACGTATTTCAGGGAAAAAAGGCAGAAATTTTTTTGGGGGGGCAAAAAGGCAGAAATATTTTTAATTTTGGTACAAAATTGCAGAAATTTTTCTTATTTTGGGGCAAAAAGTCAGAAATTCCCTATATTTTGGGGCAAAAAGTCAGAAATTCCCCTTATTTTGAGGTAAAAAGGCTGAAATTCCCCTTATTTTGGGGCAAAAAGACAGAAATTTCGTTTATTTTGGGGAAAAGGCAGAAATTGCACTTATTTTGAGTCAAAAAGGTGGAAATTCCCCTTATTTTGGGGCAAAAATGAAGAAATTTGCTTTTTTATGGCAAAAGGTATACATTCCCTTTATTTTCGGGCAAAAAGGCAGAAATTCTTTGTATTTTGGAGCAAAATTGCAGAAATTCTCATAATTTTCGGGCAAAAAGGCAGAAATTCTCCTTATTTTGGGGCAAAAAGACAGAAAATCTCCTTTTTCGGGAGCAAACAGTCAGAAATTCCCCTTATTTTGGGGCAAAATTGCAGAAATTTCCTTTACATTGGGGCAAAATTGCAGAAATTTCCCTTATTTTGGGGCAAAATTGCAAAAATTTCACTTATTTCAGGGAAAAAAGGCAGAAATTTTCCTCATTTTGGGGCAAAAATGAAGAAATTCCAAATATTTTGTTGCAAAAATGCAAAAATTCCCCTTATTTTGTGATAAAAAGGCAGAAATTTCCCTTATATGGGGGCAAAAAGCAGAAATTTCCCTTATTATGGGGCAAAATTGAAGAAATTTCACTTATTTCAGGGTAATAAGTCAGAAATTTTCCTTATTTGGGGCAAAAAAGACAGAAATTCCTTTTGTTTTGGGGGAAAAAGTCAGAAATTCCACTTATTTAGAAGCAAAAAATCA
Source organism: Micromys minutus (assembly GCF_963924665.1). Taxonomy (NCBI): domain Eukaryota; kingdom Metazoa; phylum Chordata; class Mammalia; order Rodentia; family Muridae; genus Micromys; species Micromys minutus. Next base: position 2,259,743 of record NW_027667812.1, on the reverse strand, counting down.
GAAATTCCCCTTATTTTGGAGCAAAAATGAAGAAATTTTTTTTTTTTGTGCAAAAGGTATGCATTCTTCTTATTTTCAGGCTAAAAAGCAGAAATTTCCCGTATTTTGGAGCAAAATTGCAGAAATTCCCCTAATTGTGGGGCAAAAAGAGAGAAATTCTTTTTATTTTGGGGCAAAACTCAGAAATTCCACTTATTTTGGGACAAAATTCCAGAAATTTCACTTATTTTGGGGCAAAATTGCAGAAATTTCACTTATTTTGGCACAATTGCAGAAATTTAAATTATTTCAGAAAAAAAGCAGAAATTTTCTTATTTTGGTGCAAAAAGGCAGAAATTTCTTTTATTTTGGTACAAAATTGCAGAAATTTTTCTTATTTGGGGGCAAAAAGCAGAAATCCCCTATATTTTGGGGCAAAAATGCATAAATTCCTCTTATTTTGAGGTAAAAAGGCTGAAATTTCCCTTATTTGGGGGCAAAAAGACAGAAATTTCCCTTATTTTGAGGCAAAATTGCAGAAATTTCACTTATTTCAGGGTAATAAGTCAGAAATTTTTCTTACTTTGGGGCAAAAAACAGAAATTCCCTTTGTTTTGGGGGAAAAAGACAGAAATTCCACTTATTTAGAGGCAAAAAAGCAGAAATTCTTCTTTATTGGAGCAAAAATGAAGAAATTTATCTTTTTTTGTGGCAAAAGGTATACATTTCGCTTATTTTCGGGCTAAAAAGCAGAAATTCCCCGTATTTTGTATCAAAATTGCAGAAATTCCCCTTATTTTGGAGCAAAAATAAAGAAATTTCCCTTTTTTATGGTAAAAAGGTATGCATTCTTCTTATTTTCGGGCAAAAAGGCAGAAATTCCCCGTATTTTGGAGCAAAATTGCAGAAATTCCCCTAATTGTGGGGCAAAAAGGCAGAAATTCCCTATATGTTGGGGCAAAAAGACAGAAATTCTCCTTATTTCGGGGCAAAACTCAGAAATTCCACTTATTTTGGGGCAAAATTCCAGAAATTTCCCTTATTTTAGGGCAAAATTGCAGAAATTTCACTTATTTTGGGGCAAAATTGCAGAAAATTCACTTATTTCAGAAAAAAAAGCAGAATTTATTTATTTTGGTGCAAAAAGGCAGAAATTTCTTTTATTTTGGTACAAAATTGCAGAAATTTTTCTTATTTTGGGGCGAAAAGGCAGAAATCTCCCATATTTTGTGGCAAAAATGCAGAAATTCCTCTTATTTTGAGGTAAAAATGCTGAAATTCCCCTTATTTGGGGGCAAAAAGGCAGAAATTTCCCTTATTTTGGGGCAAAATTGCAGAAATTTCACTTATTTCAGGGTAATAAGACAGAAATTGTTTTTACTTTGGGGCAAAAAAGACAGAAATTCTCTTTGTTTTGGGGGATAAAGACAGAAATTCCACTTATTTAGAGGCAAAAAAGCAGAAATTCCCCTTATTTTGGAGCAAAACTGAAGAAATTTCCCTTTTTTATGGCAAAAAGGTATGCATTCTTCTTATTTTCGGGCAAAAAGGCAGAAATTCTCCATATTTTGAAGCAAAATTGCAGAAATTCCCCTAATGGTGGGGCAAGAAGGGAGAAATTCCCTATATTTTGGGGCAAAAAGACAGAAATTCTCCTTATTTTGGGGCAAAACTCAGAAATTCCACTTATTTTGGTGCAAAATTCCAGAAATATCACTTATTTTGGGGCAAAATTGCAGAAATTTCACTTATTTTGAGGCAAAATTGCAGAAATTTCACTTATTTTGAGTCAAAAAGGCAGAAAATCCAATTATTTTGGGGTAAAAATGAAGAAATTCCCCTTGTTTTGAGGTAAAAAGGCTGAAATTCCCCTTTTTTGGAGGCAAAAAGGCAGAAATTCCCCGTATTTTGGGGCAAAAAGCAGATATTTCCCTTATTTTTGGGGAAAAATTTTAGAAATTTAACTTATTTCAGGGCAAAAAGTCAGAAATTCCGTTTATTTTTGGGGAAAAGTCAGAAATTGCACTTATTTTGAGTCAAAAAGGCGGAAAATCCCCTTATTTTGGAGTAAAAATGAAGAAATTTCCCTTTTTTATGGCAAAAGGTATACATTCTTTTTATTTTCGGGCAAAAAGGCAGAAATTCCCTGTATTTTGGAGCAAAATTGCAGAAATTCCTCTAATTTTGGGGCAAAAACGCAGAACTTCCCCTTATTTTGGGGTAAAACTGCAGAAATTTCACTTATTTCGCGGCAAAATGGCAGAAATTCACTTCATTTTCGGCGAAAAGGGAGAAAATTCCCGTATTTTGGAGCAAAATTGCAGAAATTCACCTAATTTTGGGGTAAAACATGCAGTAATTTTCTTTATTTTAAGGCAAAAAGGCAGAAATTCCCCTTATTTGTGGCAAAAATCAGAAATTCCCCTTATTTTAGAAAAAATTGCAGAAATTTCCTTTATTATGGGGAAAAATTGCAGAAATTTCTTTTATTGTAAGGCAAAATTGCAGAAATTTCATTTATTTCAGAGAAAAAAACAAAAATTTTTTTTATTTTAGGGCAAAATGCAGAAATTTCCATTATTTTGGGGCACAAAGACAGAAATTCACCTTCTTTTGGGGTAAAATTTCAAACATTTCACATATTTCAGGGCAAAAAGGCAGAAATTCCCCTTATTTGGGGGTAAAAAGGCAGAAATTCTTCATATTTTGGGTTAAAATTGCAGAAATTTCCCTTGTTTGGGGGAAAAAGGCAGAAAATCCCCTTAATTTCGGGCAAAAAGGCAGAAATTCCCCGTATTTTGGAGCAAAATTGCAGAAATTCCCCTAATTGTGGGACAAAAAGGCAGAAATTCCCGATATGTTGGGGCAAAAAGACAGAAATTCTCCTTATTTTCGGGCAAAACTCAGAAATTCCATTTATTTTGGGGCAAAATTCCAGAAATTTCCCTTATTTTGGGGCAAAATTGCAGAAATTTCACTTATTTCAGGGCAAAATTCCAAAATTGCTTTTATTTTGGGGCAAAAAGACAGAAATTCCGTTTACTTTTGGGTAAAAAGGCAGAAATTTCACTTATTTTGAGGTAAGAAGGCAGAAATTCCTCTTATTTTGCGGCAAAAATGAAGAAATTTCCCTTTTTTGTGGCAAAAGGTATACATTCCCCTTAATTTCGGGCAAAAAAGCAGAAATTCCCCGTATTTTGGAGCACAATTGCAGAAAATCCCCTAATTGTGGGGCAAAAAGGCAGAAATTCCCATTATTTTGATGGCAAAAAGGCAGGAATTCACCTTATTTTGGGCTAAAATTGCAGAAATTTCACATATTTCAGGGCAAAAAGGCAGAAATTTCCCTTCATTTGGGGCAAAAATGAAGAAATTTCCCTTTTTTATGGCAAAAAGGTATGCATTCCCCTTATTTTCGGCAAAAAGGCAGAAATTCCCCGTATTTTGGAGCAAAATTGCAGAAATTCCCCTAATTGTGGGGCAAAAAGGCAGAAATTCTCTTTATTTTAGGGCAAAACTCAGAAATTCCACTTATTTTGGGGCAAAATTCCAGAAATTTCCCTTATTTTGGGGCAAAATTGCAGAAATTTCACTTATTTTGGGGCAAAATTGCAGAAATTTCACTTATTTCAGGTAAAAATGGCAGAAATTTTTCTTATTTTGGGGCAAAAAGGCAGAATTTCCTAATATTTTGTGGCAAAAATGCAGAAATTCCCCTTATTTTGAGGTAAAAAGGCTGAAATTCCCCTTATTTGGGTGCAAAAAGGCAGAAATTTTTCTTATTTTGGGGCAAAATTGCAGACATTTCACTTATTTCAGGGTAATAAGTCAGAAATTTTCCTTATTTTGGGGCAAAAAAGACAGAAATTCCCCTAATTGTGGGGCAAAAAGGCAGAAATTCCCTATATGTTGAAGCAAAAAGACAGAAATTCTCCTTATTTTGGGGCAAAACTCAAAAATTCCACTTATTTTGGGGCAAAATTGCAGGAATTTACCTTATTTTGGGGCAAAATTGCAGAAATTTTCCTTATTTGGGGCAAAATTGCAGAAATTTCACTTATTTTCAGGTAAAAAGACTGAAATATCCTTTATTTTGGGGCAAAAAGGAAGAAATTCCCCTTATTTTGGGGCAAAATTGCAGAAATTTTTCTTATTTTGGGGCAAAAAGGCTGAAATTCTTCTTATTTTGAGGTAAAATGCTGAAATTCCCCATATTTTGGGGCAAAAGGCAAAAATTCTTCTTATTTTGGGGCAAAAAGGCACAAATTTCCCTTATTTTCGGGCAAAATTGCAGAAATTTCATGTATTTCAGGGCAAAAATTCAGAAATTCCTTTTATTTTGGGGCAAAGAGCAGAAATTTCTTTTATTATGGTACAAAATTGAAGAAATTTTTCTTATTTTGAAACAAAAAGGCAGAAAATTCCCCTTATTTTGAGGCAAAAGGCAGAAATTATTCTCAATTTGAGGTAAAATGCAGAAATTCCCTTTATTTTGGGGCTAGAAAGCAGAAATTCCCCGTATTTTGAAGCAAAATTGCAGAAATTCTCATAATTTTCGGGCAAAAGGCAAAAATTCTCCTTATTTTGGGGCAAAAAGACAGAAAATCTCCTTTTTTGGGAGCAAACAGTCAGAAATTTTCCTTATTTTGGGGCAAAATTGCAGAAATTTCCTTTACATTGGGGCAAAATTGCAGAAATTTCCATATTTTGGGGCAAAATTGCAGAAATTTCACTTATTTCAGGGAAAAAAGGCGAAAATTTTTTTTGGGGGGCAAAAAGGCAGAATTTTTTTTTATTTTGGTACAAAATTGCAGAAATTTTTCTTATTTTGGGGCAAAAAGTCAGAAATTCCTCATATTTTGGGGCAAAAAGGCAGAAATTCCCCTTATTTTGAGGTAAGAAGGCTGAAATTCCCCTTATTTTGGGGCAAAAAGACAGAAATTTCGTTTATTTTGGGGAAAAGGCAGAAATTGCACTTATTTTGAGTCAAAAAGGTGGAAAATCCCCTTATTTTGGGGCAAAAATGAAGAAATTTGCTTTTTTTATGGCAAAAAGGTATACATTCCCTTTATTTTTGGGCAAAATGGCACAAATTCCCCGTATTTTGGAGCAACATTGCAGAAATTCCCCTAATTTTTGGGCAAAAAGGCAGAAATTCCCCTTATTTTGGGGTAAAACTGCAGGAATTTCACTTTTTTGCGGCAAAATGTCAGAAATTCCCCTTATTTTCGGCAAAAAAAGCAGATAATCCCCTTATTTTAGGGAAAAATTGCAGAAATTTCTCTTATTTTGGGGCAAAATTGCAGAAATTTCACTTATTTCGCGGCAAAATGTCAGAAATTCCCCTTATTTTAGGCAAAAAAGGCAGAAAATTCCCGTATTTTGGAGAATAAATTGCAGAAATTCACCTAATTTTAGGGTAAAAAAATACAGTAATTTTCTTTATTTTTGGGCAAAAAGGCAGAAATTCTCCTTATTTTAGGGCAAAAAGGCAGAAATTCTTCTTATTTTAGGGCAAAATTGCAGAAATTTTCCTTATTTGGGGGCAAAAAACAGAAATTCCCCTTATTTTGGGGCAAAATTGCAGAAATTTCCCTTATTATGGGGAAAAATTGCAGAAATTTCCCTTATTTTAGGGCAAAATTGCAGAAATTTCACTTATTTCAGAGAAAAAAAGCAAAATTTTTCTTATTTTGGGGCAAAAAGGCAGAAATTCCCATTATTTTGGGGCAAAAAGGCAGAAATTCACCTTATTTTGGGGTAAAATTGCAGAAATTTCACATATTTCAGGGCAAAAAGACAGAAATTCCCCTTATTTTAAGGCAGAAAGGCAGAAATTCCCCTTATTTTGGAATAAAATTGCAGAAATTTCCCTTATTTGGGGGCAAAAAGGTAGAAAATCCAGTTAATTTCGGGTAAAAAAGCAGAAATTCCTCTTATTTTGGAGCAAAATTGCAGAAACTCCCCTAATTTGGGGGCATAAAGGCAGAAATTCCCTTTATTTTGGGGCAAAAATAGAGAAATTCTCATTATTTTGGGGCAAAAATCAGAAATTTCCCTTATTTCGGGTCAAAATTTTAGAAATTTCTTTTATATTGTTACAGACTTGCAGAAATTTTTCTTATTTTGTGGCAAAAAGGCAGAAATTTCCCATATTTTGGGGCAAAAAGCCTAAAATTTCCTTTATTATGAGGTAAAATCCTGAAATTCCCCATATTTTGGGGCAAAAAGGCAGAAATTCCCCTCATTTGGAGGCAAAAATACACAAATTTCCCTTATTTTCGGGCATAATTGCAGGAATTTCATTTATTTCAGGGCAAAAAGTCAGAAATTCCTTTTATTTTGGGGCAAAAAGCAGAAATTTCTTTTATTTTGATACAAAATTGTAGAAATTTTCCTTATTTTGGAACAAAAAGGCAAAAATTACCCATATTTTGGGGAAAAAGGCAGAAATTCCCCTTATTTTGAGGTAAAAAGGCTGAAATTCCCGTTATTTTGGGGTAAAAAGGCAGAAATTCCCTTTACTTTGTGGCAAAAAGGCAGAAATTCCCGTTAATTGGGGCAGAAAAGCAGAAATTTTCCTTATTTAAGGGCAATAGGGCAGATATTCCCCATATTTTGTGGCAAAGAGGCAGAAATTCCCCTTATTTGGAGGTAAAATGATGAAATTCCCCTTTTTTTCGGCAAAAAGGCAGAAATTCCTATTATTTTGGGGCAAAATTGCAGAAATTTCCTTTATTTTGGGGCAAAATTGCAGAAATTTCCCTTATTTTGGGGCAAAATTGCAGAAATTTCACTTATTTCAGGGAAAAAGCACAGAAATTTCTCTTATTTTGGGGCAAATAGGCAGAAATTTCTTTTATTTTGGTACAAAATTGCAGAAATTTTCTTTATTTTGGGGCAAAAATGAAGAAATTCCCCATATTTTGGGGCAAAAAGGAAGAGATTCCCCTAATCATGAGGTAAAATGCTGAAATATCCCTTATTTTGGGGCAAAAAGACAGAAATTCCCTTTATTTTGTGGCAAAAAGGCAAAAATTTCCCTTATTTTGGGGCAAAATTGCAGAAATTTCACTTATTTCAGGGCAAAATTCAAAAATTCCTTTTATTTTTGGGCAAAAAGAGAAATTTTGTTTATTTTTGGGTAAAAAGGCAGAAATTTCACTTATTGTGAGGTAAGAAGGCAGAAATTCCTCTTATTTTGGGGCAAAAATGAAGAAATTTCCCTTTTTTTGTGGCAAAAGGTATATATTCTCCTTATTTTCGGGCAAAAAAGCAGAAATATCCCGTTTTTTGAAGCACAATTGCAGAAAATCCCCTAATTGTGGGGCAAAAAGGCAGAAATTCCCTATATGTTGGGGCAAAAAGACAGAAATTCTCCTTATTTTGGGGCAAAACTCAGAAATTCCACGTAGTTTGGGGCAAAATTCCAGAAATTTCTCTTATTTTGGGGCAAATTTGCAGAAATTTCACTTATTTTGGGGCAAAATTGCAGAAATTTCACTTATTTCAGATAAAAAAAAGGCAGAAATTTTTCTTATTTTAGGGCAAAAAGGCAGAAATTCCTAATATTTTGTGGCAAAAATGCAGAAATTCCCTTTATTTTGAGGTAAAAAGGCTGAAATTCCCCTTATTTGGGGGCAAAAAGGCAGAAATTTCCCTTATTTTGGGGCAAAATTGCAGAAATTTCACTTATTTCAGGGCAAAATTCAAAAATTCCTTTTATTTTGGGGCTAAAAGTCAGAAATTCCGTTTATTTTTGGGTAAAAAGGCAGAAATTTCACTTATTTTGAGGTAAGAAGGCAGAAATTCCTCTTATTTTGGGGCAAAAATGAAGAAATTTCCCTTTTTTGTGGCAAAAGTTATACATTCCCCTTATTTTCGGGCAAAAAAGCAGAAATTCCCCGTATTTAGGAGCAAGATTGCAGAAAATCCCCTAATTGTGGGGCAAAAAGGCAGAAATTCCCTATATGTTGGGGCAAAAAGACAGAAATTCTCCTTATTTTGGGGCAAAACTCAGAAATTCCACTTATTTTGGTGCAAAATTCCAGAAATTTCCCTTATTTTGGGGCAAAATTGCAGAAATTTTACTTATTTTGGGGCAAAATTGCAGAAATTTCACTTATTTCATGTAAAAATGGCAGAAATTTTTCTTATTTTGGGGCAAAAAGGCAGAAATTCCTAATATTTTGTGGCAAAAATGCAGAAATTCCCCTTATTTTGAGGTAAAAAGGCTGAAATTCCCCTTATTTGGGGGCAAAAAGGCAGAAATTTCCCTTATTTTTGGGCAAAATTGCAAACATTTCACTTATTTCAGGGTAATAAGTCAGAAATTTTCCTTATTTTGGGGCAAAAAACACAGAAATTCCCTTTGTTTTGGAAGGAAAATACAGAAATTCCACTTCTTTAGAGGCAAAAAGGCAGAAATTCCCCTTATTTTGAAGCAAAAATGAAGAAATTCCCCTAATTGTTGGGCAAAAAGGCAGAAATTCCCTATATGTTGGGGCAAAAAGACAGAAATTCTTCTTATTTTGGGACAAAACTCAGAAATTCCACTTATTTTGGGGCAAAATTGCAGGAATTTACCTTATTTTGAGGCAAAATTGCAGAAATTTCCCTTATTTGGGGCAAAACTGCAGAAATTTCACTTATTTTCAGGTAAAAAGGCTGAAATATCCTTTATTTTGGGGCAAAAAGGAAGAAATTCCCCTTATTTTGGGGCAAAATTGCAGAAATTTTCCTTATTTTCGGGCAAAAAGGCTGAAATTCTTATTTTGAGGTAAAATGCTGAAATTCCCCATATTTTGGGGCAAAAGGCAAAACTTCTTCTTATTTTGGGGCAAAGAGGCACAAATTTCTCTTATTTTCGGGCAAAATTGAAGAAATTTCATTTATTTCAGGGCAAAAAGTCAGAAATTCCTTTTATTTTGGGGCAAAGAGCAGAAATTTCTTTTATTATGGTACAAAATTGAAGAAATTTATCTTATTTTGAAACAAAAAGGCAGAAAATTCCCCTTATTTTGAGGCAAAAGGCAGAAATTATTCTCAATTTGAGGTAAAATGCAGAAATTCCCTTTAATTTGGGGCTAAAAAACAGAAATTCCCTGTATTTTGAAGCAAAATTGCAGAAATTCTCATAATTTTTGGGCAAAAAGGCAGAAATTCTCCTTATTATGGGGCAAAAAGACAGAAAATCTCCTTTTTCGGGAGCAAACAGTCAGAAATTCCCCTTATTTTGGGGCAAAATTGCAGAAATTTCCTTTACATTGGGGCAAAATTGTAGAAATTTCCCTTATTTTGGGGCAAAATTGCATAAATTTCACGTATTTCAGGGAAAAAAGGCAGAAATTGTTTTGGGGTGGCAAAAAGGCAGAAATTTTTTTTATTTTGGTAAAAAATTGCAGAAATTTTTCTTATTTTGGGGCAAAAAGTCAGAAATTCCCTATATTTTGGGGCAAAAAGGCAGAAATTCCCCTTATTTTGAGGTAAAAAGGCTGAAATTCCCCTTATTTTGGGGCAAAAAGACAGAAATTTCGTTTATTTTGGGGAAAAGGCAGAAATTGCACTTATTTTGAGTCAAAAAGGTGGAAATTCCCCTTATTTTGGGGCAAAAATGAAGAAATTTGCTTTTTTATGGCAAAAGGTATACATTCCCTTTATTTTCGGGCAAAAAGGCAGAAATTCTTTGTATTTTGGAGCAAAATTGCAGAAATTCTCATAATTTTCGGGCAAAAAGGCAGAAATTCTCCTTATTTTGGGGCAAAAAGACAGAAAATCTCCTTTTTCGGGAGCAAACAGTCAGAAATTCCCCTTATTTTGGGGCAAAATTGCAGAAATTTCCTTTACATTGGGGCAAAATTGCAGAAATTTCCCTTATTTTGGGGCAAAACTGAAGAAATTTTCTTTTTTTATGGCAAAAAGGTATGCATTCTTCTTATTTTCGGGCAAAAAGGCAGAAATTCCCCTATTTTGGAGCAAAATTGCAGAAATTCCCCTAATTGTGGGGCAAAAAGGGAGAAATTCCCTATATGTTGTGGCAAAAAGACAGAAATTCTCCTTATTTTGGGGCAAAACTCAGAAATTCCACTTATTTTAGGGCAAAATTCCAGAAATTTCCCTTATTTTGGGGCAAAATTGCAGAAATTTCACTTATTTTGGAGCAAAATTGCAGAAATTTCACTTATTTCATGGTAAAAAGGCAGAAATTTTCCTCATTTTGGGGCAAAAATGAAGAAATTCCAAATATTTTGTGGCAAAAATGCAAAAATTCCCCTTATTTTGTGATAAAAAGGCAGAAATTTCCCTTATTTGGGGGCAAAAAGCAGAAATTTCCCTTATTTGGGGGCAAAATTGAAGAAATTTCACTTATTTCAGGGTAATAAGTCAGAAATTTTCCTTATTTGGGGCAAAAATGACAGAAATTCCTTTTGTTTTGGGGGAAAAAGTCAGAAATTCCACTTATTTAGAAGCAAAAAAGCAGAAATTCCCCTTATTTTGGAGCAAAAATGAAGAAATTTTTTTTTTTTGTGGCAAAGGTATGCATTCTTCTTATTTTCAGGCTAAAAAGCAGAAATTCCCCGTATTTTGGAGCAAAATTGCAGAAATTCCCCTAATTGTGGGGCAAAAAGACAGAAATTCTTTTTATTTTGGGGCAAAACTCAGAAATTCCACTTATTTTGGGACAAAATTCCAGAAATTTCACTTATTTTGGGGCAAAATTGCAGAAATTTCACTTATTTTGGCAAAATTGCAGAAATTTCAATTATTTCAGAAAAAAAGCAGAAATTTTCTTATTTTGGTGCAAAAAGGCAGAAATTTCTTTTATTTTGGTACAAAATTGCAGAAATTTTTCTTATTTGGGGGCAAAAAGCAGAAATCCCCTATATTTTGGGGCAAAAATGCATAAATTCCTCTTATTTTGAGGTAAAAAGGCTGAAATTTCCCTTATTTGGGGGCAAAAAGACAGAAATTTCCCTTATTTTGAGGCAAAATTGCAGAAATTTCACTTATTTCAGGGTAATAAGTCAGAAATTTTTCTTACTTTGGGGCAAAAAACAGAAATTCCCTTTGTTTTGGGGGAAAAAGACAGAAATTCCACTTATTAAGAGGCATAAAAGCAGATATTCTTCTTTATTGGAGCAAAAATGAAGAAATTTATCTTTTTTTGTGGCAAAAGGTATACATTCCGCTTATTTTCGGGCTAAAAAGCAGAAATTCCCCGTATTTTGTATCAAAATTGCAGAAATTCCCCTTATTTTGGAGCAAAAATAAAGAAATTTCCCTTTATTATGGCAAAAAGGTATGCATTCTTCTTATTTTCGGGCAAAAAGGCAGAAATTCCCCGTATTTTGGAGCAAAATTGCAGAAATTCCCCTAATTGTGGGGCAAAAAGGCAGAAATTCCCTATATGTTGGGGCAAAAAGACAGAAATTCTCCTTATTTCGGGGCAAAACTCAGAAATTCCACTTATTTTGGGGCAAAATTCCAGAAATTTCCCTTATTTTAGGGAAAAATTGCAGAAATTTCACTTATTTTGGGGCAAAATTGCAGAAATTTCACTTATTTCAGAAAAAAAAGCAGAATTTATTTATTTTGGTGCAAAAAGGCAGAAATTTCTAATATTTTGGTACAAAATTGCAGAAATTTTTCTTATTTTGGGGCGAAAAGGCAGAAATCTCCCATATTTTGTGGCAAAAATGCAGAAATTTCTCTTATTTTGAGGTAAAAAGGCTGAAATTCCCCTTCATTGGGGGCAAAAAGGCAGAAATTTCCCTTATTTTGGGGCAAAATTGCAGAAATTTCACTTATTTCAGGGTAATAAGTCAGAAATTTTCCTAATTTTGGGGCCAAATGACAGAAATTTTCTTTGTTTTGGGGGAAAAGACAGAAATTCCACTTATTTAGAGGCAAAAAAGCATAAATTCCCCTTATTTTGGAGCAAAAATGAAGAAATTTCCTTTTTTTATGGCAAAAAGGTATGCATTCTTTATATTTTCGGGCAAAAAAGCAGAAATTCCCCGTATTTTGGAGCAAAATTGCAGAAATTCCCCTAATTGTGGGGCGAAAAGGCAGAAATTCCCTGTGTGTTGAGGCAAAAAGACAGAAATTCTTTTTATTTTGGGGCAAAACTCAGAAATTCCACTTATTATGGGGCAAAATTGCAGAAATTTCACTTATTTCAGAGTAATAAGTCAGAAATTTTCCTTATTTTGGTGCAAAAAGGACAAAAATTCCCTTTGTTTTGAAGGATAAAGACAGAAATTCCACTTATTTAGAGGCAAAAAAGCAGAAATTCCCCTTATTTTGGAGTAAAACTAAAGAAATTTCTCTTTTTTATCGCAAAAAGGTATGCATTCTTCTTATTTTCGGGCAAAAGGCAGAAATTCCCCGTATTTTGGATCAAAATTGCAGAAATTCCCCTAATTGTGGGGCAAAACGGCAGAAATTCCCTATATGTTGGGGCAAAAAGACAGAAATTCTCCTTATTTCGGGGGAAAACTCAGAAATTCCACTTATTTTGGGGCAAAATTCCAGAAATTTCCCTTATTTTGGGGCAAAATTGCAGAAATTTCACTTATTTTGGGGCAAAATTGCAGAAATTTCACTTATTTAAAAAAAATTCAGAAATTTTCCTATTTTGGTGCAAAAAGGAAGAAATTTCTTTGATTTTGGTACAAAATTGCAGAAATTTTTCTCATTTTGGGGCAAAAAGGCAGAAATCTCCCATATTTTGGGGCAAAAATGCAGAAATTCCCCTTATTTTGAGGTAAAAAGGCTGAAATTCCCATTATTTCGGGGCAAAAAGGCAGAAATTTCCCTTATTTTGAGGCAAAATTGCAGAAATTTCACTTATTTCATTGTAATAAGTCAGAAATTTTCCTTATTATGGGGCAAAAAAGACAGAAATTCCCTTTGTTTTGGGGGAAAAAGACAGAAATTCCACTATTTTAGAGGCAAAAAAGCAGAAATTCCTTTTATTTTGGAGTAAAAATGAAGAAATTTCCCGTTTTTGTGGCAAAAGGTATACATTCCACTTTTATTTTGTGGCAAAAATGCAGAAATTCCCCTTCTTTTGAGGTAAAAAGGCTGAAATTTCCCTTATTTAATGGCAAAAATTCAGAAATTTCCTTTATTTTGGGGCAAAATTGGAGAAATTTCACTTATTTCAGGGTAATAAGTCAGAAATTTTACTTATTTTGGGGCCAAAATAACAGAAATTCTCTTTGTTTTGAAGGAAAAGACAGAAATTCTACTTATTTAGAGGCAAAAAAGCAGAAATTCCCCTTATTTTGAAGCAAAAATGAAGAAATTTCCCTTTTTTATGGCAAAAAGGTATGCATTCTTCTTATTTTCGGGCAAAAAGGCAGAAATTCCCCGTATTTTGGAGCAAAATTGCAGAAATTCCCCTAATTGTGGGGCAAAAAGGCAGAAATTCCCTATATGTTGGGGCAAAAAGACAGAAATTCTCATTATTTTGGGGCAAAACTCAGAAATTCCACTTATTTTGGCGCAAAATTCCAGAAATTTCCCTTATTTTGAGGCAAAATTGCAGAAATTTCACTTATTTTGGGTCAAAATTGCAAAAATTTCACTTATGTCAGAAAAAAAAGCAGAAATTTTCTTATTTTGGTGCAAAAAGGCAGAAATTTCTAATATTTTGGTACAAAATTGCAGAAATTTTTCTTATTTTAGGGCAAAAAGGCAGAAATCTCCCATATTTTGGGGCAAAAATGCAGAAATTCCTCTTATTTTTAGGTAAAAAGGCTGAAATTCCCCTTATTTGGGGGCAAAAATTTCCCTTATTTTGAGGCAAAATTGCAGAAATTTCACTTATTTCAGAGAACAAAAGCAGAAATTTTCTTATTTTGGGGCAAAAAGGCAGAAATTTCTTTTATTTTGGTACAAAATTGCAGAAATGTTTCTTATTTTGGGGCAAAAAGGCAGAAATCTCCCATATTTTGGGGCAAAAAAGCAGAAATTTCCCTTATTTTGAGGTAAAAACGCTGAAATTCCCCTTATTTGGGGGCAAAAAGGCAGAAATTTCCCTTATTTTGAGGCAAAATTGCAGAAATTTCACTTATTTCAGAATAATAAGTCAGAAATTTTCGTTATTTTGGGGCAAAAAACAGAAATTCTCTTTGTTTTAAAGGAAAAAGACTGATATTCCACTTATTTAGAGCCTAAAAAGCAGAAATTCTTATTATTTTGGAGCAAAAATGAAGAAATTTTCCTTTTTTTGTGGAAAAAGGTAAACATTCCTCTAATTTTCGGGCTAAAAAGCAGAAATTCCCCGTATTTTGGAGCAAAATTGCAGATATTCCCCTAATTGTGGGGCAAAAAGGCAGAAATTCCCTATATGTTGGGGCAAAAAGACAGAAATTCTCCTTATTTTGGGGCAAAACTCAGAAATTCCACTTATTTTGAAGCAAAATTCCAGAAATTTCCCTTATTTTGGGGCAAAATTGCAGAAATTTCACTTATTTTGGGGCGAAATTGCAGAAATTTCACTTTTTTCATGGAAAAAAAGGCAGAAATTTTCCTTATTTTGGGGCAAAAAGGCAGAAATTCCTCTTATTTTGAGGTAAAAAGGCTGAAATTCCCCTTATTTGGGGGCAAAAAGGCATAAATTTCCCTTATTTTGGGGCAAAATTGCAGAAATTTCACTTATTTCAGGGTAATAAGTCAGAAATTTTCCTTATTTTGGGGCAAAAAAGACAGAAATTCCCTTTGTTTTAGGATAAAAAGACAGAAATTCCACTTATTTAGAGGCAAAAAAGCAGAAATTCCACTTATTTTGGAGTAAAAATTAAGAGATTTCCCTTTTTTATGGCAAAAAGGTATGCATTCTTTTTATTTTCGGACAAAAAGGCAGAAATTCCCCGTATTTTGGAGCAAAATTGCAGAAATTTCACTTATTTCAGAATAAAAATGAGAAATTTTCTTATTTTGGGGCAAAAGGCAGAAATTCCCCTTATTTTATGGCAAAATTGCAGAAATTGCCTTTATTTGGGGACAAAAAACAGAAATTCCCTTTATTTTGGGGCAAAATTGCAGAAAATTTTTTTATTATGGGAAAAAATTGAAGATATTTCTTTTATTTTAAGGCAACATTGCAGAAATTTCACTTATTTCAGAGAAAAAAACAAAAATCTTTCTTATTTTTGGCAAAATGCAGAAATTCCCATTATTTTGGGGCAAAAAGGCAGAAATTCACCTTATTTTGGGGTAAAATTGAAGACATGTCACATATTTCAGGGCATAAAGGCAGAAATTGCCCTTATTTGGGGGCAAAAAGGCAGAAATTCCTCTTATTTTGAGATAAAATTGCAGAAATTACCCTTGTTTGGGGGCAAAAAGGCAGAAAATCCCCTTAATTTCGGGCAAAAAGCCAGAAATTCCCTGTATTTTGGAGCAAAATTGCAGAAATTCTCCTAATATTGGGGCAAAAATGCAGAAATTCCCTTTATTTGGGGCAAATTGGCAGAAGTTCCCCTTATTTTCAGGAAAAGAGGCAGAAATTCCCATTATTTTGAAGCAAAATTGCAGAAACTCCCCTAATTTTGGGGCAAAAAGGCAGAAATTCCCTTTATTTTGGGGCAAAAATACAGAAATTCTCCTTATATCTGGGCAAAAATCAGAAATTTCCCTTATTTTGGAGCAAAATTTTAGAAATTTCTTTTATTTTGGTACAGAATTGGAGAAATTTTTCTTATTCTGTGGCAAAAAGGCAGAAATTTCTTTTATTTTGGTGCAAAATTGCAGAAATTTTTCTAATTTTGGGGCAAAAAGGCATAAATTTCCCATATTTTGGGGCAAAAATGTAGAAATTTTCTTTATTTTGAGGTAAAAAGGCTGAAATTTCCCTTATTTGGGGGCAAAAAGGCAGAAATTTCTCTTATTTTGGGGCAAAATTGCAGAAATTTCACTTATTTCAGAAAAAAAGGAAAAATTTTCTTATTTGGGGGCAAAAAGGCAGAAATTTCTTTTATTTTGGTGCAAAATTACAGAAATTTTCTTTATTTTGGGGCAAAAAAGACAGAAATTCCCTTTGTTTTGGGGGAAAAAGACAGAAATTCCACTTATTTAGAGGCAAAAAAGCAGAAATTCCCCTTATTTTGGAGCAAAAATGAAGAAATTTCCCTTTTTCATGGCAAAAAGGTATGCATTCTTCTTATTTTCGGGCAAAAAGGCAGAAATTCCCTATATGTTGGAGCAAAAAGTCAGAAATTCTCCTTATTTTGGGGCAAAACTCAGATATTCCACATATTTTGGGGCAAAATTCCATAAATTTCCCTTATTTTGGGGCAAAATTGCAGAAATATCACTTATTTTAAGGCAAAATTGGAGAAATTTCACTTATTTCAGAAGAAAAAAGCAGAAATTTTCTTGTTTTGGGGCAAAAAGGGAGAAATTTCTTTTATTTTTGTACAAAATTGCAGAAATTTTTCTTATTTTGGGGCAAGAAGGCAGAAATTTCCTATATTTTGGGGCAAAAATTCAGAAATTCCCCTTATTTTTAGGTAAAAAGGCTGAAATTCTCTTTATTTGGGAGCAAAAAGGCAGAAATTGCTCTGATTTTGTGGCAAAATTCCAGAAATTTCACTTATTTTAGGGTAATAAGTCAGAAATTTTTTATTTTGGGGCAAAAAGGCAGAAATTTCTTTTATTTTGGTACAAAATTACAGAAATTTTTCTTATTTTGGGGCAAAAAAGAAGAAATTTCCCTTATTTTGGGGCAAAATTGCAGAAATTTCACTTATTTTGATGTAAAAAGGCTGAAATTCCCCTTATTTTGGGGCAAAATGGCAGAAGTTTTCCTTATTTTGGGGCAAAATTGCAGAAATTTCACTTATTTCAAGGGAATAAGTCAGAAATTTTCCTTATTTTGGGGCAAAAAAACAGAAATTCCTTGTTTTGGGGGAAAAAGACAGAAATTCCACTTATTTAGAGGCAAAAAAGCAGAAATTCCCCATATTTTGGAGCAAAATTGCAGAAATTCCCCTAATTGTGGGGCAAAAAGGCAGAAATTCCCTATATGTTAGGGCAAAACGACAGAAATTCTCCTCATTTGGGGGCAAAATTCAGAAATTCCATTTATTTTGGGGCAAAATTCCCAAAATTCCCCTCATTTTGGGGCAAAATTGCAGAAATTTCAATTATTTTGGGGCAAAAT
This sequence comes from Micromys minutus, assembly GCF_963924665.1. Classification (NCBI taxonomy): domain Eukaryota; kingdom Metazoa; phylum Chordata; class Mammalia; order Rodentia; family Muridae; genus Micromys; species Micromys minutus. The sequence goes on along the minus strand of NW_027667812.1, from coordinate 2,242,591 downwards.
TGCAGAAATTTCACTTTTTTCAGGGAAAAAAGGCCGAAATTTTCCGTTTTTAGAAGCAAAAAGGCAGAAATTCCTAATATTTTGAGGCAAAAATGCAGAAATTCCATTTATTTAGAGGCAAAAAAGCAGAAATTCCCCTTACTTTGGAGCAAAATTGCAGAAATTTCCCTTTTTATAGCCAAAAGGTATGCATTCATCTTATTTTCAGGCAAAAAGGCAGAAATTCCCCGTATTTTGGAGTAAAATTGCAGAAATTCCCTATATGTTGGGGCAAAAAGACAGAAATTCTCCTTATTTTGGGGCAAAACTCAGAAATTCCACTTATTTTGGAACAAAATTTCAGAAATTTCCCTTATTTTTGGCCAAAATTGCAGAAATTTCACTTATTTTGGGGCAAAATTGCAGAAATTTCACTTATTTCAGAGAAAAAAAGCAGAAATTTTCTTATTTTGGGGCAAAAAAGCAGAAATTTCCCATATTTTGAGGCAAAAATGCAGAAATTCCCCTTATTTTGAGGTAAAAAGGCTGAAATTCCCCTTATTTGGGGGCAAAAAGGCAGAAATTTCCCATATTTTGGGGCAAAATTGCAGAAATTTCACTTATTTCAGGGTACTAAGTCAGAAATTTTTCTTACTTTGGGGCAAAAAAGACAGAAATTCCCTTTGTTTTCAGGGAAAAAGACAGAAATTCCACTTATTTAGAGGCAAAAATGCAGAAATTCCCCTTATTTTGAAGCAAAAATGAAGAAATTTCTATTTCTTATGGCAAAAAGGTATGCATTCTTCTTATTTTCGGGCAAAAAGGCAGAAATTCTTTGTATTTTGGAGCAAGATTGCAGAAATTCCCCTAATTGTGGGGCAAAAAGGCAGAAATCCCCTATATGTTGGGGCAAAAAGAAAGAAATTCTCCTTATTTTGGGGCAAAACTCAGAAATTCCACTTATTTTGGGGCAAAATTTCAGAAATTTCCCTTATTTTGGAGCAAAATTGCAGAAATTTCACTTATTTCAAAGAAAAAAAGCACAAATTTTCTTATTTTGGGGCAAAAAGGCAGAAATTTCATTTATTTTGGTACAAAATTGCGGAAATTTTTCTTAATTTGGGCAAAAATGCAGAAATTTCCCATATTTTTCGACAAAAATGCAGAAATTCCCCTTATTTTGAGGTAAAAAGGCTGAAATTCCCCTTATTTTGGGGCAAAAAGTTAGAAATTCACCTTATTTTAAAGGAAAAAGACAGAAATTCCATTTATTTTTGTGGAAAAGTCAGAAATTGCACTTATTTTGAGTCAAAAAGGCGGAAAATCCCCTTATTTTGGGGTAAAAAATGAAGAAATTAACCTTTTTTATGGCAAAAAGGTATACATTCTTTTTATTTTCGAGCAAAATTGCAGAAATTCCCCTAATTATGGGGAAAAAAGGCAGAAATTCCCCGTAATTTGGAGCAAAATTGCAGAAATTCCCCTAATTTTGGGGCAAAAACGCAGAACGTCCCTTTATTTTGGGGTAAAACTGCAGAAATTTCACTTATTTCGCGGCAAAATGGCAGAAATTCCCTTTATTTTCGGAGAAAAAGGCAGAAAATCCCCGTATTTTAGAGCAAAATTGCAGAAATTTACCTAATTTTGGGGTAAAACGTGCAGTAATTTTCTTTATTTTGGGGCAAAAAGGCAGAAATTCCCCTTATTTTGGGGCAAAAATCAAAAATATCCCTTATTTTGGGGCAAAATTTTAGAAATTTCTTTTATTTTGGTACAGAATTGCAGAAATTTTTCTTATTTTGTGGCAAAAAGGAAGAAATTTCCCATATTTTGGAACAAAAATGCAGAAATTCCCCTTATTTTGAGGTAAAAAGGCTGAAATTCCCCTTATTTCGGGGCAAAAAGGCAGAAATTTCCCTTATTTTGGGGCAAAATTGCAGAAATTTCACTTATTTCAGGGTAATAAGTCAGAAATTTTCCTTACTTTGGGGCCAAAAGGACAAAAATTCCCTTTGTTTTGGGGGAAAAAGACAGAAATTCCACTTATTTAGAGGCAAAAAAGCAGAAATTTCTCTTATTTTGGAGCAAAAATGAAGAAATTTCCCTTTTTTCTGGCAAAAAGTTATGCATTCTTCTTATTTTCGGGCAAAAAGGCAGAAATTCCCCGTATTTTGGAGCAAAATTGCAGAAATTCCCCTAATTGTGGGGCAAAAAGGCAGAAATTCCCTATATGTTGGGGCAAAAAGACAGAAATTCTCATTATTTTGGGGCAAAACTCAGAAATTCCACTTATTTTGGCATAAAATTCCAGAAATTTCCCTTATTTTGAGGCAAAATTGCAGAAATTTCACTTATTTTGGGGCAAAATTGCAAAAATTTCACTTATGTCAGAAAAAAAGCAGAAATTTTCTTATTTTGGTGCAAAAAGGCAGAAATTTCTAATATTTTGGTACAAAATTGCAGAAATTTTTCTTATTTTAGGGCAAAAAGGCAGAAATCTCCCATATTTTGGGGCAAAAATGCAGAAATTCCTCTTATTTTTAGGTAAAAAGGCTGAAATTCCCCTTATTTGGGGGCAAAAAGGCAGAAATTTCCCTTATTTTGAGGCAAAATTGCAGAAATTTCACTTATTTCAGAGAACAAAAGCAGAAATTTTCTTATTTTGGGGCAAAAAGGCAGACATTTCTTTTATTTTGGTACAAAATTGCAGAAATGTTTCTTATTTTGGGCAAAAAGGCAGAAATCTCCCATATTTTGGGGCAAAAAAGCAGAAATTTCCCTTATTTTGAGGTAAAAACGCTGAAATTCCCCTTATTTGGGGGCAAAAAGGCAGAAATTTCCCTTATTTTGAGGCAAAATTGCAGAAATTTCACTTATTTCAGAATAATAAGTCAGAAATTTTCCTTATTTTGGGGCAAAAAACAGAAATTCTCTTTGTTTTAAAGGAAAAAGACTGATATTCCACTTATTTAGAGGCTAAAAAGCAGAAATTCTTATTATTTTGGAGCAAAAATGAAGAAATTTTCCTTTTTTTGTGGAAAAAGGTATACATTCCTCTAATTTTCGGGCTAAAAAGCAGAAATTCCCCGTATTTTGGAGCAAAATTGCAGAAATTCCCCTAATTGTGTGGAAAAAAGGCAGAAATTCCCTATATGTTAGGGCAAAAAGACAGAAATTCTCCTTATTTTGGGGCAAAACTCAGAAATTCCACTTATTTTGGGGCAAAATTCCAGAAATTTCCCTTATTTTGGGGCAAAATTGCAGAAATTTCACTTATTTTGGGGCGAAATTGCAGAAATTTCACTTTTTTCATGGAAAAAAAGGCAGAAATTTTCCTTATTTTGGGGCAAAAAGGCAGAAATTCCTAATATTTTCTGGCAAAAATTCAGAAATTCCTTTTATTTTGAGGTAAAAAGGCTGAAATTCCTCTTATTTGGGGGCAAAAAGGCATAAATTTCCCTTATTTTGGGGCAAAATTGCAGAAATTTCACTTATTTCAGGGTAATAAGTCAAAATTTTCCTTATTTTGGGGCAAAAAAGACAGAAATTCTCTTTGTTTTGGGATAAAAAGAGAGAAATTCCACTTATTTAGAGGCAAAAAAGCAGAAATTCCACTTATTTTGGAGTAAAAATTAAGAGATTTCCCTTTTTTATGGCAAAAAGGTATGCATTCTTTTTATTTTCGGACAAAAAGGCAGAAATTCCCCGTATTTTGGAGCAAAATTGCAGAAATTTCATTTATTTCAGAATAAAAATGAGAAATTTTCTTATTTTGGGGCAAAAGGCAGAAATTCCCCTTATTTTATGGCAAAATTGCAGAAATTGCCTTTATTTGGGGACAAAAAACAGAAATTCCCTTTATTTTGGGGCAAAATTGCAGAAAATTTTTTTATTATGGGAAAAAATTGAAGATATTTCTTTTATTTTAAGGCAAAATTGCAGAAATTTCACTTATTTCAGAGAAAAAAACAAAAATCTTTCTTATTTTTGGCAAAATGCAGAAATTCCCATTATTTTGGGGCAAAAAGGCAGAAATTCACCTTATTTTGGGGTAAAATTGAAGACATGTCACATATTTCAGGGCATAAAGGCAGAAATTGCCCTTATTTGGGGGCAAAAAGGCAGAAATTCCCCTTATTTTGGGATAAAATTGCAGAAATTACCCTTGTTTGGGGGCAAAAAGGCAGAAAATCCCCTTAATTTCGGGCAAAAAGCCAGAAATTCCCTGTATTTTGGAGCAAAATTGCAGAAATTCTCCTAATATTGGGGCAAAAATGCAGAAATTCCCTTTATTTGGGGCAAATTGGCAGAAGTTCCCCTTATTTTCAGGAAAAGAGGCAGAAATTCCCATTATTTTGAAGCAAAATTGCAGAAACTCCCCTAATTTTGGGGCAAAAAGGCAGAAATTCCCTTTATTTTGGGGCAAAAATACAGAAATTCTCCTTATATCTGGGCAAAAATCAGAAATTTCCCTTATTTTGGAGCAAAATTTTAGAAATTTCTTTTATTTTGGTACAGAATTGGAGAAATTTTTCTTATTCTGTGGCAAAAAGGCAGAAATTTCTTTTATTTTGGTGCAAAATTGCAGAAATTTTTCTAATTTTGGGGCAAAAAGGCATAAATTTCCCATATTTTGGGGCAAAAATGTAGAAATTTTCTTTATTTTGAGGTAAAAAGGCTGAAATTTCCCTTATTTGGGGGCAAAAAGGCAGAAATTTCTCTTATTTTGGGGCAAAATTGCAGAAATTTCACTTATTTCAGAAAAAAAGGAAAAATTTTCTTATTTGGGGGCAAAAAGGCAGAAATTTCTTTTATTTTGGTGCAAAATTACAGAAATTTTCTTTATTTTGGGGCAAAAAAGACAGAAATTCCCTTTGTTTTGGGGGAAAAAGACAGAAATTCCACTTATTTAGAGGCAAAAAAGCAGAAATTCCCCTTATTTTGGAGCAAAAATGAAGAAATTTCCCTTTTTCATGGCAAAAAGGTATGCATTCTTCTTATTTTCGGGCAAAAAGGCAGAAATTCCCTATATGTTGGGGCAAAAAGACAGAAATTCTCCTTATTTTGGGGCAAAACTCAGATATTCCACATATTTTGGGGCAAAATTCCATAAATTTCCCTTATTTTGGGGCAAAATTGCAGAAATATCACTTATTTTAAGGCAAAATTGGAGAAATTTCACTTATTTCAGAAGAAAAAAGCAGAAATTTTCTTGTTTTGGGGCAAAAAGGGAGAAATTTCTTTTATTTTTGTACAAAATTGCAGAAATTTTTCTTATTTTGGGGCAAGAAGGCAGAAATTTCCTATATTTTGGCCAAAAATTCAGAAATTCCCCTTATTTTTAGGTAAAAAGGCTGAAATTCTCTTTATTTGGGAGCAAAAAGGCAGAAATTGCCCTGATTTTGTGGCAAAATTCCAGAAATTTCACTTATTTTAGGGTAATAAGTCAGAAATTTTTTATTTTGGGGCAAAAATGCAGAAATTTCTTTTATTTTGGTACAAAATTGCAGAAATTTCCCTTATTTTGGGGCAAAATGGCAGAAGTTTTCCTTATTTTGGGGCAAAATTGCAGAAATTTCACTTATTTCAAGGTAATAAGTCAGAAATTTTCCTTATTTTGGGGCAAAAAAACAGAAATTCCTTGTTTTGGGGGAAAAAGACAGAAATTCCACTTATTTAGAGGCAAAAAGCAGAAATTCCCCATATTTTGGAGCAAAATTGCAGAAATTCCCCTAATTGTGGGGCAAAAAGGCAGAAATTCCCTATATGTTAGGGCAAAACGACAGAAATTCTCCTCATTTGGGGGCAAAATTCAGAAATTCCATTTATTTTGGGGCAAAATTCCCAAAATTCCCCTTATTTTGGGGCAAAATTGCAGAAATTTCAATTATTTTGGGGCAAAATTGCAGAAATTTCACTTTTTTCAGGGAAAAAAGGCCGAAATTTTCCGTTTTTAGAAGCAAAAAGGCAGAAATTCCTAATATTTTGAGGCAAAAATGCAGAAATTCCATTTATTTAGAGGCAAAAAAGCAGAAATTCCCCTTACTTTGGAGCAAAATTGCAGAAATTTCCCTTTTTATAGCCAAAAGTTATGCATTCATCTTATTTTCAGGCAAAAAGGCAGAAATTCCCCGTATTTTGGAGTAAAATTGCAGAAATTCCCTATATGTTGGGGCAAAAAGACAGAAATTCTCCTTATTTTGGGGCAAAACTCAGAAATTCCACTTATTTTGGAACAAAATTTCAGAAATTTCCCTTATTTTTGGCCAAAATTGCATAAATTTCACTTATTTTGGGGCAAAATTGCAGAAATTTCACTTATTTCAGAGAAAAAAAGCAGAAATTTTCTTATATTGGGGCAAAAAGGCAGAAATTTCCCATATTTTGAGGCAAAAATGCAGAAATTCCCCTTATTTTGAGGTAAAAAGGCTGAAATTCCCCTTATTTGGGGGCAAAAAGGCAGAAATTTCCCATATTTTGGGGCAAAATTGCAGAAATTTCACTTATTTCAGGGTACTAAGTCAGAAATTTTTCTTACTTTGGGGCAAAAAAGACAGAAATTCCCTTTGTTTTCAGGTAAAAAGACAGAAATTCCACTTATTTAGAGGCAAAAATGCAGAAATTCCCCTTATTTTGAAGCAAAAATGAAGAAATTTCTATTTCTTATGGCAAAAAGGTATGCATTCTTCTTATTTTCGGGCAAAAAGGCAGAAATTCTTTGTATTTGGAGCAAGATTGCAGAAATTCCCCTAATTGTGGGGCAAAAAGGCAAAAATCCCCTATATGTTGGGGCAAAAAGAAAGAAATTCTCCTTATTTTGGGGCAAAACTCAGAAATTCCACTTATTTTGGGGCAAAATTTCAGAAATTTCCCTTATTTTAGAGCAAAATTGCAGAAATTTCACTTATTTCAAAGAAAAAAAGCACAAATTTTCTTATTTTGGGGCAAAAAGGCAGAAATTTCATTTATTTTGGTACAAAATTGCGGAAATTTTTCTTAATTTGGGCAAAAATGCAGAAATTTCCCATATTTTTCGACAAAAATGCAGAAATTCCCCTTATTTTGAGGTAAAAAGGCTGAAATTCCCCTTATTTTGGGGCAAAAAGTTAGAAATTCCCCTTATTTTAAAGGAAAATGACAGAAATTCCGTTTATTTTTGTGGAAAAGTCAGAAATTGCACTTATTTTGAGTCAAAAAGGCGGAAAATCCCCTTATTTTGGGGTAAAAAATGAAGAAATTAACCTTTTTTATGGCAAAAAGGTATACATTCTTTTTATTTTCGAGCAAAATTGCAGAAATTCCCCTAATTATGGGGAAAAAAGGCAGAAATTCCCCGTAATTTGGAGCAAAATTGCAGAAATTCCCCTAATTCTGGGGCAAAAACGCAGAACGTCCCTTTATTTTGGGGTAAAACTGCAGAAATTTCACTTATTTCGCGGCAAAATGGCAGAAATTCCCTTTATTTTCGGAGAAAAAGGCAGAAAATCCCCGTATTTTAGAGCAAAATTGCAGAAATTTACCTAATTTTGGGGTAAAACATGCAGTAATTTTCTTTATTTTGGGGCAAAAAGGCAGAAATTCCCCTTATTTTGGGGCAAAAATCAAAAATATCCCTTATTTTGGGGCAAAATTTTAGAAATTTCTTTTATTTTGGTACAGAATTGCAGAAATTTTTCTTATTTTGTGGCAAAAAGGAAGAAATTTCCCATATTTTGGAACAAAAATGCAGAAATTCCCCTTATTTTGAGGTAAAAAGGCTGAAATTCCCCTTATTTCGGGGCAAAAAGGCAGAAATTTCCCTTATTTTGGGGCAAAATTGCAGAAATTTCACTTATTTCAGGGTAATAAGTCAGAAATTTTCCTTACTTTGGGGCCAAAAGGACAAAAATTTCCTTTGTTTTGGGGGAAAAAGACAGAAATTCCACTTATTTAGAGGCAAAAAAGCAGAAATTTCTCTTATTTTGAAGCAAAAATGAAGAAATTTCCCTTTTTTCTGGCAAAAAGTTATGCATTCTTCTTATTTTCGGGCAAAAAGGCAGAAATTCCCCGTATTTTGGAGCAAAATTGCAGAAATTCCCCTAATTGTGGGGCAAAAAGGCAGAAATTCCCTATATGTTGGGGCAAAAAGACAGAAATTCTCATTATTTTGGGGCAAAACTCAGAAATTCCACTTATTTTGGCGCAAAATTCCAGAAATTTCCCTTATTTTGAGGCAAAATTGCAGAAATTTCACTTATTTTGGGGCAAAATTTCAAAAATTTCACTTATGTCAGAAAAAAAGCAGAAATTTTCTTATTTTGGTGCAAAAAGGCAGAAATTTCTAATATTTTGGTACAAAATTGCAGAAATTTTTCTTATTTTAGGGCAAAAAGGCAGAAATCTCCCATATTTTGGGGCAAAAATGCAGAAATTCCTCTTATTTTTAGGTAAAAAGGCTGAAATTCCCCTTATTTGGGGGCAAAAAGGCAGAAATTTCCCTTATTTTGAGGCAAAATTGCAGAAATTTCACTTATTTCAGAGAACAAAAGCAGAAATTTTCTTATTTTGGGGCAAAAATGCAGACATTTCTTTTATTTTGGTACAAAATTGCAGAAATGTTTCTTATTTTGGGGCAAAAAGGCAGAAATCTCCCATATTTTGGGGCAAAAAAGCAGAAATTTCCCTTATTTTGAGGTAAAAACGCTGAAATTCCCCTTATTTGGGGGCAAAAAGGCAGAAATTTCCCTTATTTTGAGGCAAAATTGCAGAAATTTCACTTATTTCAGAATAATAAGTCAGAAATTTTCCTTATTTTGGGGCAAAAAACAGAAATTCTCTTTGTTTTAAAGGAAAAAGACTGATATTCCACTTATTTAGAGGCTAAAAAGCAGAAATTCTTATTATTTTGGAGCAAAAATGAAGAAATTTTCCTTTTTTTGTGGAAAAAGGTATACATTCCTCTAATTTTCGGGCTAAAAAGCAGAAATTCCCCGTATTTTGGAGCAAAATTGCAGAAATTCCCCTAATTGTGGGGCAAAAAGGCAGAAATTCCCTATATGTTGGGGCAAAAAGACAGAAATTCTCCTTATTTTGGGGCAAAACTCAGAAATTCCACTTATTTTGGGGCAAAATTCCAGAAATTTCCCTTATTTTGGGGCAAAATTGCAGAAATTTCACTTATTTTGGGGCGAAATTGCAGAAATTTCACTTTTTTCATGGAAAAAAAGGCAGAAATTTTCCTTATTTTGGGGCAAAAAGGCAGAAATTCCTAATATTTTCTGGCAAAAATTCAGAAATTCCTCTTATTTTGAGGTAAAAAGGCTGAAATTCCCCTTATTTGGGGGCAAAAAGGCATAAATTTCCCTTATTTTGGGGCAAAATTGCAGAAATTTCACTTATTTCAGGGTAATAAGTCAGAAATTTTCCTTATTTTGGGGCAAAAAAGACAGAAATTCCCTTTGTTTTGGGATAAAAAGACAGAAATTCCACTTATTTAGAGGCAAAAAAGCAGAAATTCCACTTATTTTGGAGTAAAAATTAAGAGATTTCCCTTTTTTATGGCAAAAAGGTATGCATTCTTTTTATTTTCGGACAAAAAGGCAGAAATTCCCCGTATTTTGGAGCAAAATTGCAGAAATTTCACTTATTTCAGAATAAAAATGAGAAATTTTCTTATTTTGGGGCAAAAGGCAGAAATTCCCCTTATTTTATGGCAAAATTGCAGAAATTGCCTTTATTTGGGGACAAAAAACAGAAATTCCCTTTATTTTGGGGCAAAATTGCAGAAAATTTTTTTATTATGGGAAAAAATTGAAGATATTTCTTTTATTTTAAGGCAACATTGCAGAAATTTCACTTATTTCAGAGAAAAAAACAAAAATCTTTCTTATTTTTGGCAAAATGCAGAAATTCCCATTATTTTGGGGCAAAAAGGCAGAAATTCACCTTATTTTGGGGTAAAATTGAAGACATGTCACATATTTCAGGGCATAAAGGCAGAAATTACCCTTATTTGGGGGCAAAAAGGCAGAAATTCCCCTTATTTTGGGATAAAATTGCAGAAATTACCCTTGTTTGGGGCCAAAAGGCAGAAAATCCCCTTAATTTCGGGCAAAAAGGCAGAAATTCCCTGTATTTTGGAGCAAAATTGCAGAAATTCTCCTAATATTGGGGCAAAAATGCAGAAATTCCCTTTATTTGGGGCAAATTGGCAGAAGTTACCCTTATTTTCAGGAAAAGAGGCAGAAATTCCCATTATTTTGAAGCAAAATTGCAGAAACTCCCCTAATTTTGGGGCAAAAAGGCAGAAATTCCCTTTATTTTGGGGCAAAAATACAGAAATTCTCCTTATATCTGGGCAAAAATCAGAAATTTCCCTTATTTTGGAGCAAAATTTTAGAAATTTCTTTTATTTTGGTACAGATTTGGAGAAATTTTTCTTATTCTGTGGCAAAAAGGCAGAAATTTCTTTTATTTTGGTGCAAAATTGCAGAAATTTTTCTTATTTTGGGGCAAAAAGGCATAAATTTCCCATATTTTGGGGCAAAAATGTAGAAATTTTCTTTATTTTGAGGTAAAAAGGCTGAAATTTCCCTTATTTGGGGGCAAAAAGGCAGAAATTTCTCTTATTTTGGGGCAAAATTGCAAAATTTCACTTATTTCAGAAAAAAAGGAAAAATTTTCTTATTTGGGGGCAAAAAGGCAGAAATTTCTTTTATTTTGGTGCAAAATTACATAAATTTTCTTTATTTTGGGGCAAAAAAGACAGAAATTCCCTTTGTTTTGGAAGAAAAAGACAGAAATTCCACTTATTTAGAGGCAAAAAAGCAGAAATTCCCCTTATTTTGGAGCAAAAATGAAGAAATTTCCCTTTTTCATGGCAAAAAGGTATGCATTCTTCTTATTTTCGAGCAAAAAGGCAGAAATTCCCTATATGTTGGAGCAAAAAGACAGAAATTCTCCTTATTTTGGGGCAAAACTCAGATATTCCACATATTTTGGGGCAAAATTCCATAAATTTCCCTTATTTTGGGGCAAAATTGCAGAAATATCACTTATTTTAAGGCAAAATTGGAGAAATTTCACTTATTTCAGAAGAAAAAAGCAGAAATTTTCTTGTTTTGGGGCAAAAAGGGAGAAATTTCTTTTATTTTTGTACAAAATTGCAGAAATTTTTCTTATTTTGGGGCAAGAAGGCAGAAATTTCCTATATTTTGGGGCAAAAATTCAGAAATTCCCCTTATTTTTAGGTAAAAATGCTGAAATTCTCTTTATTTGGGAGCAAAAAGGCAGAAATTGCCCTGATTTTGTGGCAAAATTCCAGAAATTTCACTTATTTTAGGGTAATAAGTCAGAAATTTTTTATTTTGGGGCAAAAAGGCAGAAATTTCTTTTATTTTGGTACAAAATTACAGAAATTTTTCTTATTTTGGGGCAAAAAAAAAGAAATTTCCCTTATTTTGGGGCAAAATTGCAGAAATTTCACTTATTTTGATGTAAAAAGGCTGAAATTCCCCTTATTTTGGGGCAAAATGGCAGAAGTTTTCCTTATTTTGGGGCAAAATTGCAGAAATTTCACTTATTTCAAGGTAATAAGTCAGAAATTTTCCTTATTTTGGGGCAAAAAAACAGAAATTCCTTGTTTTGGGGGAAAAAGACAGAAATTCCACTTATTTAGAGGCAAAAAAGCAGAAATTCCCAATATTTTGGAGCAAAATTGCAGAAATTCCCCTAATTGTGGGGCAAAAAGGCAGAAATTTCCTATATGTTAGGGCAAAACGACAGAAATTCTCCTCATTTGGGGGCAAAATTCAGAAATTCCATTTATTTTGGGGCAAAATTCCCAAAATTCCCCTTATTTTGGGGCAAAATTGCAGAAATTTCAATTATTTTGGGGCAAAATTGCAGAAATTTCACTTTTTTCAGGGAAAAAAGGCCGAAATTTTCCGTTTTTAGGGGCAAAAAGGCAGAAATTCCTAATATTTTGAGGCAAAAATGCAGAAATTCCATTTATTTAGAGGCAAAAAAGCAGAAATTCCCCTTATTTTGGAGCAAAATTGCAGAAATTTCCCTTTTTATAGCCAAAAGGTATGCATTCTTCTTATTTTCAGGCAAAAGGGCAGAAATTCCCCGTATTTTGGAGTAAAATTGCAGAAATTCCCTATATGTTGGGGCAAAAAGACAGAAATTCTCCTTATTTTGGGGCAAAACTCAGAAATTCCACTTATTTTGGAACAAAATTTCAGAAATTTCCCTTATTTTTGGCCAAAATTGCAGAAATTTCACTTATTTTGGGGCAAAATTGCAGAAATTTCACTTATTTCAGAGAAAAAAAAGCAGAAATTTTCTTATTTTAGGGCAAAAAGGCAGAAATTTCTTATATTTTGAGGCAAAAATGCAGAAATTCCCTTTATTTTGAGGTAAAAAGGCTGAAATTCCCCTTATTTGGGGGCAAAAAGGCAGAAATTTCCCATATTTTGGGGCAAAATTGCAGAAATTTCACTTATTTCAGGGTACTAAGTCAGAAATTTTTCTTACTTTTGGGCAAAAAAGACAGAAATTCCCTTTGTTTTCAGGGAAAAAGACAGAAATTCCACTTATTTAGAGGCAAAAATGCAGAAATTCCCCTTATTTTGAAGCAAAAATGAAGAAATTTCTATTTCTTATGGCAAAAAGGTATGCATTCTTCTTATTTTCGGGCAAAAAGGCAGAAATTCTTTGTATTTTGGAGCAAGATTGCTGAAATTCCCCTAATTGTGGGGCAAAAAGGCAGAAATCCCCTATATGTTGGGGCAAAAAGAAAGAAATTCTCCTTATTTTGGGGCAAAACTCAGAAATTCCACTTATTTTGGGGCAAAATTTCAGAAATTTCCCTCATTTTGGAGCAAAATTGCAGAAATTTCACTTATTTCAAAGAAAAAAAGCACAAATTTTCTTATTTTGGGGCAAAAAGGCAGAAATTTCATTTATTTTGGTACAAAATTGCGGAAATTTTTCTTAATTTGGGCAAAAATGCAGAAATTTCCCATATTTTTCGACAAAAATGCAGAAATTCCCCTTATTTTGAGGTAAAAAGGCTGAAATTCCCCTTATTTTGGGGCAAAAATTTAGAAATTCCCCTTATTTTAAAGGAAAAGACAGAAATTCCGTTTATTTTTGTGGAAAAGTCAGAAATTGCACTTATTTTGAGTCAAAAAGGCGGAAAATCCCCTTATTTTGGGGTAAAAAATGAAGAAATTAACCTTTTTTATGGCAAAAAGGTATACATTCTTTTTATTTTCGAGCAAAATTGCAGAAATTCCCCTAATTATGGGGAAAAAAGGCAGAAATTCCCCGTAATTTGGAGCAAAATTGCAGAAATTCCCCTAATTTTGGGGGAAAAACACAGAACGTCCCTTTATTTTGGGGTAAAACTGCAGAAATTTCACTTATTTCGCGGCAAAATGGCAGAAATTCCCTTTATTTTCGGAGAAAAAGGCAGAAAATCCCCGTATTTTAGAACAAAATTGCAGAAATTTACCTAATTTTGGGGTAAAACATGCAGTAATTTTCTTTATTTTGGGGCAAAAAGGCAGAAATTCCCCTTATTTTGGGGCAAAAATCAAAAATATCCCTTATTTTGGGGCCAAATTTTAGAAATTTCTTTTATTTTTGTACAGAATTGCAGAAATTTTTCTTATTTTGTGGCAAAAAGGAAGAAATTTCCCATATTTTGGAACAAAAATGCAGAAATTCCCCTTATTTTGAGGTAAAAAGGCTGAAATTCCCCTTATTTCGGGGCAAAAAGGCAGAAATTTCCCTTATTTTGGGGCAAAATTGCAGAAATTTCACTTATTTCAGGGTAATAAGTCAGAAATTTTCCTTACTTTGGGGCCAAAAGGACAAAAATTCCCTTTGTTTTGGGGGAAAAAGACAGAAATTCCACTTATTTAGAGGCAAAAAAGCAGAAATTTCTCTTATTTTGGAGCAAAAATGAAGAAATTTCCCTTTTTTCTGGCAAAAAGTTATGCATTCTTCTTATTTTCGGGCAAAAAGGCAGAAATTCCCCGTATTTTGGAGCAAAATTGCAGAAATTCCCCTAATTGTTGGGCAAAAAGGCAGAAATTCCCTATATGTTGGGGCAAAAAGACAGAAATTCTCATTATTTTGGGGCAAAACTCAGAAATTCCACTTATTTTGTCGCAAAATTCCAGAAATTTCCCTTATTTTGAGGCAAAATTGCAGAAATTTCACTTATTTTGGGGCAAAATTGCAAAAATTTCACTTATGTCAGAAAAAAAGCAGAAATTTTCTTATTTTGGTGCAAAAAGGCAGAAATTTCTAATATTTTGGTACAAAATTGCAGAAATTTTTCTTATTTTAGGGCAAAAAGGCAGAAATCTCCCATATTTTGGGGCAAAAATGCAGAAATTCCTCTTATTTTTAGGTAAAAAGGCTGAAATTCCCCTTATTTGGGGGCAAAAAGGCAGAAATTTCCCTTATTTTGAGGCAAAATTGCAGAAATTTCACTTATTTCAGAGAACAAAAGCAGAAATTTTCTTATTTTGGGGCAAAAAGGCAGAAATTTCTTTTATTTTGGTACAAAATTGCAGAAATGTTTCTTATTTTGGGGCAAAAAGGCAGAAATCTTCCATATTTTGGGGCAAAAAAGCAGAAATTTCCCTTATTTTGAGGTAAAAACGCTGAAATTCCCCTTATTTGGGGGCAAAAAGGCAGAAATTTCCCTTATTTTGAGGCAAAATTGCAGAAATTTCACTTATTTCAGAATAATAAGTCAGAAATTTTCCTTATTTTGGGGCAAAAAACAGAAATTCTCTTTGTTTTAAAGGAAAAAGACTGATATTCCACTTATTTAGAGGCTAAAAAGCAGAAATTCTTATTATTTTGGAGCAAAAATGAAGAAATTTTCCTTTTTTTGTGGAAAAAGGTATACATTCCTCTAATTTTCGGGCTAAAAAGCAGAAATTCCCCGTATTTTGGAGCAAAATTGCAGAAATTCCCCTAATTGTGGGGCAAAAAGGCAGAAATTCCCTATATGTTGGGGCAAAAAGACAGAAATTCTCCTTATTTTGGGGCAAAACTCAGAAATTCCACTTATTTTGGGGCAAAATTCCAGAAATTTCCCTTATTTTGGGGCAAAATTGCAGAAATTTCACTTATTTTGGGGCGAAATTGCAGAAATTTCACTTTTTTCATGGAAAAAAAGGCAGAAATTTTCCTTATTTTGGGGCAAAAAGGCAGAAATTCCTAATATTTTCTGGCAAAAATTCAGAAATTCCTCTTATTTTGAGGTAAAAAGGCTGAAATTCCCCTTATTTGGGGGCAAAAAGGCATAAATTTCCCTTATTTTGGGGCAAAATTGCAGAAATTTCACTTATTTCAGGGTAATAAGTCAGAAATTTTCCTTATTTTGGGGCAAAAAAGACAGAAATTCCCTTTGTTTTGGGATAAAAAGACAGAAATTCCACTTATTTAGAGGCAAAAAAGCAGAAATTCCACTTATTTTGGAGTAAAAATTAAGAGATTTCCCTTTTTTATGGCAAAAAGGTATGCATTCTTTTTATTTTCGGACAAAAAGGCAGAAATTCCCCGTATTTTGGAGCAAAATTGCAGAAATTTCACTTATTTCAGAATAAAAATGAGAAATTTTCTTATTTTGGGGCAAAAGGCAGAAATTCCCCTTATTTTATGGCAAAATTGCAGAAATTGCCTTTATTTGGGGACAAAAAACAGAAATTCCCTTTATTTTGGGGCAAAATTGCAGAAAATTTTTTTATTATGGGAAAAAATTGAAGATATTTCTTTTATTTTAAGGCAACATTGCAGAAATTTCACTTATTTCAGAGAAAAAAACAAAAATCTTTCTTATTTTTGGCAAAATGCAGAAATTCCCATTATTTTGGGGCAAAAAGGCAGAAATTCACCTTATTTTGGGGTAAAATTGAAGACATGTCACATATTTCAGGGCATAAAGGCAGAAATTGCCCTTATTTGGGGGCAAAAAGGCAGAAATTCCCCTTATTTTGGGATAAAATTGCAGAAATTACCCTTGTTTGGGGGCAAAAAGGCAGAAAATCCCCTTAATTTCGGGCAAAAAGCCAGAAATTCCCTGTATTTTGGAGCAAAATTGCAGAAATTCTCCTAATATTGGGGCAAAAATGCAGAAATTCCCTTTATTTGGGGCAAATTGGCAGAAGTTCCCCTTATTTTCAGGAAAAGAGGCAGAAATTCCCATTATTTTGAAGCAAAATTGCAGAAACTCCCCTAATTTTGGGGCAAAAAGGCAGAAATCCCCTTTATTTTGGGGCAAAAATACAGAAATTCTCCTTATATCTGGGCAAAAATCAGAAATTTCCCTTATTTTGGAGCAAAATTTTAGAAATTTCTTTTATTTTGGTACAGAATTGGAGAAATTTTTCTTATTCTGTGGCAAAAAGGCAGAAATTTCTTTTATTTTGGTGCAAAATTGCAGAAATTTTTCTAATTTTGGGGCAAAAAGGCATAAATTTCCCATATTTTGGGGCAAAAATGTAGAAATTTTCTTTATTTTGAGGTAAAAAGGCTGAAATTTCCCTTATTTTGGGGCAAAAAGGCAGAAATTTCTCTTATTTTGGGGCAAAATTGCAGAAATTTCACTTATTTCAGAAAAAAAGGAAAAATTTTCTTATTTGGGGGCAAAAAGGCAGAAATTTCTTTTATTTTGGTGCAAAATTACAGAAATTTTCTTTATTTTGGGGCAAAAAAGACAGAAATTCCCTTTGTTTTGGGGGAAAAAGACAGAAATTCCACTTATTTAGAGGCAAAAAAGCAGAAATTCCCCTTATTTTGGAGCAAAAATAAAGAAATTTCCCTTTTTCATGGCAAAAAGGTATGCATTCTTCTTATTTTCGGGCAAAAAGGCAGAAATTCCCTATATGTTGGAGCAAAAAGACAGAAATTCTCCTTATTTTGGGGCAAAACTCAGATATTCCACATATTTTGGGGCAAAATTCCATAAATTTCCCTTATTTTGGGGCAAAATTGCAGAAATATCACTTATTTTAAGGCAAAATTGGAGAAATTTCACTTATTTCAGAAGAAAAAAGCAGAAATTTTCTTGTTTTGGGGCAAAAAGGGAGAAATTTCTTTTATTTTTGTACAAAATTGCAGAAATTTTTCTTATTTTGGGGCAAGAAGGCAGAAATTTCCTATATTTTGGGGCAAAAATTCAGAAATTCCCCTTATTTTTAGGTAAAAAGGCTGAAATTCTCTTTATTTGGGAGCAAAAAGGCAGAAATTGCCCTGATTTTGTGGCAAAATTCCAGAAATTTCACTTATTTTAGGGTAATAAGTCAGAAATTTTTTATTTTGGGGCAAAAAGGCAGAAATTTCTTTTATTTTGGTACAAAATTACAGAAATTTTTCTTATTTTGGGGCAAAAAAGAAGAAATTTCCCTTATTTTGGGGCAAAATTGCAGAAATTTCACTTATTTTGATGTAAAAAGGCTGAAATTCCCCTTATTTTGGGGCAAAATGGCAGAAGTTTTCCTTATTTTGGGGCAAAATTGCAGAAATTTCACTTATTTCAAGGTAATAAGTCAGAAATTTTCCTTATTTTTGGGGCAAAAAAACAGAAATTCCTTGTTTTGGGGGAAAAAGACAGAAATTCCACTTATTTAGAGGCAAAAAAGCAGATATTCCCAATATTTTGGAGCAAAATTGCAGAAATTCCCCTAATTGTGGGGCAAAAAGGCAGAAATTCCCTATATGTTAGGGCAAAACGACAGAAATTCTCCTCATTTGGGGGCAAAATTCAGAAATTCCATTTATTTTGGGGCAAAATTCCCAAAATTCCCCTTATTTTGGGGCAAAATTGCAGAAATTTCAATTATTTTGGGGCAAAATTGCAGAAATTTCACTTTTTTCAGGGAAAAAAGGCTGAAATTTTCCGTTTTTAGGGGCAAAAAGGCAGAAATTCCTAATATTTTGAGGCAAAAATGCAGAAATTCCATTTATTTAGAGGCAAAAAAGCAGAAATTCCCCTTATTTTAGAGCAAAATGGCAGAAATTTCCCTTTTTATAGCCAAAAGGTATGCATTCTTCTTATTTTCAGGCAAAAGGGCAGAAATTCCCCGTATTTTGGAGTAAAATTGCAGAAATTCCCTATATGTTGGGGCAAAAAGACAGAAATTCTCCTTATTTTGGGGCAAAACTCAGAAATTCCACTTGTTTTGGAACAAAATTTCAGAAATTTCCCTTATTTTTGGCCAAAATTGCAGAAATTTCACTTATTTTGGGGCAAAATTGCAGAAATTTCACTTATTTCAGAGAAAAAAAAGCAGAAATTTTCTTATTTTGGGGCAAAAAGGCAGAAATTTCCCATATTTTGAGGCAAAAATGCAGAAATTCCCCTTATTTTGAGGTAAAAAGGCTGAAATTCCCCTTATTTGGGGGCAAAAAGGCAGAAATTTCCCATATTTTGGGGCAAAATTGCAGAAATTTCACTTATTTCAGGGTACTAAGTCAGAAATTTTTCTTACTTTGGGGCAAAAAAGACAGAAATTCCCTTTGTTTTCAGGGAAAAAGACAGAAATTCCACTTATTTAGAGGCAAAAATGCAGAAATTCCCCTTATTTTGAAGCAAAAATGAAGAAATTTCTATTTCTTATGGCAAAAAGGTATGCATTCTTCATATTTTCGGGCAAAAAGGCAGAAATTCTTTGTATTTTGGAGCAAGATTGCAGAAATTCCCCTAATTGTGGGGCAAAAAGGCAGAAATCCCCTATATGTTGGGGCAAAAAGAAAGAAATTCTCCTTATTTTGGGGCAAAACTCAGAAATTCCACTTATTTTGGGGCAAAATTTCAGAAATTTCCCTCATTTTGGAGCAAAATTGCAGAAATTTCACTTATTTCAAAGAAAAAAAGCACAAATTTTCTTATTTTGGGGCAAAAAGGCAGAAATTTCATTTATTTTGGTACAAAATTGCGGAAATTTTTCTTAATTTGGGCCAAAATGCAGAAATTTCCCATATTTTTCGACAAAAATGCAGAAATTCCCCTTATTTTGAGGTAAAAAGGCTGAAATTCCCCTTATTTTGGGGCAAAAAGTTAGAAATTCCCCTTATTTTAAAGGAAAAAGACAGAAATTCCGTTTATTTTTGTGGAAAAGTCAGAAATTGCACTTATTTTGAGTCAAAAAGGCGGAAAATCCCCTTATTTTGGGGTAAAAAATGAAGAAATTAACCTTTTTTATGGCAAAAAGGTATACATTCTTTTTATTTTCGAGCAAAATTGCAGAAATTCCCCTAATTATGGGGAAAAAAGGCAGAAATTCCCCGTAATTTGGAGCAAAATTGCAGAAATTCCCCTAATTTTGGGGCAAAAACGCAGAACGTCCCTTTATTTTGGGGTAAAACTGCAGAAATTTCACTTATTTCGCGGCAAAATGGCAGAAATTCCCTTTATTTTCGGAGAAAAAGGCAGAAAATCCCCGTATTTTAGAGCAAAATTGCAGAAATTTACCTAATTTTGGGGTAAAACATGCAGTAATTTTCTTTATTTTGGGGCAAAAAGGCAGAAATTCCCCTTATTTTGGGGCAAAAATCAAAAATATCCCTTATTTTGGGGCCAAATTTTAGAAATTTCTTTTATTTTTGTACAGAATTGCAGAAATTTTTCTTATTTTGTGGCAAAAAGGAAGAAATTTCCCATATTTTGGAACAAAAATGCAGAAATTCCCCTTATTTTGAGGTAAAAAGGCTGAAATTCCCCTTATTTCGGGGCAAAAAGGCAGAAATTTCCCTTATTTTGGGGCAAAATTGCAGAAATTTCACTTATTTCAGGGTAATAAGTCAGAAATTTTCCTTACTTTGGGGCCAAAAGGACAAAAATTCCCTTTGTTTTGGGGGAAAAAGACAGAAATTCCACTTATTTAGAGGCAAAAAAGCAGAAATTTCTCTTATTTTGGAGCAAAAATGAAGAAATTTCCCTTTTTTCTGGCAAAAAGTTATGCATTCTTCTTATTTTCGGGCAAAAAGGCAGAAATTCCCCGTATTTTGGAGCAAAATTGCAGAAATTCCCCTAATTGTGGGGCAAAAAGGCAGAAATTCCCTATATGTTGGGGCAAAAAGATAGAAATTCTCATTATTTTGGGGCAAAACTCAGAAATTCCACTTATTTTGGCGCAAAATTCCAGAAATTTCCCTTATTTTGAGGCAAAATTGCAGAAATTTCACTTATTTTGGGGCAAAATTGCAAAAATTTCACTTATGTCAGAAAAAAAGCAGAAATTTTCTTATTTTGGTGCAAAAAGGCAGAAATTTCTAATATTTTGGTACAAAATTGCAGAAATTTTTCTTATTTTAGGGCAAAAAGGCAGAAATCTCCCATATTTTGGGGCAAAAATGCAGAAATTCCTCTTATTTTTAGGTAAAAAGGCTGAAATTCCCCTTATTTGGGGGCAAAAAGGCAGAAATTTCCCTTATTTTGAGGCAAAATTGCAGAAATTACACTTATTTCAGAGAACAAAAGCAGAAATTTTCTTATTTTGGGGCAAAAAGGCAGAAATTTCTTTTATTTTGGTACAAAATTGCAGAAATGTTTCTTATTTTGGGGCAAAAAGGCAGAAATCTCCCATATTTTGGGGCAAAAAAGCAGAAATTTCCCTTATTTTGAGGTAAAAACGCTGAAATTCCCCTTATTTGGGGGCAAAAAGGCAGAAATTTACCTTATTTTGAGGCAAAATTGCAGAAATTTCACTTATTTCAGAATAATAAGTCAGAAATTTTCCATATTTTGGGGCAAAAAACAGAAATTCTCTTTGTTTTAAAGGAAAAAGACTGATATTCCACTTATTTAGAGGCTAAAAAGCAGAAATTCTTATTATTTTGGAGCAAAAATGAAGAAATTTTCCTTTTTTTGTGGAAAAAGGTATACATTCCTCTAATTTTCGGGCTAAAAAGCAGAAATTCCCCGTATTTTGGAGCAAAATTGCAGAAATTCCCCTAATTGTGTGGAAAAAAGGCAGAAATTCCCTATATGTTAGGGCAAAAAGACAGAAATTCTCCTTATTTTGGGGCAAAACTCAGAAATTCCACTTATTTTGGGGCAAAATTCCAGAAATTTCCCTTATTTTGGGGCAAAATTGCAGAAATTTCACTTATTTTGGGGCGAAATTGCAGAAATTTCACTTTTTTCATGGAAAAAAAGGCAGAAATTTTCCTTATTTTGGGGCATAAAGGCAGAAATTCCTAATATTTTCTGGCAAAAATTCAGAAATTCCTCTTATTTTGAGGTAAAAAGGCTGAAATTCCCCTTATTTGGGGGCAAAAAGGCATAAATTTCCCTTATTTTGGGGCAAAATTGCAGAAATTTCACTTATTTCAAGGTAATAAGTCAGAAATTTTCCTTATTTTGGGGCAAAAAAGACAGAAATTCTCTTTGTTTTGTGATAAAAAACAGAAATTCCACTTATTTAGAGGCAAAAAAGCAGAAATTCCACTTATTTTGGAGTAAAAATTAAGAGATTTCCCTTTTTTATGGCAAAAAGGTATGCATTCTTTTTATTTTCGGACAAAAAGGCAGAAATTCCCCGTATTTTGGAGCAAAATTGCAGAAATTTCACTTATTTCAGAATAAAAATGAGAAATTTTCTTATTTTGGGGCAAAAGGCAGAAATTCCCCTTATTTTATGGCAAAATTGCAGAAATTGCCTTTATTTGGGGACAAAAAACAGAAATTCCCTTTATTTTGGGGCAAAATTGCAGAAAATTTTTTTATTATGGGAAAAAATTGAAGATATTTCTTTTATTTTAAGGCAAAGTTGCAGAAATTTCACTTATTTCAGAGAAAAAAACAAAAATCTTTCTTATTTTTGGCAAAATGCAGAAATTCCCATTATTTTGGGGCAAAAAGGCAGAAATTCACCTTATTTTGGGGTAAAATTGAAGACATGTCACATATTTCAGGGCATAAAGGCAGAAATTACCCTTATTTGGGGGCAAAAAGGCAGAAATTCCCCTTATTTTGGGATAAAATTGCAGAAATTACCCTTGTTTGGGGGCAAAAAGGCAGAAAATCCCCTTAATTTCGGGCAAAAAGGCAGAAATTCCCTGTATTTTGGATCAAAATTGCAGAAATTCTCCTAATATTGGGGCAAAAATGCAGAAATTCCCTTTATTTGGGGCAAATTGGCAGAAGTTACCCTTATTTTCAGGAAAAGAGGCAGAAATTCCCATTATTTTGAAGCAAAATTGCAGAAACTCCCCTAATTTTGGGGCAAAAAGGCAGAAATTCCCTTTATTTTGGGGCAAAAATACAGAAATTCTCCTTATATCTGGGCAAAAATCAGAAATTTCCCTTATTTTGGAGCAAAATTTTAGAAATTTCTTTTATTTTGGTACAGAATTGGAGAAATTTTTCTTATTCTGTGGCAAAAAGGCAGAAATTTCTTTTATTTTGGTGCAAATTTGCAGAAATTTTTCTAATTTTGGGGCAAAAAGGCATAAATTTCCCATATTTTGGGGCAAAAATGTAGAAATTTTCTTTATTTTGAGGTAAAAAGGCTGAAATTTCCCTTATTTGGGGGCAAAAAGGCAGAAATTTCTCTTATTTTGGGGCAAAATTGCAGAAATTTCACTTATTTCAGAAAAAAAGGAAAAATTTTCTTATTTGGGGGCAAAAAGGCAGAAATTTCTTTTATTTTGGTGCAAAATTACAGAAATTTTCTTTATTTTGGGGCAAAAAAGACAGAAATTCCCTTTGTTTTGGGGGAAAAAGACAGAAATTCCACTTATTTAGAGGCAAAAAAGCAGAAATTCCCCTTATTTTGGAGCAAAAATGAAGAAATTTCCCTTTTTCATGGCAAAAAGGTATGCATTCTTCTTATTTTCGGGCAAAAAGGCAGAAATTCCCTATATGTTGGGGCAAAAAGACAGAAATTCTCCTTATTTTGGGGCAAAACTCAGATATTCCACATATTTTGGGGCAAAATTCCATAAATTTCCCTTATTTTGGGGCAAAATTGCAGAAATATCACTTATTTTAAGGCAAAATTGGAGAAATTTCACTTATTTCAGAAGAAAAAAGGAGAAATTTTCTTGTTTTGGGGCAAAAAGGGAGAAATTTCTTTTATTTTTGTACAAAATTGCAGAAATTTTTCTTATTTTGGGGCAAGAAGGCAGAAATTTCCTATATTTTGGGGCAAAAATTCAGAAATTCCCCTTATTTTTAGGTAAAAAGGCTGAAATTCTCTTTATTTGGGAGCAAAAAGGCAGAAATTGCCCTGATTTTGTGGCAAAATTCCAGAAATTTCACTTATTTTAGGGTAATAAGTCAGAAATTTTTTATTTTGGGGCAAAAAGGCAGAAATTTCTTTTATTTTGGTACAAAATTACAGAAATTTTTCTTATTTTGGGGCAAAAAAGAAGAAATTTCCCTTATTTTGGGGCAAAATTGCAGAAATTTCATTATTTTGATGTAAAAAGGCTGAAATTCCCATTA
The DNA here is from genome assembly GCF_963924665.1 of Micromys minutus. Lineage (NCBI taxonomy): Eukaryota > Metazoa > Chordata > Mammalia > Rodentia > Muridae > Micromys > Micromys minutus. The sequence goes on along the minus strand of NW_027667812.1, from coordinate 2,219,154 downwards.
TTTTGGGGCAAAATGGCAGAAGTTTTCCTAATTTTGGGGCAAAATTGCAGAAATTTCACTTATTTCAAGGTAATAAGTCAGAAATTTTCCTTATTTTGGGGCAAAAAAAACAGAAATTCCTTGTTTTGGGGGAAAAAGACAGAAATTCCACTTATTTAGAGGCAAAAATCAGAAATTCCTCATATTTTGGAGCAAAATTGCAGAAATTCCCCTAATTGTGGGGCAAAAAGGCAGAAATTCCCTATATGTTAGGGCAAAACGACAGAAATTCTCCTCATTTGGGGGCAAAATTCAGAAATTCCATTTATTTTGGGGCAAAATTCCCAAAATTCCCCTTATTTTGGGGCAAAATTGCAGAAATTTCAATTATTTTGGGGCAAAATTGCAGAAATTTCACTTTTTTCAGGGAAAAAAGGCCGAAATTTTCCGTTTTTGGGGGCAAAAAGGCAGAAATTCCTAATATTTTGAGGCAAAAATGCAGAAATTCCTCTTATTTTGAGGTAAAAAGGCTGAAATTCCCCTTATTTGGGGGCAAAAATGCAGAAATTTCTCTAATACTGGGGCAAAATTGCAGAAATTTCACTTATTTCAGGGTAATAATTCAGAAATTTTCCTTATTTTGGGGCAAAAAATACAGAAATTCCATTTGTATGGGGGGAAAAAGACAGAAATTCCATTTATTTAGAGGCAAAAAAGCAGAAATTCCCCTTATTTTGGAGCAAAATTGCAGAAATTTCCCTTTTTATAGCCAAAAGGTATGCATTCTTCTTATTTTCAGGCAAAAAGGCAGAAATTCCCCGTATTTTGGAGTAAAATTGCAGAAATTCCCTTAATTGTGGGGCAAAAAGACAGAAATTCTCCTTATTTTGGGGCAAAATTCAGAAATTCCACTTATTTTGGAATAAAATTTCAGAAATTTCCCTTATTTTTGGCCAAAATTGCAGAAATTTTACTTATTTTGGGGCAAAATTGCAGAAATTTCACTTATTTCAGGGATAAAAAGCAGAAATTTTCTTATTTTGGGGCAAAAAGGCAGAAATTTCCCATATTTTGAGGCAAAAATGCAGAAATTCCCCTTATTTTGAAATAAAAAGGCTGAAATTCCCCTTATTTGGGGGCAAAAAGGCAGAAATTTCCCATATTTTGGGGCAAAATTGCAGAAATTTCACTTATTTCAGGGTACTAAGTCAGAAATTTTTCTTACTTTGGGGCAAAAGAGACAGAAATTCCCTTTGTTTTCAGGGAAAAAGACAGAAATTCCACTTATTTAGAGGCAAAAATGCAGAAATTCCCCTTATTTTGGAGCAAAAATGAAGAAATTTCCCTTTTTTATGGCAAAAAGGTATGCATTCTTCTTATTTTCGGGCAAAAAGTCAGAAATTCCCCCTATTTTAGAGCAAAATTGCAGAAATTCCTCTAATTGTGGGGAAAAAAACAGAAATTCCCTATATGTTGGGGCAAAAAGACAGAAATTCTCCATATTTTGGGGCAAAACTCAGAAATTCCACTTATTTTGGGGCAAAATTCCAAAAATTTCCCTTATTTTGGGGCAAAATTGCAGAAATTTCAATTATTTAGGGGCAAAATTGCAGAAATTTCACTTATTTCAGGGGAAAAAGACAGAAATTTCTTTTATTTTGGTACAAAATTGCAGAAATTTTTCTTATTTTGGGCAAAAAGGCAGAAATTTCCCATATTTTGAGGCAAAAATGCAGAAATTTCACTTATTTCAGGGTAATAAGTCAGAAATTTTCATTACTTTGGCGAAAAAAGGCAGAAATTCCCTTTGTTTTGGTGGAAAAAGACAGAAATTCCAATTCTTTAGAGGCAAAAATGCAGAAATTCCCCTTATTTTGGCGCAAAAATGAAGAAATTTCCCTTTTTTATGGCAAAAATGTATGCATTCTTCTTATTTTCGGGCAAAAAGGCAGAAATTCCCCCTATTTTAGAGCAAAATTGCAGAAATTCCCCTAATTGTGGGGCAAAAAGGCAGAAATTCCCTATATGTTGGGGCAAAAAGACAGAAATTCTCCTTATTTTAAAGCAAAACTCAGAAATTTCACTTATTTTGGGGCAAAATTACAGAAATTTCACTTATTTCAGAAAAAAAAAAGCAGAAATTTTCTTATTTTGGGGCAAAAAGGCAGAAATTTCTTTTATTTTGGTACAAAATTGCAGAAATTATTCTTATTTTGGGGCAAAAAAGCAGAAATTTCTCATATTTTGGGGCAAAATTGCAGAAAATTTCCTTATTTTGAGGTAAAAAGGCAAAAATTCCCCTTATTTGGTTGCAAAAAGGCAGAAATTTTCCTTATTTGGGGAAAAAATTGCTGAAATTTCACTTATTTCAGGGTAATAAGTCAGAAATTTTCTTTATTTTGGGGCAAAAAAAGACAGAAATTCTCTTTCTTTTTGGGGGTAAAAGACAGAAATTCCACTTATTTAGAGGCAAAAAAGCAGAAATTCCCATTATTTTGGAGCAAAAATGAAGAAATTTCTATTTTATGGCAAAAAGGTATGCATTCTTCTTATTTTCGGGCAAAAAGTCAGAAATTCCCCCTATTTTAGAGCAAAATTGCAGAAATTCCCCTAATTGTGGGGCAAAAAAACAGAAATTCCCTATATGTTGGGGCAAAAAGATAGAAATTCTCCATATTTTGGGGCAAAACTCAGAAATTCCACTTATTTTGGGGCAAAATTCCAAAAATTTCCCTTATTTTGGGGCAAAATTGCAGAAATTTCACTTATTTAGGGGCAAAATTGCAGAAATTTCACTTATTTCAGGGGAAAAAGACAGAAATTTCTTTTATTTTGGTACAAAATTGCAGAAATTTTTCTTATTTTGGGCAAAAAGGCAGAAATTTCCCATATTTTGAGGCAAAAATGCAGAAATTTCACTTATTTCAGGGTAATAAGTCAGAAATTTTCCTTACTTTGGGGCAAAAAAGACAGAAATTCCCTTTGTTTTGGTGGAAAAAGACAGAAATTCCACTTATTTAGAGGCAAAAATGCAGAAATTCCCCTTATTTTGGAGCAAAAATGAAGAAATTTCCCTTTTTTATGGCAAAAAGGTATGCATTCTTCTTATTTTCGGGCAAAAAGGCAGAAATTCCCCATATTTTAGAGCAAAATTGCAGAAATTCCCCTTATTGTGGGGCAAAAAGGCAGAAATTACCTATATGTTAGGGGAAAAGACAGAAATTCTCCTTATTTTAGAGCAAAACTCAGAAATTTCATATATTTTTTTGGGGCAAAATTGCAGAAATTTCACTTATTTCAGGGAAAAAAGCAGAAATTTTCTTATTTTGGGGCAAAAAGGCAGAAATTTCCCATATTTTGAGGCAAAAATGCAGAAATTCCCCTTATTTTGAGGTAAAAAGGCTGAAATTCCCCTTATTTGGGGGCAAAAAGGCAGAAATTTCCCATATTTTGGGGCAAAATTGCAGAAATTTCACTTATTTCAGGGTACTAAGAAATTTTTCTTACTTTGGGGCAAAAAAGACAGAAATTCCCTTTGTTTTCAGGAAAAAAAAAACAGAAATTCCACTTATTTAGAGGCAAAAATGCAGAAATTCCCCTTATTTTGGCGCAAAAATGAAGAAATTTCCCTTTTTTATGGCAAAAAGGTATGCATTCTTCTTATTTTCGGGCAAAAAGGCAGAAATTCCCCCTATTTTAGAGCAAAATTGCAGAAATTCCCCTAATTGTGGGGCAAAAAGGCAGAAATTCCCTATATTTTGGGGCAAAAAGACAGAAATTCTCTTTATTTTAAAGCAAAACTCAGAAATTTCACTTATTTTGGGGCAAAATTACAGAAATTTCACTTATTTCAGAAAAAAAAAGCAAAAATTTTCTTATTTTGGGGCAAAAAGGCAGAAATTTCTTTTATTTTGGTACAAAATTGCAGAAATTATTCTTATTTTGGGGCAAAAAAGCAGAAATTTCTCATATTTTGGGGCAAAATTGCAGAAAATTTCCTTATTTTGAGGTAAAAAGGCTAAAATTCCCTATATTTGGTTGCAAAAGGCAGAAATTTTCCTTATTTGGGGGAAAAATTGCAGAAATTTCACTTATTTCAGGGTAATAAGTCAGAAATTTTCTTTAATTTGGGGCAAAAAAAGACAGAAATTCTCTTTGTTTTGGGGGTAAAAGACAGAAATTCCACTTATTTAGAGGCAAAAAAGCAGAAATTCCCATTATTTTGGAGCAAAAATGAAGAAATTTCTCTTTTTTATGGCAAAAAGGTATGCATTCTTCTTATTTTCGGGCAAAAAGGCAGAAATTCCCTCTATTTTAGAGCAAAATTGCAGAAATTCCCCTAATTGTGGGGCAAAAAAACAGAAATTCCCTATATGTTGGGGCAAAAAGATAGAAATTCTCCATATTTTGGGGCAAAACTCAGAAATTCCACTTATTTTGGGGCAAAATTCCAAAAATTTCCCTTATTTTGGGGCAAAATTGCAGAAATTTCACTTATTTAGGGGCAAAATTGCAGAAATTTCACTTATTTCAGGGGAAAAAGACAGAAATTTCTTTTATTTTGGTACAAAATTGCAGAAATTTTTCTTATTTTGGGCAAAAAGGCAGAAATTTCCCATATTTTGAAGCAAAAATGCAGAAATTTCACTTATTTCAGGGTAATAAGTCAGAAATTTTCCTTACTTTGGGGCAAAAAAGACAGAAATTCCCTTTGTTTTGGTGGAAAAAGACAGAAATTCCACTTATTTAGAGGCAAAAATGCAGAAATTCCCCTTATTTTGGAGCAAAAATGAAGAAATTTCCTTTTTTTATGGCAAAAAGGTATGCATTCTTCTTATTTTCGGGCAAAAAAGCAGAAATTCCCCATATTTTAGAGCAAAATTGCAAATATTCCCCTTATTGTGGGGCAAAAAGGCAGAAATTCCCTATAAGTTGGGGGGAAAATACAGAAATTCTCCTTATTTTAGAGCAAAACTCAGAAATTTCATTTATTTTGGGGCAAAATTGCAGAAATTTCACTTATTTCAGAAAAAAAAAGCAGAATTTTTTTTATTTTGGGGCAAAAAGGCAGAAATTTCTTTTATTTTGGTACAAAATTGCAGAAAATTTTCTATTTTGGGGCAAAAAGGCAGAAATTTCTCATATTTTGGGGCAAAAATGCAGAAAATCCCCTTATTTTGAGGTAAAAAGGCTAAAATTCCCCTTATTTGGTTGCAAAAAGGCAGAAATTTCCCTTATTTTGGGGCAAAATTGCAGAAATTTCACTTATATCAGGGTAATAAGTCAGAAATTTTCCTTATTTTGGGGCAAAAAAGACAGAAATTCCCTTTGTTTTGGGGGAAAAAGACAGAAATTCCACTTATTAAGAGGCAAAAAAGCAGAAATTCCCCTTATTTTGGAGCAAAAATGAAGAAATTTCCCTTTTTTATGGCAAAAAGGTATGCATTCTTCTTGTTTTCGGGCAAAAAGGCAGAAATTCCCCGTTTTTTGGAGCAAAATTGCAGAAATTCCCCTAATTTTGGGGCAAAAAGGCAGAAATTCCCTATATGTTAGGGCAAAACGACAGAAATTCTCCTTATTTTGGGGCAAAATTCAGAAATTCCATTTCTTTTGGTGCAAAATTCCCAAAATTTCCTTTATTTTGGGGCAAAATTGCAGAAAGTTCATTTATTTAGGGGCAAAATTGCAGAAATTTCACTTTTTTCAGGGAAAAAAGGCCGAAATTTTCCATTTTTGGGGGCAAAAAGGCAGAAATTCTTAATATTTTGTGGCAAAAATGCAGAAATTTCCCTTATTTTGAGGTAAAAAGGCTGAAATTCCCCTTATTTGGGGGCAAAAATGCAGAAATTTCTCTAATACTGGGGCAAAATTGCAGAAATTTCACTTATTTCAGGGTAATAAGTCAGAAATTTTCATTACTTTGGCGAAAAAAGGCAGAAATTCCCTTTGTTTTGGTGGAAAAAGACAGAAATTCCAATTCTTTAGAGGCAAAAATGCAGAAATTCCCCTTATTTTGGCGCAAAAATGAAGAAATTTCCCTTTTTTATGGCAAAAATGTATGCATTCTTCTTATTTTCGGGCAAAAAGGCAGAAATTCCCCCTATTTTAGAGCAAAATTGCAGAAATTCCCCTAATTGTGGGGCAAAAAGGCAGAAATTCCCTATATGTTGGGGCAAAAAGACAGAAATTCTCCTTATTTTAAAGCAAAACTCAGAAATTTCACTTATTTTGGGGCAAAATTACAGAAATTTCACTTATTTCAGAAAAAAAAAGCAGAAATTTTCTTATTTTGGGGCAAAAAGGCAGAAATTTCTTTTATTTTGGTACAAAATTGCAGAAATTATTCTTATTTTGGGGCAAAAAAGCAGAAATTTCTCATATTTTGGGGCAAAATTGCAGAAAATTTCCTTATTTTGAGGTAAAAAGGCAAAAATTCCCCTTATTTGGTTGCAAAAAGGCAGAAATTTTCCTTATTTGGGGAAAAAATTGCTGAAATTTCACTTATTTCAGGGTAATAAGTCAGAAATTTTCTTTATTTTGGGGCAAAAAAAGACAGAAATTCTCTTTCTTTTTGGGGGTAAAAGACAGAAATTCCACTTATTTAGAGGCAAAAAAGCAGAAATTCCCATTATTTTGGAGCAAAAATGAAGAAATTTCTATTTTATGGCAAAAAGGTATGCATTCTTCTTATTTTCGGGCAAAAAGTCAGAAATTCCCCCTATTTTAGAGCAAAATTGCAGAAATTCCCCTAATTGTGGGGCAAAAAAACAGAAATTCCCTATATGTTGGGGCAAAAAGATAGAAATTCTCCATATTTTGGGGCAAAACTCAGAAATTCCACTTATTTTGGGGCAAAATTCCAAAAATTTCCCTTATTTTGGGGCAAAATTGCAGAAATTTCACTTATTTAGGGGCAAAATTGCAGAAATTTCACTTATTTCAGGGGAAAAAGACAGAAATTTCTTTTATTTTGGTACAAAATTGCAGAAATTTTTCTTATTTTGGGCAAAAAGGCAGAAATTTCCCATATTTTGAGGCAAAAATGCAGAAATTTCACTTATTTCAGGGTAATAAGTCAGAAATTTTCCTTACTTTGGGGCAAAAAAGACAGAAATTCCCTTTGTTTTGGTGGAAAAAGACAGAAATTCCACTTATTTAGAGGCAAAAATGCAGAAATTCCCCTTATTTTGGAGCAAAAATGAAGAAATTTCCCTTTTTTATGGCAAAAAGGTATGCATTCTTCTTATTTTCGGGCAAAAAGGCAGAAATTCCCCATATTTTAGAGCAAAATTGCAGAAATTCCCCTTATTGTGGGGCAAAAAGGCAGAAATTACCTATATGTTAGGGGAAAAGACAGAAATTCTCCTTATTTTAGAGCAAAACTCAGAAATTTCATATATTTTTTTGGGGCAAAATTGCAGAAATTTCACTTATTTCAGGGAAAAAAGCAGAAATTTTCTTATTTTGGGGCAAAAAGGCAGAAATTTCCCATATTTTGAGGCAAAAATGCAGAAATTCCCCTTATTTTGAGGTAAAAAGGCTGAAATTCCCCTTATTTGGGGGCAAAAAGGCAGAAATTTCCCATATTTTGGGGCAAAATTGCAGAAATTTCACTTATTTCAGGGTACTAAGAAATTTTTCTTACTTTGGGGCAAAAAAGACAGAAATTCCCTTTGTTTTCAGGAAAAAAAAACAGAAATTCCACTTATTTAGAGGCAAAAATGCAGAAATTCCCCTTATTTTGGCGCAAAAATGAAGAAATTTCCCTTTTTTATGGCAAAAAGGTATGCATTCTTCTTATTTTCGGGCAAAAAGGCAGAAATTCCCCCTATTTTAGAGCAAAATTGCAGAAATTCCCCTAATTGTGGGGCAAAAAGGCAGAAATTCCCTATATTTTGGGGCAAAAAGACAGAAATTCTCTTTATTTTAAAGCAAAACTCAGAAATTTCACTTATTTTGGGGCAAAATTACAGAAATTTCACTTATTTCAGAAAAAAAAAGCAAAAATTTTCTTATTTTGGGGCAAAAAGGCAGAAATTTCTTTTATTTTGGTACAAAATTGCAGAAATTATTCTTATTTTGGGGCAAAAAAGCAGAAATTTCTCATATTTTGGGGCAAAATTGCAGAAAATTTCCTTATTTTGAGGTAAAAAGGCTAAAATTCCCTATATTTGGTTGCAAAAGGCAGAAATTTTCCTTATTTGGGGGAAAAATTGCAGAAATTTCACTTATTTCAGGGTAATAAGTCAGAAATTTTCTTTAATTTGGGGCAAAAAAAGACAGAAATTCTCTTTGTTTTGGGGGTAAAAGACAGAAATTCCACTTATTTAGAGGCAAAAAAGCAGAAATTCCCATTATTTTGGAGCAAAAATGAAGAAATTTCTCTTTTTTATGGCAAAAAGGTATGCATTCTTCTTATTTTCGGGCAAAAAGGCAGAAATTCCCTCTATTTTAGAGCAAAATTGCAGAAATTCCCCTAATTGTGGGGCAAAAAAACAGAAATTCCCTATATGTTGGGGCAAAAAGATAGAAATTCTCCATATTTTGGGGCAAAACTCAGAAATTCCACTTATTTTGGGGCAAAATTCCAAAAATTTCCCTTATTTTGGGGCAAAATTGCAGAAATTTCACTTATTTAGGGGCAAAATTGCAGAAATTTCACTTATTTCAGGGGAAAAAGACAGAAATTTCTTTTATTTTGGTACAAAATTGCAGAAATTTTTCTTATTTTGGGCAAAAAGGCAGAAATTTCCCATATTTTGAAGCAAAAATGCAGAAATTTCACTTATTTCAGGGTAATAAGTCAGAAATTTTCCTTACTTTGGGGCAAAAAAGACAGAAATTCCCTTTGTTTTGGTGGAAAAAGACAGAAATTCCACTTATTTAGAGGCAAAAATGCAGAAATTCCCCTTATTTTGGAGCAAAAATGAAGAAATTTCCTTTTTTTATGGCAAAAAGGTATGCATTCTTCTTATTTTCGGGCAAAAAAGCAGAAATTCCCCATATTTTAGAGCAAAATTGCAAATATTCCCCTTATTGTGGGGCAAAAAGGCAGAAATTCCCTATAAGTTGGGGGGAAAATACAGAAATTCTCCTTATTTTAGAGCAAAACTCAGAAATTTCATTTATTTTGGGGCAAAATTGCAGAAATTTCACTTATTTCAGAAAAAAAAAGCAGAATTTTTTTTATTTTGGGGCAAAAAGGCAGAAATTTCTTTTATTTTGGTACAAAATTGCAGAAAATTTTCTATTTTGGGGCAAAAAGGCAGAAATTTCTCATATTTTGGGGCAAAAATGCAGAAAATCCCCTTATTTTGAGGTAAAAAGGCTAAAATTCCCCTTATTTGGTTGCAAAAAGGCAGAAATTTCCCTTATTTTGGGGCAAAATTGCAGAAATTTCACTTATATCAGGGTAATAAGTCAGAAATTTTCCTTATTTTGGGGCAAAAAAGACAGAAATTCCCTTTGTTTTGGGGGAAAAAGACAGAAATTCCACTTATTAAGAGGCAAAAAAGCAGAAATTCCCCTTATTTTGGAGCAAAAATGAAGAAATTTCCCTTTTTTATGGCAAAAAGGTATGCATTCTTCTTGTTTTCGGGCAAAAAGGCAGAAATTCCCCGTTTTTTGGAGCAAAATTGCAGAAATTCCCCTAATTTTGGGGCAAAAAGGCAGAAATTCCCTATATGTTAGGGCAAAACGACAGAAATTCTCCTTATTTTGGGGCAAAATTCAGAAATTCCATTTCTTTTGGTGCAAAATTCCCAAAATTTCCTTTATTTTGGGGCAAAATTGCAGAAAGTTCATTTATTTAGGGGCAAAATTGCAGAAATTTCACTTTTTTCAGGGAAAAAAGGCCGAAATTTTCCATTTTTGGGGGCAAAAAGGCAGAAATTCTTAATATTTTGTGGCAAAAATGCAGAAATTTCCCTTATTTTGAGGTAAAAAGGCTGAAATTCCCCTTATTTGGGGGCAAAAATGCAGAAATTTCTCTAATACTGGGGCAAAATTGCAGAAATTTCACTTATTTCAGGGTAATAAGTCAGAAATTTTCATTACTTTGGCGAAAAAAGGCAGAAATTCCCTTTGTTTTGGTGGAAAAAGACAGAAATTCCAATTCTTTAGAGGCAAAAATGCAGAAATTCCCCTTATTTTGGCGCAAAAATGAAGAAATTTCCCTTTTTTATGGCAAAAATGTATGCATTCTTCTTATTTTCGGGCAAAAAGGCAGAAATTCCCCCTATTTTAGAGCAAAATTGCAGAAATTCCCCTAATTGTGGGGCAAAAAGGCAGAAATTCCCTATATGTTGGGGCAAAAAGACAGAAATTCTCCTTATTTTAAAGCAAAACTCAGAAATTTCACTTATTTTGGGGCAAAATTACAGAAATTTCACTTATTTCAGAAAAAAAAAGCAGAAATTTTCTTATTTTGGGGCAAAAAGGCAGAAATTTCTTTTATTTTGGTACAAAATTGCAGAAATTATTCTTATTTTGGGGCAAAAAAGCAGAAATTTCTCATATTTTGGGGCAAAATTGCAGAAAATTTCCTTATTTTGAGGTAAAAAGGCAAAAATTCCCCTTATTTGGTTGCAAAAAGGCAGAAATTTTCCTTATTTGGGGAAAAAATTGCTGAAATTTCACTTATTTCAGGGTAATAAGTCAGAAATTTTCTTTATTTTGGGGCAAAAAAAGACAGAAATTCTCTTTCTTTTTGGGGGTAAAAGACAGAAATTCCACTTATTTAGAGGCAAAAAAGCAGAAATTCCCATTATTTTGGAGCAAAAATGAAGAAATTTCTATTTTATGGCAAAAAGGTATGCATTCTTCTTATTTTCGGGCAAAAAGTCAGAAATTCCCCCTATTTTAGAGCAAAATTGCAGAAATTCCCCTAATTGTGGGGCAAAAAAACAGAAATTCCCTATATGTTGGGGCAAAAAGATAGAAATTCTCCATATTTTGGGGCAAAACTCAGAAATTCCACTTATTTTGGGGCAAAATTCCAAAAATTTCCCTTATTTTGGGGCAAAATTGCAGAAATTTCACTTATTTAGGGGCAAAATTGCAGAAATTTCACTTATTTCAGGGGAAAAAGACAGAAATTTCTTTTATTTTGGTACAAAATTGCAGAAATTTTTCTTATTTTGGGCAAAAAGGCAGAAATTTCCCATATTTTGAGGCAAAAATGCAGAAATTTCACTTATTTCAGGGTAATAAGTCAGAAATTTTCCTTACTTTGGGGCAAAAAAGACAGAAATTCCCTTTGTTTTGGTGGAAAAAGACAGAAATTCCACTTATTTAGAGGCAAAAATGCAGAAATTCCCCTTATTTTGGAGCAAAAATGAAGAAATTTCCCTTTTTTATGGCAAAAAGGTATGCATTCTTCTTATTTTCGGGCAAAAAGGCAGAAATTCCCCATATTTTAGAGCAAAATTGCAGAAATTCCCCTTATTGTGGGGCAAAAAGGCAGAAATTACCTATATGTTAGGGGAAAAGACAGAAATTCTCCTTATTTTAGAGCAAAACTCAGAAATTTCATATATTTTTTTGGGGCAAAATTGCAGAAATTTCACTTATTTCAGGGAAAAAAGCAGAAATTTTCTTATTTTGGGGCAAAAAGGCAGAAATTTCCCATATTTTGAGGCAAAAATGCAGAAATTCCCCTTATTTTGAGGTAAAAAGGCTGAAATTCCCCTTATTTGGGGGCAAAAAGGCAGAAATTTCCCATATTTTGGGGCAAAATTGCAGAAATTTCACTTATTTCAGGGTACTAAGAAATTTTTCTTACTTTGGGGCAAAAAAGACAGAAATTCCCTTTGTTTTCAGGAAAAAAAAACAGAAATTCCACTTATTTAGAGGCAAAAATGCAGAAATTCCCCTTATTTTGGCGCAAAAATGAAGAAATTTCCCTTTTTTATGGCAAAAAGGTATGCATTCTTCTTATTTTCGGGCAAAAAGGCAGAAATTCCCCCTATTTTAGAGCAAAATTGCAGAAATTCCCCTAATTGTGGGGCAAAAAGGCAGAAATTCCCTATATTTTGGGGCAAAAAGACAGAAATTCTCTTTATTTTAAAGCAAAACTCAGAAATTTCACTTATTTTGGGGCAAAATTACAGAAATTTCACTTATTTCAGAAAAAAAAAGCAAAAATTTTCTTATTTTGGGGCAAAAAGGCAGAAATTTCTTTTATTTTGGTACAAAATTGCAGAAATTATTCTTATTTTGGGGCAAAAAAGCAGAAATTTCTCATATTTTGGGGCAAAATTGCAGAAAATTTCCTTATTTTGAGGTAAAAAGGCTAAAATTCCCTATATTTGGTTGCAAAAGGCAGAAATTTTCCTTATTTGGGGGAAAAATTGCAGAAATTTCACTTATTTCAGGGTAATAAGTCAGAAATTTTCTTTAATTTGGGGCAAAAAAAGACAGAAATTCTCTTTGTTTTGGGGGTAAAAGACAGAAATTCCACTTATTTAGAGGCAAAAAAGCAGAAATTCCCATTATTTTGGAGCAAAAATGAAGAAATTTCTCTTTTTTATGGCAAAAAGGTATGCATTCTTCTTATTTTCGGGCAAAAAGGCAGAAATTCCCTCTATTTTAGAGCAAAATTGCAGAAATTCCCCTAATTGTGGGGCAAAAAAACAGAAATTCCCTATATGTTGGGGCAAAAAGATAGAAATTCTCCATATTTTGGGGCAAAACTCAGAAATTCCACTTATTTTGGGGCAAAATTCCAAAAATTTCCCTTATTTTGGGGCAAAATTGCAGAAATTTCACTTATTTAGGGGCAAAATTGCAGAAATTTCACTTATTTCAGGGGAAAAAGACAGAAATTTCTTTTATTTTGGTACAAAATTGCAGAAATTTTTCTTATTTTGGGCAAAAAGGCAGAAATTTCCCATATTTTGAAGCAAAAATGCAGAAATTTCACTTATTTCAGGGTAATAAGTCAGAAATTTTCCTTACTTTGGGGCAAAAAAGACAGAAATTCCCTTTGTTTTGGTGGAAAAAGACAGAAATTCCACTTATTTAGAGGCAAAAATGCAGAAATTCCCCTTATTTTGGAGCAAAAATGAAGAAATTTCCTTTTTTTATGGCAAAAAGGTATGCATTCTTCTTATTTTCGGGCAAAAAAGCAGAAATTCCCCATATTTTAGAGCAAAATTGCAAATATTCCCCTTATTGTGGGGCAAAAAGGCAGAAATTCCCTATAAGTTGGGGGGAAAATACAGAAATTCTCCTTATTTTAGAGCAAAACTCAGAAATTTCATTTATTTTGGGGCAAAATTGCAGAAATTTCACTTATTTCAGAAAAAAAAAGCAGAATTTTTTTTATTTTGGGGCAAAAAGGCAGAAATTTCTTTTATTTTGGTACAAAATTGCAGAAAATTTTCTATTTTGGGGCAAAAAGGCAGAAATTTCTCATATTTTGGGGCAAAAATGCAGAAAATCCCCTTATTTTGAGGTAAAAAGGCTAAAATTCCCCTTATTTGGTTGCAAAAAGGCAGAAATTTCCCTTATTTTGGGGCAAAATTGCAGAAATTTCACTTATATCAGGGTAATAAGTCAGAAATTTTCCTTATTTTGGGGCAAAAAAGACAGAAATTCCCTTTGTTTTGGGGGAAAAAGACAGAAATTCCACTTATTAAGAGGCAAAAAAGCAGAAATTCCCCTTATTTTGGAGCAAAAATGAAGAAATTTCCCTTTTTTATGGCAAAAAGGTATGCATTCTTCTTGTTTTCGGGCAAAAAGGCAGAAATTCCCCGTTTTTTGGAGCAAAATTGCAGAAATTCCCCTAATTTTGGGGCAAAAAGGCAGAAATTCCCTATATGTTAGGGCAAAACGACAGAAATTCTCCTTATTTTGGGGCAAAATTCAGAAATTCCATTTCTTTTGGTGCAAAATTCCCAAAATTTCCTTTATTTTGGGGCAAAATTGCAGAAAGTTCATTTATTTAGGGGCAAAATTGCAGAAATTTCACTTTTTTCAGGGAAAAAAGGCCGAAATTTTCCATTTTTGGGGGCAAAAAGGCAGAAATTCTTAATATTTTGTGGCAAAAATGCAGAAATTTCCCTTATTTTGAGGTAAAAAGGCTGAAATTCCCCTTATTTGGGGGCAAAAATGCAGAAATTTCTCTAATACTGGGGCAAAATTGCAGAAATTTCACTTATTTCAGGGTAATAATTCAGAAATTTTCCTTATTTTGGGGCAAAAAATACAGAAATTCCACTTGTATGTGGGGAAAAAGACAGAAATTCCATTTATTTAGAGGCAAAAAAGCAGAAATTCCCCTTATTTTGGAGCAAAATTGCAGAAATTTCCCTTTTTATAGCAAAAAGGTATGCATTCTTCTTATTTTCAGGCAAAAAGGCAGAAATTCCCTGTATTTTGGAGTAAAATTGCAGAAATTCCCTTAATTGTAGGGCAAAAAGACAGAAATTCTCCTTATTTTGGGGCAAAACTCAGAAATTCCACTTATTTTAGAACAAAATTTCAGAAATTTCCCTTATTTTTGGCCAAAATTGCAGAAATTTCACTTATTTTGGGGCAAAATTGCAGAAATTTCACTTATTTCAGGGAAAAAAAGCAGAAATTTTCTTATATTGGGGCAAAAAGGCAGAAATTTCCCATATTTTGAGGCAAAAATGCAGAAATTCCCCTTATTTTGAGGTAAAAAGGCTGAAATTCCCCTTATTTGGGGGCAAAAAGGCAGAAATTTCCCATATTTTGGGGCAAAATTGCAGAAATTTCACTTATTTCAGGGTACTAAGTCAGAAATTTTTCTTACTTTGGGGCAAAAAAGACAGAAATTCCCTTTGTTTTCAGGGAAAAAAACAGAAATTCCACTTATTTAGAGGCAAAAATGCAGAAATTCCCCTTATTTTGGCGCAAAAATGAAGAAATTTCCCTTTTTTATGGCAAAAAGGTATGCATTCTTCTTATTTTCGGGCAAAAAGGCAGAAATTCCCCCTATTTTAGAGCAAAATTGCAGAAATTCCCCTAATTGTGGGGCAAAAAGGCAGAAATTCCCTATATGTTGGGGCAAAAAGACAGAAATTCTCCTTATTTTAAAGCAAAACTCAGAAATTTCACTTATTTTGGGGCAAAATTACAGAAATTTCAATTATTTCAGAAAAAAAAAGCAGAAATTTTCTTATTTTGGGGCAAAAAGGCAGAAATTTCTTTTATTTTGGTACAAAATTGCAGAAATTATTCTTATTTTGGGGCAAAAAAGCAGAAATTTCTCATATTTTGGGGCAAAATTGCAGAAAATTTCCTTATTTTGAGGTAAAAAGGCTAAAATTCCCCTTATTTGGTTGCAAAAAGGCAGAAATTTTCCTTATTTGGGGAAAAAATTGCAGAAATTTCACTTATTTCAGGGTAATAAGTCAGAAAATTTCTTTATTTTGGGGCAAAAAAAGACAGAAATTCTCTTTGTTTTGGGGGTAAAAGACAGAAATTCCACTTATTTAGAGGCAAAAAAGCAGAAATTCCCATTATTTTGGAGCAAAAATGAAGAAATTTCTCTTTTTTATGGCAAAAAGGTATGCATTCTTCTTATTTTCGGGCAAAAAGTCAGAAATTCCCCCTATTTTAGAGCAAAATTGCAGAAATTCCCCTAATTGTGGGGCAAAAAAACAGAAATTCCCTATATGTTGGGGCAAAAAGATAGAAATTCTCCATATTTTGGGGCAAAACTCAGAAATTCCACTTATTTTGGGGCAAAATTCCAAAAATTTCCCTTATTTTGGGGCAAAATTGCAGAAATTTCACTTATTTAGGGGCAAAATTGCAGAAATTTCACTTATTTCAGGGGAAAAAGAGAGAAATTTCTGTTATTTTGGTACAAAATTGCAGAAATTTTTCTTATTTTGGGCAAAAAGGCAGAAATTTCCCATATTTTGAGGCAAAAATGCAGAAATTTCACTTATTTCAGGGTAATAAGTCAGAAATTTTCCTTACTTTGGGGCAAAAAAGACAGAAATTCCCTTTGTTTTGGTTGAAAAAGACAGAAATTCCACTTATTTAGAGGCAAAAATGCAGAAACTCCCCTTATTTTGGAGCAAAAATGAAGAAATTTCCCTTTTTTATGGCAAAAAGGTATGCATTCTTCTTATTTTCGGGCAAAAAGGCAGAAATTCCCTATATTTTAGAGCAAAATTGCAGAAATTCCCCTTATTGTGGGGCAAAAAGGCAGAAATTCCCTATATGTTAGGGGAAAAGACAGAAATTCTCCTTATTTTAGAGCAAAACTCAGAAATTTCATTTATTTTGGGGCAAAATTGCAGAAATTTCACTTATTTCAGGGAAAAAAAGCAGAAATTTTCTTATTTTGGGGCAAAAAGGCAGAAATTTCCCATATTTTGAGGCAAAAATGCAGAAATTCCCCTTATTTTGTGGTAAAAAGGCTGAAATTCCCCTTATTTGGGGGCAAAAAGGCAGAAATTTCCCATATTTTGGGGCAAAATTGCAGAAATTTCACTTATTTCAGGGTACTAAGTCAGAAATTTTTCTTACTTTGGGGCAAAAAAGACAGAAATTCCCTTTGTTTTCAGGGAAAAAAACAGAAATTCCACTTATTTAGAGGCAAAAATGCAGAAATTCCCCTTATTTTGGCGCAAAAATGAAGAAATTTCCCTTTTTTATGGCAAAAAGGTATGCATTCTTCTTATTTTCGGGCAAAAAGGCAGAAATTCCCCCTATTTTAGAGCAAAATTGCAGAAATTCCCCTAATTGTGGGGCAAAAAGGCAGAAATTCCCTATATGTTGGGGCAAAAAGACAGAAATTCTCTTTATTTTAAAGCAAAACTCAGAAATTTCACTTATTTTGGGGCAAAATTACAGAAATTTCACTTATTTCAGAAAAAAAAAGCAGAAATTTTCTTATTTTGGGGCAAAAAGGCAGAAATTTCTTTTATTTTGGTACAAAATTGCAGAAATTATTCTTATTTTGGGGCAAAAAAGCAGAAATTTCTCATATTTTGGGGCAAAATTGCAGAAAATTTCCTTATTTTGAGGTAAAAAGGCTAAAATTCCCTTTATTTGGTTGCAAAAAGGCAGAAATTTTCCTTATTTGGGGGAAAAATTGCAGAAATTTCACTTATTTCAGGGTAATAAGTCAGAAATTTTCTTTAATTTGGGGCAAAAAAAGACAGAAATTCTCTTTGTTTTGGGGGTAAAAGACAGAAATTCCACTTATTTAGAGGCAAAAAAGCAGAAATTCCCATTATTTTGGAGCAAAAATGAAGAAATTTCTCTTTTTTATGGCAAAAAGGTATGCATTCTTCTTATTTTCGGGCAAAAAGGCAGAAATTCCCCCTATTTTAGAGCAAAATTGCAGAAATTCCCCTAATTGTGGGGCAAAAAAACAGAAATTCCCTATATGTTGGGGCAAAAAGATAGAAATTCTCCATATTTTGGGGCAAAACTCAGAAATTCCACTTATTTTGGGGCAAAATTCCAAAAATTTCCCTTATTTTGGGGCAAAATTGCAGAAATTTCACTTATTTAGGGGCAAAATTGCAGAAATTTCACTTATTTCAGGGGAAAAAGACAGAAATTTCTTTTATTTTGGTACAAAATTGCAGAAATTTTTCTTATTTTGGGCAAAAAGGCAGAAATTTCCCATATTTTGAGGCAAAAATGCAGAAATTTCACTTATTTCAGGGTAATAAGTCAGAAATTTTCCTTACTTTGGGGCAAAAAAGACAGAAATTCCCTTTGTTTTGGTGGAAAAAGACAGAAATTCCACTTATTTAGAGGCAAAAATGCAGAAACTCCCCTTATTTTGGAGCAAAAATGAAGAAATTTCCCTTTTTTATGGCAAAAAGGTATGCATTCTTCTTATTTTCGGGCAAAAAGGCAGAAATTCCCTATATTTTAGAGCAAAATTGCAGAAATTCCCCTTATTGTGGGGCAAAAAGGCAGAAATTCCCTATATGTTAGGGGAAAAGACAGAAATTCTCCTTATTTTAGAGCAAAACTCAGAAATTTCATTTATTTTGGGGCAAAATTGCAGAAATTTCACTTATTTCAGGGAAAAAAAGCAGAAATTTTCTTATTTTGGGGCAAAAAGGCAGAAATTTCCCATATTTTGAGGCAAAAATGCAGAAATTCCCCTTATTTTGAGGTAAAAAGGCTGAAATTCCCCTTATTTGGGGGCAAAAAGGCAGAAATTTCCCATATTTTGGGGCAAAATTGCAGAAATTTCACTTATTTCAGGGTACTAAGTCAGAAATTTTTCTTACTTTGGGGCAAAAAAGACAGAAATTCCCTTTGTTTTCAGGGAAAAAAACAGAAATTCCACTTATTTAGAGGCAAAAATGCAGAAATTCCCCTTATTTTGGCGCAAAAATGAAGAAATTTCCCTTTTTTATGGCAAAAAGGTATGCATTCTTCTTATTTTCGGGCAAAAAGGCAGAAATTCCCCCTATTTTAGAGCAAAATTGCAGAAATTCCCCTAATTGTGGGGCAAAAAGGCAGAAATTCCCTATATGTTGGGGCAAAAAGACAGAAATTCTCTTTATTTTAAAGCAAAACTCAGAAATTTCACTTATTTTGGGGCAAAATTACAGAAATTTCACTTATTTCAGAAAAAAAAAGCAGAAATTTTCTTATTTTGGGGCAAAAAGGCAGAAATTTCTTTTATTTTGGTACAAAATTGCAGAAATTATTCTTATTTTGGGGCAAAAAAGCAGAAATTTCTCATATTTTGGGGCAAAATTGCAGAAAATTTCCTTATTTTGAGGTAAAAAGGCTAAAATTCCCTTTATTTGGTTGCAAAAAGGCAGAAATTTTCCTTATTTGGGGGAAAAATTGCAGAAATTTCACTTATTTCAGGGTAATAAGTCAGAAATTTTCTTTAATTTGGGGCAAAAAAAGACAGAAATTCTCTTTGTTTTGGGGGTAAAAGACAGAAATTCCACTTATTTAGAGGCAAAAAAGCAGAAATTCCCATTATTTTGGAGCAAAAATGAAGAAATTTCTCTTTTTTATGGCAAAAAGGTATGCATTCTTCTTATTTTCGGGCAAAAAGGCAGAAATTCCCCCTATTTTAGAGCAAAATTGCAGAAATTCCCCTAATTGTGGGGCAAAAAAACAGAAATTCCCTATATGTTGGGGCAAAAAGATAGAAATTCTCCATATTTTGGGGCAAAACTCAGAAATTCCACTTATTTTGGGGCAAAATTCCAAAAATTTCCCTTATTTTGGGGCAAAATTGCAGAAATTTCACTTATTTAGGGGCAAAATTGCAGAAATTTCACTTATTTCAGGGGAAAAAGAGAGAAATTTCTGTTATTTTGGTACAAAATTGCAGAAATTTTTCTTATTTTGGGCAAAAAGGCAGAAATTTCCCATATTTTGAAGCAAAAATGCAGAAATTTCACTTATTTCAGGGTAATAAGTCAGAAATTTTCCTTACTTTGGGGCAAAAAAGACAGAAATTCCCTTTGTTTTGGTGGAAAAAGACAGAAATTCCACTTATTTAGAGGCAAAAATGCAGAAATTCCCCTTATTTTGGAGCAAAAATGAAGAAATTTCCTTTTTTTATGGCAAAAAGGTATGCATTCTTCTTATTTTCGGGCAAAAAAGCAGAAATTCCCCATATTTTAGAGCAAAATTGCAAATATTCCCCTTATTGTGGGGCAAAAAGGCAGAAATTCCCTATATGTTGGGGGGAAAAGACAGAAATTCTCCTTATTTTAGAGCAAAACTCAGAAATTTCATTTATTTTGGGGCAAAATTGCAGAAATTTCACTTATTTCAGAAAAAAAAAAGCAGAAATTTTTTTATTTTGGGGCAAAAAGGCAGAAATTTCTTTTATTTTGATACAAAATTGCAGAAAATTTTCTTATTTTGGGGCAAAAAGGCAGAAATTTCTCATATTTTGGGGCAAAAATGCAGAAAATCCCCTTATTTTGAGGTAAAAAGGCTAAAATTCCCCTTATTTGGTTGCAAAAAGGCAGAAATTTCCCTTATTTTGGGGCAAAATTGCAGAAATTTCACTTATATCAGGGTAATAAGTCAGAAATTTTCCTTATTTTGGGGCAAAAAAGACAGAAATTCCCTTTGTTTTGGGGGAAAAAGACTGAAATTCCACTTATTAAGAGGCAAAAAAGCAGAAATTCCCCTTATTTTGGAGCAAAAATGAAGAAATTCCCTTTTTTATGGCAAAAAGGTATGCATTCTTCTTGTTTTCGGGCAAAAAGGCAGAAATTCCCCGTTTTTTGGAGCAAAATTGCAGAAATTCCCCTAATTTTGGGGCAAAAAGGCAGAAATTCCCTATATGTTAGGGCAAAACGACAGAAATTCTCCTTATTTTGGGGCAAAATTCAGAAATTCCATTTCTTTTGGTGCAAAATTCCCAAAATTTCCCTTATTTTGGGGCAAAATTGCAGAAAGTTCATTTATTTAGGGGCAAAATTGCAGAACTTTCACTTTTTTCAGGGAAAAAAGGCCGAAATTTTCCATTTTTGGGGGCAAAAAGGCAGAAATTCTTAATATTTTGTGGCAAAAATGCAGAAATTTCCCTTATTTTGAGGTAAAAAGGCTGAAATTCCCCTTATTTGGGGGCAAAAATGCAGAAATTTCTCTAATACTGGGGAAAAATTGCAGAAATTTCACTTATTTCAGGGTAATAATTCAGAAATTTTCCTTATTTTGGGGCAAAAAATACAGAAATTCCATTTGTATGTGGGGAAAAAGACAGAAATTCCATTTATTTAGAGGCAAAAAAGCAGAAATTCCCCTTATTTTGGAGCAAAATTGCAGAAATTTCCCTTTTTATAGCAAAAAGGTATGCATTCTTCTTATTTTCAGGCAAAAAGGCAGAAATTCCCTGTATTTTGGAGTAAAATTGCAGAAATTCCCTTAATTGTAGGGCAAAAAGACAGAAATTCTCCTTATTTTGGGGCAAAACTCAGAAATTCCACTTATTTTAGAACAAAATTTCAGAAATTTCCCTTATTTTTGGCCAAAATTGCAGAAATTTCACTTATTTTGGGGCAAAATTGCAGAAATTTCACTTATTTCAGGGAAAAAAAGCAGAAATTTTCTTATTTTGGGGCAAAAAGGCAGAAATTTCCCATATTTTGAGGCAAAAATGCAGAAATTCCCCTTATTTTGAGGTAAAAAGGCTGAAATTCCCCTTATTTGGGGGCAAAAAGGCAGAAATTTCCCATATTTTGGGGCAAAATTGCAGAAATTTCACTTATTTCAGGGTACTAAGTCAGAGATTTTTCTTACTTTGGGGCAAAAAAGACAGAAATTCCCTTTGTTTTCAGGGAAAAAAACAGAAATTCCACTTATTTAGAGGCAAAAATGCAGAAATTCCCCTTATTTTGGCGCAAAAATGAAGAAATTTCCCTTTTTTATGGCAAAAAGGTATGCATTCTTCTTATTTTCGGGCAAAAAGGCAGAAATTCCCCCTATTTTAGAGCAAAATTGCAGAAATTCCCCTAATTGTGGGGCAAAAAGGCAGAAATTCCCTATATGTTGGGGCAAAAAGACAGAAATTCTCCTTATTTTAAAGCAAAACTCAGAAATTTCACTTATTTTGGGGCAAAATTACAGAAATTTCACTTATTTCAGAAAAAAAAAGCAGAAATTTTCTTATTTTGGGGCAAAAAGGCAGAAATTTCTTTTATTTTGGTACAAAATTGCAGAAATTATTCTTATTTTGGGGCAAAAAAGCAGAAATTTCTCATATTTTGGGGCAAAATTGCAGAAAATTTCCTTATTTTGAGGTAAAAAGGCTAAAATTCCCCTTATTTGGTTGCAAAAAGGCAGAAATTTTCCTTATTTGGGGAAAAAATTGCAGAAATTTCACTTATTTCAGGGTAATAAGTCAGAAATTTTCTTTATTTTGGGGCAAAAAAAGACAGAAATTCTCTTTGTTTTGGGGGTAAAAGACAGAAATTCCACTTATTTAGAGGCAAAAAAGCAGAAATTCCCATTATTTTGGAGCAAAAATGAAGAAATTTCTCTTTTTTATGGCAAAAAGGTATGCATTCTTCTTATTTTCGGGCAAAAAGTCAGAAATTCCCCCTATTTTAGAGCAAAATTGCAGAAATTCCCCTAATTGTGGGGCAAAAAAACAGAAATTCCCTATATGTTGGGGCAAAAAGATAGAAATTCTCCATATTTTGGGGCAAAACTCAGAAATTCCACTTATTTTGGGGCAAAATTCCAAAAATTTCCCTTATTTTGGGGCAAAATTGCAGAAATTTCACTTATTTAGGGGCAAAATTGCAGAAATTTCACTTATTTCAGGGGAAAAAGACAGAAATTTCTTTTATTTTGATACAAAATTGCAGAAATTTTTCTTATTTTGGGCAAAAAGGCAGAAATTTCCCATATTTTGAGGCAAAAATGCAGAAATTTCACTTATTTCAGGGTAATAAGTCAGAAATTTTCCTTACTTTGGGGCAAAAAAGACAGATATTCCCTTTGTTTTGGTGGAAAAAGACAGAAATTCCACTTATTTAGAGGCAAAAATGCAGAAATTCCCCTTATTTTGGAGCAAAAATGAAGAAATTTCCCTTTTTTATGGCAAAAAGGTATGCATTCTTCTTATTTTCGGGCAAAAAGGCAGAAATTCCCCATATTTTAGTGCAAAATTGCAGAAATTCCCCTTATTGTGGGGCAAAAAGGCAGAAATTCCCTATATGTTAGGGGAAAAGACAGAAATTCTCCTTATTTTAGAGCAAAACTCAGAAATTTCATTTATTTTGGGGCAAAATTGCAGAAATTTCACTTATTTCAGGGAAAAAAAGCAGAAATTTTCTTATTTTGGGGCAAAAAGGCAGAAATTTCCCATATTTTGAGGCAAAAATGCAGAAATTCCCCTTATTTTGAGGTAAAAAGGCTGAAATTCCCCTTATTTGGGGGCAAAAAGGCAGAAATTTCCCATATTTTGGGGCAAAATTGCAGAAATTTCACTTATTTCAGGGTACTAAGTCAGAAATTTTTCTTACTTTGGGGCAAAAAAGACAGAAATTCCCTTTGTTTTCAGGGAAAAAAACAGAAATTCCACTTATTTAGAGGCAAAAATGCAGAAATTCCCCTTATTTTGGCGCAAAAATGAAGAAATTTCCCTTTTTTATGGCAAAAAGGTATGCATTCTTCTTATTTTCGGGCAAAAAGGCAGAAATTCCCCCTATTTTAGAGCAAAATTGCAGAAATTCCCCTAATTGTGGGGCAAAAAGGCAGAAATTCCCTATATGTTGGGGCAAAAAGACAGAAATTCTCTTTATTTTAAAGCAAAACTCAGAAATTTCACTTATTTTGGGGCAAAATTACAGAAATTTCACTTATTTCAGAAAAAAAAAGCAGAAATTTTCTTATTTTGGGGCAAAAAGGCAGAAATTTCTTTTATTTTGGTACAAAATTGCAGAAATTATTCTTATTTTGGGGCAAAAAAGCAGAAATTTCTCATATTTTGGGGCAAAATTGCAGAAAATTTCCTTATTTTGAGGTAAAAAGGCTAAAATTCCCTTTATTTGGTTGCAAAAAGGCAGAAATTTTCCTTATTTGGGGGAAAAATTGCAGAAATTTCACTTATTTCAGGGTAATAAGTCAGAAATTTTCTTTAATTTGGGGCAAAAAAAGACAGAAATTCTCTTTGTTTTGGGGGTAAAAGACAGAAATTCCACTTATTTAGAGGCAAAAAAGCAGAAATTCCCATTATTTTGGAGCAAAAATGAAGAAATTTCTTTTTTTTATGGCAAAAAGGTATGCATTCTTCTTATTTTCGGGCAAAAAGGCAGAAATTCCCCCTATTTTAGAGCAAAATTGCAGAAATTCCCCTAATTGTGGGGCAAAAAAACAGAAATTCCCTATATGTTGGGGCAAAAAGATAGAAATTCTCCATATTTTGGGGCAAAACTCAGAAATTCCACTTATTTTGGGGCAAAATTCCAAAAATTTCCCTTATTTTGGGGCAAAATTGCAGAAATTTCACTTATTTAGGGGCAAAATTGCAGAAATTTCACTTATTTCAGGGGAAAAAGAGAGAAATTTCTGTTATTTTGGTACAAAATTGCAGAAATTTTTCTTATTTTGGGCAAAAAGGCAGAAATTTCCCATATTTTGAAGCAAAAATGCAGAAATTTCACTTATTTCAGGGTAATAAGTCAGAAATTTTCCTTACTTTGGGGCAAAAAAGACAGAAATTCCCTTTGTTTTGGTGGAAAAAGACAGAAATTCCACTTATTTAGAGGCAAAAATGCAGAAATTCCCCTTATTTTGGAGCAAAAATGAAGAAATTTCCTTTTTTTATGGCAAAAAGGTATGCATTCTTCTTATTTTCGGGCAAAAAAGCAGAAATTCCCCATATTTTAGAGCAAAATTGCAAATATTCCCCTTATTGTGGGGCAAAAAGGCAGAAATTCCCTATATGTTGGGGGGAAAAGACAGAAATTCTCCTTATTTTAGAGCAAAACTCAGAAATTTCATTTATTTTGGGGCAAAATTGCAGAAATTTCACTTATTTCAGAAAAAAAAAAGCAGAAATTTTTTTATTTTGGGGCAAAAAGGCAGAAATTTCTTTTATTTTGATACAAAATTGCAGAAAATTTTCTTATTTTGGGGCAAAAAGGCAGAAATTTCTCATATTTTGGGGCAAAAATGCAGAAAATCCCCTTATTTTGAGGTAAAAAGGCTAAAATTCCCCTTATTTGGTTGCAAAAAGGCAGAAATTTCCCTTATTTTGGGGCAAAATTGCAGAAATTTCACTTATATCAGGGTAATAAGTCAGAAATTTTCCTTATTTTGGGGCAAAAAAGACAGAAATTCCCTTTGTTTTGGGGGAAAAAGACTGAAATTCCACTTATTAAGAGGCAAAAAAGCAGAAATTCCCCTTATTTTGGAGCAAAAATGAAGAAATTCCCTTTTTTATGGCAAAAAGGTATGCATTCTTCTTGTTTTCGGGCAAAAAGGCAGAAATTCCCCGTTTTTTGGAGCAAAATTGCAGAAATTCCCCTAATTTTGGGGCAAAAAGGCAGAAATTCCCTATATGTTAGGGCAAAACGACAGAAATTCTCCTTATTTTGGGGCAAAATTCAGAAATTCCATTTCTTTTGGTGCAAAATTCCCAAAATTTCCCTTATTTTGGGGCAAAATTGCAGAAAGTTCATTTATTTAGGGGCAAAATTGCAGAACTTTCACTTTTTTCAGGGAAAAAAGGCCGAAATTTTCCATTTTTGGGGGCAAAAAGGCAGAAATTCTTAATATTTTGTGGCAAAAATGCAGAAATTTCCCTTATTTTGAGGTAAAAAGGCTGAAATTCCCCTTATTTGGGGGCAAAAATGCAGAAATTTCTCTAATACTGGGGCAAAATTGCAGAAATTTCACTTATTTCAGGGTAATAATTCAGAAATTTTCCTTATTTTGGGGCAAAAAATACAGAAATTCCATTTGTATGTGGGGAAAAAGACAGAAATTCCATTTATTTAGAGGCAAAAAAGCAGAAATTCCCCTTATTTTGGAGCAAAATTGCAGAAATTTCCCTTTTTATAGCAAAAAGGTATGCATTCTTCTTATTTTCAGGCAAAAAGGCAGAAATTCCCTGTATTTTGGAGTAAAATTGCAGAAATTCCCTTAATTGTAGGGCAAAAAGACAGAAATTCTCCTTATTTTGGGGCAAAACTCAGAAATTCCACTTATTTTAGAACAAAATTTCAGAAATTTCCCTTATTTTTGGCCAAAATTGCAGAAATTTCACTTATTTTGGGGCAAAATTGCAGAAATTTCACTTATTTCAGGGAAAAAAAGCAGAAATTTTCTTATTTTGGGGCAAAAAGGCAGAAATTTCCCATATTTTGAGGCAAAAATGCAGAAATTCCCCTTATTTTGAGGTAAAAAGGCTGAAATTCCCCTTATTTGGGGGCAAAAAGGCAGAAATTTCCCATATTTTGGGGCAAAATTGCAGAAATTTCACTTATTTCAGGGTACTAAGTCAGAGATTTTTCTTACTTTGGGGCAAAAAAGACAGAAATTCCCTTTGTTTTCAGGGAAAAAAACAGAAATTCCACTTATTTAGAGGCAAAAATGCAGAAATTCCCCTTATTTTGGCGCAAAAATGAAGAAATTTCCCTTTTTTATGGCAAAAAGGTATGCATTCTTCTTATTTTCGGGCAAAAAGGCAGAAATTCCCCCTATTTTAGAGCAAAATTGCAGAAATTCCCCTAATTGTGGGGCAAAAAGGCAGAAATTCCCTATATGTTGGGGCAAAAAGACAGAAATTCTCCTTATTTTAAAGCAAAACTCAGAAATTTCACTTATTTTGGGGCAAAATTACAGAAATTTCACTTATTTCAGAAAAAAAAAGCAGAAATTTTCTTATTTTGGGGCAAAAAGGCAGAAATTTCTTTTATTTTGGTACAAAATTGCAGAAATTATTCTTATTTTGGGGCAAAAAAGCAGAAATTTCTCATATTTTGGGGCAAAATTGCAGAAAATTTCCTTATTTTGAGGTAAAAAGGCTAAAATTCCCCTTATTTGGTTGCAAAAAGGCAGAAATTTTCCTTATTTGGGGAAAAAATTGCAGAAATTTCACTTATTTCAGGGTAATAAGTCAGAAATTTTCTTTATTTTGGGGCAAAAAAAGACAGAAATTCTCTTTGTTTTGGGGGTAAAAGACAGAAATTCCACTTATTTAGAGGCAAAAAAGCAGAAATTCCCATTATTTTGGAGCAAAAATGAAGAAATTTCTCTTTTTTATGGCAAAAAGGTATGCATTCTTCTTATTTTCGGGCAAAAAGTCAGAAATTCCCCCTATTTTAGAGCAAAATTGCAGAAATTCCCCTAATTGTGGGGCAAAAAAACAGAAATTCCCTATATGTTGGGGCAAAAAGATAGAAATTCTCCATATTTTGGGGCAAAACTCAGAAATTCCACTTATTTTGGGGCAAAATTCCAAAAATTTCCCTTATTTTGGGGCAAAATTGCAGAAATTTCACTTATTTAGGGGCAAAATTGCAGAAATTTCACTTATTTCAGGGGAAAAAGACAGAAATTTCTTTTATTTTGATACAAAATTGCAGAAATTTTTCTTATTTTGGGCAAAAAGGCAGAAATTTCCCATATTTTGAGGCAAAAATGCAGAAATTTCACTTATTTCAGGGTAATAAGTCAGAAATTTTCCTTACTTTGGGGCAAAAAAGACAGATATTCCCTTTGTTTTGGTGGAAAAAGACAGAAATTCCACTTATTTAGAGGCAAAAATGCAGAAATTCCCCTTATTTTGGAGCAAAAATGAAGAAATTTCCCTTTTTTATGGCAAAAAGGTATGCATTCTTCTTATTTTCGGGCAAAAAGGCAGAAATTCCCCATATTTTAGTGCAAAATTGCAGAAATTCCCCTTATTGTGGGGCAAAAAGGCAGAAATTCCCTATATGTTAGGGGAAAAGACAGAAATTCTCCTTATTTTAGAGCAAAACTCAGAAATTTCATTTATTTTGGGGCAAAATTGCAGAAATTTCACTTATTTCAGGGAAAAAAAGCAGAAATTTTCTTATTTTGGGGCAAAAAGGCAGAAATTTCCCATATTTTGAGGCAAAAATGCAGAAATTCCCCTTATTTTGAGGTAAAAAGGCTGAAATTCCCCTTATTTGGGGGCAAAAAGGCAGAAATTTCCCATATTTTGGGGCAAAATTGCAGAAATTTCACTTATTTCAGGGTACTAAGTCAGAAATTTTTCTTACTTTGGGGCAAAAAAGACAGAAATTCCCTTTGTTTTCAGGGAAAAAAACAGAAATTCCAATTATTTAGAGGCAAAAATGCAGAAATTCCCCTTATTTTGGCGCAAAAATGAAGAAATTTCCCTTTTTTATGGCAAAAAGGTATGCATTCTTCTTATTTTCGGGCAAAAAGGCAGAAATTCCCCCTATTTTAGAGCAAAATTGCAGAAATTCCCCTAATTGTGGGGCAAAAAGGCAGAAATTCCCTATATGTTGGGGCAAAAAGACAGAAATTCTCTTTATTTTAAAGCAAAACTCAGAAATTTCACTTATTTTGGGGCAAAATTACAGAAATTTCACTTATTTCAGAAAAAAAAGCAGAAATTTTCTTATTTTGGGGCAAAAAGGCAGAAATTTCTTTTATTTTGGTACAAAATTGCAGAAATTATTCTTATTTTGGGGCAAAAAAGCAGAAATTTCTCATATTTTGGGGCAAAATTGCAGAAAATTTCCTTATTTTGAGGTAAAAAGGCTAAAATTCCCTTTATTTGGTTGCAAAAAGGCAGAAATTTTCCTTATTTGGGGGAAAAATTGCAGAAATTTCACTTATTTCAGGGTAATAAGTCAGAAATTTTCTTTAATTTGGGGCAAAAAAAGACAGAAATTCTCTTTGTTTTGGGGGTAAAAGACAGAAATTCCACTTATTTAGAGGCAAAAAAGCAGAAATTCCCATTATTTTGGAGCAAAAATGAAGAAATTTCTCTTTTTTATGGCAAAAAGGTATGCATTCTTCTTATTTTCGGGCAAAAAGGCAGAAATTCCCCCTATTTTAGAGCAAAATTGCAGAAATTCCCCTAATTGTGGGGCAAAAAAACAGAAATTCCCTATATGTTGGGGCAAAAAGATAGAAATTCTCCATATTTTGGGGCAAAACTCAGAAATTCCACTTATTTTGGGGCAAAATTCCAAAAATTTCCCTTATTTTGGGGCAAAATTGCAGAAATTTCACTTATTTAGGGGCAAAATTACAGAAATTTCACTTATTTCAGGGGAAAAAGACAGAAATTTCTTTTATTTTGGTACAAAATTGCAGAAATTTTTCTTATTTTGGGCAAAAAGGCAGAAATTTCACATATTTTGAAGCAAAAATGCAGAAATTTCACTTATTTCAGGGTAATAAGTCAGAAATTTTCCTTACTTTGGGGCAAAAAAGACAGAAATTCCCTTTGTTTTGGTGGAAAAAGACAGAAATTCCACTTATTTAGAGGCAAAAATGCAGAAATTCCCCTTATTTTGGAGCAAAAATGAAGAAATTTCCTTTTTTTATGGCAAAAAGGTATGCATTCTTCTTATTTTCGGGCAAAAAAGCAGAAATTCCCCATATTTTAGAGCAAAATTGCAAATATTCCCCTTATTGTGGGGCAAAAAAGCAGAAATTCCCTATATGTTGGGGGGAAAAGACAGAAATTCTCCTTATTTTAGAGCAAAACTCAGAAATTTCATTTATTTTGGGGCAAAATTGCAGAAATTTCACTTATTTCAGAAAAAAAAAGCAGAAATTTTTTTATTTTGGGGCAAAAAGGCAGAAATTTCTTTTATTTTGGTACAAAATTGCAGAAAATTTTCTTATTTTGGGGCAAAAAGGCAGAAATTTCTCATATTTTGGGGCAAAAATGCAGAAAATCCCCTTATTTTGAGGTAAAAAGGCTAAAATTCCCCTTATTTGGTTGCAAAAAGGCAGAAATTTCCCTTATTTTGGGGCAAAATTGCAGAAATTTCACTTATATCAGGGTAATAAGTCAGAAATTTTCCTTATTTTGGGGCAAAAAAGACAGAAATTCCCTTTGTTTTGGGGGAAAAAGACAGAAATTCCACTTATTAAGAGGCAAAAAAGCAGAAATTCCCCTTATTTTGGAGCAAAAATGAAGAAATTTCCCTTTTTTATGGCAAAAAGGTATGCATTCTTCTTGTTTTCGGGCAAAAAGGCAGAAATTCCCCGTTTTTTGGAGCAAAATTGCAGAAATTCCCCTAATTTTGGGTCAAAAAGGCAGAAATTCCCTATATGTTAGGGCAAAACGACAGAAATTCTCCTTATTTTGGGGCAAAATTCAGAAATTCCATTTCTTTTGGTGCAAAATTCCCAAAATTTCCCTTATTTTGGGGCAAAATTGCAGAAAGTTCATTTATTTAGGGGCAAAATTGCAGAAATTTCACTTTTTTCAGGGAAAAAAGGCCGAAATTTTCCATTTTTGGGGGCAAAAAGGCAGAAATTCTTAATATTTTGTGGCAAAAATGCAGAAATTTCCCTTATTTTGAGGTAAAATGGCTGAAATTCCCCTTATTTGGGGGCAAAAATGCAGAAATTTCTCTAATACTGGGGCAAAATTGCAGAAATTTCACTTATTTCAGGGTAATAATTCAGAAATTTTCCTTATTTTGGGGCAAAAAATACAGAAATTCCATTTGTATGTGGGGAAAAAGACAGAAATTCCATTTATTTAGAGGCAAAAAAGCAGAAATTCCCCTTATTTTGGAGCAAAATTGCAGAAATTTCCCTTTTTATAGCAAAAAGGTATGCATTCTTCTTATTTTCAGGCAAAAAGGCAGAAATTCCCTGTATTTTGGAGTAAAATTGCAGAAATTCCCTTAATTGTAGGGCAAAAAGACAGAAATTCTCCTTATTTTGGGGCAAAACTCAGAAATTCCACTTATTTTAGAACAAAATTTCAGAAATTTCCCTTATTTTTGGCCAAAATTGCAGAAATTTCACTTATTTTGGGGCAAAATTGCAGAAATTTCACTTATTTCAGGGAAAAAAAGCAGAAATTTTCTTATTTTGGGGCAAAAAGGCAGAAATTTCCCATATTTTGAGGCAAAAATGCAGAAATTCCCCTTATTTTGAGGTAAAAAGGCTGAAATTCCCCTTATTTGGGGGCAAAAAGGCAGAAATTTCCCATATTTTGGGGCAAAATTGCAGAAATTTCACTTATTTCAGGGTACTAAGTCAGAAATTTTTCTTACTTTGGGGCAAAAAAGACAGAAATTCCCTTTGTTTTCAGGGAAAAAAACAGAAATTCCACTTATTTAGAGGCAAAAATGCAGAAATTCCCCTTATTTTGGCGCAAAAATGAAGAAATTTCCCTTTTTTATGGCAAAAAGGTATGCATTCTTCTTATTTAAGGGCAAAAAGGCAGAAATTCCCCCTATTTTAGAGCAAAATTGCAGAAATTCCCCTAATTGTGGGGCAAAAAGGCAGAAATTCCCTATATGTTGGGGCAAAAAGACAGAAATTCTCCTTATTTTAAAGCAAAACTCAGAAATTTCACTTATTTTGGGGCAAAATTACAGAAATTTCACTTATTTCAGAAAAAAAAAGCAGAAATTTTCTTATTTTGGGGCAAAAAGGCAGAAATTTCTTTTATTTTGGTACAAAATTGCAGAAATTATTCTTATTTTGGGGCAAAAAAGCAGAAATTTCTCATATTTTGGGGCAAAATTGCAGAAAATTTCCTTATTTTGAGGTAAAAAGGCTAAAATTCCCCTTATTTGGTTGCAAAAAGGCAGAAATTTTCCTTATTTGGGGAAAAAATTGCAGAAATTTCACTTATTTCAGGGTAATAAGTCAGAAATTTTCTTTATTTTGGGGCAAAAAAAGACAGAAATTCTCTTTGTTTTGGGGGTAAAAGACAGAAATTCCACTTATTTAGAGGCAAAAAAGCAGAAATTCCCATTATTTTGGAGCAAAAATGAAGAAATTTCTCTTTTTTATGGCAAAAAGGTATGCATTCTTCTTATTTTCGGGCAAAAAGTCAGAAATTCCCCCTATTTTAGAGCAAAATTGCAGAAATTCCCCTAATTGTGGGGCAAAAAAACAGAAATTCCCTATATGTTGGGGCAAAAAGATAGAAATTCTCCATATTTTGGGGCAAAACTCAGAAATTCCACTTATTTTGGGGCAAAATTCCAAAAATTTCCCTTATTTTGGGGCAAAATTGCAGAAATTTCACTTATTTCAGGGAAAAAAAGCAGAAATTTTCTTATTTTGGGGCAAAAAGGCAGAAATTTCCCATATTTTGAGGCAAAAATGCAGAAATTCCCCTTATTTTGAGGTAAAAAGGCTGAAATTCCCCTTATTTGGAGGCAAAAAGGCAGAAATTTCCCATATTTTGGGGCAAAATTGCAGAAATTTCACTTATTTCAGAGTACTAAGTCAGAAATTTTTCTTACTTTGGGGCAAAAAAGACAGAAATTCCCTTTGTTTTCAGGGAAAAAAACAGAAATTCCACTTATTTAGAGGCAAAAATGCAGAAATTCCCCTTATTTTGGCGCAAAAATGAAGAAATTTCTCTTTTTTATGGCAAAAAGGTATGCATTCTTCTTATTTTCGGGCAAAAAGGCAGAAATTCCCCCTATTTTAGAGCAAAATTGCAGAAATTCCCCTAATTGTGGGGCAAAAAGGCAGAAATTCCCTATATGTTGGGGCAAAAAGACAGAAATTCTCTTTATTTTAAAGCAAAACTCAGAAATTTCACTTATTTTGGGGCAAAATTACAGAAATTTTACTTATTTCAGAAAAAAAAAGCAGAAATTTTCTTATTTTGGGGCAAAAAGGCAGAAATTTCTTTTATTTTGGTACAAAATTGCAGAAATTATTCTTATTTTGGGGCAAAAAAGCAGAAATTTCTCATATTTTGGGGCAAAATTGCAGAAAATTTCCTTATTTTGAGGTAAAAAGGCTAAAATTCCCTTTATTTGGTTGCAAAAAGGCAGAAATTTTCCTTATTTGGGGGAAAAATTGCAGAAATTTCACTTATTTCAGGGTAATAAGTCAGAAATTTTCTTTATTTTGGGGCAAAAAAAGACAGAAATTCTCTTTGTTTTGGGGGTAAAAGACAGAAATTCCACTTATTTAGAGGCATAAAAGCAGAAATTCCCATTATTTTGGAGCAAAAATGAAGAAATTTCTCTTTTTTATGGCAAAAAGGTATGCATTCTTCTTATTTTCGGGCAAAAAGGCAGAAATTCCCCCTATTTTAGAGCAAAATTGCAGAAATTCCCCTAATTGTGGGGCAAAAAAACAGAAATTCCCTATATGTTGGGGCAAAAAGATAGAAATTCTCCATATTTTGGGGCAAAACTCAGAAATTCCACTTATTTTGGGGCAAAATTCCAAAAATTTCCCTTATTTTGGGGCAAAATTGCAGAAATTTCACTTATTTAGGGGCAAAATTGCAGAAATTTCACTTATTTCAGGGGAAAAAGACAGAAATTTCTTTTATTTTGGTACAAAATTGCAGAAATTTTTCTTATTTTGGGCAAAAAGGCAGAAATTTCACTTATTTCAGGGTAATAAGTCAGAAATTTTCCTTACTTTGGGGCAAAAAAGACAGAAATTCCCTTTGTTTTGGTGGAAAAAGACAGAAATTCCACTTATTTAGAGGCAAAAATGCAGAAATTCCCCTTATTTTGGAGCAAAAATGAAGAAATTTCCTTTTTTTATGGCAAAAAGGTATGCATTCTTCTTATTTTCGGGCAAAAAGGCAGAAATTCCCCATATTTTAGAGCAAAATTGCAGAAATTCCCCTTATTGTGGGGCAAAAAGGCAGAAATTCCCTATATGTTGGGGGAAAAGACAGAAATTCTCCTTATTTTAGAGCAAAACTCAGAAATTTCATTTATTTTGGGGCAAAATTGCAGAAATTTCACTTATTTCAGGAAAAAAAAGCAGAAATTTTCTTATTTTGGGGCAAAAAGGCAGAAATTTCTTTTATTTTGGTACAAAATTGCAGAAAATTTTCTTATTTTGGGGCAAAAAGGCAGAAATTTCTCATATTTTGGGGCAAAAATGCAGAAAATCCCCTTATTTTGAGGTAAAAAGGCTAAAATTCCCCTTATTTGGTTGCAAAAAGGCAGAAATTTCCCTTATTTTGGGGCAAAATTGCAGAAATTTCACTTATTTCAGGGTAATAAGTCAGAAATTTTCCTTATTTTGGGGCAAAAAAGACAGAAATTCCCTTTGTTTTGGGGGAAAAAGACAGAAATTCCACTTATTAAGAGGCAAAAAAGCAGAAATTCCCCTTATTTTGGAGCAAAAATGAAGAAATTTCCCTTTTTTATGGCAAAAAGGTATGCATTCTTCTTGTTTTCGGGCAAAAAGGCAGAAATTCCCCGTTTTTTGGAGCAAAATTGCAGAAATTCCCCTAATTTTGGGGCAAAAAGGCAGAAATTCCCTATATGTTAGGGCAAAACGACAGAAATTCTCTTTATTTTGGGGCAAAATTCAGAAATTCCATTTCTTTTGGTGCAAAATTCCCAAAATTTCCCTTATTTTGGAGCAAAATTGCAGAAATTTCAATTATTTTGGGGCAAAATTGCAGAAATTTCACTTTTTTCCGGGAAAAAAGGCCGAAATTTTCCGTTTTTGGGGGCAAAAAGGCAGAAATTCCTAATATTTTGTGGCAAAAATGCAGAAATTTCCCTTATTTTGAGGTAAAAAGGCTGAAATTCCCCTTATTTGGGGGCAAAAATGCAGAAATTTCTCTTATACTGGGGCAAAATTGCAGAAATTTCACTTATTTTGGGGCAAAATTGCAGAAATTTCACTTATTTCAGGGACAAAAAGAAGAAATTTTCTTATTTTGGGGCAAAAAGGCAGAAATTTCCCATATTTTGAGGCAAAAATGCAGAAATTCCCCTTATTTTGAGTTAAAAAGGCTGAAATTCTCCTTATTTGGGGGCAAAAAGGCAGAAATTTCCCATATTTTGGGGCAAAATTGCAGAAATTTCACTTCTTTCAGGGTACTAAGTCAGAAATTTTTCTTACTTTGGGGCAAAAAAGACAGAAATTCCCTTTGTTTTCAGGGAAAAAGACAGAAATTCCACTTATTTAGAGGCAAAAATGCAGAAATTCCCCTTATTTTGGAGCAAAAATGAAAAAATTTTCCTTTTTTATGGCAAAAAGGTATGCATTCTTCTTATTTTCGGGCAAAAAGGCAGAAATTCCCCCTATTTTAGAGCAAAATTGCAGAAATTCCCCTAATTTTGGGGCAAAAAGTCAGAAAGTCCCTATATGTTGGGGCAAAAAGACAGAAATTCTCCTTATTTTAAAGCAAAACTCAGAAATTTCACTTATTTTGGGGCAAAATTACAGAAATTTCACTTATTTCAAAAAAAGCAGAAATTTTCTTATTTTGGGGCAAAAAGGCAAAAATTTCTTTTATTTTGGTACAAAATTGCAGAAATTATTCTTATTTTGAAGCAAAAAAGCAGAAATTTCTCATATTTTGGGGCAAAATTGCAGAAAATTTCCTTATTTTGAGGTAAAAAGGCTAAAATTCCCCTTATTTGGTTGCAAAAAGGCAGAAATTTTCCTTATTTTGGGGAAAATTGCAGAAATTTCACTTATTTCAGGGAAATAAGTCAGAAGTTTTTCTTACTTTGGGGCAAAAAAGACAGAAATTCCCTTTGTTATCAGGGAAAAAGACAGAAATTCCACTTATTTAGAGGCAAAAATGCAGAAATTCCCCTTATTTTGGAGCAAAAATGAAGAAATTTCCCTTTTTTATGGCAAAAAGGTATGCATTCTTCTTATTTTCGGGCAAAAAGGCAGAAATTCCCTTTGTTTTGGGGGAAAAAGACAGAAATTCCACTTATTTAGAGGCAAAAAAGCAGAAATTCCCCATATTTTGGAGCAAAATTGCAGAAATTCCCCAAATTGTGGGGCAAAAAGGCAGAAATTCCCTATATGTTAGGGCAAAACGACAGAAATTCTCCTCATTTGGGGGCAAAATTCAGAAATTCCATTTATTTTGGGGCAAAATTCCCAAAATTCCCCTTATTTTGGGGCAAAATTGCAGAAATTTCAATTATTTTGGGGCAAAATTGCAGAAATTTCACTTTTTTCAGGGAAAAAAGGCCGAAATTTTCCGTTTTTAGGGGCAAAAAGTCAGAAATTCCTAATATTTTGAGGCAAAAATGCAGAAATTCCTCTTATTTTGAAGTAAAAAGGCTGAAATTCCCCTTATTTGGGGGCAAAAATGCAGAAATTTCTCTTATACTGGGGCAAAATTGCAGAAATTTCACTTATTTAAGGGTAATAATTCAGAAATTTTCCTTATTTTGGGGCAAAAAATACAGAAATTCCATTTGTATGGGTGGAAAAAGACAGAAATTCCATTTATTTAGAGGCAAAAAAGCAGAAATTTCCCTTATTTTGAGGTAAAAAGGCTGAAATTCCCCTTATTTTGAGGTAAAAAGGCTGAAATTCCCCTTATTTGGGGGCAAAAAGGCAGAAATTTCCCATATTTTGGGGCAAAATTGCAGAAATTTCACTTATTTCAGGGTACTAAGTCAGAAATTTTTCTTACTTTGGGGCAAAAAAGACAGAAATTCCCTTTGTTTTCAGGGAAAAAAACAGAAATTCCACTTATTTAGAGGCAAAAATGCAGAAATTCCCCTTATTTTGGCGCAAAAATGAAGAAATTTCCCTTTTTTATGGCAAAAAGGTATGCATTCTTCTTATTTTCGGGCAAAAAGGCAGAAATTCCCCCTATTTTAGAGCAAAATTGCAGAAATTCCCCTAATTGTGGGGCAAAAAGGCAGAAATTCCCTATATGTTGGGGCAAAAAGACAGAAATTCTCTTTATTTTAAAGCAAAACTCAGAAATTTCACTTATTTTGGGGCAAAATTACAGAAATTTCACTTATTTCAGAAAAAAAAAGCAGAAATTTTCTTATTTTGGGGCAAAAAGGCAGAAATTTCTTTTATTTTGGTACAAAATTGCAGAAATTATTCTTATTTTGGGGCAAAAAAGCAGAAATTTCTCATATTTTGGGGCAAAATTGCAGAAAATTTCCTTATTTTGAGGTAAAAAGGCTAAAATTCCCTTTATTTGGTTGCAAAAAGGCAGAAATTTTCCTTATTTGGGGGAAAAATTGCAGAAATTTCACTTATTTCAGGGTAATAAGTCAGAAATTTTCTTTAATTTGGGGCAAAAAAAGACAGAAATTCTCTTTGTTTTGGGGGTAAAAGACAGAAATTCCACTTATTTAGAGGCAAAAAAGCAGAAATTCCCATTATTTTGGAGCAAAAATGAAGAAATTTCTCTTTTTTATGGCAAAAAGGTATGCATTCTTCTTATTTTCGGGCAAAAAGGCAGAAATTCCCCCTATTTTAGAGCAAAATTGCAGAAATTCCCTATATGTTGGGGCAAAAAGACAGAAATTCTCCTTATTTTGGGGCAAAACTCAGAAATTCCACTTATTTTGGAACAAAATTTCAGAAAATTCCCTTATTTTTGGCCAAAATTGCAGAAATTTCACTTATTTTGGGGCAAAATTGCAGAAATTTCACTTATTTCAGGGAAAAAAAGCAGAAATTTTCTTATTTTGGGGCAAAAAGGCAGAAACTTCCCATATTTTGAGGCAAAAATGCAGAAATTCCCCTTATTTTGAGGTAAAAAGGCTGAAATTCCCCTTATTTGGGGGCAAAAAGGCAGAAATTTCCCATATTTTGGGGAAAAATTGCAGAAATTTCACTTATTTCAGGGTACTAAGTCAGAAATTTTTCTTACTTTGGGGCAAAAAAGACAGAAATTCCCTTTGTTTTCAGGGAAAAATACAGAAATTCCACTTATTTAGAGGCAAAAATGCAGAAATTCCCCTTATTTTGGAGCAAAAATGAAGAAATTTCCCTTTTTTATGGCAAAAAGGTATGCATTCTTCTTATTTTCAGGCAAAAAGGCAGAAATTCCCCCTATTTTAGAGCAAAATTGCAGAAATTCCCCTAATTGTGGGGCAAAAAGGCAGAAATTCCCTATATGTTGGGGCAAAAAGACAGAAATTCTCCTTATTTTGGTGAAAAACTCAGAAATTCCACTTATTTTGGGGCAAAATTGCAGAAATTTCCCTTATTTTGGGGCAAAATTGCAGAAATTTCACTTATTTTGGGGCAAAATTGCAGAAATTTCACTTTTTTCAGGGTAATAAGTCAGAAATTTTCCTTATTTTGGGGCAAAAAAGACAGAAATTCCCTATGTTCTGGGGGAAAAAGACAGTAATTCCACTTTTTTAGAGGCAAAAAAGCAGAAATTCCTTTTATTTTAGAGTAAAAATGAAGAAATTTCTTTTTTTTGTGGCAAAAGTTATACATTCCCTTTATTTACGGGCAAAAAGGCAGAAATTCCCCGTATTTTGGAGCAAACTTGCAGATATTCCCCTAATTGTGGGGCAAAAAGGCAGAAATTCCCTATATGTTGGGGCAAAAAGACAGAAATTCTCCTTATTTTGGGGCAAAACTCAGAAATTCCACTTATTTTGGGGCAAAATTCCAGAAATTTCCCTTATTTTGGGGCAAAATTGCAGAAATTTCACTTATTTTCAGGCAAAATTACATAAATTTCACTTATTTCAGAAAAAAAGCAGAATTTTCTTATTTTGGTGCAAAAAGGCAGAAATTTCTTTTATTTTGTTACAAAATTGCAGAAATTTTTCTTATTTTGGGGCAAAAAGGCAGAAATCTCCCATATTTTGGGGCAAAAATGCAGAAATTCCTCTTATTTTGAGGTAAAAAGGCTGAAATTCCCCTTATTTGGGGGCAAAAGGGCAGAAATTTCCCTTATTTTGAGGCAAAATTGCAGAAATTTCACTTATTTCAGAGAAAAAAAGCAAAAACTTTTCTTATTTTAGGGCAAAATGCAGAAATTCCCATTATTTTGGGGCAAAAGGCAGAAATTCACCTTATTTTGTGGTAAAATTGCAGACATTTCACATATTTCAGGGCAAAAAGGTAGAAATTCCCCTTATTTGGGGGCAAAAAGGCAGAAATTCCCCTTATTTTGGGATAAAATTGCAGAAATGTCCCTTGTTTGGGGGCAAAAAGGCAGAAAATCCCCTTAATTTTTGGCAAAAAAGCAGAAATTTCCCGTATTTTGGAGCAAAATTGCAGAAATTCCCCTAATATTGGGGCAAAAATGCAGAAATTCCTATTATTTGGGGCAAATCGGCAGAAGTTCCCCTTATTTTCGGAAAAAGAGGCAGAAATTCCCTGTATTTTGAAGCAAAATTGCAGAAACTCCCCTAATTTTGGGGCAAAAAGGCATAAATTTCTCATATTTTGGGGCAAAAATGAAGAAATTTTTCTTATTTTGAGGTAAAAAGGCTGAAATTCCCCTTATTTGGGGGCAAAAAAGAAGAATTTCTCTTATTTTGGGGCAAAATTGCAGAAATTTCACTTATTTCAGAGTAATAAGTCAGAAATTTTCGTTATTTTGGGGCAAAAAAAACAGAAATTACCTTTGTTTTGGGGGGAAAAGACAGAAATTCCACTTTTTTAGAGGCAAAAAAGCAGAAATAACTTTTATTTTGGAGTAAAAATGTAGAAATTTCCCTTTTTTATGGCAAAAAGGAATGCATTCTTCTTATTTTCGGGCAAAAAGGCAGAAATTCCCCGTATTTTCGAGCAAAATTGCAAAAATTCCCCTAATTTTAGGGCAAAAAGGCAGAAATTCCCTATATGTTGGGGCAAAAAGACAGAAATTCTCCTTATTTTGAGGCAAAACTCAGAAATTCCACTTATTTTGGGGCAAAATTCTAGAAATTTTTCTTATTTTAAAGGAAAATTGCAGAAATTTCACTTATTTTGGGGTAAAATTGCAGAAATTTCACTTATTTCAGGGATAAAAGGCAGAAATTTTTTTTATTTTGGGGCAAAAAGGAAAAATTTCCTAATATTTTGTGGCAAAAATGCCGAAATTCCCCTTATTTTGAGGTAAAAAAGCTGAAATTTCCCTTATTTGGGGGCAAAAAGGCAGAAATTTCCCTTATTTTGGGGCAAAATTGCAGAAATTTCACTTATTTCAGGGTAATAAGTCAGAAATTTTCCTTATTTTGGGGCCAAAAGGACAGAAATTCCCTTTGTTTTGGGGGAAAAAGACAGAAATTCCACTTATTTAGAGGCAAAAATGCAGAAATTCCCCTTATTTTGGAGCAAAAATGAAGAAATTTCCCTTTTTTATGGCAAAAAGGTATGCATTCTTCTTATTTTCGGGCAAAAAGGAAGAAATTCCCCGTATTTTGAAGCAAAATTGCAGAAATTCCCCTAATTGTGGGGCAAAAAAACAGAAATTCCCTATATGTTGGGGCAAAAAGACAGAAATTCTCCTTATTTTGGGGTAAAACTCAGAAATTCCACTTATTTTGGGGGCAAAATTCCAGAAATTTCCCTTATTTTGGGGCAAAATTGCAGAAATTTTACTTATTTTGGGGCAAAATTGCAGAAATTTCACTTATTTCAGAAAAATAAGCAGAATTTATTTATTTTGGTGCAAAAAGGCAGAAATTTCTTTTATTTTGGTACAAATTGCAGAAATTTTTCTTATTTTGGGGCAAAAAGGCAGAAATCTTCATATTTTGGGGCAAAAATGCAGAAATTCCTCTTATTTTGAGGTAAAAAGTCTGAAATTTCCCTTATTTGGGGGCAAAAAGGAAGAAATTTCCCTTATTTTGAGGCAAAATTGCAGAAATTTCACTTATTTCAGGATAATAAGTCAGAAATTTTCGTTATTTTGGGGCAAAAGAGACAGAAATTTCCTTTGTTTTGGGGGAAAAAAACAGAAATTCCACTTTTTTAGAGGCAAAAAAAGCAGAAATTCCTTTTATTTTGGAGTAAAAATGAAGAAATTTCCCTTTTTTATGGCAAAAGGTATACATTCCACTTATTTTTGGGCTAAAAAGCAGAAATTACCCATATTTTGGAGCAAAATTGCAGAAATTCCCCTAATTGTAGGGCAAGAAGGGAGAAATTCCCTATATGTCGGGGCAAAAAGAAACAAATTCTCCTTATTTTGGGTCAAAACTCAGAAATTCTACTGATATTGGGGCAAAATTCCAGAAATTTCCCTTATTTTGGGGCAAAATTGCAGAAATTTCACTTATTTTTGGGCAAAATTGCAGAAATTTCACTTATTTCAGAAAAAAAAGCAGAAATTTTCTTATTTTGGTGCAAAAAGGCGGAAATTTCTTTTAAATTGGTACAAAATTGCAGAAATTTTTCTTATTTTGGGGCAAAAAGGCAGAAATCTCCCATATTTTGGGGCAAAAATGCAGAAATTTCTCTTATTTTGAGGTAAAAAGGCTGAAATTCCCCTTATTCTGGGGCAAAAAGGCAGAAATTTCCCTTATTTTGGGGCAAAATTGCAGAAATTTCACTTATTTCAGGGTAATAAGTCAGAAATTTTCCTTATTTTGGGGCAAAAAAGACAGAAATTCCCTTTGTTTTGGGGGAAAAAGACAGAAATTCCACTTATTTAGAGGCAAAAAAGCAGAAATTCCCCTTATTTTGTAGCAAAACTGAAGAAAATTCTATTTTTTATGGCAAAAAGGTATGCATTCTTCTTATTTTCGGGCAAAAAGGCAGAAATTCCCCGTATTTTGGAGCAAAATTGCAGAAATTTTTCTAATTGTGGGGCAAGAAGGGGGAAATTCCCTATATGTTGGGGCAAAAAGACAGAAATTCTCCGTATTTTGGGGCAAAACTCAGAAATTCCACTTATTTTGGTGCAAAATTCCAGAAATTTCCTTTATTTTAGGGCAAAATTGCAGAAATTTCACTTATTTTGGGGCAAAATTGCAGAAATTTAACTTATTTCAGAAAAAAATTCAGAAATTTTTCTATTTTCGTGCAAAAAGGCAGAAATTTCTTTTATTTTGGTACAAAATTGCAGAAATTTTTCTTATTTTGGGGCAAAAAGGCAGAAATCCCCCATATTTTAAGGCAAAATTGCAGAAATTCCTCTTATTTTGAGGTAATAAGGCTGAAATTTCCCTTATTTGGGGGCAAAAAGGCAGAAATTTCCCTTATTTTGAGGCAAAATTGCAGAAATTTCACTTATTTCAGGGTAATAAGTCAGAAATTTTCTTCATTTTGGGGCAAAAAAGACAGAAATTCCACTTATTTAGAGGCAAAAAAGCAGAAATTCCCCTTATTTTGTAGCAAAACTGAAGAAAATTCTATTTTTTATGGCAAAAAGGTATGCATTCTTCTTATTTTCGGGCAAAAAGGCAGAAATTCCCCGTATTTTGGAGCAAAATTGCAGAAATTTTTCTAATTGTGGGGCAAGAAGGGGGAAATTCCCTATATGTTGGGGCAAAAAGACAGAAATTCTCCGTATTTTGGGGCAAAACTCAGAAATTCCACTTATTTTGGTGCAAAATTCCAGAAATTTCCTTTATTTTAGGGCAAAATTGCAGAAATTTCACTTATTTTGGGGCAAAATTGCAGAAATTTAACTTATTTCAGAAAAAAATTCAGAAATTTTTCTATTTTGGTGCAAAAAGGCAGAAATTTCTTTTATTTTTGTACAAAATTGCAGAAATTTTTCTTATTTTGGGGCAAAAAGGCAGAAATCCCCCATATTTTGAGGCAAAATTGCAGAAATTCCTCTTATTTAGAGGTAATAAGGCTGAAATTTCCCTTATTTGGGGGCATAAAGGCAGAAATTTCCCTTATTTTGAGGCAAAATTGCAGAAATTTCACTTATTTCAGGGTAATAAGTCAGAAATTTTCTTTATTTTGGGGCAAAAAAGAGAGAAATTCCCTTTGTTTTGGGAGAAAAAGACAGAAATTCCACTTTTTTAGAGGCAAAAAAGCAGAAATTCCTTTTATTTTGGAGTAAAAATGAAGAAATTTCCCTTTTTTATGGCAAAAAGGTATGCATTCCACTTATTTTCGGGCAAAAAGGCAGAAATTACCCGTATTTTGGAGCAATATTGCAGAAATTCCCCTAATTGTAGGGCACAGAGGCAGAAATTCCCTATATGTTAGGGCAAAAAGAAAGAAATTCTTCTTATTTTGGGGCAAAACTCAGAAATTCTACTTATTTTGGGGCAAAATTCCAGAAATTTCTCTTATTTTGGGGCAAAATTGCAGAAATTTCACTTATTTTGGGGCAAAATTGCAGAAATTTCACTTATTTCAGGGTAATAAGTCAGAAATTTTCCTTATTTTGGGGCCAAAAAGACAGAAATTCCCTTTGTTTTGGGGGGGGAAAAGACAGAAATTCCACTTATTTAGAGGCAAAAAAGCAGAAATTCCTCTTATTTTGGAGCAAAATTGCAGAAATTCCCCTAATTGTGGGGCAAAAAGGCAGAAATTCCCTATATGTTGGGGCAAAAAGAAACAAATTCTCCTTATTTTGGGTCAAAACTCAGAAATTCCACTGATATTGGGGCAAAATTCCAGAAATTTCCCGTATTTTGGGGCAAAATTGCAGAAATTTCACTTATTTTGGGGCAAAATTGCAGAAATTTCACTTATTTCAGAAAAAAAAGCAGGAATTTTCTTATTTTGGTGCAAAAAGGCAGAAATTTCTTTTATTTTGGTACAAAATTGCAGAAATTTATCTTATTTTGGGGCAAAAAGGCAGAAATCTCCCATATTTTGGGGCAAAAATGCAGAAATTTCTCTTATTTTGAGGTAAAAAGGCTGAAATTCCCCTTATTTGGGGGCAAAAAGGCAGAAATTTCCCTTATTTTGGGGCAAAATTGCAGAAATTTCACTTATTTCAGGCTAATAAGTCAGAAATTTTCCTTATTTAGGGGCAAAAAAAACAGAAATTTCCTTTGTTTTGGGGGATAAAAACAGAAATACCACTTATTTAGAGGCAAAAAAGCAGAAATTCCCCTTATTTTGGAGCAAAACTGAAGAAATTTCTATTTTTTATGGCAAAAGGGTATGCATTCTTCTTATTTTCGGGCAAAAAGGCAGAAATTCCCCGTATTTTGGAGCAAAATTGCAGAAATTCCCCTAATTGTGGGGCAAAAAGGTAGAAATTCCCTATATGTTGGGGCAAAAAGACAGAAATTCTCCTTATTTTGGGGCAAATCTCAGAAATTCCACTTATTTTGGTGCAAAATTCCAGAAATTTCCCTTATTTTAGGGCAAAATTGCAGAAATTTCACTTATTTTGGGGCAAAAT
The DNA here is from genome assembly GCF_963924665.1 of Micromys minutus. Classification (NCBI taxonomy): domain Eukaryota; kingdom Metazoa; phylum Chordata; class Mammalia; order Rodentia; family Muridae; genus Micromys; species Micromys minutus. Next base: position 2,175,530 of record NW_027667812.1, on the reverse strand, counting down.
TGCAGAAATTTAACTTATTTCAGAAAAAAATTCAGAAATTTTTCTATTTTGGTGCAAAAAGGCAGAAATTTCTTTTATTTTGGTACAAAATTGCAGAAATTTTTCTTATTTTGGGGCAAAAAGGCAGAAATCCCCCATATTTTGAGGCAAAATTGCAGAAATTCCTCTTATTTTGAGGTAATAAGGCTGAAATTTTCCTTATTTGGGGGCAAAAAGGCAGAAATTTCCCTTATTTTGAGGCAAAATTGCAGAAATTTCACTTATTTCAGGGTAATAAGTCAAAAATTTTCTTTATTTTGGGGCAAAAAAGACAGAAATTCCACTTATTTAGAGGCAAAAAAGCAGAAATTCCCCTTATTTTGTAGCAAAACTGAAGAAATTTCTATTTTTTATGGCAAAAAGGTATGCATTCTTCTTATTTTCGGGCAAAAAGGCAGAAATTCCCCGTATTTTGGAGCAAAATTGCAGAAATTTTTCTAATTGTGGGACAAGAAGGGGGAAATTCCCTATATGTTGGGGCAAAAAGACAGAAATTCTCCTTATTTTGGGGCAAAACTCAGAAATTCCACTTATTTTGGTGCAAAATTCCAGAAATTTCCCTTATTTTAGGGCAAAATTGCAGAAATTTCACTTATTTTGGGGCAAAATTGCAGAAATTTAACTTATTTCAGAAAAAAATTCAGAAATTTTTCTATTTTGGTGCAAAAAGGCAGAAATTTCTTTTATTTTTGTACAAAATTGCAGAAATTTTTCTTATTTTGGGGCAAAAAGGCAGAAATCCCCCATATTTTGAGGCAAAATTGCAGAAATTCCTCTTATTTAGAGGTAATAAGGCTGAAATTTCCCTTATTTGGGGGCAAAAAGGCAGAAATTTCCCTTATTTTGAAACAAAATTGCAGAAATTTCACTTATTTCAGGGTAATAAGTCAGAAATTTTCTTTATTTTGGGGCAAAAAAGACAGAAATTTCCTTTGTTTTGGGAGAAAAAGACAGAAATTCCACTTTTTTAGAGGCAAAAAAGCAGAAATTCCTTTTATTTTGGAGTAAAAATGAAGAAATTTCCCTTTTTTATGGCAAAAAGGTATGCATTCCACTTATTTTCGGGCAAAAAGGCAGAAATTACCCGTATTTTGGAGCAATATTGCAGAAATTCCCCTAATTGTAGGGCACAGAGGCAGAAATTCCATATATGTTAGGGCAAAAAGAAAGAAATTCTCCTTATTTTGGGGCAAAACTCAGAAATTCTACTTATTTTGGGGAAAAATTCCAGAAATTTCCCTTATTTTGGGGCAAAATTGCAGAAATTTCACTTATTTTGGGGCAAAATTGCAGAAATTTCACTTATTTCAGGGTAATAAGTCAGAAATTTTCCTTATTTTGGGGCCAAAAAGACAGAAATTCCCTTTGTTTTGGGGGAAAAAGACAGAAATTCCACTTATTTAGAGGCAAAAAAGCAGAAATTCCTCTTATTTTGGAGCAAAATTGCAGAAATTCCCCTAATTGTGGGGCAAAAAGGCAGAAATTCCCTATATGTTGGGGCAAAAAGAAACAAATTCTCCTTATTTTGGGTCAAAACTCAGAAATTCCACTGATATTGGGGCAAAATTCCAGAAATTTCTCGTATTTTGGGGCAAAATTGCAGAAATTTCACTTATTTTGGGGCAAAATTGCAGAAATTTCACTTATTTCAGAAAAAAAAGCAGGAATTTTCTTATTTTGGTGCAAAAAGGCAGAAATTTCTTTTATTTTGGTACAAAATTGCAGAAATTTTTCTTATTTTGGGGCAAAAAGGCAGAAATCTCCCATATTTTGGGGCAAAAATGCAGAAATTTCTCTTATTTTGAGGTAAAAAGGCTGAAATTCCCCTTATTTGGGGGCAAAAAGGCAGAAATTTCCCTTATTTTGGGGCAAAATTGCAGAAATTTCACTTATTTCAGGCTAATAAGTCAGAAATTTTCCTTATTTAGGGGCAAAAAAGACAGAAATTTCCTTTGTTTTGGGGGATAAAAACAGAAATACCACTTATTTAGAGGCAAAAAAGCAGAAATTCCCCTTATTTTGGAGCAAAACTGAAGAAATTTCTATTTTTTATGGCAAAAGGGTATGCATTCTTCTTATTTTCGGGCAAAAAGGCAGAAATTCCCCGTATTTTGGAGCAAAATTGCAGAAATTCCCCTAATTGTGGGGCAAAAAGGCAGAAATTCCCTATATGTTGGGGCAAAAAGACAGAAATTCTCCTTATTTTGGGGCAAATCTCAGAAATTCCACTTATTTTGGTGCAAAATTCCAGAAATTTCCCTTATTTTAGGGCAAAATTGCAGAAATTTCACTTATTTTGGGGCAAAATTGCAGAAATTTAACTTATTTCAGAAAAAAATTCAGAAATTTTTCTATTTTGGTGCAAAAAGGCAGAAATTTCTTTTATTTTGGTACAAAATTGCAGAAATTTTTCTTATTTTGGGGCAAAAAGTCAGAAATCTCCCATATTTAGGGGAAAAATGCAGAAATTCCTCTTATTTTGAGGTAAAAGGCTGAAATTCCTTTTATTTGGGGGCAAAAAGGCAGAAATTTCCCTTATTTTGAGACAAAATTGCAGAAATTTCACTTATTTCAGGGTAATAAGTCAGAAATTTTCTCTATTTTGGGGCAAAAAAGACAGAAATTCCTTTTGTTTTGGGAGAAAAATACAGATATTTCACTTTTTTAGAGGCAAAAAAGCAGAAATTCCTTTTATTTTGGAGTAAAAATGAAGAAATTTCCCTTTTTTGTGGCAAAAGGTATGCATTCCACTTATTTTTGGGCTAAAAAGCAGAAATTACCTGTATTTTAGAGCAAAATTGCAGAAATTCCCCTAATTGTAAGGCAAAATGGCAGAAATTCCCTATATGTTAGGGCAAAAAGACAGAAATTCTCTTTATTTTTGGGGCAAAACTCAGAAATTCTATTTATTTGGGGCAAAATTCCAGAAATTTCTCTTATTTTGGGGCAAAATTGCAGAAATTTCACTTATTTTGGGGCATAATTGCAGAAATTTCAATTATTTCATGGTAAAAAGGCAGAAATTATCCTTATTTTGATGCAAAAATGCAGAAATTCCAATTATTTTGTGGCAAAAATGAAGAAATTCCCTTTATTTTGAGGTAAAAAGGCAGAAATTCCCCTATTTGGGGGCAAAAAAAAGAAATTTCACTTATTTTGGGGCAAAAACTCAGAAATTCCACACTTTTTTGGTCAAAATTCCAGAAATTTCCCTTATTTTGGGGCAAAATTGCAGAAATTTCACTTATTTTGGTGCAAAATTGCAGAAATTTAACTTATTTCACAAAAAAATTCAGAAATTTTCGTATTTTGGTGCAAAAAGGCAGAATTATCTTTTATTTTAATACAAAATTCCAGAAATTTTTCTTATTTTGGGGCAAAAAGGCAGAAATCTCCCATATTTTGGGGCAAAAATGAAGATATTCCTCTTATTTTGAGGTAAAAAGGCTGAAATTTCCTTTATTTGGGGGCAAAAAGGCAGAAATTTCCCTTATTTTGAGGAAAATTGCAGAAATTTCACTTATTTCAGGGTAATAAGTCAGAAATTTTCGTTATTTTGGGGCAAAAAACACAGAAATTCCCTTTGTTTTTGGGGAAAAAGACAGAAATTCCACTTTTTTAGAGGCAAAAAAGCAGAAATTTCTTTTATTTTGGAGTAAAAATGAAGAAATTTCTTTTTTTGTGGCAAAAGGTATACATTCCACTTATTTTTGGGCTAAAAAGCAGAAATTACCCGTATTTTGGAGCAAAATTGCAGAAAATCTCCTAATTGTGGGGCAAAGAGGCAGAAATTCCCTATATGTTAGGGCAAAAAGACAGAAATTCTCCTTATTTTGGGGCAAAATTCAGAAATTCCACTTATTTTGCGGCAAAATTCTAGAAATTTCCCTTATTTTGGGGCAAAATTGCAGAAATTTCACTTATTTTGGGGCAAAATTGCAGTAATTTCACTTATTTTGGGGCAAAATTGCAGAAATTCCAAATATTTTGTGGCAAAAATGCAGAAATTCCCCTTATTTTAAGGTAAAAAGGCAGAAATTCCCCTTATTTGGGGGTAAAAAACAGAAATTTCCCTTATTTTGGGGCAAAATTGCAGAAATTTCACTTATTTTGGGGCAAAATTGCAGAAATTTCACTTATTTCAGAAAAAAAAATTCAGAAATTTTCCTATTTTGGTGCAAAAAGGCAGAAATTTCTATTTTGGTACAAAATTGCAGAAATATTTCTTTTTTTTTGGGCAAAAAGGCACAAATCTCCCATATTTTGGAAAAAAAATGCAGAAATTCCTCTTATTTTGAGGTAAAAAGGTAGAAATTTCCCTTATTTGGGGGAAAAAGGCAGAAATTTCTTTTATTTTGAGGCAAAATTGCAGAAATTTCACTTATTTCAGTGAAATAAGTCAGAAATTTTCCTTATTTTGGGGCAAAAAAGACAGAAATTCCCTTTGTTTTGGGGGAAAAAGACAGAAATTCCACTTTTTTAGCGGCAAAAAAGCAGAAATTCATTTTATTTTGGAGTAAAAATGAAGAAATTTCATTTTTTTTGTGGCAAAAGATATACATTCCCCTTATTTTCAGGCTAAAAAGCAGAAATTCCCCGTATTTTGGAGTAAAATTGCAGAAATTCCCCTAATTGTGGGGCAAAAAGGCAGAAATTTCCGATATGTTAGGGCAAAAAGACAGAAATTCTTTTTATTTTGGGGCTAAACTCAGAAATTCCACTTATTTTGGGGCAAAATTCCAGAAATTTCCCTTATTTTGGGGCAAAATTGCAGAAATTTCACTTATTTTGGGGCAAAATTGCAGAAATTTCACTTATTTCAGGGTAATAAGTCAGAAATTTTCCTTATTTTGTGGCCAATAAGACAGAAATTTCCTTTGTTTTGGGGTGAAAAAGATAGAAATTCCACTTATTTAGAGGCAAAAAAGCAGAAATTCCTCTTATTTTGGAGCAAAAATTAAGAAATTTCCTTTTTTTATGGCAAAAAGGTATGCATTCTTCTTATTTTCGGGCAAAAAGGCAGAAATTCCCAGTATTTTGGAGCAAAATTGCAGAAATTCCCCTAATTGTGGGGCAAAAAAGCAGAAATTCCCTATATGTTGGGGCAAAAAGAAACAAATTCTCCTTATATTGGGGCAAAACTCAGAAATTCCACTGATATTGGGGCAAAATTCCAGAAATTTCCCTTATTTTGGGGCAAAATTGCAGAAATTTCACTTATTTTGGGGCAAAATTGCAGAAATTTCACTTATTTCAGAAAAAAAAGCAGAAATTTTCTTATTTTGGTGCAAAAAGGCGGAAATTTCTTTTATTTTGGTACAAAATTGCAGAAATTTTTCTTATTTTGGGGCAAAAAGGCAGAAATCTCCCATATTTTGGGGCAAAAATGAAGAAATTTCTCTTATTTTGAGGTAAAAAGGCTGAAATTCCCATTATTTGGGGGCAAAAAGGCAGAAAATTCCCTTATTTTGAGGCAAAATTGCAGAAATTTCACTTATTTCAGTGTAATAAGTCAGAAATTTTCTTTATTTTGGGGCAAAAAAGACAGAAATTCTTTTTGTTTTGAGGGAAAAAGGCAGAAATTCCACTTTTTTAGCGGCAAAAAAGCAAAAATTCATTTTATTTTGGAGTAAAAATGAAGAAATTTCTTTTTTTTTGTGGCAAAAAGTATACATTCCCCTTATTTTCAGGCTAAAAAGCAGAAATTCCCCGTATTTTGGAGCAAAATTGCAGAAATTCCCCTAATTGTGAGGCAAAAAGGCAGAAATTGCCTATATGTTGGGGCAAAAATACAGAAATTCTCCTAATTTTGGGGCAAAACTCAGAAATTCCACTTATTTTGGGGCAAAATTCCAGAAATTTCCCTTATTTTGGGGCAAAAATTCAGAAATTTCACTTATTTTGGGGCAAAATTGCAGAAATTTCACTTATTTCAGGGTAATAAGTCAGAAATTTTCCTTATTTTGGAGCAAAAAAACAGAAATTCCCTTTGTTTTGGGGGAAAAAGACAGAAATTCCACTTATTTAGAGGCAAAAAAGCTGAAATTCCCCTTATTTTGGAGCAAAAATGAAGAAATTTCCATTTTTATGGCAAAACGGTATGCATTCTTCTTATTTTCGGGCAAAAAGGCAGAAATTCCCCGTATTTTGGAGCAAAATTGCAGAAATTCCCCTAATTGTGGGGCGAAAAGGCAGAAATTACCTATATGTTGGGGCAAAAAGACAGAAATTCTCCATATTTTGGGGCAAAACTCAGAAATTCCACTTATTTTAAGGCAAAATTCCAGAAATTTCCTTTATTTGGGAGCAAAATTGCTGAAATTTCTGTTATTTTGGGGCAAAATTGCAGAAATTTCACTTATTTCAGAAAAAAAAGCAGAAATTTTCTTATTTTGGTGCAAAAAGGCGGAAATTTCTTTTATTTTGGTACAAAATTGCAGAAATTTTTCTTATTTTGGGGCAAAAAGGCAGAAATCTCTCATATTTTGGGGCAAAAATGCAGAAATTCCTCTTATTTTGAGGTAAAAAGGCTGAAATTCCCCTTATTTGGAGGCAAAAAGGCAGAAATTTTTCTTATTTTGGGGCAAAATTGCAGAAATTTCACTTATTTCAGAGTAGTCAGTCAGAAATTTTTCTTATTTTGGGGCAAAAAAGCAGAAATTCCTTTCATTTTGGAGTAAAATGGAAAAATTTTTTTTTTGTGGCAAATGGTATACATTCCCCTTATTTTCAGGCTAAAAAGCAGAAATTACCCGTATTTTGGAGCAAAATTGCAAAAATTCCACTAATTGTGGGGCAAAAAGGCAGAAATTCCCTGTAAGTTAGAGCAAAAAAACAGAAAATCTCCTTATTTTGGGGCAAAACTCAGAAATTCCACTTACTTTGGGGGAAAATTCCAATAATTTCCCTTATTTTGGCCAAAATTGCAGAAATTTCACTTATTTTGAGGCAAAATTGCATAAATTTCACTTATTTCAGGGATATAAGTCAGAAATTTTCCTTATTTTGGGGCAAAAAACACAGAAATTCCCTTTGTTTTGGGGGAAAAAGACAGAAATTCCACATTTTTAGAGGCAAGAAAAGCAGAAATTCCTTTTATTTTGAGTAAAAATGAAGAAATTTCCCTTTTTTGTGGCAAAATGTATACATTCCACTTATTTTTGGGCTAAAAAGCTGAAATTACCCGTATTTTGGAGCAAAATTGCAGAAATTCCCCTAATTGTGGGGCAAAATGCAGAAATTCCCTATATGTTAGGGCAAACAGACAGAAATTCTCCTTATTTTGGGGCAAAACTCAGAAATTCCACTTATTTTGGGGCAAAATTCCAGAAATTTCCCTTATTTTGTGGCAAAATTGCCGAAATTTCACTTATTTTGGGGCAAAATTGCAGAAATTTCACTTATTTCATGGTAAAAAGGCAGAAATTTTCCTCATTTTGGGGCAAAAATGCAGAGATTCCAAATATTTTGTGGTAAAATTGCAAAAATTCCCCTTATTTTGAAGTAAAAAGGCAGAAATTCCCCTTATTTGGAGGCAAAAAGCAGAAATTTCCCTTATTCTGGGACAAAATTGCAGAAATTTCACTTATTTCAGGGTAATAAGTCAGAAATTTTCCTTATTTGGGGCAAAAAAGACAGAAATTCCTTTTGTTTTGGGGGAAAAAGTCAGAAATTCCACTTATTTAGAAGCAAAAAAGCAGAAATTCCCCTTATTTTGGAGCAAAAATGAAGAAATTTCCTTTTTTTGTGGCAAAAGGTATGCATTCTTCTTATTTTCAGGCTAAAAAGCAGAAATTCCCCGTATTTTGGTGCAAAATTGCAGAAATTCCCCTAATTGTGGGACAAAAAGGCAGAAATTTGCTATATGTTGGGGCAAAAAGACAGAAATTCTTTTTATTTTGGGGCAAAACTCAGAAATTCCACTTATTTTGGGACAAAATTCCAGAAATTTCACTTATTTTGGGGCAAAATTGCAGAAATTTCACTTATTTTGGCAAAATTGCAGAAATTTCAATTATTTCAGAAAAAAAGCAGAAATTTTCTTATTTTGGTGCAAAAAGGCAGAAATTTCTTTTATTTTGGTACAAAATTGCAGAAATTTTTCTTATTTGGGGGCAAAAAGCAGAAATCCCCTATATTTTGGGGCAAAAATGCATAAATTCCTCTTATTTTGAGGTAATAAGTCAGAAATTTTTCTTACTTTGGGGCAAAAAACAGAAATTCCCTTTGTTTTGGGGGAAAAAGACAGAAATTCCACTTATTTAGAGGCAAAAAAGCAGAAATTCTTCATTATTGGAGCAAAAATGAAGAAATTTATCTTTTTTTGTGGCAAAAGGTATACATTCCGCTTATTTTCGGGCTAAAAAGCAGAAATTCCCCATATTTTGTATCAAAATTGCAGAAATTCCCCTTATTTTGGAGCAAAAATAAAGAAATTTCCCTTTTTTATGGCAAAAAGGTATGCATTCTTCTTATTTTCGGGCAAAAAGGCAGAAATTCCCCGTATTTTGGAGCAAAATTGCAGAAATTCCCCTAATTGTGGGGCAAAAAGGCAGAAATTGCCTATATGTTGGGGCAAAAAGACAGAAATTCTCCTTATTTTGGGGCAAAACTCAGAAATTCCACTTATTTTGGGGCAAAATTCCAGAAATTTCCCTTATTTTGGGGCAAAATTGCAGAAATTTCACTTATTTTGGGGCAAAATTGCAGAAATTTCACTTATTTCAGAAAAAAAAGCAGAATTTATTTATTTTGGTGCAAAAAGGCAGAAATTTCTTTTATTTTGGTACAAAATTGCAGAATTTTTTTTTTATTTTGGGGCAAAAAGGTAGAAATCTCCCATATTTTGTGGCAAAAATGCAGAAATTTCTCTTATTTTGAGGTAAAAAGGCTGAAATACCCCTTATTTGGGGGCAAAAAGGCAGAAATTTCCCTTATTTTGGTGCAAAATTGCATAAATTTCACTTATTTCAGGGTAATAAATCAGAAATTTTCGTTATTTTTGGGCAAAAAACACAGAAATTCCCTTTGTTTTGGGGGAAAAAGACAGAAATTCCACTTTTTTAGAGGCAAAACAGCAGAAATTCCTTTTATTTTGGAGTAAAAATGAAGAAATTTCCCTTTTTTGTGGCAAAATGTATACATTCCACTTATTTTTGGGCTAAAAAGCAGAAATTACCCGTATTTTGGAGCAAAATTGCAGAAATTCCCCTAATTGTGGGGCAAAAGGCAGAAATTCCCTATATATTGGGGAAAAAGTCAGAAATTCTCCTTATTTTGGGGCAAAACTCAGAAATTCCACTTATTTTGCGGCAAAATTCCAGAAATTTCCCTTATTTTGGGGCAAAATTGCAGAAATTTCACTTATTTTGGGGCAAAATTGCAGAAATATCACTTATTTCATTGTAATAAGTCAGAAATTTTCGTTATTTTGGGGCAAAAAAGACAGAAATTCCATTTGTTTTGGGGGAAAAAGACAGAAATTCCACTTTTTTAGAGGCAAAAAAGCAGAAATTCCTATTATTTTGGAGTAAAAATGAAGAAATTTCCCTTTGTTGTGGCCAAAGGTATACATTCCACTTATTTTTGGGCTAAAAAGCAGAAATTACCCGTATTTTGGAGCAAGATTGCAGAAATTCCCCTAATTGTGGGGCAAAAAGGCAGAAATTCTCTATATGTTAAGGCAAAAAGACAGAAATTCTCCTTATTTTGGGGCAAAACTCAGAAATTCCACTTATTTTGGGGCAAAATTCCAGAAATTTCCCTTATTTTGGGGCAAAATTGCAGAAATTTCACTTATTTAGGGGCAAAATTGCAGAAACTTCACTTATTTCAGGGGAAAAAGACAGAAATTTCTTTTATTTTGGTACATAATTGCAGAAATTTTTCTTATTTTGGGCAAAAAGGCAGAAATTTCCCATATTTTGAGGCAAAAATGCAGAAATTTCACTTATTTCAGGGTAATAAGTCAGAAATTTTCCTTACTTTGGGGCAAAAAAGACAGAAATTCCCTTTGTTTTGGTGGAAAAAGACAGAAATTCCACTTATTTAGAGGCAAAAATGCAGAAATTCCCCTTATTTTGGAGCAAAAATGAAGAAATTTCATTTTTTTATGGCAAAAAGGTATGCATTCTTCTTATTTTCGGGCAAAAAGGCAGAAATTCCCCATATTTTAGAGCAAAATTGCAGAAATTCCCCTTATTGTGGGGCAAAAAGGCAGAAATTCCCTATATGTTGGGGGAAAAGACAGAAATTCTCCTTATTTTAGAGCAAAACTCAGAAATTTCATTTATTTTGGGGCAAAATTGCAGAAATTTCACTTATTTCAGGAAAAAAAAGCAGAAATTTTCTTATTTTGGGGCAAAAAGGCAGAAATTTCTTTTATTTTGGTACAAAATTGCAGAAAATTTTCTTATTTTGGGGCAAAAAGGCAGAAATTTCTCATATTTTGGGGCAAAAATGCAGAAAATCCCCTTATTTTGAGGTAAAAAGGCTAAAATTCCCCTTATTTGGTTGCAAAAAGGCAGAAATTTCCCTTATTTTGGGGCAAAATTGCAGAAATTTCACTTATTTCAGGGTAATAAGTCAGAAATTTTCCTTATTTTGGGGCAAAAAAGACAGAAATTCCCTTTGTTTTGGGGGAAAAAGACAGAAATTCCACTTATTAAGAGGCAAAAAAGCAGAAATTCCCCTTATTTTGGAGCAAAAATGAAGAAATTTCCCTTTTTTATGGCAAAAAGGTATGCATTCTTATTGTTATTGGGCAAAAAGGCAGAAATTCCCCGTTTTTTGGAGCAAAATTGCAGAAATTCCCCTAATTTTGGGGCAAAAAGGCAGAAATTCCCTATATGTTAGGGCAAAACGACAGAAATTCTCCTTATTTTGGGGCAAAATTCAGAAATTCCATTTCTTTTGGTGCAAAATTCCCAAAATTTCCCTTATTTTGGGGCAAAATTGCAGGAATTTCAATTATTTTGGGGCAAAATTGCAGAAATTTCACTTTTTTCCGGGAAAAAAGGCCGAAATTTTCCGTTTTTGGGAACAAAAAGGCAGAAATTCCTAATATTTTGTGGCAAAAATGCAGAAATTTCCCTTATTTTGAGGTAAAAAGGCTGAAATTCCCCTTATTTGGGGGCAAAAATGCAGAAATTTCTCTTATACTGGGGCAAAATTGCAGAAATTTCACTTATTTTGGGGCAAAATTGCAGAAATTTCACTTATTTCAGGGAAAAAAAACAGAAATTTTCTTATTTTGGGGCAAAAAGGCAGAAATTTCCCATATTTTAAGGCAAAATTGCAGAAATTCCCCTTATTTTGAGTTAAAAAGGCTGAAATTCTCCTTATTTGGGGGCAAAAAGGCAGAAATTTCCCATATTTTGGGGCAAAATTGCAGAAATTTCACTTATTTTAGGGTACCAAGTCAGAAATTTTTCTTACTTTGGGGCAAAAAAGACAGAAATTCCCTTTGTTTTCAGGGAAAAAGACAGAAATTCCACTTATTTAGAGGCAAAAATGCAGAAATTCCCCTTATTTTGGAGCAAAAATGAAGAAATTTCCCTTTTTTATGGCAAAAAGGTATGCATTCTTCTTATTATCGGGCAAAAAGGCAGAAATTCCCCCTATTTTAGAGCAAAATTGCAGAAATTCCCCTAATTGTGGGGCAAAAAGTCAGAAAGTCCCTATATGTTGGGGCAAAAAGACAGAAATTCTCCTTATTTTAAAGCAAAACTCAGAAATTTCACTTATTTTGGGGCAAAATTACAGAAATTTCACTTATTTCAAAAAAAAGCAGAAATTTTCTTATTTTGGGGCAAAAAGGCAAAAATTTCTTTTATTTTGGTACAAAATTGCAGAAATTATTCTTATTTTGAAGCAAAAAAGCAGAAATTTCTCATATTTTGGGGCAAAATTGCAGAAAATTTCCTTATTTTGAGGTAAAAAGGCTAAAATTCCCCTTATTTGGTTGCAAAAAGGCAGAAATTTTCCTTATTTTGGGGAAAAATTGCAGAAATTTGACTTATTTCAGGGAAATAAGTCAGAAGTTTTTCTTACTTTGGGGCAAAAAAGACAGAAATTCCCTTTGTTTTCAGGGAAAAAGACAGAAATTCCACTTATTAAGAGGCAAAAATGCAGAAATTCCCCTTATTTTGGAGCAAAAATGAAGAAATTTCCCTTTTTTATGGCAAAAAGGTATGCATTCTTCTTGTTTTCGGGCAAAAAGGCAGAAATTCCCCGTTTTTTGGAGCAAAATTGCAGAAATTCCCCTAATTTTGGGGCAAAAAGGCAGAAATTCCCTATATGTTAGGGCAAAACGACAGAAATTCTCCTTATTTTGGGGCAAAATTCAGAAATTCCATTTCTTTTGGTGCAAAATTCCCAAAATTTCCCTTATTTTGTGGCAAAATTGCAGAAATTTCAATTATTTTGGGGCAAAATTGCAGAAATTTCACTTTTTTCCGGGAAAAAAGGCCGAAATTTTCCGTTTTTGGGAACAAAAAGGCAGAAATTCCTAATATTTTGTGGCAAAAATGCAGAAATTTCCCTTATTTTGAGGTAAAAAGGCTGAAATTCCCCTTATTTGGGGGCAAAAATGCAGAAATTTCTCTTATACTGGGGCAAAATTGCAGAAATTTCACTAATTTTGGGGCAAAATTGCAGAAATTTCACTTATTTCAGGGAAAAAAAGCAGAAATTTTCTTATTTTGGGGCAAAAAGGCAGAAATTTCCCATATTTTGAGGCAAAAATGCAGAAATTCCTTTTATTTTGAGTTAAAAAGGCTGAAATTCTCCTTATTTGGGGGCAAAAAGGCAGAAATTTCCCATATTTTGGGGCAAAATTGCAGAAATTTCACTTATTTCAGGGTACCAAGTCAGAAATTTTTCTTACTTTGGGGCAAAAAAGACAGAAATTCCCTTTGTTTTCAGGGAAAAAGACAGAAATTCCACTTATTTAGAGGCAAAAATGCAGAAATTCCCCTTATTTTGGAGCAAAAATGAAGAAATTTCCCTTTTTTATGGCAAAAAGGTATGCATTCTTCTTATTTTCGGGCAAAAAGGCAGAAATTCCCCCTATTTTAGAGCAAAATTGCAGAAATTCCCCTAATTGTGGGGCAAAAAGTCAGAAAGTCCCTATATGTTGGGGCAAAAAGACAGAAATTCTCCTTATTTTAAAGCAAAACTCAGAAATTTCACTTATTTTGGGGCAAAATTACAGAAATTTCACTTATTTCAAAAAAAAGCAGAAATTTTCTTATTTTGGGGCAAAAAGGCAAAAATTTCTTTTATTTTGGTACAAAATTGCAGAAATTATTCTTATTTTGAAGCAAAAAAGCAGAAATTTCTCATATTTTGGGGCAAAATTGCAGAAAATTTTTTTATTTTGAGGTAAAAAGGCTAAAATTCCCCTTATTTGGTTGCAAAAAGGCAGAAATTTTCCTTATTTTGGGGAAAAATTGCAGAAATTTCACTTATTTCAGGGAAATAAGTCAGAAGTTTTTCTTACTTTGGGGCAAAAAAGACAGAAATTCCCTTTGTTTTCAGGGAAAAAGACAGAAATTCCACTTATTCAGAGGCAAAAATGCAGAAATTCCCCTTATTTTGGAGCAAAAATGAAGAAATTTTCCTTATTTATGGCAAAAAAATATGCATTCTTCTTATTTTCGGGCAAAAAGGCAGAAATTCCCTTTGTTTTGGGGGAAAAAGACAGAAATTCCACTTATTTAGAGGCAAAAAAGCAGAAATTCCCCATATTTTGGAGCAAAATTGCAGAAATTTCCCTAATTGTGGGGCAAAAAGGCAGAAATTCCCTATATGTTAGGGCAAAACGACAGAAATTCTCCTCATTTGGGGGCAAAATTCAGAAATTCCATTTATTTTGGGGCAAAATTCCCAAAATTCCCCTTATTTTGGGGCAAAATTGCAGAAATTTCAATTATTTTGGGGCAAAATTGCAGAAATTTCACTTTTTTCAGGGAAAAAAGGCCGAAATTTTCCGATTTTAGGGGCAAAAAGTCAGAAATTCCTAATATTTTTAGGCAAAAATGCAGAAATTCCTCTTATTTTGAAGTAAAAAGGCTGAAATTCCCCTTATTTGGGGGCAAAAAATGCAGAAATTTCTCTTATACTGGGGCAAAATTGCAGAAATTTCACTTATTTCAGGGTAATAATTCAGAAATTTTCCTTATTTTGGGGCAAAAAATACAGAAATTCCATTTGTATGGGTGGAAAAAGACAGAAATTCCATTTATTTAGAGGCAAAAAAGCAGAAATTCCCTTTATTTTGAGGTAAAAAGGCTGAAATTCCCATTATTTTGAGGTAAAAAGGCTGAAATTCCCCTTATTTGGGGGCAAAAAGGCAGAAATTTCCCATATTTTGGGGCAAAATTGCAGAAATTTCACTTATTTCAGGGTACTAAGTCAGAAATTTTTCTTACTTTGGGGCAAAAAAGACAGAAATTCCCTTTGTTTTCAGGGAAAAAGACAGAAATTCCACTTATTTAGAGGCAAAAATGCAGAAATTCCCCTTATTTTGGAGCAAAAATGAAGAAATTTTCCTTTTTTATGGCAAAAAGGTATGCATTCTTCTTATTTTCAGGCAAAAAGGCAGAAATTCCCCCTATTTTAGAGCAAAATTGCAGAAATTCCCTATATGTTGGGGCAAAAAGACAGAAATTCTCCTTATTTTGGGGCAAAACTCAGAAATTCCACTTATTTTGGACAAAATTTCAGAAATTTCCCTTATTTTTGGCCAAAATTGCAGAAATTTCACTTATTTTGGGGCAAAATTGCAGAAATTTCACATATTTCAGGGAAAAAAAGCAGAAATTTTCTTATTTTGGGGCAAAAAGGCAGAAACTTCCCATATTTTGAGGCAAAAATGCAGAAATTCCCCTTATTTTGAGGTAAAAATGCTGAAATTCCCCTTATTTGGGGGCAAAAAGGCAGAAATTTCCCATATTTTGGGGAAAAATTGCAGAAATTTCACTTATTTCAGGGTACTAAGTCAGAAATTTTTCTTACTTTGGGGCAAAAAAGACAGAAATTCCCTTTGTTTTCAGGGAAAAAGACAGAAATTCCACTTATTTAGAGGCAAAAATGCAGAAATTCCCCTTATTTTGGAGTAAAAATGAAGAAATTTCCCTTTTTTATGGCAAAAAGGTATGCATTCTTCTTATTTTCGGGCAAAAAGGCAGAAATTATCCCTATTTTAGAGCAAAATTGCAGAAATTCCCCTAATTGTGGGGCAAAAAGTCAGAAATTCCCTATATGTTGGGGCAAAATACAGAAATTCTCCTTATTTTGGTGAAAAACTCAGAAATTCCACTTATTTTGGGGCAAAATTGCAGAAATTTCCCTTATTTTGGGGCAAAATTGCAGAAATTTCACTTATTTTGGGGCAAAATTGCACAAATTTCACTTTTTTCAGGGTAATAAGTCAGAAATTTTCCTTATTTTGGGGCAAAAAAGACAGAAATTCCCTATGTTCTGGGGGAAAAAGACAGTAATTCCACTTTTTTAGAGGCAAAAAAGCAGAAATTCCTTTTATTTTAGAGTAAAAATGAAGAAATTTCTTTTTTTTGTGGCAAAAGTTATACATTCCCTTTATTTTCGGGCAAAAAGGCAGAAATTCCCCGTATTTTGGAGCAAACTTGCAGATATTCCCCTAATTGTGGGGCAAAAAAGCAGAAATTCCCTATATGTTGGGGCAAAAAGACAGAAATTCTCCTTATTTTGGGGCAAAACTCAGAAATTTCACTTATTTTGGGGCAAAATTCCAGAAATTTCCCTTATTTTGGGGCAAAATTGCAGAAATTTCACTTATTTTCAGGCAAAATTACATAAATTTCACTTATTTCAGAAAAAAAGCAGAATTTTCTTATTTTGGTGCAAAAAGGCAGAAATTTCTTTTATTTTGTTACAAAATTGCAGAAATTTTTCTTATTTTGGGGCAAAAAGGCAGAAATCTCCCATATTTTGGGGCAAAAATGCAGAAATTCCCCTTATTTTGAGGTAAAAAGGCTGAAATTCCCCTTATTTGGGGGCAAAAGGGCAGAAATTTCCCTTATTTTGAGGCAAAATTGCAGAAATTTCACTTATTTCAGAGAAAAAAAGCAAAAACTTTTCTTATTTTAGGGCAAAATGCAGAAATTCCCATTATTTTGGGGCAAAAGGCAGAAATTCACCTTATTTTGTGGTAAAATTGCAGACATTTCACATATTTCAGGGCAAAAAGGTAGAAATTCCCCTTATTTGGGGGCAAAAAGGCAGAAATTCCCCTTATTTTGGGATAAAATTGCAGAAATGTCCCTTGTTTGGGGGCAAAAAGGCAGAAAATCCCCTTAATTTTTGGCAAAAAAGCAGAAATTTCCCGTATTTTGGAGCAAAATTGCAGAAATTCCCCTAATATTGGGGCAAAAATGCAGAAATTCCTATTATTTGGGGCAAATCGGCAGAAGTTCCCCTTATTTTCGGAAAAAGAGGCAGAAATTCCCAGTATTTTGAAGCAAAATTGCAGAAACTCCCCTAATTTTGGGGCAAAAAGGCAGAAATTCCCTATATGTTAGGGCAAAACGACAGAAATTCTCCTTATTTTGGGGCAAAATTCAGAAATTCCATTTCTTTTGGTGCAAAATTCCCAAAATTTCCTTTATTTTGGGGCAAAATTGCAGGAATTTCAATTATTTTGGGGCAAAATTGCAGAAATTTCACTTTTTTCCGGGAAAAAAGGCCGAAATTTTCCGTTTTTGGGAACAAAAAGGCAGAAATTCCTAATATTTTGTGGCAAAAATGCAGAAATTTCCCTTATTTTGAGGTAAAAAGGCTGAAATTCCCCTTATTTGGGGGCAAAAATGCAGAAATTTCTCTTATACTGGGGCAAAATTGCAGAAATTTCACTTATTTTGGGGCAAAATTGCAGAAATTTCACTTATTTCAGGGAAAAAAAGCAGAAATTTTCTTATTTTGGGGCAAAAAGGCAGAAATTTCCCATATTTTAAGGCAAAATTGCAGAAATTCCCCTTATTTTGAGTTAAAAAGGCTGAAATTCTCCTTATTTGGGGGCAAAAAGGCAGAAATTTCCCATATTTTGGGGCAAAATTGCAGAAATTTCACTTATTTCAGGGTACCAAGTCAGAAATTTTTCTTACTTTGGGGCAAAAAAGACAGAAATTCCCTTTGTTTTCAGGGAAAAAGACAGAAATTCCACTTATTTAGAGGCAAAAATGCAGAAATTCCCCTTATTTTGGAGCAAAAATGAAGAAATTTCCCTTTTTTATGGCAAAAAGGTATGCATTCTTCTTATTATCGGGCAAAAAGGCAGAAATTCCCCCTATTTTAGAGCAAAATTGCAGAAATTCCCCTAATTGTGGGGCAAAAAGTCAGAAAGTCCCTATATGTTGGGGCAAAAAGACAGAAATTCTCCTTATTTTAAAGCAAAACTCAGAAATTTCACTTATTTTGGGGCAAAATTACAGAAATTTCACTTATTTCAAAAAAAAGCAGAAATTTTCTTATTTTGGGGCAAAAAGGCAAAAATTTCTTTTATTTTGGTACAAAATTGCAGAAATTATTCTTATTTTGAAGCAAAAAAGCAGAAATTTCTCATATTTTGGGGCAAAATTGCAGAAAATTTCCTTATTTTGAGGTAAAAAGGCTAAAATTCCCCTTATTTGGTTGCAAAAAGGCAGAAATTTTCCTTATTTTGGGGAAAAATTGCAGAAATTTGACTTATTTCAGGGAAATAAGTCAGAAGTTTTTCTTACTTTGGGGCAAAAAAGACAGAAATTCCCTTTGTTTTCAGGGAAAAAGACAGAAATTCCACTTATTAAGAGGCAAAAATGCAGAAATTCCCCTTATTTTGGAGCAAAAATGAAGAAATTTCCCTTTTTTATGGCAAAAAGGTATGCATTCTTCTTGTTTTCGGGCAAAAAGGCAGAAATTCCCCGTTTTTTGGAGCAAAATTGCAGAAATTCCCCTAATTTTGGGGCAAAAAGGCAGAAATTCCCTATATGTTAGTGCAAAACGACAGAAATTCTCCTTATTTTGGGGCAAAATTCAGAAATTCCATTTCTTTTGGTGCAAAATTCCCAAAATTTCCCTTATTTTGGGGCAAAATTGCAGAAATTTCAATTATTTTGGGGCAAAATTGCAGAAATTTCACTTTTTTCCGGGAAAAAAGGCCGAAATTTTCCGTTTTTGGGAACAAAAAGGCAGAAATTCCTAATATTTTGTGGCAAAAATGCAGAAATTTTCCTTATTTTGAGGTAAAAAGGCTGAAATTCCCCTTATTTGGGGGCAAAAATGCAGAAATTTCTCTTATACTGGGGCAAAATTGCAGAAATTTCACTAATTTTGGGGCAAAATTGCAGAAATTTCACTTATTTCAGGGAAAAAAAGCAGAAATTTTCTTATTTTGGGGCAAAAAGGCAGAAATTTCCCATATTTTGAGGCAAAAATGCAGAAATTCCTTTTATTTTGAGTTAAAAAGGCTGAAATTCTCCTTATTTGGGGGCAAAAAGGCAGAAATTTCCCATATTTTGGGGCAAAATTGCAGAAATTTCACTTATTTCAGGGTACCAAGTCAGAAATTTTTCTTACTTTGGGGCAAAAAAGACAGAAATTCCCTTTGTTTTCAGGGAAAAAGACAGAAATTCCACTTATTTAGAGGCAAAAATGCAGAAATTCCCCTTATTTTGGAGCAAAAATGAAGAAATTTCCCTTTTTTATGGCAAAAAGGTATGCATTCTTCTTATTTTCGGGCAAAAAGGCAGAAATTCCCCCTATTTTAGAGCAAAATTGCAGAAATTCCCCTAATTGTGGGGCAAAAAGTCAGAAAGTCC
This sequence comes from Micromys minutus, assembly GCF_963924665.1. Classification (NCBI taxonomy): domain Eukaryota; kingdom Metazoa; phylum Chordata; class Mammalia; order Rodentia; family Muridae; genus Micromys; species Micromys minutus. Next base: position 2,156,655 of record NW_027667812.1, on the reverse strand, counting down.
CTATATGTTGGGGCAAAAAGACAGAAATTCTCCTTATTTTAAAGCAAAACTCAGAAATTTCACTTATTTTGGGGCAAAATTACAGAAATTTCACTTATTTCAAAAAAAAGCAGAAATTTTCTTATTTTGGGGCAAAAAGGCAAAAATTTCTTTTATTTTGGTACAAAATTGCAGAAATTATTCTTATTTTGAAGCAAAAAAGCAGAAATTTCTCATATTTTGGGGCAAAATTGCAGAAAATTTTTTTATTTTGAGGTAAAAAGGCTAAAATTCCCCTTATTTGGTTGCAAAAAGGCAGAAATTTTCCTTATTTTGGGGAAAAATTGCAGAAATTTCACTTATTTCAGGGAAATAAGTCAGAAGTTTTTCTTACTTTGGGGCAAAAAAGACAGAAATTCCCTTTGTTTTCAGGGAAAAAGACAGAAATTCCACTTATTCAGAGGCAAAAATGCAGAAATTCCCCTTATTTTGGAGCAAAAATGAAGAAATTTTCCTTATTTATGGCAAAAAAATATGCATTCTTCTTATTTTCGGGCAAAAAGGCAGAAATTCCCTTTGTTTTGGGGGAAAAAGACAGAAATTCCACTTATTTAGAGGCAAAAAAGCAGAAATTCCCCATATTTTGGAGCAAAATTGCAGAAATTTCCCTAATTGTGGGGCAAAAAGGCAGAAATTCCCTATATGTTAGGGCAAAACGACAGAAATTCTCCTCATTTGGGGGCAAAATTCAGAAATTCCATTTATTTTGGGGCAAAATTCCCAAAATTCCCCTTATTTTGGGGCAAAATTGCAGAAATTTCAATTATTTTGGGGCAAAATTGCAGAAATTTCACTTTTTTCAGGGAAAAAAGGCCGAAATTTTCCGATTTTAGGGGCAAAAAGTCAGAAATTCCTAATATTTTTAGGCAAAAATGCAGAAATTCCTCTTATTTTGAAGTAAAAAGGCTGAAATTCCCCTTATTTGGGGGCAAAAAATGCAGAAATTTCTCTTATACTGGGGCAAAATTGCAGAAATTTCACTTATTTCAGGGTAATAATTCAGAAATTTTCCTTATTTTGGGGCAAAAAATACAGAAATTCCATTTGTATGGGTGGAAAAAGACAGAAATTCCATTTATTTAGAGGCAAAAAAGCAGAAATTCCCTTTATTTTGAGGTAAAAAGGCTGAAATTCCCATTATTTTGAGGTAAAAAGGCTGAAATTCCCCTTATTTGGGGGCAAAAAGGCAGAAATTTCCCATATTTTGGGGCAAAATTGCAGAAATTTCACTTATTTCAGGGTACTAAGTCAGAAATTTTTCTTACTTTGGGGCAAAAAAGACAGAAATTCCCTTTGTTTTCAGGGAAAAAGACAGAAATTCCACTTATTTAGAGGCAAAAATGCAGAAATTCCCCTTATTTTGGAGCAAAAATGAAGAAATTTTCCTTTTTTATGGCAAAAAGGTATGCATTCTTCTTATTTTCAGGCAAAAAGGCAGAAATTCCCCCTATTTTAGAGCAAAATTGCAGAAATTCCCTATATGTTGGGGCAAAAAGACAGAAATTCTCCTTATTTTGGGGCAAAACTCAGAAATTCCACTTATTTTGGACAAAATTTCAGAAATTTCCCTTATTTTTGGCCAAAATTGCAGAAATTTCACTTATTTTGGGGCAAAATTGCAGAAATTTCACTTATTTCAGGGAAAAAAAGCAGAAATTTTCTTATTTTGGGGCAAAAAGGCAGAAACTTCCCATATTTTGAGGCAAAAATGCAGAAATTCCCCTTATTTTGAGGTAAAAATGCTGAAATTCCCCTTATTTGGGGGCAAAAAGGCAGAAATTTCCCATATTTTGGGGAAAAATTGCAGAAATTTCACTTATTTCAGGGTACTAAGTCAGAAATTTTTCTTACTTTGGGGCAAAAAAGACAGAAATTCCCTTTGTTTTCAGGGAAAAAGACAGAAATTCCACTTATTTAGAGGCAAAAATGCAGAAATTCCCCTTATTTTGGAGTAAAAATGAAGAAATTTCCCTTTTTTATGGCAAAAAGGTATGCATTCTTCTTATTTTCGGGCAAAAAGGCAGAAATTCCCCCTATTTTAGAGCAAAATTGCAGAAATTCCCCTAATTGTGGGGCAAAAAGTCAGAAATTCCCTATATGTTGGGGCAAAATACAGAAATTCTCCTTATTTTGGTGAAAAACTCAGAAATTCCACTTATTTTGGGGCAAAATTGCAGAAATTTCCCTTATTTTGGGGCAAAATTGCAGAAATTTCACTTATTTTGGGGCAAAATTGCACAAATTTCACTTTTTTCAGGGTAATAAGTCAGAAATTTTCCTTATTTTGGGGCAAAAAAGACAGAAATTCCCTATGTTCTGGGGGAAAAAGACAGTAATTCCACTTTTTTAGAGGCAAAAAAGCAGAAATTCCTTTTATTTTAGAGTAAAAATGAAGAAATTTCTTTTTTTTGTGGCAAAAGTTATACATTCCCTTTATTTTCGGGCAAAAAGGCAGAAATTCCCCGTATTTTGGAGCAAACTTGCAGATATTCCCCTAATTGTGGGGCAAAAAAGCAGAAATTCCCTATATGTTGGGGCAAAAAGACAGAAATTCTCCTTATTTTGGGGCAAAACTCAGAAATTTCACTTATTTTGGGGCAAAATTCCAGAAATTTCCCTTATTTTGGGGCAAAATTGCAGAAATTTCACTTATTTTCAGGCAAAATTACATAAATTTCACTTATTTCAGAAAAAAAGCAGAATTTTCTTATTTTGGTGCAAAAAGACAGAAATTCTCCTTATTTTGTTACAAAATTGCAGAAATTTTTCTTATTTTGGGGCAAAAAGGCAGAAATCTCCCATATTTTGGGGCAAAAATGCAGAAATTCCTCTTATTTTGAGGTAAAAAGGCTGAAATTCCCCTTATTTGGGGGCAAAAGGGCAGAAATTTCCCTTATTTTGAGGCAAAATTGCAGAAATTTCACTTATTTCAGAGAAAAAAAGCAAAAACTTTTCTTATTTTAGGGCAAAATGCAGAAATTCCCATTATTTTGGGGCAAAAGGCAGAAATTCACCTTATTTTGTGGTAAAATTGCAGACATTTCACATATTTCAGGGCAAAAAGGTAGAAATTCCCCTTATTTGGGGGCAAAAAGGCAGAAATTCCCCTTATTTTGGGATAAAATTGCAGAAATGTCCCTTGTTTGGGGGCAAAAAGGCAGAAAATCCCCTTAATTTTTGGCAAAAAAGCAGAAATTTCCCGTATTTTGGAGCAAAATTGCAGAAATTCCCCTAATATTGGGGCAAAAATGCAGAAATTCCTATTATTTGGGGCAAATCGGCAGAAGTTCCCCTTATTTTCGGAAAAAGAGGCAGAAATTCCCAGTATTTTGAAGCAAAATTGCAGAAACTCCCCTAATTTTGGGGCAAAAAGGCATAAATTTCTCATATTTTGGGGCAAAAATGCAGAAATTTTTCTTATTTTGAGGTAAAAAGGCTGAAATTCCCCTTATTTGGGGGCAAAAAGAAGAATTTCTCTTATTTTGGGGCAAAATTGCAGAAATTTCACTTATTTCAGAGTAATAAGTCAGAAATTTTCATTATTTTGGGGCAAAAAAAAACAGAAATTCCCTTTGTTTTGGGGGGAAAAGACAGAAATTCCACTTTTTTAGAGGCAAAAAAGCAGAAATAACTTTTATTTTGGAGTAAAAATGTAGAAATTTCCCTTTTTTATGGCAAAAAGGTATGCATTCTTCTTATTTTCGGGCAAAAAGGCAGAAATTCCCCGTATTTTCGAGCAAAATTGCAAAAATTCCCCTAATTTTAGGGCAAAAAGGCAGAAATTCCCTATATGTTGGGGCAAAAAGACAGAAATTCTCCTTATTTTGGGGCAAAACTCAGAAATTCCACTTATTTTGGGGCAAAATTCTAGAAATTTTTCTTATTTTAAAGCAAAATTGCAAAAATTTCACTTATTTTGGGGTAAAATTGCAGAAATTTCAATTATTTCAGGGATAAAAGGCAGAAATTTTTCTTATTTTGGGGCAAAAAGGAAAAATTTCCTAATATTTTGTGGCAAAAATGCCGAAATTCCCCTTATTTTGAGGTAAAAAAGCTGAAATTTCCCTTATTTGGGTGCAAAAAGTCAGAAATTTCCCTTATTTTGGGGCAAAATTGCAGAAATTTCACTTATTTCAGGGTAATAAGTCAGAAATTTTCCTTATTTTGGGGCCAAAAGGACAGAAATTCCCTTTGTTTTGGGGGAAAAAGACAGAAATTCCACTTATTTAGAGGCAAAAATGCAGAAATTCCCCTTATTTTGGAGCAAAAATGAAGAAATTTCCCTTTTTTATGGCAAAAAGGTATGCATTCTTCATATTTTTGGGCAAAAAGGCAGAAATTCCCCGTATTTTGAAGCAAAATTGCAGAAATTCCCCTAATTGTGGGGCAAAAAAACAGAAATTCCCTATATGTTGGGGCAAAAAGACAGAAATTCTCCTTATTTTGGGGTAAAACTCAGAAAATCCACTTATTTTGGGGGCAAAATTCCAGAAATTTCCCTTATTTTGGGGCAAAATTGCAGAAATTTTACTTATTTTGGGGCAAAATTGCAGAAATTTCACTTATTTCAGAAAAATAAGCAGAATTTATTTATTTTGGTGCAAAAAGGCAGAAATTTCTTTTATTTTGGTGCAAATTGCAGAAATTTTTCTTATTTTGGGGCAAAAAGGCAGAAATCTTCATATTTTGGGGCAAAAATGCAGAAATTCCTCTTATTTTGAGGTAAAAAGTCTGAAATTTCCCTTATTTGGGGGCAAAAAGGAAGAAATTTCCCTTATTTTGAGGCAAAATTGCAGAAATTTCACTTATTTCAGGATAATAAGTCACAAATTTTCGTTATTTTGGGGCAAAAGAGACAGAAATTTCCTTTGTTTTGGGGGAAAAAAACAGAAATTCCACTTTTTTAGAGGCAAAAAAAGCAGAAATTCCTTTTATTTTGGAGTAAAAATGAAGAAATTTCCCTTTTTTTGTGGCAAAAGGTATACATTCCACTTATTTTTGGGCTAAAAAGCAGAAATTACCCGTATTTTGGAGCAAAATTGCAGAAATTCCCCTAATTGTAGGGCAAGAAGGGAGAAATTCCCTATATGTTGGGGCAAAAAGAAACAAATTCTCCTTATTTTGGGTCAAAACTCAGAAATTCTACTGATATTGGGGCAAAATTCCAGAAATTTCCCTTATTTTGGGGCAAAATTGCAGAAATTTCACTTATTTTTGGGCAAAATTGCAGAAATTTCACTTATTTCAGAAAAAAAAGCAGAAATTTTCTTATTTTGGTGCAAAAAGGCGGAAATTTCTTTTAAATTGGTACAAAATTGCAGAAATTTTTCTTATTTTGGGGCAAAAAGGCAGAAATCTCCCATATTTTGGGGCAAAAATGCAGAAATTTCTCTTATTTTGAGGTAAAAAGGCTGAAATTCCCCTTATTTGGGGGCAAAAAGGCAGAAATTTCCCTTATTTTGGGGCAAAATTGCAGAAATTTCACTTAATTCAGGGTAATAAGTCAGAAATTTTCCTTATTTTGGGGCAAAAAATACAGAAATTCCCTTTGTTTTGGGGGAAAAAGACAGAAATTCCACTTATTTAGAGGCAAAAAAGCAGAAATTCCCCTTATTTTGTAGCAAAACTGAAGAAATTTCTATTTTTTATGGCAAAAAGGTATGCATTCTTCTTATTTTCGGGCAAAAAGGCAGAAATTCCCCGTATTTTGGAGCAAAATTGCAGAAATTTTTCTAATTGTGGGGCAAGAAGGGGGAAATTCCCTATATGTTGGGGCAAAAAGACAGAAATTCTCCTTATTTTGGGGCAAAACTCAGAAATTCCACTTATTTTGGTGCAAAATTCCAGAAATTTCCCTTATTTTAGGGCAAAATTGCAGAAATTTCACTTATTTTGGGGCAAAATTGCAGAAATTTAACTTATTTCAGAAAAAAATTCAGAAATTTTTCTATTTTGGTGCAAAAAGGCAGAAATTTCTTTTATTTTGGTACAAAATTGCAGAAATTTTTCTTATTTTGGGGCAAAAAGGCAGATCCCCCATATTTTGAGGCAAAATTGCAGAAATTCCTCTTATTTTGAGGTAATAAGGCTGAAATTTCCCTTATTTGGGGGCAAAAAGGCAGAAATTTCCCTTATTTTGAGGCAAAATTGCAGAAATTTCACTTATTTCAGGGTAATAAGTCAGAAATTTTCTTTATTTTGGGGCAAAAAAGACAGAAATTCCCTTTGTTTTGGGAGAAAAAGACAGAAATTCCACTTTTTTAGAGGCAAAAAAGCAGAAATTCCTTTTATTTTGGAGTAAAAATGAAGAAATTTCCCTTTTTTATGGCAAAAAGGTATGCATTCCACTTATTTTCGGGCAAAAAGGCAGAAATTACCCGTATTTTGGAGCAATATTGCAGAAATTCCCCTAATTGTAGGGCAAAGAGGCAGAAATTCCCTATATTTTAGGGCAAAAAGACAGAAATTCTCCTTATTTTGGGGCAAAACTCAGAAATTCTACTTATTTTGGGGCAAAATTCCAGAAATTTCCCTTATTTTGGGGCAAAATTGCAGAAATTTCACTTATTTTGGGGCAAAATTGCAGAAATTTCACTTATTTCAGGGTAATAAGTCAGAAATTTTCCTTATTTTGGGGCCAAAAAGACAGAAATTCCCTTTGTTTTGGGGGAGAAAGACAGAAATTCCACTTATTTAGAGGCAAAAAAGCAGAAATTCCTCTTATTTTGGAGCAAAATTGCAGAAATTCCCCTAATTGTGGGGCAAAAAGGCAGAAATTCCCTATATGTTGGGGCAAAAAGAAACAAATTCTCCTTATTTTGGGTCAAAACTCAGAAATTCCACTGATATTGGGGCAAAATTCCAGAAATTTCCCGTATTTTGGGGCAAAATTGCAGAAATTTCACTTATTTTGGGGCAAAATTGCAGAAATTTCACTTATTTCAGAAAAAAAAGCAGGAATTTTCTTATTTTGTTGCAAAAAGGCGGAAATTTCTTTTATTTTGGTACCAAATTGCAGAAATTTTTCTTATTTTGGGGCAAAAAGGCAGAAATCTCCCATATTTTGGGGCAAAAATGCAGAAATTTCTCTTATTTTGAGGTAAAAAGGCTGAAATTCCCCTTATTTGGGGGCAAAAAGGCAGAAATTTCCCTTATTTTGGGGCAAAATTGCAGAAATTTCACTTATTTCAGGCTAATAAGTCAGAAATTTTCCTTATTTTGGGGCAAAAAAGACAGAAATTTCCTTTGTTTTGGGGGATAAAAACAGAAATACCACTTATTTAGAGGCAAAAAGGCAGAAATTCCCTATATGTTGGGGCAAAAAGACAGAAATTCTCCTTATTTTGGGGCAAAACTCAGAAATTCCACTTATTTTGGGGCAAAATTCTAGAAATTTTTCTTATTTTAAAGCAAAATTGCAAAAATTTCACTTATTTTGGGGTAAAATTGCAGAAATTTCACTTATTTCAGGGCTAAAAGGCAGAAATTTTTCTTATTTTGGGGCAAAAAGGAAAAATTTCCTAATATTTTGTGGCAAAAATGCCGAAATTCCCCTTATTTTGAGGTAAAAAAGCTGAAATTTCCCTTATTTGGGGGCAAAAAGGCAGAAATTTCCCTTATTTTGGGGCAAAATTGCAGAAATTTCACTTATTTCAGGGTAATAAGTCAGAAATTTTCCTTATTTTGGGGCCAAAAGGACAGAAATTCCCTTTGTTTTGGGGGAAAAAGACAGAAATTCCACTTATTTAGAGGCAAAAATGCAGAAATTCCCCTTATTTTGGAGCAAAAATGAAGAAATTTCCCTTTTTTATGGCAAAAAGGTATGCATTCTTCTTATTTTTGGGCAAAAAGGCAGAAATTCCCCGTATTTTGAAGCAAAATTGCAGAAATTCCCCTAATTGTGGGGCAAAAAAACCGAAATTCCCTATATGTTGGGGCAAAAAGACAGAAATTCTCCTTATTTTGGGGTAAAACTCAGAAATTCCACTTATTTTGGGGGCAAAATTCCAGAAATTTCCCTTATTTTGGGGCAAAATTGCAGAAATTTTACTTATTTTGGGGCAAAATTGCAGAAATTTCACTTATTTCAGAAAAATAAGCAGAATTTATTTATTTTGGTGCAAAAAGGCAGAAATTTCTTTTATTTTGGTACAAATTGCAAAAATTTTACTTATTTTGAGGCAAAAAGGCAGAAATCTTCATATTTTGGGGCAAAAATGCAGAAATTCCTCTTATTTTGAGGTAAAAAGTCTGAAATTTCCCTTATTTGGGGGCAAAAAGGAAGAAATTTCCCTTATTTTGAGGCAAAATTGCAGAAATTTCACTTATTTCAGGATAATAAGTCAGAAATTTTCGTTATTTTGGGGCAAAAGAGACAGAAATTTCCTTTGTTTTGGGGGAAAAAAACAGAAATTCCACTTTTTTAGAGGCAAAAAAAGCAGAAATTCCTTTTATTTTGGAGTAAAAATAAAGAAATTTCCCTTTTTTGTGGCAAAAGGTATACATTCCACTTATTTTTGGGCTAAAAAGCAGAAATTACCCGTATTTTGGAGCAAAATTGCAGAAATTCCCCTAATTGTAGGGCAAGAAGGGAGAAATTCCCTATATGTTGGGGCAAAAAGAAACAAATTCTCCTTATTTTGGGTCAAAACTCAGAAATTCTACTGATATTGGGGCAAAATTCCAGAAATTTCCCTTATTTTGGGGCAAAATTGCAGAAATTTCACTTATTTTTGGGCAAAATTGCAGAAATTTCACTTATTTCAGAAAAAAAAGCAGAAATTTTCTTATTTTGGTGCAAAAAGGCGGAAATTTCTTTTAAATTGGTACAAAATTGCAGAAATTTTTCTTATTTTGGGGCAAAAAGGCAGAAATCTCCCATATTTTGGGGCAAAAATGCAGAAATTTCTCTTATTTTGAGGTAAAAAGGCTGAAATTCCCCTTATTTGGGGGCAAAAAGGCAGAAATTTCCTTTATTTTGGGGCAAAATTGCAGAAATTTCACTTATTTCAGGGTAATAAGTCAGAAATTTTCCTTATTTTGGGGCAAAAAAGACAGAAATTCCCTTTGTTTTGGGGGAAAAAGACAGAAATTCCACTTATTTAGAGGCAAAAAAGCAGAAATTCCCCTTATTTTGTAGCAAAACTGAAGAAATTTCTATTTTTTATGGCAAAAAGGTATGCATTCTTCTTATTTTCGGGCAAAAAGGCAGAAATTCCCCGTATTTTGGAGCAAAATTGCAGAAATTTTTCTAATTGTGGGGCAAGAAGGGGGAAATTCCCTATATGTTGGGGCAAAAAGACAGAAATTCTCCTTATTTTGGGGCAAAACTCAGAAATTCCACTTATTTTGGTGCAAAATTCCAGAAATTTCCCTTATTTTAGGGCAAAATTGCAGAAATTTCACTTATTTTGGGGCAAAATTGCAGAAATTTAACTTATTTCAGAAAAAAATTCAGAAATTTTTCTATTTTGGTGCAAAAAGGCAGAAATTTCTTTTATTTTGGTACAAAATTGCAGAAATTTTTCTTATTTTGGGGCAAAAAGTCAGAAATCTCTCATATTTAGGGGAAAAATGCAGAAATTCCTCTTATTTTGAGGTAAAAGGCTGAAATTCCTTTTATTTGGGGGCAAAAAGGCAGAAATTTCCCTTATTTTGAGGCAAAATTGCAGAAATTTCACTTATTTCAGGGTAATAAGTCAGAAATTTTCTCAATTTTGGGGCAAAAAAGACAGAAATTCCCTTTGTTTTGGGGGAAAAAGACAGAAATTCCACATTTTTAGAGGCAAAAAAGCAGAAATTCCTTTTATTTTGGAGTAAAAATGAAGAAATTTCCCTTTTTTGTGGCAAAAGGTCTGCATTCCACTTATTTTTGGGCTAAAAAGCAGAAATTACCTGTATTTTAGAGCAAAATTGCAGAAATTCCTCTAATTGTAAGGCAAAATGGCAGAAATTCCCTATATGTTAGGGCAAAGAGACAGAAATTCTCTTTATTTTTGGGGCAAAACTCAGAAATTCTATTTATTTGGGGCAAAATTCCAGAAATTTCTCTTATTTTGGATCAAAATTGCAGAAATTTCACTTATTTTGGTGCAAAATTGCAGAAATTTAACTTATTTCACAAAAAAATTCAGAAATTTTCGTATTTTGGTGCAAAAAGGCAGAATTATCTTTTATTTTAATAAAAAATTGCAGAAATTTTTCTTATTTTGGGGCAAAAAGGCAGAAATCTCCCATATTTTGGGGCAAAAATGAAGATATTCCTCTTATTTTGAGGTAAAAAGGCTGAAATTTCCTTTATTTGGGGGCAAAAAGGCAGAAATTTCCCTTATTTTGAGGAAAATTGCAGAAATTTCACTTATTTCAGGGTAATAAGTCAGAAATTTTCGTTATTTTGGGGCAAAAAACACAGAAATTCCCTTTGTTTTGGGGGAAAAAGACAGAAATTCCACTTTTTTAGAGGCAAAAAAGCAGAAATTCCTTTTATTTTGGAGTAAAAATGAAGAAATTTCTTTTTTTGTGGCAAAAGGTATACATTCCACTTATTTTTGGGCTAAAAAGCAGAAATTACCCGTATTTTGGAGCAAAATTGCAGAAAATCCCCTAATTGTGGGGCAAAGAGGCAGAAATTCCCTATATGTTAGGGCAAAGAGACAGAAATTCTCCTTATTTTGGGGCAAAATTCAGAAATTCCACTTATTTTGCGGCAAAATTCTAGAAATTTCCCTTATTTTGGGGCAAAATTGCAGAAATTTCACTTATTTTGGGGCAAAATTGCAGTAATTTCACTTATTTTGGGGCAAAATTGCAGAAATTCCAAATATTTTGTGGCAAAAATGCAGAAATTCCCCTTATTTTAAGGTAAAAAGGCAGAAATTCCCCTTATTTGGGGGTAAAAAACAGAAATTTCCCTTATTTTGGGGCAAAATTGCAGAAATTTCACTTATTTCAGAAAAAAATTCAGAAATTTTCCTATTTTGGTGCAAAAAGGCAGAAATTTCTATTTTGGTACAAAATTGCAGAAATTTTTCTTTTTTTGGGGCAAAAAGGCACAAATCTCCCATATTTTGGGGAAAAAATGCAGAAATTCCTCTTATTTTGAGGTAAAAAGGTAGAAATTTCCCTTATTTGGGGGAAAAAGGCAGAAATTTCTTTTATTTTGAGGCAAAATTGCAGAAATTTCACTTATTTCAGTGTAATAAGTCAGAAATTTTCCTTATTTTGGGGCAAAAAAGACAGAAATTCCCTTTGTTTTGGGGGAAAAAGACAGAAATTCCACTTTTATAGCGGCAAAAAAGCAGAAATTCATTTTATTTTGGAGTAAAAATGAAGAAATTTCTTTTTTTTGTGGCAAAAGATATACATTCCCCTTATTTTCAGGCTAAAAAGCAGAAATTCCCCGTATTTTGGAGTAAAATTACAGAAATTCCCCTAATTGTGGGGCAAAAAGGCAGAAATTTCCGATATGTTAGGGCAAAAAGACAGAAATTCTTTTTATTTTGGGGCTAAACTCAGAAATTCCACTTATTTTGGGGCAAAATTCCAGAAATTTCCCTTATTTTGGGGCAAAATTGCAGAAATTTCACTTATTTTGGGGCAAAATTGCAGAAATTTCACTTATTTCAGGGTAATAAGTCAGAAATTTTCCTTATTTTGTGGCCAAAAAGACAGAAATTTCCTTTGTTTTGGGGTGAAAAAGATAGAAATTCCACTTATTTAGAGGCAAAAAAGCAGAAATTCCTCTTATTTTGGAGCAAAAATGAAGAAATTTCCTTTTTTTATGGCAAAAAGGTATGCATTCTTCTTATTTTCGGGCAAAAAGGCAGAAATTCCCAGTATTTTGGAGCAAAATTGCAGAAATTCCCCTAATTGTGGGGCAAAAAAGCAGAAATTCCTCATATGTTGGGGCAAAAAGAAACAAATTCTCCTTATTTTGGGGCAAAACTCAGAAATTCCACTGATATTGGGGCAAAATTCCAGAAATTTCCCTTATTTTGGGGCAAAATTGCAGAAATTTCACTTATTTTGGGGCAAAATTGCAGAAATTTCACTTATTTCAGAAAAAAAAGCAGAAATTTTCTTATTTTGGTGCAAAAAGGCGGAAATTTCTTTTATTTTGGTACAAAATTGCAGAAATTTTTCTTATATTGGGGCAAAAAGGCAGAAATCTCCCATATTTTGGGGCAAAAATGAAGAAATTTCTCTTATTTTGAGGTAAAAAGGCTGAAATTCCCATTATTTGGGGGCAAAAAGGCAGAAATTTCCCTTATTTTGAGGCAAAATTGCAGAAATTTCACTTATTTCAGTGTAATAAGTCAGAAATTTTCTTTATTTTGGGGCAAAAAAGACAGAAATTCTTTTTGTTTTGAGGGAAAAAGGCAGAAATTCCACTTTTTTAGCGGCAAAAAAGCAAAAATTCATTTTATTTTGGAGTAAAAATGAAGAAATTTCTTTTTTTTTGTGGCAAAAAGTATACATTCCCCTTATTTTCAGGCTAAAAAGCAGAAATTCCCCGTATTTTGGAGCAAAATTGCAGAAATTCCCCTAATTGTGGGGCAAAAAGGCAGAAATTGCCTATATGTTGGGGCAAAAATACAGAAATTCTCCTAATTTTGGGGCAAAACTCAGAAATTCCACTTATTTTGGGGCAAAATTCCAGAAATTTCCCTTATTTTGGGGCAAAAATGCAGAAATTTCACTTATTTTGGGGCAAAATTGCAGAAATTTCACTTATTTCAGGGTAATAAGTCAGAAATTTTCCTTATTTTGGATCAAAAAAACAGAAATTCCCTTTGTTTTGGGGGAAAAAGACAGAAATTCCACTTATTTAGAGGCAAAAAAGCTGAAATTCCCCTTATTTTGGAGCAAAAATGAAGAAATTTCCCTTTTTATGGCAAAACGGTATGCATTCTTCTTATTTTCGGGCAAAAAGGCAGAAATTCCCCGTATTTTGGGGCAAAATTGCAGAAATTCCTCTAATTGTGGGGCGAAAAGGCAGAAATTACCTATATGTTGGGGCAAAAAGACAGAAATTCTCCTTATTTTGGGGCAAAACTCAGAAATTCCACTTATTTTAAGGCAAAATTCCAGAAATTTCCTTTATTTGGGAGCAAAATTGCAGAAATTTCTGTTATTTTGGGGCAAAATTGCAGAAATTTCACTTATTTCAGAAAAAAAAGCAGAAATTTTCTTATTTTGGTGCAAAAAGGCAGAAATTTCTTTTATTTTGGTACAAAATTGCAGAAATTTTTCTTATTTTGGGGCAAAAAGGCAGAAATCTCCCATATTTTGGGGCAAAAATGCAGAAATTCCTCTTATTTTGAGGTAAAAAGGCTGAAATTCCCCTTATTTGGAGGCAAAAAGGCAGAAATTTTTCTTATTTTGGGGCAAAATTGCAGAAATTTCACTTATTTCAGAGTAGTCAGTCAGAAATTTTTCTTATTTTGGGGCAAAAAGGCAGAAATTCCTTTTATTTTGGAGTAAAATTGAGGAAATTTTTTTTTTGTGGCAAATGGTATACATTCCCCTTATTTTCAGGCTAAAAAGCAGAAATTACCCGTATTTTGGAGCAAAATTGCAAAAATTCCGCTAATTGTGGGGCAAAAAGGCAGAAATTCCCTGTAAGTTAGAGCAAAAAAACAGAAAATCTCCTTATTTTGGGGCAAAACTCAGAAATTCCACTTACTTTGGGGCAAAATTCCAAAAATTTCCCTTATTTTGGGCCAAAATTGCAGAAATTTCACTTATTTTGAGGCAAAATTGCATAAATTTCACTTATTTCAGGGTAATAAGTCAGAAATTTTCCTTATTTTGGGGCAAAAAACACAGAAATTCCCTTTGTTTTGGGGGAAAAAGACAGAAATTCCACATTTTTAGAGGCAAGAAAAGCAGAAATTCCTTTTATTTTGAGTAAAAATGAAGAAATTTCCCTTTTTTGTGGCAAAATGTATACATTCCACTTATTTTTGGGCTAAAAAGCTGAAATTACCCGTATTTTGGAGCAAAATTGCAGAAATTCCCCTAATTGTGGGGCAAAATGCAGAAATTCCCTATATGTTAGGGCAAACAGACAGAAATTCTCCTTATTTTGGGGCAAAACTCAGAAATTCCACTTATTTTGGGGCAAAATTCCAGAAATTTCCCTTATTTTGTGGCAAAATTGCCGAAATTTCACTTATTTTGGGGCAAAATTGCAGAAATTTCACTTATTTCATGGTAAAAAGGCAGAAATTTTCCTCATTTTGGGGCAAAAATGCAGAGATTCCAAATATTTTGTGGTAAAATTGCAAAAATTCCCCTTATTTTGAGGTAAAAAGGCAGAAATTCCACTTATTTGGAGGCAAAAAGCAGAAATTTCCCTTATTCTGGGACAAAATTGCAGAAATTTCACTTATTTCAGGGTAATAAGTCAGAAATTTTCCTTATTTGGGGCAAAAAAGACAGAAATTCCTTTTGTTTTGGGGGAAAAAGTCAGAAATTCCACTTATTTAGAAGCAAAAAAGCAGAAATTCCCCTTATTTTGGAGCAAAAATGAAGAAATTTCCTTTTTTTGTGGCAAAAGGTATGCATTCTTCTTATTTTCAGGCTAAAAAGCAGAAATTCCCCGTATTTTGGTGCAAAATTGCAGAAATTCCCCTAATTGTGGGACAAAAAGGCAGAAATTACCTATATGTTAGGGCAAAAAGACAGAAATTCTCCTTATTTTGGGGCAAAACTCAGAAATTCCACTTATTTTAAGGCAAAATTCCAGAAATTTCCTTTATTTGGGAGCAAAATTGCAGAAATATCTGTTATTTTGGGGCAAAATTGCAGAAATTTCACTTATTTCAGAAAAAAAAGCAGAAATTTTCTTATTTTGGTGCAAAAAGGCGCAAATTTCTTTTATTTTGGTACAAAATTGCAGAAATTTTTCTTATTTTGGGGCAAAAAGGCAGAAATCTCCCATATTTTGGGCAAAAATGCAGAAATTCCTCTTATTTTGAGGTAAAAAGGCTGAAATTCCCCTTATTTGGAGGCAAAAAGGCAGAAATTTTTCTTATTTTGGGGCAAAATTGCAGAAATTTCACTTATTTCAGAGTAGTCAGTCAGAAATTTTTCTTATTTTGGGGCAAAAAAGCAGAAATTCCTTTTATTTTGGAGTAAAATTGAAGAAATTTTTTTTTGTGGCAAATGGTATACATTCCCCTTATTTTCAGGCTAAAAAGCAGAAATTACCCGTATTTTGGAGCAAAATTGCAAAAATTCCGCTAATTGTGGGGCAAAAAGGCAGAAATTCCCTGTAAGTTAGAGCAAAAAAACAGAAAATCTCCTTATTTTGGGGCAAAACTCAGAAATTCCACTTACTTTGGGGCAAAATTCCAAAAATTTCCCTTATTTTGGGCCAAAATTGCAGAAATTTCACTTATTTTGAGGCAAAATTGCATAAATTTCACTTATTTCAGGGTAATAAGTCAGAAATTTTCCTTATTTTGGGGCAAAAAACACAGAAATTCCCTTTGTTTTGGGGGAAAAAGACAGAAATTCCACATTTTTAGAGGCAAGAAAAGCAGAAATTCCTTTTATTTTGAGTAAAAATGAAGAAATTTCCCTTTTTTGTGGCAAAATGTATACATTCCACTTATTTTTGGGCTAAAAAGCTGAAATTACCCGTATTTTGGAGCAAAATTGCAGAAATTCCCCTAATTGTGGGGCAAAATGCAGAAATTCCCTATATGTTAGGGCAAACAGACAGAAATTCTCCTTATTTTGGGGCAAAACTCAGAAATTCCACTTATTTTGGGGCAAAATTCCAGAAATTTCCCTTATTTTGTGGCAAAATTGCCGAAATTTCACTTATTTTGGGGCAAAATTGCAGAAATTTTACTTATTTCATGGTAAAAAGGCAGAAATTTTCCTCATTTTGGGGCAAAAATGCAGAGATTCCAAATATTTTGTGGTAAAATTGCAAAAATTCCCCTTATTTTGAGGTAAAAAGGCAGAAATTCCACTTATTTGGAGGCAAAAAGCAGAAATTTCCCTTATTCTGGGACAAAATTGCAGAAATTTCACTTATTTCAGGGTAATAAGTCAGAAATTTTCCTTATTTGGGGCAAAAAAGACAGAAATTCCTTTTGTTTTGGGGGAAAAAGTCAGAAATTCCACTTATTTAGAAGCAAAAAAGCAGAAATTCCCCTTATTTTGGAGCAAAAATGAAGAAATTTCCTTTTTTTGTGGCAAAAGGTATGCATTCTTCTTATTTTCAGGCTAAAAAGCAGAAATTCCCCGTATTTTGGTGCAAAATTGCAGAAATTCCCCTAATTGTGGGACAAAAAGGCAGAAATTTGCTATATGTTGGGGCAAAAAGACAGAAATTCTTTTTATTTTGGGGCAAAACTCAGAAATTCCACTTATTTTGGGACAAAATTCCAGAAATTTCACTTATTTTGGGGCAAAATTGCAGAAATTTCACTTATTTTGGCAAAATTGCAGAAATTTCAATTGTTTCAGAAAAAAAGCAGAAATTTTCTTATTTTGGTGCAAAAAGGCAGAAATTTCTTTTATTTTGGTACAAAATTGCAGAAATTTTTCTTATTTGGGGGCAAAAAGCAGAAATCCCCTATATTTTGGGGCAAAAATGCATAAATTCCTCTTATTTTGAGGTAAAAAGGCTGAAATTTCCCTTATTTGGGGGAAAAAAGACAGAAATTTCCCTTATTTTGAGGCAAAATTGCAGAAATTTCACTTATTTCAGGGTAATAAGTCAGAAATTTTTCTTACTTTGGGGCAAAAAACAGAAATTCCCTTTGTTTTGGGGGAAAAAGACAGAAATTCCACTTATTTAGAGGCAAAAAAGCAGAAATTCTTCATTATTGGAGCAAAAATGAAGAAATTTATCTTTTTTTGTGGCAAAAGGTATACATTCCGCTTATTTTCGGGCTAAAAAGCAGAAATTCCCCGTATTTTGTATCAAAATTGCAGAAATTCCCCTTATTTTGGAGCAAAAATAAAGAAATTTCCCTTTTTTATGGCAAAAAGGTATGCATTCTTCTTATTTTCGGGCAAAAACGTAGAAATTCCCCGTATTTTGGAGCAAAATTGCAGAAATTCCCCTAATTGTGGGGCAAAAAGGCAGAAATTGCCTATATGTTGGGGCAAAAAGACAGAAATTCTCCTTATTTTGGGGCAAAACTCAGAAATTCCACTTATTTTGGGGCAAAATTCCAGAAATTTCCCTTATTTTGGGGCAAAATTGCAGAAATTTCACTTATTTTGGGGCAAAATTGCAGAAATTTCACTTATTTCAGAAAAAAAAGCAGAATTTATTTATTTTGGTGCAAAAAGGCAGAAATTTCTTTTATTTTGGTACAAAATTGCAGAAATTTTTTTTATTTTGGGGCAAAAAGGCAGAAATCTCCCATATTTTGTGGCAAAAATGCAGAAATTTCTCTTATTTTGAGGTAAAAAGGCTGAAATTCCCCTTATTTGGGGGCAAAAAGGCAGAAATTTCCCTTATTTTGGTGCAAAATTGCATAAATTTCACTTATTTCAGGGTAATAAGTCAGAAATTTTCGTTATTTTGGGGCAAAAAACACAGAAATTCCCTTTGTTTTGGGGGAAAAAGACAGAAATTCCACTTTTTTAGAGGCAAAAAAGCAGAAATTCCTTTTATTTTGGAGTAAAAATGAAGAAATTTCCCTTTTTTGTGGCAAAATGTATACATTCCACTTATTTTTGGGCTAAAAAGCAGAAATTACCCGTATTTTGGAGCAAAATTGCAGAAATTCCCCTAATTGTGGGGCAAAAGGCAGAAATTCCCTATATATTGGGGAAAAAGACAGAAATTCTCCTTATTTTGGGGCAAAACTCAGAAATTCCACTTATTTTGCGGCAAAATTCCAGAAATTTCCCTTATTTTGGGGCAAAATTGCAGAAATTTCACTTATTTTGGGGCAAAATTGCAGAAATTTCACTTATTTCATTGTAATAAGTCAGAAATTTTCGTTATTTTGGGGCAAAAAAGACAGAAATTCCCTTTGTTTTGGGGGAAAAAGACAGAAATTCCACTTTTTTAGAGGCAAAAAAGCAGAAATTCCTCTTATTTTGGAGCAGAAATGAAGAAATTTTCTTTTTTTATGGCAAAAAGGTATGCATTCTTCTTATTTTCGGACAAAAAGGCAGAAATTCCCAGTATTTTGGAGCAAAATTGCAGAAATTCCCCTAATTGTGGGGCAAAAAGGCAGAAATTCCCTATATGTTAGGGCAAAAAGAAACAAATTCTCCTTATTTTGGGTCAAAACTCAGAAATTCCACTGATATTGGGGCAAAATTCCAGAAATTTCCCTTATTTTGGGGCAAAATTGCAGAAATTTCACTTATTTTGGGGCAAAATTGCAGAAATTTCACTTATTTCAGAAAAAAAAGAAGAAATTTTCTTATTTTGGTGCAAAAAGGCGGAAATTTCTTTTATTTTGGTACAAAATTGAGGAAATTTTTCTTATTTGGGGGCAAAAAGGCAGAAATCTCCCATATTTTGGGGCAAAAATGAAGAAATTTTTCTTATTTTGAGGTAAAAAGGCTGAAATTCCCATTATTTGGGGGCAAAAAGGCAGAAATTTCCCTTATTTTGAGGCAAAATTGCAGAAATTTTACTTATTTCAGTGTAATAAGTCAGAAATTTTCTTTATTTTGGGGCAAAAAAGACAGAAATTCTTTTTGTTTTGAGGGAAAAAGGCAGAAATTCCACTTTTTTAGCGGCAAAAAAGCAAAAATTCATTTTATTTTGGAGTAAAAATGAGAAAATTTCTTTTTTTTTGTGGCAAAAAGTATACATTCCCCTTATTTTCAGGCTAAAAAGCAGAAATTCCCCGTATTTTGGAGCAAAATTGCAGAAATTCCCCTAATTGTGGGGCAAAAAGGCAGAAATTGCCTATATGTTGGGGCAAAAAGACAGAAATTCTCCTAATTTTTGGGGCAAAACTCAGAAATTCCACTTATTTTGGGGCAAAATTCCAGAAATTTCCCTTATTTTGGGGCAAAATTGCAGAAATTTCAATTATTTTGGGGCAAAATTGCAGAAATTTCACTTATTTCAGGGTAATAAGTCAGAAATTTTCCTTATTTTGGAGCAAAAAAACAGAAATTCCCTTTGTTTTGGGGGAAAAAGACAGAAATTCCACTTATTTAGAGGCAAAAAAGCTGAAATTCCCCTTATTTTGGAGCAAAAATGAAGAACTTTCCCTTTTTTATGGCAAAAAGGTATGCATTCTTCTTATTTTCGGGCAAAAAGGCAGAAATTCCCCGTATTTTGGAGCAAAATTGCAGAAATTCCCCTAATTGTGGGGTGAAAAGGCAGAAATTCCCTATATGTTGGGGCAAAAAGACAGAAATTCTCCTTATTTTGGGGCAAAACTCAGAAATTCCACTTATTTTAAGGCAAAATTCCAGAAATTTCCTTTATTTGGGAGCAAAATTGCAGAAATTTCTGTTATTTTGGGGCAAAATTGCAGAAATTTCACTTATTTCAGAAAAAAAAGCAGAAATATTCTTATTTTGGTGCAAAAAGGCGGAAATTTCTTTTATTTTGGTACAAAATTGCAGAAATTTTTCTTATTTTGGGGCAAAAAGGCAGAAATCTCCCATATTTTGGGGCAAAAATGCAGAAATTCCTCTTATTTTGAGGTAAAAAGGCTGAAATTTCCCTTATTTGGAGGCAAAAAGGCAGAAATTTTTCTTATTTTGGGGCAAAATTGCAGAAATTTCACTTATTTCAGAGTAGTCAGTCAGAAATTTTTCTTATTTTGGGGCAAAAAAGCCGAAATTCCTTTTATTTTGGAGTAAAAATGAAGAAATTTCTTTTTTGTGGCAAATGGTATACATTCCCCTTATTTTCAGGCTAAAAAGCAGAAATTACCCGTATTTTGGAGCAAAATTGCAAAAATTCCGCTAATTGTGGGGCAAAAAGGCAGAAATTCCCTGTAAGTTAGAGCAAAAAAACAGAAAATCTCTTTATTTTGGGGCAAAACTCAGAAATTCCACTTACTTTGGGGCAAAATTCCAAAAATTTCCCTTATTTTGGGCCAAAATTGCAGAAATTTCACTTATTTTGAGGCAAAATTGCATAAATTTCACTTATTTAAGGGTAATAAGTCAGAAATTGTCCTTATTTTGGGGCAAAAAACACAAAAATTCCCTTTGTTTTGGGGGAAAAAGACAGAAATTCCACTTTTTTAGAGGCAAGAAAAGCAGAAATTCCTTTTATTTTGGAGTAAAAATGAAGAAATTTCCCTTTTTTGTGGCAAAATGTATACATTCCACTTATTTTTGGGCTAAAAAGCTGAAATTACCCGTATTTTGGAGCAAAATTGCAGAAATTCCCCTAATTGTGGGGCAAAATGCAGAAATTCCCTATATGTTAGGGCAAACAGACAGAAATTCTCCTTATTTTGGGGCAAAACTCAGATATTCCACTTATTTTGGGGCAAAATTCCAGAAATTTCCCTTATTTTGTGGCAAAATTGCCGAAATTTCACTTATTTTGGGGCAAAATTGCAGAAATTTCACTTATTTCATGGTAAAAAGGCAGAAATTTTCCTCATTTTGGGGCAAAAATGCAGAGATTCCAAATATTTTGTGGTAAAATTGCAAAAATTCCCCTTATTTTGAGGTAAAAAGGCAGAAATTCCCCTTATTTGGGGGCAAAAAGCAGAAATTTCCCTTATTCTGGGACAAAATTGCAGAAATTTCACTTATTTCAGGGTAATAAGTCAGAAATTTTCCTTATTTGGGGCAAAAAAGACAGAAATTCCTTTTGTTTTGGGGGAAAAAGTCAGAAATTCCACTTATTTAGAAGCAAAAAAGCAGAAATTCCCCTTATTTTGGAGCAAAAATGAAGAAATTTCCTTTTTTTGTGGCAAAAGGTATGCATTCTTCTTATTTTCAGGCTAAAAAGCAGAAATTCCCCGTATTTTGGAGCAAAATTGCAGAAATTCCCCTAATTGTGGGACAAAAAGGCAGAAATTTGCTATATGTTGGGGCAAAAAGACAGAAATTCTTTTTATTTTGGGGCAAAACTCAGAAATTCCACTTATTTTGGGACAAAATTCCAGAAATTTCTCTTATTTTGGGGAAAATTGCAGAAATTTCACTTATTTTGGCAAAATTGCAGAAATTTCAATTATTTCAGAAAAAAAGCAGAAATTTTCTTATTTTGGTGCAAAAAGGCAGAAATTTCTTTTATTTTGGTACAAAATTGCAGAAATTTTTCTTATTTGGGGGCAAAAAGCAGAAATCCCCTATATTTTAGGGAAAAATGCATAAATTCCTCTTATTTTGAGGTAAAAAGTCTGAAATTTCCCTTATTTGGGGGAAAAAAGACAGAAATTTCCCTTATTTTGAGGCAAAATTGCAGAAATTTCACTTATTTCAGGGTAATAAGTCAGAAATTTTTCTTACTTTGGGGCAAAAAACAGAAATTCCCTTTGTTTTGGGGGAAAAAGACAGAAATTCCACTTATTTAGAGGCAAAAAAGCAGAAATTCTTCATTATTGGAGCAAAAATGAAGAAATTTATCTTTTTTTGTGGCAAAAGGTATACATTCCGCTTATTTTCGGGCTAAAAAGCAGAAATTCCCCGTATTTTGTATCAAAATTGCAGAAATTCCCCTTATTTTGGAGCAAAAATAAAGAAATTTCCCTTTTTTATGGCAAAAAGGTATGCATTCTTCTTATTTTCGGGCAAAAAGGCAGAAATTCCCCGTATTTTGGAGCAAAATTGCAGAAATTCCCCTAATTGTGGGGCAAAAAGGCAGAAATTCCCTATATGTTGGGGCAAAAAGACAGAAATTCTCCTTATTTTGGGGCAAAACTCAGAAATTCCACTTATTTTGGGGCAAAATTCCAGAAATTTCCCTTATTTTGGGGCAAAATTGCAGAAATTTCACTTATTTTGGGGCAAAATTGCAGAAATTTCACTTATTTCAGAAAAAAAAGCAGAATTTATTTATTTTGGTGCAAAAAGGCAGAAATTTCTTTTATTTTGGTACAAAATTGCAGAAATTTTTTTTATTTTGGGGCAAAAAGGCAGAAATCTCCCATATTTTGTGGCAAAAATGCAGAAATTTCTCTTATTTTGAGGTAAAAAGGCTGAAATTCCCCTTATTTGGGGGCAAAAAGGCAGAAATTTCCCTTATTTTGGTGCAAAATTGCATAAATTTCACTTATTTCAGGGTAATAAGTCAGAAATTTTCCTTATTTTGGGGCAAAAAACACAGAAATTCCCTTTGTTTTGGGGGAAAAAGACAGAAATTCCACTTTTTTAGAGGCAAAAAAGCAGAAATTCCTTTTATTTTGGAGTAAAAATGAAGAAATTTCCCTTTTTTGTGGCAAAATGTATACATTCCACTTATTTTTGGGCTAAAAAGCAGAAATTACCCGTATTTTGAGGCAAAATTGCAGAAATTCCCCTAATTGTGGGGCAAAAGGCAGAAATTCCCTATATATTGGGGAAAAAGACAGAAATTCTCCTTATTTTGGGGCAAAACTCAGAAATTCCACTTATTTTGCGGCAAAATTCCAGAAATTTCCCTTATTTTGGGGCAAAATTGCAGAAATTTCACTTATTTTGGGGCAAAATTGCAGAAATTTCACTTATTTCATTGTAATAAGTCAGAAATTTTCGTTATTTTGGGGCAAAAAAGACAGAAATTCCCTTTGTTTTGGGGGAAAAAGACAGAAATTCCACTTTTTTAGAGGCAAAAAAGCAGAAATTCCTATTATTTTGGAGTAAAAATGAAGAAATTTCCCTTTTTTGTGGCCAAAGGTATACATTCCACTTATTTTTGGGCTAAAAAGCAGAAATTACCCGTATTTTGGAGCAAGATATCAGAAATTCCCCTAATTGTGGGGCAAAAAGGCAGAAATTCTCTATATGTTAAGGCAAAAAGACAGAAATTCTCCTTATTTTGTGGCAAAACTTAGAAATTCCACTTATTTTGGGGCAAAATTCCAGAAATTTCCCTTATTTTGGGGCAAAATTGCAGAAATTTCACTTATTTGGGGCAAAATTGCAGAAATTTCACTTATTTCATAGTAAAAAGGCAGAAATTATCCTTATTTTGGGGCAAAAATGCAGAAATTCCAAATATTTTGTAGCAAAAA
This sequence comes from Micromys minutus, assembly GCF_963924665.1. Lineage (NCBI taxonomy): Eukaryota > Metazoa > Chordata > Mammalia > Rodentia > Muridae > Micromys > Micromys minutus. The sequence continues at coordinate 2,133,484 of NW_027667812.1, read as the reverse complement.
TGCAGAAATTCCCCTTATATTGAGGTAAAAAGGCAGAAATTCCCCTTATTTGTGGGCAAAAAACAGAAATTTCCCTTATTTTGGGGCAAAATTGCAGAAATTTCACTTATTTCAGAGTAATAAGTCAGAAATTTTCCTTATTTTGGGGCCAAAAAGACAGAAATTTCCTTTGTTTTGGGGTGAAAAAGATAGAAATTCCACTTATTTAGAGGCAAAAAAGCAGAAATTCCTCTTATTTTGGAGCAAAAATGAAGAAATTTCCTTTTTTTATGGCAAAAAGGTATGCATTCTTCTTATTTTCGGACAAAAAGGCAGAAATTCCCAGTATTTTGGAGCAAAATTGCAGAAATTCCCCTAATTATGGGGCAAAAAGGCAGAAATTCCCTATATGTTAGGGCAAAAAGAAACAAATTCTCCTTATTTTGGGTCAAAACTCAGAAATTCCACTGATATTAGGGCAAAATTCCAGAAATTTCCCTTATTTTGGGGCAAAATTGCAGAAATTTCACTTATTTTGGGGCAAAATTGCAGAAATTTCACTTATTTCAGAAAAAAAAGAAGAAATTTTCTTATTTTGGTGCAAAAAGGCGGAAATTTCTTTTATTTTGGTACAAAATTGCAGAAATTTTTCTTATTTGGGGGCAAAAAGGCAGAAATCTCCCATATTTTTGGGCAAAAATGCAGAAATTCTGCTTATTTTGAGGTAAAAAGGTAGAAATTTCCCTTATTTGGGGGCAAAATGCAGAAATTTCCATTATTTTGATGCAAAATTGCAGGAATTTCACTTATTTCAGTGTAATAAGTCAGAAATTTTCGTTATTTTGGGGCAAAAAAGACAGAAATTCCCTTTGTTTGGGGGAAAAAACAGAAATTCCACTTTTTTAGCGGTAAAAAAGCAGAAATTCATTTTATTTTGGAGTAAAAATGAAGAAATTTCTTTTTTTTTTTTGTGGCAAAAGGTATACATTCCCCTTATTTTCAGGCTAAAAAGAAGAAATTCCCCGTATTTTGGAGCAAAATTGCAGAAATTCCCCTAATTGTGGGGCAAAAAGGCAGAAATTTCCTTTATGTTAGGGCAAAAAGACAGAAATTCTCCTTATTTTGGGCCAAAACTCAGAAATTCCACTTATTTTGGGGCAAAATTCCAGAAATTTCCGTTATTTTGGGGCAAAATTGCAGAAATTTCACTTATTTTGGGGCAAAATTGCAGAAATTTCACTTATTTCAAGGTAATAAGTCAGAAATTTTCCTATTTTGGCGCCAAAAGTACAGAAATTCCCTTTGTTTTGGGGGAAAAAGACAGAAATTTCACTTATTTAGAGGCAAAAAAGCAGAAATTCCCCTTATTTTGGAGCAAAAATGAAGAAATTTCCTTTTTTTATGGCAAAAAGGTATGCATTCTTCTTATTTTCGGGCAAAAAGGCAGAAATTCCCCGTATTTTGGAGAAAATTGCAGAAATTCCCTTAATTGTGGAACAAAAAGGCAGAAATTCCCTATATGTTGGGGCAAAAAGACAGAAATTCTTTTTATTTTTGGGCAAAACTCAGAAATTCCACTTATTTTCGGGCAAAATTCCAGAAATTTCCCTTATTTTCGGGCAAAAGGGCAGAAATTTCCCTTATTTTGAGGCAAAATTGCAGAAATTTCACTTATTTCAGTGTAATAAGTCAGAAATTTTCATTATTTTGGGGCAAAAAAGAGAGAAATTCCCTTTGTTTTGGGGGAAAAAGACAGAAATTCCACTTTTTTAGAGGCAAAAAAGCAGAAATTCCTTTTACTTTGGAGTAAAAATGAACAAATTTCCCTTTTTTGTGGCAAAAGGTATATATTCCACTTATTTTTGGGCTAAAAAGCAGAAATTACCCGTATTTTGGAGCAAAATTGCAGAAATTTCCCTAATTGTGGGGCAAAAAGGCAGAAATTCCCTATATGTTGGGGCAAAAAGACAGAAATTCTCCTTATTTTGGGGCAAAACTCAGAAATTCCACTTATTTTGGGGGCAAAATTCCAGAAATTTCCCTTATTTTGGGGCAAAATTGCAGAAATTTCACTTATTTTGTGGCAAAATTGCAGAAATTTCACTTATTTCAAGGTAAAAAGGCAGAAATTATCCTTATTTTGGGGGCAAAAATGCAGAAATTCCAAATATTTTGTGGCAAAAATGCAGAAATTCCCCTTATTTTGAGGTAAAAAGGCTGAAATTCCCCTTATTTGGGGGCAAAAAAGAAGAATTTCTTATTTTGGGGCAAAATTGCAGAAATTTTACTTATTTCAGAGTAATAAGTCAGAAATTTTCCTTATTTTGGGGCAAAAAAGAGAGAAATTCCCTTTGTTTTGGGGGAAAAAGACAGAAATTCCACTTTTTTAGAGGCAAAAAAGCAGAAATTCCTTTTACTTTGGAGTAAAAATGAACAAATTTCCCTTTTTTGTGGCAAAAGGTATATATTCCACTTATTTTTGGGCTAAAAAGCAGAAATTACCCGTATTTTGGAGCAAAATTGCAGAAATTTCCCTAATTGTGGGGCAAAAAGGCAGAAATTCCCTATATGTTGGGGCAAAAAGACAGAAATTCTCCTTATTTTGGGGCAAAACTCAGAAATTCCACTTATTTTGGGGGCAAAATTCCAGAAATTTCCCTTATTTTGGGGCAAAATTGCAGAAATTTCACTTATTTTGTGGCAAAATTGCAGAAATTTCACTTATTTCAAGGTAAAAAGGCAGAAATTATCCTTATTTTGGGGGCAAAAATGCAGAAATTCCAAATATTTTGTGGCAAAAATGCAGAAATTCCCCTTATTTTGAGGTAAAAAGGCTGAAATTCCCCTTATTTGGGGGCAAAAAAGAAGAATTTCTTATTTTGGGGCAAAATTGCAGAAATTTTACTTATTTCAGAGTAATAAGTCAGAAATTTTCCTTATTTTGCGGCAAAAAAAAACAGAAATTCCACTTATTTAGAGGCAAAAAAGCAGAAATTCCGCTTATTTTGGAGCAAAAATTAAAAAATTTTCCTTTTTTATGGCAAAAAGGTATGCATTCTTCTTGTTTTCGGTCAAAAAGGCAGAAATTCCCCGTTTTTTGGAGCAAAATTGCAGAAATTCCCCTAATTTGGGGGCAAAAAGGCAGAAATTCCCTATATGTTGGGGCAATAAGACAGAAATTCTCCTTATTTTGGGGCAAAATTCAGAAATTCCATTTCTTTTGGTGCAAAATTCCCAAAATTTCCCTTATTTTGGGGCAAAATTGCAGAAATTTTACTTATTTAGGGGCAAAATTGCAGAAATTTCACTTTTTTCAGGGAAAAAAGTCCGAAATTTTCCATTTTTGGGAGCAAAAAGGCAGAAATTCCTAATATTTTGTGGCAAAAATGCAGAAATTTCCCTTATTTTGAGGTAAAAAGGCTGAAATTCCCCTTATTTGGGGGCAAAAATGCAGAAATTTCTCTTATACTGGGGCAAAATTGCAGAAATTTCACTTATTTCAGGGTAATAAATCAGAAATTTTCCTTATTTTGGGGCAAAAAATACAGAAATTCCATTTGTATGGGGGGAAAAAGACAGAAATTCCATTTATTTAGAGTCAAAAAAGCAGAAATTCCCCTTATTTTGGGGCAAAATTGCAGAAATTTCCTTTACATTGGGGCAAAATTGCAGAAATTCCCCTTATTTTGGGGCAAAATTGCAGAAATTTCACTTATTTCAGAGAAAAAGCACAGAAATTTCTCTTATTTTGGGGAAAAAGGCAGAAATTTCTTTTATTTTGGTACTAAATTGCAGAAATTTTCTTTATTTTGGGGAAAATGCTGAAATTCCCCTTATTGTGAGGCAAAAAGGCAGAAATTCCCTTTCTTTTGTGGCAAAAAGGCAGAAATTCCTCTTATTTTGCGGCAAAAATGAAGAAATTTCTCTTTTTTGTGGCAAAAGGTATACATTCCCCTTATTTTTGGGCAAAAAGGCAGAAATTCCCCGTATTTTGGAGCACAATTGCAGAAAATCCCCAAATTGTGGGGCAAATAGGCAGAAATTCCCTATATGTTGAGGCAAAAAGACAAAAATTCTCCTTATTTTGGGACAAAACTCAGAATTTCCACTTATTTTGGGGCAAAATTCCAGAAATTTCCCTTATTTTGGAGAAAAATTGCAGAAATTTCACTTATTTTGGGGCAAAATTGCAGAAATTTCACTTATTTCAGGTAAAAATGGCAGAAATTTTTCTTATTTTGGGGCAAAATGGCAGAAATTCCTAATATTTTTTGGCAAAAATGTAGAAATTCCCCTTATTTTGAGGTAAAAAGGCTGAAATTCCCCTTATTTGGGTGCAAAAAGGCAGAAATTTATCTTATTTTGGGGCAAAATTGCAGACATTTCACTTATTTCAGGGTAATAAGTCAGAAATTTTCCTTATTTTGGGGCAAAAAAGACAGAAATTCCCCTAATTGTGGGGCAAAAAGGCAGAAATTCCCTATATGTTGGGGCAAAAAGACAGAAATTCTCCTTATTTTGGGGCAAAACTCAAAAATTCCACTTATTTTGGGGCAAAATTGCAGGAATTTACATTATTTTGAGGCAAAATTGCAGAAATTTTCCTTATTTGGGGCAAAATTGCAGAAATTTCACTTATTTTCAGGTAAAAAGACTGAAATATCCTTTATTTTGGGGCAAAAAGGAAGAAATTCCCCTTATTTTGGGGCAAAATTGCAGAAATTTTTCTTATTTTGGGGCAAAAAGGCTGAAATTCTTCTTATTTTGAGGTAAAATGCTGAAATTCCCCATATTTTGGGGCAAAAGGCAAAAATTCTTCTTATTTTGGGGCAAAAAGGCACAAATTTCCCTTATTTTCGGGCAAAATTGCAGAAATTTCATTTATTTCAGGGCAAAAATTCAGAAATTCCTTTTATTTTGGGGCAAAGAGCAGAAATTTCTTATATTATGGTACAAAATTGAAGAAATTTTTCTTATTTTGAAACAAAAAGGCAGAAAATTCCCCTTATTTTGAGGCAAAAGGCAGAAACTATTCTTATTTTGTGGTAAAATGCAGAAATTCCCTTTATTTTGGGGCTAGAAAGCAGAAATTCCCCATATTTTGAAGCAAAATTGCAGAAATTCTCATAATTTTCGGGCAAAAGGCAAAAATTCTCCTTATTTTGGGGCAAAAAGACAGAAAATCTCCTTTTTTGGGAGCAAACAGTCAGAAATTTTCCTTATTTTGGGGCAAAATTGCAGAAATTTCCTTTACATTGGGGCAAAATTGCAGAAATTTACATATTTTGGGGCAAAATTGCAGAAATTTCACTTATTTCAGGGAAAAAAGGCGAAAATTTTTTTGGGGGGGCAAAAAGGCAGGAATTTTTTTTATTTTGGTACAAAATTGCAGAAATTTTTCTTATTTTGGGGCAAAAAGTCAGAAATTCCTCATATTTTGGGGCAAAAAGGCAGAAATTCCCCTTATTTTGAGGTAAAAAGGCTGAAATTCCCCTTATTTTGGGGCAAAAAGACAGAAATTTCGTTTATTTTGGGGAAAAGGCAGAAATTGCACTTATTTTGAGTCAAAAAGGTGGAAAATCCCCTTATTTTGGGGCAAAAATGAAGAAATTTGCTTTTTTTATGGCAAAAAGGTATACATTCCCTTTATTTTTGGGCAAAATGGCACAAATTCCCCGTATTTTGGAGCAACATTGCAGAAAATCCCCTAATTTTTGGGCAAAAAGGCAGAAATTCCCTATATGTTGGGGCAAAAAGACAGAAATTCTCATTATTTTGGGGCAAAACTCAGAAATTCCACTTATTTTGGCGCAAAATTCCAGAAATTTCCCTTATTTTGAGGCAAAATTGCAGAAATTTCACTTATTTTGGGGCAAAATTGCAAAAATTTCACTTATGTCAGAAAAAAAAGCAGAAATTTTGTTATTTTGGTGCAAAAAGGCAGAAATTTCTAATATTTTGGTACAAAATTGCAGAAATTTTTCTTATTTTAGGGCAAAAAGGCAGAAATTCCTAATATTTTGGGGCAAAAATGCAGAAATTCCTCTTATTTTTAGGTAAAAAGGCTGAAATTCCCCTTATTTGGGGGCAAAAAGGCAGAAATTTCCCTTATTTTGAGGCAAAATTGCAGAAATTTCACTTATTTCAGAATAATAAGTCAGAAATTTTCCTTATTTTGGGGCAAAAAACAGAAATTCTTTTTGTTTTAAAGGAAAAAGACTGATATTCCACTTATTTAGAGGCTAAAAAGCAGAAATTCTTATTATTTTGGAGCAAAAATGAAGAAATTTTCCTTTTTTTGTGGAAAAAGGTATGCATTCCTCTAATTTTCGGGCTAAAAAGCAGAAATTCCCCGTATTTTGGAGCAAAATTGCAGAAATTCCCCTAATTGTGGGGCAAAAAGGCAGAAATTCCCTATATGTTGGAGCAAAAAGTCAGAAATTCTCCTTATTTTGTGGCAAACCTCAGAAATTCCACTTATTTTGGGGCAAAATTCCAGAAATTTCCCTTATTTTGGGGCAAAATTGCAGAAATTTCACTTATTTTGGGGCGAAATTGCAGAAATTTCACTTTTTTCATGGAAAAAAAGGCAGAAATTTTCCTTATTTTGGGGCAAAAAGGCAGAAATTTTTAATATTTTGTGGCAAAAATTCAGAAATTCCTCTTATTTTGAGGTAAAAAGGCTGAAATTCCCCTTATTTGGGGGCAAAAAGGCATAAATTTCCCTTATTTTGGGTCAAAATTGCAGAAATTTCACTTATTTCAGAGAAAAAAACAAAAATCTTTTTTATTTTTGGCAAAATGCAGAAATTCCCATTATTTTGGGGCAAAAAGGCAGAAATTCACCTTATTTTGGGGTAAAATTGAAGACATGTCACATATTTCAGGGCATAAAGGCAGAAATTGCCCTTATTTGGGGGCAAAAAGGCAGAAATTCCCCTTATTTTGGGATAAAATTGCAGAAATTACCCTTGTTTGGGGGCAAAAAGGCAGAAAATCCCCTTAATTTCGGGCAAAAAGGCAGAAATTCCCTGTATTTTGGAGCAAAATTGCAGAAATTCTCCTAATATTGGGGCAAAAATGCAGAAATTCCCTTTATTTGGGGCAAATTGGCAGAAGTTCCCCTTATTTTCAGGAAAAGAGGCAGAAATTCCCATTATTTTGAAGCAAAATTGCAGAAACTCACCTAATTTTGGGGCAAAAAGGCAGAAATTCCCTTTATTTTGGGGCAAAAATACAGAAATTCTCCTTATATCAGGGCAAAAATCAGAAATTTCCCTTATTTTGGAGCAAAATTTTAGAAATTTCTTTTATTTTGGTACAGAATTGGAGAAATTTTTCTTATTCTGTGGCAAAAAGGCAGAAATTTCTTTTATTTTGGTGCAAAATTGCAGAAATTTTTCTTATTTTGGGGCAAAAAGGCATAAATTTCCCATATTTTGGGGCAAAAATGTAGAAATTTTCTTTATTTTGAGGTAAAAAGGCTGAAATTTCCCTTATTTGGGGGCAAAAAGGCAGAAATTTCTCTTATTTTGGGGCAAAATTGCAGAAATTTCACTTATTTCAGAAAAAAAGGAAAAATTTTCTTATTTGGGGGCAAAAAGGCAGAAATTTCTTTTATTTTGGTGCAAAATTACAGAAATTTTCTTTATTTTGGGGCAAAAAAGACAGAAATTCCCTTTGTTTTGGGGGAAAAAGACAGAAATTCCACTTATTTAGAGGCAAAAAAGCAGAAATTCCTCTTATTTTGGAGCAAAATTGCAGAAATTCCCCTAATTTTGGGGCAAAAAGGCAGATATTCCCTATATGTTGGGGCAAAAAGACAGAAATTCTCTTTATTTTTGGGGCAAAACTCAGAAATTCCATTTATTTTGGGGCAAAATTCCAGAAATTTCTCTTATTTTGGGGCAAAATTCCAGAAATTTCTCTTATTTTGGGGCAAAATTGCAGAAATTCCCCTTATTTGGGGGCAAAAAAAAGAAATTTCACTTATTTTGGGGCAAAAACTCAGAAATTCCACACTTTTTTGGTCAAAATTCCAGAAATTTCCCTTATTTTTGGGCAAAATTCCAGAAATTTCTCTTATTTTGGGGCAAAATTGCAGAAATTTCACTTATTTTGGGGCAAAATTGCAGAAATTTCACTTATTTCATGGTAAAAAGGCAGAAATTATCCTTATTTTGATGCAAAAATGCAGAAATTCCAAATATTTTGTGGCAAAAATGAAGAAATTCCCTTTATTTTGAGGTAAAAAGGCAGAAATTCCCCTTATTTGGGGGCAAAAAAAAGAAATTTCACTTATTTTGGGGCAAAAACTCAGAAATTCCACACTTTTTTGGTCAAAATTCCAGAAATTTCCCTTATTTTGGGGCAAAATTGCAGAAATTTCACTTATTTTGGTGCAAAATTGCAGAAATTTAACTTATTTCAGAAAAAAATTCAGAAATTTTCCTATTTTTGTGCAAAAAGGCAGAATTATCTTTTATTTTGGTACAAAATTGCAGAAATTTTTCTTATTTTGGGGCAAAAAGGCAGAAATTTCACTTATTTTGGGGCAAAATTGCAGTAATTTCAATTATTTTGGGGCAAAATTGCAGAAATTCCAAATATTTTGTGGCAAAAATGCAGAAATTCCCCTTATTTTAAGGTAAAAAGGCAGAAATTCCCATTATTTGGGGGTAAAAAACAGAAATTTCCCTTATTTTGGGGCAAAATTGCAGAAATTTCACTTATTTTGGGGCAAAATTGCAGAAATTTCACTTATTTCAGAAAAAAATTCAGAAATTTTCCTATTTTTGTGCAAAAAGGCAGAAATTTCTATTTTGGTACAAAATTGCAGAAATTTTTCTTTTTTTGGGGCAAAAAGGCACAAATCTCCCATATTTTGGGGAAAAATGCAGAAATTCCTCTTATTTTGAGGTAAAAAGGTAGAAATTTCCCTTATTTGGGGCAAAAAGCAGAAATTTCCCTTATTCTGGGACAAAATTGCAGAAATTTCACTTATTTCAGGGTAATAAGTCAGAAATTTTCCTTATTTGGGGCAAAAAAGACAGAAATTCCTTTTGTTTTGGGGGAAAAAGTCAGAAATTCCACTTATTTAGAAGCAAAAAAGCAGAAATTCCCCTTATTTTGGAGCAAAAATGAAGAAATTTCCTTTTTTTGTGGCAAAAGGTATGCATTCTTCTTATTTTCAGGCTAAAAAGCAGAAATTCCCCGTATTTTGGAGCAAAATTGCAGAAATTCCCCTAATTGTGGGACAAAAAGGCAGAAATTCCCTATATGTTTGGGCAAAAAGACAGAAATTCTCTTTATTTTAGAGCAAAACTCAGAAATTTCACTTATTTTGACGCAAAATTGCAGAAATTTCACTTATTTCAGAAAAAAAAGCAGAAATTTTTTTAATTTGGAGCAAAAAGTCAGAAATTTCTCATATTTTGGGGCAAAAATGCAGAAAATCCCCTTATTTTGAGGTAAAAAGTCTAAAATTCCCCTTATTTGGTTGCAAAAAGCAGAAATTTCCCTTATTTTGGGGCACAATTGCAGATATTTCATTTATTTCAGGGTAAGTTGTCAGAAATTTTCCTTATTTTGGGGCAAAAAAGACACAAATTCTCTATGTTTTGGGGGGAAAAGACAGAAATTCCACTTATTTAGAGGCAAAAAAGCAGAAATTCCCCTTATTTTGGAGCGAAAATAAAGAAATTTCCCTTTTTTATGGCAAAAAGGTATGCATTCTTCTTATTTTCGGGCAAAAAGACAGAAATTCCCCGTATTTTTGAGCAAAATTGCAGAAATTCCCCTAATTGTGGGGCAAAAATACAGAAATTCCCTATGTGTTGGGGCAAAAAGACAGAAATTCTACTTATTTTGGGGCAAAACTCAGAAATTCCACTTATTTTGGGGCAAAATTCCAAAAATTTCCCTTATTTTGGGGCAAAATTGCAGAAATTTCACTTATTTTGTGGCAAAATTGCGGAAATTTCACTAATTTCAGGGAAAAAAAGACACAAATTTCTTTTATTTTGGTACAAAATTGCAGAAATTTTTTTTATTTTTGGCAAAAAGGCAGAAATTTCCCATATTTTGGGGCAAAAATGCAGAAATTCCCCTTATTTTGAGGTAAAAATGCTGAAATTCCCCTTATTTTCGGGCAAAAAGCAGACATTTCCCTTATTTTGGGCAAAAATTGCAGAAATTTCACTTATTTTGAGTCAAAAAGGCAGAAAATCCAATTATTTTGGGGTAAAAATGAAGAAATTCCCCTTTTTTTGAGGTAAAAAGGCTGAAATTCCCCTTTTTTGGAGGCAAAAAGGCAGAAATTTCCCGTATTTTGGGGCAAAATTGCAGAAATTTCACTTATTTCAGAATAATAATTCAGAAATTTTTTTTATTTGGGGGGAAAAAAAGACAGAAATTCCCTTTGTTTGGGGGAAAAAACAAAAATTCCACTTATTTAGAGGCAAAAAAGCAGAAATTCCCCTTTTTTTTGGAGCAAAAATTAAGAAATTTCATTTTTTTATGGCAAAAAGGTATGCACTCTTATTATTTTCGGGCAAAAAGGCAGAAATTCCCCGTATTTTAGAGCAAAATTGCAGAAATTCCCCTAATTGTGGGGCAAAAGGGCATAAATTCCCTACATGTTGGAGCAAAAAGACAGAAATTCATCTTATTTTGGGGCAAAACTCAGAAATTCCACTTATTTTGGGGCACAATTCAGAAATTTCCCTTCTTTTGGGGCAAAATTGCAGAAATTTCACTTATTTTGAGGCAAAATTGCAGAAATTTTACTTATTTCAGAAAAAAAAGCAGAAATTTTCTTATTTTGGGGCAAAAAGGCAGAAATTTTTTTTATTTTGGTACTAAATTGCAGAAATTTTTCTTATTTTGGGGCAAAAAGTCAGAAATTCCCCTTATTTTGGGGCAAAAAGCAGATATTTCCCTTATTTTTGGGGAAAAATTTTAGAAATTTAACTTATTTCAGGGCAAAAAGTCAGAAATTCCGTTTATTTTTGGGGAAAATTCAGAAATTGCACTTATTTTGAGTCAAAAAGGCGGAAAATCCCCTTATTTTGGAGTAAAAATGAAGAAATTTCCCTTTTTTATGGCAAATGGTATACATTCTTTTTATTTTCGGGCAAAAAGGCAGAAATTCCCTGTATTTTGGAGCAAAATTGCAGAAATTCCTCTAATTTTGGGGCAAAATCACAGAACTTCCCCTTATTTTGGGGTAAAACTGCAGAAATTTCACTTATTTCGCGGCAAAATGGCAGAAATTCACTTCATTTTCGGCGAAAAGGGAGAAAATTCCCGTATTTTGGAGAAAAATTGCAGAAATTCACCTAATTTTGGGGTAAAACATGCAGTAATTTTCTTTATTTTAAGGCAAAAAGGCAGAAATTCCCCTTATTTTGTGGCAAAAATCAGAAATTCCCCTTATTTTAGAAAAAATTGCAGAAATTTCCTTTATTATGGGGAAAAATTGCAGATATTTCTTTTATTGTAAGGCAAAATTGCAGAAATTTCATTTATTTCAGAGAAAAAAACAAAAATTTTTTTTTATCTTAGGGCAAAATGCAGAAATTTCCATTATTTTGGGGCACAAAGACAGAAATTCACCTTCTTTTGGGGTAAAATCTCAAACATTTCACATATTTCAGGGCAAAAAGGCAGAAATTCCCCTTATTTGGGGGTAAAAAGGCAGAAATTCTTCATATTTTGGGTTAAAATTGCAGAAATTTCCCTTGTTTGGGGGCAAAAAGGCAGAAAATCCCCTTAATTTCGGGCAAAAAGGCAGAAATTCCCCGTATTTTGGAGCAAAATTGCAGAAATTCCCCTAATTGTGGGGCAAAAAGGCAGAAATTCCCGATATGTTGGGGCAAAAAGACAGAAATTCTCCTTATTTTCGGGCAAAACTCAGAAATTCCATTTATTTTGGGGCAAAATTCCAGAAATTTCCCTTATTTTGGGGCAAAATTGCAGAAATTTCACTTATTTCAGGGCAAAATTCAAAAATTGCTTTTATTTTGGGGCAAAAAGACAGAAATTCCGTTTACTTTTGGGTAAAAAGGCAGAAATTTCACTTATTTTGAGGTAAGAAGGCAGAAATTCCTCTTATTTTGCGGCAAAAATGAAGAAATTTCCCTTTTTTGTGGCAAAAGGTATATATTCCCCTTATTTTCGGGCAAAAAAGCAGAAATTCCCCGTATTTTGGAGCACAATTGCAGAAAATCCCCTAATTGTGGGGCAAAAAGGCAGAAATTCCCATTATTTTGATGGCAAAAAGGCAGGAATTCACCTTATTTTGGGCTAAAATTGCAGAAATTTCACATATTTCAGGGCAAAAAGGCAGAAATTTCCCTTCATTTGGGGCAAAAATGAAGAAATTTCCCTTTTTTATGGCAAAAAGGTATGCATTCCCCTTATTTTCGGCAAAAAGGCAGAAATTCCCTGTATTTTGGAGCAAAATTGCAGAAATTCCCCTAATTGTGGGGCAAAAAGGCAGAAATTCTCTTTATTTTGGGGCAAAACTCAGAAATTCCACTTATTTTGGGGCAAAATTCCAGAAATTTCCCTTATTTTGGGGCAAAATTGCAGGAATTTCACTTATTTTGGGGCAAAATTGCAGAAATTTCACTTATTTCAGGTAAAAATGGCAGAAATTTTTCTTATTTTGGGGCAAAAAGGCAGAATTTCCTAATATTTTGTGGCAAAAATGCAGAAATTCCCCTTATTTTGAGGTAAAAATGCTGAAATTCCCCTTATTTTCGGGCAAAAAGCAGACATTTCCCTTATTTTGGGCAAAAATTGCAGAAATTTCACTTATTTTGAGTCAAAAAGGCAGAAAATCCAATTATTTTGGGGTAAAAATAAAGAAATTCCCCTTTTTTTGAGGTAAAAAGGCTGAAATTTCCCTTTTTTGGAGGCAAAAAGGCAGAAATTTCCCGTATTTTGGGGCAAAATTGCAGAAATTTCACTTATTTCAGAATAATAATTCAGAAATTTTTTTTATTTGGGGGGAAAAAAAGACAGAAATTCCCTTTGTTTGGGGGAAAAAACAAAAATTCCACTTATTTAGAGGCAAAAAAGCAGAAATTCCCCTTATTTTGGAGCAAAAATTAAGAAATTTCATTTTTTTATGGCAAAAAGGTATGCACTCTTATTATTTTCGGGCAAAAAGGCAGAAATTCCCCGTATTTTAGAGCAAAATTGCAGAAATTCCCCTAATTGTGGGGCAAAAGGGCATAAATTCCCTACATGTTGGAGCAAAAAGACAGAAATTCATCTTATTTTGGGGCAAAACTCAGAAATTCCACTTATTTTGGGGCACAATTCAGAAATTTCCCTTCTTTTGGGGCAAAATTGCAGAAATTTCACTTATTTTGAGGCAAAATTGCAGAAATTTTACTTATTTCAGAAAAAAAAGCAGAAATTTTCTTATTTTGGGGCAAAAAGGCAGAAATTTTTTTTATTTTGGTACTAAATTGCAGAAATTTTTCTTATTTTGGGGCAAAAAGTCAGAAATTCCCCTTATTTTGGGGCAAAAAGCAGATATTTCCCTTATTTTTGGGGAAAAATTTTAGAAATTTAACTTATTTCAGGGCAAAAAGTCAGAAATTCCGTTTATTTTTGGGGAAAATTCAGAAATTGCACTTATTTTGAGTCAAAAAGGCGGAAAATCCCCTTATTTTGGAGTAAAAATGAAGAAATTTCCCTTTTTTATGGCAAATGGTATACATTCTTTTTATTTTCGGGCAAAAAGGCAGAAATTCCCTGTATTTTGGAGCAAAATTGCAGAAATTCCTCTAATTTTGGGGCAAAATCACAGAACTTCCCCTTATTTTGGGGTAAAACTGCAGAAATTTCACTTATTTCGCGGCAAAATGGCAGAAATTCACTTCATTTTCGGCGAAAAGGGAGAAAATTCCCGTATTTTGGAGAAAAATTGCAGAAATTCACCTAATTTTGGGGTAAAACATGCAGTAATTTTCTTTATTTTAAGGCAAAAAGGCAGAAATTCCCCTTATTTTGTGGCAAAAATCAGAAATTCCCCTTATTTTAGAAAAAATTGCAGAAATTTCCTTTATTATGGGGAAAAATTGCAGATATTTCTTTTATTGTAAGGCAAAATTGCAGAAATTTCATTTATTTCAGAGAAAAAAACAAAATTTTTTTTTTATTTTAGGGCAAAATGCAGAAATTTCCATTATTTTGGGGCACAAAGACAGAAATTCACCTTCTTTTGGGGTAAAATCTCAAACATTTCACATATTTCAGGGCAAAAAGGCAGAAATTCCCCTTATTTGGGGGTAAAAAGGCAGAAATTCTTCATATTTTGGGTTAAAATTGCAGAAATTTCCCTTGTTTGGGGGCAAAAAGGCAGAAAATCCCCTTAATTTCGGGCAAAAAGGCAGAAATTCCCCGTATTTTGGAGCAAAATTGCAGAAATTCCCCTAATTGTGGGGCAAAAAGGCAGAAATTCCCGATATGTTGGGGCAAAAAGACAGAAATTCTCCTTATTTTCGGGCAAAACTCAGAAATTCCATTTATTTTGGGGCAAAATTCCAGAAATTTCCCTTATTTTGGGGCAAAATTGCAGAAATTTCACTTATTTCAGGGCAAAATTCAAAAATTGCTTTTATTTTGGGGCAAAAAGACAGAAATTCCGTTTACTTTTGGGTAAAAAGGCAGAAATTTCACTTATTTTGAGGTAAGAAGGCAGAAATTCCTCTTATTTTGCGGCAAAAATGAAGAAATTTCCCTTTTTTGTGGCAAAAGGTATATATTCCCCTTATTTTCGGGCAAAAAAGCAGAAATTCCCCGTATTTTGGAGCACAATTGCAGAAAATCCCCTAATTGTGGGGCAAAAAGGCAGAAATTCCCATTATTTTGATGGCAAAAAGGCAGGAATTCACCTTATTTTGGGCTAAAATTGCAGAAATTTCACATATTTCAGGGCAAAAAGGCAGAAATTTCCCTTCATTTGGGGCAAAAATGAAGAAATTTCCCTTTTTTATGGCAAAAAGGTATGCATTCCCCTTATTTTCGGCAAAAAGGCAGAAATTCCCTGTATTTTGGAGCAAAATTGCAGAAATTCCCCTAATTGTGGGGCAAAAAGGCAGAAATTCTCTTTATTTTGGGGCAAAACTCAGAAATTCCACTTATTTTGGGGCAAAATTCCAGAAATTTCCCTTATTTTGGGGCAAAATTGCAGGAATTTCACTTATTTTGGGGCAAAATTGCAGAAATTTCACTTATTTCAGGTAAAAATGGCAGAAATTTTTCTTATTTTGGGGCAAAAAGGCAGAATTTCCTAATATTTTGTGGCAAAAATGCAGAAATTCCCCTTATTTTGAGGTAAAAAGGCTTAAATTCCCCTTATTTGGGGGCAAAAAGGCAGAAATTTTTCGTATTTTGGGGCAAAATTGCAGACATTTCACTTATTTCAGGGTAATAAGTCAGAAATTTTCCTTATTTTGGGGCAAAAAAGACAGAAATTCCCTTTGTTTTGGGGGGAAAATACAGAAATTCCACTTCTTTGAAGGCAAAAACGCAGAAATTCCCCTTATTTTGGAGCAAAAATGAAGAAATTCCCCTAATTGTTGGGCAAAAAGGCAGAAATTCCCTATATGTTGGGGCAAAAAGACAGAAATTCTCCTTATTTTGGGGCAAAACTCAGAAATTCCACTTATTTTGGGGCAAAATTGCAGGAATTTACCTTATTTTGGGGCAAAATTGCAGAAATTTCCCTTATTTGGGGCAAAATAGCAGAAATTTCACTTATTTTCAGGTAAAAAGGCTGAAATATCCTTTATTTTGGGGCAAAAAGGAAGAAATTCCCCTTATTTTGGGGCAAAATTGCTGAAATTTTCCTTATTTTGGGGCAAAAAGGCTGAAATTCTTATTTTGAGGTAAAATGCTGAAATTCCCCATATTTTGGGGCAAAAGGCAAAACTTCTTCTTATTTTGGGGCAAAGAGGCACAAATTTCCCTTATTTTCGGGCAAAATTGCAGAAATTTCATTTTTCAGGGCAAAAAGTCAGAAATTCCTTTTATTTTGGGGCAAAGAGCAGAAATTTCTTTTATTATGGTACAAAATTGAAGAAATTTTTCTTATTATGAAACAAAAAGGCAGAAAATTCCCCTTATTTTGAGGCAAAAAGCAGAAATTATTCTTATTTTGAGGTAAAATGCAGAAATTCTTTTTATTTTGGGCCTAAAAAGCAGAAATTCCCCATATTTTGAAGCAAAATTGCAGAAATTCTCATAATTTTCGGGCAAAAAGGCAGAAATTCCCCTTATTTTGGGGCAAAAATACAGAAAATCTCCTTTATCGGGAGCAAACAGTCAGAAATTCCCCTTATTTTGGGGCAAAATTGCAGAAATTTCCTTTACATTGGGGCAAAATTGCAGAAATTTTCCTTATTTTGGGGCAAATTTGCAGAAATTTCCCTTATTTTGGGGCAAAATTGCAGAAATTTCCCTTATTTTGGGGCAAAATTGCAGAAATTTCACTTATTTCAGGAAAAAAAGGCGGAATTTTTTTTTGGGGGGCAAAAAGGCAGAAATTTCTTTTATTTTGGTACAAAATTGCAGAAATTTTTCTTATTTTGGGGCAAAAAGTCAGAAATTCCCCATATTTTGTGGCAAAAAGGCAGAAATTCCCCTTATTTGTAGGTAAAAAGGCTGAAATTCCCCTTATTTTGGGGCAAAAAGACAGAAATTTCGTTTATTTTGGGGAAAAGGCAGAAATTGCACTTATTTTGAGTCAAAAAGGTGGAAAATCCCCTTATTTTGGGGTAAAAATGAAGAAATTTGCTTTTTTTATGGCAAAAAGGTATACATTCCCTTTATTTTCGGGCAAAAAGGCAGAAATTACCCGTATTTTGGAGCAAAATTGCAGAAATTCCTCTAAATTTTGGGCAAAAAGGCAGAAATTCCCCTTATTTTGGGGTAAAACTGCAGAAATTTCACTTATTTTACGGCAAAATGTCAGAAATTCCCCTTATTTTCGGCAAAAAAGGCAGAAAATCCCCTTATTTTAGGGCAAAATTGCAGAAATTTCCCTTATTTGGGGGCAAAAACAGAAATTCCCCTTCTTTTGAGGCAAAATTGCAGAAATTTCCCTTATTATGGGGAAAAATTGCAGAAATTTCCCTTATTTTATGACAAAATTGCAGAAATTTCACTTATTTCAGAGAAAAAATGCAAAAATTTTTCTTATTTTGGGGCAAAAAGGCAGAAATTCCAATTATTTTTGGGCAAAAAGGCAGAAATTCACCTTATTTTGGGTTAAAATATCAGAAATTTCACATATTTCAGGGCAAAATGGCAGAAATTTGCCTTATTTTGGGGCAAAAAGCAGAAATTCCCCTAATTTTGGGGCCAAAAACAGAAATTCCCCTTATTTTGGGGTAAAATTGCAGAAATTTCAAATATTTCAGGGCAAAAAGGCAGAAATTCCACTTTATTTCGGACAATAACGCAGAAATTCCCCGTATTTTAAAGCTAAATTTCAGAAATTCCCCTTATATTGGTGCAAAAATGCAGAAATTCCTTTTATTTTTGTGCAATAAGGCAGATTTCTCCGTATTTTGAAACAAAATTGCACATATTCCCCTAATTTTGAGGGAAAATGCAGAAATTCACATTATTTTGGAACAAAAAGACAGAAATTCTTCTTATTTCAGTACAAGAAGTCAGAAATTCCCCTTATTTTGGGGCAAAATTGCAGAAATTTCACTTATTTCAGAGAAAAAGAACCGAAATTTCTCTTATTTTGGGGAAAAAGGCAGAAATTTCTTTTATTTTGGTACAAAATTGCAGAAATTTTCTTTATTTTGGGGAAAATGCAGAAATTCCCCATGTTTTTGGGCAAAAAGGCAGAGAAACCCTTATTTTGAGGCAAAAAGACAGAAATTCCCTTTCTTTTGTGGCAAAAAGGCAGAAATTTCCCTTATTTTGGGGCAAAATTGCAGAAATTTCACCTATTTCAGGGAAATATTCAAAAATTCCTTTTATTTTGGAACAAAAAGAGAGAAATTCTGTTTATTTTTGGGTAAAAAGGCAGAAATTTCAGTTATTTTGAGGTAAGAAGGCAGAAATGCCTCTTAATTTGCGGCAAAAATGAAGAAATTTCTTTTTTTTGTGGCAAAAGGTATACATTCCCCTTATTTTTGGGCAAAAAGGCAGAAATTCCCCGTATTTTGGAGCACAATTGCAGAAAATCCCCAAATTGTGGGGCAAAAAGGCAGAAATTCCCTATATGTTGGGGCAAAAAGACAAAAATTCTTTTTATTTTGGGACAAAACTCAGAATTTCCACTTATTTTGGGGCAAAATTCCAGAAATTTCCCTTATTTTGGGGCAAAATTGCAGAAATTTCACTTATTTTGGGGCAAAATTGCAGAAATTTCCCTTATTTCAGGTAAAAATGGCAGAAATTTTTCTTATTTTGGGGCAAAAAGGCAGAAATTCCTAATATTTTGTGGCAAAAATGCAGAAATTCCCCTTATTTTGAGGTAAAAAGGCTGAAATTCCCCTTATTTGGGTGCAAAAAGGCAGAAATTTTTCTTATTTTGGGGCAAAATTGCAGACATTTCACTTATTTCAGGGTATTAAGTCAGAAATTTTCCTTATTTTTTGGCAAAAAAGACAGAAATTCCCCTAATTGTGGGGCAAAAAGGCAGAAATTCCCTATATGTTGGGGCAAAAAGACAGAAATTCTCCTTATTTTGGGGCAAAACTCAAAAATTCCACTTATTTTGGGGCAAAATTGCAGGAATTTACCTTATTTTGGGGCAATATTGCAGAAATTTTCTTTATTTGGGGCAAAATTGCAGAAATTTCACTTATTTTCAGGTAAAAAGACTGAAATATCCTTTATTTTGGGGCAAAAAGGAAGAAATTCCCCTTATTTTGGGGCAAAATTGCAGAAATTTTTCTTATTTTGGTGCAAAAAGGCTGAAATTCTTCTTATTTTGAGGTAAAATGCTGAAATTCCCCATATTTTGGGGCAAAAGGCAAAAATTCTTCTTATTTTGGGGCAAAAAGGCACAAATTTCCCTTATTTTCGAGCAAAATTGCAGAAATTTCATTTATTTCAGGGCAAAAATTCAGAATTTCCTTATATTTTGGGGCAAAGAGCAGAAATTTCTTTTATTATGGTACAAAATTGAAGAAATTTTTCTTATTTTGAAACAAAAAGGCAGAAAATTCCCCTTATTTTGAGGCAAAAGGCAGAGACTATTCTTATTTTGTGGTAAAATGCAGAAATTCCCTTTATTTTGGGGCTAGAAAGCAGAAATTCCCCGTATTTTGAAGCAAAATTGCAGAAATTCTCATAATTTTCGGGCAAAAGGCAAAAATTCTCCTTATTTTGGGGCAAAAAGACAGAAAATCTCCTTTTTTGGGAGCAAACAGTCAGAAATTTTCCTTATTTTGGGGCAAAATTGCAGAAATTTCCTTTACATTGGGGCAAAATTGCAGAAATTTCCATATTTTGGGGCAAAATTGCAGAAATTTCACTTATTTCAGGGAAAAAAGGCGAAAATTTTTTTTGGGGGGCAAAAAAGCAGAATTTTTTTTATTTTGGTACAAAATTGCAGAAATTTTTCTAATTTTGGGGCAAAAAGTCAGAAATTCCTCATATTTTGGGGCAAAAATGCAGAAATTCCCCTTATTTTGAGGTAAAAAGGCTGTAATTCCCCTTATTTTGGGGCAAAAAGACAGAAATTTCGTTTATTTTGGGGAAAAGGCAGAAATTGCACTTATTTTGAGTCAAAAAGGTGGAAAATCCCCTTATTTTGGGGCAAAAATGAAGAAATTTGCTTTTTTTATGGCAAAAAGGTATGCATTCTTCTTATTTTTGGGCAAAATGGCACAAATTCCCCGTATTTTGGAGCAACATTGCAGAAATTCCCCTAATTTTTGGGCAAAAAGGCAGAAATTCCCCTTATTTTGGGGGAAAACTGCAGAAATTTCACTTTTTTGCGGCAAAATGTCAGAAATTCCCCTTATTTTCGGCAAAAAAAGCAGATAATCCCCTTATTTTAGGGAAAAATTGCAGAAATTTCTCTTATTTTGGGGCAAAATTGCAGAAATTTCACTTATTTCGCGGCAAAATGTCAGAAATTCCCCTTATTTTCGGCAAAAAAGGCAGAAAATTCCCGTATTTTGGAGAATAAATTGCAGAAATTCACCTAATTTTAGGGTAAAAAAATACAATAATTTTCTTTATTTTTGAGCAAAAAGGCAGAAATTCTCCTTATTTTAGGGCAAAAAGGCAGAAATTCTTCTTATTTTAGGGCAAAATTGCAGAAATTTTCCTTATTTGGGGGCAAAAAACAGAAATTCCCCTTATTTTGGGGCAAAATTGCAGAAATTTCCCTTATTATGGGGAAAAATTGCAGAAATTTCCCTTATTTAAGGTCAAAATTGCAGAAATTTCACTTATTTCAGAGAAAAAAAGCAAAATTTTTCTTATTTTGGGGCAAAAAGGCAGAAATTCCCATTATTTTGGGGCAAAAAGGCAGAAATTCACCTTATTTTGGGGTAAAATTGCAGAAATTTCACATATTTCAGGGCAAAAAGACAGAAATTCCCCTTATTTTAAGGCAGAAAGGCAGAAATTCCCCTTATTTTGGAATAAAGTTGCAAAAATTTTTTTTCTTTAGGGGCAAAAAGGCAGAAAATCCACTTAATTTCGGGTAAAAAAGCAGAAATTCCTCTTATTTTGGAGCAAAATTGCAGAAACTCCCCTAATTTTGGGGCATAAAGGCAGAAATTCCCTTTATTTTGGGGCAAAAATAGAGAAATTCTCATTATTTTGGGGCAAAAATCAGAAATTTCCCTTATTTCGGGTCAAAATTTTAGAAATTTCTTTTATATTGTTACAGACTTGCAGAAATTTTTCTTATTTTGTGGCAAAAAGGCAGAAATTTCCCATATTTTGGTGCAAAAAGCCTAAAATTTCCTTTATTATGAGGTAAAATCCTGAAATTCCCCATATTTTGGGGCAAAAAGGCAGAAATTCCCCTCATTTGGAGGCAAAAATACACAAATTTCCCTTATTTTCGGGCATAATTGCAGGAATTTCATTTATTTCAGGGCAAAAAGTCAGAAATTCCTTTTATTTTGGGGCAAAAAGCAGAAATTTCTTTTATTTTGATACAAAATTATAGAAATTTTCCTTATTTTGGAACAAAAAGGCAAAAATTACCCATATTTTGGGGAAAAAGGCAGAAATTCCCCTTATTTTGAGGTAAAAAGGCTGAAATTCCCGTTATTTTGGGGTAAAAAGGCAGAAATTCCCTTTACTTTGTGGCAAAAAGGCAGAAATTCCCGTTAATTGGGGCAGAAAAGCAGAAATTTTCCTTATTTAAGGGCAATAGGGCAGATATTCCCCATATTTTGTGGCAAAAAGGCAGAAATTCCCCTTATTTGGAGGTAAAATGATGAAATTCCCCTTTTTTTTCGGCAAAAAGGCAGAAATTCCTATTATTTTGGGGCAAAATTGCAGAAATTTCCTTTATTTTGGGGCAAAATTGCAGAAATTTCCCTTATTTTGGGGCAAAATTGCAGAAATTTCACTTATTTCAGGGAAAAAGCACAGAAATTTCTCTTATTTTGGGGCAAAAAGGCAGAAATTTCTTTTATTTTGGTACAAAATTGCAGAAATTTTCTTTATTTTGGGGCAAAAATGAAGAAATTCCCCATATTTTGGGGCAAAAAGGAAGAGATTCCCCTTATCATGAGGTAAAATGCTGAAATATCCCTTATTTTGGGGCAAAAAGACAGAAATTCCCTTTATTTTGTGGCAAAAAGGCAAAAATTTCCCTTATTTGGGGCAAAATTGCAGAAATTTCACTTATTTCAGGGCAAAATTCAAAAATTCCTTTTATTTTTGGGCAAAAAGAGAAATTTTGTTTATTTTTGGGTAAAAAGGCAGAAATTTCACTTATTGTGAGGTAAGAAGGCAGAATTTCCTCTTATTTTGGGGCAAAAATGAAGAAATTTCCCTTTTTTGTGGCAAAAGGTATATATTCCCCTTATTTTCGGGCAAAAAGCAGAAATTCCCGTTTTTTGGAGCACAATTGCAGAAAATCCCCTAATTGTGGGGCAAAAAGGCAGAAATTCCCTATATGTTGGGGCAAAAAGACAGAAATTCTCCTTATTTTGGGGCAAAACTCAGAAATTCCACTTATTTTGAGGCAAAATTCCAGAAATTTCCCTTATTTTGGGGCAAAATTGCAGAAATTTTACTTATTTTGGGGCAAAATTGCAGAAATTTCACTTATTTCAGGTAAAAATGGCAGAAATTTTTCTTATTTTGGGGCAAAAAGGCAGAAATTCCTAATATTTTGTGGCAAAAATGCAGAAATTCCCCTTATTTTGAGGTAAAAAGGCTGAAATTCCCCTTATTTGGGGGCAAAAAGGCAGAAATTTCCCTTATTTTGGGGCAAAATTGCAAACATTTCACTTATTTCAGGGTAATAAGTCAGAAATTTTCCTTATTTTGGGGCAAAAAACACAGAAATTCCCTTTGTTTTGGAAGGAAAATACAGAAATTCCACTTCTTTAGAGGCAAAAAGGCAGAAATTCCCCTTATTTTGAAGCAAAAATGAAGAAATTCCCCTAATTGTTGGGCAAAAAGGCAGAAATTCCCTATATGTTGGGGCAAAAAGACAGAAATTCTTCTTATTTTGGGACAAAACTCAGAAATTCCACTTATTTTGGGGCAAAATTGCAGGAATTTACCTTATTTTGAGGCAAAATTGCAGAAATTTCCCTTATTTGGGGCAAAATTGCAGAAATTTCACTTATTTTCAGGTAAAAAGGCTGAAATATCCTTTATTTTGGGGCAAAAAGGAAGAAATTCCCCTTATTTTGGGGCAAAATTGCAGAAATTTTCCTTATTTTGGGGCAAAAAGGCTGAAATTCTTATTTTGAGGTAAAATGCTGAAATTCCCCATATTTTGGGGCAAAAGGCAAAACTTCTTCTTATTTTGGGGCAAAGAGGCACAAATTTCTCTTATTTTCGGGCAAAATTGCAGAAATTTCATTTATTTCAGGGCAAAAAGTTAGAAATTCCTTTTATTTTGGGGCAAAGAGCAGAAATTTCTTTTATTATGGTACAAAATTGAAGAAATTTATCTTATTTTGAAACAAAAAGGCAGAAAATTCCCCTTATTTTGAGGCAAAAGGCAGAAATTATTCTCAATTTGAGGTAAAATGCAGAAATTCCCTTTATTTTGGGGCTAAAAAACAGAAATTCCCTGTATTTTGAAGCAAAATTGCAGAAATTCTCATAATTTTTGGGCAAAAAGGCAGAAATTCTCCTTATTATGGGGCAAAAAGACAGAAAATCTCCTTTTTCGGGAGCAAACAGTCAGAAATTCCCCTTATTTTGGGGCAAAATTGCAGAAATTTCCTTTACATTGGGGAAAAATTGCAGAAATTTCCCTTATTTTGGGGCAAAACTGAAGAAATTTTCTTTTTTTATGGCAAAAAGGTATGCATTCTTTTTATTTTCGGGCAAAAAGGCAGAAATTCCCCTATTTTGGAGCAAAATTGCAGAAATTCCCCTAATTGTGGGGCAAAAAGGGAGAAATTCCCTATATGTTGTGGCAAAAAGACAGAAATTCTCCATATTTTGGGGCAAAACTCAGAAATTCCACTTATTTTAGGGCAAAATTCCAGAAATTTCCCTTATTTTGGGGCAAAATTGCAGAAATTTCACTTATTTTGGAGCAAAATTGCAGAAATTTCACTTATTTCAGAAAAAAAGCAGAAATTTTCTTATTTTGTTGCAAAAAGGCAGAAATTTCTTTTATTTTGGTACAAAATTGCATAAATTATTCTTATTTTGGAAGAAAAAGGCAGAAATCTCCCATATTTTGGGGCAAAAATGCAGCAATTCCTCTTATTTTGAGGTAACAAGGCTTAAATTCCCCTTATTTGGGGTAAAAAAGGCAGAAATTTCCCTTATTTTCGAGCAAAATTGCAGAAATTTCACTTATTTCAGGGTAATAAGTCAGAAATTTTCCTTATTTTGGGGCAAAAAAGACAGAAATTCCCTTTGTTTTTGGGGATAAAGACAGAAATTCCACTTATTTAGAGGCAAAAAAGCAGAAATTCCCCTTATTTTGGAGCAAAACTGAAGAAATTTCCCTTTTTTATGGCAAAAAGGTATGCATTATTCTTATTTTCGGGCAAAAAGGCAGAAATTCCCCTATTTTGAAGCAAAATTGCAGAAATTCCCCTAATTGTGGGGCAAAAAGGGAGATATTCCCTATATGTTGGGGCAAAAAGACAGAAATTCTCCTTATTTTGGGGCAAAACTCTGAAATTCCACTTATTTTGGTGCAAAATTCCAGAAATTTCCCTTATTTTGGGGAAAAATTGCAGAAATTTCACTTATTTTGGGGCAAAATTGCAGAAATTTAACTTATTTCAGAAAAAAATTCAGAAATTTTCCTATTTTGGTGAAAAAGGCAGAAATTTCTTTTATTTTGGTACAAAATTGCAGAAAGTTTTCTTATTTTGGGGCAAAAAGGCAGAAATCCCCATATTTTGGGGCAAAAAAGCAGAAATTCCTCTTATTTTGAGGTAAAAAGGCTGAAATTTCCCTTATTTGGGGGCAAAAAGGCAGAAATTTCCTTTATTTTGAGGCAAAATTGCAGAAATTTCACTTATTTCAGAGTAATAAGTCAGAAATTTTCCTTTTTTGGGGCAAAAAACACAGAAATTCCCTTTGTTTTGGGAGAAAAAGACAGAAATTCCACTTTTTTAGAGGCAAAAAAGCAGATATTCCTTTTATTTTGGAGTAAAAATGAAGAAATTTCCCTTTTTTGTGGCAAAATGTATACATTCCACTTACTTTTGGGCTAAAAAGCTGAAATTCCCCGTATTTTGGAGCAAAATTGCAGAAATTCCCCTAATTGTGGGGCAAAATGCAGAAATTCCCTATATGTTAGGGCAAAAAGACAGAAATTCTCCTTATTTTGGGGCAAAACTCAGAAATTCCCCTTATTTTGGGGCAAAATTCCAGAAATTTCCCTTATTTTGTGGCAAAATTGCCAAAATTTCACTTATTTTGGGGCAAAATTGCAGAAATTTCACTTCTTTCATGGTAAAAAGGCAGAAAGTTTCGTCATTTTGGGGCAAAAATGAAGAAATTCCAAATATTTTGTGGCAAAAATGCAAAAATTCCCCTTATTTTGTGATAAAAAGGCAGAAATTTCCCTTATTTGGGGGCAAAACCAGAAATTTCCCTTATTTGGGGGCAAAATTGAAGAAATTTCACTTATTTCAGGGTAATAAGTCAGAAATTTTCCTTATTTGGGGCAAAATAGACAGAAATTCCTTTTGTTTTGGGGGAAAAAGTCAGAAATTCCACTTATTTAGAAGCAAAAAAGAAGAAATTACCCTTATTTTGGAGCAAAAATGAAGAAATTTTTTTATTGTGGCAAAAGGTATGCATTCTTCTTATTTTCAGGCTAAAAAGCAGAAATTCCCCGTATTTTGGAGCAAAATTGCAGAAATTCCCCTAATTGTGGGACAAAAAGCCAGAAATTCTTTTTATTTTGTGGCAAAACTCAGAAATTCCACTTATTTTGGGACAAAATTCCAGAAATTTCACTTATTTTGGGGCAAAATTGCAGAAATTTCACTTATTTTGGCAAAATTGCAGAAATTTCAATTATTTCAGAAAAAAAGCAGAAATTTTCTTATTTTGGTGCAAAAAGGCAGAAATTTCTTTTATTTTGGTACAAAATTGCAGAAATTTTTCTTATTTGGGGGCAAAAAGCAGAAATCCCCTATATTTTGGGGCAAAAATGCATAAATTCCTCTTATTTTGAGGTAAAAATGCTGAAATTTCCCTTATTTGGGGGCAAAAAGACAGAAATTTCCCTTATTTTGAGGCAAAATTGCAGAAATTTCACTTATTTCAGGGTAATAAGTCAGAAATTCATCTTACATTGGGGCAAAAAACAGAAATTCCCTTTGTTTTGGGGGAAAAAGACAGAAATTCCACTTATTTAGAGGCAAAAAAGCAGAAATTCTTCTTTATTGGAGAAAAATGAAGAAATTTATCTTTTTTTGTGGCAGAAGGTATACATTCCGCTTATTTTCGGGCTAAAAAGCAGAAATTAACTGTATTTTGGATCAAAATTGCAGAAATTCCTCTTATTTTGGAGCAAAAATAAAGAAATTTCCCTTTTTTATGGCAAAAAGCTATGCATTCTTCTTATTTTCGGGCAAAAATGCAGAAATTCCTCGTATTTTGGAGCAAAATTGCAGAAATTCCCCTAATTGTGGGGCAAAAAGGCAGAAATTCCCTATATGTTGGGGCAAAAAGACAGAAATTCTCCTTATTTCGGGGCAAAACTCAGAAATTCCACTTATTTTGGGGCAAAATTCCAGAAATTTCCTTTATTTTAGGGCAAAATTGCAGAAATTTCACTTATTTTGGGGCAAAATTGCAGAAATTTCACTTATTTCAGAAAAAAAAGCAGAATTTATTTATTTTGGTGCAAAAAGGCAGAAATTTCTTTTATTTTGGTACAAAATTGCAGAAATTTTTCTTATTTGGGGGCAAAAAGGCATAAATCTCTTATATTTTGGGGCAAAAATGCATAAATTCCTCTTATTTTGAGGTAAAAAGGCTGAAATTCCCCTTATTTGGGGGCAAAAAGGCAGAAATTTCCCTTATTTTGAGGCAAAATTGCAGAAATTTCACTTATTTCAGGGTAATAAGTCAGAAATTCCCATTATTTTGGGGCACAATGGCAGAAATTCACCTTATTTTGGGGTGAAATTGCAGACATTTCACATATTTCAGGGCAAAAAGGCAGAAATTTCCCTTATTTTCCAGCAAAATTGCAGAAATTTCAGTTATTTCAGGGTAATAACTCAGAAATTTTCCTTATTTTGGGGCAAAAAAGTCAGAAATTCCCTTTGTTTTTGGGGATAAAGACAGAAATTCCACTTATTTAGAGGCAAAAAAGCAGAAATTCCCCTTATTTTGGAGCAAAACTGAAGAAATTTCCCTTTTTTATGGCAAAAGAAGTATGCATTCTTCTTATTTTCGGGCAAAAAGGCAGAAATTCCCCGTATTTTGGAGCAAAATTGCAGAAATTCCCCTAATTGTGGGGCAAAAAGGCAGAAATTCCCTATATGTTGGGGCAAAAAGACAGAAATTCTCATTATTTTGGGGCAAAACTCAGAAATTCCACTTATTTTGGGGCAAAATTCCAGAAATTTCCCTTATTTTTGGGCAAAATTACAGAAATTTCACTTATTTTGGGGCAAAATTGCAGAAATTTCACTTATTTCAGAAAAAAATTCAGAAATTTTCCTATTTTGGTGCAAAAAAGGCAGAAATTTCTTTTATTTTGGTACAAAATTGCAGAAATTTTTCTTATTTTGGGGCAAAAGGCAGAAATCTCCCATATTTAGAGGAAAAATGCAGAAATTCCTCTTATTTTGACGTAAAAAGGCTGAAATTTCTCTTATTTGGGGGAAAAAAGCAAAAATTTTTCTTATTTTGAGGCAAAATTGCAGAAATTTCACTTATTTCATTGTAATAAGTCAGAAATTTTCCTTATTTTGGGGCAAAAAAGACAGAAATTCCCTTTGTTTTGGGGGAAAAACACAGAAATTCCACTTTTTTAGAGGCAAAAAAGCAGAAATTCCTTTTATTTTGGAGTAAAAATGAAGAAATTTCCCTTTTTTGTGGCAAAAGGTATACATTCCAATTATTTTTGGGCTAAAAAGCAGAAATTCCTTGTATTATGGAGCAAAATTGTAGAAATTCTCCTAATTGTGGGGCAAAAAAGCAGAAATTCCCTATATGTTAGGGCAAAAAGACAGAAATTCTCCTTATTTTGGGGCAAAATTCAGAAATTCCACTTATTTTGGGGCAAAATTGCAGAAATTTCTTTTATTTTGTGGCAAAATTGCAGAAATTTCACTTATTTTGGGGCGAAATTGCAGAAATTTCACTTATGTCAGGGAAAAAAGGCAGAAATTTTCCTTATTTTGGGGCAAAAAAACAGAAATTTCTTTTATTTTGTGGCAAAAATGCAGAAATTCCCCTTATTTTGAGGTAAAAAGGCTGAAATTTCCCTTATTTGGGGGCAAAAAAACAGAAATTTTCCTTATTTTGGGGCAAAATTGGAGAAATTTCACTTATTTCAGGGTAATAAGTCAGAAATTTACCTTATTTTGGGGCAAAAAAGACAGAAATTCCCTTTGTTTGGGGGGAAAAGGACAGAAATTCCACTTATTTAGAGGCAAAAAAGCAGAAATTCCCATTATTTTGAAGCAAAAATGAAGAAATTTCGCTATTTTATGGCAAAAAGTTATGCATTCTTCTTATTTTCGGGCAAAAAGGCAGAAATTCCCCGTATTTTGGAGCAAAATTGCAGAAATTCCTTTTATTGTGGGGCAAAAAGGCAGAAATTCCCTATATGTTGGGGCAAAAAGGCAAAAATTCCCAATATGTTGGGGCAAAAAGACAGAAATACTCCTTATTTTGGGGCAAAACCCAGAAATTCCACTTATTTTGGGGCAAAATTCCAGAAATTTCCCTTACTTTGGGGCAAAATTGCAGAAATTCCACTTATTTTGGGGCAAAATTGCAGAAATTACCCGTATTTTTGAGCAAAATTGCAGAAATTCCCCTAATTGTGGGGCAAAAATGCAGAAATTCCCTATATGTTGGGGCAAAAAGGCAAAAATTCCCAATATGTTGGTGCAAAAAGACAGAAATTCTCCTTATTTTAGGGCAAAATTCAGAAATTTCACTTATTTTTGGGCAAAATTGCAGAAATTTCACTTATTTCAGAAAAAAAGGAGAAATTTTCTTATTTTGGGGCAAAAGGCAGAAATTCCCCTTATTTTAGGGCAAAATTGCAGAAATTTCCCTTATTTTGAAACAAAAAACAGAAATTCCCTTTATTTTGTGGCAAAATTGCAGAAAATACCTTTATTATGGGGGAAAATTGCAGATATTTCTTTTATTTTAAGGCAAAATTGCAGAAATTTCACTTATTTCAGAGAAAAAAAGCAAAAATTTATCTTATTTTAGGGCAAAATGCAGAAATTCCCATTATTTTGGGGCACAATAGCAGAAATTCACCTTATTTTGGGGTAAAATTGCAGACATTTCACATATTTCAGGGCAAAAAGGCAGAAATTCCCCTTTTTTGGGGCAAAAAGGCTGAAATTCCCCTTATTTTCTATAAAATTGCAGAAATTCCCCTTGTTTGGGGGCAAAAAGGCAGAAAATCTTCTTAATTTTGGGCAAAAAGGCAGAAATTCCCCGTATTTTGGAGAAAAATTGCAGAAATTCCCCTAATATTGGGGCAAAAAGGCAGAAATTCCCTTTATTTTGGGGCAAAAATACAGAAATTCTCCTTATTTCGGGACAAAAATCAACAATTTCCTTTATTTTGGGGCAAAATTTTAGAAATTTCTTTTATTTTGGTACAGAATTGCAGAAATTTTTCTTATTTGGTGACAAAAAGGCAGAAAATTCCCATATTTTGGAACAGAAATGCAGAAATTGCCCTTATTTTGAGGTAAAAAGGCTGAAATTCCCCTTATTTTGGGGAAAAAAGGAAGAAATTTCATTTATTTTGGGGCAAAATTGCAGAAATTTCACTTATTTCAAAAAATAAAGGAGAAATTTTCTTATTTTGGGGCAAAATGCAGAAATTTCTTTTATTTTGGTACAAAATTGCAGAAATTTTTCTTATTTTGGGGCAAAAATTCATAAATTTTCCATATTTTGGGGCAAAAATGCAAAAATCCCCCTTATTTTGAGGTAAAAAGGCTGAAATTCCCCTTATTTGGGGGCAAAAAGGCAGAAATTTTCCTTATTTTGGGGCTAAATTGCAGAAATTTTACTTATTTCAGGGAATAAGTCAGAAATTTTCCTTATTTTGGGTCAAAAAAGACAGAAATTCCTTTTGTTTTGGGGGAAAAAGACAGAAATTCCACTTATATAGAGGCAAAAAAAGCAGAAATTCCCATTATTTTGAAGCAAAAATTAAGAAATTTCCCTTTTTTATGGCAAAAAGGTATGCATTCTTTTTATTTTCGGGCAAAAAGGCAGAAATTCCCCGTATTTTGGAGCAAAATTGCAGAAATTTTACTTATTTCAGAAAAAAAAGGAGAAATTTTCTTATTTTGGGGCAAAAGGCAGAAATTCCCCTTATTTTAGGGCAAAATTGCAGAAATTTTCCATATTTGGGGACAAAAAACAGAAATTCCCTTTATTTTGGGGCAAAATTGCAGAAAATTCCTTTATTATGGGGAAAAATTGCAGATATTTCTTTTATTTTAATGCAAAATTGCAGAAATTTCACTTATTTCAGAGAAAAAAAGCAAAAATTTTTCTTATTTTAGGGCAAAATGCAGAAATTCCCATTATTTTGGGACAAAAAGGCAGAAATTCACCTTATTTTTGGGTAAAATTGAAGACATGTCACATATTTCAGGGCAAATAGGCAGAAATTCCCCTTATTTGGGGGCAAAAAGGCAGAAATTCCCCTTATTTTGGGATAAAATTGCAGAAATTTCCCTTGTTTGGGGGCAAAAAGGCCAAAAATCCCCTTTATTTCGAGCAAAAAGGCAGAAATTCCCCGTATTTTGGAGCAAAATTGCAGAAATTCCCCTAATATTGGGGCAAAAATGCAGTAATTCCCTTTATTTGGGGCAAATCGGCAGAAGTTCTTTTTATTTTTGGGAAAAGAGGCAGAAATTCCCTGTATTTTGAAGCAAAATTGCAGAAACTCCCCTAATTTTGGGGCAAAAAGGCAGAAATTCCCTTTATTTTGGGGCAAAAATACAGAAATTCTCCTTATATCGGGGCAAAAATCAGAAATTTCCCTAATTTTGGAGCAAAATTTTAGAAATTTCTTTTATTTTGGTACAGAATTGCAGAAATTTTTCTTATTTTGTGGCAAAAATACAGAAATTTCCCATATTTTGGGGCAAAAATGCAGAAATTCTTCTTATTTTGAGGTAAAAAGGCTGAATTTCCCCTTATTTGGGGGCAAAAAGGCAGAAATTTCTCTTATTTTGGGGCAATATTGCAGAAATTTCACTTATTTCAGGGAAATAAGTCAGAAATTTTCCTTATTTTGAGGCAAAAAAGACAGAAATTCCCTTTGTTTTGGGGCACAATGGCAGAAATTCCACTTATTTAGAGGCAAAAAAGCAGATATTCCCCTTATTTTGAAGCAAAAATGAAGAAATTTCTATTTCTTATGGCAAAAAGGTATGCATTCTTCTTATTTTCGGGCAAAAAGGCAGAAATTCTTTGTATTTTGGAGCAAGATTGCAGAAATTCCCCTAATTGTGGGGCAAAAAGGCAGAAATCCCCTATATGTTGGGGCAAAAAGAAAGAAATTCTCCTTATTTTGGGGCAAAACTCAGAAATTCCACTTATTTTGGGGCAAAATTTCAGAAATTTCCCTTATTTTGGAGCAAAATTGCAGAAATTTCACTTATTTCAAAAAAAAAGCACAAATTTTCTTATTTTGGGGCAAAAAGGCAGAAATTTCATTTATTTTGGTACAAAATTGCAGAAATTTTTCTTAATTTGGGCAAAAATGCAGAAATTTCCCATATTTTTCGACAAAAATGCAGAAATTCCCCTTATTTTGAGGTAAAAAGGCTGAAATTCCCCTTATTTTGGGGCAAAAAGTTAGAAATTCCCCTTATTTTAAAGGAAAAAGACAGAAATTCCGTTTATTTTTGTGGAAAAGTCAGAAATTGCACTTATTTTGAGTCAAAAAGGCGGAAAATCCCCTTATTTTGGGGTAAAAAATGAAGAAATTAACCTTTTTTATGGCAAAAAGGTATACATTCTTTTTATTTTCGAGCAAAATTGCAGAAATTCCCCTAATTATGGGGAAAAAAGGCAGAAATTCCCCGTAATTTGGAGCAAAATTGCAGAAATTCCCCTAATTTTGGGGCAAAAACGCAGAACGTCCCTTTATTTTGGGGTAAAACTGCAGAAATTTCACTTATTTCGCGGCAAAATGGCAGAAATTCCCTTTATTTTCGGAGAAAAAGGCAGAAAATCCCCGTATTTTAGAGCAAAATTGCAGAAATTTACCTAATTTTGGGGTAAAACATGCAGTAATTTTCTTTATTTTGGGGCAAAAAGGCAGAAATTCCCCTTATTTTGGGGCAAAAATCAAAAATATCCCTTATTTTGGGGCAAAATTTTAGAAATTTCTTTTATTTTGGTACAGAATTACAGAAATTTTTCTTATTTTGTGGCAAAAAGAAAGAAATTTCCCATATTTTGGAACAAAAATGCAGAAATTCCCCTTATTTTGAGGTAAAAAGGCTGAAATTCCCCTTATTTTGGGGCACAAAGAAAGAAATTTCACTTATTTTGGGGCAAAATTGCAGAAATTTCACTTATTTCAGAAAATAAAGGAGAAATTTTCTTATTTTCGGGCAAAAAGTCAGAAATTTCTTTTTTTTGGTACAAAATTGCAGAAATTTTTCTTATTTTGGGGCAAAAAGGCATAAATTTCCCATATTTTGGGGCAAAAATGCTGAAATTCCCCTTATTTCGGGGCAAAAAGGCAGAAATTTCCCTTATTTTGGGGCAAAATTGCAGAAATTTCACTTATTTCATGGTAATAAGTCAGAAATTTTCCTTACTTTGGGGCCAAAAGGACAAAAATTCCCTTTGTTTTGGGGGAAAAAGACAGAAATTCCACTTATTTAGAGTCAAAAAAGCAGAAATTTCTCTTATTTTGGAGCAAAAATGAAGAAATTTCCCTTTTTTATGGCAAAAAGTTATGCATTCTTCTTATTTTCGGGCAAAAAGGCAGAAATTCCCCGTATTTTGGAGCAAAATTGCAGAAATTCCCCTAATTGTGGGGCAAAAAGGCAGAAATTCCCTATATGTTGGGGCAAAAAGACAGAAATTCTCATTATTTTGGGGCAAAACTCAGAAATTCCACTTATTTTGGCGCAAAATTCCAGAAATTTCCCTTATTTTGGGGCAAAATTGCAGAAATTTCACTTATTTTGGGGCAAAATTGCAAAAATTTCACTTATGTCAGAAAAAAAAGCAGAAATTTTCTTATTTTGGTGCAAAAAGGCAGAAATTTCTAATATTTTGGTACAAAATTGCAGAAATTTTTCTTATTTTAGGGCAAAAAGGCAGAAATCTCCCATATTTTGGGGCAAAAATGCAGAAATTCCTCTTATTTTTAGGTAAAAAGGCTGAAATTCCCCTTATTTGGGGGCAAAAAGGCAGAAATTTCCCTTATTTTGAGGCAAAATTGCAGAAATTTCACTTATTTCAGAGAACAAAAGCAGAAATTTTCTTATTTTGGGGCAAAAAGGCAGAAATTTCTTTTATTTTGGTACAAAATTGCAGAAATGTTTCTTATTTTGGGGCAAAAAGGCAGAAATCTCCCATATTTTGGGGCAAAAAAGCAGAAATTTCCCTTATTTTGAGGTAAAAACGCTGAAATTCCCCTTATTTGGGGGCAAAAAGGCAGAAATTTCCCTTATTTTGAGGCAAAATTGCAGAAATTTCACTTATTTCAGAATAATAAGTCAGAAATTTTCCTTATTTTGGGGCAAAAAACAGTTATTCTCTTTGTTTTAAAGGAAAAAGACTGATATTCCACTTATTTAGAGGCTAAAAAGCAGAAATTCTTATGATTTTGGAGCAAAAATGAAGAAATTTTCCTTTTTTTGTGGAAAAAGGTATACATTCCTCTAATTTTCGGGCTAAAAAGCAGAAATTCCCCGTATTTTGGAGCAAAATTGCAGAAATTCCCCTAATTGTGGAGCAAAAAGGCAGAAATTCCCTATATGTTGGGGCAAAAAGACAGAAATTCTTCTTATTTTGGGGCAAAACTCAGAAATTCCACTTATTTTGAGGCAAAATTCCAGAAATTTCCCTTATTTTGGGGCAAAATTGCAGAAATTTTACTTATTTTGGGGCGAAATTGCAGAAATTTCACTTTTTTCATGGAAATAAAGGCAGAAATTTTCCTTATTTTGGGGCAAAAAGGCAGAAATTCCTCTTATTTTGAGGTAAAAAGGCTGAAATTCCCCTTATTTGGGGGCAAAAGCATAAATTTCCCTTATTTTGGGGCAAAATTGCAGAAATTTCACTTATTTCAGGGTAATAAGTCAGAAATTTTCCTTATTTTGGGGCAAAAAAGACAGAAATTCCCTTTGTTTTGGGATAAAAAGACAGAAATTCCACTTATTTAGAGGCAAAAAAGCAGAAATTCCACTTATTTTGGAGTAAAAATTAAGAGATTTCCCTTTTTTATGGCAAAAAGGTATGCATTCTTTTTATTTTCGGACAAAAAGGCAGAAATTCCCCGTATTTTGGAGCAAAATTGCAGAAATTTCACTTATTTCAGAATAAAAATGAGAAATTTTCTTATTTTGGGGCAAAAGGCAGAAATTCCCCTTATTTTATGGCAAAATTGCAGAAATTGCCTTTATTTGGGGACAAAAAACAGAAATTCCCTTTATTTTGGGGCCAAATTGCAGAAAAATTTTTTATTATGGGAAAAAATTGAAGATATTTCTTTTATTTTAAGGCAAAATTGCAGAAATTTCACTTATTTCAGAGAAAAAAACAAAAATCTTTCTTATTTTTGGCAAAATGCAGAAATTCCCATTATTTTGGGGCAAAAAGGCAGAAATTCACCTTATTTTGGGGTAAAATTGAAGACATGTCACATATTTCAGGGCATAAAGGCAGAAATTGCCCTTATTTGGGGGCAAAAAGTCAGAAATTCCCCTTATTTTGGGATAAAATTGCAGAAATTACCCTGGTTTGGGGGCAAAAAGGCAGAAAATCCCCTAATTTCGGGCAAAAAGCCAGAAATTCCCTGTATTTTGGAGCAAAATTGCAGAAATTCTCCTAATATTGGGGCAAAAATGCAGAAATTCCCTTTATTTGGGGCAAATTGGCAGAAGTTTTTCTTATTTTCAGAAAAAGAGGCAGAAATTCCCATTATTTTGAAGCAAAATTGCAGAAACTCCCCTAATTTTGGGGCAAAAAGGCAGAAATTCCCTTTATTTTGGGGCAAAAATACAGAAATTCTCCTTATATCTGGGCAAAAATCAGAAATTTCCCTTATTTTGGAGCAAAATTTTAGAAATTTCTTTTATTTTGGTACAGAATTGGAGAAATTTTTCTTATTCTGTGGCAAAAAGGCAGAAATTTCTTTTATTTGGTGCAAAATTGCAGAAATTTTTCTTATTTTGGGGCAAAAAGGCATAAATTTCCCATATTTTGGGGCAAAAATGTAGAAATTTCCTTTATTTTGAGGTAAAAAGGCTGAAATTTCCCTTATTTGGGGGCAAAAAGGCAGAAATTTCTCTTATTTTGGGGCAAAATTGCAGAAATTTCACTTATTTCAGAAAAAAAAGGAAAAATTTTCTTATTTGGGGGCAAAAAGGCAGAAATTTCTTTTATTTTGGTGCAAAATTACAGAAATTTTCTTTATTTTGGGGCAAAAAAGACAGAAATTCCCTTTGTTTTGGGGGAAAAAGACAGAAATTCCACTTATTTAGAGGCAAAAAAGCAGAAATTGCTCTTATTTTGGAGCAAAATTGCAGAAATTCCCCTAATTGTGGGGCAAAAAGGCAGATATTCCCTATATGTTGGGGCAAAAAGACAGAAATTCTCTTTATTTTTGGGGCAAAACTCAGAAATTCCATTTATTTTGGGGCAAAATTCCAGAAATTTCTCTTATTTTGGGGCAAAATTCCAGAAATTTCTCTTATTTTGGGGCAAAATTCCAGAAATTTCTTTTATTTTGGGGCAAAATTGCAGAAATTCCCCTTATTTGGGGGCAAAAAGGCAGAAATTTCTCTTATTTTGGGGCAAAATTGCAGAAATTTCACTTATTTCAGAAAAAAAGGAATAATTTTCTTATTTGGGGGCAAAAAGGCAGAAATTTCTTTTATTTTGGTGCAAAATTACAGAAATTTTCTTTATTTTGGGGCAAAAAAGACAGAAATTCCCTTTGTTTTGGGGGAAAAAGACAGAAATTCCACTTATTTAGAGGCAAAAAAGCAGAAATTCCCCTTATTTTGGAGCAAAAATGAAGAAATTTCCCTTTTTCATGGCAAAAAGGTATGCATTCTTCTTATTTTTGGGCAAAAGGGCAGAAATTCCCTATATGTTGGGGCAAAAAGACAGAAATTCTCCTTATTTTGGGGCAAAACTCAGATATTCCACATATTTTGGGGCAAAATTCCAGAAATTTCCCTTATTTTGGGGCAAAATTGCAGAAATATCACTTATTTTAAGGCAAAATTGGAGAAATTTCACTTATTTCAGAAGAAAAAAGCAGAAATTTTCTTGTTTTGGGGCAAAAAGGGAGAAATTTCTTTTATTTTTGTACAAAATTGCAGAAATTTTTCTTATTTTGGGGCAAGAAGGCAGAAATTTCCTATATTTTGGGGCAAAAATTCAGAAATTCCCCTTATTTTTAGGTAAAAAGGCTGAAATTCTCTTTATTTGGGAGCAAAAAGGCAGAAATTGCCCTGATTTTGTGGCAAAATTCCAGAAATTTCACTTATTTTAGGGTAATAAGTCAGAAATTTTTTATTTTGGGGCAAAAAGGCAGAAATTTCTTTTATTTTGGTACAAAATTACAGAAATTTTTCTTATTTTGGGGCAAAAAAAAAGGAAATTTCCCTTATTTTGGGGCAAAATTGCAGAAATTTAACTTATTTTGATGTAAAAAGGCTGAAATTCCCTTATTTTGGGGCAAAATGGCAGAAGTTTTCCTTATTTTGGGGCAAAATTGCAGAAATTTCACTTATTTCAAGGTAATAAGTCAGAAATTTTCCTTATTTTGGGGCAAAAAAACAGAAATTCCTTGTTTTGGGGGAAAAAGACAGAAATTCCACTTATTTAGAGGCAAAAAAGCAGAAATTCCCCATATTTTGGAGCAAAATTGCAGAAATTCCCCTAATTGTGGGGCAAAAAGGCAGAAATTCCCTATATGTTAGGGCAAAATGACAGAAATTCTTCTCATTTGGGGGCAAAATTCAGAAATTCCATTTATTTTGGGGCAAAATTCCCAAAATTCCCCTTATTTTGGGGCAAAATTGCAGAAATTTCAATTATTTTGGGGCAAAATTGCAGAAATTTCACTTTTTTCAGGGAAAAAAGGCTGAAATTTTCCGTTTTTAGGGGCAAAAATGCAGAAATTCCTAATATTTTGAGGCAAAAATGCAGAAATTCCATTTATTTAGAGGCAAAAAAGCAGAAATTCCCCTTATTTTGGAGCAAAATTGCAGAAATTTCCCTTTTTATAGCCAAAAGGTATGCATTCTTCTTATTTTCAGGCAAAAAGGCAGAAATTCCCCGTATTTTGGAGTAAAATTGCAGAAATTCCCTATATGTTGGGGCAAAAAGACAGAAATTCTCTTTATTTTGGGGCAAAACTCAGAAATTCCACTTATTTTGGAACAAAATTTCAGAAATTTCCCTTATTTTTGGCCAAAATTGCAGAAATTTCACTTATTTTGGGGCAAAATTGCAGAAATTTCACTTATTTCAGAGAAAAAAAGCAGAAATTTTCTTATTTTGGGGCAAAAAGGCAGAAATTTCCCATATTTTGAGGCAAAAATGCAGAAATTCCCCTTATTTTGAGGTAAAAAGGCTGAAATTCCCCTTATTTGGGGGCAAAAAGGCAGAAATTTCCCATATTTTGGGGCAAAATTGCAGAAATTTCACTTATTTCAGGGTACTAAGTCAGAAATTTTTCTTACTTTGGGGCAAAAAAGACAGAAATTCCCTTTGTTTTCAGGGAAAAAGACAGAAATTCCACTTATTTAGAGGCAAAAATGCAGAAATTCCCCTTATTTTGAAGCAAAAATGAAGAAATTTCTATTTCTTATGGCAAAAAGGTATGCATTCTTCTTATTTTCGGGCAAAAAGGCAGAAATTCTTTGTATTTTGGAGCAAGATTGCAGAAATTCCCCTAATTGTGGGGCAAAAAGGCAGAAATCCCCTATATGTTGGGGCAAAAAGAAAGAAATTCTCCTTATTTTGGGGCAAAACTCAGAAATTCCACTTATTTTGGGGCAAAATTTCAGAAATTTCCCTTATTTTGGAGCAAAATTGCAGAAATTTCACTTATTTCAAAGAAAAAAAAGCACAAATTTTCTTATTTTGGGGCAAAAAGGCAGAAATTTCATTTATTTTTGTACAAAATTGCAGAAATTTTTCTTAATTTGGGCAAAAATGCAGAAATTTCCCATATTTTTCGACAAAAATGCAGAAATTCCCCTTATTTTGTGGTAAAAAGGCTGAAATTCCCCTTATTTTGGGGCAAAAAGTTAGAAATTCCCCTTATTTTAAAGGAAAAAGACAGAAATTCCGTTTATTTTTGTGGAAAAGTCAGAAATTGCACTTATTTTGAGTCAAAAAGGCGGAAAATCCCCTTATTTTGGGGTAAAAAATGAAGAAATTAACCTTTTTTATGGCAAAAAGGTATACATTCTTTTTATTTTCGAGCAAAATTGCAGAAATTCCCCTAATTATGGGGAAAAAAGGCAGAAATTCCCCGTAATTTGGAGCAAAATTGCAGAAATTCCCCTAATTTTGGGGCAAAAACGCAGAACGTCCCTTTATTTTGGGGTAAAACTGCAGAAATTTCACTTATTTCGCGGCAAAATGGCAGAAATTCCCTTTATTTTCGGAGAAAAAGGCAGAAAATCCCCGTATTTTAGAGCAAAATTGCAGAAATTTACCTAATTTTGGGGTAAAACATGCAGTAATTTTCTTTATTTTGGGGCAAAAAGGCAGAAATTCCCCTTATTTTGGGGCAAAAATCAAAAATATCCCTTATTTTGGGGCAAAATTTTAGAAATTTCTTTTATTTTGGTACAGAATTGCAGAAATTTTTCTTATTTTGTGGCAAAAAGAAAGAAATTTCCCATATTTTGGAACAAAAATGCAGAAATTCCCCTTATTTTGAGGTAAAAAGGCTGAAATTCCCCTTATTTCGGGGCAAAAAGGCAGAAATTTCCCTTATTTTGGGGCAAAATTGCAGAAATTTCACTTATTTCAGGGTAATAAGTCAGAAATTTTCCTTACTTTGGGGCCAAAAGGACAAAAATTCCCTTTGTTTTGGGGGAAAAAGACAGAAATTCCACTTATTTAGAGGCAAAAAAGCAGAAATTTCTCATATTTTGGAGCAAAAATGAAGAAATTTCCCTTTTTTATGGCAAAAAGTTATGCATTCTTCTTATTTTCGGGCAAAAAGGCAGAAATTCCCCGTATTTTGGAGCAAAATTGCAGAAATTCCCCTAATTGTGGGGCAAAAGGGCAGAAATTCCCTATATGTTAGGGCAAAAAGACAGAAATTCTCATTATTTTGGGGCAAAACTCAGAAATTCCACTTATTTTGGCGCAAAATTCCAGAAATTCCCCTTATTTTGAGGCAAAATTGCAGAAATTTCACTTATTTTAAGGCAAAATTGCAAAAATTTCACTTATGTCAGAAAAAAAGCAGAAATTTTTTTATTTTGGTGCAAAAAGGCAGAAATTTCTAATATTTTGGTACAAAATTGCAGAAATTTTTCTTATTTTAGGGCAAAAAGGCAGAAATCTCCCATATTTTGGGGCAAAAATGCAGAAATTCCTCTTATTTTTAGGTAAAAAGGCTGAAATTCCCCTTATTTGGGGGCAAAAAGGCAGAAATTTCCCTTATTTTGAGGCAAAATTGCAGAAATTTCACTTATTTCAGAGAACAAAAGCAGAAATTTTCTTATTTTGGGGCAAAAAGGCAGAAATTTCTTTTATTTTGGTACAAAATTGCAGAAATGTTTCTTATTTTGGGGCAAAAAGGCAGAAATCTCCCATATTTTGGGGCAAAAAAGCAGAAATTTCCCTTATTTTGAGGTAAAAACGCTGAAATTCCCCTTATTTGGGGGCAAAAAGGCAGAAATTTCCCTTATTTTGAGGCAAAATTGCAGAAATTTCACTTATTTCAGAATAATAAGTCAGAAATTTTCCTTATTTTGGGGCAAAAAACAGTTATTCTCTTTGTTTTAAAGGAAAAAGACTGATATTCCACTTATTTAGAGGCTAAAAAGCAGAAATTCTTATGATTTTGGAGCAAAAATGAAGAAATTTTCCTTTTTTTGTGGAAAAAGGTATACATTCCTCTAATTTTCGGGCTAAAAAGCAGAAATTCCCCGTATTTTGGAGCAAAATTGCAGAAATTCCCCTAATTGTGTGGAAAAAAGGCAGAAATTCCCTATATGTTAGGGCAAAAAGACAGAAATTCTCCTTATTTTGGGGCAAAACTCAGAAATTCCACTTATTTTGGGGCAAAATTCCAGAAATTTCCCTTATTTTGGGGCAAAATTGCAGAAATTTCACTTATTTTGGGGCGAAATTGCAGAAATTTCACTTTTTTCATGGAAAAAAAGGCAGAAATTTTCCTTATTTTGGGGCAAAAAGGCAGAAATTCCTAATATTTTGTGGCAAAAATTCAGAAATTCCTCTTATTTTGAGGTAAAAAGGCTGAAATTCCTCTTATTTGGGGGCAAAAAGGCATAAATTTCCCTTATTTTGGGGCAAAATTGCAGAAATTTCACTTATTTCATGGTAATAAGTCAGAAATTTTCCTTATTTTGGGGCAAAAAAGACAGAAATTCCCTTTGTTTTGGGAAAAAGACAGAAATTCCACTTATTTAGAGGCAAAAAAGCAGAAATTCCACTTATTTTGGAGTAAAAATTAAGAGATTTCCCTTTTTTATGGCAAAAAGGTATGCATTCTTTTTATTTTCGGACAAAAAGGCAGAAATTCCCCGTATTTTGGAGCAAAATTGCAGAAATTTCACTTATTTCAGAATAAAAATGAGAAATTTTCTTATTTTGGGGCAAAAGGCAGAAATTCCCCTTATTTTATGGCAAAATTGCAGAAATTGCCTTTATTTGGGGACAAAAAACAGAAATTCCCTTTATTTTGGGGCAAAATTGCAGAAAATTTTTTTATTATGGGAAAAAATTGAAGATATTTCTTTTATTTTAAGGCAAAATTGCAGAAATTTCACTTATTTCAGAGAAAAAAACAAAAATCTTTCTTATTTTTGGCAAAATGCAGAAATTCCCATTATTTTGGGGCAAAAAGGCAGAAATTCACCTTATTTTGGGGTAAAATTGAAGACATGTCACATATTTCAGGGCATAAAGGCAGAAATTGCCCTTATTTGGGGGCAAAAAGGCAGAAATTCCCCTTATTTTGGGATAAAATTGCAGAAATTACCCTTGTTTGGGGGCAAAAAGGCAGAAAATCCCCTTAATTTCGGGCAAAAAGGCAGAAATTCCCTGTATTTTGGAGCAAAATTGCAGAAATTCTCCTAATATTGGGGCAAAAATGCAGAAATTCCCTTTATTTGGGGCAAATTGGCAGAAGTTCCCCTTATTTTCAGGAAAAGAGGCAGAAATTCCCATTATTTTGAAGCAAAATTGCAGAAACTCCCCTAATTTTAGGGCAAAAAGGCAGAAATTCCCTTTATTTTGGGGCAAAAATACAGAAATTCTCCTTATATCTGGGCAAAAATCAGAAATTTCCCTTATTTTGGAGCAAAATTTTAGAAATTTCTTTTATTTTGCTACAGAATTGGAGAAATTTTTCTTATTCTGTGGCAAAAAGGCAGAAATTTCTTTTATTTTGGTGCAAAATTGCAGAAATTTTTCTTATTTTGGGGCAAAAAGGCATAAATTTCCCATATTTTGGGGCAAAAATGTAGAAATTTTTTTTATTTTGAGGTAAAAAGGCTGAAATTTCCCTTATTTGGGGGCAAAAAGGCAGAAATTTCTCTTATTTTGGGGCAAAATTGCAGAAATTTCACTTATTTCAGAAAAAAAAGAAAAAATTTTCTTATTTGGGGGCAAAAAGGCAGAAATTTCTTTTATTTTGGTGCAAAATTACAGAAATTTTCTTTATTTTGGGGCAAAAAAGACAGAAATTCCCTTTGTTTTGGGGGAAAAAGACAGAAATTCCACTTATTTAGAGGCAAAAAAGCAGAAATTCCCCTTATTTTGGAGCAAAAATGAAGAAATTTCCCTTTTTCATGGCAAAAAGGTATGCATTCTTCTTATTTTTGGGCAAAAGGGCAGAAATTCCCTATATGTTGGGGCAAAAAGACAGAAATTCTCCTTATTTTGGGGCAAAACTCAGATATTCCACATATTTTGGGGCAAAATTCCAGAAATTTCCCTTATTTTGGGGCAAAATTGCAGAAATATCACTTATTTTAAGGCAAAATTGGAGAAATTTCACTTATTTCAGAAGAAAAAAGAAGAAATTTTCTTGTTTTGGGGCAAAAAGGGAGAAATTTCTTTTATTTTTGTACAAAATTGCAGAAATTTTTCTTATTTTGGGGCAAAAATTCAGAAATTCCCCTTATTTTTAGGTAAAAAGGCTGAAATTCTCTTTATTTGGGAGCAAAAAGGCAGAAATTGCCCTGATTTTGTGGCAAAATTCCAGAAATTTCACTTATTTTAGGGTAATAAGTCAGAAATTTTTTATTTTGGGGCAAAAAGGCAGAAATTTCTTTTATTTTGGTACAAAATTACAGAAATTTTTCTTATTTTGGGGCAAAAAAGAAGAAATTTCCCTTATTTTGGGGCAAAATTGCAGAAATTTCACTTATTTTGATGTAAAAAGGCTGAAATTCCCCTTATTTTGGGGCAAAATGGCAGAAGTTTTCCTTATTTTGGGGCAAAATTGCAAAAATTTCACTTATTTCAAGATAATAAGTCAGAAATTTTCCTTATTTTGGGGCAAAAAAACAGAAATTCCTTGTTTTGGGGGAAAAAGACAGAAATTCCACTTATTTAGAGGCAAAAAAGCAGAAATTCCCCATATTTTGGAGCAAAATTGCAGAAATTCCCCTAATTGTGGGGCAAAAAGGCAGAAATTCCCTATATGTTAGGGCAAAACGACAGAAATTCTCCTCATTTGGGGGCAAAATTCAGAAATTCCATTTATTTTGGGGCAAAATTCCCAAAATTCCCCTTATTTTGGGGCAAAATTGCAGAAATTTCAATTATTTTGGGGCCAAATTGCAGAAATTTCACTTTTTTCAGGGAAAAAAGGCCGAAATTTTCCATTTTTGGGGGCAAAAAGGCAGAAATTCCTAATATTTTGAGGCAAAAATGCAGAAATTCCTCTTATTTTGAGGTAAAAAGGCTGAAATTCCCCTTATTTGGGGGCAAAAATGCAGAAATTTCTCTAATACTGGGGCAAAATTGCAGAAATTTCACTGATTTCAGGGTAATAATTCAGAAAATTTCCTTATTTTGGGGCAAAAAATACAGAAATTCCATTTGTATGGGGGGAAAAAGACAGAAATTCCATTTATTTAGAGGCAAAAAAGCAGAAATCCCCCTTATTTTGGAGCAAAATTGCAGAAATTTCCCTTTTTATAGCCAAAAGGTATGCATTCTTCTTATTTTCAGGCAAAAAGGCAGAAATTCCCCGTATTTTGGAGTAAAATTGCAGAAATTCCCTTAATTGTAGGGCAAAAAGACAGAAATTCTCCTTATTTTGGGGCAAAACTCAGAAATTCCACTTATTTTGGAACAAAATTTCAGAAATTTCCCTTATTTTTGGCCAAAATTGCAGAAATTTCACTTATTTTGGGGCAAAATTGCAGAAATTTCACTTATTTCAGGGAAAAAAAGCAGAAATTTTCTTATTTTGGGGCAAAAAGGCAGAAATTTCCCATATTTTGAGGCAAAAATGCAGAAATTCCCCTTATTTTGGGGGAAAAAGGCTGAAATTCCCCTTATTTGGGGGCAAAAAGGCAGAAATTTCCCATATTTTGGGGCAAAATTGCAGAAATTTCACTTATTTCAGGGTACTAAGTCAGAAATTTTTTTTACTTTGGGGCAAAAAAGACAGAAATTCCCTTTGTTTTCAGGGAAAAAGACAGAAATTCCACTTATTTAGAGGCAAAAATGCAGAAATTCCCCTTATTTTGGAGCAAAAATGAAGAAATTTCCCTTTTTTATGGCAAAAAGGTATGCATTCTTCTTATTTTCGGGCAAAAAGTCAGAAATTCCCCCTATTTTAGAGCAAAATTGCAGAAATTCCCCTAATTGTGGGGCAAAAATACAGAAATTCCCTATATGTTGGGGCAAAAAGACAGAAATTCTCCATATTTTGGGGCAAAACTCAGAAATTCCACATATTTTGGGGCAAAATTCCAAAAATTTCCCTTATTTTGGGGCAAAATTGCAGAAATTTCACTTATTTAGGGGCAAAATTGCAGAAATTTCACTTATTTCAGGGGGAAAAGACAGAAATT
The DNA here is from genome assembly GCF_963924665.1 of Micromys minutus. Taxonomy (NCBI): domain Eukaryota; kingdom Metazoa; phylum Chordata; class Mammalia; order Rodentia; family Muridae; genus Micromys; species Micromys minutus. Next base: position 2,089,142 of record NW_027667812.1, on the reverse strand, counting down.
TCTTTTATTTTGGTACAAAATTGCAGAAATTTTTCTTATTTTGGGCAAAAAGGCAGAAATTTCCCATATTTTGAGGCAAAAATGCAGAAATTTCACTTATTTCAGGGTAATAAGTCAGAAATTTTCATTACTTTGGAGCAAAAAAGACAGAAAGTCCCTTTGTTTTGGTGGAAAAAGACAGAAATTCCAATTCTTTAGAGGCAAAAATGCAGAAATTCCCCTTATTTTGGAGCAAAAATGAAGAAATTTCCCTTTTTTATGGCAAAAAGGTATGCATTCTTCTTATTTTCAGGCAAAAAGTCAGAAATTCCCTCTATTTTAGAGCAAAATTGCAGAAATTCCCCTTATTGTGGGGCAAAAAGGCAGAAATTCCCTATATGTTGGGGGGAAAAGACAGAAATTCTCCTTATTTTAGAGCAAAACTCAGAAATTTCATTTATTTTGGGGCAAAATTGCAGAAATTTCACTTATTTCAGAAAAAAAAGCAGAAATTTTCTTATTTTGGGGCAAAAAGGCAGAAATTTCTTTTATTTTGGTACAAAATTGCAGAAAATTTTCTTATTTTGGGGCAAAAAGGCAGAAATTTCTCATATTTTGGGGCAAAAATGCAGAAAATCCCCTTATTTTGAGGTAAAAAGGCTAAAATTCCCCTTATTTGGTTGCAAAAAGGCAGAAATTTCCCTTATTTTGGGGCAAAATTGCAGAAATTTCACTTATTTCAGGGTAATAAGTCAGAAATTTTCCTTATTTTGGGGCAAAAAAGACAGAAATTCCCTTTGTTTTGAAGGAAAAAGACAGAAATTCCACTTATTAAGAGGCAAAAAAGCAGAAATTCCCCTTATTTTGGAGCAAAAATGAAGAAATTTCCCTTTTTTATGGCAAAAAGGTATGCATTCTTCTTGTTTTCGGGCAAAAAGGCAGAAATTCCCCGTTTTTTGGAGCAAAATTGCAGAAATTCCCCTAATTTTGGGGCAAAAAGGCAGAAATTCCCTATATGTTAGGGCAAAACGACAGAAATTCTCCTTATTATGGGGCAAAATTCAGAAATTCCATTTCTTTTGGTGCAAAATTCCCAAAATTTCCCTTATTTTGGGGCAAAATTGCAGAAAGTTCATTTATTTAGGGGCAAAATTGCAGAAATTTCACTTTTTTCAGGGAAAAAAGGCCGAAATTTTCCATTTTTGGGGGCAAAAAGGCAGAAATTCTTAATATTTTGTGGCAAAAATGCAGAAATTTCCCTTATTTTGAGGTAAAAAGGCTGAAATTCCCCTTATTTGGGGGCAAAAATGCAAAAATTTCTCTTATACTGGGGCAAAATTGCAGAAATTTCACTTATTTCAGGGTAATAATTCAGAAATTTTCCTTATTTTGGGGCAAAAAATACAGAAATTCCATTTGTATGGGGGGAAAAAGACAGAAATTCCATTTATTTAGAGGCAAAAAAGCAGAAATTCCCCTTATTTTGGAGCAAAATTGCAGAAATTTCCCGTTTTATAGCAAAAAGGTATGCATTCTTCTTATTTTCAGGCAAAAAGGCAGAAATTCCCTGTATTTTGGAGTAAAATTGCAGAAATTCCCTTAATTGTAGGGCAAAAAGACAGAAATTCTCCTTATTTTGTGGCAAAACTCAGAAATTCCACTTATTTTAGAACAAAATTTCAGAAATTTCCCTTATTTTTGGCTTAAATTGCAGAAATTTCCCATATTTTGGGGCAAAATTGCAGAAATTTCACTTATTTCAGGGTACTAAGTCAGAAATTTTTTTTACTTTGGGGCAAAAAAGACAGAAATTCCCTTTGTTTTCAGGGAAAAAGACAGAAATTCCACTTATTTAGAGGCAAAAATGCAGAAATTCCCCTTATTTTGGAGCAAAAATGAAGAAATTTCCCTTTTTTATGGCAAAAAGGTATGCATTCTTCTTATTTTCGGGCAAAAAGTCAGAAATTCCCCCTATTTTAGAGCAAAATTGCAGAAATTCCCCTAATTGTGGGGCAAAAATACAGAAATTCCCTATATGTTGGGGCAAAAAGACAGAAATTCTCCATATTTTGGGGCAAAACTCAGAAATTCCACATATTTTGGGGCAAAATTCCAAAAATTTCCCTTATTTTGGGGCAAAATTGCAGAAATTTCACTTATTTAGGGGCAAAATTGCAGAAATTTCACTTATTTCAGGGGAAAAAGACAGAAATTTCTTTTATTTTGGTACAAAATTGCAGAAATTTTTCTTATTTTGGGCAAAAAGGCAGAAATTTCCCATATTTTGAGGCAAAAATGCAGAAATTTCACTTATTTCAGGGTAATAAGTCAGAAATTTTCATTACTTTGGAGCAAAAAAGACAGAAAGTCCCTTTGTTTTGGTGGAAAAAGACAGAAATTCCAATTCTTTAGAGGCAAAAATGCAGAAATTCCCCTTATTTTGGAGCAAAAATGAAGAAATTTCCCTTTTTTATGGCAAAAAGGTATGCATTCTTCTTATTTTCAGGCAAAAAGTCAGAAATTCCCTCTATTTTAGAGCAAAATTGCAGAAATTCCCCTTATTGTGGGGCAAAAAGGCAGAAATTCCCTATATGTTGGGGGGAAAAGACAGAAATTCTCCTTATTTTAGAGCAAAACTCAGAAATTTCATTTATTTTGGGGCAAAATTGCAGAAATTTCACTTATTTCAGAAAAAAAAAGCAGAAATTTTCTTATTTTGGGGCAAAAAGGCAGAAATTTCTTTTATTTTGGTACAAAATTGCAGAAAATTTTCTTATTTTGGGGCAAAAAGGCAGAAATTTCTCATATTTTGGGGCAAAAATGCAGAAAATCCCCTTATTTTGAGGTAAAAAGGCTAAAATTCCCCTTATTTGGTTGCAAAAAGGCAGAAATTTCCCTTATTTTGGGGCAAAATTGCAGAAATTTCACTTATATCAGGGTAATAAGTCAGAAATTTTCCTTATTTTGGGGCAAAAAAGACAGAAATTCCCTTTGTTTTGAAGGAAAAAGACAGAAATTCCACTTATTAAGAGGCAAAAAAGCAGAAATTCCCCTTATTTTGGAGCAAAAATGAAGAAATTTCCCTTTTTTATGGCAAAAAGGTATGCATTCTTCTTGTTTTCGGGCAAAAAGGCAGAAATTCCCCGTTTTTTGGAGCAAAATTGCAGAAATTCCCCTAATTTTGGGGCAAAAAGGCAGAAATTCCCTATATGTTAGGGCAAAACGACAGAAATTCTCCTTATTATGGGGCAAAATTCAGAAATTCCATTTCTTTTGGTGCAAAATTCCCAAAATTTCCCTTATTTTGGGGCAAAATTGCAGAAAGTTCATTTATTTAGGGGCAAAATTGCAGAAATTTCAATTTTTTCAGGGAAAAAAGGCCGAAATTTTCCATTTTTGGGGGCAAAAAGGCAGAAATTCTTAATATTTTGTGGCAAAAATGCAGAAATTTCCCTTATTTTGAGGTAAAAAGGCTGAAATTCCCCTTATTTGGGGGCAAAAATGCAAAAATTTCTCTTATACTGGGGCAAAATTGCAGAAATTTCACTTATTTCAGGGTAATAATTCAGAAATTTTCCTTATTTTGGGGCAAAAAATACAGAAATTCCATTTGTATGGGGGGAAAAAGACAGAAATTCCATTTATTTAGAGGCAAAAAAGCAGAAATTCCCCTTATTTTGGAGCAAAATTGCAGAAATTTCCCGTTTTATAGCAAAAAGGTATGCATTCTTCTTATTTTCAGGCAAAAAGGCAGAAATTCCCTGTATTTTGGAGTAAAATTGCAGAAATTCCCTTAATTGTAGGGCAAAAAGACAGAAATTCTCCTTATTTTGTGGCAAAACTCAGAAATTCCACTTATTTTAGAACAAAATTTCAGAAATTTCCCTTATTTTTGGCTTAAATTGCAGAAATTTCACTTATTTTGGGGCAAAATTGCAGAAATTTCACTTATTTCAGGGAAAAAAAGCAGAAATTTTCTTATTTTGGGGCAAAAAGGCAGAAATTTCCCATATTTTGAGGCAAAAATGCAGAAATTCCCCTTATTTTGAGGTAAAAAGGCTGAAATTCCCCTTATTTGGGGGCAAAAAGGCAGAAATTTCCCATATTTTGGGGCAAAATTGCAGAAATTTCACTTATTTCAGGGTACTAAGTCAGAAATTTTTCTTACTTTGGGGCAAAAAAGACAGAAATTCCCTTTGTTTTCAGGGAAAAAAACAGAAATTCCACTTATTTAGAGGCAAAAATGCAGAAATTCCCCTTATTTTGGCGAAAAAATGAAGAAATTTCCCTTTTTTATGGCAAAAAGGTATGCATTCTTCTTATTTTCGGGCAAAAAGGCAGAAATTCCCACTATTTTAGAGCAAAATTGCAGAAATTCCCCTAATTGTGGGGCAAAAATGCAGAAATTCCCTATATGTTGGGGCAAAAAGACAGAAATTCTCCTTATTTTAAAGCAAAACTCAGAAATTTCACTTATTTTGGGGCAAAATTACAGAAATTTCACTTATTTCAGAAAAAAAAGCAGAAATTTTCTTATTTTGGGGCAAAAAGGCAGAAATTTCTTTTATTTTGGTACAAAATTGCAGAAATTATTCTTATTTTGGGGCAAAAAAGCAGAAATTTCTCATATTTTGGGGCAAAATTGCAGAAAATTTCCTTATTTTGAGGTAAAAAGGCTAAAATTCCCCTTATTTGGTTGCAAAAAGGCAGAAATTTTCCTTATTTGGGGGAAAAATTGCAGAAATTTCACGTATTTCAGGGTAATAAGTCAGAAATTTTCTTTATTTTGGGGCAAAAAAAGACAGAAATTCTCTTTGTTTTGGGTGTAAAAGACAGAAATTCCACTTATTTAGAGGCAAAAAAGCAGAAATTCCCATTATTTTGGAGCAAAAATGAAGAAATTTCCCTTTTTTATGGCAAAAAGGTATGCATTCTTCTTATTTTCGGGCAAAAAGGCAGAAATTCCCCCTATTTTAGAGCAAAATTGCAGAAATTCCCATAATTGTGGGGCAAAAAAACAGAAATTTCCTATATGTTGGGGCAAAAAGATAGAAATTCTCCATATTTGGGGGCAAAACTCAGAAATTCCACTTATTTTGGGGCAAAATTCCAAAAATTTCCCTTATTTTGGGGCAAAATTGCAGAAATTTCACTTATTTAGGGGCAAAATTGCAGAAATTTCACTTATTTCAGGGGAAAAAGACAGAAATTTCTTTTATTTTGGTACAAAATTGCAGAAATTTTTCTTATTTTGGGCAAAAAGGCAGAAATTTCCCATATTTTGAGGCAAAAATGCAGAAATTTCACTTATTTCAGGGTAATAAGTCAGAAATTTTCCTTACTTTGGGGCAAAAAAGACAGAAATTCCCTTTGTTTTGGTGGAAAAAGACAGAAATTCCACTTATTTAGAGGCAAAAAAGCAGAAATTCATTTTATTTTGGAGCAAAAATGAAGAAATTTCTCTTTTTTATGGCAAAAAGGTATGCATTTTTCTTATTTTCGGGCAAAAAGGCAGAAATTCCCCATATTTTAGAGGAAAATTGCAGAAATTCCCCTTATTGTGGGGCAAAAAGGCAGAAATTCCCTATATGTTGGGGGAAAAGACAGAAATTCTCCTTATTTTAGAGCAATCTCAGAAATTTCATTTATTTTGGGGCAAAATTGCAGAAATTTCACTTATTTCAGGAAAAAAAAGCAGAAATTTTCTTATTTTGGGGCAAAAAGGCAGAAATTTCTTTTATTTTGGTACAAAATTGCAGAAAATTTTCTTATTTTGGGGCAAAAAGGCAGAAATCTCCCATATTTTGGGGCAAAAATGCAGAAATTCCTCTTATTTTGAGGTAAAAAGGCTGAAATTCCCCTTATTTGGAGGCAAAAAGGCAGAAATTTTTCTTATTTTGGGGCAAAATTGCAGAAATTTCACTTATTTCAGAGTAGTCAGTCAGAAATTTTTCTTATTTTGGGGCAAAAAAGCAGAAATTCCTTTTATTTTGGAGTAAAAATGAAGAAATTTCTTTTTTGTGGCAAATGGTATACATTCCCCTTATTTTCAGGCTAAAAAGCAGAAATTACCCGTATTTTGGAGCAAAATTGCAAAAATTCCGCTAATTGTGGGGCAAAAAGGCAGAAATTCCCTGTAAGTTAGAGCAAAAAAACAGAAAATCTCCTTATTTTGGGGCAAAACTCAGAAATTCCACTTACTTTGGGGCAAAATTCCAAAAATTTCCCTTATTTTGGGCCAAAATTGCAGAAATTTCACTTATTTTGAGGCAAAATTGCATAAATTTCACTTATTTCATCAGGGTAATAAGTCAGAAATTTTCCTTATTTTGGGGCAAAAACACAGAAATTCCCTTTGTTATGGGGGAAAAAGACAGAAATTCCACTTTTTTAGAGGCAAAAAAGTAGAAATTACTTTTATTTTGGAGTAAAAATGAAGAAATTTCCTTTTTTTGTGGCAAAATGTATACATTCCACTTATTTTTGGGCTAAAAAGCTGAAATTACCCGTATTTTGGAGCAAAATTGCAGAAATTCTCCTAATTGTGGGGCAAAATGCAGAAATTCCCTATATGTTAGGGCAAACAGACAGAAATTCTCCTTATTTTGGGGCAAAACTCAGAAATTCCACTTATTTTGGGGCAAAATTCCAGAAATTTCCCTTATTTTGTGGCAAAATTGCAGAAATTTCCTTTACATTGGGGCAAAATTGCAGAAATTTCCCTTATTTTGGGGCAAAATTGCAGAAATTTCACTTATTTCATGGTAAAAAGGCAGAAATTTTCCTCATTTTGGGGCAAAAATGCAGAGATTCCAAATATTTTGTGGTAAAATTGCAAAAATTCCCCTTATTTTGAGGTAAAAAGGCAGAAATTCCCCTTAATTGGGGGCAAAAAGCAGAAATTTCCCTTATTCTGGGACAAAATTCCAGAAATTTCACTTATTTCAGGGTAATAAGTCAGAAATTTTCCTTATTTGGGGCAAAAAAGACAGAAATTCCTTTTGTTTTGGGGGGAAAAGACAGAAATTCCACTTATTTAGAAGCAAAAAAGCAGAAATTCCCCTTATTTTGGAGCAAAAATGAAGAAATTTCTTTTTTTTGTGGCAAAAGGTATGCATTCTTCTTATTTTCAGGCTAAAAAGCAGAAATTCCCCGTATTTTGGAACAAAATTGCAGAAATTCCCCTAATTGTGGGACAAAAAGGCAGAAATTTGCTATATGTTGGGGCAAAAATACAGAAATTCTTTTTATTTTGGGGCAAAACTCAGAAATTCCACTTATTTTGGGACAAAATTCCAGAAATTTCACTTATTTTGGGGCAAAATTGCAGAAATTTTACTTATTTTGGCAAAATTGCAGAAATTTCAATTATTTCAGAAAAAAAGCAGAAATTTTCTTATTTTGGTGCAAAAAGGCAGAAATTTCTTTTATTTTGGTACAAAATTGCAGAAATTTTTCTTATTTGGGGGCAAAAAGCAGAAATCCCCTATATTTTGGGGCAAAAATGCATAAATTCCTCTTATTTTGAGGTAAAAAGGCTGAAATTTCCCTTATTTGGGGGCAAAAAGACAGAAATTTCCCTTATTTTGAGGCAAAATTGCAGAAATTTCACTTATTTCAGGGTAATAAGTCAGAAATTTTTCTTACTTTGGGGCAAAAAACAGAAATTCCCTTTGTTTTGGGGGAAAAAGACAGAAATTCCACTTATTTAGAGGCAAAAAAGCAGAAATTCTTCTTTATTGGAGCAAAAATGAAGAAATTTATCTTTTTTTGTGGCAAAAGGTATACATTCCGCTTATTTTCGGGCTAAAAAGCAGAAATTCCCCGTATTTTGTATCAAAATTGCAGAAATTCCCCTTATTTTGGAGCAAAAATAAAGAAATTTCCCTTTTTTATGGTAAAAAGGTATGCATTCTTCTTATTTTCGGGCAAAAAGGCAGAAATTCCCCGTATTTTGGAGCAAAATTGCAGAAATTCCCCTAATTGTGGGGCAAAAAGGCAGAAATTCCCTATATGTTGGGGCAAAAAGACAGAAATTCTCCTTATTTTGGGGCAAAACTCAGAAATTCCACTTATTTTGGTGCAAAATTCCAGAAATTTCCCTTATTTTAGGGCAAAATTGCAGAAATTTCACTTATTTTGGGGCAAAATTGCAGAAATTTCACTTATTTCAGAAAAAAGCAGAATTTATTTATTTTGGTGCAAAAAGGCAGAAATTTCTTTTATTTTGGTACAAAATTGCAGAAATTTTTCTTATTTTGGGGCAAAAAGGCAGAAATCTCCCATATTTTGTGGCAAAAATGCAGAAATTTCTCTTATTTTGAGGTAAAAAGGCTGAAATTCCCCTTATTTGGGGGCAAAAAGGCAGAAATTTCACTTATTTTAAGGCAAAATTGCATAAATTTCACTTATTTCAGGGTAATAAGTCAGAAATTTTCCTTATTTTGGGGCAAAAAACACAGAAATTCCCTTTGTTTTGGGGGAAAAAGACAGAAATTCCACTTTTTTAGAGGCAAAAAAGCAGAAATTCCTTTTATTTTGGAGTAAAAATGAAGAAATTTTTCTTTTTTGTGGCAAAATGTATACATTCCACTTATATTTGGGCTAGAAAGCAGAAATTACCCGTATTTTGGAGCAAAATTGCAGAAATTCCCCTAATTGTGGGGCAAAAGGCAGAAATTCCCTATATGTTGGGGAAAAAGACAAAAATTCTCCTTATTTTGGGGCAAAACTCAGAAATTCCACTTATTTTGGGGCAAAATTCCAGAAATTTCCCTTATTTTGTGGCAAAATTGCCGAAATTTCACTTATTTTGGGGCAAAATTGCAGAAATTTCATTTATTTCATGGTAAAAAGGCAGAAATTTTCCTCATTTTGGGGCAAAAAGGCAGAGATTCCAAATATTTTGTGGTAAAATTGCAAAAATTCCCCTTATTTTGAGGTAAAAAGGCAGAAATTCCCCTTATTTGGGGGCAAAAAGCAGAAATTTCCCTTATTCTGGGACAAAATTGCAGAAATTTTACTTATTTCAGGGTAATAAGTCAGAAATTTTCCTTATTTGGGGAAAAAAAGACAGAAATTCCTTTTGTTTTGGGGGAAAAAGTCAGAAATTCCACTTATTTAGAAGCAAAAAAGCAGAAATTCCCCTTATTTTGGAGCAAAAATGAAGAAATTTCCTTTTTTGGTGGCAAAAGGTATGCATTCTTCTTATTTTCAGGCTAAAAAGCAGAAATTCCCCGTATTTTGGAGCAAAATTGCAGAAATTCCACTAATTGTGGGACAAAAAGGCAGAAATTCCCTATATGTTTGGGCAAAAAGACAGAAATTCTCCTTATTTTAGAGCAAAACTCAGAAATTTCACTTATTTTGACGCAAAATTGCAGAAATTTCACTTATTTCAGAAAAAAAAGCAGAAATTTTCTTAATTTGGGGCAAAAAGGCAGAAATTTCTCATATTTTTGGGCAAAAATGCAGAAAATCCCCTTATTTCGAGGTAAAAAGTCTAAAATTCCCCTTATTTGGTTGCAAAAAGCAGAAATTTCCCTTATTTTGGGGCAAAATTGCAGATATTTCATTTATTTCAGGGTAATAAGTCAGAAATTTTCCTTATTTTGGGGCTAAAAATACACAAATTCTCTATGTTTTGGGGGAAAAAGACAGAAATTCCACTTATTTAGAGGCAAAAAAGCAGAAAGTCCCCTTATTTTGGAGCGAAAATGAAGAAATTTCCCTTTTTTATGGCAAAAAGTTATGCATTTTTCTTATTTTCGGGCAAAAAGACAGAAATTCCCCGTATTTTTGAGCAAAATTGCAGAAATTCCCCTAATTGTGGGGCAAAAAGGCAGAAATTCCCCATGTGTTGGGGCAAAAAGACAGAAATTCTACTTATTTTAGGCAAAACTCAGAAATTCCACTTATTTTGGGGCAAAATTCCAAAAATTTCCCTTATTTTGGGGCAAAATTGCAGAAATTTCACTTATTTTGGGGCAAAATTGCAGAAATTTCACTTATTTCAGGGAAAAAAAGACAGAAATTTCTTTTATTTTGGTACAAAATTGCAGAAATTTTTTTATTTTTGGCAAAAAGGCAGAAATTTCCCATATTTTGGGGCAAAAATGCAGAAATTCCCCTTATTTTGAGGTAAAAATGCTGAAATTCCCCTTATTTTGGGGCAAAAAGCAGACATTTCCCTTATTTTGGGCAAAAATTGCAGAAATTTCACTTATTTTGAGTCAAAAAGGCAGAAAATCCAATTATTTTGGGGTAAAAATGAAGAAATTCCCCTTGTTTTGAGGTAAAAAGGCTGAAATTCCCCTTTTTTGGAGGCAAAAAGGCAGAAATTTCCCGTATTTTGGGGCAAAATTGCAGAAATTTCACTTATTTCAGGGTAATAAGTCAGAATTTTTTTTTATTTTGGACCAAAAAAGACATAAATTCCCTTTGTTTGGGGGAAAAAACAAAAGTTCCACTTATTTAGAGGCAAAAAAGCAGAAATTCCCCTTATTTTGGAGCAAAAATTAAGAAATTTCATTTTTTTATGGCAAAAAGGTATGCACTCTTATTATTTTCGGGCAAAAAGGCAGAAATTCCCCGTATTTTAGAGCAAAATTGCAGAAATTCCCCTAATTGTGGGGCAAAAAGGCATAAATTCCCTATATGTTGGAGCAAAAAGACAGAAATTCATCTTATTTTGGGGCAAAACTCAGAAATTCCACTTATTTTGGGGCACAATTCCAGAAATTTCCCTTCTTTTGGGGCAAAATTGCAGAAATTTCACTTATTTTGAGGCAAAATTGCAGAAATTTTACTTATTTCAGAAAAAAAAGCAGAAATTTTCTTATTTTGGGGCAGAAAGGCAGAAATTTTTTTTATTTTGGTATAAATTGCAGAAATTTTTCTTATTTTGGGGCAAAAAGTCAGAAATTTCCCATTATTTGGGGCAAATATGCAGAAATTCCCCTTATTTTGGGGCAAAAAGTCAGAAATTCCCTTTATTTTGGGGCAAAAAGCAGATATTTCCCTTATTTTTGGGGAAAAATTTTAGAAATTTAACTTATTTCAGGGCAAAAAGTCAGAAATTCCGTTTATTTTTGGGGAAAAGTCAGAAATTGCACTTATTTTGAGTCAAAAAGGCGGAAAATCCCCTTATTTTGGAGTAAAAATGAAGAAATTTCCCTTTTTTATGGCAAAAGGTATACATTCTTTTTATTTTCGGGCAAAAAGGCAGAAATTCCCTGTATTTTGGAGCAAAATTGCAGAAATTCCTCTAATTTTGGGGCAAAAACGCAGAACTTCCCCTTATTTTGGGGTAAAACTGCAGAAATTTCACTTATTTCGCGGCAAAATGGCAGAAATTCACTTCATTTTCGGCGAAAAGGGAGAAAATTCCCGTATTTTGGAGCAAAATTGCAGAAATTCACCTAATTTTGGGGTAAAATATGCAGTAATTTTCTTTATTTTAAGGCAAAAAGGCAGAAATTCCCCTTATTTTGTGGCAAAAATCAGAAATTCCCCTTATTTTAGAAAAAATTGCAGAAATTTCCTTTATTATGGGGAAAAATTGCAGAAATTTCTTTTATTGTAAGGCAAAATTGCAAAAATTTCATTTATTTCAGAGAAAAAAACAAAAATTTTTTTTTATTTTAGGGCAAAATGCAGAAATTTCCATTATTTTGGTTCACAAAGACAGAAATTCACCTTCTTTTGGGGTAAAATTTCAAACATTTCACATATTTCAGGGCAAAAAGGCAGAAATTCCCCTTATTTGGGGGTAAAAAGGAAGAAATTCTTCATATTTTGGGTTAAAATTGCAGAAATTTCCCTTGTTTGGGGGCAAAAAGGCAGAAAATCCCCTTAATTTCGGGCAAAAAGGCAGAAATTCCCCGTATTTTGGAGCAAAATTGCAGAAATTCCCCTAATTGTGGGGCAAAAAGGCAGAAATTCCCGATATGTTGGGGCAAAAAGACAGAAATTCTCCTTATTTTCGGGCAAAACTCAGAAATTCCATTTATTTTGGGGCAAAATTCCAGAAATTTCCCTTATTTTGGGGCAAAATTGCAGAAATTTCACTTATTTCAGGGCAAAATTCAAAAATTGCTTTTATTTTGGGGCAAAAAGACAGAAATTCCGTTTACTTTTGGGTAAAAAGGCAGAAATTTCACTTATTTTGAGGTAAGAAGGCAGAAATTCCTCTTATTTTGCAGCAAAAATGAAGAAATTTCCCTTTTTTGTGGCAAAAGGTATACATTCCCCTTATTTTCGGGCAAAAAAGCAGAAATTCCCCGTATTTTGGAGCACAATTGCAGAAAATCCCCTAATTGTGGGGCAAAAAGGCAGAAATTCCCATTATTTTGATGGCAAAAAGGCAGGAATTCACCTTATTTTGGGCTAAAATTGCAGAAATTTCACATATTTCAGGGCAAAAAGGCAGAAATTTCCCTTCATTTGGGGCAAAAATGAAGAAATTTCCCTTTTTTATGGCAAAAAAGTATGCATTCCCCTTATTTTCGGCAAAAAGGCAGAAATTCCCCGTATTTTGGAGCAAAATTGCAGAAATTCCCCTAATTGTGGGGCTAAAAGGCAGAAATTCTCTTTATTTTGGGGCAAAACTCAGAAATTCCACTTATTTTGGGGCAAAATTCCAGAAATTTCCCTTATTTTGGGGCAAAATTGCAGAAATTTCCCTTATTTTGGGGCAAAATTGCAGAAATTTCACTTATTTTGGGGCAAAATTGCAGAAATTTCACTTATTTTAGGTAAAAATGGCAGAAATTTTTTTTATTTTGGGGCAAAAAGGCAGAATTTCCTAATATTTTGTGGCAAAAATGCAGACATTCCCCTTATTTTGAGGTAAAAAGGCTTAAATTCCCCTTATTTTGGGGCAAAATTGCAGACATTTCACTTATTTCAGGGTAATAAGTCAGAAATTTTCCTTATTTTGGGGCAAAAAATACAGAAATTCCCTTTATTTTGGGGCAAAACTCAGAAATTCCACTTATTTTGGGGCAAAATTCCAGAAATTTCCCTTATTTTGGGGCAAAATTGCAGAAATTTCACTTATTTTGGGGCAAAATTGCAGAAATTTCACTTATTTTAGGTAAAAATGGCAGAAATTTTTTTTATTTTGGGGCAAAAAGGCAGAATTTCCTAATATTTTGTGGCAAAAATGTAGAAATTCCCCTTATTTTGAGGTAAAAAGGCTTAAATTCCCCTTATTTTGGGGCAAAATTGCAGACATTTCACTTATTTCAGGGTAATAAGTCAGAAATTCCCCTTATTTTGGAGCAAAAATGAAGAAATTCCCCTAATTGTTGGGCAAAAAGGCAGAAATTCCCTATATGTTGGGGCAAAAAGACAGAAATTCTCCTTATTTTGGGGCAAAACTCAGAAATTCCACTTATTTTGGGGCAAAATTGCAGGAATTTACCTTATTTTGAGGCAAAATTGCAGAAATTTCCCTTATTTGGGGCAAAATTGCAGAAATTTCACTTATTTTAAGGTAAAAAGGCTGAAATATCCTTTATTTTGGGGCAAAAAGGAAGAAATTCCCCTTATTTTGGGGCAAAATTGCCGAAATTTTCCTTATTTTGAAGCAAAAAGGCTGAAATTCTTATTTTGAGGTAAAATGCTGAAATTCCCCATATTTTGGGGAAAAAGGCAAAACTTCTTCTTATTTTGGGACAAAGAGGCACAAATTTCCCTTATTTTCGGGCAAAATTGCAGAAATTTCATTTATTTCAGGGCAAAAAGTCAGAAATTCCTTTTATTTTGGGGCAAAGAGCAGAAATTTCTTTTATTATGGTACAAAATTGAAGAAATTTTTTTTATTATGAAATAAAAAGGCAGAAAATTCCTCTTATTTTGAGGCAAAAAGCAGAAATTATTCTTATTTTGAGGTAAAATGCAGAAATTCTTTTTATTTTGGGGCTAAAATGCAGAAATTCCCCGTATTTTGAAGCAAAATTGCAGAAATTCTCATAATTTTCGGGCAAAAAGGCAGAAATTCCCCTTATTTTGGGGCAAAAATACAGAAAATCTCCTTTATCGGGAGCAAACAGTCAGAAATTCCCCTTCTTTTGGGGCAAAATTGCAGAAATTTCATTTACATTGGGGCAAAATTGCAGAAATTTCCCTTATTTTGGGGCAAATTTGCAGAAATTTCCCTTATTTTGGGGCAAAATTGCAGAAATTTCACTTATTTCAGGGAAAAAAGGCGGAAATATTTTTTGGGGGGCAAAAAGGCAGAAATTTCTTTTATTTTGGTACAAAATTGCAGAAATTTTTCTTATTTTGGGGCAAAAAGTCAGAAATTCCCCATATTTTGGGGCAAAAAGGCAGAAATTCCCCTTATTTTTAGGTAAAAAAGCTGAAATTCCCCTTATTTTGGGGCAAAAAGACAGAAATTTCGTTTATTTTGGGGAAAAGGCAGAAATTGCACTTATTTTGAGTCAAAAAGGTAGAAAATCCCCTTATTTTGGGGCAAAAATGAAGAAATTTGCTTTTTTATGGCAAAAAGGTATACATTCCCTTTATTTTCGGGCAAAAAGGCAGAAATTACCCGTATTTTGGAGCAAAATTGCAGAAATTCCTCTAATTTTTGGGCAAAAAGGCAGAAATTCCCCTTATTTTGGGGTAAAACTGCAGAAATTTCACTTATTTTACGGCAAAATGTCAGAAATTCCCCTTATTTTCGGCAAAAAAGGCAGAAAATCCCCTTATTTTAGGGCAAAATTGCAGAAATTTCCCTTATTTGGGGGCAAAAACAGAAATTCCCCTTCTTTTGAGGCAAAATTGCAGAAATTTCCCTTATTATGGGGAAAAATTGCAGAAATTTCCCTTATTTTAGGACAAAATTGCAGAAATTTCACTTATTTCAGAGAAAAAATGCAAAAATTTTTCTTATTTTGGGGCAAAAAGGCAGAAATTCCAATTATTTTGGGGCAAAAAGGCAGAAATTCACCTTATTTTGGGTTAAAATATCAGAAATTTCACATATTTCAGGGAAAAATGGCAGAAATTCCCCTTATTTGGGGGCAATAAGGCAGAAATTTCTTTTCTTTTGGGATAAAATTGCAGAAATTTCCCTTATTTGGGGGCAAAAAGGCAAAAAATCCACTTAATTTCGGGTAAAAAGGCAGAAATTCCTCATATTTTGAAGCAAAATTGCAGAAACTCCCCTAATTTTGGGGCAAAAAGGCAGAAATTCCCTTTATTTTGGGGCAAAAATAGAGAAATTCTCCTTATTTTGGTGCAAAAATCAGAAATTTCCCTTATTTTGGGGCAAAATTGTAGAAATTTCTTTTATTTTGTTACAGACTTGCAGAAATTTTTCTTATTTTGTGGCAAAAAGGCTAAAATTCTACTTATTTTGAGGTAAAATCCTGAAATTCCACATATTTTGGGGCAAAAAGGCAGAAATTCCCCTCATTTGGGGGCAAAAAGGCACATATTTCCCTTATTTTCGGGCATAATTGCAGGAATTTCATTTATTTCAGGGCAAAAAGTCAGAAATTCCTTTTATTTTGGGGCAAAAAGCAGAAATTTCTTTTATTATGGTACAAAATTGAAGAAATTTTTCGTATTTTGAAACAAAAAGGCAGAAAATTCCCCTTATTTTGAGGCAAAAGGCAGAAATTATTCTTATTTTGAGGTAAAATGCAGAAATTCTTTTTATTTTGGGGCTAAAAGGCAGAAATTCCTCGTATTTTGAAGCAAAATTGCAGAAATTCTCATAATTTTCGGGCAAAAAGGCAGAAATTCTCCCTATTTTGGGGCAAAAAGACACAAAATCTCCTTTTTCGGGAGCAAACAGTCAGAAATTCCCCTTATTTTGGGGCAAAATTGCAGAAATTTCCTTTACATTGGGGCAATATTGCAGAAATTTCCCTTATTTTGAGGCAAAATTGCAGAAATTTCACTTATTTCAGGGAAAAAAGGCGGAAATTTTTTTTGCGGGGAAAAAAGGCAGAAATTTTTTTTATTTTGGTACAAAATTGCAGAAATTTTTATTATTTTGGGGCAAAGAGTCAGAAATTCCCCATATTTTGGTGCAAAAAGGCTGAAATTCCCCTTATGTTGAGGTAAAATCCTGAAATTCCCCATATTTTGGGGCAAAAAGGCAGAAATTCCCCTCATTTGGGGGCAAAAAGGCACAAATTTCCCTTATTTTCAGGCATAATTGCAGGAATTTCATTTATTTCAGGGCAAAAAGTCAGAAATTCCTTTTATTTTGGGGCAAAAAGCAGAAATTTCTTTTATTTTGATACAAAATTGTAGAAATTTTCCTTATTTTGGAACAAAAAGGCAAAAATTACCCATATTTTGGGGAAAAAGGCAGAAATTCTTCTTATTTTGAGGTAAAAAGGCTGAAATTTCCGTTATTTTGGGGCAAAAAGGCAGAAATTCTCTTTACTTTGTGGCAAAAAGGCAGAAATTCCCGTTAATTGGGGCAGAAAAGCAGAAATTTTCCTTATTTAAGGGCAATAGGGCAGAAATTCCCTATATTTTGTGGCAAAAATGCAGAAATTCCCCTTATTTAGAGGTAAAATGATGAAATTCCCCTTATTTTCGGCAAAAAGGCAGAAATTCCTATTATTTTGGGGCAAAATTGCAGAAATTTCAATTATTTCAGGGCAAAAAGTCAGAAATTTGCCTTATTTTGGGGCAAAAAGCAGAAATTCCCCTAATTTTGGGGCCAAAAACAGAAATTCCCCTTATTTTGGGGTAAAATTGCAGAAATTTCAAATATTTCAGGGCAAAAAGGCAGAAATTCCACTTTATTTCGGACAATAACGCAGAAATTCCCCGTATTTTAAAGCTAAATTTCAGAAATTCCCCTTATATTGGTGCAAAAATGCAGAAATTCCTTTTATTTTTGTGCAATAAGGCAGATTTCCCCGTATTTTGAAGCAAAATTGCACATATTCCCCTAATTTTGAGGGAAAATGCAGAAATTCACATTATTTTGGAACAAAAAGACAGAAATTCTCCTTATTTCAGTACAAGAAGTCAGAAATTCCCCTTATTTTGGGGCAAAATTGCAGAAATTTCACTTATTTCAGAGAAAAAGCACAGAAATTTCTCTTATTTTGGGGAAAAAGGCAGAAATTTCTTTTATTTTGGTACAAAATTGCAGAAATTTTCTTTATTTTGGGGAAAATGCAGAAATTCCCCATGTTTTTGGGCAAAAAGGCAGAGAAACCCTTATTTTGAGGCAAAAAGACAGAAATTCCCTTTCTTTTGTGGCAAAAAGGCAGAAATTTCCCTTATTTTGGGGCAAAATTGCAGAAATTTCACCTATTTCAGGGAAATATTCAAAAATTCCTTTTATTTTGGAACAAAAAGAGAGAAATTCCGTTTATTTTTGGGTAAAAAGGCAGAAATTTCAGTTATTTTGAGGTAAGAAGGCAGAAATGCCTCTTATTTTGCGGCAAAAATGAAGAAATTTCCCTTTTTTGTGGCAAAAGGTATACATTCCCCTTATTTTTGGGCAAAAAGGCAGAAATTCCCCGTATTTTGGAGCACAATTGCAGAAAATCCCCAAATTGTGGGGCAAAAAGGCAGAAATTCCCTATATGTTGGGGCAAAAAGACAAAAATTCTCCTTATTTTGGGACAAAACTCAGAATTTCCACTTATTTTGGGGCAAAATTCCAGAAATTTCCCTTATTTTGGGGCAAAATTGCAGAAATTTCACTTATTTTGGGGCAAAATTGCAGAAATTTCCTTTATTTCAGGTAAAAATGGCAGAAATTTTTCTTATTTTGTGGCAAAAAGGCAGAAATTCCTAATATTTTGTGGCAAAAATGCAGAAATTCCCCTTATTTTGAGGTAAAAAGGCTGAAATTCCCCTTATTTGGGTGCAAAAAGGCAGAAATTTTTCTTATTTTGGGGCAAAATTGCAGACATTTCACTTATTTCAGGGTAATAAGTCAGAAATTTTCCTTATTTTGGGGCAAAAAGACAGAAATTCTCCTAATTGTGGGGCAAAAAGGCAGAAATTCCTTATATGTTGGGGCAAAAAGACAGAAATTCTCCTTATTTTGGGGCAAAACTCAAAAATTCCACTTATTTTGGGGCAAAATTGCAGGAATTTACCTTATTTTGGGGCAAAATTGAAGAAATTTTCCTTATTTGGGGCAAAATTGCAGAAATTTCACTTATTTTCAGGTAAAAAGACTGAAATATCCTTTATTTTGGGGCAAAAAGGAAGAAATTCCCCTTATTTTGGGGCAAAATTGCAGAAATTTTTCTTATTTTGGGGCAAAAAGGCTGAAATTCTTCTTATTTTGAGGTAAAATGCTGAAATTCCCCATATTTTGGGGCAAAAGGAAAAAATTCTTCTTATTTTGGGGCAAAAAGGCACAAATTTCCCTTATTTTCGGGCAAAATTGCAGAAATTTCATTTATTTCAGGGCAAAAATTGAGAAATTCCTTTTATTTTGGGGCAAAGAGCAGAAATTTCTTTTATTATGGTACAAAATTGAAGAAATTTTTCTTATTTTGAAACAAAAAGGCAGAAAATTCCCCTTATTTTGAGGCAAAAGGCAGAAACTATTCTTATTTTGTGGTAAAATGCAGAAATTCCCTTTATTTTGGGGCTAGAAAGCAGAAATTCCCCGTATTTTGAAGCAAAATTGCAGAAATTCTCATAATTTTCGGGCAAAAGGCAAAAATTCTCCTTATATTGGGGCAAAAAGACAGAAAATCTCCTTTTTTGGGAGCAAACAGTCAGAAATTTTCCTTATTTTGGGGCAAAATTGCAGAAATTTCCTTTACATTGGGGCAAAATTGCAGAAATTTCCATATTTTGGGGCAAAATTGCAGAAATTTCACTTATTTCAGGGAAAAAAGGCGAAATTTTTTTTTGGGGGGCAAAAAGGCAGAAATTTTTTTTATTTTGGTACAAAATTGCAGAAATTTTTCTTATTTTGGGGCAAAAAGTCAGAAATTCCTCATATTTTGGGGCAAAAAGGCAGAAATTCCCCTTATTTTGAGGTAAAAAGGCTGTAATTCCCCTTATTTTGGGGCAAAAAGACAGAAATTTTGTTTATTTTGGGGAAAAGGCAGAAATTGCACTTATTTTGAGTCAAAAAGGTGGAAAATCCCCTTATTTTGGGGCAAAAATGAAGAAATTTGCTTTTTTTATGGCAAAAAGGTATACATTCCCTTTATTTTTGGGCAAAATGGCACAAATTCCCCGTATTTTGGAGCAACATTGCAGAAATTCCCCTAATTTTTGGGCAAAAAGGCAGAAATTCCCCTTATTTTGGGGTAAAACTGCAGAAATTTAACTTTTTTGCGGCAAAATGTCAGAAATTCCCCTTATTTTCGGCAAAAAAAGCAGATAATCCTCTTATTTTAGGGAAAAATTGCAGAAATTTCTCTTATTTTGGGGCAAAATTGCAGAAATTTCACTTATTTCGCGGCAAAATGTCAGAAATTCCCCTTATTTTCGGCAAAAAA
Source organism: Micromys minutus (assembly GCF_963924665.1). NCBI lineage: Eukaryota > Metazoa > Chordata > Mammalia > Rodentia > Muridae > Micromys > Micromys minutus. Next base: position 2,069,700 of record NW_027667812.1, on the reverse strand, counting down.
GGCAGAAAATTCCCGTATTTTGGAGAATAAATTGCAGAAATTCACCTAATTTTAGGGTAAAAAAATACAGTAATTTTCTTTATTTTTGGGCAAAAAGGCAGAAATTCTCCTTATTTTAGGGCAAAAAGGCAGAAATTCGTCTTATTTTAGGGCAAAATTGCAGAAATTTTCCTTATTTGGGGGCAAAAAACAGAAATTCCCCTTATTTTGGGGCAAAATTGCAGAAATTTCCCTTATTATGGGGAAAAATTGCAGAAATTTCCCTTATTTTAGGGCAAAATTGCAGAAATTTCACTTATTTCAGAGAAAAAAGCAAAATTTTTCTTATTTTGGGGCAAAAAGGCAGAAATTCCCATTATTTTGGGGCAAAAAGGCAGAAATTCACCTTATTTTGGGGTAAAATTGCAGAAATTTCACATATTTCAGGGCAAAAAGACAGAAATTCCCCTTATTTTAAGGCAGAAACGCAGAAATTCCCCTTATTTTGGAATAAAGTTGCAGAAATTTTTTTTCTTTAGGGGCAAAAAGGCAGAAAATCCACTTAATTTCGGGTAAAAAAGCAGAAATTCCTCTTATTTTGGAGCAAAATTGCAGAAACTCCCCTAATTTTGGGGCATAAAGGCAGAAATTCCCTTTATTTTGGGGCAAAAATAGAGAAATTCTCATTATTTTGGGGCAAAAATCAGAAATTTCCCTTATTTCGGGTCAAAATTTTAGAAATTTCTTTTATATTGTTACAGACTTGCAGAAATTTTTCTTATTTTGTGGCAAAAAGGCAGAAATTTCCCATATTTTGGTGCAAAAAGCCTAAAATTTCCTTTATTATGAGGTAAAATCCTGAAATTCCCCATATTTTGGGGCAAAAAGGCAGAAATTCCCCTCATTTGGAGGCAAAAATACACAAATTTCCCTTATTTTCGGGCATAATTGCAGGAATTTCATTTATTTCAGGGCAAAAAGTCAGAAATTCCTTTTATTTTGGGGCAAAAAGCAGAAATTTCTTTTATTTTGATACAAAATTGTAGAAATTTTCCTTATTTTGGAACAAAAAGGCAAAAATTACCCATATTTTGGGGAAAAAGGCAGAAATTCCCCTTATTTTGAGGTAAAAAGACTGAAATTCCCGTTATTTTGGGGTAAAAAGGCAGAAATTCCCTTTACTTTGTGGCAAAAAGGCAGAAATTCCCGTTAATTGGGGCAGAAAAGCAGAAATTTTCCTTATTTAAGGGCAATAGGGCAGATATTCCCCATATTTTGTGGCAAAAAGGCAGAAATTTCCCTTATTTGGAGGTAAAATGATGAAATTCCCCTTTTTTTTCGGCAAAAAGGCAGAAATTCCTATTATTTTGGGGCAAAATTGCAGAAATTTCCTTTATTTTGGGGCAAAATTGCAGAAATTTCCCTTATTTTGGGGCAAAATTGCAGAAATTTCACTTATTTCAGGGAAAAAGCACAGAAATTTCTCTTATTTTGGGGCAAAAAGGCAGAAATTTCTTTTATTTTGGTACAAAATTGCAGAAATTTTCTTTATTTTGGGGCAAAAATGAAGAAATTCCCCATATTTTGGGGCAAAAAGGAAGAGATTCCCCTTATCATGAGGTAAAATGCTGAAATATCCCTTATTTTGGGGCAAAAAGACAGAAATTCCCTTTATTTTGTGGCAAAAAGGCAAAAATTTCCCTTATTTTGGGGCAAAATTGCAGAAATTTCACTTATTTCAGAGAAAAAAAAGCAAAATTTTTCTTATTTTGGGGCAAAAAGGCAGAAATTCCCATTATTTTGGGGCAAAAAGGCAGAAATTCACCTTATTTTGGGGTAAAATTGCAGAAATTTCACATATTTCAGGGCAAAAAGACAGAAATTCCCCTTATTTTAAGGCAGAAAGGCAGAAATTCCCCTTATTTTGGAATAAAGTTGCAGAAATTTTTTTTCTTTAGGGGCAAAAAGGCAGAAAATCCACTTAATTTCGGGTAAAAAAGCAGAAATTCCTCTTATTTTGGAGCAAAATTGCAGAAACTCCCCTAATTTTGGGGCATAAAGGCAGAAATTCCCTTTATTTTGGGGCAAAAATAGAGAAATTCTCATTATTTTGGGGCAAAAATCAGAAATTTCCCTTATTTCGGGTCAAAATTTTAGAAATTTCTTTTATATTGTTACAGACTTGCAGAAATTTTTCTTATTTTGTGGCAAAAAGGCAGAAATTTCCCATATTTTGGTGCAAAAAGCCTAAAATTTCCTTTATTATGAGGTAAAATCCTGAAATTCCCCATATTTTGGGGCAAAAAGGCAGAAATTCCCCTCATTTGGAGGCAAAAATACACAAATTTCCCTTATTTTCGGGCATAATTGCAGGAATTTCATTTATTTCAGGGCAAAAAGTCAGAAATTCCTTTTATTTTGGGGCAAAAAGCAGAAATTTCTTTTATTTTGATACAAAATTGTAGAAATTTTCCTTATTTTGGAACAAAAAGGCAAAAATTACCCATATTTTGGGGAAAAAGGCAGAAATTCCCCTTATTTTGAGGTAAAAAGGCTGAAATTCCCGTTATTTTGGGGTAAAAAGGCAGAAATTCCCTTTACTTTGTGGCAAAAAGGCAGAAATTCCCGTTAATTGGGGCAGAAAAGCAGAAATTTTCCTTATTTAAGGGCAATAGGGCAGATATTCCCCATATTTTGTGGCAAAAAGGCAGAAATTCCCCTTATTTGGAGGTAAAATGATGAAATTCCCCTTTTTTTTCGGCAAAAAGGCAGAAATTCCTATTATTTTGGAACAAAATTGCAGAAATTTCCTTTATTTTGGGGCAAAATTGCAGAAATTTCCCTTATTTTGGGGCAAAATTGCAGAAATTTCACTTATTTCAGGGAAAAAGCACAGAAATTTCTCTTATTTTGGGGCAAAAACGCAGAAATTTCTTTTATTTTGGTACAAAATTGCAGAAATTTTCTTTATTTTGGGGCAAAAATGAAGAAATTCCCCATATTTTGGGGCAAAAAGGAAGAGATTCCTCTTATCATGAGGTAAAGTGCTGAAATATCCCTTATTTTGGGGCAAAAAGACAGAAATTCCCTTTATTTTGTGGCAAAAAGGCAAAAATTTCCCTTATTTTGGGGAAAAATTGCAGAAATTTCACTTATTTCAGGGCAAAATTCAAAAATTCCTTTTATTTTTGGGCAAAAAGAGAAATTTTGTTTATTTTTGGGTAAAAAGGCAGAAATTTCACTTATTGTGAGGTAAGAAGGCAGAAATTCCTCTTATTTTGGGGCAAAAATGAAGAAATTTCCCTTTTTTTGTGGCAAAAGGTATATATTCTCCTTATTTTCGGGCAAAAAAGCAGAAATATCCCGTTTTTTGGAGCACAATTGCAGAAAATCCCCTAATTGTGGGGCAAAAAGGCAGAAATTCCCTATATGTTGGGGCAAAAAGACAGAAATTCTCCTTATTTTGGGGCAAAACTCAGAAATTCCACTTATTTTGGGGCAAAATTCCAGAAATTTCCCTTATTTTGGGGAAATTTGCAGAAATTTCACTTATTTTGGGGCAAAATTGCAGAAATTTCACTTATTTCAGATAAAAAAAAGGCAGAAATTTTTCTTATTTTGGGGCAAAAAGGCAGAAATTCCTAATATTTTGTGGCAAAAATGCAGAAATTCCCTTTATTTTGAGGTAAAAAGGCTGAAATTCCCCTTATTTGGGGGCAAAAAGGCAGAAATTTCCCTTATTTAGGGGCAAAATTGCAGAAATTTCACTTATTTCAGGGCAAAATTCAAAAATTCCTTTTATTTTGGGGCTAAAAGTCAGAAATTCCGTTTATTTTTGGGTAAAAAGGCAGAAATTTCACTTATTTTGAGGTAAGAAGGCAGAAATTCCTCTTATTTTGGGGCAAAAATGAAGAAATTTCCCTTTTTTGTGGCAAAAGGTATATATTCCCCTTATTTTCGGGCAAAAAAGCAGAAATATCCCGTTTTTTGGAGCACAATTGCAGAAAATCCCCTAATTGTGGGGCAAAAAGGCAGAAATTCCCTATATGTTGGGGCAAAAAGACAGAAATTCTCCTTATTTTGGGGCAAAACTCAGAAATTCCACTTATTTTGGGGCAAAATTCCAGAAATTTCCCTTATTTTGGGGCAAAATTGCAGAAATTTTACTTATTTTGGGGCAAAATTGCAGAAATTTCACTTATTTCAGGTAAAAATGGCAGAAATTTTTCTTATTTTGGGGCAAAAAGGCAGAAATTCCTAATATTTTGTGGCAAAAATGCAGAAATTCCCCTTATTTTGAGGTAAAAATGCTGAAATTCCCCTTATTTGGGGGCAAAAAGGCAGAAATTTCTCTTATTTTGGGGCAAAATTGCAAACATTTCACTTATTTCAGGGTAATAAGTCAGAAATTTTTTTTATTTTGGGACAAAAAGCACAGAAATTCCCTTTGTTTTGGAAGGAAAATACAGAAATTCCACTTCTTTAGAGGCAAAAAGGCAGAAATTCCCCTTATTTTGAAGCAAAAATGAAGAAATTCCCCTAATTGTTGGGCAAAAAGGCAGAAATTCCCTATATGTTGGGGCAAAAAGACAGAAATTCTTCTTATTTTGGGACAAAACTCAGAAATTCCACTTATTTTGGGGCAAAATTGCAGGAATTTACCTTATTTTGAGGCAAAATTGCAGAAATTTCCCTTATTTGGGGCAAAATTGCAGAAATTTCACTTATTTTTAGGTAAAAAGGCTGAAATATCCTTTATTTTGGGGCAAAAAGGAAGAAATTCCCCTTATTTTGGGGCAAAATTGCAGAAATTTTCCTTATTTTGGGGCAAAAAGGCTGAAATTCTTATTTTGAGGTAAAATGCTGAAATTCCCCATATTTTGGGGCAAAAGGCAAAACTTCTTCTTATTTTGGGGCAAAGAGGCACAAATTTCTCTTATTTTCGGGCAAAATTGCAGAAATTTCATTTATTTCAGGGCAAAAAGTCAGAAATTCCTTTTATTTTGGGGCAAAGAGCAGAAATTTCTTTTATTATGGTACAAAATTGAAGAAATTTATCTTATTTTGAAACAAAAAGGCAGAAAATTCCCCTTATTTTGAGGCAAAAGGCAGAAATTATTCTCAATTTGAGGTAAAATGCAGAAATTCCCTTTATTTTGGGGCTAAAAAACAGAAATTCCCTGTATTTTGAAGCAAAATTGCAGAAATTCTCATAATTTTTGGGCAAAAATGCAGAAATTCTCCTTATTATGGGGCAAAAAGACAGAAAATCTCCTTTTTCGGGAGCAAACAGTCAGAAATTCCCCTTATTTTGGGGCAAAATTGCAGAAATTTCCTTTACATTGGGGCAAAATTGCAGAAATTTCCCTTATTTTGGGGCAAAACTGAAGAAATTTTCTTTTTTTATGGCAAAAAGGTATGCATTCTTCTTATTTTCGGGCAAAAAGGCAGAAATTCCCCTATTTTGGAGCAAAATTGCAGAAATTCCCCTAATTGTGGGGCAAAAAGGGAGAAATTCCCTATATGTTGTGGCAAAAAGACAGAAATTCTCCTTATTTTGGGGCAAAACTCAGAAACTCCACTTATTTTAGGGCAAAATTCCAGAAATTTCCCTTATTTTGGGGCAAAATTGCAGAAATTTCACTTATTTTGGAGCAAAATTGCAGAAATTTCACTTATTTCAGAAAAAAAGCAGAAATTTTCTTATTTTGGTGCAAAAAGGCAGAAATTTCTTTTATTTTGGTACAAAATTGCATAAATTATTCTTATTTTGGAAGAAAAAGGCAGAAATCTCCCATATTTTGGGGCAAAAATGCAGCAATTCCTCTTATTTTGAGGTAACAAGGCTTAAATTCCCCTTATTTCGGGGGAAAAAGGCAAAAATTTCCCTTATTTTCGAGCAAAATTGCAGAAATTTCACTTATTTCAGGGTAATAAGTCAGAAATTTTCCTTATTTTGGGGCAAAAAAGACAGAAATTCCCTTTGTTTTTGGGGATAAAGACAGAAATTCCACTTATTTAGAGGCAAAAAAGCAGAAATTCCCCTTATTTTGGAGCAAAACTGAAGAAATTTCCCTTTTTTATGGCAAAAAGGTATGCATTATTCTTATTTTCGGGCAAAAAGGCAGAAATTCCCCTATTTTGGAGCAAAATTGCAGAAATTCCCCTAATTGTAGGGCAAAAAGGGAGAAATTCCCTATATGTTGGGGCAAAAAGTCAGAAATTCTCCTTATTTTGGGGCAAAACTCAGAAATTCCACTTATTTTGGTGCAAAATTCCAGAAATTTCCCTTATTTTGGGGAAAAATTGCAGAAATTTCACTTATTTTGGGGCAAAATTGCAGAAATTTAACTTATTTCAGAAAAAAATTCAGAAATTTTCCTATTTTGGTGCAAAAAGGCAGAAATTTCTTTTATTTTGGTACAAAATTGCAGAAATTTTTCTTATTTTGGGGCAAAAAGGCAGAAATCCCCATATTTTGGGGCAAAAAAGCAGAAATTCCTCTTATTTTGAGGTAAAAAGGCTGAAATTTCCCTTATTTGGGGGCAAAAAGGCAGAAATTTCCTTTATTTTGAGGCAAAATTGCAGAAATTTCACTTATTTCAGAGTAATAAGTCAGAAATTTTCCTTTTTTTGGGGCAAAAAACACAGAAATTCCCTTTGTTTTGGGGGAAAAAGACAGAAATTCCACTTTTTTAGAGGCAAAAAAACAGAAATTCCTTTTATTTTGGAGTAAAAATGAAGAAATTTCCCTTTTTTGTGGCAAAATGTATACATTCCACTTATTTTTGGGCTAAAAAGCAGAAATTACCCGTATTTTGGAGCAAAATTGCAGAAATTCCCCTAATTGTGGGGCAAAATGCAGAAATTCCCTATATGTTAGGGCAAAAAGACAGAAATTCTCCTTATTTTGGGGCAAAACTCAGAAATTCCCCTTATTTTGGGGCAAAATTCCAGAAATTTCCCTTATTTTGTGGCAAAATTGCCGAAATTTCACTTATTTTGGGGCAAAATTGCAGAAATTTCACTTATTTCATGGTAAAAAGGCAGAAATTTTCCTCATTTTGGGGCAAAAATGAAGAAATTCCAAATATTTTGTGGCAAAAATGCAAAAATTCCCCTTATTTTGTGATAAAAAGGCAGAAATTTTTCATATTTGGGGGCAAAAAGCAGAAATTTCCCTTATTTGGGGGCAAAATTGAAGAAATTTCACTTATTTCAGGGTAATAAGTCAGAAATTTTCCTTATTTGGGGCAAAAAAGACAGAAATTCCTTTTGTTTTGGGGGAAAAAGTCAGAAATTCCACTTATTTAGAAGCAAAAAAGCAGAAATTCCCCTTATTTTGGAGCAAAAATGAAGAAATTTTTTTTTTGTGGCAAAAGGTATGCATTCTTCTTATTTTCAGGCTAAAAAGCAGAAATGCCCCGTATTTTGGAGCAAAATTGCAGAAATTCCCCTAATTGTGGGGCAAAAAGACAGAAATTCTTTTTATTTTGGGGCAAAACTCAGAAATTCCACTTATTTTGGGACAAAATTCCAGAAATTTCACTTATTTTGGGGCAAAATTGCAGAAATTTCACTTATTTTGGCAAAATTGCAGAAATTTCAATTATTTCAGAAAAAAAGCAGAAATTTTCTTATTTTGGTGCAAAAAGGCAGAAATTTCTTTTATTTTGGTACAAAATTGCAGAAATTTTTCTTATTTTGGGGCAAAAAGCAGAAATCCCCTATATTTTGGGGCAAAATGCATAAATTCCTCTTATTTTGAGGTAAAAAGGCTGAAATTTCCCTTATTTGGGGGCAAAAAGACAGAAATTTCCCTTATTTTGAGGGAAAATTGCAGAAATTTCACTTATTTCAGGGTAATAAGTCAGAAATTCATCTTACTTTGGGGCAAAAAACAGAAATTCCCTTTGTTTTGGGGGAAAAAGACAGAAATTCCACTTATATAGGGGCAAAAAAGCAGAAATTCTTCTTTATTGGAGCAAAAATGAAGAAATTTATCTTTTTTTGTGGCAAAAGGTATACATTCCGCTTATTTTCGGGCTAAAAAGCAGAAATTCCCCGTATTTTGGATCAAAATTGCAGAAATTCCCCTTATTTTGGAGCAAAAATAAAGAAATTTCCCTTTTTTATGGCAAAAAGCTATGCATTCTTCTTATTTTCGAGCAAAAAGGCAGAAATTCCCTGTATTTTGGAGCAAAATTACAGAAATTCCCCTAATTGTGGGGCAAAAAGGCAGAAATTCCCTATATGTTGGGGCAAAAAGACAGAAATTCTCCTTATTTCGGGGCAAAACTCAGAAATTCCACTTATTTTGGGGCAAAATTTCAGAAATTTCCCTTATTTTAGAGCAAAATTGCAGAAATTTCACTTATTTTGGGGCAAAATTGCAGAAATTTCACTTATTTCAGAAAAAAAAGCAGAATTTATTTATTTTGGTGCAAAAAGGCAGAAATTTCTTTTATTTTGGTACAAAATTGCAGAAATTTTTCTTATTTTGGGGCGAAAAGGCAGAAATCTCCCATATTTTGTGGCAAAAATGCAGAAATTTCTCTTATTTTGAGGTAAAAAGGCTGAAATTCCCCTTATTTGGGGGCAAAAAGGCAGAAATTTCCCTTATTTTGGGGCAAAATTGCAGAAATTTCACTTATTTCAGGGTAATAAGTCAGAAATTGTTTTTACTTTGGGGCAAAAAAGACAAAAATTCTCTTTGTTTTGGGGGAAAAAGACAGAAATTCCACTTATTTAGAGGCACAAAAGCTGAAATTCCCCTTATTTTGGAGCAAAACTGAAGAAATTTCCCTTTTTTATGGCAAAAAGGTATGCATTCTTCTTATTTTCGGGCAAAAAGGCAGAAATTCCCCGTATTTTGAAGCAAAATTGCAGAAATTCCCCTAATGGTGGGGCAAGAAGGGAGAAATTCCCTATATTTTGGGGCAAAAAGACAGAAATTCTCCTTATTTTGGGGCAAAACTCAGAAATTCCACTTATTTTGGTGCAAAATTCCAGAAATTTCCTTTATTTGGGGGCAAAATTGCAGAAATTTCACTTATTTTGGGGCAAAATTGCAGAAATTTAACTTATTTAAGAAAAAAATTCAGAAATTTTCCTATTTTGGTGCAAAAAGGCAGAAATTTTTTTTATTTTAATACAAAATTGCAGAAAATTTTCTTTTTTGGGGGCAAAAAGCAGAAATCACTATATATTGGGGCAAAAATGCAGAAATTCCTCTTATTTTGAGGAAAAAAGGCGAAATTTCCCTTATTTGGGGGCAAAAAGAGAGAAATTTCCCTTATTTTGAGGCAAAATTGCAGAAATTTCACTTATTTCAGTGTAATAAGTCAGAAATTTTCCTTATTTTTGGGCAAAAAAGACAAAAATTCTCTTTGTTTTGGGGGAAAAAGACAGAAATTCCACTTTTTTAGAGGCAAAAAAGCAGAAATTTCTTTTATTTTGGAGTAAAAATGAAGAAATTTCCCTTTTTTGTGGCAAAAGGTATACATTCCACTTATATTTGGGCTAGAAAGCAGAAATTACCCGTATTTTGGAGCAAAATTGCAGAAATTCCCCTAATTGTGGGGCAAAAAGGCAGAAATTCCCTATATGTTAGGGCAAAAAGACAGAAATTCTCCTTATTTTGGGGCAAAACTCAGAAATTCCACTTATTTTGGGGCAAAATTCCAGAAATTTCCCTAATTTGGGGGCAAAATTGCAGAAATTTCACTTATCTTGGGGCAAAATTGCAGAAATTTCACTTATTTCATAGTAAAAAGGCAGAAATTTTCCTTATTTTTGGGCAAAAATGCAGAGATTCCAAATATTTTGTGGTAAAAATGCAAAAATTCCCCTTATTTTGAGGTAAATAGGCAGAAATTCCCCTTATTTGGGGGCGAAAAGAAGAAATTTTCCTTATTCTGGGGCAAAATTGCAGAAATTTCACTTATTTCATGGTAATAAGTCAGAAATTTTCCTTATTTCGGGCAAAAAAGACAGAAATTCCCTTTGTTTTGGGAAAAAAAGACAGAAATTCCACATATTTAGAAGCAAAAAAGCAGAAATTTCCCTTATTTTGGTGCAAAAATGAAGAAATTTCCCTTTTTTGTGGCAAAAGGTATACATTCCCCTTATTTTCAGGCTAAAAAGCAGAAATTCCCCGTATTTTGGAGCAAAATTGCATAAATTCCCCTAATTGTGGGGCAAAAAGGCAGAAATTCCCTATATGTTGGGGCAAAATACAGAAATTCTCTTTATTTTGGGGCAAAACTCAAAAATTCCACTTATTTTGGGGCAAAATTCCAGAAATATCACTTATTTTGGGGCAAAATTGCAGAAATTTCACTTATTTTGGGGCAAAATTGCAGAAATTTCACTTATTTCAGAAAAAAAGCAGAAATTTTTTTATTTTGATGCAAAAGGCAAAAATTTCTTTTATTTTGGTACAAAATTGCAGAAATTTTTCTTATTTGGGGGCAAAAAGGCATAAATCTCTTATATTTTGGGGCAAAAATGCATAAATTCCTCTTATTTTGAGGTAAAAAGGCTGAAATTCCCCTTATTTGGGGGCAAAAAGGCAAAAATTTCCCTTATTTTGAGGCAATATTGCAGAAATTTCACTTATTTCAGGGTAATAAGTCAGAAATTGTTTTTACTTTGGGGCAAAAAAGACAGAAATTCTCTTTGTTTTGGGGGAAAAAGACAGAAATTCCACTTATTTAGAGGCACAAAAGCTGAAATTCCCCTTATTTTGGAGCAAAACTGAAGAAATTTCCCTTTTTTATGGCAAAAAGGTATGCATTCTTCTTATTTTCGGGCAAAAAGGCAGAAATTCCCCGTATTTTGAAGCAAAATTGCAGAAATTCCCCTAATGGTGGGGAGGGAAGGGAGAAATTCCCTATATTTTGGGGCAAAAAGACAGAAATTCTCCTTATTTTGGGGCAAAACTCAGAAATTCCACTTATTTTGGTGCAAAATTCCAGAAATTTCCCTTATTTGGGGGCAAAATTGCAGAAATTTCACTTATTTTGGGGCAAAATTGCAGAAATTTAACTTATTTAAGAAAAAAATTCAGAAAATTTCCTATTTTGGTGCAAAAAGGCAGAAATTTTTTTTATTTTAATACAAAATTGCAGAAAATTTTCTTTTTTGGGGGCAAAAAGGCAGAAATCACTATATATTGAAGGAAAAATGCAGAAATTCCTCTTATTTTGAGGAAAAAAGGCGAAATTTCCCTTATTTGGGGGCAAAAAGAGAGAAATTTCCCTTATTTTGAGGCAAAATTGCAGAAATTTCACTTATTTCAGTGTAATAAGTCAGAAATTTTCCTTATTTTGGGGCAAAAAAGACAAAAATTCCCTTTGTTTTGGGGGAAAAAGACAGAAATTCCACTTTTTTAGAGGCAAAAAAGCAGAAATTCCTTTTATTTTGGAGTAAAAATGAAGAAATTTCCCTTTTTTGTGGCAAAAGGTATACATTCCACTTATATTTGGGCTAGAAAGCAGAAATTACCCGTATTTTGGAGCAAAATTGCAGAAATTCCCCTAATTGTGGGGCAAAAAGGCAGAAATTCCCTATATGTTAGGGCAAAAAGACAGAAATTCTCCTTATTTTGGGGCAAAAAACAGAAATTTCCTTGGTTTTGGGGGAAAAAGACAGAAATTCCACTTATTTAGAGGCAAAAAAGCAGAAATTCTTCTTATTTAGAAGCAAAAATGAAGAAATTTATCTTTTTTGTGGCAAAAGGTATACATTCCCCTTATTTTCGGGCTAAAAAGAAGAAATTCCCCGTATTTTGGAGCAAAATTGAAGAAATTCCCCTTATTTTGGAGCAAAAATGAAGAAATTTCCCTTTTTTATGGCAAAAAGGTATGCATTCTTTATATATTCGTGCAAAAAGGCAGAAATTCCCCGTATTTTGGAGCAAAATTGCAGAAATTCCCCTAAATGTGGGGCAAAAATGCAGAAATTCCCTATATTTTTAGGACAAAAAGAGAGAAATTCTCCTTATTTTGGGGCAAAACTCAGAAATTCCACTTATTTTGGGGCAAAATTCCAGAAATTTCCCTTATTTAGGGGCAAAATTGCAGAAATTTCACTTATTTTGGGGCAAAATTGCAGAAATTTCACTTATTTCAGAGAAAAAAAGCAGAAATTTTCCTTATTTTGGTGCAAAATGGCAGAAATTGCTAATATTTTGTGGGAAAAAGGCAGAAATTCCCCTTATTTTGAGGTAAAAAAGCTGAAATTCCCCTTCATTGGGGGCAAAAAGGCAGAAATTTCCCTTATTTTGGGGCAAAATTGCAGAAATTTCACTTATTTCAGGGTAATAAGTCAGAAATTTTCCTTATTTTGGGGCCAAATGACAGAAATTTTCTTTGTTTTGGGGGGAAAAGACAGAAATTCCACTTATTTAGAGGCAAAAAAGCATAAATTCCCCTTATTTTGGAGCAAAAATGAAGAAAGTTCCCTTTTTTATGGCAAAAAGGTATGCATTCTTTATATTTTCGGGCAAAAAAGCAGAAATTCCCCGTATTTTGGAGCAAAATTGCAGAAATTCCCCTAATTGTGGGGCGAAAAGGCAGAAATTCCCTGTATGTTGAGGCAAAAAGACAGAAATTCTCCTTATTTTGGGGCAAAACTCAGAAATTCCACTTATTATGGGGCAAAATTGCAGAAATTTCACTTATTTCAGGGTAATAAGTCAGAAATTTTCCTTATTTTGGGGCAAAAAAGACAAAAATTCTCTTTGTTTTGAAGGATAAAGACAGAAATTCCACTTATTTAGAGGCAAAAAAGCAGAAATTCCCCTTATTTTGGAGCAAAACTGAAGAAATTTCTCTTTTTTATGGCAAAAAGGTATGCATTCTTCTTATTTTCGGGCAAAAGGCAGAAATCCCCTATATGTTGGGGCAAAAAGAAAGAAATTCTCCTTATTTTGGGGCAAAATTTCAGAAATTTTCCTTATTTTGGAGCAAAATTGCAGAAATTTCACTTATTTCAAAGAAAAAAAAGCACAAATTTTCTTTTTTTGGGGCAAAAAGGCAGAAATTTCATTTATTTTGGTACAAAATTGCAGAAATTTTTCTTAATTTGGGCAAAAATGCAGATATTTCCGATATTTTTCGACAAAAATGCAGAAATTCCCCTTATTTTGAGGTAAAAAGGCTGAAATTCCCCTTATTTTGGGGCAAAAAGTTAGAAATTCCCCTTATTTTAAAGGAAAAAGACAGAAATTCCGTTTATTTTTGTGGAAAAGTCAGAAATTGCACTTATTTTGAGTCAAAAAGGCGGAAAATCCCCTTATTTTGGGGTAAAAAATGAAGAAATTAACCTTTTTTATGGCAAAAAGGTATACATTCTTTTTATTTTCGAGCAAAATTGCAGAAATTCCCCTAATTATGGGGAAAAAAGGCAGAAATTCCCCGTAATTTGGAGCAAAATTGCAGAAATTCCCCTAATTTTGGGGCAAAAACGCAGAACGTCCCTTTATTTTGGGGTAAAACTGCAGAAATTTCACTTATTTCGCGGCAAAATGGAAGAAATTCCCTTTATTTTCGGAGAAAAAGGCAGAAAATCCCCGTATTTTAGAGCAAAATTGCAGAAATTTACCTAAATTTGGGGTAAAACATGCAGTAATTTTCTTTATTTTGGGGCAAAAAGGCAGAAATTCCCCTTATTTTGGGGCAAAAATCAAAAATATCCCTTATTTTGGGGCAAAATTTTAGAAATTTCTTTTATTTTGGTACAGAATTGCAGAAATTTTTCTTATTTTGTGGCAAAAAGGAAGAAATTTCCCATATTTTGGAACAAAAATGCAGAAATTCCCCTTATTTTGAGGTAAAAAGGCTGAAATTCCCCTTATTTCGGGGCAAAAAGGCAGAAATTTCCCTTATTTTGGGGCAAAATTGCAGAAATTTCACTTATTTCAGGGTAATAAGTCAGAAATTTTCCTTACTTTGGGGCCAAAAGGACAAAAATTCCCTTTGTTTTGGGGGAAAAAGACAGAAATTCCACTTATTTAGAGGCAAAAAAGCAGAAATTTCTCTTATTTTGGAGCAAAAATGAAGAAATTTCCCTTTTTTATGGCAAAAAGTTATGCATTCTTCTTATTTTCGGGCAAAAAGGCAGAAATTCCCCGTATTTTGGAGCAAAATTGCAGAAATTCCCCTAATTGTGGGGCAAAAAGGCAGAAATTCCCTATATGTTGGGGCAAAAAGACAGAAATTCTCATTATTTTGGGGCAAAACTCAGAAATTCCACTTATTTTGGCACAAAATTCCAGAAATTTCCCTTATTTTGAGGCAAAATTGCAGAAATTTCACTTATTTTGGGGCAAAATTGCAAAAATTTCACTTATGTCAGAAAAAAAGCAGAAATTTTCTTATTTTGGTGCAAAAACGCAGAAATTTCTATTATTTTGTTACAAAATTGCAGAAATTTTTCTTATTTTAGGGCAAAAAGGCAGAAATCTCCCATATTTTGGGGCAAAAATGCAGAAATTCCTCTTATTTTTAGGTAAAAAGGCTGAAATTCCCCTTATTTGGGGGCAAAAAGGCAGAAATTTCCCTTATTTTGAGGCAAAATTGCAGAAATTTCACTTATTTCAGAGAACAAAAGCAGAAATTTTCTTATTTTGGGGCAAAAAGGCAGAAATTTCTTTTATTTTGGTACAAAATTGCAGAAATGTTTCTTATTTTGGGGCAAAAAGGCAGAAATCTCCCATATTTTGGGGCAAAAAAGCAGAAATTTCCCTTATTTTGAGGTAAAAACGCTGAAATTCCCCTTATTTGGGGGCAAAAAGGCAGAAATTTCCCTTATTTTGAGGCAAAATTGCAGAAATTTCACTTATTTCAGAATAATAAGTCAGAAATTTTCCTTATTTTGGGGGCAAAAAACAGAAATTCTCTTTGTTTTAAAGGAAAAAGACTGATATTCCACTTATTTAGAGGCTAAAAAGCAGAAATTCTTATTAATTTGGAGCAAAAATGAAAAATTTTCCTTTTTTTGTGGAAAAAGGTATACATTTCTCTAATTTTCGGGCTAAAAAGCAGAAATTCCCCGTATTTTGGAGCAAAATTGCAGAAATTCCCCTAATTGTGTGGAAAAAAGGCAGAAATTCCCTATATGTTAGGGCAAAAAGACAGAAATTCTTTTTATTTTGGGGCAAAACTCAGAAATTCCACTTATTTTGGGGCAAAATTCCAGAAATTTCCCTTATTTTGGGGCAAAATTGCAGAAATTTCACTTATCTTGGGGCGAAATTGCAGAAATTTCACTTTTTTCATGGAAAAAAAGGCAGAAATTTTTCTTATTTTGGGGCAAAAAGGCAGAAATTCCTAATATTTTGTGGCAAAAATTCAGAAATTCCTCTTATTTTGAGGTAAAAAGGCTGAAATTCCCCTTATTTGGGGGCAAAAAGGCATAAATTTCCCTTATTTTGGGGCAAAATTGCAGAAATTTCACTTATTTCAGGGTAATAAGTCAGAAATTTTCCTTATTTTGGGGCAAAAAAGACAGAAATTCCCTTTGTTTTGGGATAAAAAGACAGAAATTCCACTTATTTAGAGGCAAAAAAGCAGAAATTCCACTTATTTTGGAGTAAAAATTAAGAGATTTCCCTTTTTTATGGCAAAAAGGTATGCATTCTTTTTATTTTCGGACAAAAAGGCAGAAATTCCCCGTATTTTGGAGCAAAATTGCAGAAATTTCACTTATTTCAGAATAAAAATGAGAAATTTTCTTATTTTGGGGCAAAAGGCAGAAATTCCCCTTATTTTATGGCAAAATTGCAGAAATTGCCTTTATTTGGGGACAAAAAACAGAAATTCCCTTTATTTTGGGTCAAAATTGCAGAAAAATTTTTTATTATGGGAAAAAATTGAAGATATTTCTTTTATTTTAAGGCAAAATTGCAGAAATTTCACTTATTTCAGAGAAAAAAACAAAAATCTTTCTTATTTTTGGCAAAATGCAGAAATTCCCATTATTTTGGGGCAAAAAGGCAGAAATTCACCTTATTTTGGGGTAAGATTGAAGACATGTCACATATTTCAGGGCATAAAGGCAGAAATTGCCCTTATTTGGGGGCAAAAAGGCAGAAATTCCCCTTATTTTGGGATAAAATTGCAGAAATTACCCTTGTTTGGGGGCAAAAAGGCAGAAAATCCCCTTAATTTCGGGCAAAAAGGCAGAAATTCCCTGTATTTTGGAGCAAAATTGCAGAAATTCTCCTAATATTGGGGCAAAAATGCAGAAATTCCCTTTATTTGGGGCAAATTGGCAGAAGTTCCCCTTATTTTCAGGAAAAGAGGCAGAAATTCCCATTATTTTGAAGCAAAATTGCAGAAACTCCCCTAATTTTGGGGCAAAAAGGCAGAAATTCCCTTTATTTTGGGGCAAAAATACAGAAATTCTCCTTATATCTGGGCAAAAATCAGAAATTTCCCTTATTTTGGAGCAAAATTTTAGAAATTTCTTTTATTTTGGTACAGAATTGGAGAAATTTTTCTTATTCTGTGGCAAAAAGGCAGAAATTTCTTTTATTTTGGTGCAAAATTGCAGAAATTTTTCTTATTTTGGGGCAAAAAGGCATAAATTTCCCATATTTTGGGGCAAAAATGTAGAAATTTTCTTTATTTTGAGGTAAAAAGGCTGAAATTTCCCTTATTTGGGGGCAAAAAGGCAGAAATTTCTCTTATTTTGGGGCAAAATTGCAGAAATTTCACTTATTTCAGAAAAAAAGGAAAAATTTTCTTATTTGGGGGCAAAAAGGTAGAAATTTCTTTTATTTTGGTGCAAAATTACAGAAATTTTCTTTATTTTGGGGCAAAAAAGACAGAAAATCCCTTTGTTTTGGGGGAAAAAGACAGAAATTCCACTTATTTAGAGGCAAAAAAGCAGAAATTCCCCTTATTTTGGAGCAAAAATGAAGAAATTTCCCTTTTTCATGGCAAAAAGGTATGCATTCTTCTCATTTTCGGGCAAAAAGGCAGAAATTCCCTATATGTTGGGGCAAAAAGACAGAAATTCTCCTTATTTTGGGGCAAAACTCAGATATTCCACATATTTTGGGGCAAAATTCCATAAATTTCTCTTATTTTGGGGCAAAATTGCAGAAATTTCACTTATATCAGGGTAATAAGTCAGAAATTTTCCTTATTTTGGGGCAAAAAAGACAGAAATTCCCTTTGTTTTGAAGGAAAAAGACAGAAATTCCACTTATTAAGAGGCAAAAAAGCAGAAATTCTCCTTATTTTGGAGCAAAAATGAAGAAATTTCCCTTTTTTATGGCAAAAAGGTATGCATTCTTCTTGTTTTCGGGCAAAAAGGCAGAAATTCCCCGTTTTTTGGAGCAAAATTGCAGAAATTCCCCTAATTTTGGGGCAAAAAGGCAGAAATTCCCTATATGTTAGGGCAAAACGACAGAAATTCTCCTTATTTTGGGGCAAAATTCAGAAATTCCATTTCTTTTGGTGCAAAATTCCCAAAATTTCCCTTATTTTGGGGCAAAATTGCAGAAAGTTCATTTATTTAGGGGCAAAATTGCAGAAATTTCACTTTTTTCAGGGAAAAAAGGCCGAAATTTTCCATTTTTGGGGGCAAAAAGGCAGAAATTCTTAATATTTTGTGGCAAAAATGCAGAAATTTCCCTTATTTTGAGGTAAAAAGGCTGAAATTCCTCTTCTTTGGGGGCAAAAATGCAGAAATTTCTCTTATACTGGGGCAAAATTGCAGAAATTTGACTTATTTCAGGGTAATAATTCAGAAATTTTCCTTATTTTGGGGCAAAAAATACAGAAATTCCATTTGAATGGGGAGAAAAAGACAGAAATTCCATTTATTTAGAGGCAAAAAAGCAGAAATTCCCCTTATTTTGGAGCAAAATTGCAGAAATTTCCCTTTTTATAGCAAAAAGGTATGCATTCTTCTTATTTTCAGGCAAAAAGGAAGAAATTCCCTGTATTTTGGAGTAAAATTGCAGAAATTCCCTTAATTGTAGGGCAAAAAGACAGAAATTCTCCTTATTTTGGGGCAAAACTCAGAAATTCCACTTATTTTAGAACAAAATTTCAGAAATTTCCCTTATTTTTGGCCAAACTTGCAGAAATTTCACTTATTTTGGGGCAAAATTGCAGAAATTTCACTTATTTCAGGGAAAAAAAGCAGAAATTTTCTTATTTTGGGGCAAAAAGGCAGAAATTTCCCATATTTTGAGGCAAAAATGCAGAAATTCCCCTTATTTTGAGGTAAAAAGGCTGAAATTCCCCTTATTTGGGGGCAAAAAGGCAGAAATTTCCCATATTTTGGGGCAAAATTGCAGAAATTTCACTTATTTCAGGGTACTAAGTCAGAAATTTTTCTTACTTTGGGGCAAAAAAGACAGAAATTCCCTTTGTTTTCAGGGAAAAAAACAGAAATTCCACTTATTTAGAGGCAAAAATGCAGAAATTCCCCTTATTTTGGCGCAAAAATGAAGAAATTTCCCTTTTTTATGGCAAAAAGGTATGCATTCTTCTTATTTTCGGGCAAAAAGGCAGAAATTCCCCCTATTTTAGAGCAAAGTTGCAGAAATTCCCCTAATTGTGGGGCAAAAAGGCAGAAATTCCCTATATGTTGGGGCAAAAAGGCAGAAATTCTCCTTATTTTAAAGCAAAACTCAGAAATTTCACTTATTTTGCGGCAAAATTACAGAAATTTCACTTATTTCAGAAAAAAAAAGCAGAAATTTTCTTATTTTGGGGCAAAAAGGCAGAAATTTCTTTTATTTTGGTAAAAATTGCAGAAATTATTCTTATTTTGGGGCAAAAAAGCAGAAATTTCTCATATTTTGGGGCAAAATTGCAGAAAATTTCCTTATTTTGAGGTAAAAAGGCTAAAATTCCCCTTATTTGGTTGCAAAAAGGCAGAAATTTTCCTTATTTGGGGGAAAAATTGCAGAAATTTCACTTATTTCAGGGTAATAAGTCAGAAATTTTCTTTATTTTGGGGCAAAAAAAGACAGAAATTCTCTTTGTTTTGGGGTAAAAGACAGAAATTCCACTTATTTAGAGGCAAAAAAGCAGAAATTCCCATTATTTTGGAGCAAAAATGAAGAAATTTCCCTTTTTTATGGCAAAAAGGTATGCATTCTTCTTATTTTCGGGCAAAAAGGCAGAAATTCCCCCTATTTTAGAGCAAAATTGCAGAAATTCCCCTAATTGTGGGGCAAAAAAACAGAAATTCCCTATATGTTGGGGCAAAAATATAGAAATTCTCCATATTTTGGGGCAAAATTGCAGAAATTTCACTTATTTAGGGGCAAAATTGCAGAAATTTCACTTATTTCAGGGGAAAAAGACAGAAATTTTTTTTATTTTGGTACAAAATTGCAAAAATTTTTCTTATTTTGGGCAAAAAGGCAGAAATTTCCCATATTTTGAGGCAAAAATGCAGAAATTTCACTTATTTCAGGGTAATAAGTCAGAAATTTTCCTTACTTTGGGGCAAAAAAGACAGAAATTCCCTTTGTTTTGGTGGAAAAAGACAGAAATTCCACTTATTTAGAGGCAAAAATGCAGAAATTCCCCTTATTTTGGAGCAAAAATGAAGAAATTTCCTTTTTTTATGGCAAAAAGGTATGCATTCTTCTTATTTTCGGGCAAAAAGGCAGAAATTCCCTTTGTTTTGGGGGAAAAAGACAGAAATTCCACTTATTTAGAGGCAAAAAAGCAGAAATTTCCCATATTTTGGAGCAAAATTGCAGAAATTCCCCTAATTGTGGGGCAAAAAGGCAGAAATTCCCTATATGTTAGGGCAAAACGACAGAAATTCTCCTCATTTGGGGGCAAAATTCAGAAATTCCATTTATTTTGGGGCAAAATTCCCCAAATTCCCCTTATTTTGGGGCAAAATTGCAGAAATTTCAATTATTTTTTGAGGCAAAATTGCAGAAATTTCACTTTTTTCAGGGAAAAAAGGCCGAAATTTTCCGTTTTTAGGGGCAAAAAGTCAGAAATTCCTAATATTTTGAGGCAAAAATGCAGAAATTCCTCTTATTTTGAGGTAAAAAGGCTGAAATTCCCCTTATTTGGGGGCAAAAATGCAGAAATTTCTCTTATACTGGGGCAAAATTGCAGAAATTTCACTTATTTCAGGGTAATAATTCAGAAATTTTCCTTATTTTGGGGCAAAAAATACAGAAATTCCATTTGTATGGGTGGAAAAAGACAGAAATTCCATTTATTTAGAGGCAAAAAAGCAGAAATTCCCCTTATTTTGGAGCAAAATTGCAGAAATTTCCTTTTTTATAGCCAAAAGGTATGCATTCTTCTTATTTTCAGGCAAAAAGGCAGAAATTCCCTGTATTTTGGAGTAAAATTGCAGAAATTCCCTATATGTTGGGGCAAAAAGACAGAAATTCTTTTTATTTTGGGGCAAAACTCAGAAATTCCACTTATTTTGGAACAAAATTTCAGAAATTTCCCTTATTTTTGGCCAAAATTGCAGAAATTTCACTTATTTTGGGGCAAAATTGCAGAAATTTCACTTATTTCAGGGAAAAAAAGCAGAAATTTTCTTATTTTGGAGCAAAAAGGCAGAAATTTCCCATATTTTGAGGCAAAAATGCAGAAATTCCCCTTATTTTGAGGTAAAAAGGCTGAAATTCCCCTTATTTGGGGGCAAAAAGGCAGAAATTTCCCATATTTTGGGGCAAAATTGCAGAAATTTCACTTATTTCAGTGTACTAAGTCAGAAATTTTTCTTACTTTGGGGCAAAAAAGACAGAAATTCCCTTTGTTTTCAGGGAAAAAGACAGAAATTCCACTTATTTAGAGGCAAAAATGCAGAAATTCCCCTTATTTTGGAGCAAAAATGAAGAAATTTCCCTTTTTTATGGCAAAAAGGTATGCATTCTTCTTATTTTCGGGCAAAAAGGCAGAAATTCCCCCTATTTTAGAGCAAAATTGCAGAAATTCCCCTAATTGTGGGGCAAAAAGGCAGAAATTCCCTATATGTTGGGGAAAAATACAGAAATTCTCCTTATTTTGGTGAAAAACTCAGAAATTCCACTTATTTTGGCGCAAAATTGCAGAAATTTCCCTTATTTTGGGGCAAAATTGCAGAAAT
Source organism: Micromys minutus (assembly GCF_963924665.1). Taxonomy (NCBI): domain Eukaryota; kingdom Metazoa; phylum Chordata; class Mammalia; order Rodentia; family Muridae; genus Micromys; species Micromys minutus. The sequence goes on along the minus strand of NW_027667812.1, from coordinate 2,048,616 downwards.
TTCACTTATTTTGGGGCAAAATTGCAGAAATTTCACTTTTTTCAGGGTAATAAGTCAGAAATTTTCCTTATTTTGGGGCAAAAAAGACAGAAATTCCCTATGTTCTGGGGGAAAAAGACAGTAATTCCACTTTTTTAGAGGCAAAAAAGCAGAAATTCCTTTTATTTTGGAGTAAAAATGAAGAAATTTCTTTTTTTTGTGGCAAAAGGTATACATTCCCTTTATTTTCGGGCAAAAAGGCAGAAATTCCCCGTATTTTGGAGCAAACTTGCAGATATTCCCCTAATTGTGGGGCAAAAAGGCAGAAATTCCCTATATGTTGGGGCAAAAAGACAGAAATTCTCCTTATTTTGGGGCAAAACTCAGAAATTCCACTTATTTTGGGGCAAAATTCCAGAAATTTCCCTTATTTTGGGGCAAAATTGCAGAAATTTCACTTATTTTCAGGCAAAATTACATAAATTTCACTTATTTCAGAAAAAAAGCAGAATTTTCTTATTTTGGTGCAAAAAGGCAGAAATTTCTTTTATTTTGTTACAAAATTGCAGAAATTTTTCTTATTTTGGGGCAAAAAGGCAGAAATCTCCCATATTTTGGGGCAAAAATGCAGAAATTCCTCTTATTTTGAGGTAAAAAGGCTGAAATTCCCCTTATTTGGGGGCAAAAGGGCAGAAATTTCCCTTATTTTGAGGCAAAATTGCAGAAATTTCACTTATTTCAGAGAAAAAAAGCAAAAACTTTTCTTATTTTAGGGCAAAATGCAGAAATTCCCATTATTTTGGGGCAAAAGGCAGAAATTCACCTTATTTTGTGGTAAAATTGCAGACATTTCACATATTTCAGGGCAAAAAGGTAGAAATTCCCCTTATTTGTGGGCAAAAAGGCAGAAATTCCCCTTATTTTGGGATAAAATTGCAGAAATGTCCCTTGTTTGGGGGCAAAAAGGCAGAAAATCCCCTTAATTTTTGGCAAAAAAGCAGAAATTTCCCGTATTTTGGAGCAAAATTGCAGAAATTCCCCTAATATTGGGGCAAAAATGCAGAAATTCCTATTATTTGGGGCAAATCGGCAGAAGTTCCCCTTATTTTCGGAAAAAGAGGCAGAAATTCCCTGTATTTTGAAGCAAAATTGCAGAAACTCCCCTAATTTTGGGGCAAAAAGGCATAAATTTCTCATATTTTGGGGCAAAAATGCAGAAATTTTTCTTATTTTGAGGTAAAAAGGCTGAAATTCCCCTTATTTGGGGGCAAAAAAGAAGAATTTCTCTTATTTTGGGGCAAAATTGCAGAAATTTCACTTATTTCAGGGTAATAAGTCAGAAATTTTCCTTATTTTGGGGCAAAAAAGACAGAAATTCCCTTTGTTTTGGGATAAAAAGACAGAAATTCCACTTATTTAGAGGCAAAAATGCAGAAATTCCCCTTATTTTGGAGCAAAATTGCAGAAATTTCCTTTTTTATAGCCAAAAGGTATGCATTCTTCTTATTTTCAGGCAAAAAGGCAGAAATTCCCCGTATTTTGGAGTAAAATTGCAGAAATTCCCTATATGTTGGGGCAAAAAGACAGAAATTCTTTTTATTTTGGGGCAAAACTCAGAAATTCCACTTATTTTGGAACAAAATTTCAGAAATTTCCCTTATTTTTGGCCAAAATTGCAGAAATTTCACTTATTTTGGGGCAAAATTGCAGAAATTTCACTTATTTCAGGGAAAAAAAGCAGAAATTTTCTTATTTTGGAGCAAAAAGGCAGAAATTTCCCATATTTTGAGGCAAAAATGCAGAAATTCCCCTTATTTTGAGGTAAAAAGGCTGAAATTCCCCTTATTTGGGGGCAAAAAGGCAGAAATTTCCCATATTTTGGGGCAAAATTGCAGAAATTTCACTTATTTCAGTGTACTAAGTCAGAAATTTTTCTTACTTTGGGGCAAAAAAGACAGAAATTCCCTTTGTTTTCAGGGAAAAAGACAGAAATTCCACTTATTTAGAGGCAAAAATGCAGAAATTCCCCTTATTTTGGAGCAAAAATGAAGAAATTTCCCTTTTTTATGGCAAAAAGGTATGCATTCTTCTTATTTTCGGGCAAAAAGGCAGAAATTCCCCCTATTTTAGAGCAAAATTGCAGAAATTCCCCTAATTGTGGGGCAAAAAGGCAGAAATTCCCTATATGTTGGGGCAAAATACAGAAATTCTCCTTATTTTGGTGAAAAACTCAGAAATTCCACTTATTTTGGCGCAAAATTGCAGAAATTTCCCTTATTTTGGGGCAAAATTGCAGAAATTTCACTTCTTTTGGGGCAAAATTGCAGAAATTTCACTTTTTTCAGGGTAATAAGTCAGAAATTTTCCTTATTTTGGGGCAAAAAAGACAGAAATTCCCTATGTTCTGGGGGAAAAAGACAGTAATTCCACTTTTTTAGAGGCAAAAAAGCAGAAATTCCTTTTATTTTGGAGTAAAAATGAAGAAATTTCTTTTTTTTGTGGCAAAAGGTATACATTCCCTTTATTTTCGGGCAAAAAGGCAGAAATTCCCCGTATTTTGGAGCAAACTTGCAGATATTCCCCTAATTGTGGGGCAAAAAGGCAGAAATTCCCTATATGTTGGGGCAAAAAGACAGAAATTCTCCTTATTTTGGGGCAAAACTCAGAAATTCCACTTATTTTGGGGCAAAATTCCAGAAATTTCCCTTATTTTGGGGCAAAATTGCAGAAATTTCACTTATTTTCAGGCAAAATTACATAAATTTCACTTATTTCAGAAAAAAAGCAGAATTTTCTTATTTTGGTGCAAAAAGGCAGAAATTTCTTTTATTTTGTTACAAAATTGCAGAAATTTTTCTTATTTTGGGGCAAAAAGGCAGAAATCTCCCATATTTTGGGGCAAAAATGCAGAAATTCCTCTTATTTTGAGGTAAAAAGGCTGAAATTCCCCTTATTTGGGGGCAAAAGGGCAGAAATTTCCCTTATTTTGAGGCAAAATTGCAGAAATTTCACTTATTTCAGAGAAAAAAAGCAAAAACTTTTCTTATTTTAGGGCAAAATGCAGAAATTCCCATTATTTTGGGGCAAAAGGCAGAAATTCACCTTATTTTGTGGTAAAATTGCAGACATTTCACATATTTCAGGGCAAAAAGGTAGAAATTCCCCTTATTTGTGGGCAAAAAGGCAGAAATTCCCCTTATTTTGGGATAAAATTGCAGAAATGTCCCTTGTTTGGGGGCAAAAAGGCAGAAAATCCCCTTAATTTTTGGCAAAAAAGCAGAAATTTCCCGTATTTTGGAGCAAAATTGCAGAAATTCCCCTAATATTGGGGCAAAAATGCAGAAATTCCTATTATTTGGGGCAAATCGGCAGAAGTTCCCCTTATTTTCGGAAAAAGAGGCAGAAATTCCCTGTATTTTGAAGCAAAATTGCAGAAACTCCCCTAATTTTGGGGCAAAAAGGCATAAATTTCTCATATTTTGGGGCAAAAATGCAGAAATTTTTCTTATTTTGAGGTAAAAAGGCTGAAATTCCCCTTATTTGGGGGCAAAAAAGAAGAATTTCTCTTATTTTGGGGCAAAATTGCAGAAATTTCACTTATTTCAGAGTAATAAGTCAGAAATTTTCGTTATTTTGGGGCAAAAAAAAACAGAAATTCCCTTTGTTTTGGGGGGAAAAGACAGAAATTCCACTTTTTTAGAGGCAAAAAAGCAGAAATAACTTTTATTTTGGAGTAAAAATGTAGAAATTTCCCTTTTTTATGGCAAAAAGGTATGCATTCTTCTTATTTTCGCGGAAAAAGGCAGAAATTCCCCGTATTTTCGAGCAAAATTGCAAAAATTCCCCTAATTTTAGGGCAAAAAGGCAGAAATTCCCTATATGTTGGGGCAAAAAGACAGAAATTCTCCTTATTTTGGGGCAAAACTCAGAAATTCCACTTATTTTGGAGCAAAATTCTAGAAATTTTTCTTATTTTAAAGCAAAATTGCAGAAATTTCACTTATTTTGGGGTAAAATTGCAGAAATTTCACTTATTTCAGGGAAAAAAGGCAGAAATTTTTCTTATTTTGGGGCAAAAAGGAAAAATTTCCTAATATTTTGTGGCAAAAATGCCGAAATTCCCCTTATTTTGAGGTAAAAAAGCTGAAATTTCCCTTATTTGGGGGCAAAAAGGCAGAAATTTCCCTTATTTTGGGGCAAAATTGCAGAAATTTCACTTATTTCAGGGTAATAAGTCAGAAATTTTCCTTATTTTGGGGCCAAAAGGACAGAAATTCCCTTTGTTTTGGGGGAAAAAGACAGAAATTCCACTTATTTAGAGGCAAAAAAGCAGAAATTCCCCTTATTTTAGAGCAAAAATGAAGAAATTTCCCTTTTTTATGGCAAAAAGGTATGCATTCTTCTTATTTTCGGGCAAAAAGACAGAAATTCCCCGTATTTTGAAGCAAAATTGCAGAAATTCCCCTAATTGTGGGGCAAAAAAACAGAAATTCCCTATATGTTGGGGCAAAAAGACAGAAATTCTCCTTATTTTGGGGTAAAACTCAGAAATTCCACTTATTTTGGGGGCAAAATTCCAGAAATTTCCCTTATTTTGGGGCAAAATTGCAGAAATTTTACTTATTTTGGGGCAAAATTGCAGAAATTTCACTTATTTCAGAAAAATAAGCAGAATTTATTTATTTTGGTGCAAAAAGGCAGAATTTTTTTTTATTTTGGTACAAATTGCAGAAATTTTTCTTATTTTGGGGCAAAAAGGCAGAAATCTTCATATTTTGGGGCAAAAATGCAGAAATTCCTCTTATTTTGAGGTAAAAAGGCTGAAATTTCCCTTATTTGGGGGCAAAAAGGAAGAAATTTCCCATATTTTGAGGAAAAATTGCAGAAATTTCACTTATTTCAGGATAATAAGTCAGAAATTTTCGTTATTTTGGGGCAAAAGAGACAGAAATTTCCTTTGTTTTGGGGGAAAAAAACAGAAATTCCACTTTTTTAGAGGCAAAAAAAGCAGAAATTCCTTTTATTTTGGAGTAAAAATGAAGAAATTTCCCTTTTTTGTGGCAAAAGGTATACATTCCACTTATTTTTGGGCTAAAAAGCAGAAATTACCCATATTTTGGAGCAAAATTGCAGAAATTCCCCTAATTGTGGGGCAAGAAGGGAGAAATTCCCTATATGTTGGGGCAAAAAGAAACAAATTCTCCTTATTTTGGGTCAAAACTCAGAAATTCTACTGATATTGGGGCAAAATTCCAGAAATTTCCCTTATTTTGGGGCAAAATTGCAGAAATTTCACTTATTTTTGGGCAAAATTGCAGAAATTTCACTTATTTCAGAAAAAAAAGCAGAAATTTTCTTATTTTGGTGCAAAAGGGCAGAAATTTCTTTTATTTTGGTACAAAATTGCAGAAATTTTTCTTATTTTGGGGCAAAAAGGCAGAAATCTCCCATATTTTGGGGCAAAAATGCAGAAATTTCTCTTATTTTGAGGTAAAAAGGCTGAAATTCCCCTTATTTGGGGGCAAAAAGGCAGAAATTTCCCTTATTTTGGGGCAAAATTGCAGAAATTTCACGTATTTCAGGCTAATAAGTCAGAAATTTTTCTTATTTTGGGGCAAAAAAGACAGAAATTTCCTTTGTTTTGGGGGATAAAGACAGAAATACCACTTATTTAGAGGCAAAAAAACAGAAATTCCCCTTATTTTGGAGCAAAACTGAAGAAATTTCTATTTTTTATGGCAAAAGGGTATGCATTCTTCTTATTTTCGGACAAAAAGGCAGAAATTCCCCGTATTTTGGAGCAAAATTGCAGAAATTCTCCTAATTGTGGGGCAAGAAGGGGGAAATTCCCTATATGTTGGGGCAAAAAGACAGAAATTCTCCTTATTTTGGGGCAAAACTCAGAAATTCCACTTATTTTGGGACAAAATTCCAGAAATTTCCCTTATTTTGTGGCAAAATTGCAGAAATTTCCTTTACATTGGGGCAAAATTGCAGAAATTTCCCTTATTTTGGGGCAAAATTGCAGAAATTTCACTTATTTCATGGTAAAAAGGCAGAAATTTTCCTCATTTTGGGGCAAAAATGCAGAGATTCCAAATATTTTGTGGTAAAATTGCAAAAATTCCCCTTATTTTGAGGTAAAAAGGCAGAAATTCTTCTTATTTGGGGGCAAAAAGCAGAAATTTCCCTTATTCTGGGACAAAATTGCAGAAATTTCACTTATTTCCGGGTAATAAGTCAGAAATTTTCCTTATTTGGGGCAAAAAAGACAGAAATTCCTTTTGTTTTGGGGGAAAAAGTCAGAAATTCCACTTATTTAGAAACAAAAAAGCAGAAATTCCCCTTATTTTGGAGCAAAAATGAAGAAATTTCCTTTTTTTGTGGCAAAAGGTATGCATTCTTCTTATTTTCAGGCTAAAAAGCAGAAATTCCCCGTATTTTGGAGCAAAATTGCAGAAATTCCCCTAATTGTGGGACAAAAAGGCAGAAATTTGCTATATGTTGGGGCAAAAAGACAGAAATTCTTTTTATTTTGGGGCAAAACTCAGAAATTCCACTTATTTTGGGACAAAATTCCAGAAATTTCACTTATTTTGGGGCAAAATTGCAGAAATTTCACTTATTTTGGCAAAATTGCAGAAATTTCAATTATTTCAGAAAAAAAGCAGAAATTTTCTTATTTTGGTGCAAAAAGGCAGAAATTTCTTAAATTTTGGTACAAAATTGCAGAAATTTTTCTTATTTGGGGGCAAAAAGCAGAAATCCCCTGTATTTTGGGGCAAAAATGCATAAATTCCTCTTATTTTGAGGTAAAAAGGCTGAAATTTCCCTTATTTGGGGGCAAAAAGGCAGAAATTTCCTTTATTTTGAGGCAAAATTGCAGAAATTTCACTTATTTCAGAGTAATAAGTCAGAAATTTTCCTTTTTTTGGGGCAAAAAACACAGAAATTCCCTTTGTTTTGGGGGAAAAAGACAGAAATTCCACTTTTTTAGAGGCAAAAAAACAGAAATTCCTTTTATTTTGGAGTAAAAATGAAGAAATTTCCCTTTTTTGTGGCAAAATGTATACATTCCACTTATTTTTGGGCTAAAAAGCAGAAATTACCCGTATTTTGGAGCAAAATTGCAGAAATTCCCCTAATTGTGGGGCAAAATGCAGAAATTCCCTATATGTTAGGGCAAAAAGACAGAAATTCTCCTTATTTTGGGGCAAAACTCAGAAATTCCCCTTATTTTGGGGCAAAATTCCAGAAATTTCCCTTATTTTGTGGCAAAATTGCCGAAATTTCACTTATTTTGGGGCAAAATTGCAGAAATTTCACTTATTTCATGGTAAAAAGGCAGAAATTTTCCTCATTTTGGGGCAAAAATGAAGAAATTCCAAATATTTTGTGGCAAAAATGCAAAAATTCCCCTTATTTTGTGATAAAAAGGCAGAAATTTTTCATATTTGGGGGCAAAAAGCAGAAATTTCCCTTATTTGGGGGCAAAATTGAAGAAATTTCACTTATTTCAGGGTAATAAGTCAGAAATTTTCCTTATTTGGGGCAAAAAAGACAGAAATTCCTTTTGTTTTGGGGGAAAAAGTCAGAAATTCCACTTATTTAGAAGCAAAAAAGCAGAAATTCCCCTTATTTTGGAGCAAAAATGAAGAAATTTTTTTTTTGTGGCAAAAGGTATGCATTCTTCTTATTTTCAGGCTAAAAAGCAGAAATGCCCCGTATTTTGGAGCAAAATTGCAGAAATTCCCCTAATTGTGGGGCAAAAAGACAGAAATTCTTTTTATTTTGGGGCAAAACTCAGAAATTCCACTTATTTTGGGACAAAATTCCAGAAATTTCACTTATTTTGGGGCAAAATTGCAGAAATTTCACTTATTTTGGCAAAATTGCAGAAATTTCAATTATTTCAGAAAAAAAGCAGAAATTTTCTTATTTTGGTGCAAAAAGGCAGAAATTTCTTTTATTTTGGTACAAAATTGCAGAAATTTTTCTTATTTTGGGGCAAAAAGCAGAAATCCCCTATATTTTGGGGCAAAATGCATAAATTCCTCTTATTTTGAGGTAAAAAGGCTGAAATTTCCCTTATTTGGGGGCAAAAAGACAGAAATTTCCCTTATTTTGAGGGAAAATTGCAGAAATTTCACTTATTTCAGGGTAATAAGTCAGAAATTCATCTTACTTTGGGGCAAAAAACAGAAATTCCCTTTGTTTTGGGGGAAAAAGACAGAAATTCCACTTATATAGGGGCAAAAAAGCAGAAATTCTTCTTTATTGGAGCAAAAATGAAGAAATTTATCTTTTTTTGTGGCAAAAGGTATACATTCCGCTTATTTTCGGGCTAAAAAGCAGAAATTCCCCGTATTTTGGATCAAAATTGCAGAAATTCCCCTTATTTTGGAGCAAAAATAAAGAAATTTCCCTTTTTTATGGCAAAAAGCTATGCATTCTTCTTATTTTCGAGCAAAAAGGCAGAAATTCCCTGTATTTTGGAGCAAAATTACAGAAATTCCCCTAATTGTGGGGCAAAAAGGCAGAAATTCCCTATATGTTGGGGCAAAAAGACAGAAATTCTCCTTATTTCGGGGCAAAACTCAGAAATTCCACTTATTTTGGGGCAAAATTTCAGAAATTTCCCTTATTTTAGAGCAAAATTGCAGAAATTTCACTTATTTTGGGGCAAAATTGCAGAAATTTCACTTATTTCAGAAAAAAAAGCAGAATTTATTTATTTTGGTGCAAAAAGGCAGAAATTTCTTTTATTTTGGTACAAAATTGCAGAAATTTTTCTTATTTTGGGGCGAAAAGGCAGAAATCTCCCATATTTTGTGGCAAAAATGCAGAAATTTCTCTTATTTTGAGGTAAAAAGGCTGAAATTCCCCTTATTTGGGGGCAAAAAGGCAGAAATTTCCCTTATTTTGGGGCAAAATTGCAGAAATTTCACTTATTTCAGGGTAATAAGTCAGAAATTGTTTTTACTTTGGGGCAAAAAAGACAAAAATTCTCTTTGTTTTGGGGGAAAAAGACAGAAATTCCACTTATTTAGAGGCACAAAAGCTGAAATTCCCCTTATTTTGGAGCAAAACTGAAGAAATTTCCCTTTTTTATGGCAAAAAGGTATGCATTCTTCTTATTTTCGGGCAAAAAGGCAGAAATTCCCCGTATTTTGAAGCAAAATTGCAGAAATTCCCCTAATGGTGGGGCAAGAAGGGAGAAATTCCCTATATTTTGGGGCAAAAAGACAGAAATTCTCCTTATTTTGGGGCAAAACTCAGAAATTCCACTTATTTTGGTGCAAAATTCCAGAAATTTCCTTTATTTGGGGGCAAAATTGCAGAAATTTCACTTATTTTGGGGCAAAATTGCAGAAATTTAACTTATTTAAGAAAAAAATTCAGAAATTTTCCTATTTTGGTGCAAAAAGGCAGAAATTTTTTTTATTTTAATACAAAATTGCAGAAAATTTTCTTTTTTGGGGGCAAAAAGCAGAAATCACTATATATTGGGGCAAAAATGCAGAAATTCCTCTTATTTTGAGGAAAAAAGGCGAAATTTCCCTTATTTGGGGGCAAAAAGAGAGAAATTTCCCTTATTTTGAGGCAAAATTGCAGAAATTTCACTTATTTCAGTGTAATAAGTCAGAAATTTTCCTTATTTTTGGGCAAAAAAGACAAAAATTCTCTTTGTTTTGGGGGAAAAAGACAGAAATTCCACTTTTTTAGAGGCAAAAAAGCAGAAATTTCTTTTATTTTGGAGTAAAAATGAAGAAATTTCCCTTTTTTGTGGCAAAAGGTATACATTCCACTTATATTTGGGCTAGAAAGCAGAAATTACCCGTATTTTGGAGCAAAATTGCAGAAATTCCCCTAATTGTGGGGCAAAAAGGCAGAAATTCCCTATATGTTAGGGCAAAAAGACAGAAATTCTCCTTATTTTGGGGCAAAACTCAGAAATTCCACTTATTTTGGGGCAAAATTCCAGAAATTTCCCTAATTTGGGGGCAAAATTGCAGAAATTTCACTTATCTTGGGGCAAAATTGCAGAAATTTCACTTATTTCATAGTAAAAAGGCAGAAATTTTCCTTATTTTTGGGCAAAAATGCAGAGATTCCAAATATTTTGTGGTAAAAATGCAAAAATTCCCCTTATTTTGAGGTAAATAGGCAGAAATTCCCCTTATTTGGGGGCGAAAAGAAGAAATTTTCCTTATTCTGGGGCAAAATTGCAGAAATTTCACTTATTTCATGGTAATAAGTCAGAAATTTTCCTTATTTCGGGCAAAAAAGACAGAAATTCCCTTTGTTTTGGGAAAAAAAGACAGAAATTCCACATATTTAGAAGCAAAAAAGCAGAAATTTCCCTTATTTTGGTGCAAAAATGAAGAAATTTCCCTTTTTTGTGGCAAAAGGTATACATTCCCCTTATTTTCAGGCTAAAAAGCAGAAATTCCCCGTATTTTGGAGCAAAATTGCATAAATTCCCCTAATTGTGGGGCAAAAAGGCAGAAATTCCCTATATGTTGGGGCAAAATACAGAAATTCTCTTTATTTTGGGGCAAAACTCAAAAATTCCACTTATTTTGGGGCAAAATTCCAGAAATATCACTTATTTTGGGGCAAAATTGCAGAAATTTCACTTATTTTGGGGCAAAATTGCAGAAATTTCACTTATTTCAGAAAAAAAGCAGAAATTTTTTTATTTTGATGCAAAAGGCAAAAATTTCTTTTATTTTGGTACAAAATTGCAGAAATTTTTCTTATTTGGGGGCAAAAAGGCATAAATCTCTTATATTTTGGGGCAAAAATGCATAAATTCCTCTTATTTTGAGGTAAAAAGGCTGAAATTCCCCTTATTTGGGGGCAAAAAGGCAAAAATTTCCCTTATTTTGAGGCAATATTGCAGAAATTTCACTTATTTCAGGGTAATAAGTCAGAAATTGTTTTTACTTTGGGGCAAAAAAGACAGAAATTCTCTTTGTTTTGGGGGAAAAAGACAGAAATTCCACTTATTTAGAGGCACAAAAGCTGAAATTCCCCTTATTTTGGAGCAAAACTGAAGAAATTTCCCTTTTTTATGGCAAAAAGGTATGCATTCTTCTTATTTTCGGGCAAAAAGGCAGAAATTCCCCGTATTTTGAAGCAAAATTGCAGAAATTCCCCTAATGGTGGGGAGGGAAGGGAGAAATTCCCTATATTTTGGGGCAAAAAGACAGAAATTCTCCTTATTTTGGGGCAAAACTCAGAAATTCCACTTATTTTGGTGCAAAATTCCAGAAATTTCCCTTATTTGGGGGCAAAATTGCAGAAATTTCACTTATTTTGGGGCAAAATTGCAGAAATTTAACTTATTTAAGAAAAAAATTCAGAAAATTTCCTATTTTGGTGCAAAAAGGCAGAAATTTTTTTTATTTTAATACAAAATTGCAGAAAATTTTCTTTTTTGGGGGCAAAAAGGCAGAAATCACTATATATTGAAGGAAAAATGCAGAAATTCCTCTTATTTTGAGGAAAAAAGGCGAAATTTCCCTTATTTGGGGGCAAAAAGAGAGAAATTTCCCTTATTTTGAGGCAAAATTGCAGAAATTTCACTTATTTCAGTGTAATAAGTCAGAAATTTTCCTTATTTTGGGGCAAAAAAGACAAAAATTCCCTTTGTTTTGGGGGAAAAAGACAGAAATTCCACTTTTTTAGAGGCAAAAAAGCAGAAATTCCTTTTATTTTGGAGTAAAAATGAAGAAATTTCCCTTTTTTGTGGCAAAAGGTATACATTCCACTTATATTTGGGCTAGAAAGCAGAAATTACCCGTATTTTGGAGCAAAATTGCAGAAATTCCCCTAATTGTGGGGCAAAAAGGCAGAAATTCCCTATATGTTAGGGCAAAAAGACAGAAATTCTCCTTATTTTGGGGCAAAAAACAGAAATTTCCTTGGTTTTGGGGGAAAAAGACAGAAATTCCACTTATTTAGAGGCAAAAAAGCAGAAATTCTTCTTATTTAGAAGCAAAAATGAAGAAATTTATCTTTTTTGTGGCAAAAGGTATACATTCCCCTTATTTTCGGGCTAAAAAGAAGAAATTCCCCGTATTTTGGAGCAAAATTGAAGAAATTCCCCTTATTTTGGAGCAAAAATGAAGAAATTTCCCTTTTTTATGGCAAAAAGGTATGCATTCTTTATATATTCGTGCAAAAAGGCAGAAATTCCCCGTATTTTGGAGCAAAATTGCAGAAATTCCCCTAAATGTGGGGCAAAAATGCAGAAATTCCCTATATTTTTAGGACAAAAAGAGAGAAATTCTCCTTATTTTGGGGCAAAACTCAGAAATTCCACTTATTTTGGGGCAAAATTCCAGAAATTTCCCTTATTTAGGGGCAAAATTGCAGAAATTTCACTTATTTTGGGGCAAAATTGCAGAAATTTCACTTATTTCAGAGAAAAAAAGCAGAAATTTTCCTTATTTTGGTGCAAAATGGCAGAAATTGCTAATATTTTGTGGGAAAAAGGCAGAAATTCCCCTTATTTTGAGGTAAAAAAGCTGAAATTCCCCTTCATTGGGGGCAAAAAGGCAGAAATTTCCCTTATTTTGGGGCAAAATTGCAGAAATTTCACTTATTTCAGGGTAATAAGTCAGAAATTTTCCTTATTTTGGGGCCAAATGACAGAAATTTTCTTTGTTTTGGGGGGAAAAGACAGAAATTCCACTTATTTAGAGGCAAAAAAGCATAAATTCCCCTTATTTTGGAGCAAAAATGAAGAAAGTTCCCTTTTTTATGGCAAAAAGGTATGCATTCTTTATATTTTCGGGCAAAAAAGCAGAAATTCCCCGTATTTTGGAGCAAAATTGCAGAAATTCCCCTAATTGTGGGGCGAAAAGGCAGAAATTCCCTATATGTTGGGGCAAAAAGACAGAAATTCTCCTTATTTTGGGGCAAAACTCAGAAATTCCACTTATTTTGGAGCAAAATTCTAGAAATTTTTCTTATTTTAAAGCAAAATTGCAGAAATTTCACTTATTTTGGGGTAAAATTGCAGAAATTTCACTTATTTCAGGGAAAAAAGGCAGAAATTTTTCTTATTTTGGGGCAAAAAGGAAAAATTTCCTAATATTTTGTGGCAAAAATGCCGAAATTCCCCTTATTTTGAGGTAAAAAAGCTGAAATTTCCCTTATTTGGGGGCAAAAAGGCAGAAATTTCCCTTATTTTGGGGCAAAATTGCAGAAATTTCACTTATTTCAGGGTAATAAGTCAGAAATTTTCCTTATTTTGGGGCCAAAAGGACAGAAATTCCCTTTGTTTTGGGGGAAAAAGACAGAAATTCCACTTATTTAGAGGCAAAAAAGCAGAAATTCCCCTTATTTTAGAGCAAAAATGAAGAAATTTCCCTTTTTTATGGCAAAAAGGTATGCATTCTTCTTATTTTCGGGCAAAAAGACAGAAATTCCCCGTATTTTGAAGCAAAATTGCAGAAATTCCCCTAATTGTGGGGCAAAAAAACAGAAATTCCCTATATGTTGGGGCAAAAAGACAGAAATTCTCCTTATTTTGGGGTAAAACTCAGAAATTCCACTTATTTTGGGGGCAAAATTCCAGAAATTTCCCTTATTTTGGGGCAAAATTGCAGAAATTTTACTTATTTTGGGGCAAAATTGCAGAAATTTCACTTATTTCAGAAAAATAAGCAGAATTTATTTATTTTGGTGCAAAAAGGCAGAATTTTTTTTTATTTTGGTACAAATTGCAGAAATTTTTCTTATTTTGGGGCAAAAAGGCAGAAATCTTCATATTTTGGGGCAAAAATGCAGAAATTCCTCTTATTTTGAGGTAAAAAGGCTGAAATTTCCCTTATTTGGGGGCAAAAAGGAAGAAATTTCCCATATTTTGAGGAAAAATTGCAGAAATTTCACTTATTTCAGGATAATAAGTCAGAAATTTTCGTTATTTTGGGGCAAAAGAGACAGAAATTTCCTTTGTTTTGGGGGAAAAAAACAGAAATTCCACTTTTTTAGAGGCAAAAAAAGCAGAAATTCCTTTTATTTTGGAGTAAAAATGAAGAAATTTCCCTTTTTTGTGGCAAAAGGTATACATTCCACTTATTTTTGGGCTAAAAAGCAGAAATTACCCATATTTTGGAGCAAAATTGCAGAAATTCCCCTAATTGTGGGGCAAGAAGGGAGAAATTCCCTATATGTTGGGGCAAAAAGAAACAAATTCTCCTTATTTTGGGTCAAAACTCAGAAATTCTACTGATATTGGGGCAAAATTCCAGAAATTTCCCTTATTTTGGGGCAAAATTGCAGAAATTTCACTTATTTTTGGGCAAAATTGCAGAAATTTCACTTATTTCAGAAAAAAAAGCAGAAATTTTCTTATTTTGGTGCAAAAGGGCAGAAATTTCTTTTATTTTGGTACAAAATTGCAGAAATTTTTCTTATTTTGGGGCAAAAAGGCAGAAATCTCCCATATTTTGGGGCAAAAATGCAGAAATTTCTCTTATTTTGAGGTAAAAAGGCTGAAATTCCCCTTATTTGGGGGCAAAAAGGCAGAAATTTCCCTTATTTTGGGGCAAAATTGCAGAAATTTCACGTATTTCAGGCTAATAAGTCAGAAATTTTTCTTATTTTGGGGCAAAAAAGACAGAAATTTCCTTTGTTTTGGGGGATAAAGACAGAAATACCACTTATTTAGAGGCAAAAAAACAGAAATTCCCCTTATTTTGGAGCAAAACTGAAGAAATTTCTATTTTTTATGGCAAAAGGGTATGCATTCTTCTTATTTTCGGACAAAAAGGCAGAAATTCCCCGTATTTTGGAGCAAAATTGCAGAAATTCCCCTAATTGTGGGACAAAAAGGCAGAAATTTGCTATATGTTGGGGCAAAAAGACAGAAATTCTTTTTATTTTGGGGCAAAACTCAGAAATTCCACTTATTTTGGGACAAAATTCCAGAAATTTCACTTATTTTGGGGCAAAATTGCAGAAATTTCACTTATTTTGGCAAAATTGCAGAAATTTCAATTATTTCAGAAAAAAAGCAGAAATTTTCTTATTTTGGTGCAAAAAGGCAGAAATTTCTTTTATTTTGGTACAAAATTGCAGAAATTTTTCTTATTTGGGGGCAAAAAGCAGAAATCCCCTATATTTTGGGGCAAAAATGCATAAATTCCTCTTATTTTGAGGTAAAAAGGCTGAAATTTCCCTTATTTGGGGGCAAAAAGACAGAAATTTCCCTTATTTTGAGGCAAAATTGCAGAAATTTCACTTATTTCAGGGTAATAAGTCAGAAATTCATCTTACTTTGGGGCAAAAAACAGAAATTCCCTTTGTTTTGGGGGAAAAAGACAGAAATTCCACTTATTTAGAGGCAAAAAAGCAGAAATTCTTCTTTATTGGAGCAAAAATGAAGAAATTTATCTTTTTTTGTGGCAAAAGGTATACATTCCGCTTATTTTCGGGCTAAAAAGCAGAAATTCCCCGTATTTTGTATCAAAATTGCAGAAATTCGCCTTATTTTGGAGCAAAAATAAAGAAATTTCCCTTTTTTATGGTAAAAAGGTATGCATTCTTCTTATTTTCGGGCAAAAAGGCAGAAATTCCCCGTATTTTGGAGCAAAATTGCAGAAATTCCCCTAATTGTGGGGCAAAAAGGCAGAAATTCCCTATATGTTGGGGCAAAAAGACAGAAATTCTCCTTATTTTGGGGCAAAACTCAGAAATTCCACTTATTTTGGTGCAAAATTCCAGAAATTTCCCTTATTTTAGGGCAAAATTGCAGAAATTTCACTTATTTCAGAAAAAAAAGCAGAATTTATTTATTTTGGTGCAAAAAGGCAGAAATTTCTTTTATTTTGGTACAAAATTGCAGAAATTTTTCTTATTTTGGGGCAAAAAGGCAGAAATCTCCCATATTTTGTGGCAAAAATGCAGAAATTTCTCTTATTTTGAGGTAAAAAGGCTGAAATTCCCCTTATTTGGGGGCAAAAAGGCAGAAATTTCCCTTATTTTGAGGCAAAATTGCAGAAATTTCACTTATTTCAGGGTAATAAGTCAGAAATTTTCCTTATTTTGGGGCAAAAAACACAGAAATTCCCTTTGTTTTGGGGGAAAAAGACAGAAATTCCACTTTTTTAGAGGCAAAAAAGCAGAAATTCCTTTTATTTTGGAGTAAAAATGAAGAAATTTCCCTTTTTTGTGGCAAAATGTATACATTCCACTTATTTTTGGGCTAAAAAGCAGAAATTACCCGTATTTTGGAGCAAAATTGCAGAAATTCCCCTAATTGTGGGGCAAAAGGCAGAAATTCCCTATATGTTGGGGAAAAAGACAGAAATTCTCCTTATTTTGGGGCAAAACTCAGAAATTCCACTTATTTTGGGGCAAAATTCCAGAAATTTCCCTTATTTTGGGGCAAAATTGCCGAAATTTCACTTATTTTGGGGCAAAATTGCAGAAATTTCACTTATTTCATGGTAAAAAGGCAGAAATTTTCCTCATTTTGGGGCAAAAAGGCAGAGATTCCAAATAATTTGTGGTAAAATTGCAAAAATTCCCCTTATTTTGAGGTAAAAAGGCAGAAATTCCCCTTATTTGGGGGCAAAAAGCAGAAATTTCCCTTATTCTGGGACAAAATTGCAGAAATTTCACTTATTTCAGGGTAATAAGTCAGAAATTTTCCTTATTTGGGGCAAAAAAGACAGAAATTCCTTTTGTTTTGGTGGAAAAAGTCAGAAATTCCACTTATTTAGAAGCAAAAAAGCAGAAATTCCCCTTATTTTGGAGCAAAAATGAAGAAATTTCCTTTTTTTGTGGCAAAAGGTATGCATTCTTCTTATTTTCAGGCTAAAAAGCAGAAATTCCCCGTATTTTGGAGCAAAATTGCAGAAATTCCCCTAATTGTGGGACAAAAAGGCAGAAATTCCATATATGTTTGGGCAAAAAGACAGAAATTCTCCTTATTTTAGAGCAAAACTCAGAAATTTCACTTATTTTGACGCAAAATTGCAGAAATTTCACTTATTTCAGAAAAAAAAGCAGAAATTTTCTTAATTTGGGGCAAAAAGGCAGAAATTTCTCATATTTTGGGGCAAAAATGCAGAAAATCCCCTTATTTTGAGGTAAAAAGTCTAAAATTCCCCTTATTTGGTTGCAAAAAGCAGAAATTTCCCTTATTTTGGGGCAAAATTGCAGATAATTCATTTATTTCAGGGTAATAAATCAGAAATTTTCCTTATTTTGGGGCAAAAAAGACACAAATTCTCTATGTTTTCAGGGAAAAAGACAGAAATTCCACTTATTTAGAGGCAAAAAAGCAGAAATTCCCCTTATTTTGGAGCAAAAATGAAGAAATTTCCCTTTTTTATGGCAAAAAGTTATGCATTCTTCTTATTTTCGGGCAAAAAGACAGAAATTCCCCGTATTTTTTAGCAAAATTGCAGAAATTCCCCTAATTGTGGGGCAAAAAGGCAGAAATTCCCTATGTGTTGGGGCAAAAAGACAGAAATTCTACTTATTTTGGGGCAAAACTCAGAAATTCCACTTATTTTGGGGCAAAATTCCAAAAATTTCCCTTATTTTGGGGCAAAATTGCAGAAATTTCACTTATTTTGGGGCAAAATTGCAGAAATTTCACTTATTTCAGGGAAAAAAAGACAGAAATTTCTTTTATTTTGGTACAAAATTGCAGAAATTTTTTTTATTTTTTGCAAATGCAGAAATTTCCCATATTTTGGGGCAAAAATGCAGAAATTCCCCTTATTTTGAGGTAAAAATGCTGAAATTCCCCTTATTTTGGGGCAAAAAGCAGACATTTCCCTTATTTTGGGCAAAAATTGCAGAAATTTCACTTATTTTGAGTCAAAAAGGCAGAAAATCCAATTATTTTGGGGTAAAAATGAAGAAATTCCCCTTGTTTTGAGGTAAAAAGGCTGAAATTCCCCTTTTTTGGAGGCAAAAAGGCAGAAATTTCCCATATTTTGGGGCAAAATTGCAGAAATTCCTCTAATTTTGTTGCAAAAACGCAGAACTTCCCCTTATTTTGGGGTAAAACTGCAGAAATTTCACTTATTTCGCGGCAAAATGGCAGAAATTCACTTCATTTTCGGCGAAAAGGGAGAAAATTCCCGTATTTTGGAGCAAAATTGCAGAAATTCACCTAATTTTGGGGTAAAAGATGCAGTAATTTTCTTTATTTTAAGGCAAAAAGGCAGAAATTTCCCTTATTTTGTGGCAAAAATCAGAAATTCCCCTTATTTTAGAAAAAATTGCAGAAATTTCCTTTATTATGGGGAAAAATTGCAGAAATTTCTTTTATTGTAAGGCAAAATTGCAGAAATTTCATTTATTTCAGAGAAAAAAACAAAAATTTTTTTTATTTTAGGGCAAAATGCAGAAATTTCCATTATTTTGGGGCACAAAGACAGAAATTCACCTTCTTTTGGGGTAAAATTTCAAACATTTCACATATTTCAGGGCAAAAAGGCAGAAATTCCCCTTATTTGGGGGTAAAAAGGCAGAAATTCTTCATATTTTGGGTTAAAATTGCAGAAATTTCCCTTGTTTGGGGGCAAAAAGGCAGAAAATCCCCTTAATTTCGGGCAAAAAGGCAGAAATTCCCCGTATTTTGGAGCAAAATTGCAGAAATTCCCCTAATTGTGGGGCAAAAAGGCAGAAATTCCCGATATGTTGGGGCAAAGAGACAGAAATTCTCCTTATTTTCGGGCAAAACTCAGAAATTCCATTTATTTTGGGGCAAAATTCCAGAAATTTCCCTTATTTTGGGGCAAAATTGCAGAAATTTCACTTATTTCAGGGCAAAATTCAAAAATTGCTTTTATTTTGGGGCAAAAAGACAGAAATTCCGTTTACTTTTGGGTAAAAAGGCAGAAATTTCACTTATTTTGAGGTAAGAAGGCAGAAATTCCTCTTATTTTGCAGCAAAAATGAAGAAATTTCCCTTTTTTGTGGCAAAAGGTATACATTCCCCTTATTTTCGGGCAAAAAAGCAGAAATTCCCCGTATTTTGGAGCACAATTGCAGAAAATCCCCTAATTGTGGGGCAAAAAGGCAGAAATTCCCATTATTTTGATGGCAAAAAGGCAGGAATTCACCTTATTTTGGGCTAAAATTGCAGAAATTTCACATATTTCAGGGCAAAAAGGCAGAAATTTCCCTTCATTTGGGGCAAAAATAAAGAAATTTCCCTTTTTTATGGCAAAAAGGTATGCATTCCCCTTATTTTCGGCAAAAAGGCAGAAATTCCCCGTATTTTGGAGCAAAATTTCAGAAATTCCCCTAATTGTGGGGCAAAAAGGCAGAAATTCTCTTTATTTTGGGGCAAAACTCAGAAATTCCACTTATTATGGGGCAAAATTCCAGAAATTTCCCTTATTTTGGGGCAAAATTGCAGAAATTTCACTTATTTTGGGGCAAAATTGCAGAAATTTCACTTATTTCAGGTAAAAATGGCAGAAATTTTTCTTATTTTGGGGCAAAAAGGCAAAATTTCCTAATATTTTGTGGCAAAAATGCAGAAATTCCCCTTATTTTGAGGTAAAAAGGCTTAAATTCCCCTTATTTGGGGGCAAAAAGGCAGAAATTTTTCTTATTTTGGGGCAAAATTGCAGACATTTCACTTATTTCAGGGTAATAAGTCAGAAATTTTCCTTATTTTGGGGCAAAAAAGACAGAAATTCCCTTTGTTTTGGGGGGAAAATACAGAAATTCCACTTCTTTGAAGGCAAAAAGGCAGAAATTCCCCTTATTTTGGAGCAAAAATGAAGAAATTCTCCTAATTGTTGGGCAAAAAGGCAGAAATTCCCTATATGTTGGGGCAAAAAGACAGAAATTCTGTTTATTTTGGGGCAAAACTCAGAAATTCCACTTATTTTGGGGTAAAATATCAGGAATTTACCTCATTTTGGGGCAAAATTGCAGAAATTTCTCTTATTTGGGGCAAAATAGCAGAAATTTCACTTATTTTCAGGTAAAAAGGCTGAAATATCCTTTATTTTGGGGCAAAAAGGAAGAAATTCCCCTTATTTTGGGGCAAAATTGCCGAAATTTTCCTTATTTTGAAGCAAAAAGGCTGAAATTTTTATTTTGAGGTAAAATGCTGAAATTCCCCATATTTTGGGGAAAAAGGCAAAACTTCTTCTTATTTTGGGACAAAGAGGCACAAATTTCCCTTATTTTCGGGCAAAATTGCAGAAATTTCATTTATTTCAGGGCAAAAAGTCAGAAATTCCTTTTATTTTGGGGCAAAGAGCAGAAATTTCTTTTATTATGGTACAAAATTGAAGAAATTTTTCTTATTATGAAACAAAAAAGCAGAAAATTCCCCTTATTTTGAGGCAAAAAGCAGAAATTATTCTTATTTTGAGGTAAAATGCAGAAATTCTTTTTATTTTGGGGCTAAAAGGCAGAAATTCCCCGTATTTTGAAGCAAAATTGCAGAAATTCTCATAATTTTTGGGCAAAAAGACAGAAATTCCCCTTATTTTGGGTCAAAAATACAGAAAATCTCCTTTATCGGGAGCAAACAGTCAGAAATTCCCCTTATTTTGGGGCAAAATTGCAGAAATTTCCTTTACATTGGGGCAAAATTGCAGAAATTTCCCTTATTTTGGGGCAAATTTGCAGAAATTTCCCTTATTTTGGGGCAAAATTGCAGAAATTTCCCTTATTTTGGGGCAAAATTGCAGAAATTTCACTTATTTCAAGGAAAAAAGGCGGAAATTTTTTTGGGGGGGCAAAAAGGCAGAAATTTCTTTTATTTTGGTACAAAATTGCAGAAATTTTTCTTATTTTGGGGCAAAAAGTCAGAAATTCCCCATATTTTGGGGCAAAAAGGCAGAAATTCCCCTTATTTTTAGGTAAAAAGGCTGAAATTCCCCTTATTTTGGGGCAAAAAGACAGAAATTTCGTTTATTTTGGGGAAAAGGCAGAAATTGCACTTATTTTGAGTCAAAAAGGTGGAAAATCCCCTTATTTTGGGGCAAAAATGAAGAAATTTGCTTTTTTTATGGCAAAAAGGTATACATTCCCTTTATTTTCGGGCAAAAAGGCAGAAATTACCCGTATTTTTGAGCAAAATTGCAGAAATTCCTCTAATTTTTGGGCAAAAAGGCAGAAATTCCCCTTATTTTGGGGTAAAACTGCAGAAATTTCACTTATTTTACGGCAAAAAGTCAGAAATTCCCCTTATTTTCGGCAAAAAAGGCAGAAAATCCCCTTATTTTAGGGCAAAATTGCAGAAATTTCCCTTATTTTGGGGCAAAAACAGAAATTCCCCTTCTTTTGAGGCAAAATTGCAGAAATTTCCCTTATTATGGGGAAAAATTGCAGAAATTTCCCTTATTTTAGGACAAAATTGCAGAAATTTCACTTATTTCAGAGAAAAAATGCAAAATTTTTTCTTATTTTCGGACAAAAAGGCAGAAATTCCAATTATTTTGGGGCAAAAAGGCAGAAATTCACCTTATTTTGGGTTAAAATATCAGAAATTTCACATATTTAAGGGCAAAATGGCAGAAATTCCCCTTATTTGGGGGCAATAAGGCAGAAATTTCCCTTCTTTTGGGATAAAATTGCAGAAATTTCCCTTATTTGGGGGCAAAAAGGCAGAAAATCCACTTAATTTCGGGTAAAAAGGCAGAAATTCCTCGTATTTTGAAGCAAAATTGCAGAAACTCCCCTAATTTTGGGGCAAAAAGGCAGAAATTCCCTTTATTTTGGGGCAAAAATAGAGAAATTCTCCTTATTTTGGTGCAAAAATCAGAAATTTCCCTTATTTTTGGGCAAAATTATAGAAATTTCTTTTATTTTGTTCCAGACTTGCAGAAATTTTTCTTATTTTGTGGCAAAAAGGCTAAAATTCTACTTATTTTGAGGTAAAATCCTGAAATTCCACATATTTTGGGGCAAAAAGGCAGAAATTCCCCTCATTTGGGGGCAAAAAGGCACATATTTCCCTTATTTTCGGGCATAATTGCAGGAATTTCATTTATTTCAGGGCAAAAAGTCAGAAATTCCTTTTATTTTGGGGCAAAAAGCAGAAATTTCTTTTATTATGGTACAAAATTGAAGAAATTTTTCGTATTTTGAAACAAAAAGGCAGAAAGTTCCCCTTATTTTGAGGCAAAAGGCAGAAATTATTCTTATTTTGAGGTAAAATGCAGAAATTCTTTTTATTTTGGGGCTAAAAGGCAGAAATTCCTCGTATTTTGAAGCAAAATTGCAGAAATTCTCATAATTTTCGGGCAAAAAGGCAGAAATTCTCCCTATTTTGGGGCAAAAAGACACAAAATCTCCTTTTTCGGGAGCAAACAGTCAGAAATTCCCCTTATTTTGGGGCAAAATTGCAGAAATTTCCTTTACATTGGGGCAATATTGCAGAAATTTCCCTTATTTTGAGGCAAAATTGCAGAAATTTCACTTATTTCAGGGAAAAAAGGCGGAAATTTTTTTTGCGGGGAAAAAAGGCAGAAATTTTTTTTATTTTGGTACAAAATTGCAGAAATTTTTATTATTTTGGGGCAAAGAGTCAGAAATTCCCCATATTTTGGTGCAAAAAGGCTGAAATTCCCCTTATGTTGAGGTAAAATCCTGAAATTCCCCATATTTTGGGGCAAAAAGGCAGAAATTCCCCTCATTTGGGGGCAAAAAGGCACAAATTTCCCTTATATTCAGGCATAATTGCAGGAATTTCATTTATTTCAGGGCAAAAAGTCAGAAATTCCTTTTATTTTGGGGCAAAAAGCAGAAATTTCTTTTATTTTGATACAAAATTGTAGAAATTTTCCTTATTTTGGAACAAAAAGGCAAAAATTACCCATATTTTGGGGAAAAAGGCAGAAATTCTTCTTATTTTGAGGTAAAAAGGCTGAAATTCCCGTTATTTTGGGGCAAAAAGGCAGAAATTCTTTTTACTTTGTGGCAAAAAGGCAGAAATTCCCATTAATTGGGGCAGAAAAGCAGAAATTTTCCTTATTTAAGGGCAATAGGGCAGAAATTCCCTATATTTTGTGGCAAAAATGCAGAAATTCCCCTTATTTAGAGGTAAAATGATGAAATTCCCCTTATTTTCGGCAAAAAGGCAGAAATTCCTATTATTTTGGGGCAAAATTGCAGAAATTTCAATTATTTCAGGGCAAAAAGTCAGAAATTTGCCTTATTTTGGGGCAAAAAGCAGAAATTCCCCTAATTTTGGGGCCAAAAACAGAAATTCCCCTTATTTTGGGGTAAAATTGCAGAAATTTCAAATATTTCAGGGCAAAAAGGCAGAAATTCCACTTTATTTTGGACAATAACGCAGAAATTCCCCGTATTTTAAAGCTAAATTTCCGAAATTCCCCTTATATTGGTGCAGAAATGCAGAAATTCCTTTTATTTTTGTGCAATAAGGCAGATTTCCCCGTATTTTGAAGCAAAATTGCACATATTCCCCTAATTTTGAGGGAAAATGCAGAAATTCACATTATTTTGGAACAAAAAGACAGAACTTCTCCTTATTTCAGTACAAGAAGTGAGAAATTCCCCTTATTTTGGGGCAAAATTGCAGAAATTTCACTTATTTCAGAGAAAAAGCACAGAAATTTCTCTTATTTTGGGGAAAAAGGCAGAAATTTCTTTTATTTTGGTACAAAATTGCAGAAATTTTCTTTATTTTGGGGAAAATGAAGAAATTCCCCATATTTTTGGGCAAAAAGGCAGAGTAACCCTTATTTTGAGGCAAAAAGACAGAAATTCCCTTTCTTTTGTGGCAAAAAGGCAGAAATTTCCCTTATTTTGGGGCAAAATTGCAGAAATTTCACCTATTTCAGGGAAATATTCAAAAATTCCTTTTATTTTGGAACAAAAAGAGAGAAATTCCGTTTATTTTTGGGTAAAAAGGCAGAAATTTCAGTTATTTTGAGGTAAGAAGGCAGAAATGCCTCTTATTTTGCGGCAAAAATGAAGAAATTTCCCTTTTTTGTGGCAAAAGGTATACATTCCCCTTATTTTTGGGCAAAAAGGCAGAAATTCCCCGTATTTTGGAGCACAATTGCAGAAAATCCCCAAATTGTGGGGCAAAAAGGCAGAAATTCCCTATATGATGGGGCAAAAAGACAAAAATTCTCCTTATTTTGGGACAAAACTCAGAATTTCCACTTATTTTGGGGCAAAATTCCAGAAATTTCCCTTATTTTGGGGCAAAATTGCAGAAATTTCACTTATTTTGGGGCAAAATTGCAGAAATTTCCCTTATTTCAGGTAAAAATGGCAGAAATTTTTCTTATTTTGGGGCAAAAAGGCAGAAATTCCTAATATTTTGTGGCAAAAATGCAGAAATTCCCCTTATTTTGAGGTAAAAAGGCTGAAATTCCCCTTATTTGGGTGCAAAAAGGCAGAAATTTTTCTTATTTTGGGGCAAAATTGCAGACATTTCACTTATTTCAGGGTAATAAGTCAGAAATTTTCCTTATTTTGGGGCAAAAAAGACAGAAATTCCTCTAATCGTGGGGCAAAAAGGCAGAAATTCCCTATATGTTGGGGCAAAAAGACAGAAATTCTCCTTATTTTGGGGCAAAACTCAAAAATTCCACTTATTTTGGGGCAAAATTGCAGGAATTTACCTTATTTTGGGGCAAAATTGCAGAAATTTTCCTTATTTGGGGCAAAATTGCAGAAATTTCACTTATTTTCAGGTAAAAAGACTGAAATATCCTTTATTTTGGGGCAAAAAGGAAGAAATTCCCCTTATTTTGGGGCAAAATTGCAGAAATTTTTCTTATTTTGGGGCAAAAAGGCTGAAATTCTTCTTATTTTGAGGTAAAATGCTGAAATTCCCCATATTTTGGGGCAAAAGGCAAAAATTCTTCTTATTTTGGGGCAAAAAGGCACAAATTTCCCTTATTTTCGGGCAAAATTGCAGAAATTTCATTTATTTCAGGGCAAAAATTCAGAAATTCTTTTTATTTTGGGGCAAAGAGCAGAAATTTCTTTTATTATGGTACAAAATTGAAGAAATTTTTCTTATTTTGAAACAAAAAGGCAGAAAATTCCCCTTATTTTGAGGCAAAAGGCAGAAACTATTCTTATTTTGTGGTAAAATGCAGAAATTCCCTTTATTTTGGGGCTAGAAAGCAGAAATTCCCCGTATTTTGAAGCAAAATTGCAGAAATTCTCATAATTTTCGGGCAAAAGGCAAAAATTCTCCTTATTTTGGGGCAAAAAGACAGAAAATCTCCTTTTTTGGGAGCAAATAGTCAGAAATTTTCCTTATTTTGGGGCAAAATTGCAGAAATTTCCTTTACATTGGGGCAAAATTGCAGAAATTTCCATATTTTGGGGCAAAATTGCAGAAATTTCACTTATTTCAGGAAAAAAAGGCGAAAATTTTTTTTGGGGGGCAAAAAGGCAGAAATTTTTTTTATTTTGGTACAAAATTGCAGAAATTTTTCTTATTTTGGGGCAAAAAGTCAAAAATTCCTCATATTTTGGGGCAAAAAGGCAGAAATTCCCCTTATTTTGAGGTAAAAAGGCTGTAATTCCCCTTATTTTGGGGCAAAAAGACAGAAATTTCGTTTATTTTGGGGAAAAGGCAGAAATTGCACTTATTTTGAGTCAAAAAGGTGGAAAATCCCCTTATTTTGGGGCAAAAATGAAGAAATTTGATTTTTTTATGGCAAAAAGGTATACATTCCCTTTATTTTTGGGCAAAATGGCACAAATTCCCCGTATTTTGGAGCAACATTGCAGAAATTCCCCTAATTTTTGGGCAACAAGGCAGAAATTCCCCTTATTTTGGGGTAAAACTGCAGAAATTTCACTTTTTTGCGGCAAAATGTCAGAAATTCCCCTTATTTTCGGCAAAAAAAGCAGATAATCCCCTTATTTTAGGGAAAAATTGAAGAAATTTCTCTTATTTTGGGGCAAAATTGCAGAAATTTCACTTATTTCGCGGCAAAATGTCAGAAATTCCCCTTATTTTCGGCAAATAGGCAGAAAATTCCCGTATTTTGGAGAATAAATTGCAGAAATTCACCTAATTTTAGGGTAAAAAATACAGTAATTTTCTTTATTTTTGGGCAAAAAGGCAGAAATTCTCCTTATTTTAGGGCAAAAAGGCAGAAATTCTTATTTTAGGGCAAAATTGCAGAAATTTTCCTTATTTGGGGGCAAAAAACAGAAATTCCCCTTATTTTGGGGCAAAATTGCAGAAATTTCCCTTATTATGGGGAAAAATTGCAGAAATTTCCCTTATTTTAGGGCAAAATTGCAGAAATTTCACATATTTCAGAGAAAAAAAGCAAAATTTTTCTTATTTTGGGGCAAAAAGGCAGAAATTCCCATTATTTTGGGGCAAAAAGGCAGAAATTCACCTTATTTTGGGGTAAAATTGCAGAAATTTCACATATTTCAGGGCAAAAAGACAGAAATTCCCCTTATTTTAAGGCAGAAAGGCAGAAATTCCCCTTATTTTGGAATAAAGTTGCAGAAATTTTTTTTCTTTAGGGGCAAAAAGGCAGAAAATCCACTTAATTTCGGGTAAAAAAGCAGAAATTCCTCTTATTTTGGAGCAAAATTGCAGAAACTCCCCTAATTTTGGGGCATAAAGGCAGAAATTCCCTTTATTTTGGGGCAAAAATAGAGAAATTCTCATTATTTTGGGGCAAAAATCAGAAATTTCCCTTATTTCGGGTCAAAATTTTAGTAATTTCTTTTATATTGTTACAGACTTGCAGAAATTTTTCTTATTTTGTGGCAAAAAGGTAGAAATTTCCCATATTTTGGTGCAAAAAGCCTAAAATTTCCTTTATTATGAGGTAAAATCCTGAAATTCCCCATATTTTGGGGCAAAAAGGCAGAAATTCCCCTCATTTGGAGGCAAAAATACACAAATTTCCCTTATTTTCGGGCATAATTGCAGGAATTTCATTTATTTCAGGGCAAAAAGTCAGAAATTCCTTTTATTTTGGGGCAAAAAGCAGAAATTTCTTTTATTTTGATACAAAATTGTAGAAATTTTCCTTATTTTGGAACAAAAAGGCAAAAATTACCCATATTTTGGGGAAAAAGGCAGAAATTCCCCTTATTTTGAGGTAAAAAGGCTGAAATTCCCGTTATTTTGGGGTAAAAAGGCAGAAATTCCCTTTACTTTGTGGCAAAAAGGCAGAAATTCCCGTTAATTGGGGCAGAAAAGCAGAAATTTTCCTTATTTAAGGGCAATAGGGCAGATATTCCCCATATTTTGTGGCAAAAAGGCAGAAATTCCCCTTATTTGGAGGTAAAATGATGAAATTCCCCTTTTTTTTCGGCAAAAAGGCAGAAATTCCTATTATTTTGGGGCAAAATTGCAGAAATTTCCTTTATTTTGGGGCAAAATTGCAGAAATTTCCCTTATTTTGGGGCAAAATTGCAGAAATTTCACTTATTTCAGGGAAAAAGCACAGAAATTTCTCTTATTTTGGGGCAAAAAGGCAGAAATTTCTTTTATTTTGGTACAAAATTGCAGAAATTTTCTTTATTTTGGGGCAAAAATGAAGAAATTCCCCATATTTTGGGGCAAAAAGGAAGAGATTCCCCTTATCATGAGGTAAAATGCTGAAATATCCCTTATTTTGGGGCAAAAAGACAGAAATTCCCTTTATTTTGTGGCAAAAAGGCAAAAATTTCCCTTATTTTGGGGCAAAATTGCAGAAATTTCACTTATTTCAGGGCAAAATTCAAAAATTCCTTTTATTTTTGGGCAAAAAGAGAAATTTTGTTTATTTTTGGGTAAAAAGGCAGAAATTTCACTTATTGTGAGGTAAGAAGGCAGAAATTCCTCTTATTTTGGGGCAAAAATGAAGAAATTTCCCTTTTTTTTTGTGGCAAAAGGTATATATTCTCCTTATTTTCGGGCAAAAAAGCAGAAATATCCCGATTTTGGAGCACAATTGCAGAAAATCCCCTAATTGTGGGGCAAAAAGGCAGAAATTCCCTATATGTTGGGGCAAAAAGACAGAAATTCTCCTTATTTTGGGGCAAAACTCAGAAATTCCACTTGTTTTGGGGCAAAATTCCAGAAATTTCCCTTATTTTGGGGCAAATTTGCAGAAATTTCACTTATTTTGGGGCAAAATTGCAGAAATTTCACTTATTTCAGATAAAAAAAAGGCAGAATTTTTTCTTATTTTGGGGCAAAAAGGCAGAAATTCCTAATATTTTGTGGCAAAAATGCAGAAATTCCCTTTATTTTGAGGTAAAAAGGCTGAAATTCCCCTTATTTGGGGGCAAAAAGGCAGAAATTTCCCTTATTTTGGGGCAAAATTGCAGAAATTTCACTTATTTCAGGGCAAAATTCAAAAATTCCTTTTATTTTGGGGCTAAAAGTCAGAAATTCCGTTTATTTTTGGGTAAAAAGGCAGAAATTTCACTTATTTTGAGGTAAGAAGGCAGAAATTCCTCTTATTTTGGGGCAAAAATGAAGAAATTTCCCTTTTTTGTGGCAAAAGGTATATATTCCTTTTATTTTCGGGCAAAAAAGCAGAAATATCCCGTTTTTTGGAGCACAATTGCAGAAAATCCCCTAATTGTGGGGCAAAAAGGGAGAAATTCCCTATATGTTGGGGCAAAAAGACAGAAATTCTCCTTATTTTGGGGCAAAACTCAGAAATTCCACTTATTTTGGGGCAAAATTCCAGAAATTTCCCTTATTTTGGGGCAAAATTGCAGAAATTTTACTTATTTTGGGGCAAAATTGCAGAAATTTCACTTATTTCAGGTAAAAATGGCAGAAATTTTTATTATTTTGGGGCAAAAATGCAGAAATTCCTAATATTTTGTGGCAAAAATGCAGAAATTTTCTTTATTTTGAGGTAAAAAGGCTGAAATTCCCCTTATTTGGGGGCAAAAAGGCAGAAATTTCCCTTATTTTGGGGCAAAATTGCAGAAATTTCACTTATTTCAGGGCAAAATTCAAAAATTCCTTTTATTTTGGGGCTAAAAGTCAGAAATTCCGTTTATTTTTGGGTAAAAAGGCAGAAATTTCACTTATTTTGAGGTAAGAAGGCAGAAATTCCTCTTATTTTGGGGCAAAAATGAAGAAATTTCCCTTTTTTGTGGCAAAAGGTATATATTCCCCTTATTTTCGGGCAAAAAAGCAGAAATATCCCGTTTTTTGGAGCACAATTGCAGAAAATCCCCTAATTGTGGGGCAAAAAGGCAGAAATTCCCTATATGTTGGGGCAAAAAGACAGAAATTCTCCTTATTTTGGGGCAAAACTCAGAAATTCCACTTATTTTGGGGCAAAATTCCAGAAATTTCCCTTATTTTGGGGCAAAATTGCAGAAATTTTACTTATTTTGGGGCAAAATTGCAGAAATTTCACTTATTTCAGGTAAAAATGGCAGAAATTTTTCTTATTTTGGGGCAAAAAGGCAGAAATTCCTAATATTTTGTGGCAAAAATGCAGAAATTCCCCTTATTTTGAGGTAAAAAGGCTGAAATTCCCCTTATTTGGGGGCAAAAAGGCAGAAATTTCCCTTATTTTGGGGCAAAATTGCAAACATTACACTTATTTCAGGGTAATAAGTCAGAAATTTTCCTTATTTTGGGGCAAAAAACACAGAAATTCCCTTTGTTTTGGAAGGAAAATACAGAAATTCCACTTCTTTAGAGGCAAAAAGGCAGAAATTCCCCTTATTTTGAAGCAAAAATGAAGAAATTCCCCTAATTGTTTGGCAAAAAGGCAGAAATTGCCTATATGTTGGGGCAAAAAGACAGAAATTCTTATTTTGGGACAAAACTCAGAAATTCCACTTATTTTGGGGCAAAATTGCAGGAATTTACCTTATTTTGAGGCAAAATTGCAGAAATTTCCCTTATTTGGGGCAAAATTGCAGAAATTTCACTTATTTTAAGGTAAAAAGGCTGAAATATCCTTTATTTTGGGGCAAAAAGGAAGAAATTCCCCTTATTTTGGGGCAAAATTGCAGAAATTTTCCTTATTTTGGGGCAAAAAGGCTGAAATTCTTATTTTGAGGTAAAATGCTGAAATTCCCCATATTTTGGGGCAAAAGGCAAAACTTCTTCTTATTTTGGGGCAAAGAGGCACAAATTTCTCTTATTTTCGGGCAAAATTGCAGAAATTTCATTTATTTCAGGGCAAAAAGTCAGAAATTCCTTTTATTTTGGGGCAAAGAGCAGAAATTTCTTTTATTATGGTACAAAATTGAAGAAATTTATCTTATTTTGAAACAAAAAGGCAGAAAATTCCCCTTATTTTGAGGCAAAAGGCAGAAATTATTCTCAATTTGAGGTAAAATGCAGAAATTCCCTTTATTTTGGGGCTAAAAAACAGAAATTCCCTGTATTTTGAAGCAAAATTGCAGAAATTCTCATAATTTTTGGGCAAAAAGGCAGAAATTCTCCTTATTATGGGGCAAAAAGACAGAAAATCTCCTTTTTCGGGAGCAAACAGTCAGAAATTCCCCTTATTTTGGGGCAAAATTGCAGAAATTTCCTTTACATTGGGGCAAAATTGCAGAAATTTCCTTTATTTTGGGGCAAAACTGAAGAAATTTTCTTTTTTTATGGCAAAAAGGTATGCATTCTTCTTATTTTCCGGCAAAAAGGCAGAAATTCCCCTATTTTGGAGCAAAATTGCAGAAATTCCCCTAATTGTGGGGCAAAAAGGGAGAAATTCCCTATATGTTGTGGCAAAAAGACAGAAATTCTCCTTATTTTGGGGCAAAACTCAGAAATTCCACTTATTTTGGGGCAAAATTCCAGAAATTTCCCTTATTTTGGGGCAAAATTGCAGAAATTTTACTTATTTTGGGGCAAAATTGCAGAAATTTCACTTATTTCAGGTAAAAATGGCAGAAATTTTTATTATTTTGGGGCAAAAATGCAGAAATTCCTAATATTTTGTGGCAAAAATGCAGAAATTTTCTTTATTTTGAGGTAAAAAGGCTGAAATTCCCCTTATTTGGGGGCAAAAAGGCAGAAATTTCCCTTATTTTGGGGCAAAATTGCAGAAATTTCACTTATTTCAGGGCAAAATTCAAAAATTCCTTTTATTTTGGGGCTAAAAGTCAGAAATTCCGTTTATTTTTGGGTAAAAAGGCAGAAATTTCACTTATTTTGAGGTAAGAAGGCAGAAATTCCTCTTATTTTGGGGCAAAAATGAAGAAATTTCCCTTTTTTGTGGCAAAAGGTATATATTCCCCTTATTTTCGGGCAAAAAAGCAGAAATATCCCGTTTTTTGGAGCACAATTGCAGAAAATCCCCTAATTGTGGGGCAAAAAGGCAGAAATTCCCTATATGTTGGGGCAAAAAGACAGAAATTCTCCTTATTTTGGGGCAAAACTCAGAAATTCCACTTATTTTGGGGCAAAATTCCAGAAATTTCCCTTATTTTGGGGCAAAATTGCAGAAATTTTACTTATTTTGGGGCAAAATTGCAGAAATTTCACTTATTTCAGGTAAAAATGGCAGAAATTTTTCTTATTTTGGGGCAAAAAGGCAGAAATTCCTAATATTTTGTGGCAAAAATGCAGAAATTCCCCTTATTTTGAGGTAAAAAGGCTGAAATTCCCCTTATTTGGGGGCAAAAAGGCAGAAATTTCCCTTATTTTGGGGCAAAATTGCAAACATTACACTTATTTCAGGGTAATAAGTCAGAAATTTTCCTTATTTTGGGGCAAAAAACACAGAAATTCCCTTTGTTTTGGAAGGAAAATACAGAAATTCCACTTCTTTAGAGGCAAAAAGGCAGAAATTCCCCTTATTTTGAAGCAAAAATGAAGAAATTCCCCTAATTGTTTGGCAAAAAGGCAGAAATTGCCTATATGTTGGGGCAAAAAGACAGAAATTCTTATTTTGGGACAAAACTCAGAAATTCCACTTATTTTGGGGCAAAATTGCAGGAATTTACCTTATTTTGAGGCAAAATTGCAGAAATTTCCCTTATTTGGGGCAAAATTGCAGAAATTTCACTTATTTTAAGGTAAAAAGGCTGAAATATCCTTTATTTTGGGGCAAAAAGGAAGAAATTCCCCTTATTTTGGGGCAAAATTGCAGAAATTTTCCTTATTTTGGGGCAAAAAGGCTGAAATTCTTATTTTGAGGTAAAATGCTGAAATTCCCCATATTTTGGGGCAAAAGGCAAAACTTCTTCTTATTTTGGGGCAAAGAGGCACAAATTTCTCTTATTTTCGGGCAAAATTGCAGAAATTTCATTTATTTCAGGGCAAAAAGTCAGAAATTCCTTTTATTTTGGGGCAAAGAGCAGAAATTTCTTTTATTATGGTACAAAATTGAAGAAATTTATCTTATTTTGAAACAAAAAGGCAGAAAATTCCCCTTATTTTGAGGCAAAAGGCAGAAATTATTCTCAATTTGAGGTAAAATGCAGAAATTCCCTTTATTTTGGGGCTAAAAAACAGAAATTCCCTGTATTTTGAAGCAAAATTGCAGAAATTCTCATAATTTTTGGGCAAAAAGGCAGAAATTCTCCTTATTATGGGGCAAAAAGACAGAAAATCTCCTTTTTCGGGAGCAAACAGTCAGAAATTCCCCTTATTTTGGGGCAAAATTGCAGAAATTTCCTTTACATTGGGGCAAAATTGCAGAAATTTCCTTTATTTTGGGGCAAAACTGAAGAAATTTTCTTTTTTTATGGCAAAAAGGTATGCATTCTTCTTATTTTCCGGCAAAAAGGCAGAAATTCCCCTATTTTGGAGCAAAATTGCAGAAATTCCCCTAATTGTGGGGCAAAAAGGGAGAAATTCCCTATATGTTGTGGCAAAAAGACAGAAATTCTCCTTATTTTGGGGCAAAACTCAGAAATTCCACTTATTTTAGGGCAAAATTCCAGAAATTTCCTTTATTTTGGGGCAAAATTGCAGAAATTTCACTTATTTTGGAGCAAAATTGCAGAAATTTCACTTATTTCAGAAAAAAAGCAGAAATTTTCTTATTTTGGTGCAAAAAGGCAGAAATTTCTTTTATTTTGGTACAAAATTGCATAAATTATTCTTATTTTGGAAGAAAAAGGCAGAAATCTCCCATATTTTGGGGCAAAAATGCAGCAATTCCTCTTATTTTGAGGTAACAAGGCTTAAATTCCCCTTATTTGTAGGGGAAAAAGGCAGAAATTTCCCTTATTTTTGAGCAAAATTGCAGAAATTTCACTTATTTCAGGGTAATAAGTCAGAAATTTTCCTTATTTTGGGGCAAAAAAGACAAAAATTCCCTTTGTTTTTGGGGATAAAGACAGAAATTCCACTTATTTAGAGACAAAAAAGCAGAAATTCCCCTTATTTTGGAGCAAAACTGAAGAAATTTCCCTTTTTTATGGCAAAAAGGTATGCATTATTCTTATTTTCGGGCAAAAAGGCAGAAATTCCCCTATTTTGGAGCAACATTGCAGAAATTCCCCTAATTGTGGGGCAAAAAGGGAGAAATTCCCTATATGTTGGGGCAAAAAGACAGAAATTCTCCTTATTTTGGGGCAAAACTCAGAAATTCCACTTATTTTGGTGCAAAATTCCAGAAATTTCCCTTATTTTGGGGCAAAATTGCAGAAATTTCACTTATTTTGGGGCAAAATTGCAGAAATTTAACTTATTTCAGAAAAAAATTCAGAAATTTTCCTATTTTGGTGCAAAAAGGCAGAAATTTCTTTTATTTTGGTATAAAATTGCAGAAATTTTTCTTATTTTGGGGCAAAAAGGCAGAAATCCCCATATTTTGGGGCAAAAAAGCAGAAATTCCTCTTATTTTGAGGTAAAGGCTGAAATTTCCCTTATTTGGGGGCAAAAAGGCAGAAATTTTCTTTATTTTGAGGCAAAATTGCAGAAATTTCACTTATTTCAGAGTAATAAGTCAGAAATTTTCCTTTTTTTGGGGCAAAAAACACAGAAATTCCCTTTGTTTTGGGGGAAAAAGACAGAAATTCCACTTTTTTAGAGGCAAAAAAGCAGAAATTCCTTTTATTTTGGAGTAAAAATGAAGAAATTTCCCTTTTTTGGGGCAAAATGTATACATTCCACTTATTTTTGGGCTAAAAAGCTGAAATTCCCCGTATTTTGGAGCAAAATTGCAGAAATTCCCCTAATTGTGGGGCAAAATGCAGAAATTCCCTATATGTTAGGGCAAAAAGACAGAAATTCTCCTTATTTTGGGGCAAAACTCAGAAATTCCCCTTATTTTGGGGCAAAATTCCAGAAATTTCCCTTATTTTGGGGCAAAATTGCAGAAATTTCACTTATTTTGGAGCAAAATTGCAGAAATTTCACTTATTTCAGAAAAAAAGCAGAAATTTTCTTATTTTGGTGCAAAAAGGCAGAAATTTCTTTTATTTTGGTACAAAATTGCATAAATTATTCTTATTTTGGAAGAAAAAGGCAGAAATCTCCCATATTTTGGGGCAAAAATGCAGCAATTCCTCTTATTTTGAGGTAACAAGGCTTAAATTCCCCTTATTTGGGGGGAAAAAGGCAGAAATTTCCCTTATTTTCGAGCAAAATTGCAGAAATTTCACTTATTTCAGGGTAATAAGTCAGAAATTTTCCTTATTTTGGGGCAAAAAAGACAGAAATTCCCTTTGTTTTTGGGGATAAAGACAGAAATTCCACTTATTTAGAGACAAAAAAGCAGAAATTCCCCTTATTTTGGAGCAAAACTGAAGAAATTTCCCTTTTTTATGGCAAAAAGGTATGCATTATTCTTATTTTCGGGCAAAAAGGCAGAAATTCCCCTATTTTGGAGCAACATTGCAGAAATTCCCCTAATTGTGGGGCAAAAAGGGAGAAATTCCCTATATGTTGGGGCAAAAAGACAGAAATTCTCCTTATTTTGGGGCAAAACTCAGAAATTCCACTTATTTTGGTGCAAAATTCCAGAAATTTCCCTTATTTTGGGGCAAAATTGCAGAAATTTCACTTATTTTGGGGCAAAATTGCAGAAATTTAACTTATTTCAGAAAAAAATTCAGAAATTTTCCTATTTTGGTGCAAAAAGGCAGAAATTTCTTTTATTTTGGTACAAAATTGCAGAAATTTTTCTTATTTTGGGGCAAAAAGGCAGAAATCCCCATATTTTGGGGCAAAAAAGCAGAAATTCCTCTTATTTTGAGGTAAAAAGGCTGAAATTTCCCTTATTTGGGGGCAAAAAGGCAGAAATTTTCTTTATTTTGAGGCAAAATTGCAGAAATTTCACTTATTTCAGAGTAATAAGTCAGAAATTTTCCTTTTTTTGGGGCAAAAAACACAGAAATTCCCTTTGTTTTGGGGGAAAAAGACAGAAATTCCACTTTTTTAGAGGCAAAAAAGCAGAAATTCCTTTTATTTTGGAGTAAAAATGAAGAAATTTCCCTTTTTTGGGGCAAAATGTATACATTCCACTTATTTTTGGGCTAAAAAGCTGAAATTCCCCGTATTTTGGAGCAAAATTGCAGAAATTCCCCTAATTGTGGGGCAAAATGCAGAAATTCCCTATATGTTAGGGCAAAAAGACAGAAATTCTCCTTATTTTGGGGCAAAACTCAGAAATTCCCCTTATTTTGGGGCAAAATTCCAGAAATTTCCCTTATTTTGTGGCAAAATTGCCGAAATTTCACTTATTTTGGGGCAAAATTGCAGAAATTTCACTTATTTCATGGTAAAAAGGCAAATATTTTCCTCATTTTGGGGCAAAAATGAAGAAATTCCAAATATTTTGTGGAAAAAATGCAAAAATTCCCCTTATTTTGTGATAAAAAGGCAGAAATTTCCCTTATTTGGGGGCAAAAAGCAGAAATTTCCCTTATTTGGGGGGAAAATTGAAGAAATTTCACTTATTTCAGGGTAATAAGTCAGAAATTTTCCTTATTTGGGGCAAAAAAGACAGAAATTCCTTTTGTTTTGGGGGAAAAAGTCAGAAATTCCACTTATTTAGAAGCAAAAAAGCAAAAATTCCCCTTATTTTGGAGCAAAAATGAAGAATTTTTTTTTTTTTTTTGTGGCAAAAGGTATGCATTCTTCTTATTTTCAGGCTAAAAAGCAGAAATTCCCCGTATTTTGGAGCAAAATTGCAGAAATTCCCCTAATTGTGGGGCAAAAAGACAGAAATTCTTTTTATTTTGGGGCAAAACTCAGAAATTCCACTTATTTTGGGACAAAATTCCAGAAATTTCACTTATTTTGGGGCAAAATTGCAGAAATTTCACTTATTTTGGCAAAATTGCAGAAATTTCAATTATTTCAGAAAAAAAGCAGAAATTTTCTTATTTTGGTGCAAAAAGGCAGAAATTTCTTTTATTTTGGTACAAAATTGCAGAAATTTTTCTTATTTGGGGGCAAAAAGCAGAAATCCCCTATATTTTGGGGCAAAAATGCATAAATTCCTCTTATTTTGAGGTAAAAAGGCTGAAATTTCCCTTATTTGGGGGCAAAAAGACAGAAATTTCCCTTATTTTGAGGCAAAATTGCAGAAATTTCACTTATTTCAGGGTAATAAGTCAGAAATTCATCTTACTTTGGGGCAAAAATCAGAAATTCCCTTTGTTTTGGGGGAAAAAGACAGAAATTCCACTTATTTAGAGGCAAAAAAGCAGAAATTCTTCTTTATTGGAGCAAAAATGAAGAAATTTATCTTTTTTTGTGGCAAAAGGTATACATTCCGCTTATTTTCGGGCTAAAAAGCAGAGATTCCCCGTATTTTGGATCAAAATTGCAGAAATTCCCCTTATTTTGGAGCAAAAATAAAGAAATTTCCCTTTTTTATGGCAAAAAGCTATGCATTCTTCTTATTTTCGGGCAAAAAGGCAGAAATTCCCCGTATTTTGGAGCAAAATTGCAGAAATTCCCCTAATTGTGGGGCAAAAAGGCAGAAATTCCCTATATGTTGGGGCAAAAAGACAGAAATTCTCCTTATTTCGGGGCAAAACTCAGAAATTCCACTTATTTTGGGGCAAAATTCCAGAAATTTCCCTTATTTTAGGGCAAAATTGCAGAAATTTCACTTATTTTGGGGCAAAATTGCAGAAATTTCACTTATTTCAGAAAAAAAAGCAGAATTTATTTATTTTGGTGCAAAAAGGCAGAAATTTCTTTTATTTTGGTACAAAATTGCAGAAATTTTTCTTATTTTGGGGCGAAAAGGCAGAAATCTCCCATATTTTGGGGCAAAAATGCAGAAATTTCTCTTATTTTGAGGTAAAAAGGCTGAAATTCCCCTTATTTGGGGGCAAAAAGGCAGAAATTTCCCTTATTTTGGGGCAAAATTGCAGAAATTTCACTTATTTCAGGGTAATAAGTCAGAAATTGTTTTTACTTTGGGGCAAAAAAGACAGAAATTCTCTTTGTTTTGGGGGAAAAAGACAGAAATTCCACTTATTTAGAGGCACAAAAGCAGAAATTCCCCTTATTTTGGAGCAAAACTGAAGAAATTTCCCTTTTTTATGGCAAAAAGGTATGCATTCTTCTTACTTTCGGGCAAAAAGGCAGAAATTCCCCGTATTTTGAAGCAAAATTGCAGAAATTCCCCTAATGGTGGGGCAAGAAGGGAGAAATTCCCTATATTTTGGGGCAAAAAGACAGAAATTCTCCTTATTTTGGGGCAAAACTCAGAAATTCCACTTATTTTGGTGCAAAATTCCAGAAATTTCCTTTATTTGGGGGCAAAATTGCAGAAATTTCACTTATTTTGGGGCAAAATTGCAGAAATTTAACTTATTTAAGAAAAAAATTCAGAAATTTTCCTATTTTGGTGCAAAAAGGCAGAAATTTTTTTTATTTTGATACAAAATTGCAGAAATTTTTCTTTTTTTGGGGCAAAAAGGCAGAAATCACTATATATTGGGGCAAAAATGCAGAAATTCCTCTTATTTTGAGGAAAAAAGGCGAAATTTCCCTTATTTGGGGGCAAAAAGGCAGAAATTTCCCTTATTTTGAGGCAAAATTGCAGAAATTTCACTTATTTCAGTGTAATAAGTCAGAAATTTTCCTTATTTTGGGGCAAAAAAGACAAAAATTCCCTTTGTTTTGGGGGAAAAAGACAGAAATTCCACTTTTTTAGAGGCAAAAAAGCAGAAATTCCTTTTATTTTGGAGTAAAAATGAAGAAATTTCCCTTTTTTGTGGCAAAAGGTATACATTCCACTTATATTTGGGCTAGAAAGCAGAAATTACCCGTATTTTGGAGCAAAATTGCAGAAATTCCCCTAATTGTGGGGCAAAAAGGCAGAAATTCCCTATATGTTAGGGCAAAAAGACAGAAATTCTCCTTATTTTGGGGCAAAACTCAGAAATTCCACTTATTTTGGGGCAAAATTCCAGAAATTTCCCTAATTTTGTAGCAAAATTGCAGAAATTTCACTTATCTTGGGGCAAAATTGCAGAAATTTCACTTATTTCATAGTAAAAAGGCAGAAATTTTCCTTATTTTTGGGCAAAAATGCAGAGATTCCAAATATTTTGTGGTAAAAATGCAAAAATTCCCCTTATTTTGAGGTAAAAAGGCAGAAATTCCCCTTATTTGGGGGCGAAAAGCAGAAATTTTCCTTATTCTGGGGCAAAATTGCAGAAATTTCACTTATTTCAGGGTAATAAGTCAGAAATTTTCCTTATTTCGGGCAAAAAAGACAGAAATTCCCTTTGTTTTGAGAAAAAAAGACAGAAATTCCAATTATTTAGAAGCAAAAAAGCAGAAATTTCCCTTATTTTGGGGAAAAATTGCAGAAATTTCACTTATTTTGGGGCAAAATTGCAGAAATTTAACTTATTTCAGAAAAAAATTCAGAAATTTTCCTATTTTGGTGCAAAAAGGCAGAAATTTCTTTGATTTTGGTACAAAATTGCAGAAATTTTTCTTATTTTGGGGCAAAAAGGCAGAAATCCCCATATTTTGGGGCAAAAAAGCAGAAATTCCTCTTATTTTGAGGTAAAAAGGCTGAAATTTCCCTTATTTGGGGGCAAAAAGGCAGAAATTTTCTTTATTTTGAGGCAAAATTGCAGAAATTTCACTTATTTCAGAGTAATAAGTCAGAAATTTTCCTTTTTTTGGGGCAAAAAACACAGAAATTCCCTTTGTTTTGGGGGAAAAAGACAGAAATTCCACTTTTTTAGAGGCAAAAAAGCAGAAATTCCTTTTATTTTGGAGTAAAAATGAAGAAATTTCCCTTTTTTGGGGCAAAATGTATACATTCCACTTATTTTTGGGCTAAAAAGCTGAAATTCCCCGTATTTTGGAGCAAAATTGCAGAAATTCCCCTAATTGTGGGGCAAAATGCAGAAATTCCCTATATGTTAGGGCAAAAAGACAGAAATTCTCCTTATTTTGGGGCAAAACTCAGAAATTCTTCTTATTTTGGGGCAAAATTCCAGAAATTTTCCTTATTTTGTGGCAAAATTGCCGAAATTTCACTTATTTTGGGGCAAAATTGCAGAAATTTCACTTATTTCATGGTAAAAAGGCAAAAATTTTCCTCATTTTGGGGCAAAAATGAAGAAATTCCAAATATTTTGTGGAAAAAATGCAAAAATTCCCCTTATTTTGTGATAAAAAGGCAGAAATTTCCCTTATTTGGGGGCAAAAAGCAGAAATTTCCCTTATTTGGGGGGAAAATTGAAGAAATTTCACTTATTTCAGGGTAATAAGTCAGAAATTTTCCTTATTTGGGGCAAAAAAGACAGAAATTCCTTTTGTTTTGGGGGAAAAAGTCAGAAATTCCACTTATTTAGAAGCAAAAAAGCAAAAATTCCCCTTATTTTGGAGCAAAAATGAAGAATTTTTTTTTTTGTGGCAAAAGGTATGCATTCTTCTTATTTTCAGGCTAAAAAGCAGAAATTCCCTGTATTTTGGAGCAAAATTGCAGAAATTCCCCTAATTGTGGGGCAAAAAGACAGAAATTCTTTTTATTTTGGGGCAAAACTCAGAAATTCCACTTATTTTGGGACAAAATTCCAGAAATTTCACTTATTTTGGGGCAAAATTGCAGAAATTTCACTTATTTTGGCAAAATTGCAGAAATTTCAATTATTTCAGAAAAAAAGCAGAAATTTTCTTATTTTGGTGCAAAAAGGCAGAAATTTCTTTTATTTTGGTACAAAATTGCAGAAATTTTTCTTATTTGGGGGCAAAAAGCAGAAATCCCCTATATTTTGGGGCAAAAATGCATAAATTCCTCTTATTTTGAGGTAAAAAGGCTGAAATTTCCCTTATTTGGGGGCAAAAAGACAGAAATTTCCCTTATTTTGAGGCAAAATTGCAAAAATTTCACTTATTTCAGGGTAATAAGTCAGAAATTCATCTTACTTTGGGGCAAAAAACAGAAATTCCCTTTGTTTTGGGGGAAAAAGACAGAAATTCCACTTATTTAGAGGCAAAAAAGCAGAAATTTTTCTTTATTGGAGCAAAAATGAAGAAATTTATCTTTTTTTGTGGCAAAAGGTATACATTCCGCTTATTTTCGGGCTAAAAAGCAGAAATTCCCCGTATTTTGGATAAAAATTGCAGAAATTCCCCTTATTTTGGAGCAAAAATAAAGAAATTTCCCTTTTTTATGGCAAAAAGCTATGCATTCTTCTTATTTTCGGGCAAAAAGGCAGAAATTCCCCGTATTTTGGAGCAAAATTGCAGAAATTCCCCTAATTGTGGGGCAAAAAGGCAGAAATTCCCTATATGTTGGGGCAAAAAGACAGAAATTCTCCTTATTTCGGGGCAAAACTCAGAAATTCCACTTATTTTGGGGCAAAATTCCAGAAATTTCTCTTATTTTAGGGCAAAATTGCAGAAATTTCACTTATTTTGGGGCAAAATTGCAGAAATTTCACTTATTTCAGAAAAAAAGCAGAATTTATTTATTTTGGTGCAAAAAGGCAGAAATTTCTTTTATTTTGGTACAAAATTGCAGAAATTTTTCTTATTTTGGGGCGAAAAGGCAGAAATCTCCCATATTTTGGGGCAAAAATGCAGAAATTTTTCTTATTTTGTGGTAAAAAGGCTGAAATTCCCCTTATTTGGGGGCAAAAAGGCAGAAATTTCCCTTATTTTGGGGCAAAATTGCAGAAATTTCACTTATTTCAGGGTAATAAGTCAGAAATTGTTTTTACTTTGGGGCAAAAAAGACAGAAATTCTCTTTGTTTTGGGGGAAAAGACAGAAATTCCACTTATTTAGAGGCACAAAAGCAGAAATTCTCCTTATTTTGGAGCAAAACTGAAGAAATTTCCCTTTTTTATGGCAAAAAGGTATGCATTCTTCTTATTTTCGGGCAAAAAGGCAGAAATTCCCCCTATTTTGAAGCAAAATTGCAGAAATTCCCTTAATGGTGGGGCAAGAAGGGAGAAATTCCCTATATTTTGGGGCAAAAAGACAGAAATTCACCTTATTTTGGGGCAAAACTCAGAAATTCCACTTATTTTGGTGCAAAATTCCAGAAATTTCCCTTATTTGGGGGCAAAATTGCAGAAATTTCACTTATTTTGGTGCAAAATTGCAGAAATTTAACTTATTTAAGAAAAAAATTCAGAAATTTTCCTATTTTGGTGCAAAAAGGCAGAAATTTTTTTTATTTTGATACAAAATTGCAGAAATTTTTCTTTTTTTGGGGCAAAAAGGCAGAAATCACTATATATTGGGGCAAAAATGCAGAAATTCCTCTTATTTTGAGGAAAAAAGGCGAAATTTCCCTTATTTGGGGGCAAAAAGGCAGAAATTTCCCTTATTTTGAGGCAAAATTGCAGAAATTTCACTTATTTCAGTGTAATAAGTCAGAAATTTTCCTTATTTTGGGGCAAAAAAGACAAAAATTCCCTTTGTTTTGGGGGAAAAAGACAGAAATTCCACTTTTTTAGAGGCAAAAAAGCAGAAATTCCTTTTATTTTGGAGTAAAAATGAAGAAATTTCCCTTTTTTGTGGCAAAAGGTATACATTCCACTTATATTTGGGCTAGAAAGCAGAAATTCCCCGTATTTTGGAGCAAAATTGCAGAAATTCCCCTAATTGTGGGGCAAAAAGGCAGAAATTCCCTATATGTTAGGGCAAAAAGACAGAAATTCTCCTTATTTTGGGGCAAAACTCAGAAATTCCACTTATTTTGGGGCAAAATTCCAGAAATTTCCCTAATTTTGTAGCAAAATTGCAGAAATTTCACTTATCTTGGGGCAAAATTGCAGAAATTTCACTTATTTCATAGTAAAAAGGCAGAAATTTTCCTTATTTTTGGGCAAAAATGCAGAGATTCCAAATATTTTGTGGTAAAAATGCAAAAATTCCCCTTATTTTGAGGTAAAAAGGCAGAAATTCCCCTTATTTGGGGGCGAAAAGCAGAAATTTTCCTTATTCTGGGGCAAAATTGCAGAAATTTCACTTATTTCAGGGTAATAAGTCAGAAATTTTCCTTATTTCGGGCAAAAAAGACAGCAATTCCCTTTGTTTTGGGAAAAAAAGACAGAAATTCCACTTATTTAGAAGCAAAAAAGCAGAAATTTCCCTTATTTTGGTGCAAAAATGAAGAAATTTCCCTTTTTTGTGGCAAAAGGTATACATTCCCCTTATTTTCAGGCTAAAAAGCAGAAATTCCCCGTATTTTGGAGCAAAATTGCATAAATTCCCCTAATTGTGGGGCAAAAAGGCAGAAATTCCCTATATGTTGGGGCAAAA
Organism: Micromys minutus; assembly: GCF_963924665.1. Taxonomy (NCBI): domain Eukaryota; kingdom Metazoa; phylum Chordata; class Mammalia; order Rodentia; family Muridae; genus Micromys; species Micromys minutus. The sequence continues at coordinate 2,006,028 of NW_027667812.1, read as the reverse complement.
AGACAGAAATTCTCTTTATTTTGGGGCAAAACTCAGAAATTCCACTTATTTTGGGGCAAAATTCCAGAAATATCAGTTATTTTGGGGCAAAATTGCAGAAATTTCACTTATTTTGGGGCAAAATTGCAGAAATTTCACTTATTTCAGAAAAAAAAGGAGAAATTTTCTTATTTTGATGCAAAAGGCAGAAATTTCTTTTACTTTGGTACAAAATTGCAGAAATTTTTCTTATTTGGGGGCAATAAGGCATAAATCTCTTATATTTTGGGGCAAAAATGCATAAATTCCTCTTATTTTGAGGTAAAGAGGCTGAAATTCCCCTTATTTGGGTGCAAAAAGGCAGAAATTTCTCTTATTTTGAGGCAAAATTGCAGAAATTTCACTTATTTCAGGGTAATAAGTCAGAAATTTTCCTTATTTTGGGGCAAAAAACAAAAATTTCCTTGGTTTGGGGGAAAAAGAAAGAAATTCCACTTATTTAGAGGCAAAAAAGCAGAAATTCTTCTTATTTTGAAGCAAAAATGAAGAAATTTATCTTTTTTGTGGCAAAAGGTATACATTCCCCTTATTTTCGGGCTAAAAAGAAGAAATTCCCCGTATTTTGGAGCAAAATTGAAGAAATTCCCCTTATTTTGGAGCAAAAATGAAGAAATTTCCCTTTTTTATGGCAAAAAGGTATGCATTCTTTATATATTCGTGCAAAAAGGCAGAAATTCCCCGTATTTTGGAGCAAAATTGCAGAAATTCCCCAAAATGTGGGGCAAAAATGCAGAAATTCCCTATATTTTTAGGACAAAAAGAGAGAAATTCTCCTTATTTTGGGGCAAAACTCAGAAATTCCACTTATTTTGGGGCAAAATTCCAGAAATTTCCCTTATTTAGGGGCAAAATTGCAGAAATTTCACTTATTTTGGGGCAAAATTGCAGAAATTTCACTTATTTCAGAGAAAAAAAGCAGAAATTTTCCTTATTTTGGTGCAAAAAGGCACAAATTCCTAATATTTTGTGGGAAAAAGGCAGAAATTCCCCTTATTTTGAGGTAAAAAAGCTGAAATTCCCCTTCATTGGGGGCAAAAAGGCAGAAATTTCCCTTATTTTGGGGCAAAATTGCAGAAATTTCACTTATTTCAGGGTAATAAGTCAGAAATTTTCCTTATTTTGGGGCCAAATGACAGAAATTTCCTTTGTTTTGGGGGGAAAAGACAGAAATTCCACTTATTTAGAGGCAAAAAAGCATAAATTCCCCTTATTTTGGAGCAAAAATGAAGAAATTTCCCTTTTTTATGGCAAAAAGGTATGCATTCTTTATATTTTCGGGCAAAAAGGCAGAAATTCCCCGTATTTTGGAGCAAAATTACAGAAATTCCCCTAATTGTGGGGCGAAAAGGCAGAAATTCCCTGTATGTTGAGGCAAAAAGACAGAAATTCTCCTTATTTTGGGGCAAAACTCAGAAATTCCACTTATTATGGGGCAAAATTCCAGAAATTTCCCTTATTTTGGGGCAAATTTGCAGAAATTTCACTTATTTTGAAGCAAAATTGCAGAAATTTCACTTATTTAAAAAAAATTCAAAAATTTTCCTATTTTGGTGCAAAAAGGCAGAAATTTCTTTGATTTTGGTACAAAATTGCAGAAATTTTTCTCATTTTGGGGCAAAAAGGCAGAAATCTCCCATATTTTGGGGCAAAAATGCAGAAATTCCCCTTATTTTGAGGTAAAAAGGCTGAAATTCCCATTATTTGGGGGCAAAAAGGCAGAAATTTCCCTTATTTTGAGGCAAAATTGCAGAAATTTCACTTATTTCATTGTAATAAGTCAGAAATTTTCCTTATTATGGGGCAAAAAAGACAGAAATTCCCTTTGTTTTGGGGGAAAAAGACAGAAATTCCACTATTTTAGAGGCAAAAATGCAGAAATTCCTTTTATTTTGGAGTAAAAATGAAGAAATTTCCGTTTTTTGTGGCAAAAGGTATACATTCCACTTATTTTTGGGCTAAAAAGCAGAAATTCCCCGTATTTTGGAGCAAAATTGCAGAAATTCCCCTAATTGTGGGGCAAAAAGGCAGAAATTCCCTATATGTTGGGGCAAAAAGACAGAAATTCTCCTTATTTTGGGGCAAAACTCAGAAATTCCACTTATTTTGGGGAAAAATTCCAGAAATTTCCCTTATTTTGGGGCAAAATTGCAGAAATTTCACTTATTTTGGGGCAAAATTGCAGAAATTTCACTTATTTCAGGGAAAAAAGGCAGAAATTTTTCTTATTTTGGGGCAAAAAAACAGAAATTTCTTTTATTTCGTGGCAAAAATGCAGAAATTCCCCTTCTTTTGAGGTAAAAAGGCTGAAATTTCCCTTATTTAATGGCAAAAAGGCAGAAATTTCCTTTATTTTGGGGCAAAATTGGAGAAATTTCACTTATTTCAGCGTAATAAGTCAGAAATTTTACTTATTTTGGGGCCAAAATAACAGAAATTCTCTTTGTTTTGAAGGAAAAGACAGAAATTCCACTTATTTAGAGGCAAAAAAGCAGAAATTCCCCTTATTTTGAAGCAAAAATGAAGAAATTTTTTTTTTTATGGAAAAAAGGTATGCATTCTTCTTATTTTCGGGCAAAAAGGCAGAAATTCCCCGTATTTTGGAGCAAAATTGCAGAAATTCTTCTAATTGTGGGGCAAAAAGACAGAAATTCCCTATATGTTGGGGCAAAAATACAGAAATTCTCCTTATTTTGGGGCAAAACTCAGAAATTCCACTTATTTTGGGGCAAAATTCCAGAAATTTTCTTTATTTTGGGGCAAAATTGCAGAAATTTCACTTATTTTGGGGCAAAATTGCAGAAATTTCACTTATTTCATGGTAAAAAGGCAGAAATTTTCCTTATTTTGGGGCAAAAATGCAGAAATTCCTAATATTTTGTGGTAAAAATGCAGAAATTCCCCTTATTTTGAGGTAAAAAGGCTGAAATTCCCCTTATTTGGGAACAAAAAAGCAGAAATTTCCCCTATTTTGGGGCAAAATTGCAGAAATTTCACTTATTTCAGGGTAATAAGTAAGAAATTTTCTTTATTTGGGGCAAAAAAGACAGAAATCCCATTTGTTTTGGGGGAAAAAGACAGAAATTCCACTTATTTAGAGGCAAAAAAGCAGAAATTCCCCTTATTTTGGAGCAAAAATGAAGAAATTTCCCTTTTTTGTGGCAAAAGGTATACATTCCCCTTATTTTCAGGCTAAAAAGCAGAAATTCCCCGTATTTTGGAGCAAAATTGCAAAAATTCCCCTAATTGTTGGGCAAAAATGCAGAAATTCTCTATATGTTAGGGCAAAAGGAAAGAAATTCTTTTTATTTTGGGGCAAAACTCAGAAATTCTACTTATTTTGGGGCAAAATTCCAGATATTTCCCTTATTTTGGGGCAAAATTGCAGAAATTTTACTTATTTTGGGGCAAAATTGCAGAAATATCACTTATTTCAGGGAAAAAAGGCAGAAATTTTTCTTATTTTGGGGCAAAAAAGACAGAAATTCCCTTTGCTTTGGGGGAAAAAGAGAGAAATTCAACTTATTTAGAGGCAAAAAAGCAGAAATTCTTCTTATTTTGGAGCAAAAATGAAGAAATTTTCCTTTTTTATGGAAAAAAGGTATGCATTCTTCTTATTTTCAGACAAAAAGGCAGAAATTCACCGTATTTTGGAGCAAAATTACAGAAATTTCCCTAATTGTGTGCAAAAAGGCAAAAATTCCCTATATGTTGTGGCAAAAAGACAGAAATTCTCCTTATTTTGGGGCAAAATTCAGAAATTTCACTTATTTTTGGGCAAAATTGCAGAAATTTCACTTATTTCAGAAAAAAAACAAGAAATTTTCTTATTTTGGGGCAAAAGGCAGAAATTCTCCTTATTTTAGGGCAAAATTGCAGAAATTTCCCTTATTTTGTGACAAAAAACAGAAATTCTCTTTATTTTGGGGCAATATTACAGAAAATACCTTTATTATGGGGAAAAATTGCAGATATTTCTTTTATTTTAAGGATAAATTGCAGAAATTTCACTTATTTCAGAGAAAAAAAGCAAAACTTTTTCTTATTTTAGGGCAAAAAGCAGAAATTCCCATTATTTTGGGGCACAATGGCAGAAATTCACCTTATTTTGGGGTGAAATTGCAGACATTTCACATATTTCAGGGCAAAAAGGCAGAAATTCCCCTTATTTTGGAGCAAAAATGAAAAAATTTCCCTTTTTTATGGCAAAAAGGTATACATTCTTCTTATTTTCGGGCAAAAAGGCAGAAATTCCCTGTATTTTGGAGAAAAATTGCAGAAACTCCCCTAATTGTGGGGCAAAAAGGCAGAAATTTCCTATATGTTGGGGCAAAAAGACAGAAATTCTCCTTATTTTGGGGCAAAACTCAGAAATTGCACTTATTTTGGGGCAAAATGCCAGAAATTTCCCTTATTTTGGGGCAAAATTGCAGAAATTTCACTTATTTTGGGGCAAAATTGCAGATATTTCTCTTATTTCGGAAAAAAAGCAGAATTTGTTTATTTTGGTGCAAAAAGGCAGAAATTTCTTTTATTTTGGTACAAAATTGCAGAAATTTTTCTTATTGTGGGGCAAAAATGCAGAAATCTCCCATATATTGGGGCAAAATGCAGAAATTCCTCTTATTTTGAGGTAAAAAGGCTGAAATTCCCATTATTTGGAAGCAAAAAGGCAAAAATTTCCCTGATTTTGAGACAAAATTGCAGAAATTTCACTTATTTCGGAGAAAAAAAGCAAAAATTTTTCTTATTTTAGGGCAAAATGCAGAAATTCCCATTATTTTGGGGGCAAAAAGACATAAATTCCCCTTATTTGGGGGCAAAAAGGCAGATATTCCCCTTATTTTGGGATAAAATTGCAGAAATGTCCCTTGTTTGGGGGCAAAATGCAGAAAATCCCCATAATTTCGGGCAAAAAAGCAGAAATTCCCCGTATTTTGGAGCAAAATTGCAGAAATTCCCCTAATATTGGGGCAAAAATGCAGAAATTCCCTTTATTTGGGGCAAATCGGCAGAAGTTCCCCTTATTTTCGGGAAAAGAGGCAGAAATTCCCTGTATTTTGAACAAAATTGCAGAAACTCCCCTAATTTTGGAGCAAAAATACAGAAATTCTCATTTTTTCGAGGCAAAAATGAGAAATTTCTTTTATTTTGGGGCAAAATTTTAGAAATTTCTTTTATTTTGGTACAGAATTGCAGAAATTTTTCTTATTTTGTGGCAATAAGGCACAAATTTCTCATATTTTGGAACAAAAATGCAGAAATTCTTCTTATTTTGAGGTAAAAAGGCTGAAATTCCCCTTATTTTGGGGCAAAAAGGCAGAAATTTCACTTATTTTGGGGCAAAATTGCAGAAATTTTACTTATTTCAGAAAAAAAGCAGAAATTTTCTTATTTTGGTGCAAAAAGGCAGAAATTTCTTTTATTTTGGTACAAAATTGCATAAATTTTTCTTATTCTGGAACAAAAAAGCAGAAATCTCCCATATTTTGGGGCAAAAATGCAGAAATTCCTCTTATTTTGAGGTAAAAAGGCTGAAATTCCCCTTATTTGGGGGCAAAAAGCAGAAATTTCCCTTATTTTGGAGCAAAATTGCAGAAATTTCACTTATTTCAGAGTAATAAGTCAGAAATTTTCCTTATTTTGGGGCAAAAAATACAGAAATTCCCTTTGTTTTGGGGGATAAAGACAGAAATTCCACTTATTTAGAGGCAAAAAAGCAGAAATTCCCCTTATTTTGGAGCAAAACTGAAGAAATTTCCCTTATTTTGGGGCAAAATTGCAGAAATTTCACTTATTTTGGAGCAAAATTGCAGAAATTTCACTTATTTCAGAAAAAAAAGCAGAAATTTTCTTATTTTGGTGCAAAAAGGCAGAAGTTTCTTTTATTTTGGTACAAAATTGCATAAATTGTTCTTATTTTGGAACAAAAAGGCAGAAATCTCCCATATTTTGGGGCAAAAATGCAGAAATTCCTCTTATTTTGAGGTAACAAGGCTTAAATTCCCCTTATTTGGCGGGAAAAAGGCAGAAATTTCCCTTATTTTGGAGCAAAATTGCAAAAATTTCAGTTATTTCAGGGTAATAAGTCAGTAATTTTCCTTATTTTGGGGCAAAAAAGACAGAAATTCCCTTTTTTTTGGGGATAAAGACAGAAATTCCACTTATTTAGAGGCAAAAAAGCAGAAATTCCCCTTATTTTGGAGCAAAACTGAAGAAATTTCCCTTTTTTATGGCAAAAAAGTATGCATTCTTCTTATTTTCGGGCAAAAAGGCAGAAATTCCCCGTATTTTGGAGCAAAATTGCAGAAATTCCCCTAATTGTGGGGCAAAAAGGCAGAAATTCCCTATATGTTGGGGAAAAAAGACAGAAATTCTCCTTATTTTGGGGCAAAACTCAGAAATTCCACTTATTTTGGGGCAAAATTCCAGAAATTTCCCTTATTTTGGGGCAAAATTGCAGAAATTTCACTTATTTCAGAAAAAAATTCAGAAATTTTCCTATTTTGGTGCAAAAAGGCAGAAATTTCTTTTATTTTGGTACAAAATTGCAGAAATTTTTCTTATTTTGGGGCAAAAGGCAGAAATCTCCCATATTTAGGGGGAAAATGCTGAAATTCCTCTTATTTTGAGGTAAAAAGGCTGAAATTTCTTTTATTTGGGGGAAAAAAGCAAAAATTTCCCTTATTTTGAGGCAAAATTGCAGAAATTTCACTTATTTCATTGTAATAAGTCAGAAATTTTCCTTATTTTGGGGCAAAAAAGACAGAAATTCCCTTTGTTTTGGGGGAAAAACACAGAAATTCCACTTTTTTAGAGGCAAAAAAGCAGAAATTCCTTTTATTTTGGAGTAAAAATGAAGAAATTTCCCTTTTTTGTGGCAAAAGGTATACATTCCACTTATTTTTGGGCTAAAAAGCAGAAATTCCTTGTATTATGGAGCAAAATTGCAGAAATTCTCCTAATTGTGGGGCAAAAAAGCAGAAATTCCCTATATGTTAGGGCAAAAAGACAGAAATTCTCCTTATTTTGGGGCAAAACTCAGAAATTCCACTTATTTTGGGGCAAAATTCCAGAAATTTCCCTAATTTTGTAGCAAAATTGCAGAAATTTCACTTATTTTGGGGCAAAATTGCAGAAATTTCACTTATGTCAGGGAAAAAAGGCAGAAATTTTCCTTATTTTGGGGCAAAAAAACAGAAATTTCTTTTATTTTGTGGCAAAAATGCAGAAATTCCCCTTATTTTGAGGTAAAAAGGCTGAAATTTCCCTTATTTGGGGGCAAAAGGCAGAAATTTTCCTTATTTTGGGGCAAAATTGGAGAAATTTCACTTATTTCAGGGTAATAAGTCAGAAATTTACCTTATTTTGGAGCAAAAAAGACAGAAATTCCCTTTGTTTTGGGGGAAAAGGACAGAAATTCCACTTATTTAGAGGCAAAAAAGCAGAAATTCCCATTATTTTGAAGCAAAAATGAAGAAATTTCGCTATTTTATGGCAAAAAGTTATGCATTCTTGTTATTTTCGGGCAAAAAGGCAGAAATTCCCCGTATTTTGGAGCAAAATTGCAGAAATTCCCCTTATTGTGGGGCAAAAAGGCAGAAATTCCCTATATGTTGGGGCAAAAAGGCAAAAATTCCCAATATGTTGGGGCAAAAAGACAGAAATACTCCTTATTTTGGGGCAAAACTCAGAAATTCCACTTATTTTGGGGCAAAATTCCAGAAATTTCCCTTACTTTGGGGCAAAATTGCAGAAATTCCACTTATTTTGGGGCAAAATTGCAAAAATTACCCGTATTTTGGAGCAAAATTGCAGAAATTCCCCTAATTGTGGGGCAAAAATGCAGAAATTCCCTATATGTTGGGGCAAAAAGGCAAAAATTCCCAATATGTTGGGGCAAAAAGACAGAAATTCTCCTTATTTTAGGGCAAAATTCAGAAATTATACTTATTTTGGGGCAAAATTGCAGAAATTTCACTTATTTCAGAAAAAAAGGAGAAATTTTCTTATTTTGGGGCAAAAGGCAGAAATTCCCCTTATTTTAGGGCAAAATTGCAGAAATTTCCCTTATTTTGAAACAAAAAACAGAAATTCCCTTTATTTTGTGGCAAAATTGCAGAAAATACCTTTATTATGGGGGAAAATTGCAGATATTTCTTTTATTTTAAGGCAAAATTGCAGAAATTTCACTTATTTCAGAGATAAAAAGCAAAAATTTATCTTATTTTAGGGCAAAATGCAGAAATTCCCATTATTTTGGGGCTCAATAGCAGAAATTCACCTTATTTTGGGGTAAAATTGCAGACATTTCACATATTTCAGGGCAAAAAGGCAGAAATTCCCCTTTTTTGGGGCAAAAAGACTGAAATTCCCCTTATTTTCTATAAAATTGCAGAAATTCCCCTTGTTTGGGGGCAAAAAGGCAGAAAATCTTCTTAATTTTGGGCAAAAAGGCAGAAATTCCCCGTATTTTGGAGAAAAATTGCAGAAATTCCCCTAATATTGGGGCAAAAAGGCAGAAATTCCCTTTATTTTGGGGCAAAAATACAGAAATTCTCCTTATTTCGGGACAAAAATCAAAAATTTCCTTTATTTTGGGGCAAAATTTTAGAAATTTCTTTTATTTTGGTACAGAATTGCAGAAATTTTTCTTATTTGGTGACAAAAAGGCAGAAAATTCCCATATTTTGGAACAGAAATGCAGAAATTGCCCTTATTTTGAGGTAAAAAGGCTGAAATTCCCCTTATTTTGGGGAAAAAAGGAAGAAATTTCATTTATTTTGGGGCAAAATTGCAGAAATTTCACTTATGTCAGAAAAAAAAGCAGAAATTTTATTATTTTGGTGCAAAAAGGCAGAAATTTCTAATATTTTGGTACAAAATTGCAGAAATTTTTCTTATTTTAGGGCAAAAAGGCAGAAATCTCCCATATTTTGGGGCAAAAATGCAGAAATTCCTCTTATTTTTAGGTAAAAAGGCTGAAATTCCCCTTATTTGGGGGCAAAAAGGCAGAAATTTCCCTTATTTTGAGGCAAAATTGAAGAAATTTCACTTATTTCAGAGAACAAAAGCAGAAATTTTTTTATTTTGGGGCAAAAAGGCAGAAATTTCTTTTATTTTGGTACAAAATTGCAGAAATGTTTCTTATTTTGGGGCAAAAAGGCAGAAATCTCCCATATTTTTGGGCAAAAAAGCAGAAATTTCCCTTATTTTGAGGTAAAAACGCTGAAATTCCCCTTATTTGGGGGCAAAAAGGCAGAAATTTCCCTTATTTTGAGGCAAAATTGCAGAAATTTCACTTATTTCAGAATAATAAGTCAGAAATTTTCCTTATTTTGGGGCAAAAAAACAGAAATTCTCTTTGTTTTAAAGGAAAAAGACTGATATTCCACTTATTTAGAGGCTAAAAAGCAGAAATTCTTATTATTTTGGAGCAAAAATGAAGAAATTTTCCTTTTTTTGTGGAAAAAGTTATACATTCCTCTAATTTTCGGGCTAAAAAGCAGAAATTCCCCGTATTTTGGAGCAAAATTGCAGAAATTCCCCTAATTGTGGGGCAAAAAGGCAGAAATTCCCTATATGTTGGGGCAAAAAGACAGAAATTCTCCTTATTTTGGGGCAAAACTCAGAAATTCCACTTATTTTGGGGCAAAATTCCAGAAATTTCCCTTATTTTGGGGCAAAATTGCAGAAATTTCACTTATTTTGGGGCGAAATTGCAGAAATTTCACTTTTTTCATGGAAATAAAGGCAGAAATTTTCCTTATTTTGGGGCAAAAAGGCAGAAATTCCTCTTATTTTGAGGTAAAAAGGCTGAAATTCCCCTTATTTGGGGGCAAAAAGGCATAAATTTCTCTTATTTTGGGGCAAAATTGCGGAAATTTCACTTATTTCAGGGTAATAAGTCAGAAATTTTCCTTATTTTTGGGCAAAAAAGACAGAAATTCCCTTTGTTTTGGGATAAAAAGACAGAAATTCCACTTATTTAAAGGCAAAAAAGCAGGAATTCCACTTATTTTGGAGTAAAAATTAAGAGATTTCCCTTTTTTATGGCAAAAAGGTATGCATTCTTTTTATTTTCGGATAAAAAGGCAGAGATTCCCCGTATTTGGAGCAAAATTGCAGAAATTTCACTTATTTCAGAATAAAAATGAGAAATTTTCTTATTTTGGGGCAAAAGGCAGAAATTCCCCTTATTTTATGGCAAAATTGCAGAAATTGCCTTTATTTGGGGACAAAAAACAGAAATTCCCTTTATTTTGGGGCAAAATTGCAGAAAATTTTTTTATTATGGGAAAAAATTGAAGATATTTCTTTTATTTTAAGGCAAAATTGCAGAAATTTCACTTATTTCAGAGAAAAAAACAAAAATCTTTCTTATTTTTGGCAAAATGCAGAAATTCCCATTATTTTGGGGCAAAAAGGCAGAAATTCACCTTATTTTGGGGTAAAATTGAAGACATGTCACATATTTCAGGGCATAAAGGCAGAAATTGCCCTTATTTGGGGGCAAAAAGGCAGAAATTCCCCTTATTTTGGGATAAAATTGCAGAAATTACCCTTGTTTGGGGGCAAAAAGGCAGAAAATCCCCTTAATTTCGGGCAAAAAGGCAGAAATTCCCTGTATTTTGGAGCAAAATTGCAGAAATTCTCCTAATATTGGGGCAAAAATGCAGAAATTCCCTTTATTTGGGGCAAATTAGCAGAAGTTCCCCTTATTTTCAGGAAAAGAGGCAGAAATTCCCATTATTTTGAAGCAAAATTGCAGAAACTCCCCTAATTTTGGGGCAAAAAGGCAGAAATTCCCTTTATTTTGGGGCAAAAATACAGAAATTCTCCTTATATCTGGGCAAAAATCAGAAATTTCCCTTATTTTGGAGCAAAATTTTAGAAATTTCTTTTATTTTGGTACAGAATTGGAGAAATTTTTCTTATTCTGTGGCAAAAAGGCAGAAATTTCTTTTATTTTGGTGCAAAATTGCAGAAATTTTTCTTATTTTGGGGCAAAAAGGCATAAATTTCCCATATTTTGGGGCAAAAATGTAGAAATTTTCTTTATTTTGAGGTAAAAAGGCTGAAATTTCCCTTATTTGGGGGCAAAAAGGCAGAAATTTCTCTTATTTTGGGGCAAAATTGCAGAAATTTCACTTATTTCAGAAAAAAAAGAAAAAATTTTCTTATTTGGGGCAAAAAGGCAGAAATTTCTTTTATTTTGGTGCAAAATTACAGAAATTTTCTTTATTTTGGGGCAAAAAAGACAGAAATTCCCTTTGTTTTGGGAGAAAAAGACAGAAATTCCACTTATTTAGGGGCAAAAAAGCAGAAATTCCCCTTATTTTGGAGCAAAAATGAAGAAATTTCCCTTTTTCATGGCAAAAAGGTATGCATTCTTCTTATTTTCGGGCAAAAAGGCAGAAATTCCCTATATGTTGGGGCAAAAAGACAGAAATTCTCCTTATTTTGGGGCAAAACTCAGATATTCCACATATTTTGGGGCAAAATTCCATAAATTTCCCTTATTTTGGGGCAAAATTGCAGAAATATCACTTATTTTAAGGCAAAATTGGAGAAATTTCACTTATTTCAGAAGAAAAAAGAAGAAATTTTCTTGTTTTGGGGCAAAAAGGGAGAAATTTCTTTTATTTTTGTACAAAATTGCAGAAATTTTTCTTATTTTGGGGAAAAATTCAGAAATTCCCCTTATTTTTAGGTAAAAAGGCTGAAATTCTCTTTATTTGGGAGCAAAAAGGCAGAAATTGCCCTGATTTTGTAGCGAAATTCCAGAAATTTCACTTATTTTAGTTTAATAAGTCAGAAATTTTTTATTTTGGGGCAAAAAGGCAGAAATTTCTTTTATTTTGGTACAAAATTACAGAAATTTTTCTTATTTTGGGGCAAAAAAAAAGAAATTTCCCTTATTTTGGGGCAAAATTGCAGAAATTTTACTTATTTTGATGTAAAAAGGCTGAAATTCCCCTTATTTTGGGGCAAAATGGCAGAAGTTTTCCTTATTTTGGGGCAAAATTGCAGAAATTTCACTTATTTCAAAGTAATAAGTCAGAAATTTTCCTTATTTTGGGGCAAAAAAACAGAAATTCCTTGTTTTGGGGGAAAAAGACAGAAATTCCACTTATTTAGAGGCAAAAAAGCAGAAATTCCCCATATTTTGGATCAAAATTGCAGAAATTCCCCTAATTGTGGGGCAAAAAGGCAGAAATTCCCTATATGTTAGGGCAAAACGACAGAAATTCTCCTCATTTGGGGGCAAAATTCAGAAATTCCATTTATTTTGGGGCAAAATTCCCAAAATTCCCCTTATTTTGGGGCAAAATTGCAGAAATTTCAATTATTTTGGGGCAAAATTGCAGAAATTTCACTTTTTTCAGGGAAAAAAGGCCGAAATTTTCCGTTTTTGGGGGCAAAAATGCAGAAATTCCTAATATTTTGAGGCAAAAATGCAGAAATTCCTCTTATTTTGAGGTAAAAAGGCTGAAATTCCCCTTATTTGGGGGCAAAAATTCAGAAATTTCTCTAATACTGGGGCAAAATTGCAGAAATTTCACTTATTTCAGGGTAATAAGTCAGAAATTTTCCTTATTTTGGGGCAAAAAATACAGAAATTCCATTTGTATGGGGGGAAAAAGACAGAAATTCCATTTATTTAGAGGCAAAAAAGCAGAAATTCCCCTTATTTTGGAGCAAAATTGCAGAAATTTTCCTTTTTATAGCCAAAAGGTATGCATTCTTCTTATTTTCAGGCAAAAAGGCAGAAATTCCCCGTATTTTGGAGTAAAATTGCAGAAATTCCCTTAATTGTAGGGCAAAAAGACAGAAATTCTCCTTATTTTGGGGCAAAACTCAGAAATGCCACTTATTTTGGAACAAAATTTCAGAAATTTCCCTTATTTTTGGCCAAAATTGCAGAAATTTCACTTATTTTGGGGCAAAATTGCAGAAATTTCACTTATTTCAGGGAAAAAAGCAGAAATTTTCTTATTTTGGGGCAAAAAGGCAGAAATTTCCCATATTTTGAGGCAAAAATGCAGAAATTCCCCTTATTTTGAGGTAAAAAGGCTGAAATTCCCCTTATTTGGGGGCAAAAAGGCAGAAATTTCCCATATTTTGGGGCAAAATTGCAGAAATTTCACTTATTTCAGGGTACTAAGTCAGAAATTTTTCTTACTTTGGGGCAAAAAAGACAGAAATTCCCTTTGTTTTCAGGGAAAAAGACAGAAATTCCACTTATTTAGAGGCAAAAATGCAGAAATTCCCCTTATTTTGGAGCAAAAATGAAGAAATTTCCCTTTTTTATGGCAAAAAGGTATGCATTCTTCTTATTTTCGGGCAAAAAGTCAGAAATTCCCCCTATTTTAGAGCAAAATTGCAGAAATTCCCCTAATTGTGGGGCAAAAAGACAGAAATTCTCCATATTTTGGGGCAAAACTCAGAAATTCCACATATTTTGAGGCAAAATTCCAAAAATTTCCCTTATTTTGGGGCAAAATTGCAGAAATTTCACTTATTTAGGGGCAAAATTGCAGAAATTTCACTTATTACAGGGGAAAAAGACAGAAATTTCTTTTATTTTGGTACAAAATTGCAGAAATTTTTCTTATTTTGGGCAAAAAGGCAGAAATTTTTCATATTTTGAGGCAAAAATGCAGAAATTTCACTTATTTCAGGGTAATAAGTCAGAAATTTTTATTACTTTGGAGCAAAAAAGACAGAAAGTCCCTTTGTTTTGGTGGAAAAAGACAGAAACTCCAATTCTTTAGAGGCAAAAATGCAGAAATTCCCCTTATTTTGGAGGAAAAATGAAGAAATTTCCCTTTTTTATGGCAAAAAGGTATGCATTCTTCTTATTTTCAGGCAAAAAGTCAGAAATTCCCCCTATTTTAGAGCAAAATTGCAGAAATTCCCCTTATTGTGGGGCAAAAAGGCAGAAATTCCCTATATGTTGGGGGGAAAAGACAGAAATTCTCCTTATTTTAGAGCAAAACTCAGAAATTTCATTTATTTTGGGGCAAAATTGCAGAAATTTCACTTATTTCAGAAAAAAAAAAGCACAAATTTTCTTATTTTGGGGCAAAAAGGCAGAAATTTCTTTTATTTTGGTACAAAATTGCAGAAAATTTTCTTATTTTGGGGCAAAAAGGCAGAAATTTCTCATATTTTGGGGCAAAAATGCAGAAAATCCCCTTATTTTGAGGTAAAAAGGCTAAATTTCCCCTTATTTGGTTGCAAAAAGGCAGAAATTTTCCTTATTTTGGGGCAAAATTGCAGAAATTTCACTTATATCAGGGTAATAAGTCAGAAATTTTCCTTATTTTGGGGCAAAAAAGACAGAAATTCCCTTTGTTTTGGGGGAAAAAGACAGAAATTCCACTTATTAAGAGGCAAAAAAGCAGAAATTCCCCTTATTTTGGAGCAAAAATGAAGAAATTTCCCTTTTTTATGGCAAAAAGGTATGCATTCTTCTTGTTTTCGGGCAAAAAGGCAGAAATTCCCCGTTTTTTGGAGCAAAATTGCAGAAATTCCCCTAATTTTGGGGCAAAAAGGCAGAAATTCCCTATATGTTAGGGCAAAACGACAGAAATTCTCCTTATTTTGGGGCAAAATTCAGAAATTCCATTTTTTTTGGTGCAAAATTCCCAAAATTTCCCTTATTTTGGGGCAAAATTGCAGAAAGTTCATTTATTTAGGGGCAAAATTGCAGAAATTTCACTTTTTTCAGGGAAAAAAGGCCGAAATTTTCCATTTTTGGGGGCAAAAAGGCAGAAATTCTTAATATTTTGTTGCAAAAATGCAGAAATTTCCCTTATTTTGAGGTAAAAAGGCTGAAATTCCTCTTCTTTGGGGGCAAAAATGCAGAAATTTCTCTTATACTGGGGCAAAATTGCAGAAATTTCACTTATTTCAGGGTAATAATTCAGAAATTTTCCTTATTTTGGGGCAAAAAATACAGAAATTCCATTTGTATGGGGGGAAAAAGACAGAAATTCCATTTATTTAGAGGCAAAAAAGCAGAAATTCCCCTTATTTTGGAGCAAAATTGCAGAAATTTCCCTTTTTATAGCAAAAAGGTATGCATTCTTCTTATTTTCAGGCAAAAAGGCAGAAATTCCCTGTATTTTGGAGTAAAATTGCAGAAATTCCCTTAATTGTAGGGCAAAAAGACAGAAATTCTCCTTATTTTGGGGCAAAACTCAGAAATTCCACTTATTTTAGAACAAAATTTCAGAAATTTCCCTTATTTTTGGCCAAAATTGCAGAAATTTCACTTATTTTGGGGCAAAATTGCAGAAATTTCACTTATTTCAGGGAAAAAAAGTAGAAATTTTCTTATTTTGGGGCAAAAAGGCAGAAATTTCCCATATTTTGAGGCAAAAATGCAGAAATTCCCCTTATTTTGAGGTAAAAAGGCTGAAATTCCCCTTATTTGGGGGCAAAAAGGCAGAAATTTCCCATATTTTGGGGCAAAATTGCAGAAATTTCACTTATTTCAGGGTACTAAGTCAGAAATTTTTCTTACTTTGGGGCAAAAAAGACAGAAATTCCCTTTGTTTTCAGGGAAAAAAACAGAAATTCCACTTATTTAGAGGCAAAAATGCAGAAATTCCCCTTATTTTGGAGCAAAAATGAAGAAATTTCCCTTTTTTATGGCAAAAAGGTATGCATTCTTCTTGTTTTCGGGCAAAAAGGCAGAAATTCCCCGTTTTTTGGAGCAAAATTGCAGAAATTCCCCTAATTTTGGGGCAAAAAGGCAGAAATTCCCTATATGTTAGGGCAAAACGACAGAAATTCTCCTTATTTTGGGGCAAAATTCAGAAATTCCATTTCTTTTGGTGCAAAATTCCCAAAATTTCCCTTATTTTGGGGCAAAATTGCAGAAAGTTCATTTATTTAGGGGCAAAATTGCAGAAATTTCACTTTTTTCAGGGAAAAAAGGCCGAAATTTTCCATTTTTGGGGGCAAAAAGGCAGAAATTCTTAATATTTTGTGGCAAAAATGCAGAAATTTCCCTTATTTTGAGGTAAAAAGGCTGAAATTCCTTTTCTTTGGGGGCAAAAATGCAGAAATTTCTCTTATACTGGGGCAAAATTGCAGAAATTTCACTTATTTCAGGGTAATAATTCAGAAATTTTCCTTATTTTGGGGCAAAAAATACAGAAATTTCATTTGTATGGGGGGAAAAAGACAGAAATTCCATTTATTTAGAGGCAAAAAAGCAGAAATTCCCCTTATTTTGGAGCAAAATTGCAGAAATTTCCCTTTTTATAGCAAAAAGGTATGCATTCTTCTTATTTTCAGGCAAAAAGGCAGAAATTCCCTGTATTTTGGAGTAAAATTGCAGAAATTCCCTTAATTGTAGGGCAAAAAGACAGAAATTCTCCTTATTTTGGGGCAAAACTCAGAAATTCCACTTATTTTAGAACAAAATTTCAGAAATTTCCCTTATTTTTGGCCAAAATTGCAGAAATTTCACTTATTTTGGGGCAAAATTGCAGAAATTTCACTTATTTCAGGGAAAAAAAGCAGAAATTTTCTTATTTTGGAGCAAAAAGGCAGAAATTTCCCATATTTTGAGGCAAAAATGCAGAAATTCCCCTTATTTTGAGGTAAAAAGGCTGAAATTCCCCTTATTTGGGGGCAAAAAGGCAGAAATTTCCCATATTTTGGGGCAAAATTGCAGAAATTTCACTTATTTCAGGGTACTAAGTCAGAAATTTTTCTTACTTTGGGGCAAAAAAGACAGAAATTCCCTTTGTTTTCAGGGAAAAAGACAGAAATTCCACTTATTTAGAGGCAAAAATGCAGAAATTCCCCTTATTTTGGAGCAAAAATGAAGAAATTTGCCTTTTTTATGGCAAAAAGGTATGCATTCTTCTTATTTTCGGGCAAAAAGGCAGAAATTCCCTAATTTTAGAGCAAAATTGCAGAAATTCCCCTAATTGTGGGGCAAAAAGGCAGAAATTCCCTATATGTTTGGGCAAAATACAGAAATTCTCCTTATTTTGGTGAAAAACTCAGAAATTCCACTTATTTTGGGGCAAAATTGCAGAAATTTCCCTTATTTTGGGGCAAAATTGCAGAAATTTCACTTATTTTGGATCAAAATTGCAGAAATTTCACTTTTTTCAGGGTAATAAGTCAGAAATTTTCCTTATTTTGGGGCAAAAAAGACAGAAATTTTCTATGTTCTGGGGGAAAAAGACAGTACTTCCACTTTTTTAGAGGCAAAAAAGCAGAAATTCCTTTTATTTTGGAGTAAAAATGAAGAAATTTCTTTTTTGTGTGGCAAAAGGTATACATTCCCTTTATTTTCGGGCAAAAAGGCAGAAATTCCCCGTATTTTGGAGCAAACTTGCAGATATTCCCCTAATTGTGGGGCAAAAAGGCAGAAATTCCCTATATGTTGGGGCAAAAAGACAGAAATTCTCCTTATTTTGGGGCAAAACTCAGAAATTCCACTTATTTTGGGGCAAAATTCCAGAAATTTCCCTTATTTTGGGGCAAAATTGCAGAAATTTCACTTATTTTCAGGCAAAAGTAAATAAATTTCACTTATTTCAGAAAAAAAGCAGAATTTTCTTATTTTGGTGCAAAAAGGCAGAAATTTCTTTTATTTTGTTACAAAATTGCAGAAATTTTTCTTATTTTGGGGCAAAAAGGCAGAAATCTCCCATATTTTGGGGCAAAAATGCAGAAATTCCTCTTATTTTGAGGTAAAAAGGCTGAAATTCCCCTTATTTGGGGGCAAAAGGGCAGAAATTTCCCTTATTTTGAGGCAAAATTGCAGAAATTTCACTTATTTCAGAGAAAAAAAGCAGAAACTTTTCTTATTTTAGGGCAAAATGCAGAAATTCCCATTATTTTGGGGCAAAAGGCAGAAATTCACCTTATTTTGTGGTAAAATTGCAGACATTTCACATATTTCAGGGCAAAAAGTTAGAAATTCCCCTTATTTGGGGGCAAAAAGGCAGAAATTCCTCTTATTTTGGGATAAAATTGCTGAAATGTCCCTTGTTTGGGGGCAAAAAGGCAGAAAATCCCCTTAATTTTTGGCAAAAAAGCAGAAATTTCCCGTATTTTGGAGCAAAATTGCAGAAATTCCCCTAATATTTGGGCAAAAATGCAGAAATTCTTATTATTTGGGGCAAATCGGCAGAAGTTCCCCTTATTTTCAGAAAAAGAGGCAGAAATTCCCTGTATTTTGAAGCAAAATTGCAGAAACTCCCCTAATTTTGGGGCAAAAAGGCATAAATTTCTCATATTTGGGGGCAAAAATGCAGAAATTTTTCTTATTTTGAGGTAAAAAGGCTGAAATTCCCCTTATTTGGGGGCAAAAAAGAAGAATTTCTCTTATTTTGGGGCAAAATTGCAGAAATTTCACTTATTTCAGAGTAATAAGTCAGAAATTTTCGTTATTTTGGGGCAAAAAAAACAGAAATTCCCTTTGTTTTGGGGGGAAAAGACAGAAATTCCACTTTTTTAGAGGCAAAAAAGCAGAAATAACTTTTATTTTGGAGTAAAAATGTAGAAATTTCCCTTTTTTATGGCAAAAAGGTATGCATTCTTCTTATTTTCGGGAAAAAGGCAGAAATTCCCCGTATTTTCGAGCAAAATTGCAAAAATTCCCCTAATTTTAGGGCAAAAAGGCAGAAATTCCCTATATGTTGGGGCAAAAAGACAGAAATTCTCCTTATATTGGGGCAAAACTCAGAAATTCCACTTATTTTGGGGCAAAATTCTAGAAATTTTTCTTATTTTAAAGCAAAATTGCAGAAATTTCACTTATTTTGGGGTAAAATTGCAGAAATTTCACTTATTTCAGGGAAAAAAGGCAGAAATTTTTCTTATTTTGGGGCAAAAAGGAAAAATTTCCTAATATTTTGTGGCAAAAATGCCGAAATTCCCCTTATTTTGAGGTAAAAAAGCTGAAATTTCCCTTATTTGAGGGCAAAAAGGCAGAAATTTCCCTTATTTTGGGGCAAAATTGCAGAAATTTCACTTATTTCAGGGTAATAAGTCAGAAATTTTCCTTATTTTGGGGCCAAAAGGACAGAAATTCCCTTTGTTTTGGGGGAAAAAGACAGAAATTCCACTTATTTAGAGGCAAAAGAGCAAAAATTCCCCTTATTTTGGAGCAAAAATGAAGAAATTTCCCTTTTTTATGGCAAAAAGGTATGCATTCTTCTTATTTTCGGGCAAAAAGACAGAAATTCCCCGTATTTTGAAGCAAAATTGCAGAAATTCCCCTAATTGTGGGGCAAAAAAACAGAAATTCCCTATATGTTGGGGCAAAAAGACAGAAATTCTCCTTATTTTGGGGTAAAACTCAGAAATTCCACTTATTTTGGGGGCAAAATTCCAGAAATTTCCCTTATTTTGGGGCAAAATTGCAGAAATTTTACTTATTATGGGGCAAAATTGCAGAAATTTCACTTATTTCAGAAAAATAAGCAGAATTTATTTATTTTGGTGCAAAAAGGCAGAAATTTCTTTTATTTTGGTACAAATTGCAGAAATTTTTCTTATTTTGGGGCAAAAAGGCAGAAATCTTCATATTTTGGGGCAAAAATGCAGAAATTCCTCTTATTTTGAGGTAAAAAGGCTGAAATTTCCCTTATTTGGGGGCAAAAAGGAAGAAATTTCCCATATTTTGAGGCAAAATTGCAGAAATTTCACTTATTTCAGGATAATAAGTCAGAAATTTTCGTTATTTTGGGGCAAAAGAGACAGAAATTTCCTTTGTTTTGGGGGAAAAAAACAGAAATTCCACTTTTTTAGAGGCAAAAAAAGCAGAAATTCCTTTTATTTTGGAGTAAAAATGAGGAAATTTCCCTTTTTTTTTGGCAAAAGGTATACATTCCACTTATTTTTGGGCTAAAGGGCAGAAATTAACCCGTATTTTGGAGCAAAATTGCAGAAATTCCCCTAATTGTGGGGCAAGAAGGGAGAAATTCCCTATATGTTGGGGCAAAAAGAAACAAATTCTCCTTATTTTGGGTCAAAACTCAGAAATTCTACTGATATTGGGGCAAAATTCCAGAAATTTCCCTTATTTTGGGGCAAAATTGCAGAAATTTCACTTATTTTAGGGCAAAATTGCAGAAATTTCACTTATTTCAGAAAAAAAAGCAGAAATTTTCTTATTTTGGTGCAAAAGGGCGGAAATTTCTTTTATTTTGGTACAAAATTGCAGAAATTTTTCTTATTTTGGGGCAAAAAGGCAGAAATCTCCCATATTTTGGGGCTAAAATGCAGAAATTTCTCTTATTTTGAGGTAAAAAGGCTGAAATTCCCCTTATTTGGGGGCAAAAAGGCAGAAATTTCCCTTATTTGGGGGCAAAATTGCAGAAATTTCACTTATTTCAGGCTAATGAGTCAGAAATTTTCCTTATTTTGGAGCAAAAAAGACAGAAATTTCCTTTGTTTTGGGGGATAAAGACAGAAATACCACTTATTTAGAGGCAAAAAAGCAGAAATTCCCCTTATTTTGGAGCAAAACTGAAGAAATTTCTATTTTTTATGGCAAAAGGGTATGCATTCTTCTTATTTTCGGGCAAAAAGGCAGAAATTCCCCATATTTTGGAGCAAAATTGCAGAAATTCCCCTAATTGTGGGGCAAGAAGGGGGAAATTCCCTATATGTTGGGGCAAAAAGACAGAAATTCTCCTTATTTTGGGGCAAAACTCAGAAATTCCACTTATTTTGGTGCAAAATTCCAGAAATTTCCCTAATTTTAGGGCAAAATTGCAGAAATTTCACTTATTTTGGGGCAAAATTGCAGAAATTTAACTTATTTCAGAAAAAAATTCAGAAATTTTTCTATTTTGGTGCAAAAAGGCAGAAATTTCTTTTATTTTGGTACAAAATTGCAGAAATTTTTCTTATTTTGGGGCAAAAAGGCAGAAATCCCCCATATTTTGAGGCAAAAATGCAGAAATTCCTCTTATTTTGAGGTAATAAGGCTGAAATTTTCCTTATTTGGGGGCAAAAAGGCAGAAATTTCCCTTATTTTGAGGCAAAATTGCAGAAATTTCACTTATTTCAGGGTAATAAGTCAGAAATTTTCTTTATTTTGGGGCAAAAAAGACAGAAATTCCCTTTGTTTTGGGAGAAAAAGACAGAAATTCCACTTTTTTAGAGGCAAAAAAGCAGAAATTCCTTTTATTTTGGAGTAAAAATGAAGAAATTTCCCTTTTTTATGGCAAAAAGGTATGCATTCCACTTATTTTCGGGCAAAAAGGCAGAAATTACCCGTATTTTGGAGCAATATTGCAGAAATTCCCCTAATTGTGGGGCAAAAAGGCAGAAATTCCCTATATGTTAGGGCAAAAAGACAGAAATTCTCCTTATTTTGTGGCAAAACTCAGAAATTCTACTTATTTTGGGGCAAAATTCCAGAAATTTCCCTTATGTTGGGGCAAAATTGCAGAAATTTCACTTATTTTGGGGCAAAATTGCAGAAATTTCACTTATTTCAGGGTAATAAGTCAGAAATTTTCCTTATTTTGGGGCCAAAAAGACAGAAATTCCCTTTGTTTTGGGGGAAAAAGACAGAAATTCCACTTATTTAGAGGCAAAAAAGCAGAAATTCCTCTTATTTTGGAGCAAAATTGCAGAAATTCCCCTAATTGTGGGGCAAAAAGGCAGAAATTCCCTATATGTTGGGGCAAAAAGAAACAAATTCTCCTTATTTTGGGTCAAAACTCAGAAATTCCACTAATATTGGGGCAAAATTCCAGAAATTTCCTATATTTTGGGGCAAAATTGCAGAAATCTCACTTATTTTGGGGCAAAATTGCAGAAATTTCACTTATTTCAGAAAAAAAAGCAGAAATTTTCCTATTTTGGTGCAAAAAGGCAGAATTATCTTTTATTTTGGTACAAAATTGCAGAAATTTTTCTTATTTTGGGGCAAAAAGGCAGAAATCTCCAATATTTTGGGGCAAAAATGAAGATATTCCTCTTATTTTGAGGTAAAAAGGCTGAAATTTCCTTTATTTGGGGGCAAAAAGGCAGAAATTTCCCTTATTTTGAGGAAAATTGCAGAAATTTCACTTATTTCAGGGTAATAAGTCAGAAATTTTCGTTATTTTGGGGCAAAAAAGACAGAAATTCCCTTTGTTTTGGGGGAAAAAGACAGAAATTCTACTTTTTTAGAGGCAAAAAAGCAGAAATTCCTTTTATTTTGGAGTAAAAATGAAGAAATTTCTTTTTTTGTGGCAAAAAATATACATTCCACTTATTTTGGGGCTAAAAAGCAGAAATTACCCGTATTTTGGAGCAAAATTGCAGAAAATCCCCTAATTGTGGGGCAAAAAGGCAGAAATTCCCTATATGTTAGGGCAAAAAGACAGAAATTCTCCTTATTTTAAGGCAAAACTCAGAAATTCCACTTATTTTGCGGCAAAATTCTAGAAATTTCCCTTATTTTGGAACAAAATTGCAGAAATTTCACTTATTTTGGGGCAAAATTGCAGTAATTTCACTTATTTTGGGGCAAAATTGCAGAAATTCCAAATATTTTGTGGCAAAAATGCAGAAATTCCCCTTATTTTAAGGTAAAAAGGCAGAAATTCCCCTTATTTGGGGGTAAAAAACAGAAATTTCCCTTATTTTGGGGCAAAATTGCAGAAATTTCACTTATTTTGGGGCAAAATTGCAGAAATTTCACTTATTTCAGAAAAAAATTCAGAAATTTTCCTATTTTGGTGCAAAAAGACAGAAATTTCTATTTTGGTACAAAATTGAAGAAATTTTTCTTTTTTTGGGGCAAAAAGGCACAAATCTCCCATATTTTGGAGAAAAAATGCAGAAATTCCTCTTATTTTGAGGTAAAAAGGTAGAAATTTCCCTTATTTGGGGGAAAAAGGCAGAAATTTCCCTTATTTTACGGCAAAATTGCAGAAATTTCACTTATTTCAGTGTAATAAGTCAGAAATTTTCCTTATTTTGGGGCAAAAAAGACAGAAATTCCCTTTCTTTTGGGGGAAAAAGACAGAAATTCCACTTTTTTAGCGGCAAAAAAGCAGAAATTCATTTTATTTTGGAGTAAAAATGAAGAAATTTCTTTTTATTTGTGGCACAAGATATACATTCCCCTTATTTTCAGGCTAAAAAGCAGAAATTCCCCGTATTTTGGAGCAAAATTGCAGAAATTCCCCTAATTGTGGGGCAAAAAGGCAGAAATTTCCGATATGTTAGGGCAAAAAGACAGAAATTCTTTTTTTTTGGGGCTAAACTCAGAAATTCCACTTATTTTGGGGCAAAATTCCAGAAATTTCCCTTATTTTGGGGCAAAATTGCAGAAATTTCACTTATTTTGGGGCAAAATTGCAGAAATTTCACTTATTTCAGGGTAATAAGTCAGAAATTTTCCTTATTTTGGGGCCAAAAAGACAGAAATTTCCTTTGTTTTGGGGTGAAAAAGATAGGAATTCCACTTATTTAGAGGCAAAAAAGCATAAATTCCTCTTATTTTGGAGCAAAAATGAAGAAATTTCCTTTTTTTATGGCAAAAAGGTATGCATTCTTCTTATTTTCGGGGAAAAAGGCAGAAATTCCCAGTATTTTGGAGCAAAATTGCAGAAATTCCCCTAATTGTGGGGCAAAAAGGCAGAAATTCCCTATATGTTGGGGCAAAAAGAAACAAATTCTCCGTATTTTGGGTCAAAACTCAGAAATTCCACTGATATTGGGGCAAAATTCCAGAAATTTCCCGTATTTTGGGGCAAAATTGCAGAAATTTCACTTATTTTGGGGCAAAATTGCAGAAATTTCACTTATTTCAGAAAAAAAAGCAGAAATTTTCTTATTTTGGTGCAAAAAGGCGGAAATTTCTTTTATTTTGGTACAAAATTGCAGAAATTTTTCTTATTTTGGGGCAAAAACGCAGAAATCTCCCATATTTTGGGGCAAAAATGAAGAAATTTCTCTTATTTTGAGGTAAAAATCTGAAATTCCCATTACTTGGGGGTAAAAAGGCAGAAATTTCCCTTATTTTGAGGCAAAATTGCAGAAATTTCACTTATTTCAGTGTAATAAGTCAGAAATTTTCTTTATTTTGGGGCAAAAAAGACAGAAA
Source organism: Micromys minutus (assembly GCF_963924665.1). Lineage (NCBI taxonomy): Eukaryota > Metazoa > Chordata > Mammalia > Rodentia > Muridae > Micromys > Micromys minutus. Next base: position 1,981,895 of record NW_027667812.1, on the reverse strand, counting down.
TTCTTTTTGTTTTGAGGGAAAAAGGCAGAAATTCCACTTTTTTAGCGGCAAAAAAGCAAAAATTCATTTTATTTTGGAGTAAAAATGAAGAAATTTTTTTTTTGTGGCAAAAAGTATACATTCCCCTTATTTTCAGGCTAAAAAGCAGAAATTCCCCGTATTTTGGAGCAAAATTGCAGAAATTCCCCTAATTGTGGGGCAAAAAGGCAGAAATTGCCTATATGTTGGGGCAAAAAGACAGAAATTCTCCTAATTTTGGGGAAAAACTCAGAAATTCCACTTATTTTGGGGCAAAATTCCAGAAATTTCCCTTATTTTGGGGCAAAATTGCAGAAATCTCACTTATTTTGGGGCAAAATTGCAGAAATTTCACTTATTTCAGGGTAATATGTCAGAAATTTTCCTTAATTTGGAGCAAAAAAACAGAAATTACCTTTGTTTTGGGGGAAAAAGACAGAAATTCCACTTATTTAGAGGCAAAAAAGCTGAAATTCCCCTTATTTTGGAGCAAAAATGAAGAACTTTCCCTTTTTTATGGCAAAAAGGTATGCATTCTTCTTATTTTCGGGCAAAAAGGCAGAAATTCCCCGTATTTTGGAGCACAATTGCAGAAATTCCCCTAATTGTGGGGCGAAAAGGCAGAAATTCCCTACATGTTAGGGCAAAAAGACAGAAATTCTCCTTATTTTGGGGCAAAACTCAGAAATTCCACTTATTTTAAGGCAAAATTCCAGAAATTTCCTTTATTTGGGAGCAAAATTGCAGAAATTTCTGTTATTTTGGGGCAAAATTGCAGAAATTTCACTTATTTCAGAAAAAAAAGCAGAAATTTTCTCATTTTGGTGCAAAAAGGCAGAAATTTCTTTTATTTTGGTACAAAATTGCAGAAATTTTTCTTATTTTGGGGCAAAAAGGCAAAATCTCCCATATTTTGGGGCAAAAATGCAGAAATTCCTCTTATTTTGAGGTAAAAAGGCTGAAATTCCCCTTATTTGGAGTCAAAAAGGCAGAAATTTTTCTTATTTTGGGGCAAAATTGCAGAAATTTCACTTATTTCAGAGTAGTCAGTCAGAAATTTTTCTTATTTTGGGGCAAAAAAGCAGAAATTCCTTTTATTTTGGAGTAAAAATGAAGAAATTTTTTTTTGTGGCAAATGGTATACATTCCCCTTATTTTCAGGCTAAAAAGCAGAAATTACCCGTATTTTGGAGCAAAATTGCAAAAATTCCGCTAATTGTGGGGCAAAAAGGCAGAAATTCCCTGTAAGTTAGAGCAAAAAAACAGAAAATCTCCTTATTTTGGGGCAAAACTCAGAAATTCCACTTACTTTGGGGCAAAATTCCAAAATTTTCCCTTATTTTGGGCCAAAATTGCAGAAATTTCACTTATTTTGAGGCAAAATTGCATAAATTTCACTTATTTCATCAGGGTAATAAGTCAGAAATTTTCCTTATTTTGGGGCAAAAAACACAGAAATTCCCTTTGTTTTGGGGGAAAAAGACAGAAATTCCACTTTTTTAGAGGCAAAAAAGCAGAAATTCCTTTTATTTTGGAGTAAAAATGAAGAAATTTCCCTTTTTTGTGGCAAAATGTATACATTCCACTTATTTTTGGGCTAAAAAGCTGAAATTACCCGTATTTTGGAGCAAAATTGCAGAAATTCCCCTAATTGTGGGGCAAAATGCAGAAATTCCCTATATGTTAGGGCAAACAGACAGAAATTCTCCTTATTTTGGGGCAAAACTCAGAAATTCCACTTATTTTGGGGCAAAATTCCAGAAATTTCCCTTATTTTGTGGCAAAATTGCAGAAATTTCCTTTACATTGCGGAAAAATTGCAGAAATTTCCCTTATTTTGGGGCAAAATTGCAGAAATTTCACTTATTTCATGGTAAAAAGGCAGAAATTTTCCTCATTTTGGGGCAAAAATGCAGAGATTCCAAATATTTTGTGGTAAAATTGCAAAAATTCCCCTTATTTTGAGGTAAAAAGGCAGAAATTCCCCTTATTTGGGGGCAAAAAGCAGAAATTTCCCTTATTCTGGGACAAAATTGCAGAAATTTCACTTATTTCAGGGTAATAAGTCAGAAATTTTCCTTATTTGGGGCAAAAAAGACAGAAATTCCTTTTGTTTTGGGGGAAAAAGTCAGAAATTCCACTTATTTAGAAACAAAAAAGCAGAAATTCCCCGTATTTTTGAGCAAAATTGCAGAAATTCCCCTAATTGTGGGACAAAAAGGCAGAAATTTGCTATATGTTGGGGCAAAAAGACAGAAATTCTTTTTATTTTGGGGCAAAACTCAGAAATTCCACTTATTTTGGGACAAAATTCCAGAAATTTCACTTATTTTGGGGCAAAATTGCAGAAATTTCACTTATTTTGGCAAAATTGCAGAAATTTCAATTATTTCAGAAAAAAAGCAGAAATTTTCTTATTTTGGTGCAAAAAGGCAGAAATTTCTTTTATTTTGGTACAAAATTGCAGAAATTTTTCTTATTTGGGGGCAAAAAGCAGAAATCCCCTATATTTTGGGGCAAAAATGCATAAATTCCTCTTATTTTGAGGTAAAAAGGCTGAAATTTCCCTTATTTGGGGGCAAAAAGACAGAAATTTTCCTTATTTTGAGGCAAAATTGCAGAAATTTCACTTATTTCAGGGTAATAAGTCAGAAATTTTTCTTACTTTGGGGCAAAAAACAGAAATTCCCTTTGTTTTGGGGGAAAAAGACAGAAATTCCACTTATTTAGAGGCAAAAAAGCAGAAATTCTTCTTTATTGGAGCAAAAATGAAGAAATTTATCTTTTTTTGTGGCAAAAGGTATACATTCCGCTTATTTTCGGGCTAAAAAGCAGAAATTCCCCGTATTTTGTATCAAAATTGCAGAAATTCCCCTTATTTTGGAGCAAAAATAAAGAAATTTCCCTTTTTTATGGTAAAAAGGTATGCATTCTTCTTATTTTCGGGCAAAAAGGCAGAAATTCCCCGTATTTTGGAGCAAAATTGCAGAAATTCCCCTAATTGTGGGGCAAAAAGGCAGAAATTCCCTATATGTTGGGGCAAAAAGACAGAAATTCTCCTTATTTTGGGGCAAAACTCAGAAATTCCACTTATTTTGGTGCAAAATTCCAGAAATTTCCCTTATTTTAGGGCAAAATTGCAGAAATTTCACTTATTTTGGGGCAAAATTGCAGAAATTTCACTTATTTCAGAAAAAAAGCAGAATTTATTTATTTTGGTGCAAAAAGGCAGAAATTTCTTTTATTTTGGTACAAAATTGCAGAAATTTTTCTTATTTTGGGGCAAAAAGGCAGAAATCTCCAATATTTTGTGGCAAAAATGCAGAAATTTCTCTTATTTTGAGGTAAAAAGGCTGAAATTCCCCTTATTTGGGGGCAAAAAGGCAGAAATTTCTCTTATTTTGAGGCAAAATTGCAGAAATTTCACTTATTTCAGGGTAATAAGTCAGAAATTTTCCTTATTTTGGGCAAAAAACACAGAAATTCCCTTTGTTTTGGGGGAAAAAGACAGAAATTCCACTTTTTTAGAGGCAAAAAAGCAGAAATTCCTTTTATTTTGGAGTAAAAATGAAGAAATTTCCATTTTTTGTGGCAAAATGTATACATTCTACTTATTTTTGGGCTAAAAAGCAGAAATTACCCGTATTTTGGAGCAAAATTGCAGAAATTCCCCTAATTGTGGGGCAAAAAGGCAGAAATTCCCTATATGTTGGGGAAAAAGACAGAAATTCTCCTTATTTTGGGGCAAAACTCAGAAATTCCACTTATTTTGGGGCAAAATTCCAGAAATTTCCCTTATTTTGTGGCAAAATTGCCGAAATTTCACTTATTTTGGGGCAAAATTGCGGAAATTTCACTTATTTCATGGTAAAAAGGCAGAAATTTTCCTCATTTTGGGGCAAAAAGGCAGAGATTCCAAATATTTTGTGGTAAAATTGCAAAAATTCCCCTTATTTTGAGGTAAAAAGGCAGAAATTCCCCTTATTTGGGGGCAAAAAGCAGAAATTTCCCTTATTCTGGGACAAAATTGCAGAAATTTCACTTATTTCAGGGTAATAAGTCAGAAATTTTCCTTATTTGGGGCAAAAAAGACAGAAATTCCTTTTGTTTTGAGGGAAAAAGTCAGAAATTCCACTTATTTAGAAGCAAAAAAGCAGAAATTCCCCTTATTTTGGAGCAAAAATGAAGAAATTTCCTTTTTTTGTGGCAAAAGGTATGCATTCTTCTTATTTTCAGGCTAAAAAGCAGAAATTCCCCGTATTTTGGAGCAAAATTGCAGAAATTCCCCTAATTGTGGGACAAAAAGGCAGAAATTCCCTATATGTTTGGGCAAAAAAACAGAAATTCTCCTTATTTTAGAGCAAAATTCAGAAATTTCACTTATTTTGACGCAAAATTGCAGAAATTTCACTTATTTCAGAAAAAAAGGCAGAAATTTTCTTAATTTGGGGCAAAAAGGCAGAAATTTCTCATATTTTGGGGCAAAAATGCAGAAAATCCCCTTATTTTGAGGTAAAAAGTCTAAAATTCCCCTTATTTGGTTGCAAAAAGCAGAAATTTCCCTTATTTTGGGGCAAAATTGCAGATATTTCATTTATTTCAGGGTAATAAGTCAGAAATTTTCTTTATTTTGGGGCAAAAAAGACACAAATTCTCTATGTTTTGGGGGAAAAAGACAGAAATTCCACTTATTTAGAGGCAAAAAACATAAATTCCCCTTATTTTGGAGCGAAAATGAAGAAATTTCCCTTTTTTATGGCAAAAAGGTATGCATTCTTCTTATTTTCGGGCAAAAAGACAGAAATTCCCCGTATTTTTTAGCAAAATTGCAGAAATTCCCCTAATTGTGGGGCAAAAAGGCAGAAATTCCCTATGTGTTGGGGCAAAAAGACAGAAATTCTACTTATTTTGGGGCAAAACTCAGAAATTCCACTTATTTTGGGGCAAAATTCCAAAAATTTCCCTTATTTTGGGGCAAAATTGCAGAAATTTCACTTATTTTGGGGCAAAATTGCAGAAATTTCACTTATTTCAGGGAAAAAAAGACAGAAATTTCTTTTATTTTGGTACAAAATTGCAGAAATTTTTTTTATTTTTGGCAAAAAGGCAGAAATTTCCCATATTTTGGGGCAAAAATGCAGAAATTCCCCTTATTTTGAGGTAAAAATGCTGAAATTCCCCTTATTTTGGGGCAAAAAGCAGACATTTCCCTTATTTTGGGCAAAAATTGAAGAAATTTCACTTATTTTGAGTCAAAAAGGCAGAAAATCCAATTATTTTGGGGTAAAAATGAAGAAATTCCCCTTGTTTTGAGGTAAAAAGGCTGAAATTCCCCTTTTTTGGAGGCAAAAAGGCAGAAATTTCCCGTATTTTGGGGCAAAATTGCAGAAATTCCTTTAATTTTGGGGCAAAAACGCAGAACTTCCCCTTATTTTGGGGTAAAACTGCAGAAATTTCACTTATTTCGCGGCAAAATGGCAGAAATTCACTTCATTTTCGGCGAAAAGGGAGAAAATTCCCGTATTTTGGAGCAAAATTGCAGAAATTCACCTAATTTTGGGGTAAAAGATGCAGTAATTTTCTTTATTTTAAGGCAAAAAGGCAGAAATTCCCCTTATTTTGTGGCAAAAATCAGAAATTCCCCTTATTTTAGAAAAAATTGCAGAAATTTCCTTTATTATGGGGAAAAATTGCAGAAATTTCTTTTATTGTAAGGCAAAATTGCAGAAATTTCATTTATTTCAGAGAAAAAAACAAAAATTTTTTTTATTTTAGGGCAAAATGCAGAAATTTCCATTATTTTGGGGATCAAAGACAGAAATTCACCTTCTTTTGGGGTAAAATTTCAAACATTTCTCATATTTCAGGGCAAAAAGGCAGAAATTCCCCTTATTTGGGGGTAAAAAGGCAGAAATTCTTCATATTTTGGGTTAAAATTGCAGAAATTTCCCTTGTTTGGGGGCAAAAAGGCAGAAAATCCCCTTAATTTTGAGCAAAAAGGCAGAAATTCCCCGTATTTTGGAGCAAAATTGCAGAAAATCCCCTAATGGTGGGGCAAAAAGGCAGAAATTCCCGATATGTTGGGGCAAAGAGACAGAAATTCTCCTTATTTTCGGGCAAAACTCAGAAATTCCATTTATTTTGGGGCAAAATTCCAGAAATTTCCCTTATTTTGGGGCAAAATTGCAGAAATTTCACTTATTTCAGGGCAAAATTCAAAAATTGCTTTTATTTTGGGGCAAAAAGACAGAAATTCCCTTTACTTTTGGGTAAAAAGGCAGAAATTTCACTTATTTTGAGGTAAGAAGGCAGAAATTCCTCTTATTTTGCAGCAAAAATGAAGAAATTTCCCTTTTTTGTGGCAAAAGGTATACATTCCCCTTATTTTCGGGCAAAAAAGCAGAAATTCCCCTTATTTTGGAGCACAATTGCAGAAAATCCCCTAATTGTGGGGCAAAAAGGCAGAAATTCCCATTATTTTGATGGCAAAAAGGCAGGAATTCACCCTATTTTGGGCTAAAATTGCAGAAATTTCACATATTTCAGGGCAAAAAGGCAGAAATTTCCCTTCATTTGGGGCAAAAATGAAGAAATTTCCCTTTTTTATGGCAAAAAGGTATGCATTCCCCTTATTTTCGGCAAAAAGGCAGAAATTCCCCGTATTTTGGAGCAAAATTTCAGAAATTCCCCTAATTGTGGGGCAAAAAGGCAGAAATTCTCTTTATTTTGGGGCAAAACTCAGAAATTCCACTTATTTTGGGGCAAAATTCCAGAAATTTCACTTATTTTGGGGCAAAATTGCAGAAATTTCACTTATTTCAGGTAAAAATGGCAGAAATTTTTCTTATTTTGGGGCAAAAGCAGAATTTCCTAATATTTTGTGGCAAAAATGCAGAAATTCCCCTTATTTTGAGGTAAAAAGGCTTAAATTCCCCTTATTTGGGGGCAAAAAGGCAGAAATTTTTCTTATTTTGGGGCAAAATTGCAGACATTTCACTTATTTCAGGGTAATAAGTCAGAAATTTTCCTTATTTTGGGGCAAAAAAGACAGAAATTCCCTTTGTTTTGGGGGGAAAATACAGAAATTCCACTTCTTTGAAGGCAAAAAGGCAGAAATTCCCCGTATTTTGGAGCAAAAATGAAGAAATTCCCCTAATTGTTGGGCAAAAAGGCAGAAATTCCCTATATGTTGGGGCAAAAAGACAGAAATTCTCTTATTTTGGGGCAAAACTCAGAAATTCCACTTATTTTGGGGCAAAATTGCAGGAATTTACCTTATTTTGGGGCAAAATTGCAGAAATTTCCCTTATTTGGGGCAAAATAGCAGAAATTTCACTTATTTTCAGGTAAAAAGGCTGAAATATCCTTTATTTTGGGGCAAAAAGGAAGAAATTCCCCTTATTTTGGGGCAAAATTGCCGAAATTTTCCTTATTTTGAAGCAAAAAGGCTGAAATTTTTATTTTGAGGTAAAATGCTGAAATTCCCCATATTTTGGGGAAAAAGGCAAAACTTCTTCTTATTTTGGGACAAAGAGGCACAAATTTCCCTTATTTTCGGGCAAAATTGCAGAAATTTCATTTATTTCAGGGCAAAAAGTCAGAAATTCCTTTTATTTTGGGGCAAAGAGCAGAAATTTCTTTTATTATGGTACAAAATTGAAGACATTTTTCTTATTATGAAACAAAAAGGCAGAAAATTCCCCTTATTTTGAGGCAAAAAGCAGAAATTATTCTTATTTTGAGGTAAAATGCAGAAATTCTTTTTATTTTGGGGCTAAAAGGCAGAAATTCCCCGTATTTTGAAGCAAAATTGCAGAAATTCTCATAATTTTCGGGCAAAAAGACAGAAATTCCCCTTATTTTGGGGCAAAAATACAGAAAATCTCCTTTATCGGGAGCAAACAGTCAGAAATTCCCCTTATTTTGGGGCAAAATTGCAGAAATTTCGTTTACATTGGGGCAAAATTGCAGAAATTTCCCTTATTTTGGGGCAAATTTGCAGAAATTTCCCTTATTTTGGGGCAAAATTGCAGAAATTTCCCTTATTTTGGGGCAAAATTGCAGAAATTTCACTTATTTCAGGGAAAAAAGGCAGAAATTTTTTTGGGGGGGCAAAAAGGCAGAAATTTCTTTTATTTTGGTACAAAATTGCAGAAATTTTTCTTATTTTGGGGCAAAAAGTCAGAAATTCCCCATATTTTGGGGCAAAAAGGCAGAAATTCCCCTTATTTTTAGGTAAAAAGGCTGAAATTCCCCTTATTATGGGGCAAAAAGACAGAAATTTCGTTTATTTTGGGGAAAAGGCAGAAATTGCACTTATTTTGAGTCAAAAAGGTGGAAAATCCCCTTATTTTGGGGCAAAAATGAAGAAATTTGCTTTTTTTATGGCAAAAAGGTATACATTCCCTTTATTTTCGGGCAAAAAGGCAGAAATTACCCGTATTTTGGAGCAAAATTGCAGAAATTCCTCTAATTTTTGGGCAAAAAGGCAGAAATTCCCTTTATTTTTGGGTAAAACTGCAGAAATTTCACTTATTTTACGGCAAAATGTCAGAAATTCCCCTTATTTTCGGCAAAAAAAACAGAAAATCTCCTTATTTTAGGGCAAAATTGCAGAAATTTCCCTTATTTGGGGGCAAAAACAGAAATTCCCCTTCTTTTGAGGCAAAATTGCAGAAATTTCCCTTATTATGGGGAAAAATTGCAGAAATTTCCCTTATTTTAGGACAAAATTGCAGAAATTTCATTATTTCAGAGAAAAAATGCAAAAATTTTTCTTATTTTGGGGCAAAAAGGCAGAAATTCCAATTAATTTGGGGCAAAAAGGCAGAAATTCACCTTATTTTGGGTTAAAATATCAGAAATTTCACATATTTCAGGGCAAAATGGCAGAAATTCCCCTTATTTGGGGGCAATAAGGCAGAAATTTCCCTTCTTTTGGGATAAAATTGCAGAAATTTCCCTTATTTGTGGGCAAAAAGGCAGAAAATCCACTTAATTTCGGGTAAAAAGGCAGAAATTCCTCGTATTTTGAAGCAAAATTGCAGAAACTCCCCTAATTTTGGGGCAAAAAGGCAGAAATTCCCTTTATTTTGGGGCAAAAATAGAGAATTTCTCCTTATTTTGGTGCAAAAATCAGAAATTTCCCTTATTTTTGGGCAAAATTATAGAAATTTCTTTTATTTTGTTACAGACTTGCAGAAATTTTTCTTATTTTGTGGCAAAAAGGCTAAAATTCTACTTATTTTGAGGTAAAATCCTGAAATTCCACATATTTTGGGGCAAAAAGGCAGAAATTCCCCTCATTTGGGGGCAAAAAGGCACATATTTCCCTTATTTTCGGGCATAATTGCAGGAATTTCATTTATTTCAGGGCAAAAAGTCAGAAATTCCTTTTATTTTGGGGCAAAAAGCAGAAATTTCTTTTATTATGGTACAAAATTGAAGAAATTTTTCGTATTTTGAAACAAAAAGGCAGAAAGTTCCCCTTATTTTGAGGCAAAAGGCAGAAATTATTCTTATTTTGAGGTAAAATGCAGAAATTCTTTTTATTTTGGGGCTAAAAGGCAGAAATTCCTCGTATTTTGAAGCAAAATTGCAGAAATTCTCATAATTTTCGGGCAAAAAGGCAGAAATTCTCCCTATTTTGGGGCAAAAAGACACAAAATCTCCTTTTTCGGGAGCAAACAGTCAGAAATTCCCCTTATTTTGGGGCAAAATTGCAGAAATTTCCTTTACATTGGGGCAATATTGCAGAAATTTCCCTTATTTTGAGGCAAAATTGCAGAAATTTCACTTATTTCTGGGAAAAAAGGCGGAAATTTTTTTTGCGGGGAAAAAAGGCAGAAATTTTTTTTATTTTGGTACAAAATTGCAGAAATTTTTATTATTTTGGGGCAAAGAGTCAGAAATTCCCCATATTTTGGTGCAAAAAGGCTGAAATTCCCCTTATGTTGAGGTAAAATCCTGAAATTCCCCATATTTTGGGGCAAAAAGGCAGAAATTCCCCTCATTTGGGGGCAAAAAGGCACAAATTTCCCTTATTTTCAGGCATAATTGCAGGAATTTCATTTATTTCAGGGCAAAAAGTCAGAAATTCCTTTTATTTTGGGGCAAAAAGCAGAAATTTCTTTTATTTTGATACAAAATTGTAGAAATTTTCCTTATTTTGGAACAAAAAGGCAAAAATTACCCATATTTTGGGGAAAAAGGCAGAAATTCTTCTTATTTTGAGGTAAAAAGGCTGAAATTCCCGTTATTTTGGGGCAAAAAGGCAGAAATTCTCTTTACTTTGTGGCAAAAAGGCAGAAATTCCCGTTAATTGGGGCAGAAAAGCAGAAATTTTCCTTATTTAAGGGCAATAGGGCAGAAATTCCCTATATTTTGTGGCAAAAAAGCAGAAATTCCCGTTATTTAGAGGTAAAATGATGAAATTCCCCTTATTTTCGGCAAAAAGGCAGAAATTCCTATTATTTTGGGGCAAAATTGCAGAAATTTCAATTATTTCAGGGCAAAAAGTCAGAAATTTGCCTTATTTTGGGGCAAAAAGCAGAAATTCCCCTAATTTTGGGGCCAAAAACAGAAATTCCCCTTATTTTGGGGTAAAATTGCAGAAATTTCAAATATTTCAGGGCAAAAAGGCAGAAATTCCACTTTATTTCGGACAATAACGCAGAAATTCCTTGTATTTTAAAGCTAAATTTCAGAAATTCCCCTTATATTGGTGCAAAAATGCAGAAATTCCTTTTATTTTTGTGCAATAAGGCAGATTTCCCCGTATTTTGAAGCAAAATTGCACATATTCCCCTAATTTTGAGGGAAAATGCAGAAATTCACATTATTTTGGAACAAAAAGACAGAAATTCTCCTTATTTCAGTACAAGAAGTCAGAAATTCCCCTTATTTTGGGGCAAAATTGCAGAAATTTCACTTATTTCAGAGAAAAAGCACAGAAATTTCTCTTATTTTGGGGAAAAAGGCAGAAATTTCTTTTATTTTGGTACAAAATTGCAGAAATTTTCTTTATTTTGGGGAAAATGCAGAAATTCCCCATATTTTTGGGCAAAAAGGCAGAGAAACCCTTATTTTGAGGCAAAAAGACAGAAATTCCCTTTCTTTTGTGGCAAAAAGGCAGAAATTTCCCTTATTTTGGGGCAAAATTGCAGAAATTTCACCTATTTCAGGGAAATATTCAAAAATTCCTTTTATTTTGGAACAAAAAGAGAGAAATTCCGTTTATTTTTGGGTAAAAAGGCAGAAATTTCAGTTATTTTGAGGTAAGAAGGCAGAAATGCCTCTTATTTTGCAACAAAAATAAAGAAATTTCCCTTTTTTGTGGCAAAAGGTATACATTCCCCTTATTTTTGGGCAAAAAGGCAGAAATTCCCCGTATTTTGGAGCACAATTGCAGAAAATCCCCAAATTGTGGGGCAAAAAGGCAGAAATTCCCTATATGTTGGGGCAAAAAGACAAAAATTCTCCTTATTTTGGGGCAGAACTCAGAAATTCCACTTATTTTGGGGCAAAATTCCAGAAATTTCCCTTATTTTGGGGCAAAATTGCAGAAATTTCACTTATTTTGGGGCAAAATTGCAGAAATTTCCCTTATTTCAGGTAAAAATGGCAGAAATTTTTCTTATTTTGGGGCAAAAAGGCAGAAATTCCTAATATTTTGTGGCAAAAATGCAGAAATTCCCCTTATTTTGAGGTAAAAAGGCTGAAATTCCCCTTATTTGGGTGCAAAAAGGCAGAAATTTTTCTTATTTTGGGGCAAAATTGCAGACATTTCACTTATTTCAGGGTAATAAGTCAGAAATTTTCCTTATTTTGGGGCAAAAAAGACAGAAATTCCCCTAATTGTGGGGCAAAAAGGCAGAAATTCCCTATATGTTGGGGCAAAAAGACAGAAATTCTCCTTATTTTGGGGCGAAACTCAAAAATTCCACTTATTTTGGGGCAAAATTGCAGGAATTTACCTTATTTTGGGGCAAAATTGCAGAAATTTTCCTTATTTGAGGCAAAATTGCAGAAATTTCACTTATTTTCAGGTAAAAAGACTGAAATATCATTTATTTTGGGGCAAAAAGGAAGAAATTCCCCTTATTTTGGGGCAAAATTGCAGAAATTTTTCTTATTTTGGGGCAAAAAGGCTGAAATTCTTCTTATTTTGAGGTAAAATGCTGAAATTCCCCATATTTTGGGGCAAAAGGCAAAAATTCTTCTTATTTTGGGGCAAAAAGGCACAAATTTCCCTTATTTTCGGGCAAAATTGCAGAAATTTCATTTATTTCAGGGCAAAAATTCAGAAATTCCTTTTATTTTGGGGCAAAGAGCAGAAATTTCTTTTATTATGGTACAAAATTGAAGAAATTTTTCTTATTTTGAAACAAAAAGGCAGAAAATTCCCCTTATTTTGAGGCAAAAGGCAGAAACTATTCTTATTTTGTGGTAAAATGCAGAAATTCCCTTTATTTTGGGGCTAGAAAGCAGAAATTCCCCGTATTTTGAAGCAAAATTGCAGAAATTCTCATAATTTTCGGGCAAAAGGCAAAAATTCTCCTTATTTTGGGGCAAAAAGACAGAAAATCTCCTTTTTTGGGAGCAAACAGTCAGAAATTTTCCTTATTTTGGGGCAAAATTGCAGAAATTTCCTTTACATTGGGGCAAAATTGCAGAAATTTCCATATTTTGGGGCAAAATTGCAGAAATTTCACTTATTTCAGGGAAAAAAGGCGAAATTTTTTTTTGGGGGGCAAAAAGGCAGAAATTTTTTTTATTTTGGTACAAAATTGCAGAAATTTTTCTTATTTTGGGGCAAAAAGTCAGAAATTCCTCATATTTTGGGGCAAAAAGGCAGAAATTCCCCTTATTTTGAGGTAAAAAGGCTGTAATTCCCCTTATTTTGGGGCAAAAAGACAGAAATTTTGTTTATTTTGGGGAAAAGGCAGAAATTGCACTTATTTTGAGTCAAAAAGGTGGAAAATCCCCTTATTTTGGGGCAAAAATGAAGAAATTTGCTTTTTTTATGGCAAAAAGGTATACATTCCCTTTATTTTTGGGCAAAATGGCACAAATTCCCCGTATTTTGGAGCAACATTGCAGAAATTCCCCTAATTTTTGGGCAAAAAGGCAGAAATTCCCTATATGTTGGGGCAAAAAGACAGAAATTCTCATTATTTTGGGGCAAAACTCAGAAATTCCACTTATTTTGGCGCAAAATTCCAGAAATTTCCCTTATTTTGAGGCAAAATTGCAGAAATTTCACTTATTTTGGGGCTAAATTGCAAAAATTTCACTTACGTCAGAAAAAAAAGCAGAAATTTTCTTATTTTGGTGCAAAAAGGCAGAAATTTCTAATATTTTGGTACAAAATTGCAGAAATTTTTCTTATTTTAGGGCAAAAAGGCAGAAATTCTCCTTATTTTAGGGCAAAAAGGCAGAAATTCTTCTTATTTTAGGGCAAAATTGCAGAAATTTTCCTTATTTGGGGGCAAAAAACAGAAATTCCCCTTATTTTGGGGCAAAATTGCAGAAATTTCCCTTATTATGGGGAAAAATTGCAGAAATTTCCCTTATTTTAGGGCAAAATTGCAGAAATTTCACTTATTTCAGAGAAAAAAAGCAAAATTTTTCTTATTTTGGGGCAAAAAGGCAGAAATTCCCATTATTTTGGGGCAAAAAGGCAGAAATTCATATTATTTTGGGGTAAAATTGCAGAAATTTCACATATTTCAGGGCAAAAAGACAGAAATTCCCCTTATTTTAAGGCAGAAAGGCAGAAATTCCCCTTATTTTGGAATAAAGTTGCAGAAATTTTTTTTTCTTTAGGGGCAAAAAGGCAGAAAATCCACTTAATTTCGGGTAAAAAAGCAGAAATTCCTCTTATTTTGGAGCAAAATTGCAGAAACTCCCCTAATTTTGGGGCATAAAGGCAGAAATTCCCTTTATTTTGGGGCAAAAATAGAGAAATTCTCATTATTTTGGGGCAAAAATCAGAAATTTCCCTTATTTCGGGTCATAATTTTAGAAATTTCTTTTATATTGTTACAGACTTGCAGAAATTTTTCTTATTTTGTGGCAAAAAGGCAGAAATTTCCCATATTTTGGTGCAAAAAGCCTAAAATTTCCTTTATTATGAGGTAAAATCCTGAAATTCCCCATATTTTGGGGCAAAAAGGCAGAAATTCCCCTCATTTGGAGGCAAAAATACACAAATTTCCCTTATTTTCGGGCATAATTGCAGGAATTTCATTTATTTCAGGGCAAAAAGTCAGAAATTCCTTTTATTTTGGGGCAAAAAGCAGAAATTTCTTTTATTTTGATACAAAATTGTAGAAATTTTCCTTATTTTGGAACAAAAAGGCAAAAATTACCCATATTTTGGGGAAAAAGGCAGAAATTCCCCTTATTTTGAGGTAAAAAGGCTGAAATTCCCGTTATTTTGGGGTAAAAAGGCAGAAATTCCCTTCACTTTGTGGCAAAAAGGCAGAAATTCCCGTTAATTGGGGCAGAAAAGCAGAAATTTTCCTTATTTAAGGGCAATAGGGCAGATATTCCCCATATTTTGTGGCAAAAAGGCAGAAATTCCCCTTATTTGGAGGTAAAATGATGAAATTCCCCTTTTTTTCGGCAAAAAGGCAGAAATTCCTATTATTTTGGGGCAAAATTGCAGAAATTTCCTTTATTTTGGGGCAAAATTGCAGAAATTTCCCTTATTTTGGGGCAAAATTGCAGAAATTTCACTTATTTCAGGGAAAAAGCACAGAAATTTCTCTTATTTTGGGGCAAAAAGGCAGAAATTTCTTTTATTTTGGTACAAAATTGCAGAAATTTTCTTTATTTTGGGGCAAAAATGAAGAAATTCCCCATATTTTGGGGCAAAAAGGAAGAGATTCCCCTTATCATGAGGTAAAATGCTGAAATATCCCTTATTTTGGGGCAAAAAGACAGAAATTACCTTTATTTTATTTCAAAAAAACAAAAATTTCCCTTATTTTGGGGCAAAATTGCAGAAATTTCACTTATTTCAGGGCAAAATTCAAAAATTCCTTTTATTTTTGGGCAAAAAGAGAAATTTTGTTTATTTTTGTGTAAAAAGGCAGAAATTTCACTTATTGTGAGGTAAGAAGGCAGAAATTCCTCTTATTTTGGGGCAAAAATGAAGAAATTTCCCTTTTTTTGTGGCAAAAGGTATATATTCTCCTTATTTTCGAGCAAAAAAGCAGAAATATCCCGTTTTTTGGAGCACAATTGCAGAAAATCCCCTAATTGTGGGGCAAAAAGGCAGAAATTCCCTATATGTTGGGGCAAAAAGACAGAAATTCTCCTTATTTTGGGGCAAAACTCAGAAATTCCACTTATTTTGGGGCAAAATTCCAGAAATTTCCCTTATTTTGGGGCAAATTTGCAGAAATTTCACTTATTTTGGGGCAAAATTGCAGAAATTTCACTTATTTCAGATAAAAAAAAGGCAGAAATTTTTCTTATTTTGGGGCAAAAAGGCAGAAATTCCTAATATTTTGTGGCAAAAATGCAGAAATTCTCTTTATTTTGAGGTAAAAAGGCTAAATTCCCCTTATTTGGGGGCAAAAATGCAGAAATTTCCCTTATTTTGGGGCAAAATTGCAGAAATTTCACTTATTTCAGGGCAAAATTCAAAAATTCCTTTTATTTTGGGGCTAAAAGTCAGAAATTCCGTTTATTTTTGGGTAAAAAGGCAGAAATTTCACTTATTTTGAGGTAAGAAGGCAGAAATTCCTCTTATTTTGGGGCAAAAATGAAGAAATTTCCCTCTTTTGTGGCACAAGTTATACATTCCCCTTATTTTCGGGCAAAAAAGCAGAAATTCCCCGTATTTAGGAGCAAGATTGCAGAAAATCCCCTAATTGTGGGGCAAAAATGCAGAAATTCCCTATATGTTGGGGCAAAAAGACAGAAATTCTCTTTATTTTGGGGCAAAACTCAGAAATTCCACTTATTTTGGGGCAAAATTCTAGAAATTTCCCTTATTTTGGGGCAAAATTGCAGAAATTTTACTTATTTTGGGGCAAAATTGCAGAAATTTCACTTATTTCAAGTAAAAATGGCAGAAATTTTTCTTATTTTGGGGCAAAAAGGCAGAAATTCCAATTAATTTGGGGCAAAAAGGCAGAAATTCACCTTATTTTGGGTTAAAATATCAGAAATTTCACATATTTCAGGGCAAAATGGCAGAAATTCCCCTTATTTGGGGGCAATAAGGCAGAAATTTCCCTTCTTTTGGGATAAAATTGCAGAAATTTCCCTTATTTGTGGGCAAAAAGGCAGAAAATCCACTTAATTTCGGGTAAAAAGGCAGAAATTCCTCGTATTTTGAAGCAAAATTGCAGAAACTCCCCTAATTTTGGGGCAAAAAGGCAGAAATTCCCTTTATTTTGGGGCAAAAATAGAGAATTTCTCCTTATTTTGGTGCAAAAATCAGAAATTTCCCTTATTTTTGGGCAAAATTATAGAAATTTCTTTTATTTTGTTACAGACTTGCAGAAATTTTTCTTATTTTGTGGCAAAAAGGCTAAAATTCTACTTATTTTGAGGTAAAATCCTGAAATTCCACATATTTTGGGGCAAAAAGGCAGAAATTCCCCTCATTTGGGGGCAAAAAGGCACATATTTCCCTTATTTTCGGGCATAATTGCAGGAATTTCATTTATTTCAGGGCAAAAAGTCAGAAATTCCTTTTATTTTGGGGCAAAAAGCAGAAATTTCTTTTATTATGGTACAAAATTGAAGAAATTTTTCGTATTTTGAAACAAAAAGGCAGAAAGTTCCCCTTATTTTGAGGCAAAAGGCAGAAATTATTCTTATTTTGAGGTAAAATGCAGAAATTCTTTTTATTTTGGGGCTAAAAGGCAGAAATTCCTCGTATTTTGAAGCAAAATTGCAGAAATTCTCATAATTTTCGGGCAAAAAGGCAGAAATTCTCCCTATTTTGGGGCAAAAAGACACAAAATCTCCTTTTTCGGGAGCAAACAGTCAGAAATTCCCCTTATTTTGGGGCAAAATTGCAGAAATTTCCTTTACATTGGGGCAATATTGCAGAAATTTCCCTTATTTTGAGGCAAAATTGCAGAAATTTCACTTATTTCTGGGAAAAAAGGCGGAAATTTTTTTTGCGGGGAAAAAAGGCAGAAATTTTTTTTATTTTGGTACAAAATTGCAGAAATTTTTATTATTTTGGGGCAAAGAGTCAGAAATTCCCCATATTTTGGTGCAAAAAGGCTGAAATTCCCCTTATGTTGAGGTAAAATCCTGAAATTCCCCATATTTTGGGGCAAAAAGGCAGAAATTCCCCTCATTTGGGGGCAAAAAGGCACAAATTTCCCTTATTTTCAGGCATAATTGCAGGAATTTCATTTATTTCAGGGCAAAAAGTCAGAAATTCCTTTTATTTTGGGGCAAAAAGCAGAAATTTCTTTTATTTTGATACAAAATTGTAGAAATTTTCCTTATTTTGGAACAAAAAGGCAAAAATTACCCATATTTTGGGGAAAAAGGCAGAAATTCTTCTTATTTTGAGGTAAAAAGGCTGAAATTCCCGTTATTTTGGGGCAAAAAGGCAGAAATTCTCTTTACTTTGTGGCAAAAAGGCAGAAATTCCCGTTAATTGGGGCAGAAAAGCAGAAATTTTCCTTATTTAAGGGCAATAGGGCAGAAATTCCCTATATTTTGTGGCAAAAAAGCAGAAATTCCCGTTATTTAGAGGTAAAATGATGAAATTCCCCTTATTTTCGGCAAAAAGGCAGAAATTCCTATTATTTTGGGGCAAAATTGCAGAAATTTCAATTATTTCAGGGCAAAAAGTCAGAAATTTGCCTTATTTTGGGGCAAAAAGCAGAAATTCCCCTAATTTTGGGGCCAAAAACAGAAATTCCCCTTATTTTGGGGTAAAATTGCAGAAATTTCAAATATTTCAGGGCAAAAAGGCAGAAATTCCACTTTATTTCGGACAATAACGCAGAAATTCCTTGTATTTTAAAGCTAAATTTCAGAAATTCCCCTTATATTGGTGCAAAAATGCAGAAATTCCTTTTATTTTTGTGCAATAAGGCAGATTTCCCCGTATTTTGAAGCAAAATTGCACATATTCCCCTAATTTTGAGGGAAAATGCAGAAATTCACATTATTTTGGAACAAAAAGACAGAAATTCTCCTTATTTCAGTACAAGAAGTCAGAAATTCCCCTTATTTTGGGGCAAAATTGCAGAAATTTCACTTATTTCAGAGAAAAAGCACAGAAATTTCTCTTATTTTGGGGAAAAAGGCAGAAATTTCTTTTATTTTGGTACAAAATTGCAGAAATTTTCTTTATTTTGGGGAAAATGCAGAAATTCCCCATATTTTTGGGCAAAAAGGCAGAGAAACCCTTATTTTGAGGCAAAAAGACAGAAATTCCCTTTCTTTTGTGGCAAAAAGGCAGAAATTTCCCTTATTTTGGGGCAAAATTGCAGAAATTTCACCTATTTCAGGGAAATATTCAAAAATTCCTTTTATTTTGGAACAAAAAGAGAGAAATTCCGTTTATTTTTGGGTAAAAAGGCAGAAATTTCAGTTATTTTGAGGTAAGAAGGCAGAAATGCCTCTTATTTTGCAACAAAAATAAAGAAATTTCCCTTTTTTGTGGCAAAAGGTATACATTCCCCTTATTTTTGGGCAAAAAGGCAGAAATTCCCCGTATTTTGGAGCACAATTGCAGAAAATCCCCAAATTGTGGGGCAAAAAGGCAGAAATTCCCTATATGTTGGGGCAAAAAGACAAAAATTCTCCTTATTTTGGGGCAGAACTCAGAAATTCCACTTATTTTGGGGCAAAATTCCAGAAATTTCCCTTATTTTGGGGCAAAATTGCAGAAATTTCACTTATTTTGGGGCAAAATTGCAGAAATTTCCCTTATTTCAGGTAAAAATGGCAGAAATTTTTCTTATTTTGGGGCAAAAAGGCAGAAATTCCTAATATTTTGTGGCAAAAATGCAGAAATTCCCCTTATTTTGAGGTAAAAAGGCTGAAATTCCCCTTATTTGGGTGCAAAAAGGCAGAAATTTTTCTTATTTTGGGGCAAAATTGCAGACATTTCACTTATTTCAGGGTAATAAGTCAGAAATTTTCCTTATTTTGGGGCAAAAAAGACAGAAATTCCCCTAATTGTGGGGCAAAAAGGCAGAAATTCCCTATATGTTGGGGCAAAAAGACAGAAATTCTCCTTATTTTGGGGCGAAACTCAAAAATTCCACTTATTTTGGGGCAAAATTGCAGGAATTTACCTTATTTTGGGGCAAAATTGCAGAAATTTTCCTTATTTGAGGCAAAATTGCAGAAATTTCACTTATTTTCAGGTAAAAAGACTGAAATATCATTTATTTTGGGGCAAAAAGGAAGAAATTCCCCTTATTTTGGGGCAAAATTGCAGAAATTTTTCTTATTTTGGGGCAAAAAGGCTGAAATTCTTCTTATTTTGAGGTAAAATGCTGAAATTCCCCATATTTTGGGGCAAAAGGCAAAAATTCTTCTTATTTTGGGGCAAAAAGGCACAAATTTCCCTTATTTTCGGGCAAAATTGCAGAAATTTCATTTATTTCAGGGCAAAAATTCAGAAATTCCTTTTATTTTGGGGCAAAGAGCAGAAATTTCTTTTATTATGGTACAAAATTGAAGAAATTTTTCTTATTTTGAAACAAAAAGGCAGAAAATTCCCCTTATTTTGAGGCAAAAGGCAGAAACTATTCTTATTTTGTGGTAAAATGCAGAAATTCCCTTTATTTTGGGGCTAGAAAGCAGAAATTCCCCGTATTTTGAAGCAAAATTGCAGAAATTCTCATAATTTTCGGGCAAAAGGCAAAAATTCTCCTTATTTTGGGGCAAAAAGACAGAAAATCTCCTTTTTTGGGAGCAAACAGTCAGAAATTTTCCTTATTTTGGGGCAAAATTGCAGAAATTTCCTTTACATTGGGGCAAAATTGCAGAAATTTCCATATTTTGGGGCAAAATTGCAGAAATTTCACTTATTTCAGGGAAAAAAGGCGAAATTTTTTTTTGGGGGGCAAAAAGGCAGAAATTTTTTTTATTTTGGTACAAAATTGCAGAAATTTTTCTTATTTTGGGGCAAAAAGTCAGAAATTCCTCATATTTTGGGGCAAAAAGGCAGAAATTCCCCTTATTTTGAGGTAAAAAGGCTGTAATTCCCCTTATTTTGGGGCAAAAAGACAGAAATTTTGTTTATTTTGGGGAAAAGGCAGAAATTGCACTTATTTTGAGTCAAAAAGGTGGAAAATCCCCTTATTTTGGGGCAAAAATGAAGAAATTTGCTTTTTTTATGGCAAAAAGGTATACATTCCCTTTATTTTTGGGCAAAATGGCACAAATTCCCCGTATTTTGGAGCAACATTGCAGAAATTCCCCTAATTTTTGGGCAAAAAGGCAGAAATTCCCTATATGTTGGGGCAAAAAGACAGAAATTCTCATTATTTTGGGGCAAAACTCAGAAATTCCACTTATTTTGGCGCAAAATTCCAGAAATTTCCCTTATTTTGAGGCAAAATTGCAGAAATTTCACTTATTTTGGGGCTAAATTGCAAAAATTTCACTTACGTCAGAAAAAAAAGCAGAAATTTTCTTATTTTGGTGCAAAAAGGCAGAAATTTCTAATATTTTGGTACAAAATTGCAGAAATTTTTCTTATTTTAGGGCAAAAAGGCAGAAATTCTCCTTATTTTAGGGCAAAAAGGCAGAAATTCTTCTTATTTTAGGGCAAAATTGCAGAAATTTTCCTTATTTGGGGGCAAAAAACAGAAATTCCCCTTATTTTGGGGCAAAATTGCAGAAATTTCCCTTATTATGGGGAAAAATTGCAGAAATTTCCCTTATTTTAGGGCAAAATTGCAGAAATTTCACTTATTTCAGAGAAAAAAAGCAAAATTTTTCTTATTTTGGGGCAAAAAGGCAGAAATTCCCATTATTTTGGGGCAAAAAGGCAGAAATTCATATTATTTTGGGGTAAAATTGCAGAAATTTCACATATTTCAGGGCAAAAAGACAGAAATTCCCCTTATTTTAAGGCAGAAAGGCAGAAATTCCCCTTATTTTGGAATAAAGTTGCAGAAATTTTTTTTTCTTTAGGGGCAAAAAGGCAGAAAATCCACTTAATTTCGGGTAAAAAAGCAGAAATTCCTCTTATTTTGGAGCAAAATTGCAGAAACTCCCCTAATTTTGGGGCATAAAGGCAGAAATTCCCTTTATTTTGGGGCAAAAATAGAGAAATTCTCATTATTTTGGGGCAAAAATCAGAAATTTCCCTTATTTCGGGTCATAATTTTAGAAATTTCTTTTATATTGTTACAGACTTGCAGAAATTTTTCTTATTTTGTGGCAAAAAGGCAGAAATTTCCCATATTTTGGTGCAAAAAGCCTAAAATTTCCTTTATTATGAGGTAAAATCCTGAAATTCCCCATATTTTGGGGCAAAAAGGCAGAAATTCCCCTCATTTGGAGGCAAAAATACACAAATTTCCCTTATTTTCGGGCATAATTGCAGGAATTTCATTTATTTCAGGGCAAAAAGTCAGAAATTCCTTTTATTTTGGGGCAAAAAGCAGAAATTTCTTTTATTTTGATACAAAATTGTAGAAATTTTCCTTATTTTGGAACAAAAAGGCAAAAATTACCCATATTTTGGGGAAAAAGGCAGAAATTCCCCTTATTTTGAGGTAAAAAGGCTGAAATTCCCGTTATTTTGGGGTAAAAAGGCAGAAATTCCCTTCACTTTGTGGCAAAAAGGCAGAAATTCCCGTTAATTGGGGCAGAAAAGCAGAAATTTTCCTTATTTAAGGGCAATAGGGCAGATATTCCCCATATTTTGTGGCAAAAAGGCAGAAATTCCCCTTATTTGGAGGTAAAATGATGAAATTCCCCTTTTTTTCGGCAAAAAGGCAGAAATTCCTATTATTTTGGGGCAAAATTGCAGAAATTTCCTTTATTTTGGGGCAAAATTGCAGAAATTTCCCTTATTTTGGGGCAAAATTGCAGAAATTTCACTTATTTCAGGGAAAAAGCACAGAAATTTCTCTTATTTTGGGGCAAAAAGGCAGAAATTTCTTTTATTTTGGTACAAAATTGCAGAAATTTTCTTTATTTTGGGGCAAAAATGAAGAAATTCCCCATATTTTGGGG
Source organism: Micromys minutus (assembly GCF_963924665.1). Taxonomy (NCBI): domain Eukaryota; kingdom Metazoa; phylum Chordata; class Mammalia; order Rodentia; family Muridae; genus Micromys; species Micromys minutus. The sequence continues at coordinate 1,959,680 of NW_027667812.1, read as the reverse complement.
CAAAAAGGAAGAGATTCCCCTTATCATGAGGTAAAATGCTGAAATATCCCTTATTTTGGGGCAAAAAGACAGAAATTACCTTTATTTTATTTCAAAAAAACAAAAATTTCCCTTATTTTGGGGCAAAATTGCAGAAATTTCACTTATTTCAGGGCAAAATTCAAAAATTCCTTTTATTTTTGGGCAAAAAGAGAAATTTTGTTTATTTTTGTGTAAAAAGGCAGAAATTTCACTTATTGTGAGGTAAGAAGGCAGAAATTCCTCTTATTTTGGGGCAAAAATGAAGAAATTTCCCTTTTTTTGTGGCAAAAGGTATATATTCTCCTTATTTTCGAGCAAAAAAGCAGAAATATCCCGTTTTTTGGAGCACAATTGCAGAAAATCCCCTAATTGTGGGGCAAAAAGGCAGAAATTCCCTATATGTTGGGGCAAAAAGACAGAAATTCTCCTTATTTTGGGGCAAAACTCAGAAATTCCACTTATTTTGGGGCAAAATTCCAGAAATTTCCCTTATTTTGGGGCAAATTTGCAGAAATTTCACTTATTTTGGGGCAAAATTGCAGAAATTTCACTTATTTCAGATAAAAAAAAGGCAGAAATTTTTCTTATTTTGGGGCAAAAAGGCAGAAATTCCTAATATTTTGTGGCAAAAATGCAGAAATTCTCTTTATTTTGAGGTAAAAAGGCTAAATTCCCCTTATTTGGGGGCAAAAATGCAGAAATTTCCCTTATTTTGGGGCAAAATTGCAGAAATTTCACTTATTTCAGGGCAAAATTCAAAAATTCCTTTTATTTTGGGGCTAAAAGTCAGAAATTCCGTTTATTTTTGGGTAAAAAGGCAGAAATTTCACTTATTTTGAGGTAAGAAGGCAGAAATTCCTCTTATTTTGGGGCAAAAATGAAGAAATTTCCCTCTTTTGTGGCACAAGTTATACATTCCCCTTATTTTCGGGCAAAAAAGCAGAAATTCCCCGTATTTAGGAGCAAGATTGCAGAAAATCCCCTAATTGTGGGGCAAAAATGCAGAAATTCCCTATATGTTGGGGCAAAAAGACAGAAATTCTCTTTATTTTGGGGCAAAACTCAGAAATTCCACTTATTTTGGGGCAAAATTCTAGAAATTTCCCTTATTTTGGGGCAAAATTGCAGAAATTTTACTTATTTTGGGGCAAAATTGCAGAAATTTCACTTATTTCAAGTAAAAATGGCAGAAATTTTTCTTATTTTGGGGCAAAAAGGCAGAAATTCCTAATATTTTGTGGCAAAAATGCAGAAATTCCCTTTATTTTGAGGTAAAAAGGCTGAAATTCCCCTTATTTGGGGGCAAAAAGGCAGAAATTTCCCTTATTTTGGGGCAAAATTGCAGAAATTTCACTTATTTCAGGGCAAAATTCAAAAATTCCTTTTATTTTGGGGCTAAAAGTCAGAAATTCCGTTTATTTTTGGGTAAAAAGGCAGAAATTTCACTTATTTTGAGGTAAGAAGTCAGAAATTCCTCTTATTTTGGGGCAAAAATGAAGAAATTTCCCTTTTTTGTGGCAAAAGGTATATATTCCCCTTATTTTCGGGCAAAAAAGCAGAAATATCCCGTTTTTTGGAGCACAATTGCAGAAAATCCCCTAATTGTGGGGCAAAAAGGCAGAAATTCCCTATATGTTGGGGCAAAAAGACAGAAATTCTCCTTATTTTGGGGCAAAACTCAGAAATTCCACTTATTTTGGGGCAAAATTCCAGAAATTTCCCTTATTTTGGGGCAAAATTGCAGAAATTTTACTTATTTTGGGGCAAAATTGCAGAAATTTCACTTATTTCAGGTAAAAATGGCAGAAATTTTTCTTATTTTGGGGCAAAAAGGCAGAAATTCCTAATATTTTGTGGCAAAAATGCAGAAATTCCCCTTATTTTGAGGTAAAAAGGCTGAAATTCCCCTTATTTGGGGGCAAAAAGGCAGAAATTTCCTTTATTTTGGGGCAAAATTGCAAACATTTCACTTATTTCAGGGTAATAAGTCAGAAATTTTCCTTATTTTGGGGCAAAAAACACAGAAATTCCCTTTGTTTTGGAAGGAAAATACAGAAACTCCACTTCTTTAGAGGCAAAAAGGCAGAAATTCCCCTTATTTTGAAGCAAAAATGAAGAAATTCTCCTAATTGTTTGGCAAAAAGACAGAAATTCCCTATATGTTGGGGCAAAAAGACAGAAATTCTTATTTTGGGACAAAACTCAGAAATTCCACTTATTTTAAGGCAAAATTGCAGGAATTTACCTTATTTTGAGGCAAAATTGCAGAAATTTCCCTTATTTGGGGCAAAATTGCAGAAATTTCACTTATTTTCAGGTAAAAAGGCTGAAATATCCTTTATTTTGGGGCAAAAAGGAAGAAATTCCCCTTATTTTGGGGCAAAATTGCAGAAATTTTCCTTATTTTGGGGCAAAAAGGCTGAAATTCTTATTTTGAGGTAAAATGCTGAAATTCCCCATATTTTTGGGCAAAAGGCAAAACTTCTTCTTATTTTGGGGCAAAGAGGCACAAATTTCTCTTATTTTCGTGCAAAATTGCAGAAATTTCATTTATTTCAGGGCAAAAAGTCAGAAATTCCTTTTATTTTGGGGCAAAGAGCAGAAATTTCTTTTATTATGGTACAAAATTGAAGAAATTTATCTTATTTTGAAACAAAAAGGCAGAAAATTCCCCTTATTTTGAGGCAAAAGGCAGAAATTATTCTCAATTTGAGGTAAAATGCAGAAATTCCCTTTATTTTGGGGCTAAAAAACAGAAATTCCCTGTATTTTGAAGCAAAATTGCAGAAATTCTCATAATTTTTGGGCAAAAAGGCAGAAATTCTCCTTATTATGGGGCAAAAAGACAGAAAATCTCCTTTTTCGGGAGCAAACAGTCAGAAATTCCCCTTATTTTGGGGCAAAATTCCAGAAATTTCCCTTATTTTGGGGCAAAATTGCAGAAATTTCACTTATTTTGGAGCAAAATTGCAGAAATTTCACTTATTTCAGAAAAAAAGCAGAAATTTTCTTATTTTGGTGCAAAAAGGCAGAAATTTCTTTTATTTTGGTACAAAATTGCATAAATTATTCTTATTTTGGAAGAAAAAGGCAGAAATCTCCCATATTTTGGGGCAAAAATGCAGCAATTCCTCTTATTTTGAGGTAACAAGGCTTAAATTCCCCTTATTTGGAAGGAAAAAGGCAGAAATTTCCCTTATTTTCGAGCAAAATTGCAGAAATTTCACTTATTTCAGGGTAATAAGTCAGAAATTTTCCTTATTTTGGGGCAAAAAAGACAGAAATTCCCTTTGTTTTTGGAGATAAAGACAGAAATTCCACTTATTTAGAGACAAAAAAGCAAAAATTCCCCTTATTTTGGAGCAAAACTGAAGAAATTTCTATTTTTCATGGCAAAAAGGTATGCATTATTCTTATTTTCGGGCAAAAAGGCAGAAATTCCCCTATTTTGGAGCAAAATTGCAGAAATTCCCCTAATTGTGGGGCAAAAAGGGAGAAATTCCCTATATGTTGGGGCAAAAAGACAGAAATTCTCCTTATTTTGGGGCAAAACTCAGAAATTCCACTTATTTTGGTGCAAAATTCCAGAAATTTCCCTTATTTTGGGGAAAAATTGCAGAAATTTCACTTATTTTGGGGCAAAATTGCAGAAATTTAACTTATTTCAGAAAAAAATTCAGAAATTTTCCTATTTTGGTGCAAAAAGGCAGAAATTTCTTTTATTTTGGTACAAAATTGCAGAAATTTTTCTTATTTTGGGGCAAAAAGGCAGAAATCCCCATATTTTGGGGCAAAAAAGCAGAAATTCCTCTTATTTTGAGGTAAAAAGGCTGAAATTTCCCTTATTTGGGGGCAAAAAGGCAGAAATTTCCTTTATTTTGAGGCAAAATTGCAGAAATTTCACTTATTTCAGAGTAATAAGTCAGAAATTTTCCTTTTTTTGGGGCAAAAAACACAGAAATTCCCTTTGTTTTGGGGGAAAAAGACAGAAATTCCACTTTTTTAGAGGCAAAAAAGCAGAAATTCCTTTTATTTTGGAGTAAAAATGAAGAAATTTCCCTTTTTTGTGGCAAAATGTATACATTCCACTTATTTTTGGGCTAAAAGACTGAAATTCCCCGTATTTTGGAGCAAAATTGCAGAAATTCCCCTAATTGTGGGGCAAAATGCAGAAATTCCCTATATGTTAGGGCAAAAAGACAGAAATTCTCCTTATTTTGGGGCAAAACTCAGAAATTCCCCTTATTTTGGGGCAAAATTCCAGAAATTTCCCTTATTTTGTGGCAAAATTGCCGATATTTCACTTATTTTGGGGCAAAATTGCAGAAATTTCACTTATTTCATGGTAAAAAGGCAAAAATTTTCCTCATTTTGGGGCAAAAATGAAGAAATTCCAAATATTTTGTGGCAAAAATGGAAAAATTCCCCTTATTTTGTGATAAAAAGGCAGAAATTTCCCTTATTTGGGGGCAAAAAGCAGAAATTTCCCTTATTTGGGGGCAAAATTGAAGAAATTTCACTTATTTCAGGGTAATAAGTCAGAAATTCATCTTACTTTGGGGCAAAAAACCGAAATTCCCTTTGTTTTGGGGGAAAAAGACAGAAATTCCACTTATTTAGAGGCAAAAAAGCAGAAATTCTTCTTTATTGGAGCAAAAATGAAGAAATTTATCTTTTTTTGTGGCAAAAGGTATACATTCCGCTTATTTTCGGGCTAAAAAGCAGAAATTCCCCGTATTTTGTATCAAAATTGCAGAAATTCCCCTTATTTTGGAGCAAAAATAAAGAAATTTCCCTTTTTTATGGCAAAAAGGTATGCATTCTTCTTATTTTCGGGCAAAAAGGCAGAAATTCCCCGTATTTTGGAGCAAAATTGCAGAAATTCCCCTAATTGTGGGGCAAAAAGGCAGAAATTCCCTATATGTTGGGGCAAAAAGACAGAAATTCTCCTTATTTTGGGGCAAAACTCAGAAATTCCACTTATTTTGGTGCAAAATTCCAGAAATTTCCCTTATTTTAGGGCAAAATTGCAGAAATTTCACTTATTTTGGGGCAAAATTGCAGAAATTTCACTTATTTCAGAAAAAAAAGCAGAATTTATTTATTTTGGTGCAAAAAGGCAGAAATTTCTTTTATTTTGGTACAAAATTGCAGAAATTTTTCTTATTTTGGGGCGAAAAGGCAGAAATCTCCCATATTTTGTGGCAAAAATGCAGAAATTTCTCTTATTTTGAGGTAAAAAGGCTGAAATTCCCCTTATTTGGGGGCAAAAAGGCAGAAATTTCCCTTATTTTGGGGCAAAATTGCAGAAATTTCACTTATTTCAGGGTAATAAGTCAGAAATTGTTTTTACTTTGGGGCAAAAAAGACAGAAATTCTTTTTGTTTTGGGGGAAAAAGACAGAAATTCCACTTATTTAGAGGCACAAAAGCAGAAATTCCCCTTATTTTGGAGCAAAACTGAAGAAATTTCTCTTTTTTATGGCAAAAAGGTATGCATTCTTCTTACTTTCGGGCAAAAAGGCAGAAATTCCCCGTATTTTGAAGCAAAATTGCAGAAATTCCCCTAATGGTGGGGCAAGAAGGGAGAAATTCCCTATATTTTGGGGCAAAAAGACAGAAATTCTCCTTATTTTGGGGCAAAACTCAGAAATTCCACTTATTTTGGTGCAAAATTCCAGAAATTTCCCTTATTTGGGGGCAAAATTGCAGAAATTTCACTTATTTTGGGGCAAAATTGCAGAAATTTAACTTATTTAAGAAAAAAAATTCAGAAATTTTTCTATTTTGGTGCAAAAAGGCAGAAATTTTTTTTATTTTGATACAAAATTGCAGAAATTTTTCTTTTTTGGGGGCAAAAAGGCAGAAATCACTATATATTGGGGCAAAAATGCAGAAATTCCTCTTATTTTGAGGAAAAAAGGCGAAATTTCCCTTATTTGGGGGCAAAAAGGCAGAAATTTTCCTTATTTTGAGGCAAAATTGCAGAAATTTCACTTATTTCAGTGTAATAAGTCAGAAATTTTCCTTATTTTGGGGCAAAAAAGACAAAAATTCCCTTTGTTTTGGGGGAAAAAGACAGAAATTCCACTTTTTTAGAGGCAAAAAAGCAGAAATTCCTTTTATTTTGGAGTAAAAATGAAGAAATTTCCCTTTTTTGTGGCAAAAGGTATACATTCCACTTATATTTGGGCTAGAAAGCAGAAATTACCCGTATTTTGGAGCAAAATTGCAGAAATTCCCCTAATTGTGGGGCAAAAAGGCAGAAATTCCCTATATGTTAGGGCAAAAAGACAGAAATTTTCCTTATTTTGGGGCAAAACTCAGAAATTCCACTTATTTTGGGGCAAAATTCCAGAAATTTCCCTAATTTTGTAGCAAAATTGCAGAAATTTCACTTATCTTGGGGCAAAATTGCAGAAATTTCACTTATTTCATAGTAAAAAGGCCGAAATTTTCCTTATTTTTGGGCAAAAATGAAGAGATTCCAAATATTTTGTGGTAAAAATGCAAAAATTCCCCTTATTTTGAGGTAAAAAGGCAGAAATTCCCCTTATTTGGGGGCGAAAAGCAGAAATTTTCCTTATTATGGGGCAAAATTGCAGAAATTTCACTTATTTCAGGGTAATAAGTCAGAAATTTTCCTTATTTCGGGCAAAAAAGACAGAAATTCCCTTTGTTTTGGGAAAAAAAGACAGAAATTCCACTTATTTGGAAGCAAAAAAGCAGAAATTTCCCTTATTTTGGTGCAAAAATGAAGAAATTTCCCTTTTTTGTGGCAAAAGGTATACATTCCCCTTATTTTCAGGCTAAAAAGCAGAAATTCCTCGTATTTTGGAGCAAAATTGCATAAATTCCCCTAATTGTGGGGCAAAAAGGCAGAAATTCCCTATATGTTGGGGCAAAAAGACAGAAATTCTCTTTATTTTGGGGCAAAACTCAGAAATTCCACTTATTTTGGGGCAAAATTCCAGAAATATCACTTATTTTGGGGCAAAATTGCAGAAATTTCACTTATTTTGGGGCAAAATTGCAGAAATTTCACTTATTTCAGAAAAAAAAGCAGAAATTTTCTTATTTTGATGCAAAAGGCAGAAATTTCTTTTATTTTGGTACAAAATTGCAGAAATTTTTCTTATTTGGGGGCAATAAGGCATAAATCTCTTATATTTTGGGGCAAAAATGCATAAATTCCTCTTATTTTGAGGTAAAAAGGCTGAAATTCCCCTTATTTGGGGGCAAAAAGGCAGAAATTTTCCTTATTTTGAGGCAAAATTGCAGAAATTTCACTTATTTCAGGGTAATAAGTCAGAAATTTTCTTTATTTTGGGGCAAAAAACAGAAATTTCTTAGGTTTTGGAGGAAAAAGACAAAAATTCCACTTATTTAGAGGCAAAAAAGCAGAAATTCTTCTTATTTTGAAGCAAAAATGAAGAAATTTATCTTTTTTGTGGCAAAAGGTATACATTCACCTTATTTTCGGGCTAAAAAGAAGAAATTCCCCGTATTTTGGAGCAAAATTGAAGAAATTCCCCTTATTTTGGAGCAAAAATGAAGAAATTTCCCTTTTTTATGGCAAAAAGGTATGCATTCTTTATATATTCGTGCAAAAAGGCAGAAATTCCCCATATTTTGGAGCAAAATTGCAGAAATTCCCCTAAATGTGGGGCAAAAATGCAGAAATTCCCTATATTTTTAGGACAAAAAGAGAGAAATTCTCCTTATTTTGGGGCAAAACTCAGAAATTCCACTTATTTTGGGGCAAAATTCCAGAAATTTCTTTTATTTAGGGGCAAAATTGCAGAAATTTCACTTATTTTGGGGCAAAATTGCAGAAATTTCACTTATTTCAGAGAAAAAAAGCAGAAATTTTCCTTATTTTGGTGCAAAAAGGCAGAAATTCCTAATATTTTGTGGGAAAAAGGCAGAAATTCCCCTTATTTTGAGGTAAAAAAGCTGAAATTTTCCTTCATTGGGGGCAAAAAGGCAGAAATTTCCCTTATTTTGGGGCAAAATTGCAGAAATTTCACTTATTTCAGGGTAATAAGTCAGAAATTTTCCTTATTTTGGGGCCAAATGACAGAAATTTTCTTTGTTTTGGGGGGAAAAGACAGAAATTCCACTTATTTAGAGGCAAAAAAGCATAAATTCCCCTTATTTTGGAGCAAAAATGAAGAAATTTCCCTTTTTTATGGCAAAAAGGTATGCATTCTTTATATTTTAGGGCAAAAAAGCAGAAATTCCCCGTATTTTGGAGCAAAATTGCAGAAATTCCCCTAATTGTGGGGCGAAAAGGCAGAAATTCCCTGTATGTTGAGGCAAAAAGACAGAAATTCTCCTTATTTTGGGGCAAAACTCAGAAATTCCACTTATTATGGGGCAAAATTGCAGAAATTTCACTTATTTCAGGGTAATAAGTCAGAAATTTTCCTTATTTTGGGGCAAAAAAGACAAAAATTCCCTTTGTTTTGAAGGATAAAGACAGAAATTCCACTTATTTAGAGGCAAAAAAGCAGAAATTCCCCTTATTTTGGAGCAAAACTGAAGAAATTTCTCTTTTTTATGGCAAAAAGGTATGCATTCTTCTTATTTTCGGGCAAAAGGCAGAAATTCCCCGTATTTTGGATCAAAATTGCAGAAATTCCCGTAATTGTGGGGCAAAACGGCAGAAATTCCCTATATGTTGGGGCAAAAAGACAGAAATTCTCCTTATTTCGGGGCCAAACTCAGAAATTCCACTTATTTTGGGGCAAAATTCCAGAAATTTCCCTTATTTTGGGGCAAAATTGCAGAAATTTCACTTATTTTGAAGCAAAATTGCAGAAATTTCACTTATTTAAAAAAAATTCAGAAATTTTCCTATTTTGGTGCAAAAAGGCAGAAATTTCTTTGATTTTGGTACAAAATTGCAGAAATTTTTCTCATTTTGGAGCAAAAAGGCAGAAATCTCCCATATTTTGGGGCAAAAATGCAGAAATTCCCCTTATTTTGAGGTAAAAAGGCTGAAATTCCCATTATTTGGGGGAAAAAAGGCAGAAATTTCCCTTATTTTGAGGCAAAATTGCAGAAATTTCACTTATTTCATTGTAATAAGTCAGAAATTTTCCTTATTATGGGGCAAAAAAGACAGAAATTCCCTTTGTTTTGGGGGAAAAAGACAGAAATTCCACTATTTTAGAGGCAAAAAAGCAGAAATTCCTTTTATTTTGGAGAAAAAAATGAAGAAATTTCCGTTTTTTGTGGCAAAAGGTATACATTCCACTTATTTTTGTGCTAAAAAGCAGAAATTCCCCGTATTTTGGAGCAAAATTGCAGAAATTCCCCTAATTGTGGGGCAAAAAGGCAGAAATTCCCTATATGTTGGGGCAAAAAGACAGAAATTCTCCTTATTTTGGGGCAAAACTCAGAAATTCCACTTATTTTGGGGCAAAATTCCAGAAATTTCCCTTATTTTGGGGCAAAATTGCAGAAATTTCACTTATTTTGGGGCAAAATTGCAGAAATTTCACTTATTTCAGGGAAAAAAGGCAGAAATTTTTCTTATTTTGGGGCAAAAAACAGAAATTTCTTTTATTTTGTGGCAAAAATGCAGAAATTCCCCTTCTTTTGGGGTAAAAAGGCTGAAATTTCCCTTATTTAATGGCAAAAAGGCAGAAATTTCCTTTATTTTGGGGCAAAATTGGAGAAATTTCACTTATTTCAGGGTAATAAGTCAGAAATTTTACTTATTTTGGGGCCAAAATAACAGAAATTCTCTTTGTTTTGAAGGAAAAGACAGAAATTCCACTTATTTAGAGGCAAAAAAGCAGAAATTCCCCTTATTTTGAAGCAAAAATGAAGAAATTTCCTTTTTTTATGGCAAAAAGGTATGCATTCTTCTTATTTTCAGGCAAAAAGGAAGAAATTCCCCGTATTTTGGAGCAAAATTGCAGAAATTCTTCTAATTGTGGGGCAAAAAGACAGAAATTCCCTATATGTTGGGGCAAAAAGACAGAAATTCTCCTTATTTTGGGGCAAAACTCAGAAATTCCACTTATTTTGGGGCAAAATTCCAGAAATTTTCTTTATTTTGGGGCAAAATTGCAGAAATTTCACTTATTTTGGGGCAAAATTGCAGAAATTTCACTTATTTCATGGTAAAAAGGCAGAAATTTTCCTTATTTTGGGGCAAAAATGCAGAAATTCCTAATATTTTGTGGTAAAAATGCAGAAATTCCCCTTATTTTGAGGTAAAAAGGCTGAAATTCCCCTTATTTGGGAACAAAAAAGCAGAAATTTCCCCTATTTTGGGGCAAAATTGCAGAAATTTCACTTATTTCAGGGTAATAAGTAAGAAATTTTCCTTATTTGGGGCAAAAAAGACAGAAATCCCATTTTTTTGGGGGGAAAAAGACAGAAATTCCACTTATTTAAAGGCAAAAAAGCAGAAAATCCCCTTATTTTGGAGCAAAAATGAAGAAATTTCCCTTTTTTGTGGCAAAAGGTATACATTCCCCTTATTTTCAGGCTAAAAAGGAGAAATTCCCCGTATTTTGGAACAAAATTGCAAAAATTCCCCTAATTGTGGGGCAAAAATGCAGAAATTCTCTATATGTTAGGGCAAAAGGAAAGAAATTCTTTTTATTTTGGGGCAAAACTCAGAAATTCTACTTATTTTGGGGCAAAATTCCAGATATTTCCCTTATTTTGGGGCAAAATTGCAGAAATTTTACTTATTTTGGGGCAAAATTGCAGAAATATCACTTATTTCAGGGAAAAAAGGCAGAAATTTTTCTTATTTTGGGGCAAAAAAGACAGAAATTCCCTTTGCTTTGGTGGAAAAAGAGAGAAATTCAACTTATTTAGAGGCAAAAAAGCAGAAATTCTTCTTATTTTGGAGCAAAAATGAAGAAATTTTCCTTTTTTATGGAAAAAAGGTATGCATTCTTCTTATTTCAGACAAAAAGGCAGAAATTCACCGTATTTTGGAGCAAAATTGCAGAAATTTCCCTAATTGTGTGCAAAAAGGCAAAAATTCCCTATATGTTGTGGCAAAAAGACAGAAATTCTCCTTATTTTGGGGCAAAATTCAGAAATTTCACTTATTTTTGGGCAAAATTGCAGAAATTTCACTTATTTCAGAAAAAATGAGAAATTTTCTTATTTTGGGGCAAAAGGCAGAAATTCTCCTTATTTTAGGGCAAAATTGCAGAAATTTCCCTTATTTTGTGACAAAAAACAGAAATTCTCTTTATTTTGGGGCAATATTACAGAAAATACTTTTATTATGGGGAAAAATTGCAGATATTTCTTTTATTTTAAGGATAAATTGCAGAAATTTCACTTATTTCAGAGAAAAAAAGCAAAACTTTTTCTTATTTTAGGGCAAAAAGCAGAAATTCCCATTATTTTGGGGCACAATGGCAGAAATTCACCTTATTTTGGGGTGAAATTGCAGACATTTCACATATTTCAGGGCAAAAAGGCAGAAATTCCCCTTATTTTGGAGCAAAAATGAAAAAATTTCCCTTTTTTATGGCAAAAAGGTATACATTCTTCTTATTTTCGGGCAAAAAGGCAGAAATTCCCTGTATTTTGGAGAAAAATTGCAGAAATTCCCCTAATTGTGGGGCAAAAAGGCAGAAATTTCCTATATGTTGGGGCAAAAAGACAGAAATTCTCCTTATTTTGGGGCAAAACTCAGAAATTGCACTTATTTTGGGGCAAAATGCCAGAAATTTCCCTTATTTTGGGGCAAAATTGCAGAAATTTCACTTATTTTGGGGCAAAATTGCAGAAATTTCTCTTATTTCGGAAAAAAAGCAGAATTTATTTATTTTGGTGCAAAAAGGCAGAAATTTCTTTTATTTTGGTACAAAATTGCAGAAATTTTTCTTATTGTGGGGCAAAAATGCAGAAATCTCCCATATATTGGGGCAAAATGCAGAAATTCTTCTTATTTTGAGGTAAAAAGGCTGAAATTCCCATTATTTGGACGCAAAAAGGCAGAAATTTCCCTTATTTTGAGACAAAATTGCAGAAATTTCACTTATTTCGGAGAAAAAAAGCAAAAATTTTTCTTATTTTAGGGCAAAATGCAGAAATTCCCATTATTTTGGGGGCAAAAAGGCATAAATTCCCCTTATTTGGGGGCAAAAAGGCAGATATTCCCCTTATTTTGGGATAAAATTGCAGAAATGTCCCTTGTTTGGGGGCAAAATGCAGAAAATCCCCATAATTTCGGGCAAAAAAGCAGAAATTCCCCGTATTTTGGAGCAAAATTGCAGAAATTCCCCTAATATTGGGGCAAAAATGCAGAAATTCCCTTTATTTGGGGCAAATCGGCAGAAGTTCCCCTTATTTTCGGGAAAAGAGGCAGAAATTCCCTGTATTTTGAACAAAATTGCAGAAACTCCCCTAATTTTGGAGCAAAAATACAGAAATTCTCATTTTTTCGAGGCAAAAATGAGAAATTTCTTTTATTTTGGGGCAAAATTTTAGAAATTTCTTTTATTTTGGTACAGAATTGCAGAAATTTTTCTTATTTTGTGGCAAAAAGGCACAAATTTCTCATATTTTGGAACAAAAATGCAGAAATTCTTCTTATTTTGAGGTAAAAAGGCTGAAATTCCCCTTATTTTGGGGCAAAAAGGCAGAAATTTCACTTATTTTGGGGCAAAATTGCAGAAATTTTACTTATTTCAGAAAAAAAGCAGAAATTTTCTTATTTTGGTGCAAAAAGGCAGAAATTTCTTTTATTTTGGTACAAAATTGCATAAATTTTTCTTATTCTGGAACAAAAAAGCAGAAATCTCCCATATTTTGGGGCAAAAATGCAGAAATTCCTCTTATTTTGAGGTAAAAAGGCTGAAATTCCCCTTATTTGGGGGCAAAAAGCAGAAATTTCCCTTATTTTGGAGCAAAATTGCAGAAATTTCACTTATTTCAGAGTAATAAGTCAGAAATTTTCCTTATTTTGGGGCAAAAAAGACAGAAATTCTCTTTGTTTTGGGGGATAAAGACAGAAATTCTACTTATTTAGAGGCAAAAAAGCAGAAATTCCCCTTATTTTGGAGCAAAACTGAAGAAATTTCCCTTATTTTGGGGCAAAATTGCAGAAATTTCACTTATTTTGGAGCAAAATTGCAGAAATTTCACTTATCTCAGAAAAAAAAGCAGAAATTTTCTTATTTTGGTGCAAAAAGGCAGAAGTTTCTTTTATTTTGGTACAAAATTGCATAAATTATTCTTATTTTGGAACAAAAAGGCAGAAATCTCCCATATTTTGGGGCAAAAATGCAGAAATTCCTCTTATTTTGAGGTAACAAGGCTTAAATTCCCCTTATATGGCGGGAAAAAGGCAGAAATTACCCTTATTTTCGAGCAAAATTGCAGAAATTTCAGTTATTTCAGGGTAATAAGTCAGAAATTTTCCTTATTTTGGGGCAAAAAAGACAGAAATTCCCTTTTTTTGGGGGATAAAGACAGAAATTCCACTTATTTAGAGGCAAAAAAGCAGAAATTCCCCTTATTTTGGAGCAAAACTGAAGAAATTTCCCTTTTTATGGCAAAAAAGTATGCATTCTTCTTATTTTCGGGCAAAAAGGCAGAAATTCCCCGTATTTTGGAGCAAAATTGCAGAAATTCCCCTAATTGTGGGGCAAAAAGGCAGAAATTCCCTATATGTTGGGGCAAAAAGACAGAAATTCTCCTTATTTTGGGGCAAAACTCAGAAATTCCACTTATTTTGGGGCAAAATTCCAGAAATTTCCCTTATTTTGGGGCAAAATTGCAGAAATTTCACTTATTTCAGAAAAAAATTCAGAAATTTTCCTATTTTGGTTCAAAAAGGCAGAAATTTCTTTTATTTTGGTACAAAATTGCAGAAATTTTTCTTATTTTGGGGCAAAAGGCAGAAATCTCCCATATTTAGGGGAAAAATGCAGAAATTCCTCTTATTTTGAGGTAAAAAGGCTGAAATTTCTCTTATTTGGGGGAAAAAAGCAAAAATTTCCCTTATTTTGAGGCAAAATTGCAGAAATTTCACTTATTTCATTGTAATAAGTCAGAAATTTTCCTTATTTTGGGGCAAAAAAGACAGAAATTCCCTTTGTTTTGGGGGAAAAACACAGAAATTCCACTTTTTTAGAGGCAAAAAAGCAGAAATTCCTTTTATTTTGGAGTAAAAATGAAGAAATTTCCCTTTTTTGTGGCAAAAGGTATACATTCCACTTATTTTTGGGCTAAAAAGCAGAAATTCCTTGTATTATGGAGCAAAATTGCAGAAATTCTCCTAATTGTGGGGCAAAAAAGCAGAAATTCCCTATATGTTAGGGCAAAAAGACAGAAATTCTCCTTATTTTGGGGCAAAACTCAGAAATTCCACTTATTTTGGGGCAAACTTCCAGAAATTTCCCTTATTTTGTGGCAAAATTGCAGAAATTTCACTTATTTTGGGGCAAAATTGCAGAAATTTCACTTATGTCAGGGAAAAAAGGCAGAAATTTTCCTTATTTTGGGGCAAAAAAACAGAAATTTCTTTTATTTTGTGGCAAAAATGCAGAAATTCCCCTTATTTTGAGGTAAAAATGCTGAAATTTCCCTTATTTGGGAGCAAAAAGGCAGAAATTTTCCTTATTTTGGGGCAAAATTGGAGAAATTTCACTTATTTCAGGGTAATAAGTCAGAAATTTACCTTATTTTGGGGCAAAAAAGACAGAAATTCCCTTTGTTTTGGGGGAAAAGGACAGAAATTCCACTTATTTAGAGGCAAAAAAGCAGAAATTCCCATTATTTTGAAGCAAAAATGAAGAAATTTCGCTATTTTATGGCAAAAAGTTATGCATTCTTGTTATTTTCGGGCAAAAAGGCAGAAATTCCCCGTATTTTGGAGCAAAATTGCAGAAATTCCCCTTATTGTGGGGCAAAAAGGCAGAAATTCCCTATATGTTGGGGCAAAAAGGCAAAAATTCCCAATATGTTGGTGCAAAAAGAAAGAAATACTCCTTATTTTGGGGCAAAACTCAGAAATTCCACTTATTTTGGGGCAAAATTCCAGAAATTTCCCTTACTTTGGGGCAAAATTGCAGAAATTCCACTTATTTTGGGGCAAAATTGCAGAAATTACCCGTATTTTGGAGCAAAATTGCAGAAATTCCCCTAATTGTGGGGCAAAAATGCAGAAATTCCTTATATGTTGGGGCAAAAAGGCAAAAATTCCCAATATGTTGGGGCAAAAAGACAGAAATTCTCCTTATTTTAGGGCAAAATTCAGAAATTATACTTATTTTTGGGCAAAATTGCAGAAATTTCACTTATTTCAGAAAAAAAGGAGAAATTTTCTTATTTTGGGGCAAAAGGCAGAAATTCCCCTTATTTTAGGGCAAAATTGCAGAAATTTCCCTTATTTTGAAACAAAAAACAGAAATTCCCTTTATTTTGTGGCAAAATTGCAGAAAATACCTTTATTATGGGGGAAAATTGCAGATATTTCTTTTATTTTAAGGCAAAATTGCAGAAATTTCACTTATTTCAGAGAAAAAAAGCAAAAATTTATCTTATTTTAGGGCAAAATGCAGAAATTCCCATTATTTTGGGGCACAATAGCAGAAATTCACCTTATTTTGGGGTAAAATTGCAGA
Organism: Micromys minutus; assembly: GCF_963924665.1. Taxonomy (NCBI): domain Eukaryota; kingdom Metazoa; phylum Chordata; class Mammalia; order Rodentia; family Muridae; genus Micromys; species Micromys minutus. Next base: position 1,944,040 of record NW_027667812.1, on the reverse strand, counting down.
CATTTCACATATTTCAGGGCAAAAAGGCAGAAATTCCCCTTTTTTGGGGCAAAAAGGCTGAAATTCCCCTTATTTTCTATAAAATTGCAGAAATTCCCCTTGTTTGGGGGCAAAAAGGCAGAAAATCTTCTTAATTTTGGGCAAAAAGGCAGAAATTCCCCGTATTTTGGAGAAAAATTGCAGAAATTCCCCTAATATTGGGGCAAAAAGGCAGAAATTCCCTTTATTTTGGGGCAAAAATACAGAAATTCTCCTTATTTCGGGACAAAAATCAAAAATTTCCTTTATTTTGGGGCAAAATTTTAGAAATTTCTTTTATTTTGGTACAGAATTGCAGAAATTTTTCTTGTTTGGTGACAAAAAGGCAGAAAATTCCCATATTTTGGAACAGAAATGCAGAAATTGCCCTTATTTTGAGGTAAAAAGGCTGAAATTCCCCTTATTTTGGGGAAAAAAGGAAGAAATTTCATTTATTTTGGGGCAAAATTGCAGAAATTTCACTTATTTCAGAAAATAAAGGAGAAATTTTCTTATTTTGGGGCAAAATGCAGAAATTTCTTTTATTTTGGTACAAAATTGCAGAAATTTTTCTTATTTTGGGGCAAAAATTCATAAATTTTCCATATTTTGGGGCAAAAATGCAAAAATTCCCCTTATTTTGAGGTAAAAAGGCTGAAATTCCCCTTATTTGGGGGCAAAAAGGCAGAAATTTTCCTTATTTTGGGGCTAAATTGCAGAAATTTTACTTATTTTAGGGTAATAAGTCAGAAATTTTCCTTATTTTGGGGCAAAATAGACAGAAATTCCCTTTGTTTTGGGGGAAAAAGACAGAAATTCCACTTATATAGAGGCAAAAAAGCAGAAATTCCCATTATTTTGAAGCAAAAATTAAGAAATTTCCCTTTTTTATGGCAAAAAGGAATGCATTCTTTTTATTTTCGGGAAAAAAGGCAGAAATTCCCCGTATTTTGGAGCAAAATTGCAGAAATTTTACTTATTTCAGAAAAAAAAAGGAGAAATTTTCTTATTTTGGGGCAAAAGGCAGAAATTCCTCTTTATTTTAGGGCAAAATTGCAGAAATTTTCCATATTTGGGGACAAAAAACAGAAATTCCCTTTATTTTGGGGCAAAATTGCAGAAAATTCCTTTATTATTGGGAAAAATTGCAGATATTTCTTTTATTTTAATGCAAAATTGCAGAAATTTCACTTATTTCAGAGAAAAATAGCAAAAATTTTTCTTATTTTAGGGCAAAATGCAGAAATTCCCATTATTTTGGGACAAAAAGGCAGAAATTCACCTTATTTTTGGGTAAAATTGAAGACATGTCACATATTTCAGGGCAAATAGGCAGAAATTCCCCTTATTTGGGGGCAAAAAGGCAGAAATTCCCCTTATTTTGGGATAAAATTGCAGAAATTTCCCTTGTTTGGGGGCAAAAAGGCAAAAAATCCCCTTAATTTCGAGCAAAAAGGCAGAAATTCCCCGTATTTTGGAGCAAAATTGCAGAAATTCCCCTAATATTGGGGCAAAAATGCAGAAATTTCCTTTATTTGGGGCAAATCGGCAGAAGTTCTTCTTATTTTTGGGAAAAGAGGCAGAAATTCCCTGTATTTTGAAGCAAAATTGCAGAAACTCCCCTAATTTTGGGGCAAAAAGGCAGAAATTCCCTTTATTTTGGGGCAAAAATACAGAAATTCTCCTTATATCGGGGCAAAAATCAGAAATTTCCCTAATTTTGGAGCAAAATTTTAGAAATTTCTTTTATTTTGGTACAGAATTGCAGAAATTTTTCTTATTTTGTGGCAAAAATGCAGAAATTTCCCATATTTTGGGGCAAAAATGCAGAAATTCTTCTTATTTTGAGGTAAAAAGGCTGAAATTCCCCTTATTTGGGGGCAAAAAGGCAGAAATTTCTCTTATTTTGGGGCAAAATTGCAGAAATTTCACTTATTTCAGGGAAATAAGTCAGAAATTTTCCTTATTTTGAGGCAAAAAAGACAGAAATTCCCTTTGTTTTGGGGCACAATGGCAGAAATTCCACTTATTTAGAGGCAAAAAAGCAGATATTCCCCTTATTTTGAAGCAAAAATGAAGAAATTTCTATTTCTCATGGCAAAAAGGTATGCATTCTTCTTATTTTCGGGCAAAAAGGCAGAAATTCCCCGTATTTTGGAGCAAAATTGCAGAAATTCCCCTAATTGTGGGGCAAAAAGGCAGAAATTCCCTATATGTTGGGGCAAAAAGACAGAAATTCTCATTATTTTGGGGCAAAACTCAGAAATTCCACTTATTTTGGCGCAAAATTCCAGAAATTTCCCTTATTTTGAGGCAAAATTGCAGAAATTTCACTTATTTTGGGGCAAAATTGCAAAAATTTCACTTATGTCAGAAAAAAAGCAGAAATTTTCTTATTTTGGTGCAAAAAGGCAGAAATTTCTAATATTTTGGTACAAAATTGCAGAAATTTTTCTTATTTTAGGGCAAAAAGGCAGAAATCTCTCATATTTTGGGGCAAAAATGCAGAAATTCCTCTTATTTTTAGGTAAAAAGGCTGAAATTCCCCTTATTTGGGGGCAAAAAGGCAGAAATTTCCCTTATTTTGAGGCAAAATTGCAGAAATTTCACTTATTTCAGAGAACAAAAGCAGAAATTTTCTTATTTTGGGGCAAAAAGGCAGAAATTTCTTTTATTTTGGTACAAAATTGCAGAAATGTTTCTTATTTTGGGGCAAAAAGGCAGAAATCTCCCATATTTTGGGGCAAAAAAGCAGAAATTTCCCTTATTTTGAGGTAAAAACGCTGAAATTCCCCTTATTTGGGGGCAAAAAGGCAGAAATTTCCCTTATTTTGAGGCAAAATTGCAGAAATTTCACTTATTTCAGGGTAATAAGTCAGAAATTTTCCTTATTTTGGGGCAAAAAACAGAAATTCTCTTTGTTTTAAAGGAAAAAGACTGATATTCCACTTATTTAGAGGCTAAAAAGCAGAAATTCTTATTATTTTGGAGCAAAAATGAAGAAATTTTCCTTTTTTTGTGGAAAAAGGTATACATTCCTCTAATTTTCGGGCTAAAAAGCAGAAATTCCCCGTATTTTGGAGCAAAATTGCAGAAATTCCCCTAATTGTGTGGAAAAAAGGCAGAAATTCCCTATATGTTAGGGCAAAAAGACAGAAATTCTCCTTATTTTGGGGCAAAACTCAGAAATTCCACTTATTTTGGGGCAAAATTCAAGAAATTTCCTTTATTTTGGGGCAAAAGTGCAGAAATTTCACTTATTTTGGGGCGAAATTGCAGAAATTTCACTTTTTTCATGGAAAAAAAGGCAGAAATTTTCCTTATTTTGGGGCAAAAAGGCAGAAATTCCTAATATTTTGTGGCAAAAATTCAGAAATTCCTCTTATTTTGAGGTAAAAAGGCTGAAATTCCCCTTATTTGGGGGCAAAAAGGCATAAATTTCCCTTATTTTGGGGCAAAATTGCAGAAATTTCACTTATTTCAGGGTAATAGGTCAGAAATTTTCCTTATTTTGGGGCAAAAAAGACAGAAATTCCCTTTGTTTTGGGATAAAAAGACAGAAATTCCACTTATTTAGAGGCAAAAAAGCAGAAATTCCACTTATTTTGGAGTAAAAATTAAGAGATTTCCCTTTTTTATGGCAAAAAGGTATGCATTCTTTTTATTTTCGGACAAAAAGGCAGAAATTCCCTGTATTTTGGAGCAAAATTGCAGAAATTTCACTTATTTCAGAATAAAAATGAGAAATTTTCTTATTTTGGGGCAAAAGGCAGAAATTCCCCTTATTTTATGGCAAAATTGCAGAAATTGCTTTTATTTGGGGACAAAAAACAGAAATTCCCTTTATTTTGGGGCAAAATTGCAGAAATTTTTTTTATTATGGGAAAAAATTGAAGATATTTCTTTTATTTTAAGGCAAAATTGCAGAAATTTCACTTATTTCAGAGAAAAAAACAAAAATCTTTCTTATTTTTGGCAAAATGCAGAAATTCCCATTATTTTGGGGCAAAAAGGCAGAAATTCACCTTATTTTGGGGTAAGATTGAAGACATGTCACATATTTCAGGGCATAAAGGCAGAAATTGCCCTTATTTGGGGGCAAAAAGGCAGAAATTCCCCTTATTTTGGGATAAAATTGCAGAAATTACCCTTGTTTGGGGGCAAAAAGGCAGAAAATCCCCTTAATTTCGGGCAAAAAGGCAGAAATTCCCTGTATTTTGGAGCAAAATTGCAGAAATTCTCCTAATATTGGGGCAAAAATGCAGAAATTCCCTTTATTTGGGGCAAATTGGCAGAAGTTCCCCTTATTTTCAGGAAAAGAGGCAGAAATTCCCATTATTTTGAAGCAAAATTGCAGAAACTCCCCTAATTTTGGGGCAAAAAGGCAGAAATTCCCTTTATTTTGGGGCAAAAATACAGAAATTCTCCTTATATCTGGACAAAAATCAGAAATTTCCCTTATTTTGGAGCAAAATTTTAGAAATTTCTTTTATTTTGGTACAGAATTGGAGAAATTTTTCTTATTCTGTGGCAAAAAGGCAGAAATTTCTTTTATTTTGGTGCAAAATTGCAGAAATTTTTCTTATTTTGGGGCAAAAAGGCATAAATTTCCCATATTTTGGGGCAAAAATGTAGAAATTTTCTTTATTTTGAGGTAAAAAGGCTGAAATTTCCCTTATTTGGGGGCAAAAAGGCAGAAATTTCTCTTATTTTGGGGCAAAATTGCAGAAATTTCACTTATTTCAGAAAAAAAGGAAAAATTTTCTTATTTGGAGGCAAAAAGGCAGAAATTTCTTTTATTTTGGTGCAAAATTACAGAAATTTTCTTTATTTTGGGGCAAAAAAGACAGAAATTCCCTTTGTTTTGGGGGAAAAAGACAGAAATTCCACTTATTTAGAGGCAAAAAAGCAGAAATTCCCCTTATTTTGGAGCAAAAATGAAGAAATTTCCCTTTTTCATGGCAAAAAGGTATGCATTCTTCTCATTTTCGGGCAAAAAGGCAGAAATTCCCTATATGTTGGGGCAAAAAGACAGAAATTCTCCTTATTTTGGGGCAAAACTCAGATATTCCACATATTTTGGGGCAAAATTCCATAAATTTCCCTTATTTTGGGGCAAAATTGCAGAAATATCACTTATTTTAAGGCAAAATTGGAGAAATTTCACTTATTTCAGAAGAAAAAAGCAGAAATTTTCTTGTTTTGGGGCAAAAAGGGAGAAATTTCTTTTATTTTTGTACAAAATTGCAGAAATTTTTCTTATTTTGGGGCAAGAAGGCAGAAATTTCCTATATTTTGGAGCAAAAATTCAGAAATTCCCCTAATTTTTAGGTAAAAAGGCTGAAATTCTCTTTATTTGGGAGCAAAAAGGCAGAAATTGCCCTGATTTTGTGGCAAAATTCCAGAAATTTCACTTATTTTAGGGTAATAAGTCAGAAATTTTTTATTTTGGGGCAAAAAGGCAGAAATTTCTTTTATTTTGGTACAAAATTACAGAAATTTTTCTTATTTTGGGGCAAAAAAGAAGAAATTTCCCTTATTTTGGGGCAAAATTGCAGAAATTTCACTTATTTTGATGTAAAAAGGCTGATATTCCCCTTATTTTGGGGCAAAATGGCAGAAGTTTTCCTTATTTTGGGGCAAAATTGCAGAAATTTCACTTATTTCAAGGTAATAAGTCAGAAATTTTCCTTATTTTGGGGCAAGAAAACAGAAATTCCTTGTTTTGGGGGAAAAAGACAGAAATTCCACTTATTTAGAGGCAAAAAAGCAGAAATTCCCCATATTTTGGAGCAAAATTGCAGAAATTCTCCTAATTGTGGGGCAAAAAGGCAGAAATTCCCTATATGTTAGGGCAAAACGACAGAAATTCTCCTCATTTGGGGGCAAAATTCAGAAATTCCATTTATTTTGGGGCAAAATTCCCAAAATTCCCCTTATTTTGGGGCAAAATTGCAGAAATTTCAATTATTTTGGGGCAAAATTGCAGAAATTTCACTTTTTTCAGGGAAAAAAGGCCGAAATTTTCTGTTTTTAGGGGCAAAAAGGCAGAAATTCCTAATATTTTGAGGCAAAAATGCAGAAATTCAATTTATTTAGAGGCAAAAAAGCAGAAATTCCCCTTATTTTGGAGCAAAATTGCAGAAATTTCCCTTTTTATAGCCAAAAGGTATGCATTCTTCTTATTTTCAGGCAAAAAGGCAGAAATTCCCCGTATTTTGGAGTAAAATTGCAGAAATTCCCTATATGTTGGGGCAAAAAGACAGAAATTCTCCTTATTTTGGGGCAAAACTCAGAATTCCACTTATTTTGGAACAAAATTTCAGAAATTTCCCTTATTTTTGGCCAAAATTGCAGAAATTTCACTTATTTTGGGGCAAAATTGCAGAAATTTCACTTATTTCAGGAAAAAAAAGCAGAAATTTTCTTATTTTGGGGCAAAAAGGCAGAAATTTCCCATATTTTGAGGCAAAAATGCAGAAATTCCCCTTATTTTGAGGTAAAAAGGCTGAAATTCCCCTTATTTCGGGGCAAAAAAGCAGAAATTTCCCATATTTTGGGGCAAAATTGCAGAAATTTCACTTATTTCAGGGTACTAAGTCAGAAATTTTTCTTACTTTGGGGCAAAAGAGACAGAAATTCCCTTTGATTTCAGGGAAAAAGACAGAAATTCCACTTATTTAGAGGCAAAAATGCAGAAATTCCCCTTATTTTGAAGCAAAAATGAAGAAATTTCTATTTTTTAAGGCAAAAAGGTATGCATTCTTCTTATTTTCGGGCAAAAAGGCAGAAATTCTTTGTATTTTGGAGCAAGATTACAGAAAATCCCCTAATTGTGGGGCAAAAAGGCAGAAATCCCCTATATGTTGGGGCAAAAAGAAAGAAATTCTCCTTATTTTGGGGCAAAACTCAGAAATTCCACTTATTTTGGGGCAAAATTTCAGAAATTTCCCTTATTTTGGAGCAAAATTGCAGAAATTTCACTTATTTCAAAGAAAAAAAGCACAAATTTTCTTATTTTGGGGCAAAAATACAGAAATTTCATTTATTTTGGTACAAAATGGCAGAAATTTTTCTTAATTTGGGCAAAAATGCAGAAATTTCCCATATTTTTCGACAAAAATGCAGAAATTCCCCTTATTTTGAGGTAATAAGGCTGAAATTCCCCTTATTTTGGGCCAAAAAGTTAGAAATTCCCCTTATTTTAAAGGAAAAAGACAGAAATTCCGTTTATTTTTGTGGAAAAGTCAGAAATTGCACTTATTTTGAGTCAAAAAGGCGGAAAATCCCCTTATTTTGGGGTAAAAAATGAAGAAATTAACCTTTTTTATGGCAAAAAGGTATACATTCTTTTTATTTTCGAGCAAAATTGCAGAAATTCCCCTAATTATGGGGAAAAAAGGCAGAAATTCCCCATAATTTGGAGCAAAATTGCAGAAATTCCCCTAATTTTGGGGCAAAAACGCAGAACGTCCCTTTATTTTGGGGTAAAACTGCAGAAATTTCACTTCTTTCCCGGCAAAATGGCAGAAATTCCCTTTATTTTCGGAGAAAAAGGCAGAAAATCCCGGTATTTTAGAGCAAAATTGCAGAAATTTACCTAATTTTGGGGTAAAACATGCAGTAATTTTCTTTATTTTGGGGCAAAAAGGCAGAAATTCCCATTTTTTTGGGGCAAAAATCAAAAATATCCCTTATTTTGGGGCAAAATTTTAGAAATTTCTTTTATTTTGGTACAGAATTGCAGAAATTTTTCTTATTTTGTGGCAAAAAGGAAGAAATTTCCCATATTTTGGAACAAAAATGCAGAAATTCCCCTTATTTTGAGGTAAAAAGGCTGAAATTCCCCTTATTTCGGGGCAAAAAGGCAGAAATTTCCCTTATTTTGGGGCAAAATTGCAGAAATTTCACTTATTTCAGGGTAATAAGTCAGAAATTTTCCTTACTTTGGGGCCAAAAGGACAAAAATTCCCTTTGTTTTGGGGGAAAAAGACAGAAATTCCACTTATTTAGAGGCAAAAAAGCAGAAATTTCTCTTATTTTGGAGCAAAAATGAAGAAATTTCCATTTTTTATGGCAAAAAGTTATGCATTCTTCTTATTTTCGGGCAAAAAGGCAGAAATTCCCCGTATTTTGGAGCAAAATTGCAGAAATTCCCCTAATTGTGGGGCAAAAAGGCAGAAATTCCCTATATTTTGGGGCAAAAAGACAGAAATTCTCATTATTTTGGGGCAAAACTCAGAAATTCCACTTATTTTGGCGCAAAATTCCAGAAATTTCCCTTATTTTGAGGCAAAATTGCAGAAATTTCACTTATTTTGGGGCAAAATTGCAAAAATTTCACTTATGTCAGAAAAAAAGCAGAAATTTTCTTATTTTGGTGCAAAAAGGCAGAAATTTCTAATATTTTGGTACAAAATTGCAGAAATTTTTCTTATTTTAGGGCAAAAAGGCAGAAATCTCTCATATTTTGGGGCAAAAATGCAGAAATTCCTCTTATTTTTAGGTAAAAAGGCTGAAATTCCCCTTATTTGGGGGCAAAAAGGCAGAAATTTCCCTTATTTTGAGGCAAAATTGCAGAAATTTCACTTATTTCAGAGAACAAAAGCAGAAATTTTCTTATTTTGGGGCAAAAAGGCAGAAATTTCTTTTATTTTGGTACAAAATTGCAGAAATGTTTCTTATTTTGGGGCAAAAAGGCAGAAATCTCCCATATTTTGGGGCAAAAAAGCAGAAATTTCCCTTATTTTGAGGTAAAAACGCTGAAATTCCCCTTATTTGGGGGCAAAAAGGCAGAAATTTCCCTTATTTTGAGGCAAAATTGCAGAAATTTCACTTATTTCAGGGTAATAAGTCAGAAATTTTCCTTATTTTGGGGCAAAAAACAGAAATTCTCTTTGTTTTAAAGGAAAAAGACTGATATTCCACTTATTTAGAGGCTAAAAAGCAGAAATTCTTATTATTTTGGAGCAAAAATGAAGAAATTTTCCTTTTTTTGTGGAAAAAGGTATACATTCCTCTAATTTTCGGGCTAAAAAGCAGAAATTCCCCGTATTTTGGAGCAAAATTGCAGAAATTCCCCTAATTGTGTGGAAAAAAGGCAGAAATTCCCTATATGTTAGGGCAAAAAGACAGAAATTCTCCTTATTTTGGGGCAAAACTCAGAAATTCCACTTATTTTGGGGCAAAATTCAAGAAATTTCCTTTATTTTGGGGCAAAAGTGCAGAAATTTCACTTATTTTGGGGCGAAATTGCAGAAATTTCACTTTTTTCATGGAAAAAAATGCAGAAATTTTCCTTATTTTGGGGCAAAAAAGACAGAAATTTTCTTTGTTTTGGGATAAAAAGACAGAAATTCCACTTATTTAGAGGCAAAAAAGCAGAAATTCCACTTATTTTGGAGTAAAAATTAAGAGATTTCCCTTTTTTATGGCAAAAAGGTATGCATTCTTTTTATTTTCGGACAAAAAGGCAGAAATTCCCTGTATTTTGGAGCAAAATTGCAGAAATTTCACTTATTTCAGAATAAAAATGAGAAATTTTCTTATTTTGGGGCAAAAGGCAGAAATTCCCCTTATTTTATGGCAAAATTGCAGAAATTGCCTTTATTTGGGGACAAAAAACAGAAATTCCCTTTATTTTGGGGCAAAATTGCAGAAAATTTTTTTATTATGGGAAAAAATTGAAGATATTTCTTTTATTTTAAGGCAAAATTGCAGAAATTTCACTTATTTCAGAGAAAAAAACAAAAATCTTTCTTATTTTTGGCAAAATGCAGAAATTCCCATTATTTTGGGGCAAAAAGGCAGAAATTCACCTTATTTTGGGGTAAGATTGAAGACATGTCACATATTTCAGGGCATAAAGGCAGAAATTGCCCTTATTTGGGGGCAAAAAGGCAGAAATTCCCCTTATTTTGGGATAAAATTGCAGAAATTACCCTTGTTTGGGGGCAAAAAGGCAGAAAATCCCCTTAATTTCGGGCAAAAAGGCAGAAATTCCCTGTATTTTGGAGCAAAATTGCAGAAATTCTCCTAATATTGGGGCAAAAATGCAGAAATTCCCTTTATTTGGGGCAAATTGGCAGAAGTTCCCCTTATTTTCAGGAAAAGAGGCAGAAATTCCCATTATTTTGAAGCAAAATTGCAGAAACTCCCCTAATTTTGGGGCAAAAAGGCAGAAATTCCCTTTATTTTGGGGCAAAAATACAGAAATTCTCCTTATATCTGGGCAAAAATCAGAAATTTCCCTTATTTTGGAGCAAAATTTTAGAAATTTCTTTTATTTTGGTACAGAATTGGATAAATTTTTCTTATTCTGTGGCAAAAAGGCAGAAATTTCTTTTATTTTGGTGCAAAATTGCAGAAATTTTTCTTATTTTGGGGCAAAAAGGCATAAATTTCCCATATTTTGGGGCAAAAATGTAGAAATTTTCTTTATTTTGAGGTAAAAAGGCTGAAATTTCCCTTATTTGGGGGCAAAAAGGCAGAAATTTCTCTTATTTTGGGGCAAAATTGCAGAAATTTCACTTATTTCAGAAAAAAAGGAAAAATTTTCTTATTTGGAGGCAAAAAGGCAGAAATTTCTTTTATTTTGGTGCAAAATTACAGAAATTTTCTTTATTTTGGGGCAAAAAAGACAGAAATTCCCTTTGTTTTGGGGGAAAAAGACAGAAATTCCACTTATTTAGAGGCAAAAAAGCAGAAATTCCCCTTATTTTGGAGCAAAAATGAAGAAATTTCCCTTTTTCATGGCAAAAAGGTATGCATTCTTCTCATTTTCGGGCAAAAAGGCAGAAATTCCCTATATGTTGGGGCAAAAAGACAGAAATTCTCCTTATTTTGGGGCAAAACTCAGATATTCCACATATTTTGGGGCAAAATTCCATAAATTTCCCTTATTTTGGGGCAAAATTGCAGAAATATCACTTATTTTAAGGCAAAATTGGAGAAATTTCACTTATTTCAGAAGAAAAAAGCAGAAATTTTCTTGTTTTGGGGCAAAAAATTAGAAATTTCTTTTATTTTTGTACAAAATTGCAGAAATTTTTCTTATTTTGGGGCAAGAAGGCAGAAATTTCCTATATTTTGGGGCAAAAATTCAGAAATTCCCCTTATTTTTAGGTAAAAAGGCTGAAATTCTCTTTATTTGGGAGCAAAAAGGCAGAAATTGCCCTGATTTTGTGGCAAAATTCCAGAAATTTCACTTATTTTAGGGTAATAAGTCAGAAATTTTTTATTTTGGGGCAAAAAGGCAGAAATTTCTTTTATTTTGGTACAAAATTACAGAAATTTTTCTTATTTTGGGGCAAAAAAAAAGAAATTTCCCTTATTTTGGGGCAAAATTGCAGAAATTTCACTTATTTTGATGTAAAAAGGCTGAAATTCCCCTTATTTTGGGGCAAAATGGCAGAAGTTTTCCTTATTTTGGGGCAAAATTGCAGAAATTTCACTTATTTCAAGGTAATAAGTCAGAAATTTTCCTTATTTTGGGGCAAAAAAAACAGAAATTTCTTGTTTTGGGGGAAAAAGACAGAAATTCCACTTATTTAGAGGCAAAAAAGCAGAAATTCCCCATATTTTGGAGCAAAATTGCAGAAATTCCCCTAATTGTGGGGCAAAAAGGCAGAAATTCCCTATATGTTAGGGCAAAACGACAGAAATTCTCCTCATTTGGGGGCAAAATTCAGAAATTCCATTTATTTTGGGGCAAAATTCCCAAAATTCCCCTTATTTTGGGGCAAAATTGCAGAAATTTCAATTATTTTGGGGCAAAATTGCAGAAATTTCACTTTTTTCAGGGAAAAAAGGCTGAAATTTTCCGTTTTTAGGGGCAAAAAGGCAGAAATTCCTAATATTTGAGGCAAAAATGCAGAAATTCAATTTATTTAGAGGCAAAAAAGCAGAAATTCCCCTTATTTTGGAGCAAAATTGCAGAAATTTCCCTTTTTATAGCCAAAAGGTATGCATTCTTCTTATTTTCAGGCAAAAAGGCAGAAATTCCCCGTATTTTGGAGTAAAATTGCAGAAATTCCCTATATGTTGGGGCAAAAAGACAGAAATTCTCCTTATTTTGGGGCAAAACTCAGAAATTCCACTTCTTTTAGAGCAAAATTTCAGAAATTTCCCTTATTTTTGGCCAAAATTGCCGAAATTTCACTTATTTTGGGGCAAAATTGCAGAAATTTCACTTATTTCAGGGAAAAAAAGCAGAAATTTTCTTATTTTGGGGCAAAAAGGCAGAAATTTCCCATATTTTGAGGCAAAAATGCAGAAATTCCCCTTATTTTGAGGTAAAAAGGCTGAAATTCCCCTTATTTGGGGGCAAAAAGGCAGAAATTTCCCATATTTTGGGGCAAAATTGCAGAAATTTCACTTATTTCAGGGTACTAAGTCAGAAATTTTTCTTACTTTGGGGCAAAAGAGACAGAAATTCTCTTTGTTTTCAGGGAAAAAGACAGAAATTCCACTTATTTAGAGGCAAAAATGCAGAAATTCCCCTTATTTTGAAGCAAAAATGAAGAAATTTCTATTTCTTATGGCAAAAAGGTATGCATTCTTCTTATTTTCGGGCAAAAAGTCAGAAATTCCCCCTATTTTAGAGCAAAATTGCAGAAATTCCCCTAATTGTGGGGCAAAAAAACAGAAATTCCCAATATGTTGGGGCAAAAAGACAGAAATTCTCCATATTTTGGGGCAAAACTCAGAAATTCCACTTATTTTGGGGCAAAATTCCAAAAATTTCCCTTATTTTGGGGCAAAATTGCAGAAATTTCACTTATTTAGGGGCAAAATTGCAGAAATTTCACTTATTTCAGAGGAAAAAGACAGAAATTTCTTTTATTTTGGTACAAAATTGCAGAAATTTTTCTTATTTTGGGCAAAAAGGCAGAAATTTCCCATATTTTGAGGCAAAAATGCAGAAATTTCACTTATTTCCGGGTAATAAGTCAGAAATTTTCATTACTTTGGCGCAAAAAAGACAGAAATTCCCTTTGTTTTGGTGGAAAAAGACAGAAATTCCAATTCTTTAGAGGCAAAAATGCAGAAATTCCCCTTATTTTGGAGCAAAAATGAAGAAATTTTTCTTTTTTATGGCAAAAAGGTATGCATTCTTCTTATTTTCAGGCAAAAAGTCAGAAATTCCCCCTATTTTAGAGCAAAATTGCAGAAATTCCCCTTATTGTGGGGCAAAAAGGCAGAAATTCCCTATATGTTGGGGCAAAAAGACAGAAATTCTCCTTATTTTAGAGCAAAACTCAGAAATTTCATTTATTTTGGGGCAAAATTGCAGAAATTTCACTTATTTCAGAAAAAAAAGCAGAAATTTTCTTATTTTGGGGCAAAAAGGCAGAAATTTCTTTTATTTTGGTACAAAATTGCAGAAAATTTTCTTATTTTGGGGCAAAAAGGCAGAAATTTCTCATATTTTGGGGCAAAAATGCAGAAAATCCCCTTATTTTGAGGTAAAAAGGCTAAAATTCCTCTTATTTGGTTGCAAAAAGGCAGAAATTTCCCTTATTTTGGGGCAAAATTGCAGAAATTTCACTTATATCAGGGTAATAAGTCAGAAATTTTCCTTATTTTGGGGCAAAAAAGACAGAAATTCCCTTTGTTTTGGGGGAAAAAGACAGAAATTCCACTAATTAAGAGGCAAAAAAGCAGAAATTCCCCTTATTTTGGAGCAAAAATGAAGAAATTTCCCTTTTTTATGGCAAAAAGGTATGCATTCTTCTTGTTTTCGGGCAAAAAGGCAGAAATTCCCCGTTTTTTGGAGCAAAATTGCAGAAATTCCCCTAATTTTGGGGCAAAAAGGCAGAAATTCCCTATATGTTAGGGCAAAACGACAGAAATTCTCCTTATTTTGGGGCAAAATTCAGAAATTCCATTTCTTTTGGTGCAAAATTCCCAAAATTTCCCTTATTTTGGGGCTAAATTGCAGAAAGTTCATTTATTTAGGGGCAAAATTGCAGAAATTTCACTTTTTTCAGGGAAAAAAGGCCGAAATTTTCCATTTTTGGGGGCAAAAAGGCAGAAATTCTTAATATTTTGTGGCAAAAATGCAGAAATTTTCTTATTTTGGGGCAAAAAAGCAGAAATTTCCCATATTTTGAGGCAAAAATGCAGAAATTCCCCTTATTTTGAGGTAAAAAGGCTGAAATTTCCAATATTTTGGGGCAAAATTGTAGAAATTTCACTTATTTCAGGGTACTAAGTCAGAAATTTTTCTTACTTTGGGGCAAAAAAGACAGAAATTCCCTTTGTTTTCAGGGGAAAAAACAGAAATTCCACTTATTTAGAGGCAAAAATGCAGAAATTCCCCTTATTTTGGCGCAAAAATGAAGAAATTTCTTTTTTTTATGGCAAAAAGGTATGCATTCTTCTTATTTTCGGGCAAAAAGGAAGAAATTCCCCCTATTTTAGAGCAAAATTGCAGAAATTCCCCTAATTGTGGGGCAAAAAGGCAGAAATTCCCTATATGTTTGGGCAAAAAGACAGAAATTCTCCTTATTTTAAAGCAAAACTCAGAAATTTTACTTATTTTGGGGCAAAATTAAAGAAATTTCACTTATTTCAGAAAAAAAAAGCAGAAATTTTCTTATTTTGGGGCAAAAAGGCAGAAATTTCTTTTATTTTGGTACAAAATTGCAGAAATTATTCTTATTTTGGGGCAAAAAAGCACAAATTTCTCATATTTTGGGGCAAAATTGCAGAAAATTTCCTTATTTTGAGGTAAAAAGGCTAAAATTCCCCTTATTTGGTTGCAAAAAGGCAGAAATTTTCCTTATTTGGGGGAAAATTGCAGAAATTTCACTTATTTCAGGGTAATAAGTCAGAAATTTTCTTTATTTTGGGGCAAAAAAAGACAGAAATTCTCTTTGTTTTGGGGGTAAAAGACAGAAATTCCACTTATTTAGAGGCAAAAAAGCAGAAATTCCCATTATTTTGGAGCAAAAATGAAGAAATTTCCCTTTTTTATGGCAAAAAGGTATGCATTCTTCTTATTTTCGGGCAAAAAGGCAGAAATTCCCCCTATTTTAGAGCAAAATTGCAGAAATTCCCCTAATTGTGGGGCAAAAAAAACAGAAATTCCCTATATGTTGGGGCAAAAAGATAGAAATTCTCCATATTTTGGGGCAAAACTCAGAAATTCCACTTATTTTGGGACAAAATTCTAAAAATTTCCCTTATTTTGGGGCAAAATTGCAGAAATTTCACTTATTTAGAAGCAAAATTGCAGAAATTTCACTTATTTCAGGGGAAAAAGACAGAAATTTCTTTTATTTTGGTACAAAATTGCAGAAATTTTTCTTATTTTGGGCAAAAAGGCAGAAATTTCCCATATTTTGAGGCAAAAATGCAGAAATTTCACTTATTTCAGGGTAATAAGTCAGAAATTTTCCTTACTTTGGGGCAAAAAAGACAGAAATTCCCTTTGTTTTGGTGGAAAAAGACAGAAATTCCACTTATTTAGAGGCAAAAATGCAGAAATTCCTCTTATTTTGGAGCAAAAATGAAGAAATTTCCCTTTTTTATGGCAAAAAGGTATGCATTCTTCTTATTTTCGGGCAAAAAGGCAGAAATTCCCCATATTTTAGAGCAAAATTGCAGAAATTCCCCTTATTGTGGGGCAAAAACGCAGAAATTCCCTATATGTTGGGGGAAAAGACAGAAATTCTCCTTATTTTAGAGCAAAACTCACAAATTTCATTTATTTTGGGGCAAAATTGCAGAAATTTCACTTATTTCAGGAAAAAAAAGCAGAAATTTTCTTATTTTGGTGCAAAAAGGCAGAAATTTCTTTTATTTTGGTACAAAATTGCAGAAAATTTTCTTATTTTGGGGCAAAAAGGCAGAAATTTCTCATATTTTGGGGCAAAAATGCAGAAAATCCCCTTATTTTGAGGTAAAAAGGCTAAAATTCCCCTTATTTGGTTGCAAAAAGGCAGAAATTTCCCTTATTTTGGGGCAAAATTGCAGAAATTTCACTTATATAAGGGTAATAAGTCAGAAATTTTCCTTATTTTGGGGCAAAAAAGACAGAAATTCCCTTTGTTTTGGGGGAAAAAGACAGAAATTCCACTTATTAAGAGGCAAAAAAGCAGAAATTCCCCTTATTTTGGCGCAAAAATGAAGAAATTTCCCTTTTTATGGCAAAAAGGTATCCATTCTTCTTGTTTTCGGGCAAAAAGGCAGAAATTCCCCGTTTTTTGGAGCAAAATTGCAGAAATTCCCCTAATTTTTGGGCAAAAAGGCAAAAATTCCCTATATTTTAGGGCAAAACGACAGAAATTCTCCTTATTTTGGGGCAAATTTCAGAAATTCCATTTCTTTTGGTGCAAAATTCCCAAAATTTCTTTTATTTTTGGGGCAAAATTGCAGAAATTTCAATTATTTTGGGGCAAAATTGCAGAAATTTCACTTTTTTCCGGGAAAAAAGGCCGAAATTTTCCGTTTTTGGTTGCAAAAAGGCAGAAATTCCTAATATTTTGTGGCAAAAATATAGAAATTTCCCTTATTTTGAGGTAAAAAGGCTGAAATTCCCCTTATTTGGGGGCAAAAATGCAGAAATTTCTCTTATACTGGGGCAAAATTGCAGAAATTTCACTTATTTCAGGGTAATAATTCAGAAATTTCCCTTATTTTGGGGCAAAAAATACAGAAATTCCATTTGTATGGGGGGAAAAAGACAGAAATTCCATTTATTTAGAGGCAAAAAAGCAGAAATTCCCCTTATTTTGGAGCAAAATTGCAGAAATTTCCCTTTTTATAGCAAAAAGGTATGCATTCTTCTTATTTCAGGCAAAAAGGCAGAAATTTCCCGTATTTTGGAGTAAAATTGCAGAAATTCCCTTAATTGTAGGGCAAAAAGACAGAAATTCTACTTATTTTGGGGCAAAACACAGAAATTCCACTTTTTTTGGAACAAAATTTCAGAAATTTCCCTTATTTTTGGCCAAAATTGCAGAAATTTCACTTATTTTGGGGCAAAATTGCAGAAATTTCACTTATTTTAGGGAAAAAAAGCAGAAATTTTCTTATTTTGGGGCAAAAAGGCAGAAATTTCCCATATTTTGAGGCAAAAATGCAGAAATTCCCCTTATTTTGAGGTAAAAAGGCTGAAATTCTCCTTATTTGGGGGCAAAAAGGCAGAAATTTCCCATATTTTGGGGCAAAATTGCAGAAATTTCACTTATTTCAGGGTACTAAGTCAGAAATTTTTCTTACTTTGGGGCAAAAGAGACAGAAATTCTCTTTGTTTTCAGGGAAAAAGACAGAAATTCCACTTATTTAGAGGCAAAAATGCAGAAATTCCCCTTATTTTGAAGCAAAAATGAAGAAATTTCTATTTCTTATGGCAAAAAGGTATGCATTCTTCTTATTTTCGGGCAAAAAGTCAGAAATTCCCCCTATTTTAGAGCAAAATTGCAGAAATTCCCCTAATTGTGGGGCAAAAAAACAGAAATTCCCAATATGTTGGGGCAAAAAGACAGAAATTCTCCATATTTTGGGGCAAAACTCAGAAATTCCACTTATTTTGGGGCAAAATTCCAAAAATTTCCCTTATTTTGGGGCAAAATTGCAGAAATTTCACTTATTTAGGGGCAAAATTGCAGAAATTTCACTTATTTCAGAGGAAAAAGACAGAAATTTCTTTTATTTTGGTACAAAATTGCAGAAATTTTTCTTATTTTGGGCAAAAAGGCAGAAATTTCCCATATTTTGAGGCAAAAATGCAGAAATTTCACTTATTTCCGGGTAATAAGTCAGAAATTTTCATTACTTTGGCGCAAAAAAGACAGAAATTCCCTTTGTTTTGGTGGAAAAAGACAGAAATTCCAATTCTTTAGAGGCAAAAATGCAGAAATTCCCCTTATTTTGGAGCAAAAATGAAGAAATTTTTCTTTTTTATGGCAAAAAGGTATGCATTCTTCTTATTTTCAGGCAAAAAGTCAGAAATTCCCCCTATTTTAGAGCAAAATTGCAGAAATTCCCCTTATTGTGGGGCAAAAAGGCAGAAATTCCCTATATGTTGGGGCAAAAAGACAGAAATTCTCCTTATTTTAGAGCAAAACTCAGAAATTTCATTTATTTTGGGGCAAAATTGCAGAAATTTCACTTATTTCAGAAAAAAAAGCAGAAATTTTCTTATTTTGGGGCAAAAAGGCAGAAATTTCTTTTATTTTGGTACAAAATTGCAGAAAATTTTCTTATTTTGGGGCAAAAAGGCAGAAATTTCTCATATTTTGGGGCAAAAATGCAGAAAATCCCCTTATTTTGAGGTAAAAAGGCTAAAATTCCTCTTATTTGGTTGCAAAAAGGCAGAAATTTCCCTTATTTTGGGGCAAAATTGCAGAAATTTCACTTATATCAGGGTAATAAGTCAGAAATTTTCCTTATTTTGGGGCAAAAAAGACAGAAATTCCCTTTGTTTTGGGGGAAAAAGACAGAAATTCCACTAATTAAGAGGCAAAAAAGCAGAAATTCCCCTTATTTTGGAGCAAAAATGAAGAAATTTCCCTTTTTTATGGCAAAAAGGTATGCATTCTTCTTGTTTTCGGGCAAAAAGGCAGAAATTCCCCGTTTTTTGGAGCAAAATTGCAGAAATTCCCCTAATTTTGGGGCAAAAAGGCAGAAATTCCCTATATGTTAGGGCAAAACGACAGAAATTCTCCTTATTTTGGGGCAAAATTCAGAAATTCCATTTCTTTTGGTGCAAAATTCCCAAAATTTCCCTTATTTTGGGGCTAAATTGCAGAAAGTTCATTTATTTAGGGGCAAAATTGCAGAAATTTCACTTTTTTCAGGGAAAAAAGGCCGAAATTTTCCATTTTTGGGGGCAAAAAGGCAGAAATTCTTAATATTTTGTGGCAAAAATGCAGAAATTTTCTTATTTTGGGGCAAAAAAGCAGAAATTTCCCATATTTTGAGGCAAAAATGCAGAAATTCCCCTTATTTTGAGGTAAAAAGGCTGAAATTTCCAATATTTTGGGGCAAAATTGTAGAAATTTCACTTATTTCAGGGTACTAAGTCAGAAATTTTTCTTACTTTGGGGCAAAAAAGACAGAAATTCCCTTTGTTTTCAGGGGAAAAAACAGAAATTCCACTTATTTAGAGGCAAAAATGCAGAAATTCCCCTTATTTTGGCGCAAAAATGAAGAAATTTCTTTTTTTTATGGCAAAAAGGTATGCATTCTTCTTATTTTCGGGCAAAAAGGAAGAAATTCCCCCTATTTTAGAGCAAAATTGCAGAAATTCCCCTAATTGTGGGGCAAAAAGGCAGAAATTCCCTATATGTTTGGGCAAAAAGACAGAAATTCTCCTTATTTTAAAGCAAAACTCAGAAATTTTACTTATTTTGGGGCAAAATTAAAGAAATTTCACTTATTTCAGAAAAAAAAAGCAGAAATTTTCTTATTTTGGGGCAAAAAGGCAGAAATTTCTTTTATTTTGGTACAAAATTGCAGAAATTATTCTTATTTTGGGGCAAAAAAGCACAAATTTCTCATATTTTGGGGCAAAATTGCAGAAAATTTCCTTATTTTGAGGTAAAAAGGCTAAAATTCCCCTTATTTGGTTGCAAAAAGGCAGAAATTTTCCTTATTTGGGGGAAAATTGCAGAAATTTCACTTATTTCAGGGTAATAAGTCAGAAATTTTCTTTATTTTGGGGCAAAAAAAGACAGAAATTCTCTTTGTTTTGGGGGTAAAAGACAGAAATTCCACTTATTTAGAGGCAAAAAAGCAGAAATTCCCATTATTTTGGAGCAAAAATGAAGAAATTTCCCTTTTTTATGGCAAAAAGGTATGCATTCTTCTTATTTTCGGGCAAAAAGGCAGAAATTCCCCCTATTTTAGAGCAAAATTGCAGAAATTCCCCTAATTGTGGGGCAAAAAAAACAGAAATTCCCTATATGTTGGGGCAAAAAGATAGAAATTCTCCATATTTTGGGGCAAAACTCAGAAATTCCACTTATTTTGGGACAAAATTCTAAAAATTTCCCTTATTTTGGGGCAAAATTGCAGAAATTTCACTTATTTAGAAGCAAAATTGCAGAAATTTCACTTATTTCAGGGGAAAAAGACAGAAATTTCTTTTATTTTGGTACAAAATTGCAGAAATTTTTCTTATTTTGGGCAAAAAGGCAGAAATTTCCCATATTTTGAGGCAAAAATGCAGAAATTTCACTTATTTCAGGGTAATAAGTCAGAAATTTTCCTTACTTTGGGGCAAAAAAGACAGAAATTCCCTTTGTTTTGGTGGAAAAAGACAGAAATTCCACTTATTTAGAGGCAAAAATGCAGAAATTCCTCTTATTTTGGAGCAAAAATGAAGAAATTTCCCTTTTTTATGGCAAAAAGGTATGCATTCTTCTTATTTTCGGGCAAAAAGGCAGAAATTCCCCATATTTTAGAGCAAAATTGCAGAAATTCCCCTTATTGTGGGGCAAAAACGCAGAAATTCCCTATATGTTGGGGGAAAAGACAGAAATTCTCCTTATTTTAGAGCAAAACTCACAAATTTCATTTATTTTGGGGCAAAATTGCAGAAATTTCACTTAT
Organism: Micromys minutus; assembly: GCF_963924665.1. Taxonomy (NCBI): domain Eukaryota; kingdom Metazoa; phylum Chordata; class Mammalia; order Rodentia; family Muridae; genus Micromys; species Micromys minutus. The sequence goes on along the minus strand of NW_027667812.1, from coordinate 1,923,457 downwards.
TTCAGGAAAAAAAAGCAGAAATTTTCTTATTTTGGTGCAAAAAGGCAGAAATTTCTTTTATTTTGGTACAAAATTGCAGAAAATTTTCTTATTTTGGGGCAAAAAGGCAGAAATTTCTCATATTTTGGGGCAAAAATGCAGAAAATCCCCTTATTTTGAGGTAAAAAGGCTAAAATTCCCCTTATTTGGTTGCAAAAAGGCAGAAATTTCCCTTATTTTGGGGCAAAATTGCAGAAATTTCACTTATATAAGGGTAATAAGTCAGAAATTTTCCTTATTTTGGGGCAAAAAAGACAGAAATTCCCTTTGTTTTGGGGGAAAAAGACAGAAATTCCACTTATTAAGAGGCAAAAAAGCAGAAATTCCCCTTATTTTGGCGCAAAAATGAAGAAATTTCCCTTTTTTATGGCAAAAAGGTATCCATTCTTCTTGTTTTCGGGCAAAAAGGCAGAAATTCCCCGTTTTTTGGAGCAAAATTGCAGAAATTCCCCTAATTTTTGGGCAAAAAGGCAAAAATTCCCTATATTTTAGGGCAAAACGACAGAAATTCTCCTTATTTTGGGGCAAAATTCAGAAATTCCATTTCTTTTGGTGCAAAATTCCCAAAATTTCTTTTATTTTTGGGGCAAAATTGCAGAAATTTCAATTATTTTGGGGCAAAATTGCAGAAATTTCACTTTTTTCCGGGAAAAAAGGCCGAAATTTTCCGTTTTTGGTTGCAAAAAGGCAGAAATTCCTAATATTTTGTGGCAAAAATATAGAAATTTCCCTTATTTTGAGGTAAAAAGGCTGAAATTCCCCTTATTTGGGGGCAAAAATGCAGAAATTTCTCTTATACTGGGGCAAAATTGCAGAAATTTCACTTATTTCAGGGTAATAATTCAGAAATTTCCCTTATTTTGGGGCAAAAAATACAGAAATTCCATTTGTATGGGGGGAAAAAGACAGAAATTCCATTTATTTAGAGGCAAAAAAGCAGAAATTCCCCTTATTTTGGAGCAAAATTGCAGAAATTTCCCTTTTTATAGCAAAAAGGTATGCATTCTTCTTATTTCAGGCAAAAAGGCAGAAATTTCCCGTATTTTGGAGTAAAATTGCAGAAATTCCCTTAATTGTAGGGCAAAAAGACAGAAATTCTACTTATTTTGGGGCAAAACACAGAAATTCCACTTTTTTTGGAACAAAATTTCAGAAATTTCCCTTATTTTTGGCCAAAATTGCAGAAATTTCACTTATTTTGGGGCAAAATTGCAGAAATTTCACTTATTTTAGGGAAAAAAAGCAGAAATTTTCTTATTTTGGGGCAAAAAGGCAGAAATTTCCCATATTTTGAGGCAAAAATGCAGAAATTCCCCTTATTTTGAGGTAAAAAGGCTGAAATTCTCCTTATTTGGGGGCAAAAAGGCAGAAATTTCCCATATTTTGGGGCAAAATTGCAGAAATTTCACTTATTTCAGGGTACTAAGTCAGAAATTTTTCTTACTTTGGGGCAAAAAAGACAGAAATTCCCTTTGTTTTCAGGGAAAAAGACAGAAATTCCACTTATCTAGAGGCAAAAATGCAGAAATTCCCCTTATTTTGGAGCAAAAATGAAGAAATTTCCCTTTTTTATGGCAAAAAGGTATGCATTCTTCTTATTTTCGGGCAAAAAGGCAGAAATTCCCCCTATTTTAGAGCAAAATTGCAGAAATTCCCCTAATTGTGGGGCAAAAAAAACAGAAATTCCCTATATGTTGGGGCAAAAAGATAGAAATTCTCCATATTTTGGGGCAAAACTCAGAAATTCCACTTATTTTGGGACAAAATTCTAAAAATTTCCCTTATTTTGGGGCAAAATTGCAGAAATTTCACTTATTTAGAAGCAAAATTGCAGAAATTTCACTTATTTCAGGGGAAAAAGACAGAAATTTCTTTTATTTTGGTACAAAATTGCAGAAATTTTTCTTATTTTGGGCAAAAAGGCAGAAATTTCCCATATTTTGAGGCAAAAATGCAGAAATTTCACTTATTTCAGGGTAATAAGTCAGAAATTTTCCTTACTTTGGGGCAAAAAAGACAGAAATTCCCTTTGTTTTGGTGGAAAAAGACAGAAATTCCACTTATTTAGAGGCAAAAATGCAGAAATTCCTCTTATTTTGGAGCAAAAATGAAGAAATTTCCCTTTTTTATGGCAAAAAGGTATGCATTCTTCTTATTTTCGGGCAAAAAGGCAGAAATTCCCCATATTTTAGAGCAAAATTGCAGAAATTCCCCTTATTGTGGGGCAAAAACGCAGAAATTCCCTATATGTTGGGGGAAAAGACAGAAATTCTCCTTATTTTAGAGCAAAACTCATAAATTTCATTTATTTTGGGGCAAAATTGCAGAAATTTCACTTATTTCAGGAAAAAAAAGCAGAAATTTTCTTATTTTGGTGCAAAAAGGCAGAAATTTCTTTTATTTTGGTACAAAATTGCAGAAAATTTTCTTATTTTGGGGCAAAAAGGCAGAAATTTCTCATATTTTGGGGCAAAAATGCAGAAAATCCCCTTATTTTGAGGTAAAAAGGCTAAAATTCCCCTTATTTGGTTGCAAAAAGGCAGAAATTTCCCTTATTTTGGGGCAAAATTGCAGAAATTTCACTTATATAAGGGTAATAAGTCAGAAATTTTCCTTATTTTGGGGCAAAAAAGACAGAAATTCCCTTTGTTTTGGGGGAAAAAGACAGAAATTCCACTTATTAAGAGGCAAAAAAGCAGAAATTCCCCTTATTTTGGAGCAAAAATGAAGAAATTTCCCTTTTTTATGGCAAAAAGGTATCCATTCTTCTTGTTTTCGGGCAAAAAGGCAGAAATTCCCCGTTTTTTGGAGCAAAATTGCAGAAATTCCCCTAATTTTTGGGCAAAAAGGCAAAAATTCCCTATATTTTAGGGCAAAACGACAGAAATTCTCCTTATTTTGGGGCAAAATTCAGAAATTCCATTTCTTTTGGTGCAAAATTCCCAAAATTTCTTTTATTTTTGGGGCAAAATTGCAGAAATTTCAATTATTTTGGGGCAAAATTGCAGAAATTTCACTTTTTTCCGGGAAAAAAGGCCGAAATTTTCCGTTTTTGGTTGCAAAAAGGCAGAAATTCCTAATATTTTGTGGCAAAAATATAGAAATTTCCCTTATTTTGAGGTAAAAAGGCTGAAATTCCCCTTATTTGGGGGCAAAAATGCAGAAATTTCTCTTATACTGGGGCAAAATTGCAGAAATTTCACTTATTTCAGGGTAATAATTCAGAAATTTCCCTTATTTTGGGGCAAAAAATACAGAAATTCCATTTGTATGGGGGGAAAAAAACAGAAATTCCATTTATTTAGAGGCAAAAAAGCAGAAATTCCCCTTATTTTGGAGCAAAATTGCAGAAATTTCCCTTTTTATAGCCAAAAGGTATGCATTCTTCTTATTTTCAGGCAAAAAGGCAGAAATTCCCCGTATTTTGGAGTAAAATTGCAGAAATTCCCTATATGTTGGGGCAAAAAGACAGAAATTCTCCTTATTTTGGGGCAAAACTCAGAATTCCACTTATTTTGGAACAAAATTTCAGAAATTTCCCTTATTTTTGGCCAAAATTGCAGAAATTTCACTTATTTTGGGGCAAAATTGCAGAAATTTCACTTATTTCAGGAAAAAAAGCAGAAATTTTCTTATTTTGGGGCAAAAAGGCAGAAATTTCCCATATTTTGAGGCAAAAATGCAGAAATTCCCCTTATTTTGAGGTAAAAAGGCTGAAATTCTCCTTATTTGGGGGCAAAAAGGCAGAAATTTCCCATATTTTGGGGCAAAATTGCAGAAATTTCACTTATTTCAGGGTACTAAGTCAGAAATTTTTCTTACTTTGGGGCAAAAAAGACAGAAATTCCCTTTGTTTTCAGGGAAAAAGACAGAAATTCCACTTATTTAGAGGCAAAAATGCAGAAATTCCCCTTATTTTGGAGCAAAAATGAAGAAATTTCCCTTTTTTATGGCAAAAAGTTATGCATTCTTCTTATTTTCGGGCAAAAAGGCAGAAATTCCCTTTGTTTTGGGGGAAAAAGACAGAAATTCCACTTATTTAGAGGCAAAAAAGCAGAAATTCCCCATATTTTGGAGCAAAATTGCAGAAATTCCCCTAATTGTGGGGCAAAAAGGCAGAAATTCCCTATATGTTAGGGCAAAACGACAGAAATTCTCCTCATTTGGGGGCAAAATTCAGAAATTCCATTTATTTTGGGGCAAAATTCCCAAAATTCCCCTTATTTTGGGGCAAAATTGCAGAAATTTCAATTATTTTGGGGCAAAATTGCAGAAATTTCACTTTTTTCAGGGAAAAAAGGCCGAAATTTTCCGTTTTTAGGGGCAAAAAGTCAGAAATTCCTAATATTTTGAGGCAAAAATGCAGAAATTCCTCTTATTTGGAGGTAAAAAGGCTGAAATTCCCCTTATTTGCGGGCAAAAATGCAGAAATTTCTCTTATACTGGGGCAAAATTGCAGAAATTTCACTTATTTCAGGGTAATAATTCAGAAATTTTCCTTATTTTGGGGCAAAAAATACAGAAATTCCATTTGTATGGGTGGAAAAAGACAGAAATTCCATTTATTTAGAGGCAAAAAAGCAGAAATTCCCCTTATTTTGGAGCAAAATTGCAGAAATTTCCCTTTTTATAGCCAAAAGGTATGCATTCTTCTTATTTTCAGGCAAAAAGGCAGAAATTCCCCGTATTTTGGAGTAAAATTGCAGAAATTCCCTATATGTTGGGGCAAAAAGACAGAAATTCTCCTTATTTTGGGGCAAAACTCAGAATTCCACTTATTTTGGAACAAAATTTCAGAAATTTCCCTTATTTTTGGCCAAAATTGCAGAAATTTCACTTATTTTGGGGCAAAATTGCAGAAATTTCACTTATTTCAGGAAAAAAAAGCAGAAATTTTCTTATTTTGGGGCAAAAAGGCAGAAATTTCCCATATTTTGAGGCAAAAATGCAGAAATTCCCCTTATTTTGAGGTAAAAAGGCTGAAATTCTCCTTATTTGGGGGCAAAAAGGCAGAAATTTCCCATATTTTGGGGCAAAATTGCAGAAATTTCACTTATTTCAGGGTACTAAGTCAGAAATTTTTCTTACTTTGGGGCAAAAAAGACAGAAATTCCCTTTGTTTTCAGGGAAAAAGACAGAAATTCCACTTATTTAGAGGCAAAAATGCAGAAATTCCCCTTATTTTGGAGCAAAAATGAAGAAATTTCCCTTTTTTATGGCAAAAAGTTATGCATTCTTCTTATTTTCGGGCAAAAAGGCAGAAATTCCCTTTGTTTTGGGGGAAAAAGACAGAAATTCCACTTATTTAGAGGCAAAAAAGCAGAAATTCCCCATATTTTGGAGCAAAATTGCAGAAATTCCCCTAATTGTGGGGCAAAAAGGCAGAAATTCCCTATATGTTAGGGCAAAACGACAGAAATTCTCCTCATTTGGGGGCAAAATTCAGAAATTCCATTTATTTTGGGGCAAAATTCCCAAAATTCCCCTTATTTTGGGGCAAAATTGCAGAAATTTCAATTATTTTGGGGCAAAATTGCAGAAATTTCACTTTTTTCAGGGAAAAAAGGCCGAAATTTTCCGTTTTTAGGGGCAAAAAGTCAGAAATTCCTAATATTTTGAGGCAAAAATGCAGAAATTCCTCTTATTTGGAGGTAAAAAGGCTGAAATTCCCCTTATTTGCGGGCAAAAATGCAGAAATTTCTCTTATACTGGGGCAAAATTGCAGAAATTTCACTTATTTCAGGGTAATAATTCAGAAATTTTCCTTATTTTGGGGCAAAAAATACAGAAATTCCATTTGTATGGGTGGAAAAAGACAGAAATTCCATTTATTTAGAGGCAAAAAAGCAGAAATTCCCCTTATTTTGGAGCAAAATTGCAGAAATTTCCCTTTTTATAGCCAAAAGGTATGCATTCTTCTTATTTTCAGGCAAAAAGGCAGAAATTCCCCGTATTTTGGAGTAAAATTGCAGAAATTCCCTATATGTTGGGGCAAAAAGACAGAAATTCTCCTTATTTTGGGGCAAAACTCAGAAATTCCACTTATTTTGGAACAAAATTTCAAAATTTCCCTTATTTTTGGCCAAAATTGCAGAAATTTCACTTATTTTGGGGCAAAATTGCAGAAATTTCACTTATTTCAGGGAAAAAAAACAGAAATTTTCTTATTTTGGGGCAAAAAGGCAGAAATTTCCCATATTTTGAGGCAAAAATGCAGAAATTCCCCTTATTTTGAGGTAAAAAGGCTGAAATTCTCCTTTTTTGGTGGCAAAAAGGCAGAAATTTCCCATATTTTGGGGCAAAATTGCAGAAATTTCACTTATTTCAGGGTACTAAGTCAGAAATTTTTCTTACTTTGGGGCAAAAAAGACAGAAATTCCCTTTGTTTTCAGGGAAAAAGACAGAAATACCACTTATTTAGAGGCAAAAATGCAGAAATTCCCCTTATTTTGGAGCAAAAATGAAGAAATTTCCCTTTTTTATGGCAAAAAGGTATGCATTCTTCTTATTTTCGGGCAAAAAGGCAGAAATTCTCCCTATTTTAGAGCAAAATTGCAGAAAATCCTCTAATTGTGGGGCAAAAAGGCAGAAATTCCCTATATGTTGGGGCAAAATACAGAAATTCTCCTTATTTTGGTGAAAAACTCAGAAATTCCACTTATTTTGGGGCAAAATTGCAGAAATTTCCCTTATTTTGGGGCAAAATTGCAGAAATTTCACTTTTTTCAGGGTAATAAGTCAGAAATTTTCCTTATTTTGGGGCAAAAAAGACAGAAATTCCCTATGTCCTGGGGGAAAAGACAGTAATTCCACTTTTTTAGAGGCAAAAAAGCAGAAATTCCTTTTATTTTGGAGTAAAAATGAAGAAATTTCTTTTTTTTTGTGGCAAATGTATATACATTCCCTTTATTTTCGGGCAAAACGCAGAAATTCCACTTATTTTGGAACAAAATTTCAGAAATTTCCCTTATTTTTGGCCAAAATTGCAGAAATTTCACTTATTTTGGGGCAAAAAATACAGAAATTCCATTTGTATGGGGGGAAAAAGACAGAAATTCCATTTATTTAGAGGCAAAAAAGCAGAAATTCCCCTTATTTTGGAGCAAAATTGCAGAAATTTCCCTTTTTATAGCCAAAAGGTATGCATTCTTCTTATTTTCAGGCAAAAAGGCAGAAATTCCCCGTATTTTGGAGTAAAATTGCAGAAATTCCCTATATGTTGGGGCAAAAAGACAGAAATTCTCCTTATTTTGGGGCAAAACTCAGAATTCCACTTATTTTGGAACAAAATTTCAGAAATTTCCCTTATTTTTGGCCAAAATTGCAGAAATTTCACTTATTTTGGGGCAAAATTGCAGAAATTTCACTTATTTCAGGAAAAAAAAGCAGAAATTTTCTTATTTTGGGGCAAAAAGGCAGAAATTTCCCATATTTTGAGGCAAAAATGCAGAAATTCCCCTTATTTTGAGGTAAAAAGGCTGAAATTCTCCTTATTTGGGGGCAAAAAGGCAGAAATTTCCCATATTTTGGGGCAAAATTGCAGAAATTTCACTTATTTCAGGGTACTAAGTCAGAAATTTTTCTTACTTTGGGGCAAAAAAGACAGAAATTCCCTTTGTTTTCAGGGAAAAAGACAGAAATTCCACTTATTTAGAGGCAAAAATGCAGAAATTCCCATTATTTTTGAGCAAAAATGAAGAAATTTCCCTTTTTTATGGCAAAAAGTTATGCATTCTTCTTATTTTCGGGCAAAAAGGCAGAAATTCCCTTTGTTTTGTGGGAAAAAGACAGAAATTCCACTTATTTAGAGGCAAAAAAGCAGAAATTCCCCATATTTTGGAGCAAAATTGCAGAAATTCCCCTAATTGTGGGGCAAAAAGGCAGAAATTCCCTATATGTTAGGGCAAAACGACAGAAATTCTCCTCATTTGGGGGCAAAATTCAGAAATTCCATTTATTTTGGGGCAAAATTCCCAAAATTCCCCTTATTTTGGGGCAAAATTGCAGAAATTTCAATTATTTTGGGGCAAAATTGCAGAAATTTCACTTTTTTCAGGGAAAAAAGGCCGAAATTTTCCGTTTTTAGGGGCAAAAAGTCAGAAATTCCTAATATTTTGAGGCAAAAATGCAGAAATTCCTCTTATTTGGAGGTAAAAAGGCTGAAATTCCCCTTATTTGCGGGCAAAAATGCAGAAATTTCTCTTATACTGGGGCAAAATTGCAGAAATTTCACTTATTTCAGGGTAATAATTCAGAAATTTTCCTTATTTTGGGGCAAAAAATACAGAAATTCCATTTGTATGGGTGGAAAAAGACAGAAATTCCATTTATTTAGAGGCAAAAAAGCAGAAATTCCCCTTATTTTGGAGCAAAATTGCAGAAATTTCCCTTTTTATAGCCAAAAGGTATGCATTCTTCTTATTTTCAGGCAAAAAGGCAGAAATTCCCCGTATTTTGGAGTAAAATTGCAGAAATTCCCTATATGTTGGGGCAAAAAGACAGAAATTCTCCTTATTTTGGGGCAAAACTCAGAAATTCCACTTATTTTGGAACAAAATTTCAAAATTTCCCTTATTTTTGGCCAAAATTGCAGAAATTTCACTTATTTTGGGGCAAAATTGCAGAAATTTCACTTATTTCAGGGAAAAAAACAGAAATTTTCTTATTTTGGGGCAAAAAGGCAGAAATTTCCCATATTTTGAGGCAAAAATGCAGAAATTCCCCTTATTTTGAGGTAAAAAGGCTGAAATTCTCCTTTTTTGGTGGCAAAAAGGCAGAAATTTCCCATATTTTGGGGCAAAATTGCAGAAATTTCACTTATTTCAGGGTACTAAGTCAGAAATTTTTCTTACTTTGGGGCAAAAAAGACAGAAATTCCCTTTGTTTTCAGGGAAAAAGACAGAAATACCACTTATTTAGAGGCAAAAATGCAGAAATTCCCCTTATTTTGGAGCAAAAATGAAGAAATTTCCCTTTTTTATGGCAAAAAGGTATGCATTCTTCTTATTTTCGGGCAAAAAGGCAGAAATTCTCCCTATTTTAGAGCAAAATTGCAGAAAATCCTCTAATTGTGGGGCAAAAAGGCAGAAATTCCCTATATGTTGGGGCAAAATACAGAAATTCTCCTTATTTTGGTGAAAAACTCAGAAATTCCACTTATTTTGGGGCAAAATTGCAGAAATTTCCCTTATTTTGTGGCAAAATTGCAGAAATTTCACTTATTTTGGGGCAAAATTGCAGAAATTTCACTTTTTTCAGGGTAATAAGTCAGAAATTTTCCTTATTTTGGGGCAAAAAAGACAGAAATTCCCTATGTTCTGGGGGAAAAGACAGTAATTCCACTTTTTTAGAGGCAAAAAAGCAGAAATTCCTTTTATTTTGGAGTAAAAATGAAGAAATTTCTTTTTTTTTTGTGGCAAATGTATATACATTCCCTTTATTTTCGGGCAAAACGCAGAAATTCCACTTATTTTGGAACAAAATTTCAGAAATTTCCCTTATTTTTGGCCAAAATTGCAGAAATTTCACTTATTTTGGGGCAAAAAATACAGAAATTCCATTTGTATGGGGGGAAAAAGACAGAAATTCCATTTATTTAGAGGCAAAAAAGCAGAAATTCCCCTTATTTTGGAGCAAAATTGCAGAAATTTCCCTTTTTATAGCCAAAAGGTATGCATTCTTCTTATTTTCAGGCAAAAAGGCAGAAATTCCCCGTATTTTGGAGTAAAATTGCAGAAATTCCCTATATGTTGGGGCAAAAAGACAGAAATTCTCCTTATTTTGGGGCAAAACTCAGAATTCCACTTATTTTGGAACAAAATTTCAGAAATTTCCCTTATTTTTGGCCAAAATTGCAGAAATTTCACTTATTTTGGGGCAAAATTGCAGAAATTTCACTTATTTCAGGAAAAAAAAGCAGAAATTTTCTTATTTTGGGGCAAAAAGGCAGAAATTTCCCATATTTTGAGGCAAAAATGCAGAAATTCCCCTTATTTTGAGGTAAAAAGGCTGAAATTCTCCTTATTTGGGGGCAAAAAGGCAGAAATTTCCCATATTTTGGGGCAAAATTGCAGAAATTTCACTTATTTCAGGGTACTAAGTCAGAAATTTTTCTTACTTTGGGGCAAAAAAGACAGAAATTCCCTTTGTTTTCAGGGAAAAAGACAGAAATTCCACTTATTTAGAGGCAAAAATGCAGAAATTCCCATTATTTTTGAGCAAAAATGAAGAAATTTCCCTTTTTTATGGCAAAAAGTTATGCATTCTTCTTATTTTCGGGCAAAAAGGCAGAAATTCCCTTTGTTTTGGGGGAAAAAGACAGAAATTCCACTTATTTAGAGGCAAAAAAGCAGAAATTCCCCATATTTTGGAGCAAAATTGCAGAAATTCCCCTAATTGTGGGGCAAAAAGGCAGAAATTCCCTATATGTTAGGGCAAAACGACAGAAATTCTCCTCATTTGGGGGCAAAATTCAGAAATTCCATTTATTTTGGGGCAAAATTCCCAAAATTCCCCTTATTTTGGGGCAAAATTGCAGAAATTTCAATTATTTTGGGGCAAAATTGCAGAAATTTCACTTTTTTCAGGGAAAAAAGGCCGAAATTTTCCGTTTTTAGGGGCAAAAAGTCAGAAATTCCTAATATTTTGAGGCAAAAATGCAGAAATTCCTCTTATTTGGAGGTAAAAAGGCTGAAATTCCCCTTATTTGCGGGCAAAAATGCAGAAATTTCTCTTATACTGGGGCAAAATTGCAGAAATTTCACTTATTTCAGGGTAATAATTCAGAAATTTTCCTTATTTTGGGGCAAAAAATACAGAAATTCCATTTGTATGGGTGGAAAAAGACAGAAATTCCATTTATTTAGAGGCAAAAAAGCAGAAATTCCCCTTATTTTGGAGCAAAATTGCAGAAATTTCCCTTTTTATAGCCAAAAGGTATGCATTCTTCTTATTTTCAGGCAAAAAGGCAGAAATTCCCCGTATTTTGGAGTAAAATTGCAGAAATTCCCTATATGTTGGGGCAAAAAGACAGAAATTCTCCTTATTTTGGGGCAAAACTCAGAAATTCCACTTATTTTGGAACAAAATTTCAAAATTTCCCTTATTTTTGGCCAAAATTGCAGAAATTTCACTTATTTTGGGGCAAAATTGCAGAAATTTCACTTATTTCAGGGAAAAAAACAGAAATTTTCTTATTTTGGGGCAAAAAGGCAGAAATTTCCCATATTTTGAGGCAAAAATGCAGAAATTCCCCTTATTTTGAGGTAAAAAGGCTGAAATTCTCCTTTTTTGGTGGCAAAAAGGCAGAAATTTCCTATATTTTGGGGCAAAATTGCAGAAATTTCACTTATTTCAGGGTACTAAGTCAGAAATTTTTCTTACTTTGGGGCAAAAAAGACAGAAATTCCCTTTGTTTTCAGGGAAAAAGACAGAAATACCACATATTTAGAGGCAAAAATGCAGAAATTCCCCTTATTTTGGAGCAAAAATGAAGAAATTTCCCTTTTTTATGGCAAAAAGGTATGCATTCTTCTTATTTTCGGGCAAAAAGGCAGAAATTCTCCCTATTTTAGAGCAAAATTGCAGAAAATCCTCTAATTGTGGGGCAAAAAGGCAGAAATTCCCTATATGTTGGGGCAAAATACAGAAATTCTCCTTATTTTGGTGAAAAACTCAGAAATTCCACTTATTTTGGGGCAAAATTGCAGAAATTTCCCTTATTTTGTGGCAAAATTGCAGAAATTTCACTTATTTTGGGGCAAAATTGCAGAAATTTCACTTTTTTCAGGGTAATAAGTCAGAAATTTTCCTTATTTTGGGGCAAAAAAGACAGAAATTTCCTATGTTCTGGGGGAAAAGACAGTAATTCCACTTTTTTAGAGGCAAAAAAGCAGAAATTCCTTTTATTTTGGAGTAAAAATGAAGAAATTTCTTTTTTTTTGTGGCAAATGTATATACATTCCCTTTATTTTCGGGCAAAACGCAGCAATTCCACTTATTTTGGAACAAAATTTCAGAAATTTCCCTTATTTTTGGCCAAAATTGCAGAAATTTCACTTATTTTGGGGCAAAATTGCAGAAATTTCACTTATTTCAGGGAAAAAAAGCAGAAATTTTCTTATTTTGGGGCAAAAAGGCAGAAATTTCCCATATTTTGAGGCAAAAATGCAGAAATTCCCCTTATTTTGAGGTAAAAAGGCTGAAATTCTCCTTATTTGGGGGCAAAAAGGCAGAAATTTCCCATATTTTGGGGCAAAATTGCAGAAGTTTCACTTATTTCAGGGTACTAAGTCAGAAATTTTTCTTACTTTGGGGCAAAAAAGACAGAAATTCCCTTTGTTTTCAGGGAAAAAGACAGAAATTCCACTTATTTAGAGGCAAAAATGCAGAAATTCCCCTTATTTTGGAGCAAAAATGAAGAAATTTCCCTTTTTTATGGCAAAACGGTATGCATTCTTCTTATTTTCGGGCAAAAAGGCAGAAATTCCCTTTGTTTTGGGGGAAAAAGACAGAAATTCCACTTATTTAGAGGCAAAAAAGCAGAAATTCCCCATATTTTGGAGCAAAATTGCAGAAATTCCCCTAATTGTGGGGCAAAAAGGCAAAAATTCCCTATATGTTAGGGCAAAACGACAGAAATTCTCCTCATTTGGGGGCAAAATTCAGAAATTCCATTTATTTTGGGGCAAAATTCCCAAAATTCCCCTTATTTTGGGGCAAAATTGCAGAAATTTCAATTATTTTGGGGCAAAAGTGCAGAAATTTCACTTTTTTCAGGGAAAAAAGGCCGAAATTTTCCGTTTTTAGGGGCAAAAAGTCAGAAATTCCTAATATTTTGAGGCAAAAATGCAGAAATTCCTCTTATTTGGAGGTAAAAAGGCTGAAATTCCCCTTATTTGCGGGCAAAAATGCAGAAATTTCTCTTATACTGGGGCAAAATTGCAGAAATTTCACTTATTTCAGGGTAATAATTCAGAAATTTTCCTTATTTTGGGGCAAAAAATACAGAAATTCCATTTGTATGGGTGGAAAAAGACAGAAATTCCATTTATTTAGAGGCAAAAAAGCAGAAATTCCCCTTATTTTGGAGCAAAATTGCAGAAATTTCCCTTTTTATAGCCAAAAGGTATGCATTCTTCTTATTTTCAGGCAAAAAGGCAGAAATTCCCCGTATTTTGGAGTAAAATTGCAGAAATTCCCTATATGTTCGGGCAAAAAGACAGAAATTCTCCTTATTTTGGGGCAAAACTCAGAAATTCCACTTATTTTGGAACAAAATTTCAAAATTTCCCTTATTTTTGGCCAAAATTGCAGAAATTTCACTTATTTTGGGGCAAAATTGCAGAAATTTCACTTATTTCAGGGAAAAAAAGCAGAAATTTTCTTATTTTGGGGCAAAAAGGCAGAAATTTCCCATATTTTGAGGCAAAAATGCAGAAATTTTCCTTATTTTGAGGTAAAAAGGCTGAAATTCTCCTTATTTGGGGGCAAAAAGTCAGAAATTTCCCATATTTTGGGGCAAAATTGCAGAAATTTCACTTATTTCAGGGTACTAAGTCAGAAATTTTTCTTACTTTGGGGCAAAAAAACAGAAATTCCCTTTGTTTTCAGGGAAAAAGACAGAAATTCCACTTATTTAGAGGCAAAAATGCAGAAATTCCCCTTATTTTGGAGCAAAAATGAAGAAATTTCCCTTTTTTATGGCAAAAAGGTATGCATTCTTCTTATTTTCGGGCAAAAAGGCAGAAATTCTCCCTATTTTAGAGCAAAATTGCAGAAATTCCCCTAATTGTGGGGCAAAAAGGCAGAAATTCCCTATATGTTGGGGCAAAAAGACAGAAATTTTTCTTATTTTGGTGAAAAACTCAGAAATTCCACTTATTTTAGGGCAAAATTGCAGAAATTTCCCTTATTTTGGGGCGAAATTGCAGAAATTTCACTTATTTTGGGGCAAAATTGCAGAAATTTCACTTTTTTCAGGGTAATAAGTCAGAAATTTTCCTTATTTTGGGGCAAAAAAGACAGAAATTCCCTATGTTCTGGGGGAAAAGACAGTAATTCCACTTTTTTAGAGGCAAAAAAGCAGAAATTCCTTTTATTTTGGAGTAAAAATGAAGAAATTTCTTTTTTTTGTGGCAAATGTATACATTCCCTTTATTTTCGGGCAAAAAGGCAGAAATTCCCCGTATTTTGGAGCAAACTTGCAGATATTCCCCTAATTGTGGGGCAAAAAGGCAGAAATTCCCTATATGTTGGGGCAAAAAGACAGAAATTCTCCTTATTTTGGGGCAAAACTCAGAAATTCCACTTATTTTGGGGCAAAATTCCAGAAATTTCCCTTATTTTGGGGCAATATTGCAGAAATTTCACTTATTTTCAGGCAAAATTACATAAATTTCACTTATTTCAGAAAAAAAGCAGAATTTTCTTATTTTGGTGCAAAAAGGCAGAAATTTCTTTTATTTTGTTACAAAATTGCAGAAATTTTTCTTATTTTGGGGCAAAAAGGCAGAAATCTCCCATATTTTGGGGCAAAAATGCAGAAATTCCTCTTATTTTGAGGTAAAAAGGCTGAAATTCCCCTTATTTGGGGGCAAAAGGGCAGAAATTTCCCTTATTTTGAGGCAAAATTGCAGAAATTTCACTTATTTCAGAAAAAAAAAAACAAAAACTTTTCTTATTTTAGGGCAAAATGCAGAAATTCCCATTATTTTGGGGCAAAAGGCAGAAATTCACCTTATTTTGTGGTAAAATTGCAGACATTTCACATATTTCAGGGCAAAAAGGTAGAAATTCCTCTTATTTGGGGGCAAAAAGGCAGAAATTCCCCTTATTTTGGGATAAAATTGCAGAAATGTCCCTTGTTTGGGGGCAAAAAGGCAGAAAATCCCCTTAATTTTTGGCAAAAAAGCAGAAATTTCCCGTATTTTGGAGCAAAATTGCAGAAATTCCCCTAATATTGGGGCAAAAATGCAGAAATTCCTATTATTTGGGGCAAATCGGCAGAAGTTCCTCTTATTTTCGGAAAAAGAGGCAGAAATTCCCTGTATTTTGAAGCAAAATTGCAGAAACTCCCCTAATTTTGGGGCAAAAAGGCATAAATTTCTCATATTTTGGGGCAAAAATGCAGAAATTTTTCTTATTTTGAGGTAAAAAGGCTGAAATTCCCCTTATTTGGGGGCAAAAAAGAAGAATTTCTCTTATTTTGGGGCAAAATTGCAGAAATTTCACTTATTTCAGAGTAATAAGTCAGAAATTTTCGTTATTTTGGGGCAAAAAAAACAGAAATTCCCTTTGTTTTGGGGGGAAAAGACAGAAATTCCACTTTTTTAGAGGCAAAAAAGCAGAAATAACTTTTATTTTGGAGTAAAAATGTAGAAATTTCCCTTTTTTATGGCAAAAAGGTATGCATTCTTCTTATTTTCGGGCAAAAGGCAGAAATTCCCCGTATTTTCGAGCAAAATTGCAAAAATTCCCCTAATTTTAGGGCAAAAAGGCAGAAATTCCCTATATGTTGGGGCAAAAAACAGAAATTCTCCTTATTTTGGGGCAAAACTCAGAAATTCCACTTATTTTGGGGCAAAATTCTAGAAATTTTTCTTATTTTAAAGCAAAATTGCAGAAATTTCACTTATTTTGGGGAAAAATTGCAGAAATTTCACTTATTTCAGGGAAAAAAGGCAGAAATTTTTTTTATTTTGGGGCAAAAAGGAAAAATTTCCTAATATTTTGTGGCAAAAATGCCGAAATTCCCCTTATTTTGAGGTAAAAAAGCTGAAATTTCTCTTATTTGGGGGAAAAAAGGCAGAAATTTCCCTTATTTTGGGGCAAAATTGCAGAAATTTCACTTATTTCAGGGTAATAAGTCAGAAATTTTCCTTATTTTGGGGCCAAAAGGACAGAAATTCCCTTTGTTTTAGGGGAAAAAGACAGAAATTCCACTTATTTAGAGGCAAAAAAGCAGAAATTCCCCTTATTTTGGAGCAAAAATGAAGAAATTTCCCTTTTTTATGGCAAAAAGGTATGCATTCTTCTTATTTTCGGGCAAAAAGGCAGAAATTCCCCGTATTTTGAAGCAAAATTGCAGAAATTCCCCTAATTGTGGGGCAAAAAGGCAGAAATTCCCTATATGTTGGGGCAAAAAGACAGAAATTCTCCTTATTTTGGGGTAAAACTCAGAAATTCCACTTATTTTGGGGGCAAAATTCCAGAAATTTCCCTTATTTTGGGGCAAAATTGCAGAAATTTTACTTATTTTGGGGCAAAATTGCAGAAATTTCACTTATTTCAGAAAAATAAGCAGAATTTATTTATTTTGGTGCAAAAAGGCAGAAATTTCTTTTATTTTGGTACAAATTGCAAAAATTTTTCTTATTTTGGGGCAAAAAGGCAGAAATCTTCATATTTTGGGGCAAAAATGCAGAAATTCCTCTTATTTTGAGGTAAAAAGGCTGAAATTCCCCTTATTTGGGGGCAAAAAGGCAGAAATTTCCCTTATTTTGAGGCAAAATTGCATAAATTTCACTTATTTCAGGATAATAAGTCAGAAATTTTCGTTATTTTGGGGCAAAAGAGACAGAAATTTCCTTTGTTTTGGGGGAAAAAACAGAAATTCCACTTTTTTAGAGGAAAAAAAAGCAGAAATTCCTTTTATTTTGGAGTAAAAATGAAGAAATTTCCCTTTTTTTGTGGCAAAAGGTATACATTCCACTTATTTTTGGGCTAAAAAGCAGAAATTACCCGTATTTTGGAGCAAAATTGCAGAAATTCCCCTAATTGTGGGGCAAGAAGGGAGAAATTCCCTATATGTTGGGGCAAAAAGAAACAAATTCTCCTTATTTTGGGTCAAAACTCAGAAATTCTACTGATATTGGGGCAAAATTGCAGAAATTTCACTTATTTTGGGGCAAAATTGCAGAAATTTCACTTATTTTTGGGCAAAATTGCAGAAATTTCACTTATTTCAGAAAAAAAAGCAGAAATTTTCTTATTTTGGTGCAAAAAGGCGAAATTTCTTTTATTTTGGTACAAAATTGCAGAAATTTTTCTAATTTTGGGGCAAAAAGGCAGAAATCTCCCATATTTTGGGGCAAAAATGCAGAAATTTCTCTTATTTTGAGGTAAAAAGGCTGAAATTCCCCTTATTTGGGGACAAAAAAGCAGAAATTTCCCTTATTTTGGGGCAAAATTGCAGAAATTTCACTTATTTAAGGGTAATAAGTCAGAAATTTTCCTTATTTTGGGGCAAAAAAGACAGAAATTCCCTTTGTTTTGGGGGAAAAAGACAGAAATTCCACTTATTTAGAGGCAAAAAAGCAGAAATTCCCCTTATTTTGTAGCAAAACTGAAGAAATTTCTATTTTTTATGGCAAAAAGGTATGCATTCTTCTTATTTTCGGGCAAAAAGGCAGAAATTCCCCGTATTTTGGAGCAAAATTGCAGAAATTTCCCTAATTGTGGGGCAAGAAGGGGGAAATTCCCTATATGTTGGGGCAAAAAGACAGAAATTCTCCTTATTTTGGGGCAAAACTCAGAAATTCCACTTATTTTGGTGCAAAATTCCAGAAATTTCCCTTATTTTAGGGCAAAATTGCAGAAATTTCACTTATTTTGGGGCAAAATTGCAGAAATTTAACTTATTTCAGAAAAAAATTCAGAAATTTTGCTATTTTGGTGCAAAAAGTCAGAAATTTCTTTTATTTTGGTACAAAATTGCAGAAATTTTTCTTATTTTGGGGCAAAAAGGGAGAAATCCCTCATATTTTGAGGCAAAAATGCAGAAATTCCTCTTATTTTGAGGTAATAAGGCTGAAATTTCCCTTATTTGGGGGCAAAAAGGCAGAAATTTCCCTTATTTTGAGGCAAAATTGCAGAAATTTCACTTATTTCAGGGTAATAAGTCAGAAATTTTCCTTATTTTGGGGCAAAAAAGACAGAAATTCCCTTTGTTTTGGGGGAAAAAGACAGAAATTCCACTTATTTAGAGGCAAAAAAGCAGAAATTCCCCTTATTTTGTAGCAAAACTGAAGAAATTTCTATTTTTTATGGCAAAAAGGTATGCATTCTTCTTATTTTCGGGCAAAAAGGCAGAAATTCCCCGTATTTTGGAGCAAAATTGCAGAAATTTCCCTAATTGTGGGGCAAGAAGGGGGAAATTCCCTATATGTTGGGGCAAAAAGACAGAAATTCTCCTTATTTTGGGGCAAAACTCAGAAATTCCACTTATTTTGGTGCAAAATTCCAGAAATTTCCCTTATTTTAGGGCAAAATTGCAGAAATTTCACTTATTTTGGGGCAAAATTGCAGAAATTTAACTTATTTCAGAAAAAAATTCAGAAATTTTGCTATTTTGGTGCAAAAAGTCAGAAATTTCTTTTATTTTGGTACAAAATTGCAGAAATTTTTCTTATTTTGGGGCAAAAAGGGAGAAATCCCTCATATTTTGAGGCAAAAATGCAGAAATTCCTCTTATTTTGAGGTAATAAGGCTGAAATTTCCCTTATTTGGGGGCAAAAAGGCAGAAATTTCCCTTATTTTGAGGCAAAATTGCAGAAATTTCACTTATTTCAGGGTAATAAGTCAGAAATTTTCTTTATTTTGGGGCAAAAAAGACAGAAATTCCCTTTGTTTTGGGAGAAAAGACAGAAATTCCACTTTTTTAGAGGCAAAAAAGCAGAAATTCCTTTTATTTTGGAGTAAAAATGAAGAAATTTCCCTTTTTTGTGGCAAAAGTTATGAATTCCACTTATTTTCGGGCAAAAAGGCAGAAATTACCCGTATTTTGGAGCAATATTGCAGAAATTCGCCTAATTGTGGGGCAAAGAGGCAGAAATTCCCTATATGTTAGGGCAAAAAGACAGAAATTCTCTTTATTTTGGGGCAAAATTCAGAAATTCTACTTATTTTGGGGCAAAATTCCAGAAATTTCCCTTATTTTGGGGCAAAATTGCAGAAATTTCACTTATTTTGGGGCAAAATTGCAGAAATTTCACTTATTTCAGGGTAATAAGTCAGAAATTTTCCTTATTTTGGGGCCAAAAAGACAGAAATTCCCTTTGTTTTGGGGGAAAAAGACAGAAATTCCACTTATTTAGAGGCAAAAAAGCAGAAATTCCTCTTATTTTGGAGCAAAATTGCAGAAATTCCCCTAATTGTGGGGCAAAAAGGCAGAAATTCCCTATATGTTGGGGCAAAAAGAAACAAATTCTCCTTATTTTGGGTCAAAACTCAGAAATTCCACTGATATTGGGGCAAAATTCCAGAAATTTCCCGTATTTTGGGGCAAAATTGCAGAAATTTCACTTATTTTGGGGCAAAATTGCAGAAATTTCACTTATTTCAGAAAAAAAAGCAGGAATTTTCTTATTTTGGTGCAAAAAGGCGGAAATTTCTTTTATTTTGGTACATAATTGCAGAAATTTTTCTTATTTTGGGGCAAAAAGTCAGAAATCTCCCATATTTAGGGGAAAAATGCAGAAATTCCTCTTATTTTGAGGTAAAATGCTGAAATTCCCCTTATTTGGGGGCAAAAAGGCAGAAATTTCCCTTATTTTGAGGCAAAATTGCAGAAATTTCACTTATTTCAGGGTAATAAGTCAGAAATTTTCTCTATTTTGGGGCAAAAAAGACAGAAATTCCCTTTGTTTTCAGGGAAAACGACAGAAATTCCACTTATTTAGAGGCAAAAATGCAGAAATTCCCCTTATTTTGGAGCAAAAATGAAGAAATTTCCCTTTTTTATGGCAAAAAGGTATGCATTCTTCTTATTTTCGGCCAAAAAGGCAGAAATTCCCCATATTTTAGAGCAAAATTGCAGAAATTCCCCTAATTGTGGGGCAAAAAGGCAGAAATTCCCTATATGTTGGGGCAAAATACAGAAAATCTCCTTATTTTGGTGAAAAACTCAGAAATTCCACTTATTTTGGGGCAAAATTGCAGAAATTTCCCTTATTTTGGGGCAAAATTGCAGAAATTTCACTTATTTTGGGGCAAAATTGCAGAAATTTCACTTTTTTCAGGGTAATAAGTCAGAAATTTTCCTTATTTTGGGGCAAAAAACACAGAAATTCCCTATGTTCTGGGGGAAAAAGACAGTAATTCCACTTTTTTAGAGGCAAAAAAGCAGAAATTCCTTTTATTTTGGAGTAAAAATGAAGAAATTTCTTTTTTTTGTGGCAAAAGGTGTACATTCCCTTTATTTTCGGGCAAAAAGGCAGAAATTCCCCGTATTTTGGAGCAAACTTGCAGATATTACCCTAATTGTGGGACAAAAAGGCAGAAATTTCCTATATGTTAGGGCAAAAAGACAGAAATTCTCTTTATTTTTGGGGCAAAACTCAGAAATTCCATTTATTTTGGGGCAAAATTCCAGAAATTTCTTTTATTTTTGGGCAAAATTGCAGAAATTTCACTTATTTTGGGGCAAAATTGCAGAAATTTCACTTATTTCATGGTAAAAGGGCAGAAATTATCCTTATTTTGATGCAAAAATGCAGAAATTCCAAATATTTTGTGGCAAAAATGAAGAAATTCCCTTTATTTTGAGGTAAAAAGGCAGAAATTCCCGTTATTTGGGGGCAAAAAAAAGAAATTTCACTTATTTTGGGGCAAAAACTCAGAAATTCCACACTTTTTTGGTCAAAATTCCAGAAATTTCCCTTATTTTGGGGCAAAATTGCAGAAATTTCACTTATTTTGGTGCAAAATTGCAGAAATTTAACTTATTTCAGAAAAAAATTTAGAAATTTTCCTATTTTGGTGCAAAAAGGCAGAATTATCTTTTATTTTGGTACAAAATTGCAGAAATTTTTCTTATTTTGGGGCAAAAAGGCAGAAATCTCCCATATTTTGGAGCAAAAATGAAGATATTCCTCTTATTTTGAGGTAAAAAGGCTGAAATTTCCTTTATTTGGGGGCAAAAAGGCAGAAATTTCCCTTATTTTGAGGAAAATTGCAGAAATTTCACTTATTTCAGGGTAATAAGTCAGAAATTTTCGTTATTTTGGGGCAAAAAAGACAGAAATTCCCTTTGTTTTGGGGGAAAAAGACAGAAATTCCACTTTTTTAGAGGCAAAAAAGCAGAAATTCCTTTTATTTTGGAGTAAAAATGAAGAAATTTCTTTTTTTGTGGCAAAAGGTATACATTCCACTTATTTTTGGGCTAAAAAGCAGAAATTACCCGTATTTTGGAGCAAAATTGCAGAAAATCCCCTAATTGTGGGGCAAAGAGGCAGAAATTCCCTATATGTTAGGGCAAAAAGACAGAAATTCTCCTTATTTTGGGGCAAAACTCAGAAATTCCACTTATTTTGCGGAAAATTCTAGAAATTTCCCTTATTTTGGGGCAAAATTGCAGAAATTTCACTTATTTTGGGGAAAAATTGCAGTAATTTCACTTATTTTTGGGCAAAATTGCAGAAATTCCAAATATTTTGTGGCAAAAATGCAGAAATTCCCCTTATTTTAAGGTAAAAAGGCAGAAATTCCCCTTATTTGGGTGTAAAAAACAGAAATTTCCCTTATTTTGGGGCAAAATTGCAGAAATTTCACTTATTTTGGGGCAAAATTGCAGAAATTTCACTTATTTCAGAAAAAAATTCAGAAATTTTCCTATTTTGGTGCAAAAAGGCAGAAATTTCTATTTTGGTACAAAATTGCAGAAATTTTTCTTTTTTTGGGGCAAAAAGGCACAAATCTCCCATATTTTGGGGAAAAAATGCAGAAATTCCTCTTATTTGGGGTAAAAAGGTAGAAATTTTCCTTATTTGAGGGAAAAAGGCAGAAATTTCCCTTATTTTGAGGCAAAATTGCAGAAATTTCACTTATTTCAGTGTAATAAGTCAGAAATTTTCCTTATTTTGGGGCAAAAAAGACAGAAATTCCCTTTGTTTTGGGGGAAAAAGACAGAAATTCCACATTTTTAGCGGCAAAAAAGCAGAAATTCATTTTATTTTGGAGTAAAAATGAAGAAATTTCTTTTTTTTTCTGGCAAAAGATATACATTCCCCTTATTTTCAGGCTAAAAAGCAGAAATTCCCCGTATTTTGGAGCAAAATGGCAGAAATTCCCCTAATTGTGGGGCAAAAAGGCAGAAATTTCTGATATGTTAGGGCAAAAAGACAGAAATTCTTTTTATTTTGGGGCTAAACTCAGAAATTCCACTTATTTTGGGGCAAAATTCCAGAAATTTCCCTTATTTTGGGGCAAAATTGCAGAAAGTTCACTTATTTTGGGGCAAAATTGCAGAAATTTCACTTATTTCAGGGTAATAAGTCAGAAATTTTCCTTATTTTGGGGCCAAAAAGACAGAAATTTCCTTTGTTTTGGGGTGAAAAAGATAGAAATTCCACGTATTTAGAGGCAAAAAAGCAGAAATTCCTCTTATTTTGGAGCAAAAATGAAGAAATTTCCTTTTTTTATGGCAAAAAGGTATGCATTCTTCTTATTTTCGGGCAAAAAGGCAGAAATTCCCAGTATTTTGGAGCAAAATTGCAGAAATTCCCCTAATTGTGGGGCAAAAAGACAGAAATTCTCTTTATTTTGGGGCAAAACTCAGAAATTCTACTTATTTTGGGGCAAAATTCCAGAAATTTCCCTTATTTTGGGGCAAAATTGCAGAAATTTCACTTATTTTGGGGCAAAATTGCAGAAATTTCACTTATTTCAGGGTAATAAGTCAGAAATTTTCCTTATTTTGGGTCCAAAAAGACAGAAATTCCCTTTGTTTTGGGGGAAAAAGACAGAAATTCCACTTATTTAGAGGCAAAAAAGCAGAAATTCCTCTTATTTTGGAGCAAAATTGCAGAAATTCCCCTAATTGTGGGGCAAAAAGACAGAAATTCCCTATATGTTGGGGCAAAAAGAAACAAATTCTCCTTATTTTGGGTCAAAACTCAGAAATTCCACTGATATTGGGGCAAAATTCCAGAAATTTCCCGTATTTTGGGGCAAATTTGCAGAAATTTCACTTATTTTGGGGCAAAATTGCAGAAATTTCACTTATTTCAGAAAAAAAGCAGGAATTTTCTTATTTTGGTGCAAAAAGGCGGAAATTTCTTTTATTTTGGTACAAAATTGCAGAAATTTTTCTTATTTTGGGGCAAAAAGTC
Source organism: Micromys minutus (assembly GCF_963924665.1). Lineage (NCBI taxonomy): Eukaryota > Metazoa > Chordata > Mammalia > Rodentia > Muridae > Micromys > Micromys minutus. Next base: position 1,900,310 of record NW_027667812.1, on the reverse strand, counting down.
AGAAATCTCCCATATTTAGGGGAAAAATGCAGAAATTCCTCTTATTTTGAGATAAAAGGCTGAAATTCCTCTTATTTGGGGGCAAAAAGGCAGAAATTTCCCTTATTTTGAGGCAAAATTGCAGAAATTTCACTTATTTCAGGGTAATAAGTCAGAAATTTTCTCTATTTTGGGGCAAAAAAGACAGAAATTCCCTTTGTTATCAGGGAAAAAGACAGAAATTCCACTTATTTAGAGGCAAAAATGCAGAAATTCCTTTTATTTTGGAGCAAAAATGAAGAAATTTCTATTTTTTATGGCAAAAAGGTATGCATTCTTCTTATTTTCGGGCAAAAAGGCAGTAATTCCCCATATTTTAGAGCAAAATTGCAGAAATTCCCCTAATTGTGGGCCAAAAAGGCAGAAATTCCCTATATGTTGGGGCAAAATACAGAAATTCTCCTTATTTTGGTGAAAAACTCAGAAATTTCACTTATTTTGGGGCAAAATTGCAGAAATTTCCCTTATTTTGGGGCAAAATTGCAGAAATTTCACTTATTTTGGGGCAAAATTGCAGAAATTTCACTTTTTTCAGGGTAATAAGTCAGAAATTTTCCTTATTTTGGGGCAAAAAAGACAGAAATTCCCTATGTTCTGGGGGAAAAAGACAGTAATTCCACTATTTTAGAGGCAAAAAAGCAGAAATTCCTTTTATTTTGGAGTAAAAATGAAGAAATTTCTTTTTTTTGTGGCAAAAGGTGTACATTCCCTTTATTTTCGGGCAAAAAGGCAGAAATTCCCCGTATTTTGGAGCAAACTTGCAGATATTACCCTAATTGTGGGGCAAAAAGGCAGAAATTTCCTATATGTTAGGGCAAAAAGACAGAAATTCTCTTTATTTTTGGGGCCAAACTCAGAAATTCCATTTATTTTGGGGCAAAATTCCAGAAATTTCTTTTATTTTGGGGCAAAATTGCAGAAATTTCACTTATTTTGGGGCAAAATTGCAGAAATTTCACTTATTTCATGGTAAAAAGGCAGAAATTATCCTTATTTTGATGCAAAAATGCAGAAATTCCAAATATTTTGTGGCAAAAATGAAGAAATTCCCTTTATTTTGAGGTAAAAAGGCAGAAATTCCCGTTATTTGGGGGCAAAAAAAAAGAAATTTCACTTATTTTGGGGCAAAAACTCAGAAATTCCACACTTTTTTGGTCAAAATTCCAGAAATTTCCCTTATTTTGGGGCAAAATTGCAGAAATTTCACTTATTTTGGGGCAAAATTGCAGATATTTCACTTATTTCAGAAAAAAATTCAGAAATTTTCCTATTTTGGTGCAAAAAGGCAGAAATTTCTATTTTGGTACAAAATTGCAGAAATTTTTCTTTTTTTGGGGCAAAAAGGCACAAATCTCCCATATTTTGGGGAAAAAATGCAGAAATTCCTATTATTTTGAGGTAAAAAGGTAGAAATTTCCCTTATTTGGGGGAAAAAGGCAGAAATTTCCCTTATTTTGAGGCAAAATTGCAGAAATTTCACTTATTTCAGTGTAATAAGTCAGAAATTTTCCTTATTTTGGGGCAAAAAAGACAGAAATTCCCTTTGTTTTGGGGGAAAAAGACAGAAATTCCACTTTTTTAGCGGCAAAAAAGCAGAAATTCATTTTATTTTGGAGTAAAAATGAAGAAATTTCTTTTTTTTTGTGGCAAAAGATATACATTCCCCTTATTTTCAGGCTAAAAAGCAGAAATTCCCCGTATTTTGGAGCAAAATTGCAGAAATTCCCCTAATTGTGGGGCAAAAAGGCAGAAATTTCCGATATGTTAGGGCAAAAAGACAGAAATTCTTTTTATTTTGGGGCTAAACTCAGAAATTCCACTTATTTTGGGGCAAAATTCCAGAAATTTCCCTTATTTTGGGGCAAAATTGCAGAAATTTCACTTATTTTGGGGCAAAATTGCAGAAATTTCACTTATTTCAGGGTAATAAGTCAGAAATTTTCCTTATTTTGGGGCCAAAAAGACAGAAATTTCCTTTGTTTTGGGGTGAAAAAGATAGAAATTCCACTTATTTAGAGGCAAAAAAGCAGAAATTCCTCTTATTTTGGAGCAAAAATGAAGAAATTTCCTTTTTTTATGGCAAAAAGGTATGCATTCTTCTTATTTTCGGGCAAAAAGGCAGAAATTCCCAGTATTTTGGAGCAAAATTGCAGAAATTCCCCTAATTGTGGGGCAAAAAGGCAGAAATTCCCTATATGTTGGGGCAAAAAGAAACAAATTCTCCTTATTTTGGGTCAAAACTCAGAAATTCCACTGATATTGGGGCAAAATTCCAGAAATTTCCCTTATTTTGGGGCAAAATTGCAGAAATTTCACTTATTTTGGGGCAAAATTGCAGAAATTTCACTTATTTCAGAAAAAAAAGCAGAAATTTTCTTATTTTGGTGCAAAAAGGCGGAAATTTCTTTTATTTTGTTACAAAATTGCAGAAATTTTTCTTATTTTGGCGCAAAAAGGCAGAAATCTCCCATATTTTGGGGCAAAAATGAAGAAATTTCTCTTATTTTGAGGTAAAAAGGCTGAAATTCCCATTATTTGGGGGCAAAAAGGCAGAAATTTCCCTTATTTTGAGGCAAAATTGCAGAAATTTCACTTATTTCAGTGTAATAAGTCAGAAATTTTCTTTATTTTGAAGCAAAAAAGACAGAAATTCTTTTTGTTTTGAGGGAAAAAGGCAGAAATTCCACTTTTTTAGCGGCAAAAAAGCAAAAATTCATTTTATTTTGGAGTAAAAATGAAGAAATTTCTTTTTTTTTGTGGCAAAAAGTATACATTCCCCTTATTTTCAGGCTAAAAAGCAGAAATTCCCCGTATTTTGGAGCAAAATTGCAGAAATTCCCCTAATTGTGGGGAAAAGGCAGAAATTCCCTATATGTTGGGGAAAAAGACAGAAATTCTCCTTATTTTGGGGCAAAACTCCGAAATTCCACTTATTTTGCGGCAAAATTTCAGAAATTTTCCTTATTTTGGGGCAAAATTGCAGAAATTTCACTTATTTTGGGGCAAAATTGCAGAAATTTCACTTATTTCATTGTAATAAGTCAGAAATTTTCGTTATTTTGGGGCAAAAAAGACAGAAATTCCCTTTGTTTTGGGGGAAAAAGACAGAAATTCCACTTTTTTAGAGGCAAAAAAGCAGAAATTCCTATTATTTTGGAGTAAAAATGAAGACATTTCCCTTTTTTGTGGCCAAAGGTATACATTCCACTTATTTTTGGGCTAAAAAGCAGAAATTACCCGTATTTTGGAGCAAGATTGCAGAAATTCCCCTAATTGTGGAGCAAAAAGGCAGAAATTCTCTATATGTTAAGGCAAAAAGACAGAAATTCTCCTTATTTTGGGGCAAAACTCAGAAATTCCACTTATTTGGGGGCAAAATTCCAGAAATTTCCCTTATTTTGGGGCAAAATTGCAGAAATTTCACTTATTTGGGGCAAAATTGCAGAAATTTCACTTATTTCATAGTAAAAAGGCAGAAATTATCCTTATTTTGGGGCAAAAATGCAGAAATTCCAAATATTTTGTAGCAAAAATGCAGAAATTCCCCTTATATTGAGGTAAAAAGGCAGAAATTCCCCTTATTTGGGGGCAAAAAACAGAAATTTCCCTTATTTGGGGGCAAAATTGCAGAAAGTTCACTTATTTTGGGGCAAAATTGCAGAAATTTTACTTATTTCAGGGTAATAAGTCAGAAATTTTCCTTATTTTGGGGCCAAAAAGACAGAAATTTCCTTTGTTTTGGGGTGAAAAAGATAGAAATTCCACTTATTTAGAGGCAAAAAAGCAGAAATTCCTCTTATTTTGGAGCAAAAATGAAGAAATTTCATTTTATTATGGCAAAAAGGTATGCATTCTTCTTATTTTCGGGCAAAAAGGCAGAAATTCCCAGTATTTTGGAGCAAAATTGCAGAAATTCCCCTAATTGTGGGGCAAAAAGGCAGAAATTCCCTATATTTTGGGGCAAAAAGCAACAAATTCTCCTTATTTTGGGTCAAAACTCAGAAATTCCACTGATATTGGGGCAAAATTCCAGAAATTTCCCTTATTTTGGGGCAAAATTGCAGAAATTTCACTTATTTTGGGGCAAAATTGCAGAAATTTCACTTATTTCAGAAAAAAAAGAAGAAATTTTCTTATTTTGGTGCAAAAAGGCGGAAATTTCTTTTATTTTGGTACAAAATTGCAGAAATTTTTCTTATTTTGGGGCAAAAAGGCAGAAATCTCCCATATTTTGGGGCAAAAATGAAGAAATTTCTCTTATTTTGAGGTAAAAAGGCTGAAATTCCCATTATTTGGGAGCAAAAAGGCAGAAATTTCCCTTATTTTGAGGCAAAATTGCAGAAATTTCACTTATTTCAGTGTAATAAGTCAGAAATTTTCTTTATTTTGGGGCAAAAAAGACAGAAATTCTTTTTGTTTTGAGGGAAAAAGGCAGAAATTCCACTTTTTTAGCGGCAAAAAAGCAAAAATTCATTTTATTTTGGAGTAAAAATGAAGAAATTTCTTTTTTTTTGTGGCAAAAAGTATACATTCCCCTTATTTTCAGGCTAAAAAGCAGAAATTCCCCGTATTTTGGAGCAAAATTGCAGAAATTCCCCTAATTGTGGGGCGAAAAGGCAGAAATTCCCTATATGTTGGGGCAAAAAGACAAAAATTCTCCTTATTTTGGGGCAAAACTCAGAAATTCCACTTATTTTAAGGCAAAATTCCAGAAATTTCCTTTATTTGGGAGCAAAATTGCAGAAATTTCTGTTATTTTGGGGCAAAATTGCAGAAATTTCACTTATTTCAGAAAAAAAAGCAGAAATTTTCTTATTTTGGTGCAAAAAGGCGGAAATTTCTTTTATTTTGGTACAAAATTGCAGAAATTTTTCTTATTTTGGGGCAAAAAGGCAGAAATCTCCCATATTTTGGGGCAAAAATGCAGAAATTCCTCTTATTTTGAGGTAAAAAGGCTGAAATTCCCCTTATTTGGAGGCAAAAAGGCAGAATTTTTTTTTATTTTGGGGCAAAATTGCAGAAATTTCACTTATTTCAGAGTAGTCAGTCAGAAATTTTTCTTTTTTGGGGCAAAAAAGCAGAAATTCCTTTTATTTTGGAGTAAAAATGAAGAAATTTCTTTTTTGTGGCAAATGGTATACATTCCCCTTATTTTCAGGCTAAAAAGCAGAAATTACCCGTATTTTGGAGCAAAATTGCAGAAATTCCCCTAATTGTGGGGCAAAATGCAGAAATTCCCTATATGTTAGGGCAAACAGACAGAAATTCTCCTTATTTTGGGGCAAAACTCAGAAATTCCACTTATTTTGGGGCGAAATTCCAGAAATTTCCCTTATTTTGTGGCAAAATTGCAGAAATATCCTTTACATTGGGGCAAAATTGCAGAAATTTCCCTTATTTTGGGGCAAAATTGCAGAAATTTCACTTATTTCATGGTAAAAAGGCAGAAATTTTCCTCATTTTGGGGCAAAAATGCAGAGATTCCAAATATTTTGTGGTAAAATTGCAAAAATTCCCCTTATTTTGAGGTAAAAAGGCAGAAATTCCCCTTATTTGGGGGCAAAAAGCAGAAATTTCCCTTATTCTGGGACAAAATTGCAGAAATTTCACTTATTTAAGGGTAATAAGTCAGAAATTTTCCTTATTTGGGGCAAAAAAAGACAGAAATTCCTTTTGTTTTGGGGGAAAAAGTCAGAAATTCCACTTATTTAGAAGCAAAAAAGCAGAAATTCCCCTTAATTTGGAGCAAAAATGAAGAAATTTCCTTTTTTTGTGGCAAAAGGTATGCATTCTTCTTATTTTCAGGCTAAAAAGCAGAAATTCCCCGTATTTTGGAGCAAAATTGCAGAAATTCCCCTAATTGTGGGACAAAAAGGCAGAAATTTGCTATATGTTGGGGCAAAAAGACAGAAATTCTTTTTATTTTGGGGCAAAACTCAGAAATTCCACTTATTTTGGGACAAAATTCCAGAAATTTCACTTATTTTGGGGCAAAATTGCAGAAATTTCACTTATTTTGGCAAAATTGCAGAAATTTCAATTATTTCAGAAAAAAAGCAGAAATTTTCTTATTTTGGTGCAAAAAGGCAGAAATTTCTTTTATTTTGGTACAAAATTGCAGAAATTTTTCTTATTTGGGGGCAAAAAGCAGAAATCCCCTATATTTTGGGGCAAAAATGCATAAATTCCTCTTATTTTGAGGTAAAAAGGCTGAAATTTCCCTTATTTTGAGGCAAAATTGCAGAAATTTCACTTATTTCAGGGTAATAAGTCAGAAATTTTTCTTACTTTGGGGCAAAAAACAGAAATTCCCTTTGTTTTGGGGGCAAAAGACAGAAATTCCACTTATTTAGAGGCAAAAAAGCAGAAATTCTTCTTTATTGGAGCAAAAATGAAGAAATTTATCTTTTTTTGTGGCAAAAGGTATACATTCCGCTTATTTTCGGGCTAAAAAGCAGAAATTCCCCGTATTTTGTATCAAAATTGCAGAAATTCCCCTTATTTTGGAGCAAAAATAAAGAAATTTCCGTTTTTTATGGTAAAAAGGTATGCATTCTTCTTATTTTCGGGCAAAAAGGCAGAAATTTCCCGTATTTTGGAGCAAAATTGCAGAAATTCCCCTAATTGTGGGGCAAAAAGGCAGAAATTCCCTATATGTTGGGGCAAAAAGACAGAAATTCTCCTTATTTTGGGGCAAAACTCAGAAATTCCACTTATTTTGGTGCAAAATTCCAGAATTTTCCCTTATTTTAGGGCAAAATTGCAGAAATTTCACTTATTTTGGGGCAAAATTGCAGAAATTTCACTTATTTCAGAAAAAAAGCAGAATTTATTTATTTTGGTGCAAAAAGGCAGAAATTTCTTTTATTTTGGTACAAAATTGCAGAAATTTTTCTTATTTTTGGGCAAAAAGGCAGAAATCTCCCATATTTTGTGGCAAAAATGCAGAAATTTCTCTTATTTTGAGGTAAAAAGGCTGAAATTCCCCTTATTTGGGGGCAAAAAGGCAGAAATTTCCCTTATTTTGAGGCAAAATTGCAGAAATTTCACTTATTTCAGGGTAATAAGTCAGAAATTTTTCTTATTTTGGGGCAAAAAACACAGAAATTCCCTTTGTTTTGGGGGAAAAAGACAGAAATTCCACTTTTTTAGAGGCAAAAAAGCAGAAATTCCTTTTATTTTGGAGTAAAAATGAAGAAATTTCCCTTTTTTTGTGGCAAAATGTATACATTCCACTTATTTTTGGGCTAAAAAGCAGAAATTACCCGTATTTTGGAGCAAAATTGCAGAAATTCCCCTAATTGTGGGGCAAAAGGCAGAAATTCCCTATATGTTGGGGAAAAAGACAGAAATTCTCCTTATTTTGGGGCAAAACTCAGAAATTCCACTTATTTTGCGGCAAAATTCCAGAAATTTCCCTTATTTTGGGCAAAATTGCAGAAATTTCACTTATTTTGGGGCAAAATTGCAGAAATTTCACTTATTTCAGGGTAATAAGTCAGAAATTTTCCTTATTTTGGGGCCAAAAAGACAGAAATTTCCTTTGTTTTGGGGTGAAAAAGATAGAAATTCCACTTATTTAGAGGCAAAAAAGCAGAAATTCCTCTTATTTTGGAGCAAAAATGAAGAAATTTCCTTTTATTATGGCAAAAAGGTATGCATTCTTCTTATTTTCGGGCAAAAAGGGAGAAATTCCCAGTATTTTGGAGCAAAATTGCAGAAATTCCCCTAATTGTGGGGCAAAAAGGCAGAAATTCCCTATATGTTGGGGCAAAAAGAAACAAATTCTCCTTATTTTGGGTCAAAACTCAGAAATTCCACTGATATTGGGGCAAAATTCCAGAAATTTCCCTTATTTTGGGGCAAAATTGCAGAAATTTCACTTATTTTGGGGTAAAATTGCAGAAATTTCACTTATTTCAGAAAAAAAAGAAGAAATTTTCTTATTTTGGTGCAAAAAGGCGGAAATTTCTTTTATTTTGGTACAAAATTGCAGAAATTTTTCTTATTTTGGCGCAAAAAGGCAGAAATCTCCCATATTTTGGGGCAAAAATGAAGAAATTTCTCTTATTTTGAGGTAAAAAGGCTGAAATTCCCATTATTTGGGGGCAAAAAGGCAGAAATTTCCCTTATTTTGAGGCAAAATTGCAGAAATTTCACTTATTTCAGTGTAATAAGTCAGAAATTTTCTTTATTTTGGGGCAAAAAAGACAGAAATTCTTTTTGTTTTGAGGGAAAAAGGCAGAAATTCCACTTTTTTAGCGGCAAAAAAGCAAAAATTCATTTTATTTTGGAGTAAAAATGAAGAAATTTCTTTTTTTTTGTGGCAAAAAGTATACATTCCCCTTATTTTCAGGCTAAAAAGCAGAAATTCCCCGTATTTTGGAGCAAAATTGCAGAAATTCCCCTAATTGTGGGGCAAAAAGGCAGAAATTGCCTATATGTTGGGGCAAAAAGACAGATATTCTCCTAATTTTGGGGCAAAACTCAGAAATTCCACTTATTTTGGGGCAAAATTCCAGAAATTTTCCTTATTTTGGGGCAAAATTGCAGAAATTTCACTTATTTTGGGGCAAAATTGTAGAAATTTCACTTATTTCAGGGTAATAAGTCAGAAATTTTCCTTATTTTGGAGCAAAAAAACAGAAATTCCCTTTGTTTTGGGGTAAAAAGACAGAAATTCCACTTATTTAGAGGCAAAAAAGCTGAAATTCCCCTTATTTTGGAGCAAAAATGAAGAACTTTCCCTTTTTTATGGCAAAAAGGTATGCATTCTTCTTATTTTCGGGCAAAAAGGCAGAAATTCCCCGTATTTTGGAGCAAAATTGCAGAAATTCCCCTAATTGTGGGGCGAAAAGGCAGAAATTCCCTATATGTTGGGGCAAAAAGACAAAAATTCTCCTTATTTTGGGGCAAAACTCAGAAATTCCACTTATTTTAAGGCAAAATTCCAGAAATTTCCTTTATTTGGGAGCAAAATTGCAGAAATTTCTGTTATTTTGGGGCAAAATTGCAGAAATTTCACTTATTTCAGAAAAAAAAGCAGAAATTTTCTTATTTTGGTGCAAAAAGGCGGAAATTTCTTTTATTTTGGTACAAAATTGCAGAAATTTTTCTTATTTTGGGGCAAAAAGGCAGAAATCTCCCATATTTTGGGGCAAAAATGCAGAAATTCCTCTTATTTTGAGGTAAAAAAGGCTGAAATTCCCCTTATTTGGAGGCAAAAAGGCAGAAATTTTTCTTATTTTGGGGCAAAATTGCAGAAATTTCACTTATTTCAGAGTAGTCAGTCAGAAATTTTTCTTATTTTGGGGCAAAAAAGCAGAAATTCCTTTTATTTTGGAGTAAAAATAAAGAAATTTCTTTTTTGTGGCAAATGGTATACATTCCCCTTATTTTCAGGCTAAAAAGCAGAAATTACCCGTATTTTGGAGCAAAATTGCAAAAATTCTGCTAATTGTGGGGCAAAAAGGCAGAAATTCCCTGTAAGTTAGAGCAAAAAAACAGAAAATCTCCTTATTTTGGGGCAAAACTCAGAAATTCCACTTACTTTGGGGCAAAATTCCAAAAATTTCCCTTATTTTGGGCCAAAATTGCAGAAATTTCACTTATTTTGAGGCAAAATTGCATAAATTTCACTTATTTCAGGGTAATAAGTCAGAAATTTTCCTTATTTTGGGGCAAAAAACACAGAAATTCCCTTTGTTTTGGGGGAAAAAGACAGAAATTCCACTTTTTTAGAGGCAAAAAAGCAGAAATTCCTTTTATTTTGGAGTAAAAATGAAGAAATTTCCCTTTTTTGTGGCAAAATGTATACATTCCACTTATTTTTGGGCTAAAAAGCTGAAATTACCCGTATTTTGGAGCAAAATTGCAGAAATTCCCCTAATTGTAGGGCAAAATGCAGAAATTCCCTATATGTTAGGGCAAACAGGCAGAAATTCTCCTTATTTTGGGGCAAAACTCAGAAATTCCACTTATTTTGGGGCAAAATTCCAGAAATTTCCCTTATTTTGTGGCAAAATTGCAGAAATTTCCTTTACATTGGGGCAAAATTGCAGAAATTTCCCTTATTTTGGGGCAAAATTGCAGAAATTTCACTTATTTCATGGTAAAAAGGCAGAAATTTTCCTCATTTTGGGGCAAAAATGCAGAGATTCCAAATATTTTGTGGTAAAATTGCAAAAATTCCCCTTATTTTGAGGTAAAAAGGCAGAAATTCCCCTTATTTGGGGGCAAAAAGCAGAAATTTCCCTTATTCTGGGACAAAATTGCAGAAATTTCACTTATTTCAGGGTAATAAGTCAGAAATTTTCCTTATTTGGGGCAAAAAAGACAGAAATTCCTTTTGTTTGGGGGAAAAAGTCAGAAATTCCACTTATTTAGAAGCAAAAAAGCAGAAATTCCCCTTATTTTGGAGCAAAAATGAAGAAATTTCCTTTTTTTGTGGCAAAAGGTATGCATTCTTCTTATTTTCAGGCTAAAAAGCAGAAATTCCCCGTATTTTGGAGCAAAATTGCAGAAATTCCCCTAATTGTGGGACAAAAAGGCAGAAATTTGCTATATGTTGGGGCAAAAAGACAGAAATTCTTTTTATTTTGGGGCAAAACTCAGAAATTCCACTTATTTTGGGACAAAATTCCAGAAATTTCACCTATTTTGGGGCAAAATTGCAGAAATTTCACTTATTTTGGCAAAATTGCAGAAATTTCAATTATTTCAGAAAAAAAGCAGAAATTTTCTTATTTTGGTGCAAAAAGGCAGAAATTTCTTTTATTTTGGTACAAAATTGCAGAAATTTTTCTTATTTGGGGGCAAGAAGCAGAAATCCCCTATATTTTGGGGCAAAAATGCATAAATTCCTCTTATTTTGAGGTAAAAAGGCTGAAATTTCCCTTATTTTGAGGCAAAATTGCAGAAATTTCACTTATTTCAGGGTAATAAGTCAGAAATTTTTCTTACTTTGGGGCAAAAAACAGAAATTCCCTTTGTTTTGGGGGAAAAAGACAGAAATTCCACTTATTTAGAGGCAAAAAAGCAGAAATTCTTCTTTATTGGAGCAAAAATGAAGAAATTTATCTTTTTTTGTGGCAAAAAGTATACATTCCGATTATTTTCGGGCTAAAAAGCAGAAATTCCCCGTATTTTGGATCAAAATTGCAGAAATTCCCCTTATTTTGGAGCAAAAATAAAGAAATTTCCCTTTTTTATGGCAAAAAGGTATGCATTCTTTATATATTCGTGCAAAAAGGCAGAAATTCCCCGTATTTTGGAGCAAAATTGCAGAAATTCCCCTAATTGTGGGGCAAAAATGCAGAAATTCACTATATGTTGGGGCAAAAAGACAGAAATTCTCCTTATTTTGGGGCAAAACTCAGAAATTCCACTTATTTTGGTGCAAAATTCCAGAAATTTCCCTTATTTTAGGGCAAAATTGCAGAAATTTCACTTATTTTGGGGCAAAATTGCAGAAATTTCACTTATTTCAGAAAAAAAAAGCAGAATTTATTTATTTTGGTGCAAAAAGGCAGAAATTTCTTTTATTTTGGTACAAAATTGCAGAAATTTTTCTTATTTTGGGGCAAAAAGGCAGAAATCTCCCATATTTTGTGGCAAAAATGCAGAAATTTCTCTTATTTTGAGGTAAAAAGGCTGAAATTCCCCTTATTTGGGGGCAAAAAGGCAGAAATTTCCCTTATTTTGAGGCAAAATTGCAGAAATTTCACTTATTTCAGGGTAATAAGTCAGAAATTTTCCTTATTTTGGGGCAAAAAAACACAGAAATTCCCTTTGTTTTGGGGGAAAAAGACAGAAATTCAACTTTTTTAGAGGCAAAAAAGCAGAAATTCCTTTTATTTTGGATTAAAAATGAAGAAATTTCCTTTTTTTGTGGCAAAATGTATACATTCCACTTATTTTTGGGCTAAAAAGCAGAAATTACCCGTATTTTGGAGCAAAATTGCAGAAATTCCCCTAATTGTGGGGCAAAAGGCAGAAATTCCCTATATGTTGGAGAAAAAGACAGAAATTCTCCTTATTTTGGGGCAAAACTCAGAAATTCCACTTATTTTGCGGCAAAATTCCAGAAATTTCCCTTATTTTGGGGCAAAATTGCAGAAATTTCACTTATTTTGGGGAAAAATTGCAGAAATTTCACTTATTTCATTGTAATAAGTCAGAAATTTTCGTTATTTTGGGGCAAAAAAGACAGAAATTCCCTTTGTTTTGGGGGAAAAAGACAGAAATTCCACTTTTTTAGAGGCAATAAAGCAGAAATTCCTATTATTTTGGAGTAAAAATGAAGTAATTTCCCTTTTTTGTGGCCAAAGGTATACATTCCACTTATTTTTGGGCTAAAAAGCAGAAATTACCCGTATTTTGAAGCAAGATTGCAGAAATTCCCCTAATTGTGGGGCAAAAAGGTAGAAATTCTCTATATGTTAAGGCAAAAAGACAGAAATTCTCCTTATTTTGGGGCAAAACTCAGAAATTCCACTTATTTTGGGGCAAAATTCCAGAAATTTCCCTTATTTTGGGGCAAAATTGCAGAAATTTCACTTATTTGGGGCAAAATTGCAGAAATTTCACTTATTTCATAGTAAAAAGGCAGAAATTATCCTTATTTTGGGGCTAAAATGCAGAAATTCCAAATATTTTGTAGCAAAAATGCAGAAATTCCCCTTATATTGAGGTAAAAAGGCAGAAATTCCCCTTATTTGGGGGCAAAAAACAGAAATTTCCCTTATTTTGGGGCAAAATTGCAGAAAGTTCACTTATTTTTGGGCAAAATTGCAGAAATTTCATTTATTTCAGACAAAAATTCAGAAATTTTCCTATTTTGGTTCAAAAAGGCAGAAATTTCTATTTTGGTACAAAATTGCAGAAATTTTTCTTATTTTGGGGCAAAAAGGCAGAAATCTCCCATATTTTGGGGCAAAAATGAAGAAATTTCTCTTATTTTGAAGTAAAAAGGCTGAAATTCCCATTATTTGGGAGCAAAAAGGCAGAAATTTCCCTTATTTTGAGGCAAAATTGCAGAAATTTCACTTATTTCAGTGTAATAAGTCAGAAATTTTCTTTATTTTGGGGCAAAAAAGACAGAAATTCTTTTTGTTTTGAGGGAAAAAGGCAGAAATTCCACTTTTTTAGCGGCAAAAAAGCAAAAATTCATTTTATTTTGGAGTAAAAATGAAGAAATTTCTTTTTTTTGTGGCAAAAAGTATACATTCCCCTTATTTTCAGGCTAAAAAGCAGAAATTCCCCGTATTTTGGAGCAAAATTGCAGAAATTCCCCTAATTGTGGGGCGAAAAGGCAGAAATTCCCTATATGTTGGGGCAAAAAGACAAAAATTCTCCTTATTTTGGGGCAAAACTCAGAAATTCCACTTATTTTAAGGCAAAATTCCAGAAATTTCCTTTATTTGGGAGCAAAATTGCAGAAATTTCTGTTATTTTGGGGCAAAATTGCAGAAATTTCACTTATTTCAGAAAAAAAAGCAGAAATTTTCTTATTTTGGTGCAAAAAGGCGGAAATTTCTTTTATTTTGGTACAAAATTGCAGAAATTTTTCTTATTTTGGGGCAAAAAGGCAGAAATCTCCCATATTTTGGGGCAAAAATGCAGAAATTCCTCTTATTTTGAGGTAAAAAGGCTGAAATTCCCCTTATTTGGAGGCAAAAATGCAGAATTTTTTTTTATTTTGGGGCAAAATTGCAGAAATTTCACTTATTTCAGAGTAGTCAGTCAGAAATTTTTCTTATTTTGGGGCAAAAAAGCAGAAATTCCTTTTATTTTGGAGTAAAAATGAAGAAATTTCTTTTTTGTGGCAAATGGTATACATTCCCCTTATTTTCAGGCTAAAAAGCAGAAATTACCCGTATTTTGGAGCAAAATTGCAGAAATTCCCCTAATTGTGGGGCAAAATGCAGAAATTCCCTATATGTTAGGGCAAACAGACAGAAATTCTCCTTATTTTGGGGCAAAACTCAGAAATTCCACTTATTTTGGGGCGAAATTCCAGAAATTTCCCTTATTTTGTGGCAAAATTGCAGAAATATCCTTTACATTGGGGCAAAATTGCAGAAATTTCCCTTATTTTGGGGCAAAATTGCAGAAATTTCACTTATTTCATGGTAAAAAGGCAGAAATTTTCCTCATTTTGGGGCAAAAATGCAGAGATTCCAAATATTTTGTGGTAAAATTGCAAAAATTCCCCTTATTTTGAGGTAAAAAGGCAGAAATTCCCCTTATTTGGGGGCAAAAAGCAGAAATTTCCCTTATTCTGGGACAAAATTGCAGAAATTTCACTTATTTAAGGGTAATAAGTCAGAAATTTTCCTTATTTGGGGCAAAAAAAGACAGAAATTCCTTTTGTTTTGGGGGAAAAAGTCAGAAATTCCACTTATTTAGAAGCAAAAAAGCAGAAATTCCCCTTAATTTGGAGCAAAAATGAAGAAATTTCCTTTTTTTGTGGCAAAAGGTATGCATTCTTCTTATTTTCAGGCTAAAAAGCAGAAATTCCCCGTATTTTGGAGCAAAATTGCAGAAATTCCCCTAATTGTGGGACAAAAAGGCAGAAATTTGCTATATGTTGGGGCAAAAAGACAGAAATTCTTTTTATTTTGGGGCAAAACTCAGAAATTCCACTTATTTTGGGACAAAATTCCAGAAATTTCACTTATTTTGGGGCAAAATTGCAGAAATTTCACTTATTTTGGCAAAATTGCAGAAATTTCAATTATTTCAGAAAAAAAGCAGAAATTTTCTTATTTTGGTGCAAAAAGGCAGAAATTTCTTTTATTTTGGTACAAAATTGCAGAAATTTTTCTTATTTGGGGGCAAAAAGCAGAAATCCCCTATATTTTGGGGCAAAAATGCATAAATTCCTCTTATTTTGAGGTAAAAAGGCTGAAATTTCCCTTATTTTGAGGCAAAATTGCAGAAATTTCACTTATTTCAGGGTAATAAGTCAGAAATTTTTCTTACTTTGGGGCAAAAAACAGAAATTCCCTTTGTTTTGGGGGCAAAAGACAGAAATTCCACTTATTTAGAGGCAAAAAAGCAGAAATTCTTCTTTATTGGAGCAAAAATGAAGAAATTTATCTTTTTTTGTGGCAAAAGGTATACATTCCGCTTATTTTCGGGCTAAAAAGCAGAAATTCCCCGTATTTTGTATCAAAATTGCAGAAATTCCCCTTATTTTGGAGCAAAAATAAAGAAATTTCCGTTTTTTATGGTAAAAAGGTATGCATTCTTCTTATTTTCGGGCAAAAAGGCAGAAATTTCCCGTATTTTGGAGCAAAATTGCAGAAATTCCCCTAATTGTGGGGCAAAAAGGCAGAAATTCCCTATATGTTGGGGCAAAAAGACAGAAATTCTCCTTATTTTGGGGCAAAACTCAGAAATTCCACTTATTTTGGTGCAAAATTCCAGAATTTTCCCTTATTTTAGGGCAAAATTGCAGAAATTTCACTTATTTTGGGGCAAAATTGCAGAAATTTCACTTATTTCAGAAAAAAAGCAGAATTTATTTATTTTGGTGCAAAAAGGCAGAAATTTCTTTTATTTTGGTACAAAATTGCAGAAATTTTTCTTATTTTTGGGCAAAAAGGCAGAAATCTCCCATATTTTGTGGCAAAAATGCAGAAATTTCTCTTATTTTGAGGTAAAAAGGCTGAAATTCCCCTTATTTGGGGGCAAAAAGGCAGAAATTTCCCTTATTTTGAGGCAAAATTGCAGAAATTTCACTTATTTCAGGGTAATAAGTCAGAAATTTTTCTTATTTTGGGGCAAAAAACACAGAAATTCCCTTTGTTTTGGGGGAAAAAGACAGAAATTCCACTTTTTTAGAGGCAAAAAAGCAGAAATTCCTTTTATTTTGGAGTAAAAATGAAGAAATTTCCCTTTTTTTGTGGCAAAATGTATACATTCCACTTATTTTTGGGCTAAAAAGCAGAAATTACCCGTATTTTGGAGCAAAATTGCAGAAATTCCCCTAATTGTGGGGCAAAAGGCAGAAATTCCCTATATGTTGGGGAAAAAGACAGAAATTCTCCTTATTTTGGGGCAAAACTCAGAAATTCCACTTATTTTGCGGCAAAATTCCAGAAATTTCCCTTATTTTGGGCAAAATTGCAGAAATTTCACTTATTTTGGGGCAAAATTGCAGAAATTTCACTTATTTCAGGGTAATAAGTCAGAAATTTTCCTTATTTTGGGGCCAAAAAGACAGAAATTTCCTTTGTTTTGGGGTGAAAAAGATAGAAATTCCACTTATTTAGAGGCAAAAAAGCAGAAATTCCTCTTATTTTGGAGCAAAAATGAAGAAATTTCCTTTTATTATGGCAAAAAGGTATGCATTCTTCTTATTTTCGGGCAAAAAGGGAGAAATTCCCAGTATTTTGGAGCAAAATTGCAGAAATTCCCCTAATTGTGGGGCAAAAAGGCAGAAATTCCCTATATGTTGGGGCAAAAAGAAACAAATTCTCCTTATTTTGGGTCAAAACTCAGAAATTCCACTGATATTGGGGCAAAATTCCAGAAATTTCCCTTATTTTGGGGCAAAATTGCAGAAATTTCACTTATTTTGGGGTAAAATTGCAGAAATTTCACTTATTTCAGAAAAAAAAGAAGAAATTTTCTTATTTTGGTGCAAAAAGGCGGAAATTTCTTTTATTTTGGTACAAAATTGCAGAAATTTTTCTTATTTTGGCGCAAAAAGGCAGAAATCTCCCATATTTTGGGGCAAAAATGAAGAAATTTCTCTTATTTTGAGGTAAAAAGGCTGAAATTCCCATTATTTGGGGGCAAAAAGGCATAAATTTCCCTTATTTTGAGGCAAAATTGCAGAAATTTCACTTATTTCAGTGTAATAAGTCAGAAATTTTCTTTATTTTGGGGCAAAAAAGACAGAAATTCTTTTTGTTTTGAGGGAAAAAGGCAGAAATTCCACTTTTTTAGCGGCAAAAAAGCAAAAATTCATTTTATTTTGGAGTAAAAATGAAGAAATTTCTTTTTTTTTGTGGCAAAAAGTATACATTCCCCTTATTTTCAGGCTAAAAAGCAGAAATTCCCCGTATTTTGGAGCAAAATTGCAGAAATTCCCCTAATTGTGGGGCAAAAAGGCAGAAATTGCCTATATGTTGGGGCAAAAAGACAGATATTCTCCTAATTTTGGGGCAAAACTCAGAAATTCCACTTATTTTGGGGCAAAATTCCAGAAATTTTCCTTATTTTGGGGCAAAATTGCAGAAATTTCACTTATTTTGGGGCAAAATTGTAGAAATTTCACTTATTTCAGGGTAATAAGTCAGAAATTTTCCTTATTTTGGAGCAAAAAAACAGAAATTCCCTTTGTTTTGGGGGAAAAAGACAGAAATTCCACTTATTTAGAGGCAAAAAAGCTGAAATTCCCCTTATTTTGGAGCAAAAATGAAGAACTTTCCCTTTTTTATGGCAAAAAGGTATGCATTCTTCTTATTTTCGGGCAAAAAGGCAGAAATTCCCCGTATTTTGGAGCAAAATTGCAGAAATTCCCCTAATTGTGGGGCGAAAAGGCAGAAATTCCCTATATGTTGGGGCAAAAAGACAAAAATTCTCCTTATTTTGGGGCAAAACTCAGAAATTCCACTTATTTTAAGGCAAAATTCCAGAAATTTCCTTTATTTGGGAGCAAAATTGCAGAAATTTCTGTTATTTTGGGGCAAAATTGCAGAAATTTCACTTATTTCAGAAAAAAAAGCAGAAATTTTCTTATTTTGGTGCAAAAAGGCGGAAATTTCTTTTATTTTGGTACAAAATTGCAGAAATTTTTCTTATTTTGGGGCAAAAAGGCAGAAATCTCCCATATTTTGGGGCAAAAATGCAGAAATTCCTCTTATTTTGAGGTAAAAAAGGCTGAAATTCCCCTTATTTGGAGGCAAAAAGGCAGAAATTTTTCTTATTTTGGGGCAAAATTGCAGAAATTTCACTTATTTCAGAGTAGTCAGTCAGAAATTTTTCTTATTTTGGGGCAAAAAAGCAGAAATTCCTTTTATTTTGGAGTAAAAATAAAGAAATTTCTTTTTTGTGGCAAATGGTATACATTCCCCTTATTTTCAGGCTAAAAAGCAGAAATTACCCGTATTTTGGAGCAAAATTGCAAAAATTCTGCTAATTGTGGGGCAAAAAGGCAGAAATTCCCTGTAAGTTAGAGCAAAAAAACAGAAAATCTCCTTATTTTGGGGCAAAACTCAGAAATTCCACTTACTTTGGGGCAAAATTCCAAAAATTTCCCTTATTTTGGGCCAAAATTGCAGAAATTTCACTTATTTTGAGGCAAAATTGCATAAATTTCACTTATTTCAGGGTAATAAGTCAGAAATTTTCCTTATTTTGGGGCAAAAAACACAGAAATTCCCTTTGTTTTGGGGGAAAAAGACAGAAATTCCACTTTTTTAGAGGCAAAAAAGCAGAAATTCCTTTTATTTTGGAGTAAAAATGAAGAAATTTCCCTTTTTTGTGGCAAAATGTATACATTCCACTTATTTTTGGGCTAAAAAGCTGAAATTACCCGTATTTTGGAGCAAAATTGCAGAAATTCCCCTAATTGTAGGGCAAAATGCAGAAATTCCCTATATGTTAGGGCAAACAGGCAGAAATTCTCCTTATTTTGGGGCAAAACTCAGAAATTCCACTTATTTTGGGGCAAAATTCCAGAAATTTCCCTTATTTTGTGGCAAAATTGCAGAAATTTCCTTTACATTGGGGCAAAATTGCAGAAATTTCCCTTATTTTGGGGCAAAATTGCAGAAATTTCACTTATTTCATGGTAAAAAGGCAGAAATTTTCCTCATTTTGGGGCAAAAATGCAGAGATTCCAAATATTTTGTGGTAAAATTGCAAAAATTCCCCTTATTTTGAGGTAAAAAGGCAGAAATTCCCCTTATTTGGGGGCAAAAAGCAGAAATTTCCCTTATTCTGGGACAAAATTGCAGAAATTTCACTTATTTCAGGGTAATAAGTCAGAAATTTTCCTTATTTGGGGCAAAAAAGACAGAAATTCCTTTTGTTTGGGGGAAAAAGTCAGAAATTCCACTTATTTAGAAGCAAAAAAGCAGAAATTCCCCTTATTTTGGAGCAAAAATGAAGAAATTTCCTTTTTTTGTGGCAAAAGGTATGCATTCTTCTTATTTTCAGGCTAAAAAGCAGAAATTCCCCGTATTTTGGAGCAAAATTGCAGAAATTCCCCTAATTGTGGGACAAAAAGGCAGAAATTTGCTATATGTTGGGGCAAAAAGACAGAAATTCTTTTTATTTTGGGGCAAAACTCAGAAATTCCACTTATTTTGGGACAAAATTCCAGAAATTTCACCTATTTTGGGGCAAAATTGCAGAAATTTCACTTATTTTGGCAAAATTGCAGAAATTTCAATTATTTCAGAAAAAAAGCAGAAATTTTCTTATTTTGGTGCAAAAAGGCAGAAATTTCTTTTATTTTGGTACAAAATTGCAGAAATTTTTCTTATTTGGGGGCAAGAAGCAGAAATCCCCTATATTTTGGGGCAAAAATGCATAAATTCCTCTTATTTTGAGGTAAAAAGGCTGAAATTTCCCTTATTTTGAGGCAAAATTGCAGAAATTTCACTTATTTCAGGGTAATAAGTCAGAAATTTTTCTTACTTTGGGGCAAAAAACAGAAATTCCCTTTGTTTTGGGGGAAAAAGACAGAAATTCCACTTATTTAGAGGCAAAAAAGCAGAAATTCTTCTTTATTGGAGCAAAAATGAAGAAATTTATCTTTTTTTGTGGCAAAAAGTATACATTCCGATTATTTTCGGGCTAAAAAGCAGAAATTCCCCGTATTTTGGATCAAAATTGCAGAAATTCCCCTTATTTTGGAGCAAAAATAAAGAAATTTCCCTTTTTTATGGCAAAAAGGTATGCATTCTTTATATATTCGTGCAAAAAGGCAGAAATTCCCCGTATTTTGGAGCAAAATTGCAGAAATTCCCCTAATTGTGGGGCAAAAATGCAGAAATTCACTATATGTTGGGGCAAAAAGACAGAAATTCTCCTTATTTTGGGGCAAAACTCAGAAATTCCACTTATTTTGGTGCAAAATTCCAGAAATTTCCCTTATTTTAGGGCAAAATTGCAGAAATTTCACTTATTTTGGGGCAAAATTGCAGAAATTTCACTTATTTCAGAAAAAAAAAGCAGAATTTATTTATTTTGGTGCAAAAAGGCAGAAATTTCTTTTATTTTGGTACAAAATTGCAGAAATTTTTCTTATTTTGGGGCAAAAAGGCAGAAATCTCCCATATTTTGTGGCAAAAATGCAGAAATTTCTCTTATTTTGAGGTAAAAAGGCTGAAATTCCCCTTATTTGGGGGCAAAAAGGCAGAAATTTCCCTTATTTTGAGGCAAAATTGCAGAAATTTCACTTATTTCAGGGTAATAAGTCAGAAATTTTCCTTATTTTGGGGCAAAAAAACACAGAAATTCCCTTTGTTTTGGGGGAAAAAGACAGAAATTCAACTTTTTTAGAGGCAAAAAAGCAGAAATTCCTTTTATTTTGGATTAAAAATGAAGAAATTTCCTTTTTTTGTGGCAAAATGTATACATTCCACTTATTTTTGGGCTAAAAAGCAGAAATTACCCGTATTTTGGAGCAAAATTGCAGAAATTCCCCTAATTGTGGGGCAAAAGGCAGAAATTCCCTATATGTTGGAGAAAAAGACAGAAATTCTCCTTATTTTGGGGCAAAACTCAGAAATTCCACTTATTTTGCGGCAAAATTCCAGAAATTTCCCTTATTTTGGGGCAAAATTGCAGAAATTTCACTTATTTTGGGGAAAAATTGCAGAAATTTCACTTATTTCATTGTAATAAGTCAGAAATTTTCGTTATTTTGGGGCAAAAAAGACAGAAATTCCCTTTGTTTTGGGGGAAAAAGACAGAAATTCCACTTTTTTAGAGGCAATAAAGCAGAAATTCCTATTATTTTGGAGTAAAAATGAAGTAATTTCCCTTTTTTGTGGCCAAAGGTATACATTCCACTTATTTTTGGGCTAAAAAGCAGAAATTACCCGTATTTTGAAGCAAGATTGCAGAAATTCCCCTAATTGTGGGGCAAAAAGGTAGAAATTCTCTATATGTTAAGGCAAAAAGACAGAAATTCTCCTTATTTTGGGGCAAAACTCAGAAATTCCACTTATTTTGGGGCAAAATTCCAGAAATTTCCCTTATTTTGGGGCAAAATTGCAGAAATTTCACTTATTTGGGGCAAAATTGCAGAAATTTCACTTATTTCATAGTAAAAAGGCAGAAATTATCCTTATTTTGGGGCTAAAATGCAGAAATTCCAAATATTTTGTAGCAAAAATGCAGAAATTCCCCTTATATTGAGGTAAAAAGGCAGAAATTCCCCTTATTTGGGGGCAAAAAACAGAAATTTCCCTTATTTTGGGGCAAAATTGCAGAAAGTTCACTTATTTTTGGGCAAAATTGCAGAAATTTCATTTATTTCAGACAAAAATTCAGAAATTTTCCTATTTTGGTTCAAAAAGGCAGAAATTTCTATTTTGGTACAAAATTGCAGAAATTTTTTTTATTTTGGGGCAAAAGGGCAGAAATCTCCCATATTTTTGGGCAAAAATGCAGAAATTCTGCTTATTTTGAGGTAAAAAGGTAGAAATTTCCCTTATTTGGGGGCAAAATGCAGAAATTTCCATTATTTTGATGCAAAATTGCAGGAATTTCACTTATTTCAGTGTAATAAGTCAGAAATTTTCGTTATTTTGGGGCAAAAAAGACAGAAATTCCCTTTGTTTTGGGGGAAAAAACAGAAATTCCACTTTTTTAGCGGTTAAAAAGCAGAAATTCATTTTATTTTGGAATAAAAATGAAGAAATTTCTTTTTTTTTGTGGCAAAAGGTATACATTCCCCTTATTTTCAGGCTAAAAAGAAGAAATTCCCCGTATTTTGGAGCAAAATTGCAGAAATTCCCCTAATTGTGGGGCAAAAAGGCAGAAATTTCCTTTATGTTAGGGCAAAAAGACAGAAATTCTCCTTATTTTGGGGCAAAATTCAGAAATTCCACTTATTTTGGGGCAAAATTCCAGAAATTTCCGTTATTTTGGGGCAAAATTGCAGAAATTTTACTTATTTTGGGGCAAAATTGCAGATTTCACTTATTTCAAGGTAATAAGTCAGAAATTTTCCTTATTTTGGCCCTAAAAGGACAGAAATTCTTTTTGTTTTGGGGGAAAAAGACAGAAATTTCACTTATTTAGAGGCAAAAAAGCAGAAATTCCCCTTATTTTGTAGCAAAAATGAAGAAATTTCCTTTTTTTATGGCAAAAAGGTATGCATTCTTCTTATTTTCGGGCAAAAAGGCAGAAATTCCCCGTATTTTGGAGAAAATTGCAGAAATTCCCTTAATTGTGGAACAAAAAGGCAGAAATTTCCTATATGTTGGGGCAAAAAGACAGAAATTCTGCTTATTTTGGGGCAAAACTCAGAAATTCCACTTATTTTCGGGCAAAATTCCAGAAATTTCACTTATTTTGGGGCAAAATTGCAGACATTTCACTTATTTCAGAAAAAAAAGCAGAAATTTTCTTGTTTTGGTGCAAAAAGGCAGAAATTTCTTTTATTTTGGTACAGAATTGCAGAAATTTTTCTTATTTTGGGGCAAAAAGGCAGAAATCTCCCATATTTTGGGGCAAAAATGCAGAAATTCCTCTTATTTTGAGGTAAAAAGGCTGAAATTCCCCTTATGTGTGGGTAAAAAGGCAGAAATTTCCCTTATTTTGGGGCAAAATTGCAGAAATTTCACTTATTTCAGGGTAATAAGTCAGAAATTTTCCTTATTTTGGGGCAATAAAGACTGAAATTTCTTTTGTTTTGAGGGATAAAGACAGAAATTCCACTTATTTAAAGGCAAAAAAGCAGAAATTCCCCTTATTTTGGAGCAAAACTGAAGAAATTTCACTTTTTTATGGCAAAAAGGTATGCATTCTTCTTATTTTCGGGCAAAAAGGCAGAAATTCCCCGTATTTTCGAGCAAAATTGCAGAAATTCCCCTAATTGTGGGGCAAAAATTGAGAAATTCTCTATATGTTGGGGCAAAAAGACAGAAATTCTCCTTATTTTGGGGCAAAACTCAGAAATTCCACTTATTTTGGGGCAAAATTCCAGCAATTTCCCTTATTTTGGGGCAAAATTGCAGAAATTTCACTTATTTTGGGGCAAAATTGCAGAAATTTAACTTATTTCAGAAAAAAATTCAGAAATTTTCCTATTTTGGTGCAAAAAGGCAGAATTATCTTTTATTTTGGTACAAAATTGCAGAAATTTTTCTTATTTTGAAGCAAAAAGGCAGAAATCACCATATTTTGGGGCAAAAATGCAGAAATTCCTCTTATTTTGAGGTAAAAAGGCTGAAATTTCCCTTATTTGGGGGCAAAAGGGCAGAAATTTCCCTTATTTTGAGGCAAAATTGCAGAAATTTCACTTATTTCAGTGTAATAAGTCAGAAATTTTCCTTATTTTGGGGCAAAAAAGACAGAAATTCCCTTTGTTTTGGGGGAAAAAGACAGAAATTCCACTTTTTTAGAGGCAAAAAAACAGAAATTCCTTTTACTTTGGAGTAAAAATGAACAAATTTCCCTTTTTTTGTGTCAAAAGGTATACATTCCACTTATTTTTGGGCTAAAAAGCAGAAATTACCCGTATTTTGGAGCAAAATTGCAGAAATTTCCCTAATTGTGGGGCAAAAAGGCAGAAATTCCCTATATGTTGGGGCAAAAAGACAGAAATTCTCCTTATTTTGGGGCAAAACTCAGAAATTCCACTTATTTTGGGGGCAAAATTCCAGAAATTTCCCTTATTTTGGGGCAAAATTGCAGAAATTTCACTTATTTTGTGGCAAAATTGCAGAAATTTCACTTATTTCATGGTAAAAAGGCAGAAATTATCCTTATTTTGGGGGCAAAAATGCAGAAATTCCAAATATTTTGTGGCAAAAATGCAGAAATTCCCCTTATTTTGAGGTAAAAAGGCTGAAATTCCCCTTATTTGGGGGCAAAAAAGAAGAATTTCTTATTTTGGGGCAAAATTGCAGAAATTTTACTTATTTCAGAGTAATAAGTCAGAAATTTTCCTTATTTTGCGGCAAAAAAAACAGAAATTCCACTTATTTAGAGGCAAAAAAGCAGAAATTCCGCTTATTTTGGAGCAAAAATTAAGAAATTTTCCTTTTTTATGGCAAAAAGGTATGCATTCTTCTTGTTTTCGGTCAAAAAGGCAGAAATTCCCCGTTTTTTGGAGCAAAATTGCAGAAATTCCCCTAATTTTGGGGCAAAAAGGCAGAAATTCCCTATATGTTGGGGCAATAAGACAGAAATTCTCCTTATTTTGGGGCAAAATTCAGAAATTCCATTTCTTTTGGTGCAAAATTCCCAAAATTTCCCTTATTTTGGGGCAAAATTGCAGAAATTTTACTTATTTAGGGGCAAAATTGCAGAAATTTCACTTTTTTCAGGGAAAAAAGGCCGAAATTTTCCATTTTTGGGAGCAAAAAGACAGAAATTCCTAATATTTTGTGGCAAAAATGCAGAAATTTCCCTTATTTTGAGGTAAAAAGGCTGAAATTCCCCTTATTTGGGGGCAAAAATGCAGAAATTTCTCTTATACTGGGGCAAAATTGCAGAAATTTCACTTATTTCAGGGTAATAAATCAGAAATTTTCCTTATTTTGGGGCAAAAAATACAGAAATTCCATTTGTATGGGGGAAAAAGACAGAAATTCCATTTATTTAGAGTCAAAAAAGCAGAAATTCCCCTTATTTTGGGGCAAAATTGCAGAAATTTCCTTTACATTGGGGCAAAATTGCAGAAATTCCCCTTATTTTGGGGCAAAATTGCAGAAATTTCACTTATTTCAGAGAAAAAGCACAGAAATTTCTCTTATTTTGGGGAAAAAGGCAGAAATTTCTTTTATTTTGGTACAAAATTGCAGAAATTTTCTTTATTTTGGGGAAAATGCTGAAATTCCCCTTATTTTGAGGCAAAAAGGCAGAAATTCCCTTTCTTTTGTGGCAAAAAGGCAGAAATTCCTCTTATTTTGCGGCAAAAATGAAGAAATTTCCCTTTTTTGTGGCAAAAGGTATACATTCCCCTTATTTTCGGGCAAAAAAGCAGAAATTCCCCGTATTTTGGAGCACAATTGCAGAAAATCCCCAAATTGTGGGGCAAATAGGCAGAAATTCCCTATATGTTGGGGCAAAAAGACAAAAATTCTCCTTATTTTGGGACAAAACTCAGAATTTCCACTTATTTTGGGGCAAAATTCCAGAAATTTCCCTTATTTTGGGGCAAAATTGCAGAAATTTCACTTATTTTGGGGCAAAATTGCAGAAATTTCACTTATTTCAGGTAAAAATGGCAGAAATTTTTCTTATTTTGGGGCAAAATGGCAGAAATTCCTAATATTTTGTGGCAAAAATGCAGAAATTCCCCTTATTTTGAGGTAAAAAGGCTGAAATTCCCCTTATTTGGGTGCAAAAAGGCAGAAATTTTTCTTATTTTGGATCAAAATTGCAGACATTTCACTTATTTCAGGGTAATAAGTCAGAAATTTTCCTTATTTTGGGGCAAAAAAGACAGAAATTCCCCTAATTGTGGGGCAAAAAGGCAGAAATTCCCTATATGTTGGGGCAAAAAGACAGAAATTCTCCTTATTTTGGGGCAAAACTCAAAAATTCCACTTATTTTGGGGCAAAATTGCAGGAATTTACCTTATTTTGGGGCAAAATTGCAGAAATTTTCCTTATTTGGGGCAAAATTGCAGAAATTTCACTTATTTTCAGGTAAAAAGACTGAAATATCCTTTATTTTGGGGCAAAAAGGAAGAAATTCCCCTTATTTTGGGGCAAAATTGCAGAAATTTTTCTTATTTTGGGGCAAAAAGGCTGAAATTCTTCTTATTTTGAGGTAAAATGCTGAAATTCCCCATATTTTGGGGCAAAAGGCAAAAATTCTTCTTATTTTGGGGCAAAAAGGCACAAATTTCCCTTATTTTTGGGCAAAATTGCAGAAATTTCATTTATTTCAGGGCAAAAATTCAGAAATTCCTTTTATTTTGGGGCAAAGAGCAGGAATTTCTTTTATTATGGTACAAAATTGAAGAAATTTTTCTTATTTTGAAACAAAAAGGCAGAAAATTCCCCTTATTTTGAGGCAAAAGGCAGAAACTATTCTTATTTTGTGGTAAAATGCAGAAATTCCCTTTATTTTGGGGCTAGAAAGCAGAAATTCCCCGTATTTTGAAGCAAAATTGCAGAAATTCTCATAATTTTCGGGCAAAAGGCAAAAATTCTCCTTATTTTGGGGCAAAAAGACAGAAAATCTCCTTTTTTGGGAGCAAACAGTCAGAAATTTTCCTTATTTTGGGGCAAAATTGCAGAAATTTCCTTTACATTGGGGCAAAATTGCAGAAATTTCCATATTTTGGGGCAAAATTGCAGAAATTTCCTTTACATTGGGGCAAAATTGCAGAAATTTCCATATTTTGGGGCAAAATTGCAGAAATTTCACTTATTTCAGGGAAAAAAGGCGAAAATTTTTTTGGGGGGGCAAAAAGGCAGAAATTTTTTTTATTTTGGTACAAAATTGCAGAAATTTTTCTTATTTTGGGGCAAAAAGTCAGAAATTCCTCATATTTTGGGGCAAAAAGGCAGAAATTCCCCTTATTTTGAGGTAAAAAGGCTGTAATTCCCCTTATTTTGGGGCAAAAAGACAGAAATTTCATTTATTTTGGGGAAAAGGCAGAAATTGCACTTATTTTGAGTCAAAAAGGTGGAAAATCCCCTTATTTTGGGGCAAAAATGAAGAAACTTGCTTTTTTTATGGCAAAAACGTATACATTCCCTTTATTTTTGGGCAAAATGGCACAAATTCCCCGTATTTTGGAGCAACATTGCAGAAATTCCCCTAATTTTTGGGCAAAAAGGCAGAAATTCCCTATATGTTGGGGCAAAAAGACAGAAATTCTCATTATTTTGGGGCAAAACTCAGAAATTCCACTTATTTTGGCGCAAAATTCCAGAAATTTCCCTTATTTTGAGGCAAAATTGAAGAAATTTCACTTATTTTGGGGCAAAATTGCAAAAACTTCACTTATGTTAGAAAAAAAGCAGAAATTTTCTTATTTTGGTGCAAAAAGGCAGAAATTTCTAATATTTTGGTACAAAATTGCAGAAATTTTTCTTATTTTAGGGCAAAAAGGCAGAAATTCCCCTTATTTGGGGGCAAAAAGGCAGAAATTTCCCTTATTTTGAGGCAAAATTGCAGAAATTTCACTTATTTCAGAGAACAAAAGCAGAAATTTTCTTATTTTGGGGCAAAAAGGCAGAAATTTCTTTTATTTTGGTACAAAATTGCAGAAATGTTTCTTATTTTGGGGCAAAAAGGCAGAAATCTCCCATATTTTGGGGCAAAAAAGCAGAAATTTCCCTTATTTTGAGGTAAAAACGCTGAAATTCCCCTTATTTGGGGGCAAAAAGGCAGAAATTTCCCTTATTTTGAGGCAAAATTGCAGAA
This sequence comes from Micromys minutus, assembly GCF_963924665.1. Taxonomy (NCBI): domain Eukaryota; kingdom Metazoa; phylum Chordata; class Mammalia; order Rodentia; family Muridae; genus Micromys; species Micromys minutus. Next base: position 1,872,685 of record NW_027667812.1, on the reverse strand, counting down.
ATTTCACTTATTTCAGAATAATAAGTCAGAAATTTTCCTTATTTTGGGGCAAAAAACAGAAATTCTCTTTTTTTTAAAGGAAAAAGACTGATATTCCACTTATTTAGAGGCTAAAAAGCAGAAATTCTTATTATTTTGGAGCAAAAATGAAGAAATTTTCCTTTTTTTGTTGAAAAAGTTATACATTCCTCTAATATTCGGGCTAAAAAGCAGAAATTCCCCGTATTTTGGAGCAAAATTGCAGAAATTCCCCTAATTGTGGGGCAAAAAGGCAGAAATTCTCTATATGTTGGAGCAAAAAGACAGAAATTCCACTTATTTTGGGGCAAAATTCCAGAAATTTCCCTTATTTTGGGGCAAAATTGCAGAAATTTCACTTATTTTGGGGCGAAATTGCAGAAATTTCACTTTTTTCATGGAAAAAAAGGCAGAAATTTTCCTTATTTTGTGGCAAAAATTCAGAAATTCCTCTTATTTTGAGGTAAAAAGGCTGAAATTCCCCTTATTTGGGGGCAAAAAGGCATAAATTTCCCTTATTATGGGGCAAAATTGCAGAAATTTCACTTATTTCAGAGAAAAAAACAAAAATCTTTCTTATTTTTGGCAAAATGCAGAAATTCCCATTATTTTGGGGCAAAAAGGCAGAAATTCACCTTATTTTGGGGTAAAATTGAAGACATGTCACATATTTCAGGGCATAAAGGCAGAAATTGCCCTTATTTGGGGGCAAAAAGGCAGAAATTCCCCTTATATTGGGATAAAATTGCAGAAATGTCAGTTGTTTTGGGGCAAAAAGGCAGAAAATCCCCTTAATTTCGGGCAAAAAGGCAGAAATTCCCTGTATTTTGGAGCAAAATTGCAGAAATTCTCCTAATATTGGGGCAAAAATGCAGAAATTCCCTTTATTTGGGGCAAATTGGCAGAAGTTCCCCTTATTTTCAGGAAAAGAGTCAGAAATTCCCATTATTTTGAAGCAAAATTGCAGAAACTCCCCTAATTTTGGGGCAAAAAGGCAGAAATTCCCTTTATTTTGGGGCAAAAATACAGAAATTCTCCTTATATCTGTGCAAAAATCAGAAATTTCCCTTATTTTGGAGCAAAATTTTAGAAATTTCTTTTATTTTGGTACAGAATTGGAGAATTTTTTCTTATTCTGTGGCAAAAAGGCAGAAATTTCTTTTATTTTGGTGCAAAATTGCAGAAATTTTTCTTATTTTGGGGCAAAAAGGAATAAATTTCCCATATTTTGGGGCAAAAATGTAGAAATTTTCTTTATTTTGAGGTAAAAAGGCTGAAATTTCCCTTATTTGGGGGCAAAAAGGCAGAAATTTCTCTTATTTTGGGGCAAAATTGCAGAAATTTCACTTATTTCAGAAAAAAAGGAAAAATTTTCTTATTTGTGGGCAAAAAGGCAGAAATTTCTTTTATTTTGGTGCAAAATTACAGAAATTTTCTTTATTTTGTGGCAAAAAAGACAGAAATTCCCTTTGTTTTGGGGGAAAAAGACAGAAATTCCACTTATTTAGAGGCAAAAAAGCAGAAATTCCCCTTATTTTGGAGCAAAAATGAAGAAATTTCCTTTTTCATGGCAAAAAGGTATGCATTCTTCTTATTTTCGGGCAAAAAGGCAGAAATTCCCTATATGTTGGGGCAAAAAGACAGAAATTCTTCTTATTTTGGGGCAAAACTCAGATATTCCACATATTTTGGGGCAAAATTCTATAAATTTCCCTTATTTTGGGGCAAAATTGCAGAAATATCACTTATTTTAAGGCAAAATTGGAGAAATTTCACTTATTTCAGAAGAAAAAAGCAGAAATTTTCTTGTTTTGGGGCAAAAAGGGAGAAATTTCTTTTATTTTTGTACAAAATTGCAGAAATTTTTCTTATTTTGGGACAAGAAGGCAGAAATTTCCTATATTTTGGGGCAAAAATTCAGAAATTCCCCTTATTTTTAGGTAAAAAGGCTGAAATTCTCTTTATTTGGGAGCAAAAAGGCAGAAATTGCCCTGATTTTGTGGCAAAATTCCAGAAATTTCACTTATTTTAGGGTAATAAGTCAGAAATTTTTTATTTTGGGGCAAAAAGGCAGAAATTTCTTTTATTTTGGTACAAAATTACAGAAATTTTTCTTATTTTGGGGCAAAAAAAAAGAAATTTCCCTTATTTTGGGGCAAAATTGCAGAAATTTCACTTACTTTGATGTAAAAAGGCTGAAATTCCCCTTATTTTGGGGCAAAATGGCAGAAGTTTTCCTTATTTTGGGGCAAAATTGCAGAAATTTCACTTATTTCAAGGTAATAAGTCAGAAATTTTCCTTATTTTGGGGCAAAAAAACAGAAATTCCTTGTTTTGGGGGAAAAAGACAGAAATTTCATTATTTAGAGGCAAAAAAGCAGAAATTCCCCATATTTTGGAGCAAAATTGCAGAAATTCCCCTAATTGTGGGGCAAAAAGGCAGAAATTCCCTATATGTTGGGGCAAAAAGACAGAAATTCTCCTCATTTGGGGGCAAAATTCAGAAATTCCATTTATTTTGTGGCAAAATTCCCAAAATTCCCCTTATTTTGGGGAAAAATTGCAGAAATTTCAATTATTTTGGGGCAAAATTGCAGAAATTTCACTTTTTTCAGGGAAAAAAGGCCGAAATTTTCCGTTTTTAGGGGCAAAAAGGCAGAAATTCCTAATATTTTGAGGCAAAAATGCAGAAATTCCTCTTATTTTGAAGTAAAAAGGCTGAAATTCCCCTTATTTGGGGGCAAAAATGCAGAAATTTCTCTAATACTGGGGCAAAATTGCAGAAATTTCATTTATTTCAGGGTAATAATTCAGAAATTTTCCTTATTTTGGGGCAAAAAATACAGAAATTCCATTTGTATGGGGGGAAAAAGACAGAAATTCCATTTATTTAGAGGCAAAAAAGCAGAAATTCCCCTTATTTTGGAGCAAAATTGCAGAAATTTCCCTTTTTATAGCCAAAAGGTATGCATTCTTCTTATTTTCAGGCAAAAAGGCAGAAATTCCCCGTATTTTGGAGTAAAATTGCAGAAATTCCCTTAATTGTAGGGCAAAAAGACAGAAATTCTCCTTATTTTGGGGCAAAACTCAGAAATTCCACTTATTTTGGAACAAAATTTCAGAAATTTCCCTTATTTTTGGCCAAAATTGCAGAAATTTCACTTATTTTGGGGCAAAATTGCAGAAATTTCACTTATTTCAGGGAAAAAAAGCAGAAATTTTCTTATTTTGGAGCAAAAAGGCAGAAATTTCCCATATTTTGAGGCAAAAATGCAGAAATTCCCCTTATTTTGAGGTAAAAAGGCTGAAATTCCCCTTATTTGGGGGCAAAAAGGCAGAAATTTCCCATATTTTGGGGCAAAATTGCAGAAATTTCACTTATTTCAGGGTACTAAGTCAGAAATTTTTCTTACTTTGGGGCAAAAAAGACAGAAATTCCCTTTGTTTTCAGGGAAAAAGACAGAAATTCCACTTATTTAGAGGCAAAAATGCAGAAATTCCCCTTATTTTGGAGCAAAAATGAAGAAATTTCCCTTTTTTATGGCAAAAAAGTATGCATTCTTCTTATTTTCGGGCAAAAAGGCAGAAATTCCCCCTATTTTAGAGCAAAATTGCAGAAATTCCCCTAATTGTGGGGCAAAAAACCAGAAATTCCCTATATGTTGGGGCAAAAAGACAGAAATTCTCCATATTTTGGGGAAAAACTCAGAAATTCCACTTATTTTGGGGCAAAATTCCAAAAATTTCCCTTATTTTGGGGCAAAATTGCAGAAATTTCACTTATTTAGGGGCAAAATTGCAGAAATTTCACTTATTTCAGGGGAAAAAGACAGAAATTTCTTTTATTTTGGTACAAAATTGCAGAAATTTTTCTTATTTTGGGCAAAAAGGCAGAAATTTCCCATATTTTGAGGCAAAAATGCAGAAATTTCACTTATTTCAGGGTAATAAGTCAGAAATTTTCCTTACTTTGGGGCAAAAAAGACAGAAATTCCCTTTGTTTTGGTGGGAAAAGACAGAAATTCCACTTATTTAGAGGCAAAAATGCAGAAATTCCCATTATTTTGGAGCAAAAATGAAGAAATTTCCCTTTTTTATGGCAAAAAGGTATGCATTCTCCTTATTTTCAGGCAAAACGTCAGAAATTCCCCGTATTTTAGAGCAAAATTGCATAAATTCCCCTTATTGTGGGGCAAAAAGGCAGAAATTCCCTATATGTTGTGGGAAAAGACAGAAATTCTCCTTATTTTAGAGCAAAACTCAGAAATTTCACTTATTTTGGGGCAAAATTACAGAAATTTCACTTATTTCAAAAAAAAGCAGAAATTTTCTTATTTTGGGGCAAAAAGGCAATAATTTCTTTTATTTTGGTACAAAATTGCAGAAATTATTCTTATTTTGAAGCAAAAAAGCAGAAATTTCTCATATTTTGGGGCAAAATTGCAGAAAATTTCCTTATTTTGAGGTAAAAAGGCTAAAATTCCCCTTATTTGGTTGCAAAAAGGCAGAAATTTCCCTTATTTTGGGGCAAAATTGCAGAAATTTCACTTATTTCAGGGTACTAATCAGAAGTTTTTCTTACTTTGGGGCAAAAAAGGCAGAAATTCCCTTTGTTTTCAGGGAAAAAGACAGAAATTCCACTTATTTGAAGGCAAAAAAGCAGAAATTCCCCTTATTTTGGAGCAAAAATGAAGAAATTTCCTTTTTTTATGGCAAAAAGGTATGCATTCTTCTTATTTTCGGGCAAAAAGGCAGAAATTCCCTTTGTTTTGGGGGAAAAAGACAGAAATTCCACTTATTTAGAGGCAAAAAAGCAGAAATTCCCCTTATTTTGGAGCAAAATTGCAGAAATTCCCCTAATTGTGGGGCAAAAAGGCAGAAATTCCCTATATGTTAGGGCAAAACGACAGAAATTCTCCTCATTTGGGGGCAAAATTCAGAAATTACATTTATTTTGGGGCAAAATTCCCAAAATTCCCCTTATTTTGGGGCAAAATTGCAGAAATTTCAATTATTTTGGGGCAAAATTGCAGAAATTTCACTTTTTTCAGGGAAAAAAGGCCGAAATTTTCCGTTTTTAGGGGCAAAAAGTCAGAAATTCCTAATATTTTGAGGCAAAAATGCAGAAATTCCTCTTATTTTGAGGTAAAAAGGCTGAAATTCCCCTTATTTGGGGGCAAAAATGCAGAAATTTCTCTTATACTGGGGCAAAATTGCAGAAATTTCACTTATTTCAGGGTAATAATTCAGAAATTTTCCTTATTTTGGGGCAAAAAATACAGAAATTCCATTTGTATGGGTGGAAAAAGACAGAAATTCCATTTATTTAGAGGCAAAAAAGCAGAAATTCCCCTTATTTTGGAGCAAAATTGCAGAAATTTCCCTTTTTATAGCCAAAAGGTATGCATTCTTCTTATTTTCAGGCAAAAAGGCAGAAATTCCCCGTATTTTGGAGTAAAATTGCAGAAATTCCCTTAATTGTAGGGCAAAAAGACAGAAATTCTCCTTATTTTGGGGCAAAACTCAGAAATTCCACTTATTTTGGAACAAAATTTCAGAAATTTCCCTTATTTTTGGCCAAAATTGCAGAAATTTCACTTATTTTGGGGCAAAATTGCAGAAATTTCACTTATTTCAGGAAAAAAAAGCAGAAATTTTCTTATTTTGGGGCAAAAAGGCAGAAATTTCCCATATTTTGAGGCAAAAATGCAGAAATTCCCCTTATTTTGAGGTAAAAAGGCTGAAATTCCCCTTATTTGGGGGCAAAAAGGCAGAAATTTCCCATATTTTGGGGCAAAATTGCAGAAATTTCACTTATTTCAGGGTACTATGTCAGAAATTTTTCTTACTTTGGGGCAAAAAAGACAGAAATTCCCTTTGTTTTCAGGGAAAAAGACAGAAATTCCACTTATTTAGAGGCAAAATGCAGAAATTCCCCTTATTTTGGAGCAAAAATGAAGAAATTTCCCTTTTTAATGGCAAAAAGGTATGCATTCTTCTTATTTTCGGGCAAAAAGGCAGAAATTCCCCCTATTTTAGTGCAAAATTGCAGAAATTCCCCTAATTGTGGGGCAAAAAGGCAGAAATTCCCTATATGTTGGGGCAAAATACAGAAATTCTCCTTATTTTGGGGAAAAACTCAGAAATTCCACTTATTTTGGGGCACAATTGCAGAAATTTCCCTTATTTTGGGGCAAAATTGCAGAAATTTCACTTATTTAGGGGCAAAATTGCAGAAATTTCACTTATTTCAGGGGAAAAAGACAGAAATTTCTTTTATTTTGGTACAAAATTGCAGAAATTTTTCTTATTTTGGGCAAAAAGGCAGAAATTTCCCATATTTTGAGGCAAAAATGCAGAAATTTCACTTATTTCAGGGTAATAAGTCAGAAATTTTCCTTACTTTGGGGCAAAAAAGACAGAAATTCCCTTTGTTTTGGTGGGAAAAGACAGAAATTCCACTTATTTAGAGGCAAAAATGCAGAAATTCCCATTATTTTGGAGCAAAAATGAAGAAATTTCCCTTTTTTATGGCAAAAAGGTATGCATTCTCCTTATTTTCAGGCAAAACGTCAGAAATTCCCCGTATTTTAGAGCAAAATTGCATAAATTCCCCTTATTGTGGGGCAAAAAGGCAGAAATTCCCTATATGTTGTGGGAAAAGACAGAAATTCTCCTTATTTTAGAGCAAAACTCAGAAATTTCACTTATTTTGGGGCAAAATTACAGAAATTTCACTTATTTCAAAAAAAAGCAGAAATTTTCTTATTTTGGGGCAAAAAGGCAAAAATTTCTTTTATTTTGGTACAAAATTGCAGAAATTATTCTTATTTTGAAGCAAAAAAGCAGAAATTTCTCATATTTTGGGGCAAAATTGCAGAAATTTTACTTATTTAGGGGCAAAATTGCAGAAATTTCACTTTTTTCAGGGAAAAAAGGCCGAAATTTTCCATTTTTGGGAGCAAAAAGACAGAAATTCCTAATATTTTGTGGCAAAAATGCAGAAATTTCCCTTATTTTGAGGTAAAAAGGCTGAAATTCCCCTTATTTGGGGGCAAAAATGCAGAAATTTCTCTTATACTGGGGCAAAATTGCAGAAATTTCACTTATTTCAGGGTAATAAATCAGAAATTTTCCTTATTTTGGGGCAAAAAATACAGAAATTCCATTTGTATGGGGGAAAAAGACAGAAATTCCATTTATTTAGAGTCAAAAAAGCAGAAATTCCCCTTATTTTGGGGCAAAATTGCAGAAATTTCCTTTACATTGGGGCAAAATTGCAGAAATTCCCCTTATTTTGGGGCAAAATTGCAGAAATTTCACTTATTTCAGAGAAAAAGCACAGAAATTTCTCTTATTTTGGGGAAAAAGGCAGAAATTTCTTTTATTTTGGTACAAAATTGCAGAAATTTTCTTTATTTTGGGGAAAATGCTGAAATTCCCCTTATTTTGAGGCAAAAAGGCAGAAATTCCCTTTCTTTTGTGGCAAAAAGGCAGAAATTCCTCTTATTTTGCGGCAAAAATGAAGAAATTTCCCTTTTTTGTGGCAAAAGGTATACATTCCCCTTATTTTCGGGCAAAAAAGCAGAAATTCCCCGTATTTTGGAGCACAATTGCAGAAAATCCCCAAATTGTGGGGCAAATAGGCAGAAATTCCCTATATGTTGGGGCAAAAAGACAAAAATTCTCCTTATTTTGGGACAAAACTCAGAATTTCCACTTATTTTGGGGCAAAATTCCAGAAATTTCCCTTATTTTGGGGCAAAATTGCAGAAATTTCACTTATTTTGGGGCAAAATTGCAGAAATTTCACTTATTTCAGGTAAAAATGGCAGAAATTTTTCTTATTTTGGGGCAAAATGGCAGAAATTCCTAATATTTTGTGGCAAAAATGCAGAAATTCCCCTTATTTTGAGGTAAAAAGGCTGAAATTCCCCTTATTTGGGTGCAAAAAGGCAGAAATTTTTCTTATTTTGGATCAAAATTGCAGACATTTCACTTATTTCAGGGTAATAAGTCAGAAATTTTCCTTATTTTGGGGCAAAAAAGACAGAAATTCCCCTAATTGTGGGGCAAAAAGGCAGAAATTCCCTATATGTTGGGGCAAAAAGACAGAAATTCGCCTTATTTTGGGGCAAAACTCAAAAATTCCACTTATTTTGGGGCAAAATTGCAGGAATTTACCTTATTTTGGGGCAAAATTGCAGAAATTTTCCTTATTTGGGGCAAAATTGCAGAAATTTCACTTATTTTCAGGTAAAAAGACTGAAATATCCTTTATTTTGGGGCAAAAAGGAAGAAATTCCCCTTATTTTGGGGCAAAATTGCAGAAATTTTTCTTATTTTGGGGCAAAAAGGCTGAAATTCTTCTTATTTTGAGGTAAAATGCTGAAATTCCCCATATTTTGGGGCAAAAGGCAAAAATTCTTCTTATTTTGGGGCAAAAAGGCACAAATTTCCCTTATTTTTGGGCAAAATTGCAGAAATTTCATTTATTTCAGGGCAAAAATTCAGAAATTCCTTTTATTTTGGGGCAAAGAGCAGGAATTTCTTTTATTATGGTACAAAATTGAAGAAATTTTTCTTATTTTGAAACAAAAAGGCAGAAAATTCCCCTTATTTTGAGGCAAAAGGCAGAAACTATTCTTATTTTGTGGTAAAATGCAGAAATTCCCTTTATTTTGGGGCTAGAAAGCAGAAATTCCCCGTATTTTGAAGCAAAATTGCAGAAATTCTCATAATTTTCGGGCAAAAGGCAAAAATTCTCCTTATTTTGGGGCAAAAAGACAGAAAATCTCCTTTTTTGGGAGCAAACAGTCAGAAATTTTCCTTATTTTGGGGCAAAATTGCAGAAATTTCCTTTACATTGGGGCAAAATTGCAGAAATTTCCATATTTTGGGGCAAAATTGCAGAAATTTCCTTTACATTGGGGCAAAATTGCAGAAATTTCCATATTTTGGGGCAAAATTGCAGAAATTTCACTTATTTCAGGGAAAAAAGGCGAAAATTTTTTTGGGGGGGCAAAAAGGCAGAAATTTTTTTTATTTTGGTACAAAATTGCAGAAATTTTTCTTATTTTGGGGCAAAAAGTCAGAAATTCCTCATATTTTGGGGCAAAAAGGCAGAAATTCCCCTTATTTTGAGGTAAAAAGGCTGTAATTCCCCTTATTTTGGGGCAAAAAGACAGAAATTTCATTTATTTTGGGGAAAAGGCAGAAATTGCACTTATTTTGAGTCAAAAAGGTGGAAAATCCCCTTATTTTGGGGCAAAAATGAAGAAACTTGCTTTTTTTATGGCAAAAACGTATACATTCCCTTTATTTTTGGGCAAAATGGCACAAATTCCCCGTATTTTGGAGCAACATTGCAGAAATTCCCCTAATTTTTGGGCAAAAAGGCAGAAATTCCCTATATGTTGGGGCAAAAAGACAGAAATTCTCATTATTTTGGGGCAAAACTCAGAAATTCCACTTATTTTGGCGCAAAATTCCAGAAATTTCCCTTATTTTGAGGCAAAATTGAAGAAATTTCACTTATTTTGGGGCAAAATTGCAAAAACTTCACTTATGTTAGAAAAAAAGCAGAAATTTTCTTATTTTGGTGCAAAAAGGCAGAAATTTCTAATATTTTGGTACAAAATTGCAGAAATTTTTCTTATTTTAGGGCAAAAAGGCAGAAATTCCCCTTATTTGGGGGCAAAAAGGCAGAAATTTCCCTTATTTTGAGGCAAAATTGCAGAAATTTCACTTATTTCAGAGAACAAAAGCAGAAATTTTCTTATTTTGGGGCAAAAAGGCAGAAATTTCTTTTATTTTGGTACAAAATTGCAGAAATGTTTCTTATTTTGGGGCAAAAAGGCAGAAATCTCCCATATTTTGGGGCAAAAAAGCAGAAATTTCCCTTATTTTGAGGTAAAAACGCTGAAATTCCCCTTATTTGGGGGCAAAAAGGCAGAAATTTCCCTTATTTTGAGGCAAAATTGCAGAAATTTCACTTATTTCAGAATAATAAGTCAGAAATTTTCCTTATTTTGGGGCAAAAAACAGAAATTCTCTTTTTTTTAAAGGAAAAAGACTGATATTCCACTTATTTAGAGGCTAAAAAGCAGAAATTCTTATTATTTTGGAGCAAAAATGAAGAAATTTTCCTTTTTTTGTTGAAAAAGTTATACATTCCTCTAATATTCGGGCTAAAAAGCAGAAATTCCCCGTATTTTGGAGCAAAATTGCAGAAATTCCCCTAATTGTGGGGCAAAAAGGCAGAAATTCTCTATATGTTGGAGCAAAAAGACAGAAATTCCACTTATTTTGGGGCAAAATTCCAGAAATTTCCCTTATTTTGGGGCAAAATTGCAGAAATTTCACTTATTTTGGGGCGAAATTGCAGAAATTTCACTTTTTTCATGGAAAAAAAGGCAGAAATTTTCCTTATTTTGTGGCAAAAATTCAGAAATTCCTCTTATTTTGAGGTAAAAAGGCTGAAATTCCCCTTATTTGGGGGCAAAAAGGCATAAATTTCCCTTATTATGGGGCAAAATTGCAGAAATTTCACTTATTTCAGAGAAAAAAACAAAAATCTTTCTTATTTTTGGCAAAATGCAGAAATTCCCATTATTTTGGGGCAAAAAGGCAGAAATTCACCTTATTTTGGGGTAAAATTGAAGACATGTCACATATTTCAGGGCATAAAGGCAGAAATTGCCCTTATTTGGGGGCAAAAAGGCAGAAATTCCCCTTATATTGGGATAAAATTGCAGAAATGTCAGTTGTTTTGGGGCAAAAAGGCAGAAAATCCCCTTAATTTCGGGCAAAAAGGCAGAAATTCCCTGTATTTTGGAGCAAAATTGCAGAAATTCTCCTAATATTGGGGCAAAAATGCAGAAATTCCCTTTATTTGGGGCAAATTGGCAGAAGTTCCCCTTATTTTCAGGAAAAGAGTCAGAAATTCCCATTATTTTGAAGCAAAATTGCAGAAACTCCCCTAATTTTGGGGCAAAAAGGCAGAAATTCCCTTTATTTTGGGGCAAAAATACAGAAATTCTCCTTATATCTGTGCAAAAATCAGAAATTTCCCTTATTTTGGAGCAAAATTTTAGAAATTTCTTTTATTTTGGTACAGAATTGGAGAATTTTTTCTTATTCTGTGGCAAAAAGGCAGAAATTTCTTTTATTTTGGTGCAAAATTGCAGAAATTTTTCTTATTTTGGGGCAAAAAGGAATAAATTTCCCATATTTTGGGGCAAAAATGTAGAAATTTTCTTTATTTTGAGGTAAAAAGGCTGAAATTTCCCTTATTTGGGGGCAAAAAGGCAGAAATTTCTCTTATTTTGGGGCAAAATTGCAGAAATTTCACTTATTTCAGAAAAAAAGGAAAAATTTTCTTATTTGTGGGCAAAAAGGCAGAAATTTCTTTTATTTTGGTGCAAAATTACAGAAATTTTCTTTATTTTGTGGCAAAAAAGACAGAAATTCCCTTTGTTTTGGGGGAAAAAGACAGAAATTCCACTTATTTAGAGGCAAAAAAGCAGAAATTCCCCTTATTTTGGAGCAAAAATGAAGAAATTTCCTTTTTCATGGCAAAAAGGTATGCATTCTTCTTATTTTCGGGCAAAAAGGCAGAAATTCCCTATATGTTGGGGCAAAAAGACAGAAATTCTTCTTATTTTGGGGCAAAACTCAGATATTCCACATATTTTGGGGCAAAATTCTATAAATTTCCCTTATTTTGGGGCAAAATTGCAGAAATATCACTTATTTTAAGGCAAAATTGGAGAAATTTCACTTATTTCAGAAGAAAAAAGCAGAAATTTTCTTGTTTTGGGGCAAAAAGGGAGAAATTTCTTTTATTTTTGTACAAAATTGCAGAAATTTTTCTTATTTTGGGACAAGAAGGCAGAAATTTCCTATATTTTGGGGCAAAAATTCAGAAATTCCCCTTATTTTTAGGTAAAAAGGCTGAAATTCTCTTTATTTGGGAGCAAAAAGGCAGAAATTGCCCTGATTTTGTGGCAAAATTCCAGAAATTTCACTTATTTTAGGGTAATAAGTCAGAAATTTTTTATTTTGGGGCAAAAAGGCAGAAATTTCTTTTATTTTGGTACAAAATTACAGAAATTTTTCTTATTTTGGGGCAAAAAAAAAGAAATTTCCCTTATTTTGGGGCAAAATTGCAGAAATTTCACTTACTTTGATGTAAAAAGGCTGAAATTCCCCTTATTTTGGGGCAAAATGGCAGAAGTTTTCCTTATTTTGGGGCAAAATTGCAGAAATTTCACTTATTTCAAGGTAATAAGTCAGAAATTTTCCTTATTTTGGGGCAAAAAAACAGAAATTCCTTGTTTTGGGGGAAAAAGACAGAAATTTCATTATTTAGAGGCAAAAAAGCAGAAATTCCCCATATTTTGGAGCAAAATTGCAGAAATTCCCCTAATTGTGGGGCAAAAAGGCAGAAATTCCCTATATGTTGGGGCAAAAAGACAGAAATTCTCCTCATTTGGGGGCAAAATTCAGAAATTCCATTTATTTTGTGGCAAAATTCCCAAAATTCCCCTTATTTTGGGGAAAAATTGCAGAAATTTCAATTATTTTGGGGCAAAATTGCAGAAATTTCACTTTTTTCAGGGAAAAAAGGCCGAAATTTTCCGTTTTTAGGGGCAAAAAGGCAGAAATTCCTAATATTTTGAGGCAAAAATGCAGAAATTCCTCTTATTTTGAAGTAAAAAGGCTGAAATTCCCCTTATTTGGGGGCAAAAATGCAGAAATTTCTCTAATACTGGGGCAAAATTGCAGAAATTTCATTTATTTCAGGGTAATAATTCAGAAATTTTCCTTATTTTGGGGCAAAAAATACAGAAATTCCATTTGTATGGGGGGAAAAAGACAGAAATTCCATTTATTTAGAGGCAAAAAAGCAGAAATTCCCCTTATTTTGGAGCAAAATTGCAGAAATTTCCCTTTTTATAGCCAAAAGGTATGCATTCTTCTTATTTTCAGGCAAAAAGGCAGAAATTCCCCGTATTTTGGAGTAAAATTGCAGAAATTCCCTTAATTGTAGGGCAAAAAGACAGAAATTCTCCTTATTTTGGGGCAAAACTCAGAAATTCCACTTATTTTGGAACAAAATTTCAGAAATTTCCCTTATTTTTGGCCAAAATTGCAGAAATTTCACTTATTTTGGGGCAAAATTGCAGAAATTTCACTTATTTCAGGGAAAAAAAGCAGAAATTTTCTTATTTTGGAGCAAAAAGGCAGAAATTTCCCATATTTTGAGGCAAAAATGCAGAAATTCCCCTTATTTTGAGGTAAAAAGGCTGAAATTCCCCTTATTTGGGGGCAAAAAGGCAGAAATTTCCCATATTTTGGGGCAAAATTGCAGAAATTTCACTTATTTCAGGGTACTAAGTCAGAAATTTTTCTTACTTTGGGGCAAAAAAGACAGAAATTCCCTTTGTTTTCAGGGAAAAAGACAGAAATTCCACTTATTTAGAGGCAAAAATGCAGAAATTCCCCTTATTTTGGAGCAAAAATGAAGAAATTTCCCTTTTTTATGGCAAAAAAGTATGCATTCTTCTTATTTTCGGGCAAAAAGGCAGAAATTCCCCCTATTTTAGAGCAAAATTGCAGAAATTCCCCTAATTGTGGGGCAAAAAACCAGAAATTCCCTATATGTTGGGGCAAAAAGACAGAAATTCTCCATATTTTGGGGAAAAACTCAGAAATTCCACTTATTTTGGGGCAAAATTCCAAAAATTTCCCTTATTTTGGGGCAAAATTGCAGAAATTTCACTTATTTAGGGGCAAAATTGCAGAAATTTCACTTATTTCAGGGGAAAAAGACAGAAATTTCTTTTATTTTGGTACAAAATTGCAGAAATTTTTCTTATTTTGGGCAAAAAGGCAGAAATTTCCCATATTTTGAGGCAAAAATGCAGAAATTTCACTTATTTCAGGGTAATAAGTCAGAAATTTTCCTTACTTTGGGGCAAAAAAGACAGAAATTCCCTTTGTTTTGGTGGGAAAAGACAGAAATTCCACTTATTTAGAGGCAAAAATGCAGAAATTCCCATTATTTTGGAGCAAAAATGAAGAAATTTCCCTTTTTTATGGCAAAAAGGTATGCATTCTCCTTATTTTCAGGCAAAACGTCAGAAATTCCCCGTATTTTAGAGCAAAATTGCATAAATTCCCCTTATTGTGGGGCAAAAAGGCAGAAATTCCCTATATGTTGTGGGAAAAGACAGAAATTCTCCTTATTTTAGAGCAAAACTCAGAAATTTCACTTATTTTGGGGCAAAATTACAGAAATTTCACTTATTTCAAAAAAAAGCAGAAATTTTCTTATTTTGGGGCAAAAAGGCAATAATTTCTTTTATTTTGGTACAAAATTGCAGAAATTATTCTTATTTTGAAGCAAAAAAGCAGAAATTTCTCATATTTTGGGGCAAAATTGCAGAAAATTTCCTTATTTTGAGGTAAAAAGGCTAAAATTCCCCTTATTTGGTTGCAAAAAGGCAGAAATTTCCCTTATTTTGGGGCAAAATTGCAGAAATTTCACTTATTTCAGGGTACTAATCAGAAGTTTTTCTTACTTTGGGGCAAAAAAGGCAGAAATTCCCTTTGTTTTCAGGGAAAAAGACAGAAATTCCACATATTTGAAGGCAAAAAAGCAGAAATTCCCCTTATTTTGGAGCAAAAATGAAGAAATTTCCTTTTTTTATGGCAAAAAGGTATGCATTCTTCTTATTTTCGGGCAAAAAGGCAGAAATTCCCTTTGTTTTGGGGGAAAAAGACAGAAATTCCACTTATTTAGAGGCAAAAAAGCAGAAATTCCCCTTATTTTGGAGCAAAATTGCAGAAATTCCCCTAATTGTGGGGCAAAAAGGCAGAAATTCCCTATATGTTAGGGCAAAACGACAGAAATTCTCCTCATTTGGGGGCAAAATTCAGAAATTACATTTATTTTGGGGCAAAATTCCCAAAATTCCCCTTATTTTGGGGCAAAATTGCAGAAATTTCAATTATTTTGGGGCAAAATTGCAGAAATTTCACTTTTTTCAGGGAAAAAAGGCCGAAATTTTCCGTTTTTAGGGGCAAAAAGTCAGAAATTCCTAATATTTTGAGGCAAAAATGCAGAAATTCCTCTTATTTTGAGGTAAAAAGGCTGAAATTCCCCTTATTTGGGGGCAAAAATGCAGAAATTTCTCTTATACTGGGGCAAAATTGCAGAAATTTCACTTATTTCAGGGTAATAATTCAGAAATTTTCCTTATTTTGGGGCAAAAAATACAGAAATTCCATTTGTATGGGTGGAAAAAGACAGAAATTCCATTTATTTAGAGGCAAAAAAGCAGAAATTCCCCTTATTTTGGAGCAAAATTGCAGAAATTTCCCTTTTTATAGCCAAAAGGTATGCATTCTTCTTATTTTCAGGCAAAAAGGCAGAAATTCCCCGTATTTTGGAGTAAAATTGCAGAAATTCCCTTAATTGTAGGGCAAAAAGACAGAAATTCTCCTTATTTTGGGGCAAAACTCAGAAATTCCACTTATTTTGGAACAAAATTTCAGAAATTTCCCTTATTTTTGGCCAAAATTGCAGAAATTTCACTTATTTTGGGGCAAAATTGCAGAAATTTCACTTATTTCAGGAAAAAAAAGCAGAAATTTTCTTATTTTGGGGCAAAAAGGCAGAAATTTCCCATATTTTGAGGCAAAAATGCAGAAATTCCCCTTATTTTGAGGTAAAAAGGCTGAAATTCCCCTTATTTGGGGGCAAAAAGGCAGAAATTTCCCATATTTTGGGGCAAAATTGCAGAAATTTCACTTATTTCAGGGTACTATGTCAGAAATTTTTCTTACTTTGGGGCAAAAAAGACAGAAATTCCCTTTGTTTTCAGGGAAAAAGACAGAAATTCCACTTATTTAGAGGCAAAATGCAGAAATTCCCCTTATTTTGGAGCAAAAATGAAGAAATTTCCCTTTTTAATGGCAAAAAGGTATGCATTCTTCTTATTTTCGGGCAAAAAGGCAGAAATTCCCCCTATTTTAGTGCAAAATTGCAGAAATTCCCCTAATTGTGGGGCAAAAAGGCAGAAATTCCCTATATGTTGGGGCAAAATACAGAAATTCTCCTTATTTTGGGGAAAAACTCAGAAATTCCACTTATTTTGGGGCACAATTGCAGAAATTTCCCTTATTTTGGGGCAAAATTGCAGAAATTTCACTTATTTAGGGGCAAAATTGCAGAAATTTCACTTATTTCAGGGGAAAAAGACAGAAATTTCTTTTATTTTGGTACAAAATTGCAGAAATTTTTCTTATTTTGGGCAAAAAGGCAGAAATTTCCCATATTTTGAGGCAAAAATGCAGAAATTTCACTTATTTCAGGGTAATAAGTCAGAAATTTTCCTTACTTTGGGGCAAAAAAGACAGAAATTCCCTTTGTTTTGGTGGGAAAAGACAGAAATTCCACTTATTTAGAGGCAAAAATGCAGAAATTCCCATTATTTTGGAGCAAAAATGAAGAAATTTCCCTTTTTTATGGCAAAAAGGTATGCATTCTCCTTATTTTCAGGCAAAACGTCAGAAATTCCCCGTATTTTAGAGCAAAATTGCATAAATTCCCCTTATTGTGGGGCAAAAAGGCAGAAATTCCCTATATGTTGTGGGAAAAGACAGAAATTCTCCTTATTTTAGAGCAAAACTCAGAAATTTCACTTATTTTGGGGCAAAATTACAGAAATTTCACTTATTTCAAAAAAAAGCAGAAATTTTCTTATTTTGGGGCAAAAAGGCAAAAATTTCTTTTATTTTGGTACAAAATTGCAGAAATTATTCTTATTTTGAAGCAAAAAAGCAGAAATTTCTCATATTTTGGGGCAAAATTGCAGAAAATTTCCTTATTTTGAGGTAAAAAGGCTAAAATTCCCCTTATTTGGTTGCAAAAAGGCAGAAATTTCCCTTATTTTGGGGCAAAATTGCAGAAATTTCACTTATTTCAGGGTACTAATCAGAAGTTTTTCTTACTTTGGGGCAAAAAAGGCAGAAATTCCCTTTGTTTTCAGGGAAAAAGACAGAAATTCCACTTATTTGAAGGCAAAAAAGCAGAAATTCCCCTTATTTTGGAGCAAAAATGAAGAAATTTCCTTTTTTTATGGCAAAAAGGTATGCATTCTTCTTATTTTCGGGCAAAAAGGCAGAAATTCCCTTTGTTTTGGGGGAAAAAGACAGAAATTCCACTTATTTAGAGGCAAAAAAGCAGAAATTCCCCTTATTTTGGAGCAAAATTGCAGAAATTCCCCTAATTGTGGGGCAAAAAGGCAGAAATTCCCTATATGTTAGGGCAAAACGACAGAAATTCTCCTCATTTGGGGGCAAAATTCAGAAATTACATTTATTTTGGGGCAAAATTCCCAAAATTCCCCTTATTTTGGGGCAAAATTGCAGAAATTTCAATTATTTTGGGGCAAAATTGCAGAAATTTCACTTTTTTCAGGGAAAAAAGGCCGAAATTTTCCGTTTTTAGGGGCAAAAAGTCAGAAATTCCTAATATTTTGAGGCAAAAATGCAGAAATTCCTCTTATTTTGAGGTAAAAAGGCTGAAATTCCCCTTATTTGGGGGCAAAAATGCAGAAATTTCTCTTATACTGGGGCAAAATTGCAGAAATTTCACTTATTTCAGGGTAATAATTCAGAAATTTTCCTTATTTTGGGGCAAAAAATACAGAAATTCCATTTGTATGGGTGGAAAAAGACAGAAATTCCATTTATTTAGAGGCAAAAAAGCAGAAATTCCCCTTATTTTGGAGCAAAATTGCAGAAATTTCCCTTTTTATAGCCAAAAGGTATGCATTCTTCTTATTTTCAGGCAAAAAGGCAGAAATTCCCCGTATTTTGGAGTAAAATTGCAGAAATTCCCTTAATTGTAGGGCAAAAAGACAGAAATTCTCCTTATTTTGGGGCAAAACTCAGAAATTCCACTTATTTTGGAACAAAATTTCAGAAATTTCCCTTATTTTTGGCCAAAATTGCAGAAATTTCACTTATTTTGGGGCAAAATTGCAGAAATTTCACTTAATTCAAGAAAAAAAAAGCAGAAATTTTCTTATTTTGGGGCAAAAAGGCAGAAATTTCCCATATTTTGAGGCAAAAATGCAGAAATTCCCCTTATTTTGAGGTAAAAAGGCTGAAATTCCCCTTATTTGGGGGCAAAAAGGCAGAAATTTCCCATATTTTGGGGCAAAATTGCAGAAATTTCACTTATTTCAGGGTACTATGTCAGAAATTTTTCTTACTTTGGGGCAAAAAAGACAGAAATTCCCTTTGTTTTCAGGGAAAAAGACAGAAATTCCACTTATTTAGAGGCAAAATGCAGAAATTCCCCTTATTTTGGAGCAAAAATGAAGAAATTTCCCTTTTTAATGGCAAAAAGGTATGCATTCTTCTTATTTTCGGGCAAAAAGGCAGAAATTCCCCCTATTTTAGTGCAAAATTGCAGAAATTCCCCTAATTGTGGGGCAAAAAGGCAGAAATTCCCTATATGTTGGGGCAAAATACAGAAATTCTCCTTATTTTGGGGAAAAACTCAGAAATTCCACTTATTTTGGGGCACAATTGCAGAAATTTCCCTTATTTTGGGGCAAAATTGCAGAAATTTCACTTATTTAGGGGCAAAATTGCAGAAATTTCACTTTTTTCAGGGTAATAAGTCAGAAATTTTCCTTATTTTGGGGCAAAAAAGACAGAAATTCTCTATGTTCTGGGGGAAAAAGACAATAATTCCACTTTTTTAGAGGCAAAAAAGCAGAAATTCCTTTTATTTTGGAGTAAAAATGAAGAAATTTCTTTTTTTTGTGGCAAAAGGTATACATTCCCTTTATTTTCGGGCAAAAAGGCAGAAATTCCCCGTATTTTGGAGCAAACTTGCAGATATTCCCCTAATTGTGGGGCAAAAAGGCAGAAATTCCCTATATGTTGGGGCAAAAAGACAGAAATTCTCCTTATTTTGGGGCAAAACTCAGAAATTCCACTTATTTTGGGGCAAAATTCCAGAAATTTCCCTTATTTTGGGGCAAAATTGCAGAAATTTCACTTATTTTCAGGCAAAATTACATAAATTTCACTTATTTCAGAAAAAAAGCAGAATTTTCTTAATTTGGTGCAAAAAGGCAGAAATTTCTTTTATTTTGTTACAAAATTGCAGAAATTTTTCTTATTTTGGGGCAAAAAGGCATAAATTTCTCATATTTTGGGGCAAAAATGCAGAAATTTTTTTTTATTTTGAGGTAAAAAGGCTGAAATTCCCCTTATTTGGGGGCAAAAATAAGAATTTCTCTTATTTTGGGGCAAAATTGCAGAAATTTCACTTATTTCAGAGTAATAAGTCAGAAATTTTCGTTATTTTGGGGCAAAAAAAACCAGAAATTCCCTTTGTTTTGGGGGGAAAAGACAGAAATTCCACTTTTTTAGAGGCAAAAAAGCAGAAATAACTTTTATTTTGGAGTAAAAATGTAGAAATTTCTCTTTTTTATGGCAAAAAGGTATGCATTCTTCTTATTTTCGGGCAAAAAGGCAGAAATTCCCCGTATTTTCGAGCAAAATTGCAAAAATTCCCCTAATTTTAGGGCAAAAAGGCAGAAATTCCCTATATGTTGGGGCAAAAAGACAGAAATTCTCCTTATTTTGGGGCAAAACTCAGAAATTCCACTTATTTTGGGGCAAAATTCTAGAAATTTTTCTTATTTTAAAGCAAAATTGCAGAAATTTCACTTATTTTGGGGTAAAATTGCAGAAATTTCACTTATTTCAGGGGAAAAAGGCAGAAATTTTTCTTATTTTGGGGCAAAAAGGAAAAATTTCCTAATATTTTGTGGCAAAAATGCCGAAATTGCCCTTATTTTGAGGTAAAAAAGCTGAAATTTCCCTTATTTGGGGGCAAAATTGCAGAAATTTCACTTATTTTGGGGCAAAATTGCAGAAATTTCACTTATTTCAGGGTAATAAGTCAGAAATTTTCCTTATTTTGGGGCCAAAAGGACAGAAATTCCCTTTGTTTTGGGGGAAAAAGACAGAAATTCCACTTATTTAGAGGCAAAAAAGCAGAAATTCCCCTTATTTTGGAGCAAAAATGAAGAAATTTCCCTTTTTTATGGCAAAAAGGTATGCATTTTTCTTATTTTCGGGCAAAAAGGCAGAAATTCCCCGTATTTTGAGGCAAAATTGTAGAAATTCCCCTAATTGTGGGGCAAAAAGACAGAAATTCTCCTTATTTTGGGGTAAAACTCAGAAATTCCACTTATTTTGGGGGCAAAATTCCAGAAATTTCCCTTATTTTGGGGCAAAATTGCAGAAATTTTACTTATTTTGGGGCAAAATTGCAGAAATTTCACTTATTTCAGAAAAATAAGCAGAATTTATTTATTTTGGTGCAAAAAGGCAGAAATTTCTTTTATTTTGGTACAAATGGCAGAAATTTTTCTTATTTTGGGGCAAAAAGGCAGAAATCTTCATATTTTGGGGCAAAAATGCAGAAATTCCTCTTATTTTGAGTTAAAAAAGCTGAAATTTCCCTTATTTGGGGGCAAAAAGGAAGAAATTTCCCTTATTTTGGGGCAAAATTGCAGAAATTTCACTTATTTCAGGGTAATAAGTCAGAAATTTTCTTTATTTTGGGGCAAAAAAGACAGAAATTCCCTTTGTGTTGGGAGAAAAAGACAGAAATTCCACTTTTTTAGAGGCAAAAAAGAAGAAATTCCTTTTATTTTGGAGTAAAAATGAAGAAATTTCCCTTTTTTGTGGCAAAAGGTATGCATTCCACTTATTTTTGGGCTAAAAAACAGAAATTACCCGTATTTTGGAGCAATATTGCAGAAATTCCCCTAATTGTGGGGCAAAGAGGCAGAAATTCCCTATATGTTAGGGCAAAAAGACAGAAATTCTCCTTATTTTGGGGCAAAACTCAGAAATTCTACATATTTTGGGGCAAAATTCCAGAAATTTCACTTATTTTGGGGCAAAATTGCAGAAATTTCACTTATTTTGGGGCAAAATTGCAGAAATTTCACTTATTTCAGGGTAATAAGTCAGAAATTTTCCGTATTTTGGGGCCAAAAAGACAGAAATTCCCTTTGTTTTGGGGGGGAAAAGACAGAAATTCCACTTATTTAGAGGCAAAAAAGCAGAAATTCCTCTTATTTTGGAGCAAAATTACAGAAATTCCCCTAATTGTGGGGCAAGAAGGGAGAAATTCCCTATATGTTGGGGCAAAAAGAAACAAATTCTCCTTATTTTGGGTCAAAACTCAGAAATTCTACTGATATTGGGGCAAAATTCCAGAAATTTCCCTTATTTTGGGGCAAAATTGCAGAAATTTCACTTATTTTTGGGCAAAATTGCAGAAATTTCACTTATTTCAGAAAAAAAAGCAGAAATTTTCTTATTTTGGTGCAAAAAGGCGGAAATTTCTTTTATTTTGGTACAAAATTGCAGAAATTTTTCTTATTTTGGGGC
This sequence comes from Micromys minutus, assembly GCF_963924665.1. Lineage (NCBI taxonomy): Eukaryota > Metazoa > Chordata > Mammalia > Rodentia > Muridae > Micromys > Micromys minutus. The sequence goes on along the minus strand of NW_027667812.1, from coordinate 1,851,163 downwards.
AAAAAGGCAGAAATCTCCCATATTTTGGGACAAAAATGCAGAAATTTCTCTTATTTTGAGGTAAAAAGGTTGAAATTCCCCTTATTTGGGGACAAAAAAGCAGAAATTTCCCTTATTTTGTGGCAAAATTGCAGAAATTTCACTTATTTCAGGGTAATAAGTCAGAAATTTTCCTTATTTTGGGGCAAAAAAGACAGAAATTCCCTTTGTTTTGGGGGAAAAAGACAGAAATTCCACTTATTTAGAGGCAAAAAAGCAGAAATTCCCCTTATTTTGTAGCAAAACTGAAGAAATTTCTATTTTTTATGGCAAAAAGGTATGCATTCTTCTTATTTTCGGGCAAAAAGGCAGAAATTCCCCGTATTTTGAAGCAAAATTGCAGAAATTCCCCTAATTGTGGGGCAAGAAGGGGGAAATTCCCTATATGTTGGGGCAAAAAGACAGAAATTCTCCTTATTTTGGGGCAAAACTCAGAAATTCCACTTATTTTGGTGCAAAATTCCAGAAATTTCCCTTATTTTAGGGCAAAATTTCAGAAATTTCACTTATTTTGGGGCAAAATTGCAGAAATTTAACTTATTTCAGAAAAAAATTCAGAAATTTTTCTATTTTGGTGCAAAAAGGCAGAAATTTCTTTTATTTTGGTACAAAATTGCAGAAATTTTTCTTATTTTGGGGCAAAAAGCAGAAATCCCCCATATTTTGAGGCAAAAATGCAGAAATTCCTCTTATTTTGAGGTAATAAGGCTGAAATTTCCCTTATTTGGGGGCAAAAAGGCAGAAATTTCCCTTATTTTGAGGCAAAATTACAGAAATTTCACTTATTTCAGGGTAATAAGTCAGAAATTTTCTTTATTTTGGGGCAAAAAAGACAGAAATTCCCTTTGTTTTGGGAGAAAAAGACAGAAATTCCACTTTTTTAGAGGCAAAAAAGCAGAAATTCCTTTTATTTTGGAGTAAAAATTAAGAAATTTCCCTTTTTTGTGGCAAAAGGTATGCATTCCACTTATTTTTGGGCTAAAAAGCAGAAATTACCCGTATTTTGGAGCAATATTGCAGAAATTCCCCTAATTGTGGGGCAAAGAGGCAGAAATTCTTTATATGTTGGGGCAAAAATAAACAAATTCTCCTTATTTTGGGTCAAAACTCAGAAATTCCACTGATATTGGGGCAAAATTCCAGAAATTTCCCGTATTTTGGGGCAAAATCGCAGAAATTTCACTTATTTTGGGGCAAAATTGCAGAAATTTCACTTATTTCAGGGCAATAAGTCAGAAATTTTCCTTATTTTGGGGCCAAAAAGACAGAAATTCCTTTTGTTTTAGGGGGGAAAAGACAGAAATTCCACTTATTTAGAGGCAAAAAAGCAGAAATTCCTCTTATTTTGGAGCAAAATTGCAGAAATTCCCCTAATTGTGGGGCAAAAAGGCAGAAATTCCCTATATGTTGGGGCAAAAAGAAACAAATTCTCCTTATTTTCTGTCAAAATTCAGAAATTCCACTGATATTGGGGCAAAATTCCAGAAATTTCCCGTATTTTGGGGCAAAATTGCAGAAATTTCACTTATTTTGGGGCAAAATTGCAGAAATTTCACTTATTTCAGGGTAATGAGTCAGAAATTTTCCTTATTTTGGGGCAAAAAAGACAGAAATTTCCTTTGTTTTGGGGGAAAAAGACAGAAATACCACTTATTTAGAGGCAAAAAAGCAGAAATTCCCCTTATTTTGGAGCAAAACTGAAAATTTCTATTTTTTATGGCAAAAGGGTATGCATTCTTCTTATTTTCGGGCAAAAAGGCAGAAATTCCCCGTATTTTGGAGCAAAATTGCAGAAATTCCCCTAATTGTGGGGCAAAAAGGCAGAAATTCCCTATATGTTGGGGCAAAAAGACAGAAATTCTCCTTATTTTGGGGCAAAACTCAGAAATTCCACTTATTTTGGTGCAAAATTCCAGAAATTTCCCTTATTTTAGGGCAAAATTGCAGAAATTTCACTTATTTTGGGGCAAAATTGCAGAAATTTAACTTATTTCAGAAAAAAATTCAGAAATTTTTCTATTTTGGTTCAAAAAGGCAGAAATTTCTTTTATTTTGGTACAAAATTGCAGAAATTTTTCTTATTTTGGGGCAAAAAGTCAGAAATCTCCCATATTTAGGGGAAAAATGCAGAAATTCCTCTTATTTTGAGGTAAAAATGCTGAAATTTCCCTTATTTGGGGGCAAAAAGGCAGAAATTTCCCTTATTTTGAGGCAAAATTGCAGAAATTTCACTTATTTCAGGATAATAAGTCAGAAGTTTTCTCTATTTTGGGGCAAAAAAGACAGAAATTCCCTTTGTTTTGGGAGAAAAATACAGATATTTCACTTTTTTAGAGGCAAAAAAGCAGAAATTCCTTTTATTTTGGAGTAAAAATGAAGAAATTTCCCTTTTTTGTGGCAAAAGGTATACATTCCACTTATTTTTGGGCTAAAAAGCAGAAATTACCCGTATTTTAGAGCAAAATTTCAGAAATTCCCCTAATTGTAAGGCAAAATGGCAGAAATTCCCTATATGTTGGGGCAAAAAGACAGAAATTCTCTTTATTTTTGGGGCAAAACTCAGAAATTACATTTATTTTGGGGCAAAATTCCAGAAATTTCTCTTATTTTGGTGCAAAATTGCAGAAATTTCACTTATTTTGTGGCAAAATTGCAGAAATTTCACTTATTTCATGGTAAAAAGGCAGAAATTATCCTTATTTTGATGCAAAAATGCAGAAATTCCAAATATTTTGTGGCAAAAATGAAGAAATTCCCTTTATTTTGAGGTAAAAAGGCAGACATTCCCCTTATTTGGGGGCAAAAAAAAGAAATTTCACTTATTTTGGGGCAAAAACTCAGAAATTCCACACTTTTTTAGTCAAAATTCCAGAAATTTCCCTTATTTTGGGGCAAAATTGCAGAAATTTCACTTATTTTGGTGCAAAATTGCAGAAATTTAACTTATTTCAGAAAAAAATTCAGAAATTTTCCTATTTTGGTGCAAAAAGGCAGAATTATCTTTTATTTTGGTACAAAGTTGCAGAAATTTTTCTTATTTTGGGGCAAAAAGGCAGAAATTTCACTTATTTTGGGGCAAAATTGCAGTAATTTCACTTATTTTGGGGCAAAATTGCAGAAATTCCAAATATTTTGTGGCAAAAATGCAGAAATTCCCCTTATTTTAAGGTAAAAAGGCAGAAATTCCACTTATTTGAGGGTAAAAAACAGAAATTTCCCTTATTTTGGGGTAAAATTGCAGAAATTTCACTTATTTTGGGGCAAAATTGCAGAAATTTCACTTATTTCAGAAAAAAATTCAGAAATTTTCCTATTTTGGTGCAAAAAGGCAGAAATTTCTATTTTGGTACAAAATTGCAGAAATTTTTCTTTTTTGGGGGCAAAAAGGCACAAATCTCCCATATTTTGGGGAAAAAATGCAGAAATTCCTCTTATTTTGAGGTAAAAAGGTAGAAATTTCCCTTATTTGGGGGAAAAAGGCAGAAATTTCCCTTATTTTGAGGCAAAATTGCAGAAATTTCACTTATTTCAGTGTAATAAGTCAGAAATTTTCCTTATTTTGGGGCAAAAAAGACAGAAATTCCCTTTGTTTTGGGGGAAAAAGACAGAAATTCCACTTTTTTAGCGGCAAAAAAGCAGAAATTCATGTTATTTTGGAGTAAAAATGAAGAAATTTCTTTTTTTTTGTGGCAAAAGATATACATTCCCCTTATTTTCAGGCTAAAAAGCAGAAATTCCCCGTATTTTGGAGCAAAATTGCAGAAATTCCCCTAATTGTGGGGCAAAAAGGCAGAAATTTCCGATATTTTAGGGCAAAAAGACAGAAATTCTTTTTATTTTGGGGCTAAACTAAGAAATTCCACTTATTTTGGGGCAAAATTCCAGAAATTTCCCTTATTTTGGGGCAAAATTGCAGAAATTTCACTTATTTTGGTGCAAAATTGCAGAAATTTCACTTATTTCAGGGAAAAAAGGCAGAAATTTTCCTTATTTTGGGGCCAAAAAGACAGAAATTTCCTTTGTTTTGGGGTGAAAAAGATAGAAATTCGACTTATTTAGAGGCAAAAAAGCAGAAATTCCTCTTATTTTGGAGCAAAAATGAAGAAATTTCCTTTTTTTATGGCAAAAAGGTATGCATTCTTCTTATTTTCGGGCAAAAAGGCAGAAATTCCCAGTATTTTGGAGCAAAATTGCAGAAATTCCCCTAATTGTGGGGCAAAAAGGCAGAAATTCCCTATATGTTGGGGCAAAAAGAAACAAATTCTCCTTATTTTGGGTCAAAACTCAGAAATTCCACTGATATTGGGGCAAAATTCCAGAAATTTCCCTTATTTTGGGGCAAAATTGCAGAAATTTCACTTATTTTGGGGCAAAATTGCAGAAATTTCACTTATTTCAGAAAAAAAAGCAGAAATTTTCTTATTTTGGTGCAAAAAGGCGGAAATTTCTTTTATTTTGGTACAAAATTGCAGAAATTTTTCTTATTTTGGGGCAAAAAGGCAGAAATCTCCCATATTTTGGGGCAAAAATGAAGAAATTTCTCTTATTTTGAGGTAAAAAGGCTGAAATTCCCATTATTTGGGAACAAAAAGGCAGAAATTTCCCTTATTTTGAGGCAAAATTGCAGAAATTTCACTTATTTCAGTGTAATAAGTCAGAAATTTTCTTTATTTTGGGGCAAAAAAGACAGAAATTCTTTTTGTTTTGAGGGAAAAAGGCAGAAATTCCACTTTTTTAGCGGCAAAAAAGCAAAAATTCATTTTATTTTGGAGTAAAAATGAAGAAATTTCTTTTTTTTTTGTGGCAAAATTATACATTCCCCTTATTTTCAGGCTAAAAAGCAGAAATTCCCCATATTTTGGAGCAAAATTGCAGAAATTCCCCTAATTGTGGGGCAAAAAGGCAGAAATTGCCTATATGTTGGGGCAAAAAGACAGAAATTCTCCTAATTTTGGGGCAAAACTCAGAAATTCCACTTATTTTGGGGCAAAATTCCAGAAATTTCCCTTATTTTGGGGCAAAATTGCAGATATTTCACTTATTTTGGGGCAAAATTGCAGAAATTTCACTTATTTCAGGGTAATAAGTCAGAAATTTTCCTTATTTTGGAGCAAAAAAACAGAAATTCCCTTTGTTTTGGGGGAAAAAGACAGAAATTCCACTTATTTAGAGGCAAAATCTGAAATTCCCCTTATTTTGGAGCAAAAATGAAGAACTTTCCCTTTTTTATGGCAAAAAGTTTTGCATTCTTCTTATTTTCGGGCAAAAAGGCAGAAATTCCCCGTATTTTGGAGCAAAATTGCAGAAATTCCCCTAATTGCGGGGCGAAAAGGCAGAAATTCCCTATATGTTAGGGCAAAAAGACAGAAATTCTCCTTATTTTGGGGCAAAACTCAGAAATTCCACTTATTTTAAGGCAAAATTCCATAAATTTCCTTTATTTGGGAGCAAAATTGCAGAAATTTCTGTTATTTTGGGGCAAAATTGCAGAAATTTCACTTATTTCAGAAAAAAAAGCAGAAATTTTCTTATTTTGGTGCAAAAAGGCGGAAATTTCTTTTATTTTGGTACAAAATTGCAGAAATTTTTCTTATTTTGGGGCAAAAAGGCAGAAATCTCCCATATTTTGGGGCAAAAATGCAGAAATTCCTCTTATTTTGAGGTAAAAAGGCTGAAATTCTCCTTATTTGGAGGCAAAAAGGCAGAAATTTTTCTTATTTTGGGGCAAAATTGCAGAAATTTCACTTATTTCAGAGTAGTCAGTCAGAAATTTTTCTTATTTTGGGGCAAAAAAGCAGAAATTCCTTTTATTTTGGAGTAAAAATGAAGAAATTTCTTTTTTGTGGCAAATGGTATACATTCCCCTTATTTTCAGGCTAAAAAGCAGAAATTACCCGTATTTTGGAGCAAAATTGCAAAAATTCCGCTAATTGTGGGGCAAAAAGGCAGAAATTCCCTGTAAGTTAGAGCAAAAAAACAGAAAATCTCCTTATTTTGGGGCAAAACTCAGAAATTCCACTTACCTTGGGGCAAAATTCCAAAAATTTCCCTTATTTTGGGCCAAAATTGCAGAAATTTCACTTATTTTGAGGCAAAATTGCATAAATTTCACTTATTTCAGGGTAATAAGGCAGAAATTTTCCTTATTTTGGGGCAAAAAACACAGAAATTCCCTTTGTTTTGGAGGAAAAAGACAGAAATTCCACATTTTTGGAGGCAAAAAAGCAGAAATTCCTTTTATTTTGGAGTAAAAATGAAGAAATTTCCCTTTTTTGTGGCAAAATGTATACATTCCACTTATTTTTGGGCTAAAAAGCTGAAATTACCCGTATTTTGGAGCAAAATTGCAGAAATTCCCCTAATTGTGGGGCAAAATGCAGAAATTCCCTATATGTTAGGGCAAAAAGACAGAAATTCTCCTTATTTTGGGGCAAAACTCAGAAATTCCACTTATTTTGGGGCAAAATTCCAGAAATTTCCCTTATTTTGTGGCAAAATTGCCGAAATTTCACTTATTTTGGGGCAAAATTGCAGAAATTTCACTTATTTCATGGTAAAAAGGCAGAAATTTTCCTCATTTTGGGGCAAAAATGCAGAGATTCCAAATATTTTGTGGTAAAATTGCAAAAATTCCCCTTATTTTGAGGTTAAAAGGCAGAAATTCCCCTTATTTGGGGGCAAAAAGCAGAAATTTCCCTTATTCTGGGACAAAATTGCAGAAATTTCACTTATTTCAGGGTAATAAGTCAGAAATTTTCCTTATTTGGGGCAAAAAAGACAGAAATTCCTTTTGTTTTGGGGGAAAAATTCAGAAATTCCACTTATTTAGAAGCAAAATAGCAGAAATTCCCCTTATTTTGGAGCAAAAATGAAGAAATTTCCTTTTTTTGTGGCAAAAGGTATGCATTCTTCTTATTTTCAGGCTAAAAAGCAGAAATTCCCCGTATTTTGGAGCAAAATTGCAGAAATTCCCCTAATTGTGGGAGAAAAAGGCAGAAATTTGCTATATGTTGGGGCAAAAAGACAGAAATTCTCCTTATTTTAGAGCAAAACTCAGAAATTTCACTTATTTTGACGCAAAATTGCAGAAATTTCACTTATTTCAGAAAAAAAAGCAGAAATTTTCTTAATTTGGGGCAAAAAGGCAGAAATTTCTCATATTTTGGGGCAAAAATGCAGAAAATCCCCTTATTTTGAGGTAAAAAGTCTAAAATTCCCCTTATTTGGTTGCAAAAAGCAGAAATTTCCCTTATTTTGGGGCAAAATTGCAGATATTTCATTTATTTCAGGGTAATAAGTCAGAAATTTTCCTTATTTTGGGGCAAAAAAGACACAAATTCTCTATGTTTTGGGGGAAAAAGACAGAAATTCCACTTATTTAGAGGCAAAAAAGCAGAAATTCCCCTTATTTTGGAGCGAAAATGAAGAAATTTCCCTTTTTTGTGGCAAAAAGGTATGCATTCTTCTTATTTTCGGGCAAAAAGACAGAAATTCCCTGTATTTTTGAGCAAAATTGCAGAAATTCCCCTAATTGTGGGGCAAAAAGGCAGAAATTCCCTATGTGTTGGGGCAAAAAGACAGAAATTCTACTTATTTTGGGGCAAAACTCAGAAATTCCACTTATTTTGGGGCAAAATTCCAAAAATTTCCCTTATTTTGGGGCAAAATTGCAGAAATTTCACTTATTTTGGGGCAAAATTGCAGAAATTTCACTTATTTCAGGGAAAAAAAGACAGAAATTTCTTTTATTTTGGTACAAAATTGCAGAAATTTTTTTTATTTTTGGCAAAAAGGCAGAAATTTCCCATATTTTGGGGCAAAAATGCAGAAATTCCCCTTATTTTGAGGTAAAAATGCTGAAATTCCCCTTATTTTGGGGCAAAAAGCAGACATTTCCCTTATTTTGGGCAAAAATTGAAGAAATTTCACTTAGTTTGAGTCAAAAAGGCAGAAAATCCAATTATTTTGGGGTAAAAATGAAGAAATTCCCCTTGTTTTGAGGTAAAAAGGCTGAAATTCCCATTTTTTGGAGGCAAAAAGGCAGAAATTCCCCGTATTTTGGGGCAAAAAGCAGATATTTCCCTTATTTTTGGGGAAAAATTTTAGAAATTTAACTTATTTCAGGGCAAAAAGTCAGAAATTCCGTTTATTTTTGGGGAAAAGTCAGAAATTGCACTTATTTTGAGTCAAAAAGGCGGAAAATCCCCTTATTTTGGAGTAAAAATGAAGAAATTTCCCTTTTTTATGGCAAAAGGTATACATTCTTTTTATTTTCGGGCAAAAAGGCAGAAATTCCCTGTATTTTGGAGCAAAATTGCAGAAATTCCTCTAATTTTGGGGCAAAAACGCAGAACTTCCCCTTATTTTGGGGTAAAACTGCAGAAATTTCACTTATTTCGCGGCAAAATGGCAGAAATTCACTTCATTTTCGGCGAAAAGGGAGAAAATTCCCGTATTTTGGAGCAAAATTGCAGAAATTCACCTAATTTTGGGGTAAAACATGCAGTAATTTTCTTTATTTTAAGGCAAAAAGGCAGAAATTCCCCTTATTTTAGAAAAAATTGCAGAAATTTCCTTTATTATGGGGAAAAATTGCAGAAATTTCTTTTATTGTAAGGCAAAATTGCAGAAATTTCATTTATTTCAGAGAAAAAAACAAAAATTTTTTTTATTTTAGGGCAAAATGCAGAAATTTCCATTATTTTGGGGCACAAAGACAGAAATTCACCTTCTTTTGGGGTAAAATTTCAAACATTTCACATATTTCAGGGCAAAAAGGCAGAAATTCCCCTTATTTGGGGGTAAAAAGGCAGAAATTCTTCATATTTTGGGTTAAAATTGCAGAAATTTCCCTTGTTTGGGGGCAAAAAGGCAGAAAATCCCCTTAATTTCGGGCAAAAAGGCAGAAATTCCCCGTATTTTGGAGCAAAATTGCAGAAATTCCCCTAATTGTGGGGCAAAAAGGCAGAAATTCCCGATATGTTGGGGCAAAAAGACAGAAATTCTCCTTATTTTCGGGCAAAACTCAGAAATTCCATTTATTTTGGGGCAAAATTCCAGAAATTTCCCTTAATTTGGGGCAAAATTGCAGAAATTTCACTTATTTCAGGGCAAAATTCAAAAATTGCTTTTATTTTGGGGCAAAAAGACAGAAATTCCGTTTACTTTTGGGTAAAAAGGCAGAAATTTCACTTATTTTGAGGTAAGAAGGCAGAAATTCCTCTTATTTTGCGGCAAAAATGAAGAAATTTCCCTTTTTTGTGGCAAAAGGTATATATTCCCCTTATTTTCGGGCAAAAAAGCAGAAATTCCCCATATTTTGGAGCACAATTGCAGAAAATCCCCAAATTGTGGGGCAAATAGGCAGAAATTCCCTATATGTTGGGGCAAAAAGACAAAAATTCTCCTTATTTTGGGACAAAACTCAGAATTTCCACTTATTTTGGGGCAAAATTCCGGAAATTTCCCTTATTTTGGGGCAAAATTGCAGAAATTTCACTTATTTTGGGGCAAAATTGCAGAAATTTCACTTATTTCAGGTAAAAATGGCAGAAATTTTTCTTATTTTGGGGCAAAATGGCAGAAATTCCTAATATTTTGTGGCAAAAATGCAGAAATTCCCCTTATTTTGAGGTAAAAAGGCTGAAATTCCCCTTATTTGGGTGCAAAAAGGCAGAAATTTTTCTTATTTTGGGACAAAATTGCAGACATTTCACTTATTTCAGGGTAATAAGTCAGAAATTTTCCTTATTTTGGGGCAAAAAAGACAGAAATTCCCCTAATTGGGGGCAAAAAGGCAGAAATTCCCTATATGTTGGGGCAAAAAGACAGAAATTCTCCTTATTTTGGGGCAAAACTCAAAAATTCCACTTATTTTGGGGCAAAATTGCAGGAATTTACCTTATTTTGGGGCAAAATTGCAGAAATTTTCCTTATTTGGGGCAAAATTGCAGAAATTTCACTTATTTTCAGGTAAAAAGACTGAAATATCCTTTATTTTGGGGCAAAAAGGAAGAAATTCCCCTTATTTTGGGGCAAAATTGCAGAAATTTTTCTTATTTTGGGGCATAAAGGCTGAAATTCTTATTTTGAGGTAAAATGCTGAAATTCCCCATATTTTGGGGCAAAAGGCAAAAATTCTTCTTATTTTGGGGCAAAAAGGCAAAAATTTCCCTTATTTTCGGGCAAAATTGCAGAAATTTCATTTATTTCAGGGCAAAAATTCAGAAATTCCTTTTATTTTGGGGCAAAGAGCAGAAATTTCTTTTATTATGGTACAAAATTGAAGAAATTTTTCTTATTTTGAAACAAAAAGGCAGAAAATTCCCCTTATTTTGAGGCAAAAGGCAGAAACTATTCTTATTTTGTGGTAAAATGCAGAAATTCCCTTTATTTTGGGGCTAGAAAGCAGAAATTCCCCGTATTTTGAAGCAAAATTGCAGAAATTCTCATAATTTTCGGGCAAAAGGCAAAAATTCTCTTTATTTTGGGGCAAAAAGACAGAAAATCTCCTTTTTTGGGAGCAAACAGTCAGAAATTTTCCTTATTTTGGGGCAAAATTGCAGAAATTTCCTTTATATTGGGGCAAAATTGCAGAAATTTCCATATTTTGGGGCAAAATTGCAGAAATTTCACTTATTTCAGGGAAAAAAGGCGAAAATTTTTTTGGGGGGGCAAAAAGGCAGAAATTTTTTTTATTTTGGTAAAAATTGCAGAAATTTTTCTTATTTTGGGGCAAAAAGTCAGAAATTCCTCATATTTTGGGGCAAAAAGGCAGAAATTCCCCTTATTTTGAGGTAAAAAGGCTGTAATTCCCCTTATTTTGGGGCAAAAAGACAGAAATTTCATTTATTTTGGGGAAAAGGCAGAAATTGCACTTATTTTGAGTCAAAAAGGTGGAAAATCCCCTTATTTTGGGGCAAAAATGAAGAAATTTGCTTTTTTTATGGCAAAAAGGTATACATTCCCTTTATTTTTGGGCAAAATGGCACAAATTCCCCGTATTTTGGAGAAACATTGCAGAAATTCCCCTAATTTTTGGGCAAAAAGGCAGAAATTCCCTATATGTTGGGGCAAAAAGACAGAAATTCTCATTATTTTGGGGAAAAACTCAGAAATTCCACTTATTTTGGCGCAAAATTCCAGAAATTTCCCTTATTTTGAGGCAAAATTGCAGAAATTTCACTTATTTTGGGGCAAAATTGCAAAAATTTCACTTATGTCAGAAAAAAAAGCAGAAATTTTCTTATTTTGGTGCAACAAGGCAGAAATTTCTAATATTTTGGTACAAAATTGCAGAAATTTTTCTTATTTTTAGGGCAAAAAGGCAGAAATTCCTAATATTTAGGGGCAAAATGCAGAAATTCCTCTTATTTTTGGGTAAAAAGGCTGAAATTCCCCTTATTTGGGGGCAAAAAGGCAGAAATTTTCCTTATTTTGAGGCAAAATTGCAGAAATTTCACTTATTTCAGAGAACAAAAGCAGAAATTTTCTTATTTTGGGGCAAAAAGGCAGAAATTTCTTTTATTTTGGTACAAAATTGCAGAAATGTTTCTTATTTAGGGGCAAAAAATGCAGAAATCTCCCATATTTTGGGGCAAAAAAGCAGAAATTTCCCTTATTTTGAGGTAAAAACGCTGAAATTCCCCTTATTTGGGGGCAAAAAGGCAGAAATTTCCCTTATTTTGAGGCAAAATTGCAGAAATTTCACTTATTTCAGAATAATAAGTCAGAAATTTTCCTTATTTTGGGGCAAAAAACAGAAATTCTCTTTGTTTTAAAGGAAAAAGACTGATATTCCACTTATTTAGAGGCTAAAAAGCAGAAATTCTTATTATTTTGGAGCAAAAATGAAGAAATTTTTCTTTTTTTGTGGAAAAAGGTATGCATTCCTCTAATTTTCGGGCTAAAAAGCAGAAATTCCCCGTATTTTGGAGCAAAATTGCAGAAATTCCCCTAATTGTGGGGCAAAAAGGCAGAAATTCTCTATATTTTGGAGCAAAAAGACAGAAATTCTCCTTATTTTGGGGCAAAACTCAGAAATTCCACTTATTTTGGGGCAAAATTCCAGAAATTTCCCTTATTTTGGGGCAAAATTGCAGAAATTTCACTTATTTTGGGGCGAAATTGCAGAAATTTCACTTTTTTCATGGAAAAAAAGGCAGAAATTTTCCTTATTTTGGGGCAAAAAGGCAGAAATTCCTAATATTTTGTGGCAAAAATTCAGAAATTCCTCTTATTTTGAGGTAAAAAGGCTGATATTCCCCTTATTTGGGGGCAAAAAGGCAAAAATTTCCCTTATTTTGGGGCAAAATTGCAGAAATTTCACTTATTTCAGAGAAAAAAACAAAAATCTTTCTTATTTTTGGCAAAATGCAGAAATTCCCATTATTTTGGGGCAAAAAGGCAGAAATTCACCTTATTTTGGGGTAAAATTGAAGACATGTCACATATTTCAGGGCATAAAGGCAGAAATTGCCCTTATTTGGGGGCAAAAAGGCAGAAATTCCCCTTATTTTGGGATAAAATTGCAGAAATTACCCTTGTTTGGGGGCAAAAAGGCAGAAAATCCCCTTAATTTCGGGCAAAAAGGCAGAAATTCCCTGTATTTTGGAGCAAAATTGCAGAAATTCTCCTAATATTGGGGCAAAAATGCAGAAATTCCCTTTATTTGGGGCAAATTGGCAGAAGTTCCCCTTATTTTCAGGAAAAGAGGCAGAAATTCCCATTATTTTGAAGCAAAATTGCAGAAACTCCCCTAATTTTGGGGCAAAAAGGCAGAAATTCCCTTTATTTTGGGGCAAAAATACAGAAATTCTCCTTATATCTGGGCAAAAATCAGAAATTTCCCTTATTTTGGAGCAAAATTTTAGAAATTTCTTTTATTTTGGTACAGAATTGGAGAAATTTTTCTTATTCTGTGGCAAAAAGGCAGAAATTTCTTTTATTTTGGTGCAAAATTGCAGAAATTTTTCTTATTTTGGGGCAAAAAGGCATAAATTTCCCATATTTTGGGGCAAAAATGTAGAAATTTTCTTTATTTTGAGGTAAAAAGGCTGAAATTTCCCTTATTTGGGGGCAAAAAGGCAGAAATTTCTCTTATTTTGGGGCAAAATTGCAGAAATTTCACTTATTTCAGAAAAAAAGGAAAAATTTTCTTATTTGGGGGCAAAAAGGCAGAAATTTCTTTTATTTTGGTGCAAAATTACAGAAATTTTCTTTATTTTGGGGCAAAAAAGACAGAAATTCCCTTTGTTTTGGGGGAAAAAGACAGAAATTCCACTTATTTAGAGGCAAAAAAGCAGAAATTCCTCTTATTTTGGAGCAAAATTGCAGAAATTCCCCTACTTGTGGGGCAAAAAGGCAGATATTCCCTATATGTTGGGGCAAAAAGACAGAAATTCTCTTTATTTTTGGGGCAAAACTCAGAAATTCCATTTATTTTGGGGCAAAATTCCAGAAATTTCTCTTATTTTGGGGCAAAATTGCAGAAATTCCCCTTATTTGGGGGCAAAAAAAAGAAATTTCACTTATTTTGGGGCAAAAACTCAGAAATTCCACACTTTTTTGGTCAAAATTCCAGAAATTTCCCTTATTTTGGGGCAAAATTCCAGAAATTTCTCTTATTTTGGGGCAAAATTGCAGAAATTTCACTTATTTTGGGGCAAAATTGCAGAAATTTCACTTATTTCATGGTAAAAAGCCAGAAATTATCCTTATTTTGATGCAAAAATGCAGAAATTCCAAATATTTTGTGGCAAAAATGAAGAAATTCCCTTTATTTTGAGGTAAAAAGGCAAAAATTCCCCTTATTTGGGGGCAAAAAAAAGAAATTTCACTTATTTTGGGGCAAAAACTCAGAAATTCCACACTTTTTTGGTCAAAATTCCAGAAATTTCCCTTATTTTGGGGCAAAATTGCAGAAATTTCACTTATTTTGGTGCAAAATTGCAGAAATTTAACTTATTTCAGAAAAAAATTCAGAAATTTTCCTATTTTGGTGCAAAAAGGCAGAATTATCTTTTATTTTGGTACAAAATTGCAGAAATTTTTCTTATTTTGGGGCAAAAAGGCAGAAATTTCACTTATTTTGGGGCAAAATTGCAGTAATTTCACTTATTTTGGGGCAAAATTGCAGAAATTTCACTTATTTTGGGGCGAAATTGGAGAAATTTCACTTTTTTCATGGAAAAAAAGGCAGAAATTTTCCTTATTTTGGGGCAAAAAGGCAGAAATTCCTAATATTTTGTGGCAAAAATTCAGAAATTCCTCTTATTTTGAGGTAAAAAGGCTGAAATTCCCCTTATTTGGGGGCAAAAAGGCATAAATTTCCCTTATTTTGGGGCAAAATTGCAGAAATTTCACTTATTTCAGAGAAAAAAACAAAAATCTTTCTTATTTTTGGCAAAATGCAGAAATTCCCATTATTTTGGGGCAAAAAGGCAGAAATTCACCTTATTTTGGGGTAAAATTGAAGACATGTCACATATTTCAGGGCATAAAGGCAGAAATTGCCCTTATTTGGGGGCAAAAAGGCAGAAATTCCCCTTATTTTGGGATAAAATTGCAGAAATTACCCTTGTTTGGGGGCAAAAAGGCAGAAAATCCCCTTAATTTCGGGCAAAAAGGCAGAAATTCCCTGTATTTTGGAGCAAAATTGCAGAAATTCTCCTAATATTGGGGCAAAAATGCAGAAATTCCCTTTATTTGGGGCAAATTGGCAGAAGTTCCCCTTATTTTCAGGAAAAGAGGCAGAAATTCCCATTATTTTGAAGCAAAATTGCAGAAACTCCCCTAATTTTGGGGCAAAAAGGCAGAAATTCCCTTTATTTTGGGGCAAAAATACAGAAATTCTCCTTATATCTGGGCAAAAATCAGAAATTTCCCTTATTTTGGAGCAAAATTTTAGAAATTTCTTTTATTTTGGTACAGAATTGGAGAAATTTTTCTTATTCTGTGGCAAAAAGGCAGAAATTTCTTTTATTTTGGTGCAAAATTGCAGAAATTTTTCTTATTTTGGGGCAAAAAGGCATAAATTTCCCATATTTTGGGGCAAAAATGTAGAAATTTTCTTTATTTTGAGGTAAAAAGGCTGAAATTTCCCTTATTTGGGGGCAAAAAGGCAGAAATTTCTCTTATTTTGGGGCAAAATTGCAGAAATTTCACTTATTTCAGAAAAAAAGGAAAAATTTTCTTATTTGGGGGCAAAAAGGCAGAAATTTCTTTTATTTTGGTGCAAAATTACAGAAATTTTCTTTATTTTGGGGCAAAAAAGACAGAAATTCCCTTTGTTTTGGGGGAAAAAGACAGAAATTCCACTTATTTAGAGGCAAAAAAGCAGAAATTCCTCTTATTTTGGAGCAAAATTGCAGAAATTCCCCTACTTGTGGGGCAAAAAGGCAGATATTCCCTATATGTTGGGGCAAAAAGACAGAAATTCTCTTTATTTTTGGGGCAAAACTCAGAAATTCCATTTATTTTGGGGCAAAATTCCAGAAATTTCTCTTATTTTGGGGCAAAATTCCAGAAATTTCTCTTATTTTGGGGCAAAATTGCAGAAATTCCCCTTATTTGGGGGCAAAAAAAAGAAATTTCACTTATTTTGGGGCAAAAACTCAGAAATTCCACACTTTTTTGGTCAAAATTCCAGAAATTTCCCTTATTTTGGGGCAAAATTCCAGAAATTTCTCTTATTTTGGGGCAAAATTGCAGAAATTTCACTTATTTTGGGGCAAAATTGCAGAAATTTCACTTATTTCATGGTTAAAAGGCAGAAATTATCCTTATTTTGATGCAAAAATGCAGAAATTCCAAATATTTTGTGGCAAAAATGAAGAAATTCCCTTTATTTTGAGGTAAAAAGGCAGAAATTCCCCTTATTTGGGGGCAAAAAAAAGAAATTTCACTTATTTTGGGGCAAAAACTCAGAAATTCCACACTTTTTTGGTCAAAATTCCAGAAATTTCCCTTATTTTGGGGCAAAATTGCAGAAATTTCACTTATTTTGGTGCAAAATTGCAGAAATTTAACTTATTTCAGAAAAAAATTCAGAAATTTTCCTATTTTGGTGCAAAAAGGCAGAATTATCTTTTATTTTGGTACAAAATTGCAGAAATTTTTCTTATTTTGGGGCAAAAAGGCAGAAATTTCACTTATTTTGGGGCAAAATTGCAGAAATTCCAAATATTTTGTGGCAAAAATGCAGAAATTCCCCTTATTTTAAGGTAAAAATGCAGAAATTCCCCTTATTTGGTGGTAAAAAACAGAAATTTCCCTTATTTTGGGACAAAATTGCAGAAATTTCCCTTATTTTGGGGCAAAATTGCAGAAATTTCACTTATTTTGGTGCAAAATTGCAGAAATTTAACTTATTTCAGAAAAAAATTCAGAAATTTTCCTATTTTGGTGCAAAAAGGCAGAATTATCTTTTATTTTGGTACAAAATTGCAGAAATTTTTCTTATTTTGGGGCAAAAAGGCAGAAATTTCACTTATTTTGGGGCAAAATTGCAGTAATTTCACTTATTTTGGGGCAAAATTGCAGAAATTCCAAATATTTTGTGGCAAAAATGCAGAAATTCCCCTTATTTTAAGGTAAAAAGGCAGAAATTCCCCTTATTTGGGGGTAAAAAACAGAAATTTCCCTTATTTTGGGACAAAATTGCAGAAATTTCACTTATTTTGGGGCAAACTTGCAGAAATTTCACTTATTTCAGAAAAAAATTCAGAAATTTTCCTATTTTGGTGCAAAAAGGCAGAAATTTCTATTTTGGTACAAAATTGCAGAAATTTTTCTTTTTTTGGGGCAAAAAGGCACAAATCTCCCATATTTTGGGGAAAAAATGCAGAAATTCCTCTTATTTTGAGGTAAAAAGGTAGAAATTTCCCTTATTTGAGGGAAAAAGGAAGAAATTTTCCTTATTTTGAGGCAAAATTGCAGAAATTTCACTTATTTCAGTGTAATAAGTCAGAAATTTTCCTTATTTTGGGGCAAAAAAGACAGAAATTCCCTTTGTTTTGGGGGAAAAAGACAGAAATTCCACTTTTTTAGCGGCAAAAAAGCAGAAATTCATTTTATTTTGGAGTAAAAATGAAGAAATTTCTTTTTTTTGTGGCAAAAGATATACATTCCCCTTATTTTCAGGCTAAAAAGCAGAAATTCCCCGTATTTTGGAGCAAAATTGCAGAAATTCCCCTAATTGTGGGGCAAAAAGGCAGAAATTTCCGATATGTTAGGGCAAAAAGACAGAAATTCTTTTTATTTTGGGGCTAAACTCAGAAATTCCACTTATTTTGGGGCAAAATTCCAGAAATTTCCCTTATTTTGGGGCAAAATTGCAGAAATTTCACTTATTTTGGTGCAAAATTGCAGAAATTTCACTTATTTCAGGGAAAAAAGGCAGAAATTTTCCTTATTTTGGGGCCAAAACGACAGAAATTTCCTTTGTTTTGGGGTGAAAAAGATAGAAATTCCACTTATTTAGAGGCAAAAAAGCAGAAATTCCTCTTATTTTGGAGCAAAAATGAAGAAATTTCCTTTTTTTATGGCCAAAAGATATGCATTCTTCTTATTTTCGGGCAAAAAGGCAGAAATTCCCAGTATTTTGGAGCAAAATTGCAGAAATTCCCCTAATTGTGGGGCAAAAAGGCAGAAATTCCCTATATGTTGGGGCAAAAAGAAACAAATTCTCCTTATTTTGGGTCAAAACGCAGAAATTCCACTGATATTGGGGCAAAATTCCAGAAATTTCCCTTATTTTGGGGCAAAATTGCAGAAATTTCACTTATTTTGGGGCAAAATTGCAGAAATTTCACTTATTTCAGAAAAAAAAGCAGAAATTTTCTTATTTTGGTGCAAAAAGGCGGAAATTTCTTTTATTTTGGTACAAAATTGCAGAAATTTTTCTTATTTTGGGGCAAAAAGGCAGAAATCTCCCATATTTTGGGGCAAAAATGAAGAAATTTCTCTTATTTTGAGGTAAAAAGCCTGAAATTCCCATTATTTGGGGGCAAAAAGGCAGAAATTTCCCTTATTTTGAGGCAAAATTGCAGAAATTTCACTTATTTCAGTGTAATAAGTCAGAAATTTTCTTTATTTTGGGGCAAAAAAGACAGAAATTCTTTTTGTTTTGAGTGAAAAAGGCAGAAATTCCACTTTTTTAGCGGCAAAAAAGCAAAAATTCATTTTATTTTGGAGTAAAAATGAAGAAATTTCTTTTTTTTTGTGGCAAAAAGTATACATTCCCCTTATTTTCAGGCTAAAAAGCAGAAATTCCTCATATTTTGGAGCAAAATTGCAGAAATTCCCCTAATTGTGGGGCAAAAAGCCAGAAATTGCCTATATGTTGGGGCAAAAAGACAGAAATTCTCTTAATTTTGGGGCAAAACTCAGAAATTCCACTTATTTTGGGGCAAAATTCCAGAAATTTCCCTTATTTAGGGGCAAAATTGCAGAAATTTCACTTATTTTGGGACAAAATTGCAGAAATTTCACTTATTTCAGGGTAATAAGTCAGAAATTTTCCTTATTTTGGAGCAAAAAAACAAAAATTCCCTTTGTTTTGGGGGAAATAGACAGAAATTCCACTTATTTAGAGGCAAAAAAGCTGAAATTCCCCTTATTTTGGAGCAAAAATGAAGAACTTTCCCTTTTTTATGGCAAAAAGTTATGCATTCTTCTTATTTTCGGGCAAAAAGGCAGAAATTCCCCGTATTTTGGAGCAAAATTGCAGAAATTCCCCTAATTGTGGGGCGAAAAGGCAGAAATTCCCTATATGTTAGGACAAAAAGACAGAAATTCTTCTTATTTTGGGGCAAAACTCAGAAATTCCACTTATTTTAAGGCAAAATTCCAGAAATTTCCTTTATTTGGGAGCAAAATTGCAGAAATTTCTGTTATTTTGGGGCAAAATTGCAGAAATTTCACTTATTTCAGAAAAAAAAAGCAGAAATTTTCTTATTTTGGTGCAAAAAGGCGGAAATTTCTTTTATTTTGGTACAAAATTGCAGAAATTTTTTTTATTTTGGGGCAAAAAGGCAGAAATCTCCCATATTTTGGGGAAAAATGCAGAAATTCCTCTTATTTTGAGGTTAAAAGGCTGAAATTCCCCTTATTTGGAGGCAAAAAGGCAGAAATTTTTCTTATTTTGGGGCAAAATTGCAGAAATTTCACTTATTTCAGAGTAGTCAGTCAGAAATTTTTCCTATTTTGGGGCAAAAAAGCAGAAATTCCTTTTATTTTGGAGTAAAAATGAAGAAATTTCTTTTTTGTGGCAAATGGTATACATTCCCCTTATTTTCAGGCTAAAAAGCAGAAATTACCCGTATTTTGGAGCAAAATTGCAAAAATTCCGCTAATTGTGGGGCAAAAAGGCAGAAATTCCCTGTAAGTTAGAGCAAAAAAACAGAAAATCTCCTTATTTTGGGGCAAAACTCAGAAATTCCACTTACCTTGGGGCAAAATTCCAAAAATTTCCCTTATTTTGGGCCAAAATTGCAGAAATTTCACTTATTTTGAGGCAAAATTGCATAAATTTCACTTATTTCAGGGTAATAAGTCAGAAATTTTCCTTATTTTGGGGCAAAAAACACAGAAATTCCCTTTGTTTTGGGGGAAAAAGACAGAAATTCCACTTTTTTAGAGGCAAAAAAGCAGAAATTCCTTTTATTTTGGAGTAAAAATGAAGAAATTTCCCTTTTTTGTGGCAAAATGTATACATTCCACTTATTTTTGGGCTAAAAAGCTGAAATTACCCGTATTTTGGAGCAAAATTGCAGAAATTCCCCTAATTGTGGGGCAAAATGCAGAAATTCCCTATATGTTAGAGCAAAAAGACAGAAATTCTCCTTATTTTGGGGCAAAACTCAGAAATTCCACTTATTTTGGGGCAAAATTCCAGAAATTTCCCTTATTTTGTGGCAAAATTGCCGAAATTTCACTTATTTTGGGGCAAAATTGCAGAAATTTCACTTATATCATGGTAAAAAGGCAGAAATTTTCCTCATTTTGGGGCAAAAATGCAGAGATTCCAAATATTTTGTGGTAAAATTGCAAAAATTCCCCTTATGTTGAGGTAAAAAGGCAGAAATTCCCCTTATTTGGGGGCAGAAAGCAGAAATTTCCCTTATTCTGGGACAAAATTGCAGAAATTTCATTTATTTCAGGGTAATAAGTCAGAAATTTTCCTTATTTGGGGCAAAAAAGACAGAAATTCCTTTTGTTTTGGGGGAAAAAGTCAGAAATTCCACTTATTTAGAAGCAAAAAAGCAGAAATTCCCCTTATTTTGGAGCAAAAATGAAGAAATTTCCTTTTTTTGTGGCAAAAGGTATGCATTCTTCTTATTTTCAGGCTAAAAAGCAGAAATTCCCCGTATTTTGGAGCAAAATTGCAGAAATTCCCCTAATTGTGGGACAAAAAGGCAGAAATTCCCTATATGTTTGGGCAAAAAGACAGAAATTCTCCTTATTTTAGAGCAAAACTCAGAAATTTCACTTATTTTGACGCAAAATTGCAGAAATTTCACTTATTTCAGAAAAAAAAGCAGAAATTTTCTTAATTTGGGGCAAAAAGGCAGAAATTTCTCATATTTTGGGGCAAAAATGCAGAAAATCCCCTTATTTTGAGGTAAAAAGTCTAAAATTCCCCTTATTTGGTTGCAAAAAGCAGAAATTTCCCTTATTTTGGGGCAAAATTGCAGATATTTCATTTATTTCAGGGTAATAAGTCAGAAATTTTCCTTATTTTGGGGCAAAAAAGACACAAATTCTCTATGTTTTGGGGGAAAAAGACAGAAATTCCACTTATTTAGAGGCAAAAAAGCAGAAATTCCCCTTATTTTGGAGCGAAAATGAAGAAATTTCCCTTTTTTATGGCAAAAAGGTATGCATTCTTCTTATTTTCGGGCAAAAAGACAGAAATTCCCCGTATTTTTGAGCAAAATTGCAGAAATTCCCCTAATTGTGGGGCAAAAAGGCAGAAATTCCCTATGTGTTGGGGCAAAAAGACAGAAATTCTACTTATTTTGGGGCAAAACTCAGAAATTCCACTTATTTGGGGGCAAAATTCCAAAAATTTCCCTTATTTTGGGGCAAAATTGCAGAAATTTCACTTATTTTGGGGCAAAATTGCAGAAATTTCACTTATTTCAGGGAAAAAAAGACAGAAATTTCTTTTATTTTGGTACAAAATTGCAGAAATTTTTTTTATTTTTGGCAAAAAGGCAGAAATTTCCCATATTTTGGGGCAAAAATGCAGAAATTCCCCTTATTTTGAGGTAAAAATGCTGAAATTCCCCTTATTTTGGGGCAAAAAGCACACATTTCCCTTATTTTGGGCAAAAATTGCAGAAATTTCACTTATTTTGAGTCAAAAAGGCAGAAAATCCAATTATTTTGGGGTAAAAATGAAGAAATTCCCCTTGTTTTGAGGTAAAAAGGCTGAAATTCCCCTTTTTTGGAGGCAAAAAGGCAGAAATTTCCCGTATTTTGGGGCAAAATTGCAGAAATTTCACTTATTTCAGAGTAATAATTCAGAAATTTTTTTTATTTGGGGGTAAAAAAAGACAGAAATTCCCTTTGTTTGGGGGAAAAAACAGAAATTCCACTTATTTAGAGGCAAAAAAGCAGAAATTCCCCTTATTTTGGAGCAAAAATTAAGAAATTTCATTTTTTTATGGCAAAAAGGTATGCACTCTTATTATTTTCGGGCAAAAAGACAGAAATTCCCCGTATTTTAGAGCAAAATTGCAGAAATTCCCCTAATTGTGGGGCAAAAAGGCATAAATTCCCTATATGTTGGAGCAAAAAGACAGAAATTCATCTTATTTTGGGGCAAAACTCAGAAATTCCAGTTATTTTGGGGCACAATTCCAGAAATTTCCCTTCTTTTGGGGAAAAATTGCAGAAATTTCACTTATTTTGAGGCAAAATTGCAGAAATTTTACTTATTTAAGAAAAAAAAGCAGAAATTTTCTTATTTTGGGGCAAAAAGGCAGAAATTTTTTTTATTTTGGTACTAAATTGCAGAAATTTTTTTTTATTTTGGGGCAAAAAGTCAGAAATTTCCCATTATTTGGGGCAAATATGCAGAAATTCCCCTTATTTTGGGGCAAAAAGTCAGAAATTCCCCTTATTTTGGGGCAAAAAGCAGATATTTCCCTTATTTTTGGGGAAAAATTTTAGAAATTTAACTTATTTCAGGGCAAAAAGTCAGAAATTCCGTTTATTTTTGGGGAAAAGTCAGAAATTGCACTTATTTTGAGTCAAAAAGGCGGAAAATCCCCTTATTTTGGAGTAAAAATGAAGAAATTTCCCTTTTTTATGGCAAAAGGTATACATTCTTTTTATTTTCGGGCAAAAAGGCAGAAATTCCCTGTATTTTGGAGCAAAATTGCAGAAATTCCTCTAATTTTGGGGCAAAAACGCAGAACTTCCCCTTATTTTGGGGTAAAACTGCAGAAATTTCACTTATTTCGCGGCAAAATGGCAGAAATTCACTTCATTTTCGGCGAAAAGGGAGAAAATTCCCGTATTTTGGAGCAAAATTGCAGAAATTCACCTAATTTTGGGGTAAAACATGCAGTAATTTTCTTTATTTTAAGGCAAAAATGCAGAAATTCCCCTTATTTTGTGGTAAAAATCAGAAATTCCCCTTATTTTAGAAAAAATTGCAGAAATTTCCTTTATTATGGGGAAAAATTGCAGAAATTTCTTTTATTGTAAGGCAAAATTGCAGAAATTTCATTTATTTCAGAGAAAAAAACAAAATTTTTTTTTTATTTTAGGGCAAAATGCAGAAATTTCCATTATTTTGGGGCACAAAGACAGAAATTCACCTTCTTTTGGGGTAAAATTTCAAACATTTCACATATTTCAGGGCAAAAAGGCAGAAATTCCCCTTATTTGGGGGTAAAAAGGCAGAAATTCTTCATATTTTGGGTTAAAATTGCAGAAATTTCCCTTGTTTGGGGGCAAAAAGGCAGAAAATCCCCTTAATTTCGGGCAAAAAGGCAGAAATTCCCCGTATTTTGGAGCAAAATTGCAGAAATTCCCCTAATTGTGGGGCAAAAAGGCAGAAATTCCCGATATGTTGGGGCAAAAAGACAGAAATTCTCCTTATTTTCGGGCAAAACTCAGAAATTCCATTTATTTTGGGGCAAAATTCCAGAAATTTCCCTTAATTTGGGGCAAAATTGCAGAAATTTCACTTATTTCAGGGCAAAATTCAAAAATTGCTTTTATTTTGGGGCAAAAAGACAGAAATTCCGTTTACTTTTGGGTAAAAAGGCAGAAATTTCACTTATTTTGAGGTAAGAAGGCAGAAATTCCTCTTATTTTGCGGCAAAAATGAAGAAATTTCCCTTTTTTGTGGCAAAAGGTATATATTCCCCTTATTTTCGGGCAAAAAAGCAGAAATTCCCCGTATTTTGGAGCACAATTGCAGAAAATCCCCAAATTGTGGGGCAAATAGGCAGAAATTCCCTATATGTTAGGGCAAAAAGACAAAAATTCTCCTTATTTTGGGACAAAACTCAGAATTTCCACTTATTTTGGGGCAAAATTCCAAAAATTTCCCTTATTTTGAGGCAAAATTGCAGAAATTTCACTTATTTTGGGGCAAAATTGCAGAAATTTCACTTATTTCAGGTAAAAATGGCAGAAATTTTTCTTATTTTGGGGCAAAATGGCAGAAATTCCTAATATTTTGTGGCAAAAATGCAGAAATTCCCCTTATTTTGAGGTAAAAAGGCTGAAATTCCCCTTATTTGGGTGCAAAAAGGCAGAAATTTTTCTTATTTTGGGGCAAAATTGCAGACATTTCACTTATTTTAGGGTAATAAGTCAGAAATTTTCCTTATTTTGGGGCAAAAAAGACAGAAATTCCCCTAATTGTGGGGCAAAAAGGCAGAAATTCCCTATATGTTGGGGCAAAAAGACAGAAATTCTCCTTATTTTGGGGCAAAACTCAAAAATTCCACTTATTTTGGGGCAAAATTGCAGGAATTTACCTTATTTTGGGGCAAAATTGCAGAAATTTTCCTTATTTGGGGCAAAATTGCAGAAATTTCACTTATTTTCAGGTAAAAAGACTGAAATATCCTTTATTTTGGGGCAAAAAGGAAGAAATTCCCCTTATTTTGGGGCAAAATTGCAGAAATTTTTCTTATTTTGGGGCAAAAAGGCTGAAATTCTTCTTATTTTGAGGTAAAATGCTGAAATTCCCCATATTTTGGGGCAAAAGGCAAAAATTCTTCTTATTTTGGGGCAAAAAGGCACAAATTTCCCTTATTTTCGGGCAAAATTGCAGAAATTTCATTTATTTCAGGGCAAAAATTCAGAAATTCCTTTTATTTTGGGGCAAAGAGCAGAAATTTCTTTTATTATGGTACAAAATTGAAGAAATTTTTCTTATTTTGAAACAAAAAGGCAGAAAATTCCCCTTATTTTGAGGCAAAAGGCAGAAACTATTCTTATTTTGTGGTAAAATGCAGAAATTCCCTTTATTTTGGGGCTAGAAAGCAGAAATTCCCCGTATTTTGAAGCAAAATTGCAGAAATTCTCATAATTTTCGGGCAAAAGGCAAAAATTCTCTTTATTTTGGGGCAAAAAGACAGAAAATCTCCTTTTTTGGGAGCAAACAGTCAGAAATTTTCCTTATTTTGGGGCAAAATTGCAGAAATTTCCTTTACATTGGGGCAAAATTGCAGAAATTTCCATATTTTGGGGCAAAATTGCAGAAATTTCACTTATTTCAGGGAAAAAAGGCGAAAATTTTTTTTGGGGGGCAATAAGGCAGAAATTTTTTTTATTTTGGTAAAAATTGCAGAAATTTTTCTTATTTTGGGGCAAAAAGTCAGAAATTCCTCATATTTGGGGGCAAAAAGGCAGAAATTCCCCTTATTTTGAGGTAAAAAGGCTGTAATTCCCCTTATTTTGGGGCAAAAAGACAGAAATTTCGTTTATTATTGGGAAAAGGCAGAAATTGCACTTATTTTGAGTCAAAAAGGTGGAAAATCCCCTTATTTTGGGGCAAAAATGAAGAAATTTGCTTTTTTTATGGCAAAAATGTATACATTCCCTTTATTTTTGGGCAAAATGGCACAAATTCCCCGTATTTTGGAGCAACATTGCAGAAATTCCCCTAATTTTTGGGCAAAAAGGCAGAAATTCCCTATATGTTGGGGAAAAAAGACAGAAATTCTCATTATTTTGGGGCAAAACTCAGAAATTCCACTTATTTTGGCGCAAAATTCCAGAAATTTCCCTTATTTTGAGGCAAAATTGCAGAAATTTCACTTATTTTGGGGCAAAATTGCAAAAATTTCACTTATGTCAGAAAAAAAGCAGAAATTTTCTTATTTTGGTGCAACAAGGCAGAAATTTCTAATATTTTGGTACAAAATTGCAGAAATTTTTCTTATTTTTAGGGCAAAAAGGCAGAAATTCCTAATATTTAGGGGCAAAAATGCAGAAATTCCTCTTATTTTTGGGTAAAAAGGCTGAAATTCCCCTTATTTGGGGGCAAAAAGGCAGAAATTTTCCTTATTTTGAGGCAAAATTGCAGAAATTTCACTTATTTCAGAGAACAAAAGCAGAAATTTTCTTATTTTGGGGCAAAAAGGCAGAAATTTCTTTTATTTTGGTACAAAATTGCAGAAATGTTTCTTATTTTGGGGCAAAAAGGCAGAAATCTCCCATATTTTGGGGCAAAAAAGCAGAAATTTCCCTTATTTTGGGGTAAAAACGCTGAAATTCCCCTTATTTGGGGGCAAAAAGGCAGAAATTTCCCTTATTTTGAGGCAAAATTGCAGAAATTTCACTTATTTCAGAATAATAAGTCAGAAATTTTCCTTATTTTGGGGCAAAAAACAGAAATTCTCTTTGTTTTAAAGGAAAAAGACTGATATTCCACTTATTTAGAGGCTAAATAGCAGAAATTCTTATTATTTTGGAGCAAAAATGAAGAAATTTTTCTTTTTTTGTGAAAAAAGGTATGCATTCCTCTAATTTTCGGGCTAAAAAGCAGAAATTATCCGTATTTTGGAGCAAAATTGCAGAAATTCCCCTAATTGTGGGGCAAAAAGGCAGAAATTCTCTATATGTTGGAGCAAAAAGACAGAAATTCTCCTTATTTTGGGGCAAAACTCAGAAATTCCACTTATTTTGGGGCAAAATTCCAGAAATTTCCCTTATTTTGGGGCAAAATTGCAGAAATTTCACTTATTTTGGGGCGAAATTGCAGAAATTTCACTTTTTTCATGGAAAAAAAGGCAGAAATTTTCCTTATTTTGGGGCAAAAAGGCAGAAATTTTTAATATTTTGTGGCAAAAATTCAGAAATTCCTCTTATTTTGAGGTAAAAAGGCTGAAATTCCCCTTATTTGGGGGCAAAAAGGCATAAATTTCCCTTATTTTGGGGCAAAATTGCAGAAATTTCACTTATTTCAGAGAAAAAACAAAAATCTTTCTTATTTTTGGCAAAATGCAGAAATTCCCATTATTTTGGGGCAAAAAGGCAGAAATTCACCTTATTTTGGGGTAAAATTGAAGACATGTCACATATTTCAGGGCATAAAGGCAGAAATTGCCCTTATTTGGGGGCAAAAAGGCAGAAATTCCCCTTATATTGGGATAAAATTGCAGAAATGTCAGTTGTTTTGGGGCAAAAAGGCAGAAAATCCCCTTAATTTCGGGCAAAAAGGCAGAAATTCCCTGTATTTTGGAGCAAAATTGCAGAAATTCTCCTAATATTGGGGCAAAAATGCAGAAATTCCCTTTATTTGGGGCAAATTGGCAGAAGTTCCCCTTATTTTCAGGAAAAGAGGCAGAAATTCCCATTATTTTGAAGCAAAATTGCAGAAACTCCCCTAATTTTGGGGCAAAAAGGCAGAAATTCCCTTTATTTTGGGGCAAAAATACAGAAATTCTCCTTATATCTGGGCAAAAATCAGAAATTTCCCTTATTTTGGAGCAAAATTTTAGAAATTTCTTTTATTTTGGTACAGAATTGGAGAAATTTTTCTTATTCTGTGGCAAAAAGGCAGAAATTTATTTTGGTGCAAAATTGCAGAAATTTTTCTTATTTTGGGGCAAAAAGGCATAAATTTCCCATATTTTGGGGCAAAAATGTAGAAATTTTCTTTATTTTGAGGTAAAAAGGCTGAAATTTCCCTTATTTGGGGGCAAAAAGGCAGAAATTTCTCTTATTTTGGGGCAAAATTGCAGAAATTTCACTTATTTCAGAAAAAAAGGAAAAATTTTCTTATTTGGGGGCAAAAAGGCAGAAATTTCTTTTATTTTGGTGCAAAATTACAGAAATTTTCTTTATTTTGGGGCAAAAAAGACAGAAATTCCCTTTGTTTTGGGGGAAAAAGACAGAAATTCCACTTATTTAGAGGCAAAAAAGCAGAAATTCCTCTTATTTTGGAGCAAAATTGCAGAAATTCCCCTACTTGTGGGGCAAAAAGGCAGATATTCCCTATATGTTGGGGCAAAAAGAGAGAAATTCTCTTTATTTTTGGGGCAAAACTCAGAAATTCCATTTATTTTGGGGCAAAATTCCAGAAATTTCTCTTATTTTGGGGCAAAATTCCAGAAATTTCTCTTATTTTGGGGCAAAATTGCAAAAATTCCCCTTATTTGGGGGCAAAAAAAAGAAATTTCACTTATTTTGGGGCAAAAACTCAGAAATTCCACACTTTTTTGGTCAAAATTCCAGAAATTTCCCTTATTTTGGGGCAAAATTCCAGAAATTTCTCTTATTTTGGGGCAAAATTGCAGAAATTTCACTTATTTTGGGGCAAAATTGCAGAAATTTCACTTATTTCATGGTAAAAAGGCAGAAATTATCCTTATTTTGATGCAAAAATGCAGAAATTCCAAATATTTTGTGGCAAAAATGAAGAAATTCCCTTTATTTTGAGGTAAAAAGGCAGAAATTCCCCTTATTTGGGGGCAAAAAAAAGAAATTTCACTTATTTTGGGGCAAAAACTCAGAAATTCCACACTTTTTTGGTCAAAATTCCAGAAATTTCCCTTATTTTGGGGCAAAATTGCAGAAATTTCACTTATTTTGGTGCAAAATTGCAGAAATTTAACTTATTTCAGAAAAAAATTCAGAAATTTTCCTATTTTGGTGCAAAAAGGCAGAATTATCTTTTATTTTGGTACAAAATTGCAGAAATTTTTCTTATTTTGGGGCAAAAAGGCAGAAATTTCACTTATTTTGGGGCAAAATTGCAGTAATTTCACTTATTTTGGGGCAAAATTGCAGAAATTCCAAATATTTTGTGGCAAAAATGCAGAAATTCCCCTTATTTTAAGGTAAAAAGGCAGAAATTCCCCTTATTTGGGGGTAAAAAACAGAAATTTCCCTTATTTTGGGACAAAATTGCAGAAATTTCACTTATTTTGGGGCAAACTTGCAGAAATTTCACTTATTTCAGAAAAAAATTCAGAAATTTTCCTATTTTGGTGCAAAAAGGCAGAAATTTCTATTTTGGTACAAAATTGCAGAAATTTTTCTTTTTTTGGGGCAAAAAGGCACAAATCTCCCATATTTTGGGGAAAAAATGCAGAAATTCCTCTTATTTTGAGGTAAAAAGGTAGAAATTTCCCTTATTTGGGGGAAAAAGGCAGAAATTTTCCTTATTTTGAGGCAAAATTGCAGAAATTTCACTTATTTCAGTGTAATAAGTCAGAAATTTTCTTTATTTTGGGGCAAAAAAGACAGAAATTCCCTTTGTTTTGGGGGAAAAAGACAGAAATTCCACTTTTTTAGCGGCCAAAAACAGAAATTCATTTTATTTTGGAGTAAAAATGAAGAAATTTCTTTTTTTTGTGGCAAAAGATATACATTCCCCTTATTTTCAGGCTAAAAAGCAGAAATTCCCCGCATTTTGGAGCAAAATTGCAGAAATTCCCCTAATTGTGGGGCAAAAAGGCAGAAATTTCCGATATGTTAGGGCAAAAAGACAGAAATTCTTTTTATTTTGGGGCTAAACTCAGAAATTCCACTTATTTTGGGGCAAAATTCCAGAAATTTCCCTTATTTTGGGGCAAAATTGCAGAAATTTCACTTATTTTGGTGCAAAATTGCAGAAATTTCACTTATTTCAGGGAAAAAAGGCAGAAATTTTCCTTATTTTGGGGCCAAAAAGACAGAAATTTCCTTTGTTTTGGGGTGAAAAAGATAGAAATTGCACTTATTTAGAGGCAAAAAAGCAGAAATTCCTCTTATTTTGGAGCATAAATGAAGAAATTTTCTTTTTTTTATGGCAAAAAGGTATGCATTCTTCTTATTTTCGGGCAAAAAGGCAGAAATTCCCAGTATTTTGGAGCAAAATTGCAGAAATTCCCCTAATTGTGGGGCAAAAAGGCAGAAATTCCCTATATGTTGGGGCAAAAAGAAACAAATTCTCCTTATTTTGGGTCAAAACTCAGAAATTCCACTGATATTGGGGCAAAATTCCAGAAATTACCCTTATTTTGGGGCAAAATTGCAGAAATTTCACTTATTTTAGAGCAAAATTGCAGAAATTTCACTTATTTCAGAAAAAAAGCAGAAATTTTCTTATTTTGGTGCAAAAATCGGAAATTTCTTTTATTTTGGTACAAAATTGCAGAAATTTTTCTTATTTTGGGGCAAAAAGGCAGAAATCTCCCATATTTTGGGGCAAAAATGAAGAAATTTCTCTTATTTTGAGGTAAAAAGGCTGAAATTCCCATTATTTGGGGGCAAAAAGGCAGAAATTTCCCTTATTTTGAGGCAAAATTGCAGAAATTTCACTTATTTCAGTGTAATAAGTCAGAAATTTTCTTTATTTTGGAGCAAAAAAGACAGAAATTCTTTTTGTTTTGAGGGAAAAAGGCAGAAATTCCACTTTTTTAGCGGCAAAAAAGCTAAAATTCATTTTATTTTGGAGTAAAAATGAAGAAATTTCTTTTTTTTTGTGGCAAAAAGTATACATTCCCCTTATTTTCAGGCTAAAAAGCAGAAATTCCCCATATTTTGGAGCAAAATTGCAGAAATTCCCTTAATTGTGGGGCAAAAAGGCAGAAATTGCCTATATGTTGGGGCAAAAAGACAGAAATTCTCTTAATTTTGGGGCAAAACTCAGAAATTCCACTTATTTTGGGGCAAAATTCCAGAAATTTCCCTTATTTTGGGGCAAAATTGCAGAAATTTCACTTATTTTGGGGCAAAATTGCAGAAATTTCACTTATTTCAGGGTAATAAGTCAGAAATTTTCCTTATTTTGGAGCAAAAAAACAAAAATTCCCTTTGTTTTGGGGGAAAAAGACAGAAATTCCACTTATTTAGAGGCAAAAAAGCTGAAATTCCCCTTATTTTGGAGCAAAAATGAAGAACTTACCCTTTTCTATGGCAAAAAGTTATGCATTCTTCTTATTTTCGGGCAAAAAGGCAGAAATTCCCCGTATTTTGGAACAAAATTGCAGAAATTCCCCTAATTGTGGGCGAAAAGGCAGAAATTCCCTATATGTTAGGGCAAAAAGACAGAAATTCTCCTTATTTTGGGGCAAAACTCAGAAATTCCACTTATTTTAAGGCAAAATTCCAGAAATTTCCTTTATTTGGGAGCAAAATTGCAGAAATTTCTGTTATTTTGGGGCAAAATTGCAGAAATTTCACTTATTTCAGAAAAAAAAGCAGAAATTTTCTTATTTTGGTGCAAAAAAGGCGGAAATTTCTTTTATTTTGGTACAAAATTGCAGAAATTTTTCTTATTTTTGGGCAAAAAGGCAGAAATCTCCTATATTTTGGGGCAAAAATGCAGAAATTCCTCTTATTTTGAGGTAAAAAGGCTGAAATTCCCCTTATTTGGAGGCAAAAAGGCAGAAATTTTTCTTATTTTGGGGCAAAATTGCAGAAATTTCACTTATTTCAGAGTAGTCAGTCAGAAATTTTTCTTATTTTGGGGCAAAAAAGCAGAAATTCCTTTTATTTTGGAGTAAAAATGAAGAAATTTCTTTTTTGTGGCAAATGGTATACATTCCCCTTATTTTCAGGCTAAAAAGCAGAAATTACCCGTATTTTGGAGCAAAATTGCAAAAATTCCGCTAATTGTGGGGCAAAAAGGCAGAAATTCCCTGTAAGTTAGAGCAAAAAACCAGAAAATCTCCTTATTTTGGGGCAAAACTCAGAAATTCCACTTACCTTGGGGCAAAATTCCAAAAATTTCCCTTATTTTGGGCCAAAATTGCAGAAATTTCACTTATTTTGAGGCAAAATTGCATAAATTTCACTTATTTCAGGGTAATAAGTCAGAAATTTTCCTTATTTTGGGGCAAAAAACACAGAAATTCCCTTTGTTTTGGGGGAAAAAGACAGAAATTCCACTTTTTTAGAGGCAAAAAAGCAGAAATTCCTTTTATTTTGGAGTAAAAATGAAGAAATTTCCCTTTTTTGTGGCAAAATGTATACATTCCACTTATTTTTGGGCTAAAAAGCTGAAATTACCCGTATTTTGGAGCAAAATTGCAGAAATTCCCCTAATTGTGGGGCAAAATGCAGAAATTCCCTATATGTTAGAGCAAAAAGACAGAAATTCTCCTTATTTTGGGGCAAAACTCAGAAATTCCACTTATTTTGGGGCAAAATTCCAGAAATTTCCCTTATTTTGTGGCAAAATTGCCGAAATTTCACTTATTTTGGGGCAAAATTGCAGAAATTTCACTTATATCATGGTAAAAAGGCAGAAATTTTCCTCATTTTGGGGCAAAAATGCAGAGATTCCAAATATTTTGTGGTAAAATTGCAAAAATTCCTCTTATTTTGAGGTAAAAAGGCAGAAATTCCCCTTATTTGGGGGCAGAAAGCAGAAATTTCCCTTATTCTGGGACAAAATTGCAGAAATTTCACTTATTTCAGGGTAATAAGTCAGAAATTTTCCTTATTTGGGGCAAAAAAGACAGAAATTCCTTTTGTTTTAGGGGAAAAAGTCAGAAATTCCACTTATTTAGAAGCAAAAAAGCAGAAATTCCCCTTATTTTGGAGCAAAAATGAAGAAATTTCCTTTTTTTGTGGCAAAAAGTATACATTCCCCTTATTTTCAGGCTAAAAAGCAGAAATTCCCCGTATTTTGGAGCAAAATTGCAGAAATTCCCCTAATTGTGGGACAAAAAGGCAGAAATTCCCTATATGTTGGGGCAAAAAGACAGAAATTCTCCTTATTTTAGAGCAAAACTCAGAAATTTCACTTATTTTGACGCAAAATTGCAGAAATTTCACTTATTTCAGAAAAAAAAGCAGAAATTTTCTTAATTTGGGGCAAAAAGGCAGAAATTTCTCATATTTTGGAGCAAAAATTCAGAAAATCCCCTTATTTTGAGGTAAAAAGTCTAAAATTCCCCTTATTTGGTTGCAAAAAGCAGAAATTTCCCTTATTTTGGGGCAAAATTGCAGATATTTCATTTATTTCAGGGTAATAAGTCAGAAATTTTCCTTATTTTGGGGCAAAAAAGACACAAATTCTCTATGTTTTGGGGGAAAAAGACAGAAATTCCACTTATTTAGAGGCAAAAAAGCAGAAATTCCCCTTATTTTGGAGCGAAAATGAAGAAATTTCCCTTTTTTATGGCAAAAAGGTATGCATTCTTCTTATTTTCGGGCAAAAAGACAGAAATTCCCCGTATTTTTGAGCAAAATTGCAGAAATTCCCCTAATTGTGGGGCAAAAAGGCAGAAATTCCCTATGTGTTGGGGCAAAAAGACAGAAATTCTACTTATTTTGGGGCAAAACTCAGAAATTCCACTTATTTTGGGGCAAAATTTCAAAAATTTCCCTTATTTTGGGGCAAAATTGCAGAAATTTCACTTATTTTGGGGCAAAATTGCAGAAATTTCACTTATTTCAGGGAAAAAAAGACAGAAATTTCTTTTATTTTGGTACAAAATTGCAGAAATTTTTTTTATTTTTGGCAAAAAGGCAGAAATTTCCCATATTTTGGGGCAAAAATGCAGAAATTCCCCTTATTTTGAGGTAAAAATGCTGAAATTCCCCTTATTTTGGGGCAAAAAGCAGACATTTCCCTTATTTTGGGCAAAAATTGCAGAAATTTCACTTATTTTGAGTCAAAAAGGCAGAAAATCCAATTATTTTGGGGTAAAAATGAAGAAATTCCCCTTGTTTTGAGGTAAAAAGGCTGAAATTCCCCTTTTTTGGAGGCAAAAAGGCAGAAATTTCCCGTATTTTGGGGCAAAATTGCAGAAATTTCACTTATTTCAGAGTAATAATTCAGAAATTTTTTTTATTTGGGGGTAAAAAAAGACAGAAATTCCCTTTGTTTGGGGGAAAAAACAGAAATTCCACTTATTTAGAGGCAAAAAAGCAGAAATTCCCCTTATTTTGGAGCAAAAATTAAGAAATTTCATTTTTTTATGGCAAAAAGGTATGCACTCTTATTATTTTCGGGCAAAAAGACAGAAATTCCCCGTATTTTAGAGCAAAATTGCAGAAATTCCCCTAATTGTGGGGCAAAAAGGCATAAATTCCCTATATGTTGGAGCAAAAAGACAGAAATTCATCTTATTTTGGGGCAAAACTCAGAAATTCCACTTATTTTGGGGCACAATTCCAGAAATTTCCCTTCTTTTGGGGCAAAATTGCAGAAATTTCACTTATTTTGAGGCAAAATTGCAGAAATTTTACTTATTTCAGAAATAAAAGCAGAAATTTTCTTATTTTGGGGCAAAAAGGCAGAAATTTTTTTTATTTTGGTACTAAATTGCAGAAATTTTTCTTATTTTGGGGCAAAAAGTCAGAAATTTCCCATTATTTGGGGCAAATATGCAGAAATTCCCCTTATTTTGGGGCAAAAAGTCAGAAATTCCCCTTATTTTGGGGCAAAAAGCAGATATTTCCCTTATTTTTGGGGAAAAATTTTAGAAATTTAACTTATTTCAGGGCAAAAAGTCAGAAATTCCGTTTATTTTTGGGGAAAAGTCAGAAATTGCACTTATTTTGAGTCAAAAAGGCGGAAAATCCCCTTATTTTGGAGTAAAAATGAAGAAATTTCCCTTTTTTATGGCAAAAGGTATACATTCTTTTTATTTTCGGGCAAAAAGGCAGAAATTCCCTGTATTTTGGAGCAAAATTGCAGAAATTCCTCTAATTTTGGGGCAAAAACGCAGAACTTCCCCTTATTTTGGGGTAAAACTGCAGAAATTTCACTTATTTTGCGGCAAAATGGCAGAAATTCACTTCATTTTCGGCGAAAAGGGAGAAAATTCCCGTATTTTGGAGCAAAATTGCAGAAATTCACCTAATTTTGGGGTAAAACATGCAGTAATTTTCTTTATTTTAAGGCAAAATGGCAGAAATTCCCCTTATTTTGTGGCAAAAATCAGAAATTCCCCTTATTTTAGAAAAAATTACAGAAATTTCCTTTATTATGGGGAAAAATTGCAGAAATTTCTTTTATTGTAAGGCAAAATTGCAGAAATTTCATTTATTTCAGAGAAAAAAACAAAAATTTTTTTTATTTTAGGGCAAAATGCAGAAATTTCCATTATTTTGGGGCACAAAGACAGAAATTCACCTTCTTTTGGGGTAAAATTTCAAACATTTCACATATTTCAGGGCAAAAAGGCAGAAATTCCCCTTATTTGGGGGTAAAAAGGCAGAAATTCTTCATATTTTGGGTTAAAATTGCAGAAATTTCCCTTGTTTGGGGGCAAAAAGGCAGAAAATCCCCTTAATTTTGGGCAAAAAGGCAGAAATTCCCCGTATTTTGGAGCAAAATTGCAGAAATTCCCCTAATTGTGGGGCAAAAAGGCAGAAATTCCCGATATGTTGGGGCAAAAAGACAGAAATTCTCCTTATTTTCGGGCAAAACTCAGAAATTCCATTTATTTTGGGGCAAAATTCCAGAAATTTCCCTTATTTTGGGGCAAAATTGCAGAAATTTCACTTATTTCAGGGCAAAATTCAAAAATTGCTTTTATTTTGGGGCAAAAAGACAGAAATTCCGTTTACTTTTGGGTAAAAAGGCAGAAATTTCACTTATTTTGAGGTAAGAAGGCAGAAATTCCTCTTATTTTGCGGCAAAAATGAAGAAATTTCCCTTTTTTGTGGCAAAAGGTATATATTCCACTTATTTTCGGGCAAAAAAGCAGAAATTCCCCTTATTTTGGAGCACAATTGCAGAAAATCCCCTAATTGTGGGGCAAAAAGGCAGAAATTCCCATTATTTTGATGGCAAAAAGGCAGGAATTCACCTTATTTTGGGCTAAAATTGCAGAAATTTCACATATTTCAGGGCAAAAAGGCAGAAATTTCCCTTCATTTGGGGCAAAAATGAAGAAATTTCCCTTTTTTATGGCAAAAAGGTATGCATTCCCCTTATTTTCGGCAAAAAGGCAGAAATTCCCCGTATTTTGGAGCAAAATTGCAGAAATTCCCCTAATTGTGGGGCAAAAAGGCAGAAATTCTCTTTATTTTGGGGCAAAACTCAGAAATTCCACTTATTTTGGGGCAAAATTCCAGAAATTTCCCTTATTTTGGGGCAAAATTGCAGAAATTTCACTTATTTTGGGGCAAAATTGCAGAAATTTCACTTATATCAGGTAAAAATGGCAGAAATTTTTCTTATTTTGGGGCAAAAAGGCAGAATTTCCTAATATTTTGTGGCAAAAATGCAGAAATTCCCCTTATTTTGAGGTAAAAAGGCTTAAATTCCCCTTATTTGGGGGCAAAAAGGCAGAAATTTTTCTTATTTTGGGGCAAAATTGCAGACATTTCACTTATTTCAGGGTAATAAGTCAGAAATTTTCCTTATTTTGGGGCAAAAAAGACAGAAATTCCCTTTGTTTTGGAAGGAAAATACAGAAATTCCACTTCTTTAGAGGCAAAAAGGCAGAAATTCCCCTTATTTTGAAGCAAAAATGAAGAAATTCCCCTAATTGTTGGGCAAAAAGGCAGAAATTCCTTATATGTTGGGGCAAAAAGACAGAAATTCTTCTTATTTTGGGACAAAACTCAGAAATTCCACTTATTTTGGGGCAAAATTGCAGGAATTTACCTTATTTTGAGGCAAAATTGCAGAAATTTCCCTTATTTGGGGCAAAATTGCAGAAATTTCACTTATTTTCAGGTAAAAAGGCTGAAATATCCTTTATTTTGGGGCAAAAAGGAAGAAATTCCCCTTATTTTGGGGCAAAATTGCAGAAATTTTCCTTATTTTGGGGCAAAAAGGCTGAAATTCTTATTTTGAGGTAAAATGCTGAAATTCCCCATATTTTGGGGCAAAAGGCAAAACTTCTTATTTTGGGGCAAAGAGGCACAAATTTCTCTTATTTTCGGGTAAAATTGCAGAAATTTCATTTATTTCAGGGCAAAAAGTCAGAAATTCCTTTTATTTTGGGGCAAAGAGCAGAAATTTCTTTTATTATGGTACAAAATTGAAGAAATTTTTCTTATTTTGAAACAAAAAGGCAGAAAATTCCACTTATTTTGAGGCAAAAGGCAGAAATTATTCTCAATTTGAAGTAAAATGCAGAAATTCCCTTTATTTTGGGGCTAAAAAACAGAAATTCCCTGTATTTTGAAGCAAAATTGCAGAAATTCTCATAATTTTTGGGCAAAAAGGCAGATATTCTCCTTATTATGGGGCAAAAAGACAGAAAATCTCCTTTTTTGGGAGCAAACAGTCAGAAATTCCCCTTATTTTGGGGCAAAAATGAAGAAATTTGCTTTTTTATGGCAAAAAGGTATACATTCCCTTTATTTTCGGGCAAAAAGGCAGAAATTCTTTGTATTTTGGAGCAAAATTGCAGAAATTCTCATAATTTTCGGGCAAAAAGGCAGAAATTCTTTTTATTTTGGGGCAAAAAGACAGAAAATCTCCTTTTTCGGGAGCAAACAGTCAGAAATTCCCCTTATTTTGGGGCAAAATTGCAGAAATTTCCTTTACATTGGGGCAAAATTGCAGAAATTTCCCTTATTTTGGGGCAAAATTGCAGAAATTTCACTTATTTCAGGGAAAAAAGGCAGAAATTTTCTTCATTTTGGGGCAAAAATGAAGAAATTCCAAATATTTTGTGGCAAAAATGCAAAAATTCCCCTTATTTTGTGATAAAAAGGCAGAAATTTCCCTTATTTGGGGGCAAAAAGCAGAAATTTCCCTTATTATGGGGCAAAATTGAAGAAATTTCACTTATTTCAGGGTAATAATTCAGAAATTTTCCTTATTTGGGGCAAAAAAGACAGAAATTCCTTTTGTTTTGGGGGAAAAAGTCAGAAATTCCACTTATTTAGAAGCAAAAAAGCAGAAATTCCCCTTATTTTGGAGCAAAAATGAAGAAATTTTTTTTTGTGGCAAAAGGTATGCATTCTTCTTATTTTCAGGCTAAAAAGCAGAAATTCCCCGTATTTTGGAGCAAAATTGCAGAAATTCCCCTAATTGTGGGGCAAAAAGACAGAAATTCTTTATATTTTGGGGCAAAACTCAGAAATTCCACTTATTTTGGGACAAAATTCCAGAAATTTCACTTATTTTGGGGCAAAATTGCAGAAATTTCACTTATTTTGGCAAAATTGCAGAAATTTCAATTATTTCAGAAAAAAAGCAGAAATTTTCTTATTTTGGTGCAAAAAGGCAGAAATTTCTTTTATTTTGGTACAAAATTGCAGAAATTTTTCTTATTTGGGGGCAAAAAGCAGAAATCCCCTATATTTTGGGGCAAAAATGCATAAATTCCTCTTATTTTGAGGTAAAAAGGCTGAAAATTCCCTTATTTGGGGGCAAATAGACAGAAATTTCCCTTATTTTGAGGCAAAATTGCAGAAATTTCACTTATTTCAGGGTAATAAGTCAGAAATTCATCTTACTTTGGGGCAAAAAACAGAAATTCCCTTTGTTTTGGGGGAAAACGACAGAAATTCCACTTATTTAGAGGCAAAAAAGCAGAAATTCTTCTTTATTGGAGCAAAAATGAAGAAATTTATCTTTTTTTGTGGCAAAAGGTATACATTCCGCTTATTTTCGGGCTAAAAAGCAGAAATTCCCCGTATTTTGGATCAAAATTGCAGAAATTCCCCTTATTTTGGAGCAAAAATAAAGAAATTTCCCTTTTTTATGGCAAAAAGCTATGCATTCTTCTTATTTTCGGGCAAAAAGGCAGAAATTCCCCGTATTTTGGAGCAAAATTGCAGAAATTCCCCTAATTGTGGGGCAAAAAGGCAGAAATTCCCTATATGTTGGGGCAAAAAGACAGAAATTCTCCTTATTTCGGGGCAAAACTCAGAAATTCCACTTATTTTGGGGCAAAATTCCAGAAATTTCCCTTATTTTAGGGCAAAATTGCAGAAATTTCACTTATTTTGGGGCAAAATTGCAGAAATTTCACTTATTTCAGAAAAAAGCAGAATTTATTTATTTTGGTGCAAAAAGGCAGAAATTTCTTTTATTTTGGTACAAAATTGCAGAAATTTTTCTTATTTTGGGGCGAAAAGGCAGAAATCTCCCATATTTTGTGGCAAAAATGCAGAAATTCCTCTTATTTTGAGGTAAAAAGGCTGAAATTCCCCTTATTTGGGGGCAAAAAGGCAGAAATTTCCCTTATTTTGGGGCAAAATTGCAGAAATTTCACTTATTTCAGGGTAATAAGTCAGAAATTGTTTTTACTTTGGGGCAAAAAAGACAGAAATTCTCTTTGTTTTGGGGGATAAAGACAGAAATTCCACTTATTTAGAGGCAAAAAAGCAGAAATTCCCCTTATTTTGGAGCAAAACTGAAGAAATTTCCCTTTTTTATGGCAAAAAGGTATGCATTCTTCTTATTTTCGGGCAAAAAGGCAGAAATTCCCCGTATTTTGAAGCAAAATTGCAGAAATTCCCCTAATGGTGGGGCAAGAAGGGAGAAATTCCCTATATTTTGGGGCAAAAAGACAGAAATTCTCCTTATTTTGGGGCAAAACTCAGAAATTCCACTTATTTTGGTGCAAAATTCCAGAAATATCACTTATTTTGGGGCAAAATTGCCTGAAATTTCACTTATTTTGAGGCAAAATTGCAGAAATTTTACTTATTTCAGAAAAAAAAGCAGAAATTTTCTTATTTTGGGGCAAAAAGGCAGAAATTTTTTTTATTTTGGTACTAAATTGCAGAATTTTTTCTTATTTTGGGGCAAAAAGTCAGAAATTTCCCATTATTTGGGGCAAATATGCAGAAATTCCCCTTATTTTGAGGAAAAAAGGCTGACATTCCCCTTATTTTGGGGCAAAAAGTCAGAAATTCCCCTTATTTTGGGGCAAAAAGCAGATATTTCCCTTATTTTGGGGGAAAAATTTTAGAAATTTAACTTATTTCAGGGCAAAAAGTCAGAAATTCCGTTTATTTTTGGGGAAAAGTCAGAAATTGCACTTATTTTGAGTCAAAAAGGCGGAAAATCCCCTTATTTTGGAGTAAAAATGAAGAAATTTCCCTTTTTTATGGCAAAAGGTATACATTCTTTTTATTTTCGGGCAAAAAGGCAGAAATTCCCTGTATTTTGGAGCAAAATTGCAGAAATTCCTCTAATTTTGGGGCAAAAACGCAGAACTTCCCCTTATTTTGGGGTAAAACTGCAGAAATTTCACTTATTTCGCGGCAAAATGGCAGAAATTCACTTCATTTTTGGCGAAAAGGGAGAAAATTCCCGTATTTTGGAGCAAAATTGCAGAAATTCACCTAATTTTGGGGTAAAACATGCAGTAATTTTCTTTATTTTAAGGCAAAAAGGCAGAAATTCCCCTTATTTTGTGGCAAAAATCAGAAATTCCCCTTATTTTAGAAAAAATTGCAGAAATTTCCTTTATTATGGGGAAAAATTGCAAAAATTTCTTTTATTGTAAGGCAAAATTGCAGAAATTTCATTTATTTCAGAGAAAAAAACAAAAATTTTTTTTATTTTAGGGCAAAATGCAGAAATTTCCATTATTTTGGGGCACAAAGACAGAAATTCACCTTCTTTTGGGGTAAAATTTCAAACATTTCACATATTTCAGGGCAAAAAGGCAAAAATTCCCCTTATTTGGGGGTAAAAAGGCAGAAATTCTTCATATTTTGGGTTAAAATTGCAGAAATTTCCCTTGTTTGGGGGCAAAAAGGCAGAAAATCCCCTTAATTTTGGGCAAAAAGGCAGAAATTCCTCGTATTTTGGAGCAAAATTGCAGAAATTCCCCTAATTGTGGGGCAAAAAGACAGAAATTCTTTTTATTTTG
This sequence comes from Micromys minutus, assembly GCF_963924665.1. Taxonomy (NCBI): domain Eukaryota; kingdom Metazoa; phylum Chordata; class Mammalia; order Rodentia; family Muridae; genus Micromys; species Micromys minutus. The sequence continues at coordinate 1,810,907 of NW_027667812.1, read as the reverse complement.
GGGCAAAACTCAGAAATTCCACTTATTTTGGGACAAAATTCCAGAAATTTCACTTATTTTGGGGCAAAATTGCAGAAATTTCACTTATTTTGGCAAAATTGCAGAAATTTCAATTATTTCAGAAAAAAGCAGAAATTTTCTTATTTTGGTGCAAAAAGGCAGAAATTTCTTTTATTTTGGTACAAAATTGCAAAAATTTTTCTTATTTGGGGGCAAAAAGCAGAAATCCCCTATATTTTGGGGCAAAAATGCATAAATTCCTCTTATTTTGAGGTAAAAAGGCTGAAAATTCCCTTATTTGGGGGCAAAAAGACAGAAATTTCCCTTATTTTGAGGCAAAATTGCAGAAATTTCACTTATTTCAGGGTAATAAGTCAGAAATTCATCTTACTTTGGGGCAAAAAACAGAAATTCCCTTTGTTTTGGGGGAAAAAGACAGAAATTCCACTTATTTAGAGGCAAAAAAGCAGAAATTCTTCTTTATTGGAGCAAAAATGAAGAAATTTATCTTTTTTTGTGGCAAAAGGTATACATTCCGCTTATTTTCGGGCTAAAAAGCAGAAATTCCCCGTATTTTGGATCAAAATTGCAGAAATTCCCCTTATTTTGGAGCAAAAATAAAGAAATTTCCCTTTTTTATGGCAAAAAGCTATGCATTCTTCTTATTTTCGGGCAAAAAGGCAGAAATTCCCCGTATTTTGGAGCAAAATTGCAGAAATTCCCCTAATTGTGGGGCAAAAAGGCAGAAATTCCCTATATGTTGGGGCAAAAAGACAGAAATTCTCCTTATTTCGGGGCAAAACTCAGAAATTCCACTTATTTTGGGGCAAAATTCCAGAAATTTCCCTTATTTTAGGGCAAAATTGCAGAAATTTCACTTATTTTGGGGCAAAATTGCAGAAATTTCACTTATTTCAGAAAAAAGCAGAATTTATTTATTTTGGTGCAAAAAGGCAGAAATTTCTTTTATTTTGGTACAAAATTGCAGAAATTTTTCTTATTTTGGGGCGAAAAGGCAGAAATCTCCCATATTTTGTGGCAAAAATGCAGAAATTCCTCTTATTTTGAGGTAAAAAGGCTGAAATTCCCCTTATTTGGGGGCAAAAAGGCAGAAATTTCCCTTATTTTGGGGCAAAATTGCAGAAATTTCACTTATTTCAGGGTAATAAGTCAGAAATTGTTTTTACTTTGGGGCAAAAAAGACAGAAATTCTCTTTGTTTTGGGGGATAAAGACAGAAATTCCACTTATTTAGAGGCAAAAAAGCAGAAATTCCCCTTATTTTGGAGCAAAACTGAAGAAATTTCCCTTTTTTATGGCAAAAAGGTATGCATTCTTCTTATTTTCGGGCAAAAAGGCAGAAATTCCCCGTATTTTGAAGCAAAATTGCAGAAATTCCCCTAATGGTGGGGCAAGAAGGGAGAAATTCCCTATATTTTGGGGCAAAAAGACAGAAATTCTCCTTATTTTGGGGCAAAACTCAGAAATTCCACTTATTTTGGTGCAAAATTCCAGAAATATCACTTATTTTGGGGCAAAATTGCAGAAATTTCACTTATTTTGAGGCAAAATTGCAGAAATTTTACTTATTTCAGAAAAAAAAGCAGAAATTTTCTTATTTTGGGGCAAAAAGGCAGAAATTTTTTTTATTTTGGTACTAAATTGCAGAATTTTTTTTTATTTTGGGGCAAAAAGTCAGAAATTTCCCATTATTTGGGGCAAATATGCAGAAATTCCCCTTATTTTGAGGAAAAAAGGCTGACATTCCCTTTATTTTGGGGCAAAAAGTCAGAAATTCCCCTTATTTTGGGGCAAAAAGCAGATATTTCCCTTATTTTTGGGGAAAAATTTTAGAAATTTAACTTATTTCAGGGCAAAAAGTCAGAAATTCCGTTTATTTTTGGGGAAAAGTCAGAAATTGCACTTATTTTGAGTCAAAAAGGCGGAAAATCCCCTTATTTTGGAGTAAAAATGAAGAAATTTCCCTTTTTTATGGCAAAAGGTATACATTCTTTTTATTTTCGGGCAAAAAGGCAGAAATTCCCTGTATTTTGGAGCAAAATTGCAGAAATTCCTCTAATTTTGGGGCAAAAACGCAGAACTTCCCCTTATTTTGGGGTAAAACTGCAGAAATTTCACTTATTTTGCGGCAAAATGGCAGAAATTCACTTCATTTTCGGCGAAAAGGGAGAAAATTCCCGTATTTTGGAGCAAAATTGCAGAAATTCACCTAATTTTGGGGTAAAACATGCAGTAATTTTCTTTATTTTAAGGCAAAAAGGCAGAAATTCCCCCTATTTTGTGGCAAAAATCAGAAATTCCCCTTATTTTAGAAAAAATTGCAGAAATTTCCTTTATTATGGGGAAAAATTGCAGAAATTTCTTTTATTGTAAGGCAAAATTGCAGAAATTTCATTTATTTCAGAGAAAAAAACAAAAATTTTTTTTATTTTAGGGCAAAATGCAGAAATTTCCATTATTTTGGGGCACAAAGACAGAAATTCACCTTCTTTTGGGGTAAAATTTAAAACATTTCACATATTTCAGGGCAAAAAGGCAGAAATTCCCCTTATTTGGGGGTAAAAAGGCAGAAATTCTTCATATTTTTGGTTAAAATTGCAGAAATTTCCCTTGTTTGGGGGCAAAAAGGCAGAAAATCCCCTTAATTTTGGGCAAAAAGGCAGAAATTCCCCGTATTTTGGAGCAAAATTGCAGAAATTCCCCTAATTGTGGGGCAAAAAGGCAGAAATTCCCGATATGTTGGGGCAAAAAGACAGAAATTCTCCTTATTTTCGGGCAAAACTCAGAAATTCCATTTATTTTGGGGCAAAATTCCAGAAATTTCCCTTAATTTGGGGCAAAATTGCAGAAATTTCACTTATTTCAGGGCAAAATTCAAATATTGCTTTTATTTTGGGGCAAAAAGACAGAAATTCCGTTTACTTTTGGGTAAAAAGGCAGAAAAATCACTTATTTTGAGGTAAGAAGGCAGAAATTCTACTTATTTTGCGGCAAAAATGAAGAAATTTCCCTTTTTTGTGGCAAAAGGTATACATTCCCCTTATTTTCGGGCAAAAAAGCAGAAATTCCTTGTATTTTGGAGCACAATTGCAGAAAATCCCCTAATTGTGGGGCAAAAAGGCAGAAATTCCCATTATTTTGATGGCAAAAAGGCAGGAATTCACCTTATTTTGGGCTAAAATTGCAGAAATTTCACATATTTCAGGGCAAAAAGGCAGAAATTTCCCTTCATTTGGGGCAAAAATGAAGAAATTTCCCTTTTTTATGGCAAAAAGGTATGCATTCCCCTTATTTTCGGCAAAAAGGCAGAAATTCCCCGTATTTTGGAGCAAAATTGCAGAAATTCCCCTAATTGTGGGGCAAAAAGGCAGAAATTCTCTTTATTTTGGGGCAAAACTCAGAATTTCCACTTATTTTGGGGCAAAATTCCAGAAATTTCCCTTATTTTGGGGCAAAATTGCAGAAATTTCACTTATTTTGGGGCAAAATTGCAGAAATTTCCCTTATTTCAGGTAAAAATGGCAGAAATTTTTCTTATTTTGGGGCAAAAAGGCAGAAATTCCTAATATTTTGTGGCAAAAATGCAGAAATTCCCCTTATTTTGAGGTAAAAAGGCTGAAATTCCCCTTATTTGGGTGCAAAAAGGCAGAAATTTTTCTTATTTTGGGGCAAAATTGCAGACATTTCACTTATTTCAGGGTAATAAGTCAGAAATTTTCCTTATTTTGGGGCAAAAAAGACAGAAATTCTTCTAATTGTGGGGCAAAAAGGCAGAAATTCCCTATATGTTGGGGCAAAAAGACAGAAATTCTCCTTATTTTGGGGCAAAACTCAAAAATTCCACTTATTTTGGGGCAAAATTGCAGGAATTTACCTTATTTTGGGGCAAAATTGCAGAAATTTTCCTTATTTGGGGCAAAATTGCAGAAATTTCACTTATTTTCAGGTAAAAAGACTGAAATATCCTTTATTTTGGGGCAAAAAGGAAGAAATTCCCCTTATTTTGGGGCAAAATTGCAGAAATTTTTCTTATTTTGGGGCAAAAAGGCTGAAATTATTCTTATTTTGAGGTAAAATGCTGAAATTCCCCATATTTTGGGGCAAAAGGCAAAAATTCTTCTTATTTTGGGGCAAAAAGGCACAAATTTCCCTTATTTTCGGGCAAAATTGCAGAAATTTCATTTATTTCAGGGCAAAAATTCAGAAATTCCTTTTATTTTGGGGCAAAGAGCAGAAATTTCTTTTATTATGGTACAAAATTGAAGAAATTTTTCTTATTTTGAAACAAAAAGGCAGAAAATTCCCCTTATTTTGAGGCAAAAGGCAGAAACTATTCTTATTTTGTGGTAAAATGCAGAAATTCCCTTTATTTTGGGGCTAGAAAGCAGAAATTCCCCGTATTTTGAAGCAAAATTGCAGAAATTCTCATAATTTTCGGGCAAAAGGCAAAAATTCTCCTTATTTTGGGGCAAAAAGACAGAAAATCTCCTTTTTTGGGAGCAAACAGTCAGAAATTTTCCTTATTTTGGGGCAAAATTGCAGAAATTTCCTTTACATTGGGGCAAAATTGCAGAAATTTCCATATTTTGGGGCAAAATTGCAGAAATTTCACTTATTTCAGGGAAAAAAGGCGAAAATTTTTTTTGGGGGGCAAAAAGGCAGAAATTTTTTTTATTTTGGTACAAAATTGCAGAAATTTTAATTATTTTGGGGCAAAAAGTCAGAAATTCCTCATATTTTGGGGCAAAAAGGCAGAAATTCCCCTTATTTTGGGGCAAAATTGCAGAAATTTCCCTTATTATGGGGAAAAATTGCAGAAATTTCCCTTATTTTAGGGCAAAATTGCAGAAATTTCACTTATTTCAGAGAAAAAAAGCAAAATTTTTCTTATTTTGGGGCAAAAAGGCAGAAATTCCCATTATTTTGGGGCAAAAAGGCAGAAATTCACCTTATTTTGGGGTAAAATTGAAGAAATTTCACATATTTCAGGGCAAAAAGACAGAAATTCCCCTTATTTTAAGGCAGAAAGGCAGAAATTCCCCTTATTTTGGAATAAAATTGCAGAAATTTTTTTTCTTTAGGGGCAAAAAGGCAGAAAATCCACTTAATTTCGGGTAAAAAAGCAGAAATTCCTCTTATTTTGGAGCAAAATTGCAGAAACTCCCCTAATTTTGGGGCATAAAGGCAGAAATTCCCTTTATTTTGGGGCAAAAATAGAGAAATTCTCATTATTTTGGGGCAAAAATCAGAAATTTCCCTTATTTCGGGTCAAAATTTTAGAAATTTCTTTTATACTGTTACAGACTTGCAGAAATTTTTCTTATTTTGTGGCAAAAAGGCAGAAATTTCCCATATTTTGGTGCAAAAAGCCTAAAATTTCCTTTATTATGAGGTAAAATCCTGAAATTCCCCATATTTTGGGGCAAAAAGGCAGAAATTCCCCTCATTTGGAGGCAAAAATACACAAATTTCCCTTATTTTCGGGCATAATTGCAGAAATTTCATTTATTTCAGGGCAAAAAGTCAGAAATTCCTTTTATTTTGGGGCAAAAAGCAGAAATTTCTTTTATTTTGATACAAAATTGTAGAAATTTTCCTTATTTTGGAACAAAAAGGCAAAAATTACCCATATTTTGGGGAAAAAGGCAGAAATTCCCCTTATTTTGAGGTAAAAAGGCTGAAATTCCCGTTATTTTGGGGTAAAAAGGCAGAAATTCCCTTTACTTTGTGGCAAAAAGGCAGAAATTCCCGTTAATTGGGGCAGAAAAGCAGAAATTTTCCTTATTTAAGGGCAATAGGGCAGATATTCCCCATATTTTGTGGCAAAAAGGCAGAAATTCCCCTTATTTGGAGGTAAAATGATGAAATTCCCCTTTTTTTCGGCAAAAGGGCAGAAATTCCTATTATTTTGGGGCAAAATTGCAGAAATTTCCTTTATTTTGGGGCAAAATTGCAGAAATTTCCCTTATTTTGGGGCAAAATTGCAGAAATTTCCCTTATTTTGGGGCAAAATTGCAGAAATTTCACTTATTTCATGGTAAAAAGGCAGAAATTTTCCTCATTTTGGGGCAAAAATGAAGAAATTCCAAATATTTTGTGGCAAAAATGCAAAAATTCCCCTTATTTTGTGATAAAAAGGCAGAAATTTCCCTTATTTGGGGGCAAAAAGCAGAAATTTCCCTTATTTGGGGGCAAAATTGAAGAAATTTCACTTATTTCAGGGTAATAAGTCAGAAATTTTCCTTATTTGGGGCAAAAAAGACAGAAATTCCTTTTGTTTTGGGGGAAAAAGTCAGAAATTCCACTTATTTAGAAGCAAAAAAGCAGAAATTCTCCTTATTTTGGAGCAAAAATGAAGAAATTTTTTTTTGTGGCAAAAGGTATGCATTCTTCTTATTTTCAGGCTAAAAAGCAGAAATTCCCCGTATTTTGGAGCAAAATTGCAGAAATTCCCCTAATTGTGGGGCAAAAAGACAGAAATTCTTTCTATTTTGGGGCAAAACTCAGAAATTCCACTTATTTTGGGACAAAATTCCAGAAATTTCACTTATTTTGGGGCAAAATTGCAGAAATTTCACTTATTTTGGCAAAATTGCAGAAATTTCAATTATTTCAGAAAAAAAGCAGAAATTTTCTTATTTTGGTGCAAAAAGGCAGAAATTTCTTTTATTTTGGTACAAAATTGCAGAAATTTTTCTTATTTGGGGGCAAAAAACAGAAATCCCCTATATTTTGGGGCAAAAATGCATAAATGCCTCTTATTTTGAGGTAAAAAGGCTGAAATTTCCCTTATTTGGGGGCAAAAAGACAGAAATTTCCCTTATTTTGAGGCAAAATTGCAGAAATTTCACTTATTTCAGGGTAATAAGTCAGAAATTTTTCTTACTTTGGGGCAATAAAACAGAAATTCCCTTTGTTTTGGGGGAAAAAGACAGAAATTCCACTTATTTAGAGGCAAAAAAGCAGAAATTCTTCTTTATTGGAGCAAAAATGAAGAAATTTATCTTTTTTTGTGGCAAAAGGTATACATTCCGCTTATTTTCGGGCTAAAAAGCAGAAATTCCTCGTATTTTTGATCAAAATTGCAGAAATTCCCCTTATTTTGGAGCAAAAATAAAGAAATTTCCCTTTTTTATGGCAAAAAGCTATGCATTCTTCTTATTTTCGGGCAAAAAGGCAGAAATTCCCCGTATTTTGGAGCAAAATTGCAGAAATTCCCCTAATTGTGGGGCAAAAAGGCAGAAATTCCCTATATGTTCAGGCAAAAAGACAGAAATTCTCCTTATTTCGGGGCAAAACTCAGAAATTCCACTTATTTTGGGGCAAAATTCCAGAAATTTCCCTTATTTTAGGGCAAAATTGCAGAAATTTCACTTATTTTAGGGCAAAATTGCAGAAATTTCACTTATTTCAGAAAAAAAGCAGAATTTATTTATTTTGGTGCAAAAAGTCAGAAATTTCTTTTATTTTGGTACAAAATTGCAGAAATGTCCCTTATTTTGGGGCAAAATTGCAGAAATTTCACTTATTTCAGGGTAATAAGTCAGAAATTGTTTTTACTTTGGGGCAAAAAAGACAGAAATTCTCTTTGTTTTGTGGGAAAAAGACAGAAATTTTACTTATTTAGAGGCACAAAAGCAGAAATTCCCCTTATTTTGGAGCAAAACTGAAGAAATTTCCCTTTTTTATGGCAAAAAGATATGCATTCTTCTTATTTTCGGGCAAAAAGGCAGAAATTCCCCGTATTTTGAAGAAAAATTGCAGAAATTCCCCTAATGGTGGGGCAAGAAGGGAGAAATTCCCTATATTTTGGGGAAAAAAGACAGAAATTCTCCTTATTTTGGGGCAAAACTCAGAAATTCCACTTATTTTGGTGCAACATTCCAGAAATTTCCCTTATTTGGGGGCAAAATTGCAGAAATTTAACTTATTTAAAAAAAATTCAGAAATTTTCCTATTTTGGTGCAAAAAGGAAGAAATTTTTTTTATTTTGATACAAAATTGCAGAAATTTTTCTTTTTTTGGGGCAAAAAGGCAGAAATCACTATATATTGGGGCAAAAATGCAGAAATTCCTCTTATTTTGAGGAAAAAAGGCGAAATTTCCCTTATTTGGGGGCCAAAAGGCAGAAATTTCCCTTATTTTGAGGCAAAATTGCAGAAATTTCACTTATTTCAGTGTAATAAGTCAGAAATTTTCCTTATTTTGGGGCAAAAAAGACAAAAATTCCCTTTGTTTTGGGGGAATAAGACAGAAATTCCACTTTTTTAGAGGCAAAAAAGCAGAAATTCCTTTTATTTTGGAGTAAAAATGAAGAAATTTCCCTTTTTTGTGGCAAAAGGTATACATTCCACTTATATTTGGGCTAGAAAGCAGAAATTACCCGTATTTTGGAGCAAAATAGCAGAAATTCCCCTAATTGTGGGGCAAAAAGGCAGAAATTCCCTATATGTTAGGGCAAAAAGACAGAAATTCTCCTTATTTTGGGGCAAAACTCAGAAATTCCACTTATTTTGGGGCAAAATTCCAGAAATTTCCCTAATTTTGTAGCAAAATTGCAGAAATTTCACTTATCTTGGGGCAAAATTGCAGAAATTTCACTTATTTCATAGTAAAAAGGCAGAAATTTTCCTTATTTTTGGGCAAAAATGCAGAGATTCCAAATATTTTGTGGTAAAAATGCAAAAATTCCCCTTATTTTGAAGTAAAAAGGCAGAAATTCCCCTTATTTGGGGGCAAAAAGCAGAAATTTTCCTTATTCTGGGGCAAAATTGCAGAAATTTCACTTATTTCAGGGTAATAATTCAGAAATTATCCTTATTTGGGGCAAAAAAGACAGAAATTCCCTTTGTTTTGGGAAAAAAAGACAGAAATTCCACTTATTTAGAAGCAAAAAAGCAGAAATTTCCCTTATTTTGGTGCAAAAATGAAGAAATTTCCCTTTTTTGTGGCAAAAGGTATACATTCCCCTTATTTTCAGGCTAAAAAGCAGAAATTCCCCGTATTTTGGAGCAAAATTGCATAAATTCCGCTAATTTTGGGGCAAAAAGTCAGAAATTCCCTATATGTTGGGGCAAAAAGACCGAAATTCTCTTTATTTTGGGGCAAAACTCAGAAATTCCACTTATTTTGGGGCAAAATTCCAGAAATATCACTTATTTTGGGGCAAAATTGCAGAAATTTCACTTATTTTGGGGCAAAATTGCAGAAATTTCACTTATTTCAGAAAAAAAAGCAGAAATTTTCTTATTTTGATGCAAAAGGCAGAAATTTCTTTTATTTTGGTACAAAATTGCAGAAATTTTTCTTATTTGGGGGCAAAAAGGCATAAATCTCTTATATTTTGGGGCAAAAATGCATAAATTCCTCTTATTTTGAGGTAAAAAGGCTGAAATTCCCCTTATTTGGGGGCAAAAAGGCAGAAATTTCCCTTATTTTGAGGCAAAATTGCAGAAATTTTACTTATTTCAGGGTAATAAGTCAGAAATTTTCTTTATTTTGGGGCAAAAAACAGAAATTCCCTGGGTTTTGGGGAAAAAGACAGAAATTCCACTTATTTAGAGGCAAAAAAGCAGAAATTCTTCTTATTTTGAAGCAAAAATGAAGAAATTTATCTTTTTTGTGGCAAAAGGTATACATTCCCCTTATTTTCAGGCTAAAAAGAAGAAATTCCCCGTATTTTGGAGCAAAATTGAAGAAATTCCCCTTATTTTGGAGCAAAAATGAAGAAATTTCTCTTTTTTATGGCAAAAAGGTATGCATTCTTTATATATTCGTGCAAAAAGGCAGAAATTCCCCGTATTTTGGAGCAAAATTGCAGAAATTCCCTTAAATGTGGGGCAAAAATGCAGAAATTCCCTATATTTTTAGGACAAAAAGAGAGAAATTCTCCTTATTTTGGGGCAAAACTCAGAAATTCCACTTATTTTGGGGCAAAATTCCAGAAATTTCCCTTATTTAGGGGCAAAATTGCAGAAATTTCACTTATTTTGGGGCAAAATTGCAGAAATTTCACTTATTTCAGAGAAAAAAAGCAGAAATTTTCCTTATTTTGGTGCAAAAAGGCAGAAATTCCTAATATTTTGTCTGAAAAAGGCAGAAATTCCCCTTATTTTGAGGTAAAAAAGCTGAAATTCCCCTTCATTGGGGGCAAAAAGGCAGAAATTTCCCTTATTTTGGGGCAAAATTGCAAAAATTTCACTTATGTCAGAAAAAAAAGCAGAAATTTTCTTATTTTGGTGCAACAAGGCAGAAATTTCTAATATTTTGGTACAAAATTGCAGAAATTTTTCTTATTTTTAGGGCAAAAAGGCAGAAATTCCTAATATTTAGGGGCAAAAATGCAGAAATTCCTCTTATTTTTGGGTAAAAAGGCTGAAATTCCCCTTATTTGGGGGCAAAAAGGCAGAAATTTTCCTTATTTTGAGGCAAAATTGCAGAAATTTCACTTATTTCAGAGAACAAAAGCAGAAATTTTCTTATTTTGGGGCAAAAAGGCAGAAATTTCTTTTATTTTGGTACAAAATTGCAGAAATGTTTCTTATTTTGGGGCAAAAAGGCAGAAATCTCCCATATTTTGGGGCAAAAAAGCAGAAATTTCCCTTATTTTGAGGTAAAAACGCTGAAATTCCCCTTATTTGGGGGCAAAAAGGCAGAAATTTCCCTTATTTTGAGGCAAAATTGCAGAAATTTCACTTATTTCAGAATAATAAGTCAGAAATTTTCCTTATTTTGGGGCAAAAAACAGAAATTCTCTTTGTTTTAAAGGAAAAAGACTGATATTCCACTTATTTAGAGGCTAAATAGCAGAAATTCTTATTATTTTGGAGCAAAAATGAAGAAATTTTTCTTTTTTTGTGAAAAAAGGTATGCATTCCTCTAATTTTCGGGCTAAAAAGCAGAAATTCCCCGTATTTTGGAGCAAAATTGCAGAAATTCCCCTAATTGTGGGGCAAAAAGGCAGAAATTCTCTATATGTTGGAGCAAAAAGACAGAAATTCTCCTTATTTTGGGGCAAAACTCAGAAATTCCACTTATTTTGGGGCAAAATTCCAGAAATTTCCCTTATTTTGGGGCAAAATTGCAGAAATTTCACTTATTTTGGGGCGAAATTGCAGAAATTTCACTTTTTTCATGGAAAAAAAGGCAGAAATTTTCCTTATTTTGGGGCAAAAAGGCAGAAATTCCTAATATTTTGTGGCAAAAATTCAGAAATTCCTCTTATTTTGAGGTAAAAAGGCTGATATTCCCCTTATTTGGGGGCAAAAAGGCATAAATTTCCCTTATTTTGGGGCAAAATTGCAGAAATTTCACTTATTTCAGAGAAAAAAACAAAAATCTTTCTTATTTTTGGCAAAATGCAGAAATTCCCATTATTTTGGGGCAAAAAGGCAGAAATTCACCTTATTTTGGGGTAAAATTGAAGACATGTCACATATTTCAGGGCATAAAGGCAGAAATTGCCCTTATTTGGGGGCAAAAAGGCAGAAATTCCCCTTATTTTGGGATAAAATTGCAGAAATTACCCTTGTTTGGGGGCAAAAAGGCAGAAAATCCCCTTAATTTCGGGCAAAAAGGCAGAAATTCCCTGTATTTTGGAGCAAAATTGCAGAAATTCTCCTAATATTGGGGCAAAAATGCAGAAATTCCCTTTATTTGGGGCAAATTGGCAGAAGTTCCCCTTATTTTCAGGAAAAGAGGCAGAAATTCCCATTATTTTGAAGCAAAATTGCAGAAACTCCCCTAATTTTGGGGCAAAAAGGCAGAAATTCCCTTTATTTTGGGGCAAAAATACAGAAATTCTCCTTATATCTGGGCAAAAATCAGAAATTTCCCTTATTTTGGAGCAAAATTTTAGAAATTTCTTTTATTTTGGTACAGAATTGGAGAAATTTTTCTTATTCTGTGGCAAAAAGGCAGAAATTTCTTTTATTTTGGTGCAAAATTGCAGAAATTTTTCTTATTTTGGGGCAAAAAGGCATAAATTTCCCATATTTTGGGGCAAAAATGTAGAAATTTTCTTTATTTTGAGGTAAAAAGGCTGAAATTTCCCTTATTTGGGGGCAAAAAGGCAGAAATTTCTCTTATTTTGGGGCAAAATTGCAGAAATTTCACTTATTTCAGAAAAAAAGGAAAAATTTTCTTATTTGGGGGCAAAAAGGCAGAAATTTCTTTTATTTTGGTGCAAAATTACAGAAATTTTCTTTATTTTGGGGCAAAAAAGACAGAAATTCCCTTTGTTTTGGGGGAAAAAGACAGAAATTCCACTTATTTAGAGGCAAAAAAGCAGAAATTCCTCTTATTTTGGAGCAAAATTGCAGAAATTCCCCTACTTGTGGGGCAAAAAGGCAGATATTCCCTATATGTTGGGGCAAAAAGACAGAAATTCTCTTTATTTTTGGGGCAAAACTCAGAAATTCCATTTATTTTGGGGCAAAATTCCAGAAATTTCTCTTATTTTGGGGCAAAATTCCAGAAATTTCTCTTATTTTGGGGCAAAATTGCAGAAATTCCCCTTATTTGGGGGCAAAAAAAAGAAATTTCACTTATTTTGGGGCAAAAACTCAGAAAATCCACACTTTTTTGGTCAAAATTCCAGAAATTTCCCTTATTTTGGGGCAAAATTCCAGAAATTTCTCTTATTTTGGGGCAAAATTGCAGAAATTTCGCATATTTTGGGGCAAAATTGCAGAAATTTCACTTATTTCATGGTAAAAAGGCAGAAATTATCCTTATTTTGATGCAAAAATGCAGAAATTCCAAATATTTTGTGGCAAAAATGAAGAAATTCCCTTTATTTTGAGGTAAAAAGGCAGAAATTCCCCTTATTTGGGGGCAAAAAAAAGAAATTTCACTTATTTTGGGGCAAAAACTCAGAAATTCCACACTTTTTTGGTCAAAATTCCAGAAATTTCCCTTATTTTGGGGCAAAATTCCAGAAATTTCTCTTATTTTGGGGCAAAATTGCAGAAATTTCACATATTTTGGGGCAAAATTGCAGAAATTTCACTTATTTCATGGTAAAAAGGCAGAAATTATCCTTATTTTGATGCAAAAATGCAGAAATTCCAAATATTTTGTGGCAAAAATGCAGAAATTCCCTTTATTTTGAGGTAAAAAGGCAGAAATTCCCCTTATTTGGGGGCAAAAAAAAGAAATTTCACTTATTTTGGGGCAAAAACTCAGAAATTCCACACTTTTTTGGTCAAAATTCCAGAAATTTCCCTTATTTTGGGGCAAAATTGCAGAAATTTTACTTATTTTGGTGCAAAATTGCAGAAATTTAACTTATTTCAGAAAAAAATTCAGAAATTTTCCTATTTTGGTGCAAAAAGGCAGAATTATCTTTTATTTTGGTACAAAATTGCAGAAATTTTTCTTATTTTGGGGCAAAAAGGCAGAAATTTCACTTATTTTGGGGCAAAATTGCAGTAATTTCACTTATTTTGGGGCAAAATTGCAGAAATTCCAAATATTTTGTGGCAAAAATGCAGAAATTCCCTTTATTTTAAGGTAAAAAGGCAGAAATTCCCCTTATTTGGGGGTAAAAAACAGAAATTTCCCTTATTTTATGACAAAATTGCAGAAATTTCACTTATTTTGGGGCAAACTTGCAGAAATTTCACTTATTTCAGAAAAAAATTCAGAAATTTTCCTATTTTGGTGCAAAAAGGCAGAAATTTCTATTTTGGTACAAAATTGCAGAAATTTTTCTTTTTTTGGGGCAAAAAGGCACAAATCTCCCATATTTTGGGGAAAAAATGCAGAAATTCCTCTTATTTTGAGGTAAAAAGGTAGAAATTTCCCTTATTTGGGGGAAAAAGGCAGAAATTTTCCTTATTTTGAGGCAAAATTGCAGAAATTTCACTTATTTCAGTGTAATAAGTCAGAAATTTTCTTTATTTTGGGGCAAAAAAGACAGAAATTCCCTTTGTTATGGGGGAAAAAGACAGAAATTCCACTTTTTTAGCGGCAAAAAAGCAGAAATTCATTTTATTTTGAAGTAAAAATGAAGAAATTTCTTTTTTTTGTGGCAAAAGATATACATTCCCCTTATTTTCAGGCTAAAAAGCAGAAATTCCCCGTATTTTGGAGCAAAATTGCAGAAATTCCCCTAATTGTGGGGCAAAAAGGCAGAAATTTCCGATATGTTAGGGCAAAAAGACAGAAATTCTTTTTATTTTGGGGCTAAACTCAGAAATTCCACTTATTTTGGGGCAAAATTCCAGAAATTTCCCTTATTTTGGGGCAAAATTGCAGAAATTTCACTTATTTTGGTGCAAAATTGCAGAAATTTCACTTATTTCAGGGAAAAAAGGCAGAAATTTTCCTTATTTTGGGGCCAAAAAGACAGAAATTTCCTTCGTTTTGGGGTGAAAAAGATAGAAATTGCACTTATTTAGAGGCAAAAAAGCAGAAATTCCTCTTATTTTGGAGCATAAATGAAGAAATTTCCTTTTTTTATGGCAAAAAGGTATGCATTCTTCTTATTTTCGGGCAAAAAGGCAGAAATTCCCAGTATTTTGGAGCAAAATTGCAGAAATTCCCCTAATTGTGGGGCAAAAAGGCAGAAATTCCCTATATGTTGGGGCAAAAAGAAACAAATTCTCCTTATTTTGGGTCAAAACTCAGAAATTCCACTGATATTGGGGCAAAATTCCAGAAATTACCCTTATTTTGGGGCAAAATTGCAGAAATTTCACTTATTTTAGAGCAAAATTGCAGAAATTTCACTTATTTCAGAAAAAAAAGCAGAAATTTTCTTATTTTGGTGCAAAAAGGCGGAAATTTCTTTTATTTTGTTACAAAATTGCAGAAATTTTTCTTATTTTGGGGCAAAAAGGCAGAAATCTCCCATATTTTGGGGCAAAAATGAAGAAATTTCTCTTATTTTGAGGTAAAAAGGCTGAAATTCCCATTATTTGGGGGCAAAAAGGCAGAAATTTCCCTTATTTTGAGGCAAAATTGCAGAAATTTCACTTATTTCAGTGTAATAAGTCAGAAATTTTCTTTATCTTGGAGCAAAAAAGACAGAAATTCTTTTTGTTTTGAGGGAAAAAGGCAGAAATTCCACTTTTTTAGCGGCAAAAAAGCTAAAATTCATTTTATTTTGGAGTAAAAATGAAGAAATTTCTTTTTTTTTTTGTGCAAAAAGTATACATTCCCCTTATTTTCAGGCTAAAAAGCAGAAATTCCCCATATTTTGGAGCAAAATTGCAGAAATTCCCCTAATTGTGGGGCAAAAAGGCAGAAATTGCCTATATGTTGGGGCAAAAAGACAGAAATTCTCTTAATTTTGGGGCAAAACTCAGAAATTCCACTTATTTTGGGGCAAAATTCCAGAAATTTCCCTTATTTTGGGGCAAAATTGAAGAAATTTCACTTATTTTGGGGCAAAATTGCAGAAATTTCACTTATTTCAGGGTAATAAGTCAGAAATTTTCCTTATTTTGGAGCAAAAAAACAAAAATTCCCTTTGTTTTGGGGGAAAAAAACAGAAATTCCACTTATTTAGAGGCAAAAAAGCTGAAATTCCCCTTATTTTGGAGCAAAAATGAAGAACTTTCCCTTTTTTATGGCAAAAAGTTATGCATTCTTCTTATTTTCGGGCAAAAAGGCAGAAATTCCCCGTATTTTGGAGCAAAATTGCAGAAATTCCCCTAATTGTGGGGCGAAAAGGCAGAAATTCCCTATATGTTAGGGCAAAAAGACAGAAATTCTCCTTATTTTGGGACAAAACTCAGAAATTCCACTTATTTTAAGGCAAAATTCCAGAAATTTCCTTTATTTGGGAGCAAAATTGCAGAAATTTCTGTTATTTTGGGGCAAAATTGCAGAAATTTCACTTATTTCAGAAAAAAAAGCAGAAATTTTCTTATTTTGGTGCAAAAAGGCGGAAATTTCTTTTATTTTGGTACAAAATTGCAGAAATTTTTCTTATTTTGGGGCAAAAAGGCAGAAATCTTCCATATTTTGGGGCAAAAATGCAGAAATTTCTCTTATTTTGAGGTAAAAAGGCTGAAATTCCCCTTATTTGGAGGCAAAAAGGCAGAAATTTTTCTTATTTTGGGGCAAAATTGCAGAAATTTCACTTATTTCAGAGTAGTCAGTCAGAAATTTTTCTTATTTTGGGGCAAAAAAGCAGAAATTCCTTTTATTTTGGAGTAAAAATGAAGAAATTTCTTTTTTGTGGCAAATGGTATACATTTCCCTTATTTTCAGGCTAAAAAGCAGAAACTACCCGTATTTTGGAGCAAAATTGCAAAAATTCCGCTAATTGTGGGGCAAAACGGCAGAAATTCCCTGTAAGTTAGAGCAAAAAAACAGAAAATCTCCTTATTTTGGGGCAAAACTCAGAAATTCCACTTACCTTGGGGCAAAATTCCAAAAATTTCCCTTATTTTGGGCAAAAATTGCAGAAATTTCACTTATTTTGAGGCAAAATTGCATAAATTTCACTTATTTCAGGGTAATAAGTCAGAAATTTTCCTTATTTTGGGGCAAAAAACACAGAAATTCCCTTTGTTTTGGGGGAAAAAGACAGAAATTCCACTTTTTTCGAGGCAAAAAGCAGAAATTCCTTTTATTTTGGAGTAAAAATGAAGAAATTTCCCTTTTTTGTGGCAAAATGTATACATTCCACTTATTTTTGGGCTAAAAAGCTGAAATTACCCGTATTTTGGAGCAAAATTGCAGAAATTCCCCTAATTGTGGGGCAAAATGCAGAAATTCCCTATATGTTAGAGCAAAAAGACAGAAATTCTCCTTATTTTGGGGCAAAACTCAGAAATTCCACTTATTTTGGGGCAAAATTCCAGAAATTTCCCTTATTTTGTGGCAAAATTGCCGAAATTTCACTTATTTTGGGGCAAAATTGCAGAAATTTCACTTATATCATGGTAAAAAGGCAGAAATTTTCCTCATTTTGGGGCAAAAATGCAGAGATTCCAAATATTTTGTGGTAAAATTGCAAAAATTCCCCTTATTTTGAGGTAAAAAGGCAGAAATTCCCCTTATTTGGGGGCAGAAAGCAGAAATTTCCCTTATTCTGGGACAAAATTGCAGAAATTTCACTTATTTCAGGGTAATAAGTCAGAAATTTTCCTTATTTGGGGCAAAAAAGACAGAAATTCCTTTTGTTTTAGGGGAAAAAGTCAGAAATTCCACTTATTTAGAAGCAAAAAAGCAGAAATTCCCCTTATTTTGGAGCAAAAATGAAGAAATTTCCTTTTTTTGTGGCAAAAGGTATGCATTCTTCTTATTTTCAGGCTAAAAAGCAGAAATTCCCCGTATTTTGGAGCAAAATTGCAGAAATTCCCCTAATTGTGGGACAAAAAGGCAGAAATTCCCTATATGTTGGGGCAAAAAGACAGAAATTCTCCTTATTTTAGAGCAAAACTCAGAAATTTCACTTATTTTGACGCAAAATTGCAGAAATTTCACTTATTTCAGAAAAAAAAGCAGAAATTTTCTTAATTTGGGGCAAAAAGGCAGAAATTTCTCATATTTTGGAGCAAAAATGCAGAAAATCCCCTTATTTTGAGGTAAAAAGTCTAAAATTCCCCTTATTTGGTTGCAAAAAGCAGAAATTTCCCTTATTTTGGGGCAAAATTGCAGATATTTCATTTATTTCAGGGTAATAAGTCAGAAATTTTCCTTATTTTGGGGCAAAAAAGACACAAATTCTCTATGTTTTGGGGGAAAAAGACAGAAATTCCACTTATTTAGAGGCAAAAAAGCAGAAATTCCCCTTATTTTGGAGCGAAAATGAAGAAATTTCCCTTTTTTATGGCAAAAAGGTATGCATTCTTCTTATTTTCGGGCAAAAAGACAGAAATTCCCCGTATTTTTGAGCAAAATTTCAGAAATTCCCCTAATTGTGGGGCAAAAAGGCAGAAATTCCCTATGTGTTGGGGCAAAAAGACATAAATTCTACTTATTTTGGGGCAAAACTCAGAAATTCCACTTATTTTGGGGCAAAATTCCAAAAATTTCCCTTATTTTGGGGCAAAATTGCAGAAATTTCACTTATTTTGGGGCAAAATTGCAGAAATTTCACTTATTTCAGGGAAAAAAAGACAGAAATTTCTTTTATTTTGGTACAAAATTGCAGAATTTTTTTTTATTTTTGGCAAAAAGGCAGAAATTTCCCATATTTTGGGGCAAAAATGCAGAAATTCCCCTTATTTTGAGGTAAAAATGCTGAAATTCCCCTTATTTTGGGGCAAAAAGCAGACATTTCCCTTATTTTGGGCAAAAATTGCAGAAATTTCACTTATTTTGAGTCAAAAAGGCAGAAAATCCAATTATTTTGGGGTAAAAATGAAGAAATTCCCCTTGTTTTGAGGTAAAAAGGCTGAAATTCCCCTTTTTTGGAGGCAAAAAGGCAGAAATTTCCCGTATTTTGGGGCAAAATTGCAGAAATTTCACTTATTTCAGAGTAATAATTCAGAAATTTTTTTTATTTGGGGGTAAAAAAAGACAGAAATTCCCTTTGTTTGGGGGAAAAAACAGAAATTCCACTTATTTAGAGGCAAAAAAGCAGAAATTCCCCTTATTTTGGAGCAAAAATTAAGAAATTTCATTTTTTTATGGCAAAAAGGTATGCACTCTTATTATTTTCGGGCAAAAAGACAGAAATTCCCCGTATTTTAGAGCAAAATTGCAGAAATTCCCCTAATTGTGGGGCAAAAAGGCATAAATTCCCTATATGTTGGAGCAAAAAGACAGAAATTCATCTTATTTTGGGGCAAAACTCAGAAATTCCACTTATTTTGGGGCACAATTCCAGAAATTTCCCTTCTTTTGGGGCAAAATTGCAGAAATTTCACTTATTTTGAGGCAAAATTGCAGAAATTTTACTTCTTTCAGAAAAAAAAAGCAGAAATTTTCTTATTTTGGGGCAAAAAGGCAGAAATTTTTTTTATTTTGGTACTAAATTGCAGAAATTTTTCTTATTTTGGGGCAAAAAGTCAGAAATTTCCCATTATTTGGGGCAAATATGCAGAAATTCCCCTTATTTTGGGGCAAAAAGTCAGAAATTCCCCTTATTTTGGGGCAAAAAGCAGATATTTCCCTTATTTTTGGGGAAAAATTTTAGAAATTTAACTTATTTCAGGGCAAAAAGTCAGAAATTCCGTTTATTTTTGGGGAAAAGTCAGAAATTGCACTTATTTTGAGTCAAAAAGGCGGAAAATCCCCTTATTTTGGAGTAAAAATGAAGAAATTTCCCTTTTTTATGGCAAAAGGTATACATTCTTTTTATTTTCGGGCAAAAAGGCAGAAATTCCCTGTATTTTGGAGCAAAATTGCAGAAATTCCTCTAATTTTGGGGCAAAAACGCAGAACTTCCCCTTATTTTGGGGTAAAACTGCAGAAATTTCACTTATTTCGCGGCAAAATGGCAGAAATTCACTTCATTTTCGGCGAAAAGGGAGAAAAGTCCCGTATTTTGGAGCAAAATTGCAGAAATTCACCTAATTTTGGGGTAAAACATGCAGTAATTTTCTTTATTTTAAGGCAAAAAGGCAGAAATTCCCCTTATTTTGTGGCAAAAATCAGAAATTCCCCTTATTTTAGAAAAAATTGCAGAAATTTCCTTTATTATGGGGAAAAATTGCAGAAATTTCTTTTATTGTAAGGCAAAATTGCAGAAATTTCATTTATTTCAGAGAAAAAAACAAAAATTTTTTTTTATTTTAGGGCAAAATGCAGAAATTTCCATTATTTTGGGGCACAAAGACAGAAATTCACCTTCTTTTGGGGTAAAATTTCAAACATTTCACATATTTCAGGGCAAAAAGGCAGAAATTCCCCTTATTTGGGGGTAAAAAGGCAGAAATTCTTCATATTTTGGGTTAAAATTGCAGAAATTTCCCTTGTTTGGGGGCAAAAAGGCAGAAAATCCCCTTAATTTCGGGCAAAAAGGCAGAAATTCCCCGTATTTTGGAGCAAAATTGCAGAAATTCCCCTAATTGTGGGGCAAAAAGGCAGAAATTCCCGATATGTTGGGGCAAAAAGACAGAAATTCTCCTTATTTTCGGGCAAAACTCAGAAATTCCATTTATTTTGGGGCAAAATTCCAGAAATTTCCCTTATTTTGGGGCAAAATTGCAGAAATTTCACTTATTTCAGGGCAAAATTCAAAAATTGCTTTTATTTTGGGGCAAAAAGACAGAAATTCCGTTTACTTTTGGGTAAAAAGGCAGAAATTTCACTTATTTTGAGGTAAGAAGGCAGAAATTCCTCTTATTTTGCGGCAAAAATGAAGAAATTTCCCTTTTTTGTGGCAAAAGGTATATATTCCACTTATTTTCGGGCAAAAAAGCAGAAATTCCCCTTATTTTGGAGCACAATTGCAGAAAATCCCCTAATTGTGGGGCAAAAAGGCAGAAATTCCCATTATTTTGATGGCAAAAAGGCAGGAATTCACCTTATTTTGGGCTAAAATTGCAGAAATTTCACATATTTCAGGGCAAAAAGGCAGAAATTTCCCTTCATTTGGGGCAAAAATGAAGAAATTTCCCTTTTTTATGGCAAAAAGGTATGCATTCCCCTTATTTTCGGCAAAAAGGCAGAAATTCCCCGTATTTGGAGCAAAATTGCAGAAATTCCCCTAATTGTGGGGCAAAAAGGCAGAAATTCTCTTTATTTTGGGGCAAAACTCAGAAATTCCACTTATTTTGGGGCAAAATTCCAGAAATTTCCCTTATTTTGGGGCAAAATTGCAGAAATTTCACTTATTTTGGGGCAAAATTGCAGAAATTTCACTTATTTCAGGTAAAAATGGCAGAAATTTTTCTTATTTTGGGGCAAAAAGGCAGAATTTCCTAATATTTTGTGGCAAAAATGCAGAAATTCCCCTTATTTTGAGGTAAAAAGGCTTAAATTCCCCTTATTTGGGGGCAAAAAGGCAGAAATTTTTCTTATTTTGGGGCAAAATTGCAGACATTTCACTTATTTCAGGGTAATAAGTCAGAAATTTTCCTTATTTTGGGGCAAAAAAGACAGAAATTCCCTTTGTTTTGGAAGGAAAATACAGAAATTCCACTTCTTTAGAGGCAAAAAGGCAGAAATTCCCCTTATTTTGAAGCAAAAATGAAGAAATTCCCCTAATTGTTGGGCAAAAAGGCAGAAATTCCTTATATGTTGGGGCAAAAAGACAGAAATTCTTCTTATTTTGGGACAAAACTCAGAAATTCCACTTATTTTGGGGCAAAATTGCAGGAATTTACCTTATTTTGAGGCAAAATTGCAGAAATTTCCCTTATTTGGGGCAAAATTGCAGAAATTTCACTTATTTTCAGGTAAAAAGGCTGAAATATCCTTTATTTTGGGGCAAAAAGGAAGAAATTCCCCTTATTTTGGGGCAAAATTGCAGAAATTTTCCTTATTTTGGGGCAAAAAGGCTGAAATTCTTATTTTGAGGTAAAATGCTGAAATTCCCCATATTTTGGGGCAAAAGGCAAAACTTCTTATTTTGGGGCAAAGAGGCACAAATTTCTCTTATTTTCGGGTAAAATTGCAGAAATTTCATTTATTTCAGGGCAAAAAGTCAGAAATTCCTTTTATTTTGGGGCAAAGAGCAGAAATTTCTTTTATTATGGTACAAAATTGAAGAAATTTTTCTTATTTTGAAACAAAAAGGCAGAAAATTCCACTTATTTTGAGGCAAAAGGCAGAAATTATTCTCAATTTGAAGTAAAATGCAGAAATTCCCTTTATTTTGGGGCTAAAAAACAGAAATTCCCTGTATTTTGAAGCAAAATTGCAGAAATTCTCATAATTTTTGGGCAAAAAGGCAGATATTCTCCTTATTATGGGGCAAAAAGACAGAAAATCTCCTTTTTTGGGAGCAAACAGTCAGAAATTCCCCTTATTTGGGGGCAAAAATGAAGAAATTTGCTTTTTTATGGCAAAAAGGTATACATTCCCTTTATTTTCGGGCAAAAAGGCAGAAATTCTTTGTATTTTGGAGCAAAATTGCAGAAATTCTCATAATTTTCGGGCAAAAAGGCAGAAATTCTTTTTATTTTGGGGCAAAAAGACAGAAAATCTCCTTTTTCGGGAGCAAACAGTCAGAAATTCCCCTTATTTTGGGGCAAAATTGCAGAAATTTCCTTTACATTGGGGCAAAATTGCAGAAATTTCCCTTATTTTGGGGCAAAATTGCAGAAATTTCACTTATTTCAGGGAAAAAAGGCAGAAATTTTCTTCATTTTGGGGCAAAAATGAAGAAATTCCAAATATTTTGTGGCAAAAATGCAAAAATTCCCCTTATTTTGTGATAAAAAGGCAGAAATTTCCCTTATTTGGGGGCAAAAAGCAGAAATTTCCCTTATTATAAGGCAAAATTGAAGAAATTTCACTTATTTCAGGGTAATAATTCAGAAATTTTCCTTATTTGGGGCAAAAAAGACAGAAATTCCTTTTGTTTTGGGGGAAAAAGTCAGAAATTCCACTTATTTAGAAGCAAAAAAGCAGAAATTCCCCTTATTTTGGAGCAAAAATGAAGAAATTTTTTTTTGTGGCAAAAGGTATGCATTCTTCTTATTTTCAGGCTAAAAAGCAGAAATTCCCCGTATTTTGGAGCATAATTGCAGAAATTCCCCTAATTGTGGGGCAAAAAGACAGAAATTCTTTTTATTTTGGGACAAAACTCAGAAATTCCACTTATTTTGGGACAAAATTCCAGAAATTTCACTTATTTTGGGGCAAAATTGCAGAAATTTCACTTATTTTGGCAAAATTGCAGAAATTTCAATTATTTCAGAAAAAAAGCAGAAATTTTCTTATTTTGGTGCAAAAAGGCAGAAATTTCTTTTATTTTTGGTACAAAATTGCAGAAATTTTTCTTATTTGGGGGCAAAAAGCAGAAATCCCCTATATTTTGGGGCAAAAATGCATAAATTCCTCTTATTTTGAGGTAAAAAGGCTGAAAATTCCCTTATTTGGGGGCAAAAAGACAGAAATTTCCCTTATTTTGAGGCAAAATTGCAGAAATTTCACTTATTTCAGGGTAATATGTCAGAAATTCATCTTACTTTGGGGCAAAAAACAGAAATTCCCTTTGTTTTGGGGGAAAAAGACAGAAATTCCACTTATTTAGAGGCAAAAAAGCAAAAATTCTTCTTTATTGGAGCAAAAATGAAGAAATTTATCTTTTTTTGTGGCAAAAGGTATACATTCCGCTTATTTTCGGGCTAAAAAGCAGAAATTCCCCGTATTTTGGATCAAAATTGCAGAAATTCCCCTTATTTTGGAGCAAAAATACAGAAATTTCCCTTTTTTATGGCAAAAAGCTATGCATTCTTCTTATTTTCGGGCAAAAAGGCAGAAATTCCCCGTATTTTGGAGCAAAATTGCAGAAATTCCCCTAATTGTGGGGCAAAAAGGCAGAAATTCCCTATATGTTGGGGCAAAAAGACAGAAATTCTCCTTATTTCGAGGCAAAACTCAGAAATTCCACTTATTTTGGGGCAAAATTTCAGAAATTTCCCTTATTTTAGGGCAAAATTGCAGAAATTTCACTTATTTTGGGGCAAAATTGCAGAAATTTCACTTATTTCAGAAAAAAGCAGAATTTATTTATTTTGGTGCAAAAAGGCAGAAATTTCTTTTATTTTGGTACAAAATTGCAGAAATTTTTCTTATTTTGGGGCGAAAAGGCAGAAATCTCCCATATTTTGTGGCAAAAATGCAGAAATTCCTCTTATTTTGAGGTAAAAAGGCTGAAATTCCCCTTATTTGGGGGCAAAAAGGCAGAAATTTCCCTATTTTGGGGCAAAATTGCAGAAATTTCACTTATTTCAGGGTAATAAGTCAGAAATTGTTTTTACTTTGGGGCAAAAAAGAGAGAAATTCTCTTTGTTTTGGGGGATAAAGACAGAAATTCCACTTATTTAGAGGCAAAAAAGCAGAAATTCCCCTTATTTTGGAGCAAAACTGAAGAAATTTCCCTTTTTTATGGCAAAAAGGTATGCATTCTTCTTATTTTCGGGCAAAAAGGCAGAAATTCCCCGTATTTTGAAGCAAAATTGCAGAAATTCCCCTAATGGTGGGGCAAGAAGGGAGAAATTCCCTATATTTTGGGGCAAAAAGACAGAAATTCTCCTTATTTTGGGGCAAAACTCAGAAATTCCACTTATTTTGGTGCAAAATTCCAGAAATATCACTTATTTTGGGGCAAAATTGCCTGAAATTTCACTTATTTTGAGGCAAAATTGCAGAAATTTTACTTATTTCAGAAAAAAAAGCAGAAATTTTCTTATTTTGGGGCAAAAAGGCAGAAATTTTTTTTTATTTTGGTACTAAATTGCAGAAATTTTTCTTATTTTGGGGCAAAAAGTCAGAAATTTCCCATTATTTGGGGCAAATATGCAGAAATTCCCCTTATTTTGAGGAAAAAAAGGCTGACATTCCCCTTATTTTGGGGCAAAAAGTCAGAAATTCCCCTTATTTTGGGGCAAAAAGCAGATATTTCCCTTATTTTTGGGGAAAAATTTTAGAAATTTAACTTATTTCAGGGCAAAAAGTCAGAAATTCCGTTTATTTTTGGGGAAAAGTCAGAAATTGCACTTATTTTGAGTCAAAAAGGCGGAAAATCCCCTTATTTTGGAGTAAAAATGAAGAAATTTCCCTTTTTTATGGCAAAAGGTATACATTCTTTTTATTTTCGGGCAAAAAGGCAGAAATTCCCTGTATTTTGGAGCAAAATTGCAGAAATTCCTCTAATTTTGGGGCAAAAACACAGAACTTCCCCTTATTTTGGGGTAAAACTGCAGAAATTTCACTTATTTCGCGGCAAAATGGCAGAAATTCACTTCATTTTCGGCGAAAAGGGAGAAAATTCCCGTATTTTGGAGCAAAATTGCAGAAATTCACCTAATTTTGGGGTAAAACATGCAGTAATTTTCTTTATTTTAAGGCAAAAAGGCAGAAATTCCCCTTATTTTGTGGCAAAAATCAGAAATTCCCCTTATTTTAGAAAAAATTGCAGAAATTTCCTTTATTATGGGGAAAAATTGCAGAAATTTCTTTTATTGTAAGGCAAAATTGCAGAAATTTCATTTATTTCAGAGAAAAAAACAAAAATTTTTTTTATTTTAGGGCAAAATGCAGAAATTTCCATTATTTTGGGGCACAAAGACAGAAATTCACCTTCTTTTGGGGTAAAATTTCAAACAGTTCACATATTTCAGGGCAAAAAGGCAGAAATTCCCCTTATTTGGGGGTAAAAAGGCAGAAATTCTTCATATTTTGGGTTAAAATTGCAGAAATTTCCCTTGTTTGGGGGCAAAAAGGCAGAAAATCCCTTTAATTTTGGGCAAAAAGGCAGAAATTCCTCGTATTTTGGAGCAAAATTGCAGAAATTCCCCTAATTGTGGGGCAAAAAGACAGAAATTCTTTTTATTTTGGGGCAAAACTCAGAAATTCCACTTATTTTGGGACAAAATTCCAGAAATTTCACTTATTTTGGGGCAAAATTGCAGAAATTTCACTTATTTTGGCAAAATTGCAGAAATTTCAATTATTTCAGAAAAAAGCAGAAATTTTCTTATTTTGGTGCAAAAAGGCAGAAATTTCTTTTATTTTGGTACAAAATTGCAAAAATTTTTCTTATTTGGGGGCAAAAAGCAGAAATCCCCTATATTTTGGGGCAAAAATGCATAAATTCCTCTTATTTTGAGGTAAAAAGGCTGAAAATTCCCTTATTTGGGGGCAAAAAGACAGAAATTTCCCTTATTTTGAGGCAAAATTGCAGAAATTTCACTTATTTCAGGGTAATAAGTCAGAAATTCATCTTACTTTGGGGCAAAAAACAGAAATTCCCTTTGTTTTGGGGGAAAAAGACAGAAATTCCACTTATTTAGAGGCAAAAAAGCAGAAATTCTTCTTTATTGGAGCAAAAATGAAGAAATTTATCTTTTTTTGTGGCAAAAGGTATACATTCCGCTTATTTTCGGGCTAAAAAGCAGAAATTCCCCGTATTTTGGATCAAAAATGCAGAAATTCCCCTTATTTTGGAGAAAAAATAAAGAAATTTCCCTTTTTTATGGCAAAAAGCTATGCATTCTTCTTATTTTCGGGCAAAAAGGCAGAAATTCCCCGTATTTTGGAGCAAAATTGCAGAAATTCCCCTAATTGTGGGGCAAAAAGGCAGAAATTCCCTATATGTTGGGGCAAAAAGACAGAAATTCTCCTTATTTCGGGGCAAAACTCAGAAATTCCACTTATTTTGGGGCAAAATTCCAGAAATTTCCCTTATTTTAGGGCAAAATTGCAGAAATTTCACTTATTTTGGGGCAAAATTGCAGAAATTTCACTTATTTCAGAAAAAAGCAGAATTTATTTATTTTGGTGCAAAAAGGCAGAAATTTCTTTTATTTTGGTACAAAATTGCAGAAATTTTCTAATTTTGGGGCGAAAAGGCAGAAATCTCCCATATTTTGTGGCAAAAATGCAGAAATTCCTCTTATTTTGAGGTAAAAATGCTGAAATTCCCCTTATTTGGGGGCAAAAAGGCAGAAATTTCCCTTATTTTGGGGCAAAATTGCAGAAATTTCACTTATTTCAGGGTAATAAGTCAGAAATTGTTTTTACTTTGGGGCAAAAAAGACAGAAATTCTCTTTGTTTTGGGGGATAAAGACAGAAATTCCACTTATTTAGAGGCAAAAAAGCAGAAATTCCCCTTATTTTGGAGCAAAACTGAAGAAATTTCCCTTTTTTATGGCAAAAAGGTATGCATTCTTCTTATTTTCGGGCAAAAAGGCAGAAATTCTCCTTATTTTGAAGCAAAATTGCAGAAATTCCCCTAATGGTGGGGCAAGAAGGGAGAAATTCCCTATATTTTGGGGCAAAAAGACAGAAATTCTCCTTATTTTGGGGCAAAACTCAGAAATTCCACTTATTTTGGTGCAAAATTCCAGAAATATCACTTATTTTGGGGCAAAATTGCAGAAATTTCACTTATTTTGAGGCAAAATTGCAGAAATTTTACTTATTTCAGAAAAAAAAGCAGAAATTTTCTTATTTTGGGGCAAAAAGGCAGAAATTTTTTTTATTTTGGTACTAAATTGCAGAATTTTTTTTTATTTTGGGGCAAAAAGTCAGAAATTTCCCATTATTTGGGGCAAATATGCAGAAATTCCCCTTATTTTGAGGAAAAAAGGCTGACATTCCCCTTATTTTGGGGCAAAAAGTCAGAAATTCCCCTTATTTTGGGGCAAAAAGCAGATATTTCCCTTATTTTTGGGGAAAAATTTTAGAAATTTAACTTATTTCAGGGCAAAAAGTCAGAAATTCCGTTTATTTTTGGGGAAAAGTCAGAAATTGCACTTATTTTGAGTCAAAAAGGCGGAAAATCCCCTTATTTTGGAGTAAAAATGAAGAAATTTCCCTTTTTTATGGCAAAAGGTATACATTCTTTTTATTTTCGGGCAAAAAGGCAGAAATTCCCTGTATTTTGGAGCAAAATTGCAGAAATTCCTCTAATTTTGGGGCAAAAACGCAGAACTTCCCCTTATTTTGGGGTAAAACTGCAGAAATTTCACTTATTTCGCGGCAAAATGGCAGAAATTCACTTCATTTTCGGCGAAAAGGGAGAAAATTCCCGTATTTTGGAGCAAAATTGCAGAAATTCACCTAATTTTGGGGTAAAACATGCAGTAATTTTCTTTATTTTAAGGCAAAAAGGCAGAAATTCCCCTTATTTTGTGGTAAAAATCAGAAATTCCCCTTATTTTAGAAAAAATTGCAGAAATTTCCTTTATTATGGGGAAAAATTGCAGAAATTTCTTTTATTGTAAGGCAAAATTGCAGAAATTTCATTTATTTCAGAGAAAAAAACAAATTTTTTTTTTTTATTTTAGGGCAAAATGCAGAAATTTCCATTATTTTGGGGCACAAAGACAGAAATTCACCTTCTTTTGGGGTAAAATTTCAAACATTTCACATATTTCAGGGCAAAAAGGCAGAAATTCCCCTTATTTGGGGGTAAAAAGGCAGAAATTCTTCATATTTTGGGTTAAAATTGCAGAAATTTCCCTTGTTTGGGGGCAAAAAGGCAGAAAATCCCCTTAATTTCGGGCAAAAAGGCAGAAATTCCCCGTATTTTGGAGCAAAATTGCAGAAATTCCCCTAATTGTGGGGCAAAAAGGCAGAAATTCCCGATATGTTGGGGCAAAAAGACAGAAATTCTCCTAATTTTCGGGCAAAACTCAGAAATTCCATTTATTTTGGGGCAAAATTCCAGAAATTTCCCTTAATTTGGGGCAAAATTGCAGAAATTTCACTTATTTCAGGGCAAAATTCAAAAATTGCTTTTATTTTGGGGCAAAAAGACAGAAATTCCGTTTACTTTTGGGTAAAAAGGCAGAAATTTCACTTATTTTGAGGTAAGAAGGCAGAAATTCCTCTTATTTTGCGGCAAAAATGAAGAAATTTCCCTTTTTTGTGGCAAAAGGTATATATTCCCCTTATTTTCGGGCAAAAAAGCAGAAATTCCCCGTATTTTGGAGCACAATTGCAGAAAATCCCCAAATTGTGGGGCAAATAGGCAGAAATTCCCTATATGTTGGGGCAAAAAGACAAAAATTCTCCTTATTTTGGGACAAAACTCAGAATTTCCACTTATTTGGGGCAAAATTCCAAAAATTTCACTTATTTTGAGGCAAAATTGCAGAAATTTCACTTATTTTGGGGCAAAATTGCAGAAATTTCACTTATTTCAGGTAAAAATGGCAGAAATTTTTCTTATTTTGGGGCAAAATGGCAGAAATTCCTAATATTTTGTGGCAAAAATGCAGAAATTCCCCTTATTTTGAGGTAAAAAGGCTGAAATTCCCCTTATTTGGGTGCAAAAAGGCAGAAATTTTTCTTATTTTGGGGCAAAATTGCAGACATTTCACTTATTTTAGGGTAATAAGTCAGAAATTTTCCTTATTTTGGGGCAAAAAAGACAGAAATTCCCCTAATTGTGGGGCAAAAAGGCAGAAATTCCCTATATGTTGGGGCAAAAAGACAGAAATTCTCCTTATTTTGGGGCAAAACTCAAAAATTCCACTTATTTTGGGGCAAAATTGCAGGAATTTACCTTATTTTGGGGCAAAATTGCAGAAATTTTCCTTATTTGGGGCAAAATTGCAGAAATTTCACTTATTTTCAGGTAAAAAGACTGAAATATCCTTTATTTTGGGGCAAAAAGGAAGAAATTCCCCTTATTTTGGGGCAAAATTGCAGAAATTTTTCTTATTTTGGGGCAAAAAGGCTGAAATTCTTCTTATTTTGAGGTAAAATGCTGAAATTCCCCATATTTTGGGGCAAAAGGCAAAAATTCTTCTTATTTTGGGGCAAAAAGGCACAAATTTCCCTTATTTTCGGGCAAAATTGCAGAAATTTCATTTATTTCAGGGCAAAAATTCAGAAATTCCTTTTATTTTGGGGCAAAGAGCAGAAATTTCTTTTATTATGGTACAAAATTGAAGAAATTTTTCTTATTTTGAAACAAAAAGGCAGAAAATTCCCCTTATTTTGAGGCAAAAGGCAGAAACTATTCTTATTTTGTGGTAAAATGCAGAAATTCCCTTTATTTTGGGGCTAGAAAGCAGAAATTCCCCGTATTTTGAAGCAAAATTGCAGAAATTCTCATAATTTTCGGGCAAAAGGAAAAAATTCTCTTTATTTTGGGGCAAAAAGACAGAAAATCTCCTTTTTTGGGAGCAAACAGTCAGAAATTTTCCTTATTTTGGGGCAAAATTGCAGAAATTTCCTTTACATTGGGGCAAAATTGCAGAAATTTCCATATTTTGGGGCAAAATTGCAGAAATTTCACTTATTTCAGGGAAAAAAGGCGAAAATTTTTTTTGGGGGGCAAAAAGGCAGAAATTTTTTTTATTTTGGTAAAAATTGCAGAAATTTTTCTTATTTTGGGGCAAAAAGTCAGAAATCCCTCATATTTTGGGGCAAAAAGGCAGAAATTCCCCTTATTTTGAGGTAAAAAGGCTGTAATTCCCCTTATTTTGGGGCAAAAAGACAGAAATTTCGTTTATTTTGGGAAAAGGCAGAAATTGCACTTATTTTGAGTCAAAAAGGTGGAAAATCCCCTTATTTTGGGGCAAAAATGAAGAAATTTGCTTTTTTTATGGCAAAAAGGTATACATTCCCTTTATTTTTGGGCAAAATGGCACAAATTCCCCGTATTTTGGAGCAACATTGCAGAAATTCCCCTAATTTTTGGGCAAAAAGGCAGAAATTCCCTATATGTTGGGGAAAAAAGACAGAAATTCTCATTATTTTGGGGCAAAACTCAGAAATTCCACTTCTTTTGGCGCAAAATTCCAGAAATTTCCCTTATTTTGAGGCAAAATTGCAGAAATTTCACTTATTTTGGGGCAAAATTGCAAAAATTTCACTTATGTCAGAAAAAAAAGCAGAAATTTTCTTATTTTGGTGCAACAAGGCAGAAATTTCTAATATTTTGGTACAAAATTGCAGAAATTTTTCTTATTTTTAGGGCAAAAAGGCAGAAATTCCTAATATTTAGGGGCAAAAATGCAGAAATTCCTCTTATTTTTGGGTAAAAAGGCTGAAATTCCCCTTATTTGGGGGCAAAAAGGCAGAAATTTTCCTTATTTTGAGGCAAAATTGCAGAAATTTCACTTATTTCAGAGAACAAAAGCAGAGATTTTCTTATTTTGGGGCAAAAAGGCAGAAATTTCTTTTATTTTGGTACAAAATTGCAGAAATGTTTCTTATTTTGGGGCAAAAAGGCAGAAATCTCCCATATTTTGGGGCAAAAAAGCAGAAATTTCCCTTATTTTGAGGTACAAACGCTGAAATTCCCCTTATTTGGGGGCAAAAAGGCAGAAATTTCCCTTATTTTGAGGCAAAATTGCAGAAATTTCACTTATTTCAGAATAATAAGTCAGAAATTTTCCTTATTTTGGGGCAAAAAACAGAAATTCTCTTTGTTTTAAAGGAAAAAGACTGATATTCCACTTATTTAGAGGCTAAATAGCAGAAATTCTTATTATTTTGGAGCAAAAATGAAGAAATTTTTCTTTTTTTGTGAAAAAAGGTATGCATTCCTCTAATTTTCGGGCTAAAAAGCAGAAATTCCCCGTATTTTGGAGCAAAATTGCAGAAATTCCCCTAATTGTGGGGCAAAAAGGCAGAAATTCTCTATATGTTGGAGCAAAAAGACAGAAATTCTCCTTATTTTGGGGCAAAACTCAGAAATTCCACTTATTTTGGGGCAAAATTCCAGAAATTTCCCTTATTTTGGGGCAAAATTGCAGAAATTTCACTTATTTTGGGGCGAAATTGCAGAAATTTCACTTTTTTCATGGAAAAAAAGGCAGAAATTTTCCTTATTTTGGGGCAAAAAGGCAGAAATTTTTAATATTTTGTGGCAAAAATTCAGAAATTCCTCTTATTTTGAGGTAAAAAGGCTGAAATTCCCCTTATTTGGGGGCAAAAAGGCATAAATTTCCCTTATTTTGGGGCAAAATTGCAGAAATTTCACTTATTTCAGAGAAAAAAACAAAAATCTTTCTTATTTTTGGCAAAATGCAGAAATTCCCATTATTTTGGGGCAAAAAGGCAGAAATTCACCTTATTTTGGGGTAAAATTGAAGACATGTCACATATTTCAGGGCATAAAGGCAGAAATTGCCCTTATTTGGGGGCAAAAAGGCAGAAATTCCCCTTATATTGGGATAAAATTGCAGAAATGTCAGTTGTTTTGGGGCAAAAAGGCAGAAAATCCCCTTAATTTCGGGCAAAAAGGCAGAAATTCCCTGTATTTTGGAGCAAAATTGCAGAAATTCTCCTAATATTGGGGCAAAAATGCAGAAATTCCCTTTATTTGGGGCAAATTGGCAGAAGTTCCCCTTATTTTCAGGAAAAGAGGCAGAAATTCCCATTATTTTGAAGCAAAATTGCAGAAACTCCCCTAATTTTGGGGCAAAAAGGCAGAAATTCCCTTTATTTTGGGGCAAAAATACAGAAATTCTCCTTATATCTGGGCAAAAATCAGAAATTTCCCTTATTTTGGAGCAAAATTTTAGAAATTTCTTTTATTTTGGTACAGAATTGGAGAAATTTTTCTTATTCTGTGGCAAAAAGGCAGAAATTTCTTTTATTTTGGTGCAAAATTGCAGAAATTTTTCTTATTTTGGGGCAAAAAGGCATAAATTTCCCATATTTTGGGGCAAAAATGTAGAAATTTTCTTTATTTTGAGGTAAAAAGGCTGAAATTTCCCTTATTTGGGGGCAAAAAGGCAGAAATTTCTCTTATTTTGGGGCAAAATTGCAGAAATTTCACTTATTTCAGAAAAAAAGGAAAAATTTTCTTATTTGGGGGCAAAAAGGCAGAAATTTCTTTTATTTTGGTGCAAAATTACAGAAATTTTCTTTATTTGGGGGCAAAAAAGACAGAAATTCCCTTTGTTTTGGGGGAAAAAGACAGAAATTCCACTTATTTAGAGGCAAAAAAGCAGAAATTCCTCTTATTTTGGAGCAAAATTGCAGAAATTCCCCTACTTGTGGGGCAAAAAGGCAGATATTCCCTATATGTTGGGGCAAAAAGACAGAAATTCTCTTTATTTTTGGGGCAAAACTCAGAAATTCCATTTATTTTGGGGCAAAATTCCAGAAATTTCTCTTATTTTGGGGCAAAATTCCAGAAATTTCTCTTATTTTGGGGCAAAATTGCAAAAATTCCCCTTATTTGGGGGCAAAAAAAAGAAATTTCACTTATTTTGGGGCAAAAACTCAGAAATTCCACACTTTTTTGGTCAAAATTCCCTAAATTTCCCTTATTTTGGGGCAAAATTCCAGAAATTTCTCTTATTTTGGGGCAAAATTGCAGAAATTTCACATATTTTGGGGCAAAATTGCAGAAATTTCACTTATTTCATGGTAAAAAGGCAGAAATTATCCTTATTTTGATGCAAAAATGCAGAAATTCCAAATATTTTGTGGCAAAAATGAAGAAATTCCCTTTATTTTGAGGTAAAAAGGCAGAAATTCCCCTTAATTGGGGGCAAAAAAAAGAAATTTCACTTATTTTGGGGCAAAAACTCAGAAATTCCACACTTTTTTGGTCAAAATTCCAGAAATTTCCCTTATTTTGGGGCAAAATTGCAGAAATTTCACTTATTTTGGTGCAAAATTGCAGAAATTTAACTTATTTCAGAAAAAAATTCAGAAATTTTCCTATTTTGGTGCAAAAAGGCAGAATTATCTTTTATTTTGGTACAAAATTGCAGAAATTTTTCTTATTTTGGGGCAAAAAGGCAGAAATTTCACTTATTTTGGGGCAAAATTGCAGTAATTTCACTTATTTTGGGGCAAAATTGCAGAAATTCCAAATATTTTGTGGCAAAAATGCAGAAATTCCCCTTATTTTAAGGTAAAAAGGCAGAAATTCCCATTATTTGGGGGTAAAAAACAGAAATTTCCCTTATTTTGGGACAAAATTGCAGAAATTTCACTTATTTTGGGGCAAACTTGCAGAAATTTCACTTATTTCAGAAAAAAATTCAGAAATTTTCCTATTTTGGTGCAAAAGGGCAGAAATTTCTATTTTGGTACAAAATTGCAGAAATTTTTCTTTTTTTGGGGCAAAAAGGCACAAATCTCCCATATTTTGGGGAAAAAATGCAGAAATTCCTCTTATTTTGAGGTAAAAAGGTAGAAATTTCCCTTATTTGGGGGAAAAAGGCAGAAATTTTCCTTATTTTGAGGCAAAATTGCAGAAATTTCACTTATTTCAGTGTAATAAGTCAGAAATTTTCTTTATTTTGGGGCAAAAAAGACAGAAATTCCCTTTGTTTTGGGGGAAAAAGACAGAAATTCCACTTTTTTAGCGGCAAAAAAGCAGAAATTCATTTTATTTTGGAGTAAAAATGAAGAAATTTCTTTTTTTTTGTGGCAAAAGATATACATTCCCCTTATTTTCAGGCTAAAAAGCAGAAATTCCCCGCATTTTGGAGCAAAATTGCAGAAATTCCCCTAATTGTGGGGCAAAAAGGCAGAAATTTCCGATATGTTAGGGCAAAAAGACAGAAATTCTTTTTATTTTGGGGCTAAACTCAGAAATTCCACTTATTTTGGGGCAAAATTCCAGAAATTTCCCTTATTTTGGGGCAAAATTGCAGAAATTTCACTTATTTTGGTGCAAAATTGCAGAAATTTCACTTATTTCAGGGAAAAAAGGCAGAAATTTTTTTTATTTTGGGGCCAAAAAGACAGAAATTTCCTTTGTTTTGGGGTGAAAAAGATAGAAATTGCACTTATTTAGAGGCAAAAAAGCAGAAATTCCTCTTATTTTGGAGCATAAATGAAGAAATTTCCTTTTTTTATGGCAAAAAGGTATGCATTCTTCTTATTTTCGGGCAAAAAGGCAGAAATTCCCAGTATTTTGGAGCAAAATTGCAGAAATTCCCCTAATTGTGGGGCAAAAAGGCAGAAATTCCCTATATGTTGGGGCAAAAAGAAACAAATTCTCCTTATTTTGGGTCAAAACTCAGAAATTCCACTGATATTGGGGCAAAATTCCAGAAATTACCCTTATTTTTGGGCAAAATTGCAGAAATTTCACTTATTTTAGAGCAAAATTGCAGAAATTTCACTTATTTCAGAAAAAAAAGCAGAAATTTTCTTATTTTGGTGCAAAAATCGGAAATTTCTTTTATTTTGGTACAAAATTGCAGAAATTTTTCTTATTTTGGGGCAAAAAGGCAGAAATCTCCCATATTTTGGGGCAAAAATGAAGAAATTTCTCTTATTTTGAGGTAAAAAGGCTGAAATTCCCATTATTTGGGGGCAAAAAGGCAGAAATTTCCCTTATTTTGAGGCAAAATTGCAGAAATTTCACTTATTTCAGTGTAATAAGTCAGAAATTTTCTTTATTTTGGAGCAAAAAAGACAGAAATTCTTTTTGTTTTGAGGGAAAAAGGCAGAAATTCCACTTTTTTAGCGGCAAAAAAGCTAAAATTCATTTTATTTTGGAGTAAAAATGAAGAAATTTCTTTTTTTTTTGTGGCAAAAAGTATACATTCCCCTTATTTTCAGGCTAAAAAGCAGAAATTCCCCATATTTTGGAGCAAAATTGCAGAAATTCCCTTAATTGTGGGGCAAAAAGGCAGAAATTGCCTATATGTTGGGGCAAAAAGACAGAAATTCTCTTAATTTTGGGGCAAAACTCAGAAATTCCACTTATTTTGGGGCAAAATTCCAGAAATTTCCCTTATTTTGGGGCAAAATTGCAGAAATTTCACTTATTTTGGGGCAAAATTGCAGAAATTTCACTTATTTCAGGGTAATAAGTCAGAAATTTTCCTTATTTTGGAGCAAAAAAACAAAAATTCCCTTTGTTTTGGGGGAAAAAGACAGAAATTCCACTTATTTAGAGGCAAAAAAGCTGAAATTCCCCTTATTTTGGAGCAAAAATGAAGAACTTTCCCTTTTCTATGGCAAAAAGTTATGCATTCTTCTTATTTTCGGGCAAAAAGGCAGAAATTCCCCGTATTTTGGAGCAAAATTGCAGAAATTCCCCTAATTGTGGGGCGAAAAGGCAGAAATTCCCTATATGTTAGGGCAAAAAGACAGAAATTCTCCTTATTTTGGGGCAAAACTCAGAAATTCCACTTATTTTAAGGCAAAATTCCAGAAATTTCCTTTATTTGGGAGCAAAATTGCAGAAATTTCTGTTATTTTGGGGCAAAATTGCAGAAATTTCACTTATTTCAGAAAAAAAAGCAGAAATTTTCTTATTTTGGTGCAAAAAGGCGGAAATTTCTTTTATTTTGGTACAAAATTGCAGAAATTTTTCTTATTTTTGGGCAAAAAGGCAGAAATCTCCCATATTTTGGGGCAA
Source organism: Micromys minutus (assembly GCF_963924665.1). Lineage (NCBI taxonomy): Eukaryota > Metazoa > Chordata > Mammalia > Rodentia > Muridae > Micromys > Micromys minutus. The sequence goes on along the minus strand of NW_027667812.1, from coordinate 1,775,005 downwards.
AAATGCAGAAATTCCTCTTATTTTGAGGTAAAAAGGCTGAAATTCCCCTTATTTGGAGGCAAAAAGGCAGAAATTTTTCTTATTTTGGGGCAAAATTGCAGAAATTTCACTTATTTCAGAGTAGTCAGTCAGAAATTTTTCTTATTTTGGGGCAAAAAAGCAGAAATTCCTTTTATTTTGGAGTAAAAATGAAGAAATTTCTTTTTTGTGGCAAATGGTATACATTCCCCTTATTTTCAGGCTAAAAAGCAGAAATTACCCGTATTTTGGAGCAAAATTGCAAAAATTCCGCTAATTGTGGGGCAAAAAGGCAGAAATTCCCTGTAAGTTAGAGCAAAAAAACAGAAAATCTCCTTATTTTGGGGCAAAACTCAGAAATTCCACTTACCTTGGGGCAAAATTCCAAAAATTTCCCTTATTTTGGGCCAAAATTGCAGAAATTTCTCTTATTTTGAGGCAAAATTGCATAAATTTCACTTATTTCAGGGTAATAAGTCAGAAATTTTCCTTATTTTGGGGCAAAAAACACAGAAATTCCCTTTGTTTTGGGGGAAAAAGACAGAAATTCCACTTTTTTAGAGGCAAAAAAGCAGAAATTCCTTTTATTTTGGAGTAAAAATGAAAAAATTTCCCTTTTTTGTGGCAAAATGTATACATTCCACTTATTTTTGGGCTAAAAAGCTGAAATTACCCGTATTTTGGAGCAAAATTGCAGAAATTCCCCTAATTGTGGGGCAAAATGCAGAAATTCCCTATATGTTAGAGCAAAAAGAGAGAAATTCTCCTTATTTTGGGGCAAAACTCAGAAATTCCACTTATTTTGGGGCAAAATTCCAGAAATTTCCCTTATTTTGTGGCAAAATTGCCGAAATTTCACTTATTTTGGGGCAAAATTGCAGAAATTTCACTTATATCATGGTAAAAAGGCAGAAATTTTCCTCATTTTGGGGCAAAAATGCAGAGATTCCAAATATTTTGTGGTAAAATTGCAAAAATTCCCCTTATTTTGAGGTAAAAAGGCAGAAATTCCCCTTATTTGGGGGCAGAAAGCAGAAATTTCCCTTATTCTGGGACAAAATTGCAGAAATTTCACTTATTTCAGGGTAATAAGTCAGAAATTTTCCTTATTTGGGGCAAAAAAGACAGAAATTCCTTTTGTTTTAGGGGAAAAAGTCAGAAATTCCACTTATTTAGAAGCAAAAAAGCAGAAATTCCCCTTATTTTGGAGCAAAAATGAAGAAATTTCCTTTTTTTGTGGCAAAAGGTATGCATTCTTCTTATTTTCAGGCTAAAAAGCAGAAATTCCCCGTATTTTGGAGCAAAATTGCAGAAATTCCCCTAATTGTGGGACAAAAAGGCAGAAATTCCCTATATGTTGGGGCAAAAAGACAGAAATTCTCCTTATTTTAGAGCAAAACTCAGAAATTTCACTTATTTTGACGCAAAATTGCAGAAATTTCACTTATTTCAGAAAAAAAAGCAGAAATTTTCTTAATTTTGGGGCGAAAAGGCAGAAATCTCCCATATTTTGTGGCAAAAATGCAGAAATTCCTCTTATTTTGAGGTAAAAAGGCTGAAATTCCCCTTATTTGGGGGCAAAAAGGCAGAAATTTCCCTTATTTTGGGGCAAAATTGCAGAAATTTCACTTATTTCAGGGTAATAAGTCAGAAATTGTTTTTACTTTGGGGCAAAAAAGACAGAAATTCTCTTTGTTTTGGGGGATAAAGACAGAAATTCCACTTATTTAGAGGCAAAAAAGCAGAAATTCCCCTTATTTTGGAGCAAAACTGAAGAAATTTCCCTTTTTTATGGCAAAAAGGTATGCATTCTTCTTATTTTCGGGCAAAAAGGCAGAAATTCCCCGTATTTTGAAGCAAAATTGCAGAAATTCCCCTAATGGTGGGGCAAGAAGGGAGAAATTCCCTATATTTTGGGGCAAAAAGACAGAAATTCTCCTTATTTTGGGGCAAAACTCAGAAATTCCACTTATTTTGGTGCAAAATTCCAGAAATATCACTTATTTTGGGGCAAAATTGCAGAAATTTCACTTATTTTGAGGCAAAATTGCAGAAATTTTACTTATTTCAGAAAAAAAAGCAGAAATTTTCTTATTTTGGGGCAAAAAGGCAGAAATTTTTTTTATTTTGGTACTAAATTGCAGAATTTTTTTTTTATTTTGGGGCAAAAAGTCAGAAATTTCCCATTATTTGGGGCAAATATGCAGAAATTCCCCTTATTTTGAGGAAAAAAGGCTGACATTCCCCTTATTTTGGGGCAAAAAGTCAGAAATTCCCCTTATTTTGGGGCAAAAAGCAGATATTTCCCTTATTTTTGGGGAAAAAATTTAGAAATTTAACTTATTTCAGGGCAAAAAGTCAGAAATTCCGTTTATTTTTGGGGAAAAGTCAGAAATTGCACTTATTTTGAGTCAAAAAGGCGGAAAATCCCCTTATTTTGGAGTAAAAATGAAGAAATTTCCCTTTTTTATGGCAAAAGGTATACATTCTTTTTATTTTCGGGCAAAAAGGCAGAAATTCCCTGTATTTTGGAGCAAAATTGCAGGAATTCCTCTAATTTTGGGGCAAAAACGCAGAACTTCCCCTTATTTTGGGGTAAAACTGCAGAAATTTCACTTATTTCGCGGCAAAATGGCAGAAATTCACTTCATTTTCGGCGAAAAGGGAGAAAATTCCCGTATTTTGGAGCAAAATTGCAGAAATTCACCTAATTTTGGGGTAAAACATGCAGTAATTTTCTTTATTTTAAGGCAAAAAGGCAGAAATTCCCCTTATTTTGTGGTAAAAATCAGAAATTCCCCTTATTTTAGAAAAAATTGCAGAAATTTCCTTTATTATGGGGAAAAATTGCAGAAATTTCTTTTATTGTAAGGCAAAATTGCAGAAATTTCATTTATTTCAGAGAAAAAAACAAAATTTTTTTTTTATTTTAGGGCAAAATGCAGAAATTTCCATTATTTTGGGGCACAAAGACAGAAATTCACCTTCTTTTGGGGTAAAATTTCAAACATTTCACATATTTCAGGGCAAAAAGGCAGAAATTCCCCTTATTTGGGGGTAAAAAGGCAGAAATTCTTCATATTTTGGGTTAAAATTGCAGAAATTTCCCTTGTTTGGGGGCAAAAAGGCAGAAAATCCCCTTAATTTCGGGCAAAAAGGCAGAAATTCCCCGTATTTTGGAGCAAAATTGCAGAAATTCCCCTAATTGTGGGGCAAAAAGGCAGAAATTCCCGATATGTTGGGGCAAAAAGACAGAAATTCTCCTTATTTTCGGGCAAAACTCAGAAATTCCATTTATTTTGGGGCAAAATTCCAGAAATTTCCCTTAATTTGGGGCAAAATTGCAGAAATTTCACTTATTTCAGGGCAAAATTCAAAAATTGCTTTTATTTTGGGGCAAAAAGACAGAAATTCCGTTTACTTTTGGGTAAAAAGGCAGAAATTTCACTTATTTTGAGGTAAGAAGGCAGAAATTCCTCTTATTTTGCGGCAAAAATGAAGAAATTTCCCTTTTTTGTGGCAAAAGGTATATATTCCCCTTATTTTCGGGCAAAAAAGCAGAAATTCCCCGTATTTTGGAGCACAATTTCAGAAAATCCCCAAATTGTGGGGCAAATAGGCAGAAATTCCCTATATGTTGGGGCAAAAAGACAAAAATTCTCCTTATTTTGGGACAAAACTCAGAATTTCCACTTATTTTGGGGCAAAATTCCAAAAATTTCCCTTATTTTGAGGCAAAATTGCAGAAATTTCACTTATTTTGGGGCAAAATTGCAGAAATTTCACTTATTTCAGGTAAAAATGGCAGAAATTTTTCTTATTTTGGGGCAAAATGGCAGAAATTCCTAATATTTTGTGGCAAAAATGCAGAAATTCCCCTTATTTTGAGGTAAAAAGGCTGAAATTCCCCTTATTTGGGTGCAAAAAGGCAGAAATTTTTTCTTATTTTGGGGCAAAATTGCAGACATTTCACTTATTTTAGGGTAATAAGTCAGAAATTTTCCTTATTTTGGGGCAAAAAAGACAGAAATTCCCCTAATTGTGGGGCAAAAATGCAGAAATTCCCTATATGTTGGGGCAAAAAGACAGAAATTCTCCTTATTTTGGGGCAAAACTCAAAAATTCCACTTATTTTGGGGCAAAATTGCAGGAATTTACCTTATTTTGGGGCAAAATTGCAGAAATTTTCCTTATTTGGGGCAAAATTGCAGAAATTTCACTTATTTTCAGGTAAAAAGACTGAAATATCCTTTATTTTGGGGCAAAAAGGAAGAAATTCCCCTTATTTTGGGGCAAAATTGCAGAAATTTTTCTTATTTTGGGGCAAAAAGGCTGAAATTCTTCTTATTTTGAGGTAAAATGCTGAAATTCCCCATATTTTGGGGCAAAAGGCAAAAATTCTTCTTATTTTGGGGCAAAAAGGCACAAATTTCCCTTATTTTCGGGCAAAATTGCAGAAATTTCATTTATTTCAGGGCAAAAATTCAGAAATTCCTTTTATTTTGGGGCAAAGAGCAGAAATTTCTTTTATTATGGTACAAAATTGAAGAAATTTTTCTTATTTTGAAACAAAAAGGCAGAAAATTCCCCTTATTTTGAGGCAAAAGGCAGAAACTATTCTTATTTTGTGGTAAAATGCAGAAATTCCCTTTATTTTGGGGCTAGAAAGCAGAAATTCCCCGTATTTTGAAGCAAAATTGCAGAAATTCTCATAATTTTCGGGCAAAAGGAAAAAATTCTCTTTATTTTGGGGCAAAAAGACAGAAAATCTCCTTTTTTGGGAGCAAACAGTCAGAAATTTTCCTTATTTTGGGGCAAAATTGCAGAAATTTCCTTTACATTGGGGCAAAATTGCAGAAATTTCCATATTTTGGGGCAAAATTGCAGAAATTTCACTTATTTCAGGGAAAAAAGGCGAAAATTTTTTTTGGGGGGCAAAAAGGCAGAAATTTTTTTTATTTTGGTAAAAATTGCAGAAATTTTTCTTATTTTGGGGCAAAAAGTCAGAAATCCCTCATATTTTGGGGCAAAAAGGCAGAAATTCCCCTTATTTTGAGGTAAAAAGGCTGTAATTCCCCTTATTTTGGGGCAAAAAGACAGAAATTTCGTTTATTTTGGGAAAAGGCAGAAATTGCACTTATTTTGAGTCAAAAAGGTGGAAAATCCCCTTATTTTGGGGCAAAAATGAAGAAATTTGCTTTTTTTATGGCAAAAAGGTATACATTCCCTTTATTTTTGGGCAAAATGGCACAAATTCCCCGTATTTTGGAGCAACATTGCAGAAATTCCCCTAATTTTTGGGCAAAAAGGCAGAAATTCCCTATATGTTGGGGAAAAAAGACAGAAATTCTCATTATTTTGGGGCAAAACTCAGAAATTCCACTTCTTTTGGCGCAAAATTCCAGAAATTTCCCTTATTTTGAGGCAAAATTGCAGAAATTTCACTTATTTTGGGGCAAAATTGCAAAAATTTCACTTATGTCAGAAAAAAAAGCAGAAATTTTCTTATTTTGGTGCAACAAGGCAGAAATTTCTAATATTTTGGTACAAAATTGCAGAAATTTTTCTTATTTTTAGGGCAAAAAGGCAGAAATTCCTAATATTTAGGGGCAAAAATGCAGAAATTCCTCTTATTTTTGGGTAAAAAGGCTGAAATTCCCCTTATTTGGGGGCAAAAAGGCAGAAATTTTCCTTATTTTGAGGCAAAATTGCAGAAATTTCACTTATTTCAGAGAACAAAAGCAGAAATTTTCTTATTTTGGGGCAAAAAGGCAGAAATTTCTTTTATTTTGGTACAAAATTGCAGAAATGTTTCTTATTTTGGGGCAAAAAGGCAGAAATCTCCCATATTTTGGGGCAAAAAAGCAGAAATTTCCCTTATTTTGAGGTACAAACGCTGAAATTCCCCTTATTTGGGGGCAAAAAGGCAGAAATTTCCCTTATTTTGAGGCAAAATTGCAGAAATTTCACTTATTTCAGAATAATAAGTCAGAAATTTTCCTTATTTTGGGGCAAAAAACAGAAATTCTCTTTGTTTTAAAGGAAAAAGACTGATATTCCACTTATTTAGAGGCTAAATAGCAGAAATTCTTATTATTTTGGAGCAAAAATGAAGAAATTTTTCTTTTTTTGTGAAAAAAGGTATGCATTCCTCTAATTTTCGGGCTAAAAAGCAGAAATTCCCCGTATTTTGGAGCAAAATTGCAGAAATTCCCCTAATTGTGGGGCAAAAAGGCAGAAATTCTCTATATGTTGGAGCAAAAAGACAGAAATTCTCCTTATTTTGGGGCAAAACTCAGAAATTCCACTTATTTTGGGGCAAAATTCCAGAAATTTCCCTTATTTTGGGGCAAAATTGCAGAAATTTCACTTATTTTGGGGCGAAATTGCAGAAATTTCACTTTTTTCATGGAAAAAAAGGCAGAAATTTTCCTTATTTTGGGGCAAAAAGGCAGAAATTTTTAATATTTTGTGGCAAAAATTCAGAAATTCCTCTTATTTTGAGGTAAAAAGGCTGAAATTCCCCTTATTTGGGGGCAAAAAGGCATAAATTTCCCTTATTTTGGGGCAAAATTGCAGAAATTTCACTTATTTCAGAGAAAAAAACAAAAATCTTTCTTATTTTTGGCAAAATGCAGAAATTCCCATTATTTTGGGGCAAAAAGGCAGAAATTCACCTTATTTTGGGGTAAAATTGAAGACATGTCACATATTTCAGGGCATAAAGGCAGAAATTGCCCTTATTTGGGGGCAAAAAGGCAGAAATTCCCCTTATATTGGGATAAAATTGCAGAAATGTCAGTTGTTTTGGGGCAAAAAGGCAGAAAATCCCCTTAATTTCGGGCAAAAAGGCAGAAATTCCCTGTATTTTGGAGCAAAATTGCAGAAATTCTCCTAATATTGGGGCAAAAATGCAGAAATTCCCTTTATTTGGGGCAAATTGGCAGAAGTTCCCCTTATTTTCAGGAAAAGAGGCAGAAATTCCCATTATTTTGAAGCAAAATTGCAGAAACTCCCCTAATTTTGGGGCAAAAAGGCAGAAATTCCCTTTATTTTGGGGCAAAAATACAGAAATTCTCCTTATATCTGGGCAAAAATCAGAAATTTCCCTTATTTTGGAGCAAAATTTTAGAAATTTCTTTTATTTTGGTACAGAATTGGAGAAATTTTTCTTATTCTGTGGCAAAAAGGCAGAAATTTCTTTTATTTTGGTGCAAAATTGCAGAAATTTTTCTTATTTTGGGGCAAAAAGGCATAAATTTCCCATATTTTGGGGCAAAAATGTAGAAATTTTCTTTATTTTGAGGTAAAAAGGCTGAAATTTCCCTTATTTGGGGGCAAAAAGGCAGAAATTTCTCTTATTTTGGGGCAAAATTGCAGAAATTTCACTTATTTCAGAAAAAAAGGAAAAATTTTCTTATTTGGGGGCAAAAAGGCAGAAATTTCTTTTATTTTGGTGCAAAATTACAGAAATTTTCTTTATTTTGGGGCAAAAAAGACAGAAATTCCCTTTGTTTTGGGGGAAAAAGACAGAAATTCCACTTATTTAGAGGCAAAAAAGCAGAAATTCCTCTTATTTTGGAGCAAAATTGCAGAAATTCCCCTACTTGTGGGGCAAAAAGGCAGATATTCCCTATATGTTGGGGCAAAAAGACAGAAATTCTCTTTATTTTTGGGGCAAAACTCAGAAATTCCATTTATTTTGGGGCAAAATTCCAGAAATTTCTCTTATTTTGGGGCAAAATTGCAGAAATTCCCCTTATTTGGGGGCAAAAAAAAGAAATTTCACTTATTTTGGGGCAAAAACTCAGAAATTCCACACTTTTTTGGTCAAAATTCCAGAAATTTCCCTTATTTTGGGGCAAAATTCCAGAAATTTCTCTTATTTTGGGGCAAAATTGCAGAAATTTCATTTATTTTGGGGCAAAATTGCAGAAATTTCACTTATTTCATGGTAAAAAGGCAGAAATTATCCTTATTTTGATGCAAAAATGCAGAAATTCCAAATATTTTGTGGCAAAAATGAAGAAATTCCCTTTATTTTGAGGTAAAAAGGCAAAAATTCCCCTTATTTGGGGGCAAAAAAAAGAAATTTCACTTATTTTGGGGCAAAAACTCAGAAATTCCACACTTTTTTGGTCAAAATTCCAGAAATTTCCCTTATTTTGGGGCAAAATTGCAGAAATTTCACTTATTTTGGTGCAAAATTGCAGAAATTTAACTTATTTCAGAAAAAAATTCAGAAATTTTCCTATTTTGGTGCAAAAAGGCAGAATTATCTTTTATTTTGGTACAAAATTGCAGAAATTTTTCTTATTTTGGGGCAAAAAGGCAGAAATTTTACTTATTTTGGGGCAAAATTGCAGTAATTTCACTTATTTTGGGGCAAAATTGCAGAAATTTCACTTATTTTGGGGCGAAATTGCAGAAATTTCACTTTTTTCATGGAAAAAAAGGCAGAAATTTTCCTTATTTTGGGGCAAAAAGGCAGAAATTCCTAATATTTTGTGGCAAAAATTCAGAAATTCCTCTTATTTTGAGGTAAAAAGGCTGAAATTCCCCTTATTTGGGGGCAAAAAGGCATAAATTTCCCTTATTTTGGGGCAAAATTGCAGAAATTTCACTTATTTCAGAGAAAAAAACAAAAATCTTTCATATTTTTGGCAAAATGCAGAAATTCCCATTATTTTGGGGCAAAAAGGCAGAAATTCACCTTATTTTGGGGTAAAATTGAAGACATGTCACATATTTCAGGGCATAAAGGCAGAAATTGCCCTTATTTGGGGGCAAAAAGGCAGAAATTCCCCTTATATTGGGATAAAATTGCAGAAATGTCAGTTGTTTTGGGGCAAAAAGGCAGAAAATCCCCTTAATTTCGGGCAAAAAGGCAGAAATTCCCTGTATTTTGGAGCAAAATTGCAGAAATTCTCCTAATATTGGGGCAAAAATGCAGAAATTCCCTTTATTTGGGGCAAATTGGCAGAAGTTCCCCTTATTTTCAGGAAAAGAGGCAGAAATTCCCATTATTTTGAAGCAAAATTGCAGAAACTCCCCTAATTTTGGGGCAAAAAGGCAGAAATTCCCTTTATTTTGGGGCAAAAATACAGAAATTCTCCTTATATCTGGGAAAATATCAGAAATTTCCCTTATTTTGGAGCAAAATTTTAGAAATTTCTTTTATTTTGGTACAGAATTGGAGAAATTTTTCTTATTCTGTGGCAAAAAGGCAGAAATTTCTTTTATTTTGGTGCAAAATTGCAGAAATTTTTCTTATTTTGGGGCAAAAAGGCATAAATTTCCCATATTTTGGGGCAAAAATGTAGAAATTTTCTTTATTTTGAGGTAAAAAGGCTGAAATTTCCCTTATTTGGGGGCAAAAAGGCAGAAATTTCTCTTATTTTGGGGCAAAATTGCAGAAATTTCACTTATTTCAGAAAAAAAGGAAAAATTTTCTTATTTGGGGGCAAAAAGGCAGAAATTTCTTTTATTTTGGTGCAAAATTACAGAAATTTTCTTTATTTTGGGGCAAAAAAGACAGAAATTCCCTTTGTTTTGGGGGAAAAAGACAGAAATTCCACTTATTTAGAGGCAAAAAAGCAGAAATTCCTCTTATTTTGGAGCAAAATTCCAGAAATTCCCCTACTTGTGGGGCAAAAAGGCAGATATTCCCTATATGTTGGGGCAAAAAGAGAGAAATTCTCTTTATTTTTGGGGCAAAACTCAGAAATTCCATTTATTTTGGGGCAAAATTCCAGAAATTTCTCTTATTTTGGGGCAAAATTCCAGAAATTTCTCTTATTTTGGGGCAAAATTGCAGAAATTCCCCTTATTTGGGGGCAAAAAAAAGAAATTTCACTTATTTTGGGGCAAAAACTCAGAAATTCCACACTTTTTTGGTCAAAATTCCAGAAATTTCCCTTATTTTGGGGCAAAATTCCAGAAATTTCTCTTATTTTGGGGCAAAATTGCAGAAATTTCACTTATTTTGGGGCAAAATTGCAGAAATTTCACTTATTTCATGGTTAAAAGGCAGAAATTATCCTTATTTTGATGCAAAAATGCAGAAATTCCAAATATTTTGTGGCAAAAATGAAGAAATTCCCTTTATTTTGAGGTAAAAAGGCAGAAATTCCCCTTATTTGGGGGCAAAAAAAAGAAATTTCACTTATTTTGGGGCAAAATTGCAGAAATTCCCCTTATTTGGGGGCAAAAAAAAGAAATTTCACTTATTTTGGGGCAAAAACTCAGAAATTCCACACTTTTTTGGTCAAAATTCCAGAAATTTCCCTTATTTTGGGGCAAAATTCCAGAAATTTCTCTTATTTTGGGGCAAAATTGCAGAAATTTCACTTATTTTGGGGCAAAATTGCAGAAATTTCACTTATTTCATGGTTAAAAGGCAGAAATTATCCTTATTTTGATGCAAAAATGCAGAAATTTCAAATATTTTGTGGCAAAAATGAAGAAATTCCCTTTATTTTGAGGTAAAAAGGCAGAAATTCCCCTTATTTGGGGGCAAAAAAAGAAATTTCACTTATTTTGGGGCAAAAACTCAGAAATTCCACACTTTTTTGGTCAAAATTCCAGAAATTTCCCTTATTTTGGGGCAAAATTGCAGAAATTTCACTTATTTTGGTGCAAAATTGCAGAAATTTAACTTATTTCAGAAAAAAATTCAGAAATTTTCCTATTTTGGTGCAAAAAGGCAGAATTATCTTTTATTTTGGTACAAAATTGCAGAAATTTTTCTTATTTTGGGGCAAAAAGGCAGAAATTTCACTTATTTTGGGGCAAAATTGCAGTAATTTCACTTATTTTGGGGCAAAATTGCAGAAATTCCAAATATTTTGTGGCAAAAATGCTGAAATTCCCCTTATTTTAAGGTAAAAAGGCAGAAATTCCCCTTATTTGGGGGTAAAAAACAGAAATTTCCCTTATTTTGGGACAAAATTGCAGAAATTTCACTTATTTTGGGGCAAACTTGCAGAAATTTCACTTATTTCAGAAAAAAATTCAGAAATTTTCCTATTTTGGTGCAAAAGGGCAGAAATTTCTATTTTGGTACAAAATTGCAGAAATTTTTCTTTTTTTTGGGGCAAAAAGGCACAAATCTCCCATATTTTGGGGAAAAAATGCAGAAATTCCTCTTATTTTGAGGTAAAAAGGTAGAAATTTCCCTTATTTGGGGGAAAAAGGCAGAAATTTTCCTTATTTTGAGGCAAAATTGCAGAAATTTCACTTATTTCAGTGTAATAAGTCAGAAATTTTCTTTATTTTGGGGCAAAAAAGACAGAAATTCCCTTTGTTTTGGGGGAAAAAGACAGAAATTCCACTTTTTTAGCGGCAAAAAAGCAGAAATTCATTTTATTTTGGAGTAAAAATGAAAAAATTTCTTTTTTTGTGGCAAAAGATATACATTCCCCTTATTTTCAGGCTAAAAAGCAGAAATTCCCCGCATTTTGGAGCAAAATTGCAGAAATTCCCCTAATTGTGGGGCAAAAAGGCAGAAATTTCCGATATGTTAGGGCAAAAAGACAGAAATTCTTTTTATTTTGGGGCTAAACTCAGAAATTCCACTTATTTTGGGGCAAAATTCCAGAAATTTCCCTTATTTTGGGGCAAAATTGCAGAAATTTCACGTATTTTGTTGCAAAATTGCAGAAATTTCACTTATTTCAGGGAAAAAAGGCAGAAATTTTCCTTATTTTGGGGCCAAAAAGACAGAAATTTCCTTTGTTTTGGGGTGAAAAAGATAGAAATTGCACTTATTTAGAGGCAAAAAAGCAGAAATTCCTCTTATTTTGGAGCATAAATGAAGAAATTTCCTTTTTTTATGGCAAAAAGGTATGCATTCTTCTTATTTTCGGGCAAAAAGGCAGAAATTCCCAGTATTTTGGAGCAAAATTGCAGAAATTCCCCTAATTGTGGGGCAAAAAGGCAGAAATTCCCTATATGTTGGGGCAAAAAGAAACAAATTCTCCTTATTTTGGGTCAAAACTCAGAAATTCCACTGATATTGGGGCAAAATTCCAGAAATTACCCTTATTTTTGGGCAAAATTGCAGAAATTTCACTTATTTTAGAGCAAAATTGCAGAAATTTCACTTATTTCAGAAAAAAAAGCAGAAATTTTCTTATTTTGGTGCAAAAATCGGAAATTTCTTTTATTTTGGTACAAAATTGCAGAAATTTTTCTTATTTTGGGGCAAAAAGGCAGAAATCTCCCATATTTTGGGGCAAAAATGAAGAAATTTCTCTTATTTTGAGGTAAAAAGGCTGAAATTCCCATTATTTGGGGGCAAAAAGGCAGAAATTTCCCTTATTTTGAGGCAAAATTGCAGAAATTTCACTTATTTCAGTGTAATAAGTCAGAAATTTTCTTTATTTTGGAGCAAAAAAGACAGAAATTCTTTTTGTTTTGAGGGAAAAAGGCAGAAATTCCACTTTTTTAGCGGCAAAAAAGCTAAAATTCATTTTATTTTGGAGTAAAAATGAAGAAATTTCTTTTTTTTTTGTGGCAAAAAGTATACATTCCCCTTATTTTCAGGCTAAAAAGCAGAAATTCCCCATATTTTGGAGCAAAATTGCAGAAATTCCCTTAATTGTGGGGCAAAAAGGCAGAAATTGCCTATATGTTGGGGCAAAAAGACAGAAATTCTCTTAATTTTGGGGCAAAACTCAGAAATTCCACTTATTTTGGGGCAAAATTCCAGAAATTTCCCTTATTTTGGGGCAAAATTGCAGAAATTTCACTTATTTTGGGGCAAAATTGCAGAAATTTCACTTATTTCAGGGTAATAAGTCAGAAATTTTCCTTATTTTGGAGCAAAAAAACAAAAATTCCCTTTGTTTTGGGGGAAAAAGACAGAAATTCCACTTATTTAGAGGCAAAAAAGCTGAAATTCCCCTTATTTTGGAGCAAAAATGAAGAACTTTCCCTTTTCTATGGCAAAAAGTTATGCATTCTTCTTATTTTCGGGCAAAAAGGCAGAAATTCCCCGTATTTTGGAGCAAAATTGCAGAAATTCCCCTAATTGTGGGGCGAAAAGGCAGAAATTCCCTATATGTTAGGGCAAAAAGACAGAAATTCTCCTTATTTTGGGGCAAAACTCAGAAATTCCACTTATTTTAAGGCAAAATTCCAGAAATTTCCTTTATTTGGGAGCAAAATTGCAGAAATTTCTGTTATTTTGGGGCAAAATTGCAGAAATTTCACTTATTTCAGAAAAAAAAGCAGAAATTTTCTTATTTTGGTGCAAAAAGGCGGAAATTTCTTTTATTTTGGTACAAAATTGCAGAAATTTTTCTTATTTTTGGGCAAAAAGGCAGAAATCTCCCATATTTTGGGGCAAAAATGCAGAAATTCCTCTTATTTTGAGGTAAAAAGGCTGAAATTCCCCTTATTTGGAGGCAAAAAGGCAGAAATTTTTCTTATTTTGGGGCAAAATTGCAGAAATTTCACTTATTTCAGAGTAGTCAGTCAGAAATTTTTCTTATTTTGGGGCAAAAAAGCAGAAATTCCTTTTATTTTGGAGTAAAAATGAAGAAATTTCTTTTTTGTGGCAAATGGTATACATTCCCCTTATTTTCAGGCTAAAAAGCAGAAATTACCCGTATTTTGGAGCAAAATTGCAAAAATTCCGCTAATTGTGGGGCAAAAAGGCAGAAATTCCCTGTAAGTTAGAGCAAAAAAACAGAAAATCTCCTTATTTTGGGGCAAAACTCAGAAATTCCACTTACCTTGGGGCAAAATTCCAAAAATTTCCCTTATTTTGGGCCAAAATTGCAGAAATTTCACTTATTTTGAGGCAAAATTGCATAAATTTCACTTATTTCAGGGTAATAAGTCAGAAATTTTCCTTATTTTGGGGCAAAAAACACAGAAATTCCCTTTGTTTTGGGGGAAAAAGACAGAAATTCCACTTTTTTAGAGGCAAAAAAGCAGAAATTCCTTTTATTTTGGAGTAAAAATGAAGAAATTTCCCTTTTTTGTGGCAAAATGTATACATTCCACTTATTTTTGGGCTAAAAAGCTGAAATTACCCGTATTTTGGAGCAAAATTGCAGAAATTCCCTTAATTGTGGGGCAAAATGCAGAAATTCCCTATATGTTAGAGCAAAAAGACAGAAATTCTCCTTATTTTGGGGCAAAACTCAGAAATTCCACTTATTTTGGGGCAAAATTCCAGAAATTTCCCTTATTTTGTGGCAAAATTGCCGAAATTTCACTTATTTTGGGGCAAAATTGCAGAAATTTCACTTATATCATGGTAAAAAGGCAGAAATTTTCCTCATTTTGGGGCAAAAATGCAGAGATTCCAAATATTTTGTGGTAAAATTGCAAAAATTCCCCTTATTTTGAGGTAAAAAGGCAGAAATTCCCCTTATTTGGGGGCAGAAAGCAGAAATTTCCCTTATTCTGGGACAAAATTGCAGAAATTTCACTTATTTCAGGGTAATAAGTCAGAAATTTTCCTTATTTGGGGCAAAAAAGACAGAAATTCCTTTTGTTTTAGGGGAAAAAGTCAGAAATTCCACTTATTTAGAAGCAAAAAAGCAGAAATTCCCCTTATTTTGGAGCAAAAATGAAGAAATTTCCTTTTTTTGTGGCAAAAGGTATGCATTCTTCTTATTTTCAGGCTAAAAAGCAGAAATTCCCCGTATTTTGGAGCAAAATTGCAGAAATTCCCCTAATTGTGGGACAAAAAGGCAGAAATTCCCTATATGTTGGGGCAAAAAGACAGAAATTCTCCTTATTTTAGAGCAAAACTCAGAAATTTCACATATTTTGACGCAAAATTGCAGAAATTTCACTTATTTCAGAAAAAAAAGCAGAAATTTTCTTAATTTGGGGCAAAAAGGCAGAAATTTCTCATATTTTGGAGCAAAAATGCAGAAAATCCCCTTATTTTGAGGTAAAAAGTCTAAAATTCCCCTTATTTGGTTGCAAAAAGCAGAAATTTCCCTTATTTTGGGGCAAAATTGCAGATATTTCATTTATTTCAGGGTAATAAGTCAGAAATTTTCCTTATTTTGGGGCAAAAAAGACACAAATTCTCTTTGTTTTGGGGGAAAAAGACAGAAATTCCACTTATTTAGAGGCAAAAAAGCAGAAATTCCCCTTATTTTGGAGCGAAAATGAAGAAATTTCCCTTTTTTATGGCAAAAAGGTATGCATTCTTCTTATTTTCGGGCAAAAAGACAGAAATTCCCCGTATTTTTGAGCAAAATTGCAGAAATTCCCCTAATTGTGGGGCAAAAAGGCAGAAATTCCCTATGTGTTGGGGCAAAAAGACAGAAATTCTACTTATTTTGGGGCAAAACTCAGAAATTCCACTTATTTTGGGGCAAAATTCCAAAAATTTCCCTTATTTTGGGGCAAAATTGCAGAAATTTCACTTATTTTGGGGCAAAATTGCAGAAATTTCACTTATTTCAGGGAAAAAAAGACAGAAATTTCTTTTATTTTGGTACAAAATTGCAGAAATTTTTTTTATTTTTGGCAAAAAGGCAGAAATTTCCCATATTTTGGGGCAAAAATGCAGAAATTCCAATTATTTTGAGGTAAAAATGCTGAAATTCCCCTTATTTTGGGGCAAAAAGCAGACATTTCCCTTATTTTGGGCAAAAATTGCAGAAATTTCACTTATTTTGAGTCAAAAAGGCAGAAAATCCAATTATTTTGGGGTAAAAATGAAGAAATTCCCCTTGTTTTGAGGTAAAAAGGCTGAAATTCCCCTTTTTTGGAGGCAAAAAGGCAGAAATTTCCCGTATTTTGGGGCAAAATTGCAGAAATTTCACTTATTTCAGAGTAATAATTCAGAAATTTTTTTTATTTGGGGGTAAAAAAAGACAGAAATTCCCTTTGTTTGGGGGAAAAAACAGAAATTCCACTTATTTAGAGGCAAAAAAGCAGAAATTCCCCTTATTTTGGAGCAAAAATTAAGAAATTTCATTTTTTTATGGCAAAAAGGTATGCACTCTTATTATTTTCGGGCAAAAAGACAGAAATTCCCCGTATTTTAGAGCAAAATTGCAGAAATTCCCCTAATTGTGGGGCAAAAAGGCATAAATTCCCTATATGTTGGAGCAAAAAGACAGAAATTCATCTTATTTTGGGGCAAAACTCAGAAATTCCACTTATTTTGGGGCACAATTCCAGAAATTTCCCTTCTTTTGGGGCAAAATTGCAGAAATTTCACTTATTTTGAGGCAAAATTGCAGAAATTTTACTTATTTCAGAAAAAAAAGCAGAAATTTTCTTATTTTGGGGCAAAAAGGCAGAAATTTTTTTTATTTTGGTACTAAATTGCAGAAATTTTTCTTATTTTGGGGCAAAAAGTCAGAAATTTCCCATTATTTGGGGCAAATATGCAGAAATTCCCCTTATTTTGGGGCAAAAAGTCAAAAATTCCCCTTATTTTGGGGCAAAAAGCAGATATTTCCCTTATTTTTGGGAAAAAATTTTAGAAATTTAACTTATTTCAGGGCAAAAAGTCAGAAATTCCGTTTATTTTTGGGGAAAAGTCAGAAATTGCACTTATTTTGAGTCAAAAAGGCGGAAAATCCCCTTATTTTGGAGTAAAAATGAAGAAATTTCCCTTTTTTATGGCAAAAGGTATACATTCTTTTTATTTTCGGGCAAAAAGGCAGAAATTCCCTGTATTTTGGAGCAAAATTGCAGAAATTCCTCTAATTTTGGGGCAAAAACGCAGAACTTCCCCTTATTTTGGGGTAAAACTGCAGAAATTTCACTTATTTCGCGGCAAAATGGCAGAAATTCACTTCATTTTCGGCGAAAAGGGAGAAAATTCCCGTATTTTGGAGCAAAATTGCAGAAATTCACCTAATTTTGGGGTAAAACATGCAGTAATTTTCTTTATTTTAAGGCAAAAAGGCAGAAATTCCCCTTATTTTGTGGCAAAAATCAGAAATTCCCCTTATTTTAGAAAAAATTGCAGAAATTTCCTTTATTATGGGGAAAAATTGCAGAAATTTCTTTTATTGTAAGGCAAAATTGCAGAAATTTCATTTATTTCAGAGAAAAAAACAAAAATTTTTTTTATTTTAGGGCAAAATGCAGAAATTTCCATTATTTTGGGGCACAAAGACAGAAATTCACCTTCTTTTGGGGTAAAATTTCAAACATTTCACATATTTCAGGGCAAAAAGGCAGAAATTCCCCTTATTTGGGGGTAAAAAGGCAGAAATTCTTCATATTTTGGGTTAAAATTGCAGAAATTTCCCTTGTTTGGGGGCAAAAAGGCAGAAAATCCCCTTAATTTTGGGCAAAAAGGCAGAAATTCCCCGTATTTTGGAGCAAAATTGCAGAAATTCCCCTAATTGTGGGGCAAAAAGGCAGAAATTCCCGATATGTTGGGGCAAAAAGACAGAAATTCTCCTTATTTTCGGGCAAAACTCAGAAATTCCATTTATTTTGGGGCAAAATTCCAGAAATTTCCCTTATTTTGGGGCAAAATTGCAGAAATTTCACTTATTTCAGGGCAAAATTCAAAAATTGCTTTTATTTTGGGGCAAAAAGACAGAAATTCCGTTTACTTTTGGGTAAAAAGGCAGAAAAATCACTTATTTTGAGGTAAGAAGGCAGAAATTCCTCTTATTTTGCGGCAAAAATGAAGAAATTTCCCTTTTTTGTGGCAAAAGGTATATATTCCACTTATTTTCGGGCAAAAAAGCAGAAATTCCCCTTATTTTGGAGCACAATTGCAGAAAATCCCCTAATTGTGGGGCAAAAAGGCAGAAATTCCCATTATTTTGATGGCAAAAAGGCAGGAATTCACCTTATTTTGGGCTAAAATTGCAGAAATTTCACATATTTCAGGGCAAAAAGGCAGAAATTTCCCTTCATTTGGGGCAAAAATGAAGAAATTTCCCTTTTTTATGGCAAAAAGGTATGCATTCCCCTTATTTTCGGCAAAAAGGCAGAAATTCCCCGTATTTTGGAGCAAAATTGCAGAAATTCCCCTAATTGTGGGGCAAAAAGGCAGAAATTCTCTTTATTTTGGGGCAAAACTCAGAAATTCCACTTATTTTGGGGCAAAATTCCAGAAATTTCCCTTATTTTGGGGCAAAATTGCAGAAATTTCACTTATTTGGGGGCAAAATTGCAGAAATTTCACTTATTTCAGGTAAAAATGGCAGAAATTTTTCTTATTTTGGGGCAAAAAGGCAGAATTTCCTAATATTTTGTGGCAAAAATGCAGAAATTCCCCTTATTTTGAGGTAAAAAGGCTTAAATTCCCCTTATTTGGGGGCAAAAAGGCAGAAATTTTTCTTATTTTGGGGCAAAATTGCAGACATTTCACTTATTTCAGGGTAATAAGTCAGAAATTTTCCTTATTTTGGGGCAAAAAAGACAGAAATTCCCTTTGTTTTGGAAGGAAAATACAGAAATTCCACTTCTTTAGAGGCAAAAAGGCAGAAATTCCCCTTATTTTGAAGCAAAAATGAAGAAATTCCCCTAATTGTTGGGCAAAAAGGCAGAAATTTCTTATATGTTGGGGCAAAAAGACAGAAATTCTTCTTATTTTGGGACAAAACTCAGAAATTCCACTTATTTTGGGGCAAAATTGCAGGAATTTACCTTATTTTGAGGCAAAATTGCAGAAATTTCCCTTATTTGGGGCAAAATTGCAGAAATTTCACTTATTTTCAGGTAAAAAGGCTGAAATATCCTTTATTTTGGGGCAAAAAGGAAGAAATTCCCCTTATTTTGGGGCAAAATTGCAGAAATTTTCCTTATTTTGGGGCAAAAAGGCTGAAATTCTTATTTTGAGGTAAAATGCTGAAATTCCCCATATTTTGGGGCAAAAGGCAAAACTTCTTATTTTGGGGCAAAGAGGCACAAATTTCTCTTATTTTCGGGTAAAATTGCAGAAATTTCATTTATTTCAGGGCAAAAAGTCAGAAATTCCTTTTATTTTGGGGCAAAGAGCAGAAATTTCTTTTATTATGGTACAAAATTGAAGAAATTTTTCTTATTTTGAAACAAAAAGGCAGAAAATTCCACTTATTTTGAGGCAAAAGGCAGAAATTATTCTCAATTTGAAGTAAAATGCAGAAATTCCCTTTATTTTGGGGCTAAAAAACAGAAATTCCCTGTATTTTGAAGCAAAATTGCAGAAATTCTCATAATTTTTGGGCAAAAAGGCAGATATTCTCCTTATTATGGGGCAAAAAGACAGAAAATCTCCTTTTTTGGGAGCAAACAGTCAGAAATTCCCCTTATTTTGGGGCAAAAATGAAGAAATTTGCTTTTTTATGGCAAAAAGGTATACATTCCCTTTATTTTCAGGCAAAAAGGCAGAAATTCTTTGTATTTTGGAGCAAAATTGCAGAAATTCTCATAATTTTCGGGCAAAAAGGCAGAAATTCTTTTTATTTTGGGGCAAAAAGACAGAAAATCTCCTTTTTCGGGAGCAAACAGTCAGAAATTCCCCTTATTTTGGGGCAAAATTGCAGAAATTTCCTTTACATTGGGGCAAAATTGCAGAAATTTCCCTTATTTTGGGGCAAAATTGCAGAAATTTCACTTATTTCAGGGAAAAAAGGCAGAAATTTTCTTCATTTTGGGGCAAAAATGAAGAAATTCCAAATATTTTGTGGCAAAAATGCAAAAATTCCCCTTATTTTGTGATAAAAAGGCAGAAATTTCCCTTATTTGGGGGCAAAAAGCAGAAATTTCCCTTATTATGGGGCAAAATTGAAGAAATTTCACTTATTTCAGGGTAATAATTCAGAAATTTTCCTTATTTGGGGCAAAAAAGACAGAAATTCCTTTTGTTTTGGGGGAAAAAGTCAGAAATTCCACTTATTTAGAAGCAAAAAAGCAGAAATTCCCCTTATTTTGGAGCAAAAATGAAGAAATTTTTTTTTGTGGCAAAAGGTATGCATTCTTCTTATTTTCAGGCTAAAAAGCAGAAATTCCCCGTATATTGGAGCAAAATTGCAGAAATTCCCCTAATTGTGGGGCAAAAAGACAGAAATTCTTTTTATTTTGGGGCAAAACTCAGAAATTCCACTTATTTTGGGACAAAATTCCAGAAATTTCACTTATTTTGGGGCAAAATTGCAGAAATTTCACTTATTTTGGCAAAATTGCAGAAATTTCAATTATTTCAGAAAAAAAGCCGAAATTTTCTTATTTTGGTGCAAAAAGGCAGAAATTTCTTTTATTTTGGTACAAAATTGCAGAAATTTTTCTTATTTGGGGGCAAAAAGCAGAAATCCCCTATATTTTGGGGCAAAAATGCATAAATTCCTCTTATTTTGAGGTAAAAAGGCTGAAAATTCCCTTATTTGGGGGCAAAAAGACAGAAATTTCCCTTATTTTGAGGCAAAATTGCAGAAATTTCACTTATTTCAGGGTAATAAGTCAGAAATTCATCTTACTTTGGGGCAAAAAACAGAAATTCCCTTTGTTTTGGGGGAAAAAGACAGAAATTCCACTTATTTAGAGGCAAAAAAGCAGAAATTCTTCTTTATTGGAGCAAAAATGAAGAAATTTATCTTTTTTTGTGGCAAAAGGTATACATTCCGCTTATTTTCGGGCTAAAAAGCAGAAATTCCCCGTATTTTGGATCAAAATTGCAGAAATTCCCCTTATTTTGGAGCAAAAATAAAGAAATTTCCCTTTTTTATGGCAAAAACTATGCATTCTTCTTATTTTCGGGCAAAAAGGCAGAAATTCCCCGTATTTTGGAGCAAAATTGCAGAAATTCCCCTAATTGTGGGGCAAAAAGGCAGAAATTCCCTATATGTTGGGGCAAAAAGACAGAAATTCTCCTTATTTCGGGGCAAAACTCAGAAATTCCACTTATTTTGGGGCAAAATTCCAGAAATTTCCCTTATTTTAGGGCAAAATTGCAGAAATTTCACTTATTTTGGGGCAAAATTGCAGAAATTTCACTTATTTCAGAAAAAACAGAATTTATTTATTTTGGTGCAAAAAGGCAGAAATTTCTTTTATTTTGGTACAAAATTGCAGAAATTTTTCTTATTTTGGGGCGAAAAGGCAGAAATCTCCCATATTTTGTGGCAAAAATGCAGAAATTCCTCTTATTTTGAGGTAAAAAGGCTGAAATTCCCCTTTTTTGGGGGCAAAAAGGCAGAAATTTCCCTTATTTTGGGGCAAAATTGCAGAAATTTCACTTATTTCAGGGTAATAAGTCAGAAATTGTTTTTACTTTGGGGCAAAAAAGACAGAAATTCTCTTTGTTTTGGGGGATAAAGACAGAAATTCCACTTATTTAGAGGCAAAAAAGCAGAAATTCCCCTTATTTTGGAGCAAAACTGAAGAAATTTCCCTTTTTTATGGCAAAAAGGTATGCATTCTTCTTATTTTCGGGCAAAAAGGCAGAAATTCCCCGTATTTTGAAGCAAAATTGCAGAAATTCCCCTAATGGTGGGGCAAGAAGGGAGAAATTCCCTATATTTTGGGGCAAAAAGACAGAAATTCTCCTTATTTTGGGGCAAAACTCAGAAATTCCACTTATTTTGGTGCAAAATTCCAGAAATATCACTTATTTTGGGGCAAAATTGCCTGAAATTTCACTTATTTTGAGGCAAAATTGCAGAAATTTTACTTATTTCAGAAAAAAAAAGCAGAAATTTTCTTATTTTGGGGCAAAAAGGCAGAAATTTTTTTTATTTTGGTACTAAATTGCAGAATTTTTTCTTATTTTGGGGCAAAAAGTCAGAAATTTCCCATTATTTGGGGCAAATATGCAGAAATTCCCCTTATTTTGAGGAAAAAAGGCTGACATTCCCCTTATTTTGGGGCAAAAAGTCAGAAATTCCCCTTATTTTGGGGCAAAAAGCAGATATTTCCCTTATTTTGGGGGAAAAATTTTAGAAATTTAACTTATTTCAGGGCAAAAAGTCAGAAATTCCGTTTATTTTTGGGGAAAAGTCAGAAATTGCACTTATTTTGAGTCAAAAAGGCGGAAAATCCCCTTATTTTGGAGTAAAAATGAAGAAATTTCCCTTTTTTATGGCAAAAGGTATACATTCTTTTTATTTTCGGGCAAAAAGGCAGAAATTCCCTGTATTTTGGAGCAAAATTGCAGAAATTCCTCTAATTTTGGGGCAAAAACGCAGAACTTCCCCTTATTTTGGGGTAAAACTGCAGAAATTTCACTTATTTCGCGGCAAAATGGCAGAAATTCACTTCATTTTCGGCGAAAAGGGAGAAAATTCCCGTATTTTGGAGCAAAATTGCAGAAATTCACCTAATTTTGGGGTAAAACATGCAGTAATTTTCTTTATTTTAAGGCAAAAAGGCAGAAATTCCCCTTATTTTGTGGCAAAAATCAGAAATTCCCCTTATTTTAGAAAAAATTGCAGAAATTTCCTTTATTATGGGGAAAAATTGCAGAAATTTCTTTTATTGTAAGGCAAAATTGCAGAAATTTCATTTATTTCAGAGAAAAAAACAAAAATTTTTTTATTTTAGGGCAAAATGCAGAAATTTCCATTATTTTGGGGCACAAAGACAGAAATTCACCTTCTTTTGGGGTAAAATTTCAAACATTTCACATATTTCAGGGCAAAAAGGCAGAAATTCCCCTTATTTGGGGGTAAAAAGGCAGAAATTCTTCATATTTTGGGTTAAAATTGCAGAAATTTCCCTTGTTTGGGGGCAAAAAGGCAGAAAATCCCCTTAATTTTGGGCAAAAAGGCAGAAATTCCTCGTATTTTGGAGCAAAATTGCAGAAATTCCCCTAATTGTGGGGCAAAAAGACAGAAATTCTTTTTATTTTGGGGCAAAACTCAGAAATTCCACTTATTTTGGGACAAAATTCCAGAAATTTCACTTATTTTGGGGCAAAATTGCAGAAATTTCACTTATTTTGGCAAAATTGCAGAAATTTCAATTATTTCAGAAAAAAGCAGAAATTTTCTTATTTTGGTGCAAAAAGGCAGAAATTTCTTTTATTTTGGTAC
This sequence comes from Micromys minutus, assembly GCF_963924665.1. Classification (NCBI taxonomy): domain Eukaryota; kingdom Metazoa; phylum Chordata; class Mammalia; order Rodentia; family Muridae; genus Micromys; species Micromys minutus. The sequence continues at coordinate 1,752,023 of NW_027667812.1, read as the reverse complement.
AAAATTGCAAAAATTTTTCTTATTTGGGGGCAAAAAGCAGAAATCCCCTATATTTTGGGGCAAAAATGCATAAATTCCTCTTATTTTGAGGTAAAAAGGCTGAAAATTCCCTTATTTGGGGGCAAAAAGACAGAAATTTCCCTTATTTTGAGGCAAAATTGCAGAAATTTCACTTATTTCAGGGTAATAAGTCAGAAATTCATCTTACTTTGGGGCAAAAAACAGAAATTCCCTTTGTTTTGGGGGAAAAAGACAGAAATTCCACTTATTTAGAGGCAAAAAAGCAGAAATTCTTCTTTATTGGAGCAAAAATGAAGAAATTTATCTTTTTTTGTGGCAAAAGGTATACATTCCGCTTATTTTCGGGCTAAAAAGCAGAAATTCCCCGTATTTTGGATCAAAATTGCAGAAATTCCCCTTATTTTGGAGCAAAAATAAAGAAATTTCCCTTTTTTATGGCAAAAAGCTATGCATTCTTCTTATTTTCGGGCAAAAAGGCAGAAATTCCCCGTATTTTGGAGCAAAATTGCAGAAATTCCCCTAATTGTGGGGCAAAAAGGCAGAAATTGCCTATATGTTGGGGCAAAAAGACAGAAATTCTCCTTATTTCGGGGCAAAACTCAGAAATTCCACTTATTTTGGGGCAAAATTCCAGAAATTTCCCTTATTTTAGGGCAAAATTGCAGAAATTTCACTTATTTTGGGGCAAAATTGCAGAAATTTCACTTATTTCAGAAAAAAGCAGAATTTATTTATTTTGGTGCAAAAAGGCAGAAATTTCTTTTATTTTGGTACAAAATTGCAGAAATTTTTCTTATTTTGGGGCGAAAAGGCAGAAATCTCCCATATTTTGTGGCAAAAATGCAGAAATTCCTCTTATTTTGAGGTAAAAAGGCTGAAATTCCCCTTATTTGGGGGCAAAAAGGCAGAAATTTCCCTTATTTTTGGGCAAAATTGCAGAAATTTCACTTATTTCAGGGTAATAAGTCAGAAATTGTTTTTACTTTGGGGCAAAAAAGACAGAAATTCTCTTTGTTTTGGGGGATAAAGACAGAAATTCCACTTATTTAGAGGCAAAAAAGCAGAAATTCCCCTTATTTTGGAGCAAAACTGAAGAAATTTCCCTTTTTTATGGCAAAAAGATATGCATTCTTCTTATTTTCGGGCAAAAAGGCAGAAATTCCCCGTATTTTGAAGCAAAATTGCAGAAATTCCCCTAATGGTGGGGCAAGAAGGGAGAAATTCCCTATATTTTGGGGCAAAAAGACAGAAATTCTCCTTATTTTGGGGCAAAACTCAGAAATTCCACTTATTTTGGTGCAAAATTCCAGAAATATCACTTATTTTGGGGCAAAATTGCAGAAATTTCACTTATTTTGAGGCAAAATTGCAGAAATTTTACTTATTTCAGAAAAAAAAGCAGAAATTTTCTTATTTTGGGGCAAAAAGGCAGAAATTTTTTTTATTTTGGTACTAAATTGCAGAATTTTTTTTTATTTTGGGGCAAAAAGTCAGAAATTTCCCATTATTTGGGGCAAATATGCAGAAATTCCCCTTATTTTGAGGAAAAAAGGCTGACATTCCCCTTATTTTGGGGCAAAAAGTCAGAAATTCCCCTTATTTTGGGGCAAAAAGAAGATATTTCCCTTATTTTTGGGGAAAAATTTTAGAAATTTAACTTATTTCAGGGCAAAAAGTCAGAAATTCCGTTTATTTTTGGGGAAAAGTCAGAAATTGCACTTATTTTGAGTCAAAAAGGCGGAAAATCCCCTTATTTTGGAGTAAAAATGAAGAAATTTCCCTTTTTTATGGCAAAAGGTATACATTCTTTTTATTTTCGGGCAAAAAGGCAGAAATTCCCTGTATTTTGGAGCAAAATTGCAGAAATTCCTCTAATTTTGGGGCAAAAACGCAGAACTTCCCCTTATTTTGGGGTAAAACTGCAGAAATTTCACTTATTTCGCGGCAAAATGGCAGAAATTCACTTCATTTTCGGCGAAAAGGGAGAAAATTCCCGTATTTTGGAGCAAAATTGCAGAAATTCACCTAATTTTGGGGTAAAACATGCAGTAATTTTCTTTATTTTAAGGCAAAAAGGCAGAAATTCCCCCTATTTTGTGGCAAAAATCAGAAATTCCCCTTATTTTAGAAAAAATTGCAGAAATTTCCTTTATTATGGGGAAAAATTGCAGAAATTTCTTTTATTGTAAGGCAAAATTGCAGAAATTTCATTTATTTCAGAGAAAAAAACAAAAATTTTTTTTATTTTAGGGCAAAATGCAGAAATTTCCATTATTTTGGGGCACAAAGACAGAAATTCACCTTCTTTTGGGGTAAAATTTCAAACATTTCACATATTTCTGGGCAAAAAGGCAGAAATTCCACTTATTTGGGGGTAAAAAGGCAGAAATTCTTCATATTTTGGGTTAAAATTGCAGAAATTTCCCTTGTTTGGGGGCAAAAAGGCAGAAAATCCCCTTAATTTTGGGCAAAAAGGCAGAAATTCCCCGTATTTTGGAGCAAAATTGCAGAAATTCCCCTAATTGTGGGGCAAAAAGGCAGAAATTCCCGATATGTTGGGGCAAAAAGACAGAAATTCTCCTTATTTTCGGGCAAAACTCAGAAATTCCATTTATTTTGGGGCAAAATTCAAGAAATTTCCCTTAATTTGGGGCAAAATTGCAGAAATTTCACTTATTTCAGGGCAAAATTCAAAAATTGCTTTTATTTTGGGGCAAAAAGACAGAAATTCCGTTTACTTTTGGGTAAAAAGGCAGAAAAATCACTTATTTTGAGGTAAGAAGGCAGAAATTCTACTTATTTTGCGGCAAAAATGAAGAAATTTCCCTTTTTTGTGGCAAAAGGTATACATTCCCCTTATTTTCGGGCAAAAAAGCAGAAATTCCTTGTATTTTGGAGCACAATTGCAGAAAATTCCCTAATTGTGGGGCAAAAAGGCAGAAATTCCCATTATTTTGATGGCAAAAAGGCAGGAATTCACCTTATTTTGGGCTAAAATTGCAGAAATTTCACATATTTCAGGGCAAAAAGGCAGAAATTTCCCTTCATTTGGGGCAAAAATGAAGAAATTTCCCTTTTTTATGGCAAAAAGGTATGCATTCCCCTTATTTTCGGCAAAAAGGCAGAAATTCCCCGTATTTTGGAGCAAAATTGCAGAAATTCCCCTAATTGTGGGGCAAAAAGGCAGAAATTCTCTTTATTTTGGGGCAAAACTCAGAATTTCCACTTATTTTGGGGCAAAATTCCAGAAATTTCCCTTATTTTGGGGCAAAATTGCAGAAATTTCCCTTATTTCAGGTAAAAATGGCAGAAATTTTTCTTATTTTGGGGCAAAAAGGCAGAAATTCCTAATATTTTGTGGCAAAAATGCAGAAATTCCCCTTATTTTGAGGTAAAAAGGCTGAAATTCCCCTTATTTGGGTGCAAAAAGGCAGAAATTTTTCTTATTTTGGGGCAAAATTGCAGACATTTCACTTATTTCAGGGTAATAAGTCAGAAATTTTCCTTATTTTGGGGCAAAAAAGACAGAAATTCTTCTAATTGTGGGGCAAAAAGGCAGAAATTCCCTATATGTTGGGGCAAAAAGACAGAAATTCTCCTTATTTTGGGGCAAACTCAAAAATTCCACTTATTTTGGGGCAAAATTGCAGGAATTTACCTTATTTTGGGGCAAAATTGCAGAAATTTTCCTTATTTGGGGCAAAATTGCAGAAATTTCACTTATTTTCAGGTAAAAAGACTGAAATATCCTTTATTTTGGGGCAAAAAGGAAGAAATTCCCCTTATTTTGGGGCAAAATTGCAGAAATTTTTCTTATTTTGGGGCAAAAAGGCTGAAATTCTTCTTATTTTGAGGTAAAATGCTGAAATTCCCCATATTTTGGGGCAAAAGGCAAAAATTCTTCTTATTTTGGGGCAAAAAGGCACAAATTTCCCTTATTTTCGGGCAAAATTGCAGAAATTTCATTTATTTCAGGGCAAAAATTCAGAAATTCCTTTTATTTTGGGGCAAAGAGCAGAAATTTCTTTTATTATGGTACAAAATTGAAGAAATTTTTCTCATTTTGAAACAAAAAGGCAGAAAATTCCCCTTATTTTGAGGCAAAAAGCAGAAACTATTCTTATTTTGTGGTAAAATGCAGAAATTCCCTTTATTTTGGGGCTAGAAAGCAGAAATTCCCCGTATTTTGAAGCAAAATTGCAGAAATTCTCATAATTTTCGGGCAAAAGGCAAAAATTCTCCTTATTTTGGGGCAAAAAGACAGAAAATCTCCTTTTTTGGGAGCAAACAGTCAGAAATTTTCCTTATTTTGGGGCAAAATTGCAGAAATTTCCTTTACATTGGGGCAAAATTGCAGAAATTTCCATATTTTGGGGCAAAATTGCAGAAATTTCACTTATTTCAGGGAAAAAAGGCGAAAAATTTTTTTGGGGGGCAAAAAGGCAGAAATTTTTTTTATTTTGGTACAAAATTGCAGAAATTTTTCTTATTTTGGGGCAAAAAGTCAGAAATTCCTCATATTTTGGGGCAAAAAGGCAGAAATTCCCCTTATTTTGGGGCAAAATTGCAGAAATTTCCCTTATTATGGGGAAAAATTGCAGAAATTTCCCTTATTTTAGGGCAAAATTGCAGAAATTTCACTTATTTCAGAGAAAAAAAGCAAAATTTTTCTTATTTTGGGGCAAAATGCAGAAATTCCCATTATTTTGGGGCAAAAAGGCAGAAATTCACCTTATTTTGGGGTAAAATTGAAGAAATTTCACATATTTCAGGGCAAAAAGACAGAAATTCCCCTTATTTTAAGGCAGAAAGGCAGAAATTCCCCTTATTTTGGAATAAAATTGCAGAAATTTTTTTTCTTTAGGGGCAAAAAGGCAGAAAATCCACTTAATTTCGGGTAAAAAAGCAGAAATTCCTCTTATTTTGGAGCAAAATTGCAGAAACTCCCCTAATTTTGGGGCATAAAGGCAGAAATTCCCTTTATTTTGGGGCAAAAATAGAGAAATTCTCATTATTTTGGGGCAAAAATCAGAAATTTCCCTTATTTCGGGTCAAAATTTTATAAATTTCTTTTATATTGTTACAGACTTGCAGAAATTTTTCTTATTTTGTGGCAAAAAGGCAGAAATTTCCCATATTTTGGTGCAAAAAGCCTAAAATTTCCTTTATTATGAGGTAAAATCCTGAAAATCCCCATATTTTGGGGCAAAAAGGCAGAAATTCCCCTCATTTGGAGGCAAAAATACACAAATTTCCCTTATTTTCGGGCATAATTGCAGAAATTTCATTTATTTCAGGGCAAAAAGTCAGAAATTCCTTTTATTTTGGGGCAAAAAGCAGAAATTTCTTTTATTTTGATACAAAATTGTAGAAATTTTTCTTATTTTGGAACAAAAAGGCAAAAATTACCCATATTTTGGGGAAAAAGGCAGAAATTCCCCTTATTTTGAGGTAAAAAGGCTGAAATTCCCGTTATTTTGGGGTAAAAAGGCAGAAATTCCCTTTACTTTGTGGCAAAAAGGCAGAAATTCCCGTTAATTGGGGCAGAAAAGCAGAAATTTTCCTTATTTAAGGGCAATAGGGCAGATATTCCCCATATTTTGTGGCAAAAAGGCAGAAATTCCCCTTATTTGGAGGTAAAATGATGAAATTCCCCTTTTTTTCGGCAAAAGGGCAGAAATTCCTATTATTTTGGGGCAAAATTGCAGAAATTTCCTTTATTTTGGGGCAAAATTGCAGAAATTTCCCTTATTTTGGGGCAAAATTGCAGAAATTTCCCTTATTTTGGGGCAAAATTGCAGAAATTTCACTTATTTCATGGTAAAAAGGCAGAAATTTTCCTCATTTTGGGGCAAAAATGAAGAAATTCCAAATATTTTGTGGCAAAAATGCAAAAATTCCCCTTATTTTGTGATAAAAAGGCAGAAATTTCCCTTATTTGGGGGCAAAAAGCAGAAATTTCCCTTATTTGGGGGCAAAATTGAAGAAATTTCACTTATTTCAGGGTAATAAGTCAGAAATTTTCCTTATTTGGGGCAAAAAAGACAGAAATTCCTTTTGTTTTGGGGGAAAAAGTCAGAAATGCCACTTATTTAGAAGCAAAAAAGCAGAAATTCTCCTTATTTTGGAGCAAAAATGAAGAAATTTTTTTTGTGGCAAAAGGTATGCATTCTTCTTATTTTCAGGCTAAAAAGCAGAAATTCCCCGTATTTTGGAGCAAAATTGCAGAAATTCCCCTAATTGTGGGGCAAAAAGACAGAAATTCTTTCTATTTTGGGGCAAAACTCAGAAATTCCACTTATTTTGGGACAATTTCCAGAAATTTCACTTATTTTGTTGCAAAATTGCAGAAATTTCACTTATTTTGGCAAAATTGCAGAAATTTCAATTATTTCAGAAAAAAAGCAGAAATTTTCTTATTTTGGTGCAAAAAGGCAGAAATTTCTTTTATTTTGGTACAAAATTGCAGAAATTTTTCTTATTTGGGGGCAAAAAACAGAAATCCCCTATATTTTGGGGCAAAAATGCATAAATGCCTCTTATTTTGAGGTAAAAAGGCTGAAATTTCCCTTATTTGGGGGCAAAAAGACAGAAATTTCCCTTATTTTGAGGCAAAATTGCAGAAATTTCACTTATTTCAGGGTAATAAGTCAGAAATTTTTCTTACTTTGGGGCAAAAAACAGAAATTCCCTTTGTTTTGGGGGAAAAAGACAGAAATTCCACTTATTTAGAGGCAAAAAAGCAGAAATTCTTCTTTATTGGAGCAAAAATGAAGAAATTTATCTTTTTTTGTGGCAAAAGGTATACATTCCACTTATTTTCGGGCTAAAAAGCAGAAATTCCCCGTATTTTTGATCAAAATTGCAGAAATTCCCCTTATTTTGGAGCAAAAATAAAGAAATTTCCCTTTTTTATGGCAAAAAGCTATGCATTCTTCTTATTTTCGGGCAAAAAGGCAGAAATTCCCCGTATTTTGGAGCAAAATTGCAGAAATTCCCCTAATTGTGGGGCAAAAAGGCAGAAATTCCCTATATGTTCAGGCAAAAAGACAGAAATTCTCCTTATTTCGGGGCAAAACTCAGAAATTCCACTTATTTTGGGGCAAAATTCCAGAAATTTCCCTTATTTTAGGGCAAAATTGCAGAAATTTCACTTATTTTAGGGCAAAATTGCAGAAATTTCACTTATTTCAGAAAAAAAGCAGAATTTATTTATTTTGGTGCAAAAAGGCAGAAATTTCTTTTATTTTGGTACAAAATTGCAGAAATTTCCCTTATTTTGGGGCAAAATTGCAGAAATTTCACTTATTTCAGGGTAATAAGTCAGAAATTGTTTTTACTTTGGGGCAAAAAAGACAGAAATTCTCTTTGTTTTGTGGGAAAAAGACAGAAATTTTACTTATTTAGAGGCACAAAAGCAGAAATTCCCCTTATTTTGGAGCAAAACTGAAGAAATTTCCCTTTTTTATGGCAAAAAGGTATGCATTCTTCTTATTTTCGGGCAAAAAGGCAGAAATTCCCCGTATTTTGAAGAAAAATTGCAGAAATTCCCCTAATGGTGGGGCAAGAAGGGAGAAATTCCCTATATTTTGGGGAAAAAAGACAGAAATTCTCCTTATTTTGGGGCAAAACTCAGAAATTCCACTTATTTTGGTGCAACATTCCAGAAATTTCCCTTATTTGGGAGCAAAATTGCAGAAATTTAACTTATTTAAGAAAAAAATTCAGAAATTTTCCTATTTTGGTGCAAAAAGGCAGAAATTTTTTTTATTTTGATACAAAATTGCAGAAATTTTTCTTTTTTTGGGGCAAAAAGGCAGAAATCACTATATATTGGGGCAAAAATGCAGTAATTCCTCTTATTTTGAGGAAAAAAGGCGAAATTTCCCTTATTTGGGGGCCAAAAGGCAGAAATTTCCCTTATTTTGAGGCAAAATTGCAGAAATTTCACTTATTTCAGTGTAATAAGTCAGAAATTTTCCTTATTTTGGGGCAAAAAAGACAAAAATTCCCTTTGTTTTGGGGGAAAAAGACAGAAATTCCACTTTTTTAGAGGCAAAAAAGCAGAAATTCCTTTTATTTTGGAGTAAAAATGAAGAAATTTCCCTTTTTTGTGGCCAAAGGTATACATTCCACTTATTTTTGGGCTAAAAAGCAGAAATTACCCGTATTTTGGAGCAAGATATCAGAAATTCCCCTAATTGTGGGGCAAAAAGGCAGAAATTCTCTATATGTTAAGGCAAAAAGACAGAAATTCTCCTTATTTTGTGGCAAAACTTAGAAATTTCACTTATTTTGGGGCAAAATTCCAGAAATTTCCCTAATTTTGTAGCAAAATTGCAGAAATTTCACTTATCTTGGGGCAAAATTGCAGAAATTTCACTTATTTCATAGTAAAAAGGCAGAAATTTTCCTTATTTTTGGGCAAAAATGCAGAGATTCCAAATATTTTGTGGTAAAAATGCAAAAATTCCCCTTATTTTGAGGTAAAAAGGCAGAAATTCCCCTTATTTGGGGGCAAAAAGCAGAAATTTTCCTTATTCTGGGGCAAAATTGCAGAAATTTCACTTATTTCAGGGTAATAATTCAGAAATTTTCCTTATTTGGGGCAAAAAAGACAGAAATTCCCTTTGTTTTGGGAAAAAAAGACAGAAATTCCACTTATTTAGAAGCAAAAAAGCAGAAATTTCCCTTATTTTGGTGCAAAAATGAAGAAATTTCCCTTTTTTGTGGCAAAAGGTATACATTCCCCTTATTTTCAGGCTAAAAAGCAGAAATTCCCCGTATTTTGGAGCAAAATTGCATAAATTCCCCTAATTTTGGGGCAAAAAGTCAGAAATTCCCTATATGTTGGGGCAAAAAGACCGAAATTCTCTTTATTTTGGGGCAAAACTCAGAAATTCCACTTATTTTTGGGCAAAATTCCAGAAATATCACTTATTTTGGGGCAAAATTGCAGAAATTTCACTTATTTTGGGGCAAAATTGCAGAAATTTCACTTATTTCAGAAAAAAAGCAGAAATTTTCTTATTTTGATGCAAAAGGCAGAAATTTCTTTTATTTTGGTACAAAATTGCAGAAATTTTTCTTATTTGGGGGCAAAAAGGCATAAATCTCTTATATTTTGGGGCAAAAATGCATAAATTCCTTTTATTTTGAGGTAAAAAGGCTGAAATTCCCCTTATTTGGGGGCAAAAAGGCAGAAATTTCCCTTATTTTGAGGCAAAATTGCAGAAATTTTACTTATTTCAGGGTAATAAGTCAGAAACTTTCTTTATTTTGGGGCAAAAAACAGAAATTTCCTGGGTTTTGGGGGAAAAAGACAGAAATTCCACTTATTTAGAGGCAAAAAAGCAGAAATTCTTCTTATTTTGAAGCAAAAATGAAGAAATTTATCTTTTTTGTGGCAAAAGGTATACATTCCCCTTATTTTCGGGCTAAAAAGAAGAAATTCCCCGTATTTTGGAGCAAAATTGAAGAAATTCCCCTTATTTTGGAGCAAAAATGAAGAAATTTCCCTTTTTTATGGCAAAAAGGTATGCATTCTTTATATATTCGTGCAAAAAGGAAGAAATTCCCCGTATTTTGGAGCAAAATTGCAGAAATTTCCTTAAATGTGGGGCAAAAATGCAGAAATTCCCTATATTTTTAGGACAAAAAGAGAGAAATTCTCCTTATTTTGGGGCAAAACTCAGAAATTCCACTTATTTTGGGGCAAAATTCCAGAAATTTCCCTTATTTAGGGGCAAAATTGCAGAAATTTCACTTATTTTGGGGCAAAATTGCAGAAATTTCACTTATTTCAGAGAAAAAAAGCAGAAATTTTCCTTATTTTGGTGCAAAAAGGCAGAAATTCCTAATATTTTGTCTGAAAAAGGCAGAAATTCCCCTTATTTTGAGGTAAAAAAGCTGAAATTCCCCTTCATTGGGGGCAAAAAGGCAGAAATTTCCCTTATTTTGGGGCAAAATTGCAGAAATTTCACTTATTTCAGGGTAATAAGTCAGAAATTTTCCTTATTTTGGGGCAAAAAAGACAAAAATTCCCTTTGTTTTGAAGGATAAAGACAGAAATTCCACTTATTTAGAGGCAAAAAAGCAGAAATTCCCCTTATTTTGGAGCAAAACTGAAGAAATTTCCCTTTTTTATGGCAAAAAGGTATGCATTCTTCTTATTTTCGGGCAAAAGGCAGAAATTCCCCGTATTTTGGATCAAAATTGCAGAAATTCCCCTAATTGTGGGGCAAAACTGCAGAAATTCCCTATATGTTGGGGCAAAAAGACAGAAATTCTCCTTATTTCGGGGCAAAACTCAGAAATTCCACTTATTTTGGGGCAAAATTCCAGAAATTTCCCATATTTTGGGGCAAAATTGCAGAAATTTCACTTATTTTGAAGCAAAATTGCAGAAATTTCACTTATTTAAAAAAAATTCAGAAATTTTCCTATTTTGGTGCAAAAAGGCAGAAATTTCTTGGTTTTGGTACAAGATTGCAGAAATTTTTCTCATTTTGGGGCAAAAAGGCAGAAATCTCCCATATTTTGGGGCAAAAATGCAGAAATTCCCTTTATTTTGAGGTAAAAAGGCTGAAATTCCCATTATTTGGGGGCAAAAAGGCAGAAATTTCCTTTATTTTGGGGCAAATTGGAGAAATTTCACTTATTTCAGAATAATAAGTCAGAAATTTTACTTATTTTGGGGCCAAAATAACAGAAATTCTCTTTGTTTTGAAGGAAAAGACAGAAATTCCACTTATTTAGAGGCAAAAAAGCAGAAATTCCCCTTATTTTGAAGCAAAAATGAAGAAATTTCCTTTTTTTTATGGCAAAAAGGTATGCATTCTTCTTATTTTCGGGCAAAAAGGCAAAAATTCCCCGTATTTTGGAGCAAAATTGCAGAAATTCCCCTAATTGTGGGGCAAAAAGACAGAAATTCCCTATATGTTGGGGCAAAAAGACAGAAATTCTCCTTATTTTGGGGCAAAACTCAGAAATTCCACTTATTTTGGGGCAAAATTCCAGAAATTTTCTTTATTTTGGGGCAAAATTGCAGAAATTTCACTTATTTTGGGGCAAAATTGCAGAAATTTCACTTATTTCATGGTAAAAAGGCAGAAATTTTCCTTATTTTGGGGCAAAAATGCAGAAATTCCTAATATTTTGTGGTAAAAATGCAGAAATTCCCCTTATTTTGAGGTAAAAAGGCTGAAATTCCCCTTATTTGGGAACAAAAAAGCAGAAATTTCTCTTATTTTGGGGCAAAATTGCAGAAATTTCACTTATTTCAGGGTAATAAGTAAGAAATTTTTTTTATTTGGGGCAAAAAAGACAGAAATCCTATTTGTTTTGGGGGAAAAAGACAGAAATTCCACTTATTTAGAGGCAAAAAAGCAGAAATTCCTCTTATTTTGGAGCAAAAATGAAGAAATTTCCCTTTTTTGTGGCAAAAGGTATACATTCCCCTTATTTTCAGGCTAAAAAGCAGAAATTCCCCGTATTTTGGAGCAAAATTGCAAAAATTCCCCTAATTGTGGGGCAAAAATGCAGAAATTCTCTATATGTTAGGGCAAAAGGAAAGAAATTCTTTTTATTTTGGGGCAAAACTCAGAAATTCTACTTATTTTTGGGCAAAATTCCAGATATTTCCCTTATTTTGGGGCAAAATTGCAGAAATTTTACTTATTTTGGGGCAAAATTGCAGAAATATCACTTATTTCAGGGAAAAAAGGCAGAAATTTTTCTTATTTTGGGGCAAAAAAGACAGAAATTCCCTTTGCTTTGGGGAAAAAAGAGAGAAATTCAACTTATTTAGAGGCAAAAAAGCAGAAATTCTTCTTATTTTGGAGCAAAAATGAAGAAATTTTCATTTTTATGGAAAAAAGGTATGCATTCTTCTTATTTTCAGACAAAAAGGCAGAAATTCCCCGTATTTTGGAGCAAAATTGCAGAAATTTCCCTAATTGTGTGCAAAAAGGCAAAAATTCCCTATATGTTGTGGCAAAAAGACAGAAATTCTCCTTATTTTGGGGCAAAATTCAGAAATTTCACTTATTTTTGGGCAAAATTGCAGAAATTTCACTTATTTCAGAAAAAAAAGGAGAAATTTTCTTATTTTGGGGCAAAAGGCAGAAATTCTCCTTATTTTAGAACAAAATTGCAGAAATTTCCCTTATTTTGTGACAAAAAACAGAAATTCTCTTTATTTTGGGGCAATATTACAGAAAATACCTTTATTATGGGGAAAAATTGCAGATATTTCTTTTATTTTAAGGATAAATTGCAGAAATTTCACTTATTTCAGAGAAAAAAAGCAAAACTTTTTCTTATTTTAGGGCAAAATGCAGAAATTCCCATTATTTTGGGGCACAATGGCAGAAATTCACCTTATTTTGGGTTGAAATTGCAGACATTTCACATATTTCAGGGCAAAAAGGCAGAAATTCCCCTTATTTTGGAGCAAAAATGAAAAAATTTCCCTTTTTTATGGCAAAAAGGTATGCATTCTTCTTATTTTCGGGCAAAAAGGCAGAAATTCCCTGTATTTTGGAGAAAAATTGCAGAAATTCCCCTAATTGTGGGGCAAAAAGGCAAAAATTTCCTATATGTTGGGGCAAAAAGACAGAAATTCTCCTTATTTTGGGGCAAAACTCAGAAATTGCACTTATTTTGGGGCAAAATGCCAGAAATTTCCCTTATTTTGGGGCAAAATTGCAGAAATTTCACTTATTTTGGGGCAAAATTGCAGAAATTTCTCTTATTTCGGAGAAAAAGCAGAATTTATTTATTTTGGTGCAAAAAGGCAGAAATTTCTTTTATTTTGGTACAAAATTGCAGAAATTTTTCTTATTGTGGGGCAAAAATGCAGAAATCTCCCATATATTGGGGCAAAATGCAGAAATTCCTCTTATTTTGAGGTAAAAAGGCTGAAATTCCCATTATTTGGAAGCAAAAAGGCAGAAATTTCCCTTATTTTGAGACAAAATTGCAGAAATTTCACTTATTTCGGAGAAAAAAGCAAAAATTTTTCTTATTTTAGGGCAAAATGCAGATATTCCCATTATTTTGGGGGCAAAAAGGCATAAATTCCCCTTATTTGGGGGCAAAAAGGCAGATATTCCCCTTATTTTGGGATAAAATTGCAGAAATGTCCCGTGTTTGGGGGCAAAATGCAGAAAATCCCCATAATTTCGGGCAAAAAAGCAGAAATTCCCCGTATTTTGGAGCAAAATTGAAGAAATTCCCCTAATATTGGGGCAAAAATGCAGAAATTCCCTTTATTTGGGGCAAATCGGCAGAAGTTCCCCTTATTTTCGGGAAAAAAGGCAGAAATTCCCTGTATTTTGAACAAAATTGCAGAAACTCCCCTAATTTTGGAGCAAAAATACAGAAATTCTCATTTTTTCGAGGCAAAAATCAGAAATTTCTTTTATTTTGGGGCAAAATTTTAGAAATTTCTTTTATTTTGGTACAGAATTGCAGAAATTTTTCTTATTTTGTGGCAAAAAGGCACAAATTTCTCATATTTTGGAACAAAAATGCAGAAATTCTTCTTATTTTGAGGTAAAAAGGCTGAAATTCCCCTTATTTTGGGGCAAAAAGGCAGAAATTTCACTTATTTTGGGGCAAAATTGCAGAAATTTTACTTATTTCAGAAAAAAAAGCAGAAATTTTCTTATTTTGGTGCAAAAAGGCAGAAATTTCTTTTATTTTGGTACAAAATTGCATAAATTTTTCTTATTCTGGAACAAAAAAGCAGAAATCTCCCATATTTTGGGGCAAAAATGCAGAAATTCCTCTTATTTTGAGGTAAAAAGGCTGAAATTCCCCTTATTTGGGGGCAAAAAGCAGAAATTTCCCTTATTTTGGAGCAAAATTGCAGAAATTTCACTTATTTCAGAGTAATAAGTCAGAAATTTTCCTTATTATGGGGCAAAAAAGACAGAAATTCCCTTTGTTTTGGGGGATAAAGACAGAAATTCCACTTATTTAGAGGCAAAAAAGCAGAAATTCCCCTTATTTTGGAGCAAAACTGAAGAAATTTCCCTTATTTTGGGGCAAAATTGCAGAAATTTCACTTATTTTGGAGCAAAATTGCAGAAATTTCACTTATTTCAGAAAAAAAAGCAGAAATTTTCTTATTTTGGTGCAAAAAGGCAGAAGTTTCTTTTATTTTGGTACAAAATTGCATAAATTATTCTTATTTTGGAACAAAAAGGCAGAAATCTCCCATATTTTGGGGCAAAAATGCAGAAATTCCTCTTATTTTGAGGTAACAAGGCTTAAATTCCCCTTATTTGGCGGGAAAAAGGCAGAAATTTCCCTTATTTTCGAGCAAAATTGCAGAAATTTCAGTTATTTCAGGGTAATAAGTCAGAAATTTTCGTTATTTTGGGGCAAAAAAGACAGAAATTCCCTTTGTTTTTGGGGATAAAGACAGAAATTCCACTTATTTAGAGGCAAAAAAGCAGAAATTCCCCTTATTTTGGAGAAAAACTGAAGAAATTTCCCTTTTTTTATGGCAAAAAAGTATGCATTCTTCTTATTTTCGGGCAAAAAGGCAGAAATTCCCCGTATTTTGGATCAAAATTGCAGAAATTCCCCTAATTGTGGGGCAAAACGGCAGAAATTCCCTATATGTTGAGGCAAAAAGACAGAAATTCTCCTTATTTCGGGGCAAAACTCAGAAATTCCACTTATTTTGGGGCAAAATTCCAGAAATTTCCCTTATTTTGGGGCAAAATTGCAGAAATTTCACTTATTTTGGGGCAAAATTGCAGAAATTTCACTTATTTCAAAAAAAAATTCAGAAATTTTCCTATTTTGGTGCAAAAAGGCAGAAATTTCTTTTATTTTGGTACAAAATTGCAGAAATTTTTCTTATTTTGGGGCAAAAGGCAGAAATCTCCCATATTTAGGGCAAAAATGCAGAAATTCCTCTTATTTTGAGGTAAAAAGGCTGAAATTTCTCTTATTTGGGGGAAAAAAGCAAAAATTTCCCTTATTTTGAGGCAAAATTGCAGAAATTTCACTTATTTCATTGTAATAAGTCAGAAATTTTCCTTATTTTGGGGCAAAAAAGACAGAAATTCCCTTTGTTTCGGGGGAAAAACACAGAAATTCCACTTTTTTAGAGGAAAAAAGCAGAAATTCCTTTTATTTTGGAGTAAAAATGAAGAAATTTCCCTTTTTTGTGGCAAAAGGTATACATTCCACTTATTATTGGGCTAAAAAGCAGAAATTCCTTGTATTATGGAGCAAAATTGCAGAAATTCTCCTAATTGTGGAACAAAAATGCAGAAATTCCCTATATGTTAGGGCAAAAAGACAGAAATTCTCCTTATTTTGGGGCAAAACTCAGAAATTCCACTTATTTTGGGGCAAACTTCCAGAAATTTCCCTTATTTTTTGGCAAAATTGCAGAAATTTCACTTAATTTGGGGCAAAATTGCAGAAATTTCACTTATGTCAGGGAAAAAAGGCAGAAATTTTCCTTATTTTGGGGCAAAAAACAGAAATTTCTTTTATTTTGTGGCAAAAATGCAGAAATTCCCCTTATTTTGAGGTAAAAAGGCTGAAATTTCCCTTATTTGGGGGCAAAAAGGCAGAAATTTTCCTTATTTTGGGGCAAAATTGGAGAAATTTAACTTATTTCAGGGTAATAAGTCAGAAATTTACCTTTTTTGGGGCAAAAAAGACAGAAATTCCTTTTGTTTTGGGGGAAAAGGACAGAAATTCTACTTATTTAGAGGCAAAAAAGCAGAAATTCCCATTATTTTGAAGCAAAAATGAAGAAATTTCGCTATTTTATGGCAAAAAGTTATGCATTCTTCTTATTTTCGGGCAAAAAGGCAGAAATTCCCCGTATTTTGGAGCAAAATTGCAGAAATTCCCCTTATTGTGGGGCAAAAAGGCAGAAATTCCCTATATGTTGGGGCAAAAAGACAGAAATACTCCTTATTTTGGGGCAAAACTCAGAAATTCCACTTATTTTGGGGCAAAATTCCAGAAATTTCCCTTACTTTGGGGCAAAATTGCAGAAATTCCACTTATTTTGGGGCAAAATTGCAGAAATTACCCGTATTTTGGAGCAAAATTGCAGAAATTCCCCTAATTGTGGGGCAAAAATGCAGAAATTCCCTATATGTTGGGGCAAAAAGGCAAAAATTCCCAATATGTTGGGGCAAAAAGACAGAAATTCTCCTTATTTTAGGGCAAAATTCAGAAATTTCACTTATTTTTGGGCAAAATTGCAGAAATTTCACTTATTTCAGAAAAAAAGGAGAAATTTTCTTATTTTTGGGCAAAAGGCAGAAATTCCCCTTATTTTAGGGCAAAATTGCAGAAATTTCCCTTATTTTGAAACAAAAAACAGAAATTCCCTTTATTTTGTGGCAAAATTGCAGAAAATATCTTTATTATGGGGGAAAATTGCAGATATTTCTTTTATTTTAAGGCAAAATTGCAGAAATTTCACTTATTTCAGAGAAAAAAAGCAAAAATTCATCTTATTTTAGGGCAAAATGCAGAAATTCCCAATATTTTGGGGCACAATAGCAGAAATTGACCTTATTTTGGGGTAAAATTGCAGACATTTCACATATTTCAGGGCAAAAAGGCAGAAATTCCCCTTTTTTGGGGCAAAAAGGCTGAAATTCCCCTTATTTTCTATAAAATTGCAGAAATTCCCCTTGTTTGGGGGCAAAAAGGCAGAAAATCTTCTTAATTTTGGGCAAAAAGGCAGAAATTCCCCGTATTTTGGAGAAAAATTGCAGAAATTCCCCTAATATTGGGGCAAAAAGGCAGAAATTCCCTTTATTTTGGGGCAAAAATACAGAAATTCTCCTTATTTCGGGACAAAAATCAAAAATTTCCTTTATTTTGGGGCAAAATTTTAGAAATTTCTTTTATTTTGGTACAGAATTGCAGAAATTTTTTCTTATTTGGTGACAAAAAGGCAGAAAATTCCCATATTTTGGAACAGAAATGCAGAAATTGCCCTTATTTTGAGGTAAAAAGGCTGAAATTCCTCTTATTTTGGGGAAAAAAGGAAGAAATTTCATTTATTTTGGGGCAAAATTGCAGAAATTTCACTTATTTCAGAAAATAAAGGAGAAATTTTCTTATTTTGGGGCAAAATGCAGAAATTTCTTTTATTTTGGTACAAAATTGCAGAAATTTTTCTTATTTTGGGGCAAAAATTCATAAATTTTCCATATTTTGGGGCAAAAATGCAAAAATTCCCCTTATTTTGAGGTAAAAAGGCTGAAATTCCCCTTATTTGGGGGCAAAAAGGCAGAAATTTTCCTTATTTTGGGGCTAAATTGCAGAAATTTTACTTATTTCAGGGTAATAAGTCAGAAATTTTCCTTATTTTGGGGCAAAAAAGACAGAAATTCCCTTTGTTTTGGGGGAAAAAGACAGAAATTCCACTTATATAGAGGCAAAAAAGCAGAAATTCCCATTATTTTGAAGCAAAAATTAAGAAATTTCCCTTTTTTATGGCAAAAAGGTATGCATTCTTTTTATTTTCGGGCAAAAAGGCAGAAATTCCCCGTATTTTGGAGCAAAATTGCAGAAATTTTACTTATTTCAGAAAAAAAAGGAGAAATTTTCTTATTTTGGGGCAAAAGGCAGAAATTCCCCTTATTTTAGGGCAAAATTGCAGAAATTTTCCATATTTGGGGACAAAAAACAGAAATTCCCTTTATTTTGGGGCAAAATTGCAGAAAATTCCTTTATTATGGGGAAAAATTGCAGATATTTCTTTTATTTTAATACAAAATTGCAGAAATTTCACTTATTTCAGAGAAAAAAAGCAAAAATTTTTCTTATTTTAGGGCAAAATGCAGAAATTCCCATTATTTTGGGACAAAAAGGCAGAAATTCACCTTATTTTTGGGTAAAATTGAAGACATGTCACATATTTCAGGGCAAATAGGCAGAAATTCCCCTTATTTGGGGGCAAAAAGGCAGAAATTCCCCTTAATTTGGGATAAAATTGCAGAAATTTCCCTTGTTTGGGGGCAAAAAGGCAAAAAATCCCCTTAATTTCGAGCAAAAAGGCAGAAATTCCCCGTATTTTGGAGCAAAATTGCAGAAATTCCCCTAATATTGGGGCAAAAATGCAGAAATTCCCTTTATTTGGGGCAAATCGGCAGAAGTTCTTCTTATTTTTGGGAAAAGAGGCAGAAATTTCCTGTATTTTGAAGCAAAATTGCAGAAACTCCCCTAATTTTGGGGCAAAAAATCCAGAAATTCCCTTTATTTTGGGGCAAAAATACAGAAATTCTCCTTATATCGGGGCAAAAATCAGAAATTTCCCTAATTTTGGAGCAAAATTTTAGAAATTTCTTTTATTTTGGTACAGAATTGCAGAAATTTTTCTTATTTTGTGGCAAAAATGCAGAAATTTCCCATATTTTGGGGCAAAAATGCAGAAATTCTTCTTATTTTGAGGTAAAAACGCTGAAATTTTCCTTATTTGGGGGCAAAAAGGCAGAAATTTCTCTTATTTTGGGGCAAAATTGCAGAAATTTCACTTATTTCAGGGTAATAAGTCAGAAATTTTCCTTATTTTGAGGCAAAAAAGACAGAAATTCCCTTTGTTTTGGGGCACAATGGCAGAAATTCCACTTATTTAGAGGCAAAAAAGCAGATATTCCCCTTATTTTGAAGCAAAAATGAAGAAATTTCTATTTCTTATGGCAAAAAGGTATGCATTCTTCTTATTTTCGGGCAAAAAGGCAGAAATTCTTTGTATTTTGGAGCAAGATTGCAGAAATTCCCCTAATTGTGGGGCAAAAAGGCAGAAATCCCCTATATGTTGGGGCAAAAAGAAAGAAATTCTCCTTATTTTGGGGCAAAACTCAGAAATTCCACTTATTTTGGGGCAAAATTTCAGAAATTTCCCTTATTTTGGAGCAAAATTGCAGAAATTTCACTTATTTCAAAGAAAAAAAAGCACAAATTTTCTTATTTTGGGGCAAAAAGGCAGAAATTTCATTTATTTTGGTACAAAATTGCAGAAATTTTTCTTAATTTGGGCAAAAATGCAGAAATTTCCCATATTTTTCGACAAAAATGCCGGAATTCCCCTTATTTTGAGGTAAAAATGCTGAAATTCCCCTTATTTTGGGGCAAAAAGTTAGAAATTCCCCTTATTTTAAAGGAAAAAGACAGAAATTCCGTTTATTTTTGTGGAAAAGTCAGAAATTGCACTTATTTTGAGTCAAAAAGGCGGAAAATCCCCTTATTTTGGGGTAAAAAATGAAGAAATTAACCTTTTTTATGGCAAAAAGGTATACATTCTTTTTATTTTCTAGCAAAATTTCAGAAATTCCCCTAATTATGGGGGAAAAAGGCAGAAATTCCCCGTAATTTGGAGCAAAATTGCAGAAATTCCCCTAATTTTGGGGCAAAAACGCAGAACGTCCTTTTATTTTGAGGTAAAACTGCAGAAATTTCACTTAATTCGCGGCAAAATGGCAGAAATTCCCTTTATTTTCGGAGAAAAAGGCAGAAAATCCCCGTATTTTAGAGCAAAATTGCAGAAATTTACCTAATTTTGGGGTAAAACATGCAGTAATTTTCTTTATTTTGGGGCAAAAAGGCAGAAATTCCCCTTATTTTGGGGCAAAAATCAAAAATATCCCTTATTTTGGGGCAAAATTTTAGAAATTTCTTTTATTTTGGTACAGAATTGCAGAAATTTTTCTTATTTTGTGGCAAAAAAGAAGAAATTTCCCATATTTTGGAACAAAAATGCAGAAATTCCCCTTATTTTGAGGTAAAAAGGCTGAAATTCCCCTTATTTCGGGGCAAAAAGGCAGAAATTTCCCTTATTTTGGGGCAAAATTGCAGAAATTTCACTTATTTCAGGGTAATAAGTCAGAAATTTTCCTTACTTTGGGGCCAAAAGGACAAAAATTCCCTTTGTTTTGGGGGAAAAAGACAGAAATTCCACTTATTTAGAGGCAAAAAAGCAGAAATTTCTCTTATTTTGGAGCAAAAATGAAGAAATTTCCCTTTTTTATGGCAAAAAGTTATGCATTCTTCTTATTTTCGGGCAAAAAGGCAAAAATTCCCCGTATTTTGGAGCAAAATTGCAGAAATTCCCCTAATTGTGGGGCAAAAAGGCAGAAATTCCCTATATGTTGGGGCAAAAAGACAGAAATTCTCATTATTTTGGGGCAAAACTCAGAAATTCCACTTATTTTGGCGCAAAATTCCAGAAATTTCCCTTATTTTGAGGCAAAATTGCAGAAATTTCACTTATTTTGGGGCAAAATTGCAAAAATTTCACTTATGTCAGAAAAAAAAGCAGAAATTTTCTTATTTTGGTGCAAAAAGGCAGAAATTTCTAATATTTTGGTACAAAATTGCAGAAATTTTTCTTATTTTAGGGCAAAAAGGCAGAAATCTCCCATATTTTGGGGCAAAAATGCAGAAATTCCTCTTACTTTTAGGTAAAAAGGCTGAAATTCCCCTTATTTGGGGGCAAAAAGGCAGAAATTTCCCTTATTTTGAGGCAAAATTGCAGAAATTTCACTTATTTCAGATAACAAAAGCAGAAATTTTCTTATTTTTGGGCAAAAAGGCAGAAATTTCTTTTATTTTGGTACAAAATTGCAGAAATTTTTCTTATTTTGGGGCAAAAATGCAGAAATCTCCCATATTTTGGGGCAAAAAAGCAGAAATTTCCCTTATTTTGAGGTAAAAACGCTAAAATTCCCCTTATTTGGGGGCAAAAAGGCAGAAATTTCCCTTATTTTGAGGCAAAATTGCAGAAATTTCACTTATTTCAGAATAATAAGTCAGAAATTTTCCTTATTTTGGGGCAAAAAACAGAAATTCTCTTTGTTTTAAAGAAAAAAGACTGATATTCCACTTATTTAGAGGCTAAATAGCAGAAATTCTTATTATTTTGGAGCAAAAATGAAGAAATTTTCCTTTTTTTGTTGAAAAAGTTATACATTCCTCTAATTTTCGGGCTAAAAAGCAGAAATTCCCCGTATTTTGGAGCAAAATTGCAGAAATTCCCCTAATTGTGGGGCAAAAAGGCAGAAATTCCCTATATGTTGGGGCAAAAAGACAGAAATTCTCCTTATTTAGGGCAAAACTCAGAAATTCCACTTATTTTGGGGCAAAATTCCAGAAATTTCCCTTATTTTGGGGCAAAATTGCAGAAATTTCACTTATTTTGGGGCGAAATTGCAGAAATTTCACTTTTTTTATGGAAAAAAAGGCAGAAATTTTCCTTATTTTGGGGCAAAAAGGCAGAAATTCCTCTTATTTTGAGGTAAAAAGGCTGAAATTCCCCTTATTTGGGGGCAAAAAAGCATAAATTTCCCTTATTTTGGGGCAAAATTGCAGAAATTTCACTTATTTCAGGGTAATAAGTCAAAATTTTCCTTATTTTGGGGCAAAAAAGACAGAAATTCCCTTTGTTTTGGGATAAAAAGACAGAAATTCCACTTATTTAGAGGCAAAAAAGCAGAAATTCCACTTATTTTGGAGTAAAAATTAAGAGATTTCCCTTTTTTATGGCAAAAAGGTATGCATTCTTTTTATTTTCGGACAAAAAGGCAGAAATTCCCCGTATTTTGGAGCAAAATTGCAGAAATTTCACTTATTTCAGAATAAAAATGAGAAATTTTCTTATTTTGGGGCAAAAGGCAGAAATTCCCCTTATTTTATGGCAAAATTGCAGAAATTGCCTTTTTTGGGGACAAAAAACAGAAATTCCCTTTATTTTGGGGCAAAATTGCAGAAAATTTTTTTATTATGGGAAAAAATTGAAGATATTTCTTTTATTTTAAGGCAAAATTGCAGAAATTTCACTTATTTCAGAGAAAAAAACAAAAATCTTTCTTATTTTTGGCAAAATGCAGAAATTCCCATTATTTTGGGGCAAAAAGGCAGAAATTCACCTTATTTTGGGGTAAAATTGAAGACATGTCACATATTTCAGGGCATAAAGGCAGAAATTGCCCTTATTTGGGGGCAAAAAGGCAGAAATTCCCCTTATTTTGGGATAAAATTGCAGAAATTACCCTTGTTTGGGGGCAAAAAGGCAGAAAATCCCCTTAATTTCGGGCAAAAAGGCAGAAATTCCCTGTATTTTGGAGCAAAATTGCAGAAATTCTCCTAATATTGGGGCAAAAATGCAGAAATTCCCTTTATTTGGGGCAAATTGGCAGAAGTTCCCTTTATTTTCAGGAAAAGAGGCAGAAATTCCCATGATTTTGAAGCAAAATTGCAGAAACTCCCCTAATTTTGGGACAAAAAGGCAGAAATTCCCTTTATTTTGGGGCAAAAATACAGAAATTCTCCTTATATCTGGGCAAAAATCAGAAATTTCCCTTATTTTGGAGCAAAATTTTAGAAATTTCTTTTATTTTGGTACAGAATTGGAGAAATTTTTCTTATTCTGTGGCAAAAAGGCAGAAATTTCTTTTATTTTGGTGCAAAATTGCAGAAATTTTTCTTATTTTGGGGCAAAAAGGCATAAATTTCCCATATTTTGGGGCAAAAATGTAGAAATTTTCTTTATTTTGAGGTAAAAAGGTTGAAATTTCCCTTATTTGGGGGCAAAAAGGCAGAAATTTCTCTTATTTTGGGGCAAAATTGCAGAAATTTCACTTATTTCAGAAAAAAAGGAAAAATTTTCTTATTTGGGGGCAAAAAGACAGAAATTTCTTTTATTTTGGTGCAAAATTACAGAAATTTTCTTTATTTTGTGGCAAAAAAGACAGAAATTCCCTTTGTTTTGGGGGAAAAAGACAGAAATTCCACTTATTTAGAGGCAAAAAAGCAGAAATTCCCCTTATTTTGGAGCAAAAATGAAGAAATTTCCCTTTTTCATGGCAAATAGGTATGCATTCTTCTTATTTTCGGGCAAAAAGGCAGAAATTCCCTATATGTTGGGGCAAAAAGACAGAAATTCTCCTTATTTTGGGGCAAAACTCAGATATTCCACATATTTTGGGGCAAAATTCCATGAATTTCCCTTATTTTGGGGCAAAATTGCAGAAATATCACTTATTTTAAGGCAAAATTGGAGAAATTTCACTTATTTCAGAAGAAAAAAGCAGAAATTTTCTTGTTTTGGGGCAAAAAGGGAGAAATTTCTTTTATTTTTGTACAAAATTGCAGAAATTTTTCTTATTCTGGGGCAAGAAGGCAGAAATTTCCTATATTTTGGGGCAAAAATTCAGAAATTCCCCTTATTTTTAGGTAAAAAGGCTGAAATTCTCTTTATTTGGGAGCAAAAAGGCAGAAATTGCCCTGATTTTGTGGCAAAATTCCAGAAATTTCACTTATTTTAGGGTAATAAGTCAGAAATTTTTTATTTTGGGGCAAAAAGGAGAAATTTCTTTTATTTTGGTACAAAATTACAGAAATTTTTCTTATTTTGGGGCAAAAAAGAAGTAATTTCCCTTATTTTGGGGCAAAATTGCAGAAATTTCACTTATTTTGATGTAAAAAGGCTGAAATTCCCCTTATATTGGGGCAAAATGGCAGAAGTTTTCCTTATTTTGGGGCAAAATTGCAGAAATTTCACTTATTTCAAGGTAATAAGTCAGAAATTTTCCTTATTTTGGGGCAAAAAAACAGAAATTCCTTGTTTTGGGGGAAAAAGACAGAAATTCCACTTATTTAGGGGCAAAAAAGCAGAAATTCCCCATATTTTGGAGCAAAATTGCAGAAATTCCCCTAATTGTGGGGCAAAAAGGCAGAAATTCCCTATATGTTAGGGCAAAACGACAGAAATTCTCCTCATTTGGGGGCAAAATTCAGAAATTCGATTTATTTTGGGGCAAAATTCCCAAAATTCCCCTTATTTTGGGGCAAAATTGCAGAAATTTCAATTATTTTGGGGCAAAATTGCAGAAATTTCACTTTTTTCAGGGAAAAAAGGCCGAAATTTTTCGTTTTTGGGGGCAAAAAGGCAGAAATTCCTAATATTTTGAGGCAAAAATGCAGAAATTCCTCTTATTTTGAGGTAAAAAGGCTGAAATTCCCCTTATTTGGGGGCAAAAATGCAGAAATTTCTCTAATACTGGGGCAAAATTGCAGAAATTTCACTTATTTCAGGGTAATAATTCAGAAATTTTCCTTATTTTGGGGCAAAAAATACAGAAATTCCATATATATGGGGGGAAAAAGACAGAAATTCCATTTATTTAGAGGCAAAAAAGCAGAAATTCCCCTTATTTTGGAGCAAAATTGCAGAAATTTCCCTTTTTATAGCCAAAAGGTATGCATTCTTCTTATTTTCAGGCAAAAAGGCAGAAATTCCCTGTATTTTGGAGTAAAATTGCAGAAATTCCCTTAACTGTAGGGCAAAAAGACAGAAATTCTCCTTATTTTGGGGCAAAACTCAGAAATTCCACTTATTTTGGAACAAAATTTCAGAAATTTCCCTTATTTTTGGCCAAAATTGCAGAAATTTCACTTATTTTGGGGCAAAATTGCAGAAATTTCACTTATTTCAGGGAAAAAAAGCAGAAATTTTCTTATTTTGGGGCAAAAAGGCAGAAATTTCCCATATTTTGAGGCAAAAATGCAGAAATTCCCCTTATTTTGAGGTAAAAAGGCTGAAATTCCCCTTATTTGGGGGCAAAAAGGCAGAAATTTCCCATATTTTGGGGCAAAATTGCAGAAATTTCACTTATTTCAGGGTACTAAGTCAGAAATTTTTCTTACTTTGGGGCAAAAAAGACAGAAATTCCCTTTGTTTTCAGGGAAAAAGACAGAAATTCCACTTATTTAGAGGCAAAAATGCAGAAATTCCCCTTATTTTGGAGCAAAAATGAAGAAATTTCCCTTTTTTATGGCAAAAAGGTATGCATTCTTCTTATTTTCGGGCAAAAAGTCAGAAATTCCCCCTATTTTAGAGCAAAATTGCAGAAATTCTTATAATTGTGGGGCAAAAAAACAGAAATTCCCTATATGTTGGGGCAAAAAGACAGAAATTCTCCATATTTTGGGGCAAAACTCAGAAATTCCACTTATTTTGGGGCAAAATTCCAAAAATTTCCCTTATTTGGGGGCAAAATTGCAGAAATTTCACTTATTTAGGGACAAAATTGCAGAAATTTCACTTATTTCAGGGGAAAAAGACAGAAATTTCTTTGATTTTGGTACAAAATTGCAGAAATTTTTATTTTGGGCAAAAAGGCAGAAATTTCCCATATTTTGAGGCAAAAATGCAGAAATTTCACTTATTTCAGGGTAATAAGTCAGAAATTTTCATTACTTTGGCGCAAAAAAGACAGAAATTCCCTTTGTTTTGGTGGAAAAAGACAGAAATTCCAATTCTTTAGAGGCAAAAATGCAGAAATTCCCCTTATTTTGGAGCAAAAATGAAGAAATTTCCCTTTTTTATGGCAAAAAGCTCTGCATTCTTCTTATTTTCAGGCAAAAAGTCAGAAATTCCCCCTATTTTAGAGCAAAATTGCAGAAATTCCCCTTATTGTGGGGCAAAAAGGCAGAAATTCCCTATATGTTGGGGGGAAAAGACAGAAATTCTCCTTATTTTAGAGCAAAACTCAGAAATTTCACTTATTTTGGGGCAAAATTGCAGAAATTTCACTTATTTCAGAAAAAAAAGCAGAAATTTTCTTATTTTGGGGCAAAAAGGCAGAAATTTCTTTTATTTTGGTACAAAATTGCAGAAAATTTTCTTATTTTGGGGCAAAAAGGCAGAAATTTCTCATATTTTGGGGCAAAAATGCAGAAAATCCCCTTATTTTGAGGTAAAAAGGCTAAAATTCCCCTTATTTGGTTGCAAAAAGGCAGAAATTTCCCTTATTTTGGGGCTAAATTGCAGAAATTTCACTTATATCAGGGTAATAAGTCAGAAATTTTCCTTATTTTGGGGCAAAAAAGACAGAAATTGCCTTTGTTTTGGGGGAAAAAGACAGAAATTCCACTTATTAAGAGGCAAAAAAGCAGAAATTCCCCTTATTTTGGAGCAAAAATGAAGAAATTTCCCTTTTTTATGGCAAAAAGGTATGCATTCTTCTTGTTTTCGGGCAAAAAGGCAGAAATTCCCCGTTTTTTGGAGCAAAATTGCAGAAATTCCCCTAATTTTGGGGCAAAAAGGCAGAAATTTCCTATATGTTAGGGCAAAACGACAGAAATTCTCCTTATTTTGGGGCAAAATTCAGAAATTCCATTTCTTTTGGTGCAAAATTCCCAAAATTTCCCTTATTTTGGGGCAAAATTGCAGAAATTTCAATTATTTTGGGGCAAAATTGCAGAAATTTCACTTTTTTCCGGGAAAAAAGGCCAAAATTTTCCGTTTTTGGGGGCAAAAAGGCAGAAATTCCTAATATTTTGTGGCAAAAATGCAGAAATTTCCCTTATTTTGAGGTAAAAAGGCTGAAATTCCCCTTATTTGGGGGCAAAAATGCAGAAATTTCTTTTATACTGGGGCAAAATTGCAGAAATTTCACTTATTTCAGGGTAATAATTCAGAAATTTTCCTTATTTTGGGGCAAAAAATACAGAAATTCCATTTGTATGGGGGGAAAAAGACAGAAATTCCATTTATTTAGAGGCAAAAAAGCAGAAATTCCCCTTATTTTGGAGCAAAATTGCAGAAATTTCCCTTTTTATAGCAAAAAGGTATGCATTCTTCTTATTTTCAGGCAAAAAGGCAGAAATTCCCCGTATTTTGGAGTAAAATTGCAGAAATTCCCTTAATTGTAGGGCCAAAAGACAGAAATTCTCCTTATTTTGGGGCAAAACGCAGAAATTCCACTTATTTTGGAACAAAATTTCAGAAATTTCCCTTATTTTTGGCCAAAATTGCAGAAATTTCACTTATTTTGGGGCAAAATTGCAGAAATTTCACTTATTTCAGGGAAAAAAAGCAGAAATTTTCTTATTTTGGGGCAAAAAGGCAGAAATTTCCCATATTTTGAGGCAAAAATGCAGAAATTCCCCTTATTTTGAGGTAAAAAGGCTGAAATTCCCCTTATTTGGGGGCAAAAAGGCAGAAATTTCCCATATTTTGGGGCAAAATTGCAGAAATTTCACTTATTTCAGGGTACTAAGTCAGAAATTTTTCTTACTTTGGGGCAAAAAAGACAGAAATTCCCTTTGTTTTCAGGGAAAAAGACAGAAATTCCACTTATTTAGAGGCAAAAATGCAGAAATTCCCCTTATTTTGGAGCAAAAATGAAGAAATTTCCCTTTTTTATGGCAAAAAGGTATGCATTCTTCTTATTTTCGGGCAAAAAGGCAGAAATTCCCCCTATTTTAGAGCAAAATTGCAGAAATTCCCCTAATTGTGGGGCAAAAAGTCAGAAATTCCCTATATGTTGGGGCAAAAAGACAGAAATTCTCCTTATTTTAAAGCAAAACTCAGAAATTTCACTTATTTTGGGGCAAAATTACAGAAATTTCAGTTATTTCAAAAAAAAAGCAGAAATTTTCTTATTTTGGGGCAAAAAGGCAAAAATTTCTTTTATTTTGGTACAAAATTGCAGAAATTATTCTTATTTTGAAGCAAAAAAGCAGAAATTTCTCATATTTTGGGGCAAAATTGCAGAAAATTTCCTTATTTTGAGGTAAAAAGGCTGAAATTCCCCTTATTTGGTTGCAAAAAGGCAGAAATTTTCCTTATTTTGGGGAAAAATTGCAGAAATTTCACTTATTTCAGGGTAATAAGTCAGTAGTTTTTCTTACTTTGGGGCAAAAAAGACAGAAATTCCCTTTGTTTTCAGGGAAAATACAGAAATTCCACTTATTTAGAGGCAAAAATGCAGAAATTCCCCTTATTTTGGAGCAAAAATGAAGAAATTTCCCTTTTTTGTGGCAAAAAGGTATGCATTCTTCTTATTTTCGGGCAAAAAGGCAGAAATTCCCTTTGTTTTGGGGGAAAAAGACTGAAATTCCACTTATTTAGAGGCAAAAAAGCAGAAATTTCCCATATTTTGGAGCAAAATTGCAGAAATTCCCCTAATTGTGGGGCAAAAAGGCAGAAATTCCCTAGATGTTAGGGCAAAACGACAGAAATTCTCCTCATTTGGGGGCAAAATTCAGAAATTCCATTTATTTTGGGGCAAAATTCCCAAAATTCCCCTTATTTTGGGGCAAAATTGCAGAAATTTCAATTATTTTGGGGCAAAATTGCAGAAATTTCACTTTTTTCAGGGAAAAAAGGCCGAAATTTTCCGTTTTTAGGGGCAAAAAGTCAGAAATTCCTAATATTTTGAGGCAAAAATGCAGAAATTCCTCTTATTTTGAGGTAAAAAGGCTGAAATTTCCCTTATTTGGGAACAAAAATGCAGAAATTTCTCTTATACTGGGGCAAAATTGCAGAAATTTCACTTATTTCAGGGTAATAAGTCAGTAGTTTTTCTTACTTTGGGGCAAAAAAGACAGAAATTCCCTTGTTTTCAGGGAAAATACAGAAATTCCACTTATTTAGAGGCAAAAATGCAGAAATTCCCCTTATTTTGGAGCAAAAATGAAGAAATTTCCCTTTTTTGTGGCAAAAAGGTATGCATTCTTCTTATTTTCGGGCAAAAAGGCAGAAATTCCCTTTGTTTTGGGGGAAAAAGACAGAAATTCCACTTATTTAGAGGCAAAAAAGCAGAAATTCCCCATATTTTGGAGCAAAATTGCAGAAATTCCCCTAATTGTGGGGCAAAAAGGCAGAAATTCCCTAGATGTTAGGGCAAAACGACAGAAATTCTCCTCATTTGGGGGCAAAATTCAGAAATTCCATTTATTTTGGGGCAAAATTCCCAAAATTCCCCTTATTTTGGGGCAAAATTGCAGAAATTTCAATTATTTTGGGGCAAAATTGCAGAAATTTCACTTTTTTCAGGGAAAAAAGGCCGAAATTTTCCGGTTTTAGGGGCAAAAAGTCAGAAATTCCTAATATTTTGAGGCAAAAATGCAGAAATTCCTCTTATTTTGAGGTAAAAAGGCTGAAATTTCCCTTATTTGGGAACAAAAATGCAGAAATTTCTCTTATACTGGGGCAAAATTGCAGAAATTTCACTTATTTCAGGGTAATAATTCAGAAATTTTCCTTATTTTGGGGCAAAAAATACAGAAATTCCATTTGTATGGGTGGAAAAAGACAGAAATTCTATTTATTTAAAGGCAAAAAAGAAGAAATTCCCCTTATTTTGGAGCAAAATTGCAGAAATTTCCCTTTTTATAGCCAAAAGGTATGCATTCTTCTTATTTTCAGGCAAAAAGGCAGAAATTCCTCGTATTTTGGAGTAAAATTGCAGAAATTCCCTATATGTTGGGGCAAAAAGACAGAAATTCTCCTTATTTTGGGGCAAAACTCAGAAATTCCACTTATTTTGGAACAAAATTTCAGAAATTTCCCTTATTTTTGGCCAAAATTGCAGAAATTTCACTTATTTTGGGGCAAAATTGCAGAAATTTCACTTTTTATAGCAAAAAGGTATGCATTCTTCTTATTTTCAGGCAAAAATGCAGAAATTTCCCGTATTTTGGAGTAAAATTGCAGAAATTCCCTTAATTGTAGGGCAAAAAGACAGAAATTCTCCTTATTTTGGGGCAAAACACAGAAATTCCACTTATTTTGGAACAAAATTTCAGAAATTTCCCTTATTTTTGGCCAAAATTGCAGAAATTTCACTTATTTTGGGGCAAAATTGCAGAAATTTCACTTATTTCAGGGAAAAAAAGCAGAAATTTTCTTATTTTGGGGCAAAAAGGCAGAAATTTCCCATATTTTGAGGCAAAAATGCAGAAATTCCCCTTATTTTGAGGTAAAAAGGCTGAAATTCCCCTTATTTGGGGGCAAAAAGGCAGAAATTTCCCATATTTTGGGGCAAAATTGCAGAAATTTCACTTATTTCAGGGTACTAAGTCAGAAATTTTTCTTACTTTGGGGCAAAAAAGACAGAAATTCCCTTTGTTTTCAGGGAAAAAAACAGAAATTCCACTTATTTAGAGGCAAAAATGCAGAAATTCCCCTTATTTTGGCGCAAAAATGAAGAAATTTCCCTTTTTTATGGCAAAAAGGTATGCATTCTTCTTATTTTCGGGCAAAAAGGCAGAAATTCCCCCTATTTTAGAGCAAAATTGCAGAAATTCCCCTAATTGTGGGGCAAAAAGGCAGAAATTCCCTATATGTTGGGGGAAAAGACAGAAATTCTTTTTATTTTAAAGCAAAACTCAGAAATTTCACTTATTTTGGGGCAAAATTACAGAAATTTCACTTATTTTAGAAAAAAAAAGCAGAAATTTTCTTATTTTGGGGCAAAAAGGGAGAAATTTCTTTTATTTTGGTACAAAATTGCAGAAATTATTCTTATTTTGGGGCAAAAAAGCAGAAATTTCTCATATTTTGGGGCAAAATTGCAGAAAATTTCCTTATTTTGAGGTAAAAAGGCTAAAATTCCTCTTATTTGGTTGCAAAAAGGCAGAAATTTTCCTTATTTGGGGGAAAATTGCAGAAATTTCACTTATTTCAGGGTAATAAGTCAGAAATTTTCTTTATTTTGGGGCAAAAAAAGACAGAAATTCTCTTTGTTTTGGGGGTAAAAGACAGAAATTCCACTTATTTAGAGGCAAAAAAGCAGAAATTCCCATTATTTTGGAGCAAAAATGAAGAAATTTCCCTTTTTTATGGCAAAAAGGTATGCATTCTTCTTATTTTCGGGCAAAAAGGCAGAAATTCCCCCTATTTTAGAGCAAAATTGCAGAAATTCCCCTAATTGTGGGGCAAAAAAACAGAAATTCCCTATATGTTGGGGCAAAAAGATAGAAATTCTCCATATTTTGGGGCAAAACTCAGAAATTCCACTTATTTTGGGGCAAAATTCCAAAAATTTCCCTTATTTTGGGGCAAAATTGCAGAAATTTCACTTATTTAGGGGCAAAATTGCAGAAATTTCACTTATTTCAGGGGAAAAAGACAGAAATTTCTTTTATTTTGGTACAAAATTGCAGAAATTTTTCTTATTTTGGGCAAAAAGGCAGAAATTTCCCATATTTTGAGGCAAAAATGCAGAAATTTCACTTATTTCAGGGTAATAAGTCAGAAATTTTCCTTACTTTGGGGCAAAAAAGACAGAAATTCCCTTTGTTTTCAGGGAAAAAGACAGAAATTCCACTTATTTAGAGGCAAAAATGCAGAAATTCCCCTTATTTTGGAGCAAAAATGAAGAAATTTCCCTTTTTTATGGCAAAAAGGTATGCATTCTTCGTATTTTCGGGCAAAAAGGCAGAAATTCCCCATATTTTAGAGCAAAATTGCAGAAATTCCCCTTATTGTGGGGCAAAAAGGCAGAAATTCCCTATATGTTGGGGGAAAAGACAGAAATTCTCCTTATTTTAGAGCAAAACTCAGAAATTTCATTTATTTTGAGGCAAAATTGCAGAAATTTCACTTATTTCAGGAAAAAAAAGCAGAAATTTTCTTATTTTGGGGCAAAAAGGCAGAAATTTCTTTTATTTTGGTACAAAATTGCAGAAAATTTTCTTATTTTGGGGCAAAAAGGCAGAAATTTCTCATATTTTGGGGCAAAAATGCAGAAAATCCCCTTATTTTGAGGTAAAAAGGCTAAAATTCCCCTTATTTGGTTGCAAAAAGGCAGAAATTTCCCTTATTTTGGGGCAAAATTGCAGAAATTTCACTTATATCAGGGTAATAAGTCAGAAATTTTCCTTATTTTGGGGCAAAAAAGACAGAAATTGCCTTTGTTTTGGGGGAAAAAGACAGAAATTCCACTTATTAAGAGGCAAAAAAGCAGAAATTCCCCTTATTTTGGAGCAAAAATGAAGAAATTTCCCATTTTTATGGCAAAAAGGTATGCATTCTTCTTGTTTTCGGGCAAAAAGGCAGAAATTCCCCGTTTTTTTGGAGCAAAATTGCAGAAATTCCCCTAATTTTGGGGCAAAAAGGCAGAAATTCCCTATATGTTAGGGCAAAACGACAGAAATTCTCCTTTTTTTTGGGCAAAATTCAGAAATTCCATTTCTTTTGGTGCAAAATTCCCAAAATTTCCCTTATTTTGGGGCAAAATTGCAGAAATTTCAATTATTTTGGGGCAAAATTGCAGAAATTTCACTTTTTTCAGGGAAAAAAGGCCGAAATTTTTCGTTTTGGGGGGCAAAAAGGCAGAAATTCCTAATATTTTGAGGCAAAAATGCAGAAATTCCTCTTATTTTGAGGTAAAAAGGCTGAAATTCCCCTTATTTGGGGGCAAAAATGCAGAAATTTCTCTAATACTGGGGCAAAATTGCAGAAATTTCACTTATTTCAGGGTAATAATTCAGAAATTTTCCTTATTTTGGGGCAAAAAATACAGAAATTCCATTTGTATGGGGGGAAAAAGACAGAAATTCCATTTATTTAGAGGCAAAAAAGCAGAAATTCCCCTTATTTTGGAGCAAAATTGCAGAAATTTCCCTTTTTATAGCCAAAAGGTATGCATTCTTCTTATTTTCAGGCAAAAAGGCAGAAATTCCCTGTATTTTGGAGTAAAATTGCAGAAATTCCCTTAACTGTAGGGCAAAAAGACAGAAATTCTCCTTATTTTGGGGCAAAACTCAGAAATTCCACTTATTTTGGAACAAAATTTCAGAAATTTCCCTTATTTTTGGCCAAAATTGCAGAAATTTCACTTATTTTGGGGCAAAATTGCAGAAATTTCACTTATTTCAGGGAAAAAAAGCAGAAATTTTCTTATTTTGGGGCAAAAAGGCAGAAATTTCCCGTATTTTGAGGCAAAAATGCAGAAATTCCCCTTATTTTGAGGTAAAAAGGCTGAAATTCCCCTTATTTGGGGGCAAAAAGGCAGAAATTTCCCATATTTTGGGGCAAAATTGCAGAAATTTCACTTATTTCAGGGTACTAAGTCAGAAATTTTTCTTACTTTGGGGCAAAAAAGACAGAAATTCCCTTTGTTTTCAGGGAAAAAGACAGAAATTCCACTTATTTAGAGGCAAAAATGCAGAAATTCCCCTTATTTTGGAGCAAAAATGAAGAAATTTCCCTTTTTTATGGCAAAAAGGTATGCATTCTTCTTATTTTCGGGCAAAAAGTCAGAAATTCCCCCTATTTTAGAGCAAAATTGCAGAAATTCTTATAATTGTGGGGCAAAAAAACAGAAATTCCCTATATGTTGGGGCAAAAAGACAGAAATTCTCCATATTTTGGGGCAAAACTCAGAAATTTCACTTATTTTGGGGCAAAATTCCAAAAATTTCCCTTATTTTGGGGCAAAATTGCAGAAATTTCACTTATTTAGGGACAAAATTGCAGAAATTTCACTTATTTCAGGGGAAAAAGACAGAAATTTCTTTGATTTTGGTACAAAATTGCAGAAATTTTTATTTTGGGCAAAAAGGCAGAAATTTCCCATATTTTGAGGCAAAAATGCAGAAATTTCACTTATTTCAGGGTAATAAGTCAGAAATTTTCATTACTTTGGTGCAAAAAAGACAGAAATTCCCTTTGTTTTGGTGGAAAAAGACAGAAATTCCAATTCTTTAGAGGCAAAAATGCAGAAATTCCCCTTATTTTGGAGCAAAAATGAAGAAATTTCCCTTTTTTATGGCAAAAAGCTATGCATTCTTCTTATTTTCAGGCAAAAAGTCAGAAATTCCCCCTATTTTAGAGCAAAATTGCAGAAATTCCCCTTATTGTGGGGCAAAAAGGCAGAAATTCCCTATATGTTGGGGGGAAAAGACAGAAATTCTCCTTATTTTAGAGCAAAACTCAGAAATTTCACTTATTTTGGGGCAAAATTGCAGAAATTTCACTTATTTCAGAAAAAAAAGCAGAAATTTTCTTATTTTGGGGCAAAAAGGCAGAAATTTCTTTTATTTTGGTACAAAATTGCAGAAAATTTTCTTATTTTGGGGCAAAAAGGCAGAAATTTCTCATATTTTGGGGCAAAAATGCAGAAAATCCCCTTATTTTGAGGTAAAAAGGCTAAAATTCCCCTTATTTGGTTGCAAAAAGGCAGAAATTTCCCTTATTTTGGGGCTAAATTGCAGAAATTTTACTTATATCAGGGTAATAAGTCAGAAATTTTCCTTATTTTGGGGCAAAAAAGACAGAAATTGCCTTTGTTTTGGGGGAAAAAGACAGAAATTCCACTTATTAAGAGGCAAAAAAGCAGAAATTCCCCTTATTTTGGAGCAAAAATGAAGAAATTTCCCTTTTTTATGGCAAAAAGGTATGCATTCTTCTTGTTTTCGGGCAAAAAGGCAGAAATTCCCCGTTTTTTGGAGCAAAATTGCAGAAATTCCCCTAATTTTGGGGCAAAAAGGCAGAAATTCCCTATATGTTAGGGCAAAACGACAGAAATTCTCCTTATTTTGGGGCAAAATTCAGAAATTCCATTTCTTTTGGTGCAAAATTCCCAAAATTTCCCTTATTTTGGGGCAAAATTGCAGAAATTTCAATTATTTTGGGGCAAAATTGCAGAAATTTCACTTTTTTCCGGGAAAAAAGGCCGAAATTTTCCGTTTTTGGGGGCAAAAAGGCAGAAATTCCTAATATTTTGTGGCAAAAATGCAGAAATTTCCCTTATTTTGAGGTAAAAAGGCTGAAATTCCCCTTATTTGGGGGCAAAAATGCAGAAATTTCTTTTATACTGGGGCAAAATTGCAGAAATTTCACTTATTTCAGGGTAATAATTCAGAAATTTTCCTTATTTTGGGGCAAAAAATACAGAAATTCCATTTGTATGGGGGGAAAAAGACAGAAATTCCATTTATTTAGAGGCAAAAAAGCAGAAATTCCCCTTATTTTGGAGCAAAATTGCAGAAATTTCCCTTTTTATAGCAAAAAGGTATGCATTCTTCTTATTTTCAGGCAAAAAGGCAGAAATTTCCCGTATTTTGGAGTAAAATTGCAGAAATTCCCTTAATTGTAGGGCCAAAAGACAGAAATTCTCCTTATTTTGGGGCAAAACGCAGAAATTCCACTTATTTTGGAACAAAATTTCAGAAATTTCCCTTATTTTTGGCCAAAATTGCAGAAATTTCACTTATTTTGGGGCAAAATTGCAGAAATTTCACTTATTTCAGGGAAAAAAAGCAGAAATTTTCTTATTTTGGGGCAAAAAGGCAGAAATTTCCCATATTTTGAGGCAAAAATGCAGAAATTCCCCTTATTTTGAGGTAAAAAGGCTGAAATTCCCCTTATTTGGGGGCAAAAAGGCAGAAATTTCCCATATTTTGGGGCAAAATTGCAGAAATTTCACTTATTTCAGGGTACTAAGTCAGAAATTTTTCTTACTTTGGGGCAAAAAAGACAGAAATTCCCTTTGTTTTCAGGGAAAAAGACAGAAATTCCACTTATTTAGAGGCAAAAATGCAGAAATTCCCCTTATTTTGGAGGAAAAATGAAGAAATTTCCCTTTTTTATGGCAAAAAGGTATGCATTCTTCTTATTTTCGGGCAAAAAGGCAGAAATTCCCCCTATTTTAGAGCAAAATTGCAGAAATTCCCCTAATTGTGGGGCAAAAAGTCAGAAATTCCCTATATGTTGGGGCAAAAAGACAGAAATTCTCCTTATTTTAAAGCAAAACTCAGAAATTTCACTTATTTTGGGGCAAAATTACAGAAATTTCAGTTATTTCAAAAAAAAGCAGAAATTTTCTTATTTTGGGGCAAAAAGGCAAAAATTTCTTTTATTTTGGTACAAAATTGCAGAAATTATTCTTATTTTGAAGCAAAAAAGCAGAAATTTCTCATATTTTGGGGCAAAATTGCAGAAAATTTCCTTATTTTGAGGTAAAAAGGCTGAAATTCCCCTTATTTGGTTGCAAAAAGGCAGAAATTTTCCTTATTTTGGGGAAAAATTGCAGAAATTTCACTTATTTCAGGGTAATAAGTCAGTAGTTTTTCTTACTTTGGGGCAAAAAAGACAGAAATTCCCTTTGTTTTCAGGGAAAATACAGAAATTCCACTTATTTAGAGGCAAAAATGCAGAAATTCCCCTTATTTTGGAGCAAAAATGAAGAAATTTCCCTTTTTTGTGGCAAAAAGGTATGCATTCTTCTTATTTTCGGGCAAAAAGGCAGAAATTCCCTTTGTTTTGGGGGAAAAAGACAGAAATTCCACTTATTTAGAGGCAAAAAAGCAGAAATTCCCCATATTTTGGAGCAAAATTGCAGAAATTCCCCTAATTGTGGGGCAAAAAGGCAGAAATTCCCTAGATGTTAGGGCAAAACGACAGAAATTCTCCTCATTTGGGGGCAAAATTCAGAAATTCCATTTATTTTGGGGCAAAATTCCCAAAATTCCCCTTATTTTGGGGCAAAATTGCAGAAATTTCAATTATTTTGGGGCAAAATTGCAGAAATTTCACTTTTTTCAGGGAAAAAAGGCCGAAATTTTCCGGTTTTAGGGGCAAAAAGTCAGAAATTCCTAATATTTTGAGGCAAAAATGCAGAAATTCCTCTTATTTTGAGGTAAAAAGGCTGAAATTTCCCTTATTTGGGAACAAAAATGCAGAAATTTCTCTTATACTGGGGCAAAATTGCAGAAATTTCACTTATTTCAGGGTAATAATTCAGAAATTTTCCTTATTTTGGGGCAAAAAATACAGAAATTCCATTTGTATGGGTGGAAAAAGACAGAAATTCTATTTATTTAAAGGCAAAAAAGAAGAAATTCCCCTTATTTTGGAGCAAAATTGCAGAAATTTCCCTTTTTATAGCCAAAAGGTATGCATTCTTCTTATTTTCAGGCAAAAAGGCAGAAATTCCCCGTATTTTGGAGTAAAATTGCAGAAATTCCCTATATGTTGGGGCAAAAAGACAGAAATTCTCCTTATTTTGGGGCAAAACTCAGAAATTCCACTTATTTTGGAACAAAATTTCAGAAATTTCCCTTATTTTTGGCCAAAATTGCAGAAATTTCACTTATTTTGGGGCAAAATTGCAGAAATTTCACTTTTTATAGCAAAAAGGTATGCATTCTTCTTATTTTCAGGCAAAAACGCAGAAATTTCCCGTATTTTGGAGTAAAATTGCAGAAATTCCCTTAATTGTAGGGCAAAAAGACAGAAATTCTCCTTATTTTGGGGCAAAACGCAGAAATTCCACTTATTTTGGAACAAAATTTCAGAAATTTCCCTTATTTTTGGCCAAAATTGCAGAAATTTCACTTATTTTGGGGCAAAATTGCAGAAATTTCACTTATTTCAGGGAAAAAAAGCAGAAATTTTCTTATTTTGGGGCAAAAAGGCAGAAATTTCCCATATTTTGAGGCAAAAATGCAGAAATTCCCCTTATTTTGAGGTAAAAAGGCTGAAATTCCCCTTATTTGGGGGCAAAAAGGCAGAAATTTCCCATATTTTGGGGCAAAATTGCAGAAATTTCACTTATTTCAGGGTACTAAGTCAGAAATTTTTCTTACTTTGTGGCAAAAAAGACAGAAATTCCCTTTGTTTTCAGGGAAAAAAACAGAAATTCCACTTATTTAGAGGCAAAAATGCAGAAATTCCCCTTATTTTGGCGCAAAAATGAAGAAATTTCCCTTTTTTATGGCAAAAAGGTATGCATTCTTCTTATTTTCGGGCAAAAAGGCAGAAATTCCCCCTATTTTAGAGCAAAATTGCAGAAATTCCCCTAATTGTGGGGCAAAAAGGCAGAAATTCCCTATATGTTGGGGGAAAAGACAGAAATTCTTTTTATTTTAAAGCAAAACTCAGAAATTTCACTTATTTTGGGGCAAAATTACAGAAATTTCACTTATTTCAGAAAAAAAAAGCAGAAATTTTCTTATTTTGGGGCAAAAAGGGAGAAATTTCTATTATTTTGGTACAAAATTGCAGAAATTATTCTTATTTTGGGGCAAAAAAGCAGAAATTTCTCATATTTTGGGGCAAAATTGCAGAAAATTTCCTTATTTTGAGGTAAAAAGGCTAAAATTCCTCTTATTTGGTTGCAAAAAGGCAGAAATTTTCCTTATTTGGGGGAAAATTGCAGAAATTTCACTTATTTCAGGGTAATAAGTCAGAAATTTTCTTTATTTTGGGGCAAAAAAAGACAGAAATTCTCTTTGTTTTGGGGGTAAAAGACAGAAATTCCACTTATTTAGAGGCAAAAAAGCAGAAATTCCCATTATTTTGGAGCAAAAATGAAGAAATTTCCCTTTTTTATGGCAAAAAGGTATGCATTCTTCTTATTTTCGGGCAAAAAGGCAGAAATTCCCCCTATTTTAGAGCAAAATTGCAGAAATTCCCCTAATTGTGGGGCAAAAAAACAGAAATTCCCTATATGTTGGGGCAAAAACATAGAAATTCTCCATATTTTGGGGCAAAACTCAGAAATTCCACTTATTTTGGGGCAAAATTCCAAAAATTTCCCTTATTTTGGGGCAAAATTGCAGAAATTTCACTTATTTAGGGGCAAAATTGCAGAAATTTCACTTATTTCAGGGGAAAAAGACAGAAATTTCTTTTATTTTCGTACAAAATTGCAGAAATTTTTCTTATTTTGGGCAAAAAGGCAGAAATTTCCCATATTTTGAGGCAAAAATGCAGAAATTTCACTTATTTCAGGGTAATAAGTCAGAAATTTTCCTTACTTTGGGGCAAAAAAGACAGAAATTCCCTTTGTTTTCAGGGAAAAAGACAGAAATTCCACTTATTTAGAGGCAAAAATGCAGAAATTCCCCTTATTTTGGAGCAAAAATGAAGAAATTTCCCTTTTTTATGGCAAAAAGGTATGCATTCTTCGTATTTTCGGGCAAAAAGGCAGAAATTCCCCATATTTTAGAGCAAAATTGCAGAAATTCCCCTTATTGTGGGGCAAAAAGGCAGAAATTCCCTATATGTTGGGGGAAAAGACAGAAATTCTCCTTATTTTAGAGCAAAACTCAGAAATTTCATTTATTTTGAGGCAAAATTGCAGAAATTTCACTTATTTCAGGAAAAAAAAGCAGAAATTTTCTTATTTTGGGGCAAAAAGGCAGAAATTTCTTTTATTTTGGTACAAAATTGCAGAAAATTTTCTTATTTTGGGGCAAAAAGGCAGAAATTTCTCATATTTTGGGGCAAAAATGCAGAAAATCCCCTTATTTTGAGGTAAAAAGGCTAAAATTCCCCTTATTTGGTTGCAAAAAGGCAGAAATTTCCCTTATTTTGGGGCAAAATTGCAGAAATTTCACTTATATCAGGGTAATAAGTCAGAAATTTTCCTTATTTTGGGGCAAAAAAGACAGAAATTGCCTTTGTTTTGGGGGAAAAAGACAGAAATTCCACTTATTAAGAGGCAAAAAAGCAGAAATTCCCCTTATTTTGGAGCAAAAATGAAGAAATTTCCCATTTTTATGGCAAAAAGGTATGCATTCTTCTTGTTTTCGGGCAAAAAGGCAGAAATTCCCCGTTTTTTGGAGCAAAATTGCAGAAATTCCCCTAATTTTGGGGCAAAAAGGCAGAAATTCCCTATATGTTAGGGCAAAACGACAGAAATTCTCCTTATTTTGGGGCAAAATTCAGAAATTCCATTTCTTTTGGTGCAAAATTCCCAAAATTTCCCTTATTTTGGGGCAAAATTGCAGAAATTTCAATTATTTTGGGGCAAAATTGCAGAAATTTCACTTTTTTCTGGGAAAAAAGGCCGAAATTTTCCGTTTTTGGGGGCAAAAAGGCAGAAATTCCTAATATTTTGTGGCAAAAATGCAGAAATTTCCCTTATTTTGAGGTAAAAAGGCTGAAATTCCCCTTATTTGGGGGCAAAAATGCAGAAATTTCTCTTATACTGGGGCAAAATTGCAGAAATTTCACTTATTTCAGGGTAATAATTCAGAAATTTTCCTTATTTTGGGGCAAAAAATACAGAAATTCCATTTGTATGGGGGGAAAAAGACAGAAATTCCCCTTATTTGGAAGCAAAATTGCAGAAATTTCCCTTTTTATAGCAAAAAGGTATGCATTCTTCTTATTTTCAGGCAAAAAGGCAGAAATTTCCCGTATTTTGGAGTAAAATTGCAGAAATTCCCTTAATTGTAGGGCCAAAAGACAGAAATTCTCCTTATTTTGGGGCAAAATGCAGAAATTCCACTTATTTTGGAACAAAATTTCAGAAATTTCCCTTATTTTTGGCCAAAATTGCAGAAATTTCACTTATTTTGGGGCAAAATTGAAGAAATTTCACTTATTTCAGGGAAAAAAAGCAGAAATTTTCTTATTTTGGGGCAAAAAGGCAGAAATTTCCCATATTTTGAGGCAAAAATGCAGAAATTCCCCTTATTTTGAGGTAAAAAGGCTGAAATTCTCCTTATTTGGGGGCAAAAAGGCAGAAATTTCCCATATTTTGGGGCAAAATTGCAGAAATTTCACTTATTTCAGGATACTAAGTCAGAAATTTTTCTTACTTTGGGGCAAAAAAGACAGAAATTCCCTTTGTTTTAAGGGAAAAAGACAGAAATTCCACTTATTTAGAGGCAAAAATGCAGAAATTCCCCTTATTTTGGAGCAAAAATGAAGAAATTTCCCTTTTTTATGGCAAAAAGGTATGCATTCTTCTTATTTTCGGGCAAAAAGGCAGAAATTCCCCCTATTTTAGAGCAAAATTGCAGAAATTCCCCTAATTGTGGGGCAAAAAGTCAGAAATTCCCTATATGTTGGGGCAAAAAGACAGAAATTCTCCTTATTTTAAAGCAAAACTCAGAAATTTCACTTATTTTGGGGCAAAATAACAGAAATTTCACTTATTTCAAAAAAAAAGCAGAAATTTTCTTATTTTGGGGCAAAAAGGCAAAAATTTCTTTTATTTTGGTACAAAATTGCAGAAATTATTATTATTTTGAAGCAAAAAAGCAGAAATTTCTCATATTTTGGGGCAAAATTGCAGAAAATTTCCTTATTTTGAGGTAAAAAGGCTAAAATTCCCCTTATTTGGTTGCAAAAAGGCAGAAATTTTCCTTATTTTGGGGAAAAATTGCAGAAATTTCACTTATTTCAGGGTAATAAGTCAGAAGTTTTTCTTACTTTGGGGCAAAAAAGACAGAAATTCCCTTTGTTTTCAGGGAAAAAGACAGAAATTCCACTTATTTAGAGGCAAAAATGCAGAAATTCCCCTTATTTTGGAGCAAAAATGAAGAAATTTCGCTTTTTTATGGCAAAAAGGTATGCATTCTTCTTATTTTCGGGCAAAAAGGCAGAAATTCCCTTTGTTTTGGGGGAAAAAGACAGAAATTCCACTTATTTAGAGGCAGAAAAGCAGAAATTCCCCATATTTTGGAGCAAAATTGCAGAAATTCCCCTAATTGTGGGGCAAAAAGGCAGAAATTCCCTATATGTTAGGGCAAAACGACAGAAATTCTCCTCATTTGGGGGCAAAATTCAGAAATTCCATTTATTTTGGGGCAAAATTCCCAAAATTCCCCTTATTTTGGGGCAAAATTGCAGAAATTTCAATTATTTTGGGGCAAAATTGCAGAAATTTCACTTTTTTCAGGGAAAAAAGGCCGAAATTTTCCGGTTTTAGGGGCAAAATTCAGAAATTCCTAATATTTTGAGGCAAAAATGCAGAAATTCCTCTTATTTTGAGGTAAAAAGGCTGAAATTCCCCTTATTTGGGGGCAAAAATGCAGAAATTTCTCTTATACTGGGGCAAAATTGCAGAAATTTCACTTATTTCAGGGTAATAATTCAAAAATTTTCCTTATTTTGGGGCAAAAAATACAGAAATTCCATTTGTATGGGTGGAAAAAGACAGAAATTCCATTTATTTAGAGGCAAAAAAGCAGAAATTCCCCTTATTTTGGAGCAAAATTGCAGAAATTTCCCTTTTTATAGCCAAAAGGTATGCATTCTTCTTATTTTCAGGCAAAAAGGCAGAAATTTCCCGTATTTTGGAGTAAAATTGCAGAAATTCCCTATATGTTGGGGCAAAAAGACAGAAATTCTCCTTATTTTGGGGCAAAACTCAGAAATTCCACTTATTTTGGAACAAAATTTCAGAAATTTCCCTTATTTTTGGCCAAAATTGCAGAAATTTCACTTATTTTGGGGCAAAATTGCAGAAATTTCACTTTTTATAGCAAAAAGGTATGCATTCTTCTTATTTTCAGGCAAAAAGGCAGAAATTTCCCGTATTTTGGAGTAAAATTGCAGAAATTCCCTTAATTGTAGTGCAAAAAGACAGAAATTCTCCTTATTTTGGGGCAAAACGCAGAAATTCCACTTATTTTGGAACAAAATTTCAGAAATTTCCCTTATTTTTGGCCAAAATTGCAGAAATTTCACTTATTTTGGGGCAAAATTGCAGAAATTTCACTTATTTCAGGGAAAAAAGCAGAAATTTTCTTATTTTGGGGCAAAAAGGCAGAAATTTCCCATATTTTTAGGCAAAAATGCAGAAATTCCCCTTATTTTGAGGTAAAAAGGCTGAAATTCTCCTTATTTGGGGGCAAAAAGGCAGAAATTTCCCATATTTTGGGGCAAAATTGCAGAAATTTTACTTATTTCAGGGTACTAAGTCAGAAATTTTTCTTACTTTGGGGCAAAAAAGACAGAAATTCCCTTTGTTTTCAGGGAAAAAGACAGAAATTCCACTTATTTAGAGGCAAAAATGCAGAAATTCCCCTTATTTTGGAGCAAAAATGAAGAAATTTCCCTTTTTTATGGCAAAAAGGTATGCATTCTTCTTATTTTCGGGCAAAAAGGCAGAAATTCCCCCTATTTTAGAGCAAAATTGCAGAAATTCCCTCTAATTGTGGGGCAAAAAGTCAGAAATTCCCTATATGTTGGGGCAAAAAGACAGAAATTCTCCTTATTTTAAAGCAAAACTCAGAAATTTCACTTATTTTGGGGCAAAATTACAGAAATTTCACTTATTTCAGAAAAAAAAAGCAGAAATTTTCTTATTTTGGGGCAAAAAGGCAAAAATTTCTTTTATTTTGGTACAAAATTGCAGAAATTATTATTATTTTGAAGCAAAAAAGCAGAAATTTCTCATATTTTGGGGTAAAATTGCAGAAAATTTCCTTATTTTGAGGTAAAAAGGCTAAAATTCCCCTTATTTGGTTGCAAAAAGGCAGAAATTTTCCTTATTTTGGGGAAAAATTGCAGAAATTTCACTTATTTCAGGGTAATAAGTCAGAAGTTTTTCTTACATTGGGGCAAAAAAGACAGAAATTTCCTTTGTTTTCAGGGAAAAAGACAGAAATTCCACTTATTTAGAGGCAAAAATGCAGAAATTCCCCATATTTTGGAGCAAAAATGAAGAAATTTCCCTTTTTTGTGGCAAAAAGTATGCATTCTTCTTATTTTCGGGCAAAAAGGCAGAAATTCCCTTTGTTTTGGGGGAAAAAGACAGAAATTCCACTTATTTAGAGGCAAAAAAGCAGAAATTCCCCATATTTTGGAGCAAAATTGCAGAAATTCCCCTAATTGTGGGGCAAAAAGGCAGAAATTCTCTATATGTTAGGGCAAAACGACAGAAATTCTCCTCATTTAGGGGCAAAATTCAGAAATTCCATTTATTTTGGGGCAAAATTCCCAAAATTCCCCTTATTTTGGGGCAAAATTGCAGAAATTTCAATTATTTTGGGGCAAAATTGCAGAAATTTCACTTTTTTCAGGGAAAAAAGGCAGAAATTTTCCGTTTTTAGGGGCAAAAAGTCAGAAATTCCTAATATTTTGAGGCAAAAATGCAGAAATTCCTCTTATTTTGAGGTAAAAAGGCTGAAATTCCCCTTATTTGGGGGCAAAAATGCAGAAATTTCTCTTATACTGGGGCAAAATTGCAGAAATTTCACTTATTTCAGGGTAATAATTCAGAAATTTTCCTTATTTTGGGGAAAAAAATACAGAAATTCCATTTGTATGGGTGGAAAAAGACAGAAATTCCATTTATTTAGAGGCAAAAAAGCAGAAATTACCCTTATTTTGGAGCAAAATTGCAGAAATTTCCCTTTTTATAGCCAAAAGGTATGCATTCTTCTTATTTTCAGGCAAAAAGGCAGAAATTCCCCGTATTTTGGAGTAAAATTGCAGAAATTCCCTATATGTTGGGGCAAAA
Source organism: Micromys minutus (assembly GCF_963924665.1). NCBI lineage: Eukaryota > Metazoa > Chordata > Mammalia > Rodentia > Muridae > Micromys > Micromys minutus. The sequence continues at coordinate 1,708,002 of NW_027667812.1, read as the reverse complement.
AGACAGAAATTCTCCTTATTTTGGGGCAAAACTCAGAAATTCCACTTATTTTGGAACAAAATTTCAGAAATTTCCCTTATTTTTGGCCAAAATTGCAGAAATTTCACTTATCTTGGGGCAAAATTGCAGAAATTTCACTTATTTCAGGGAAAAAAAGCAGAAATTTTCTTATTTTGGGGCAAAAAGGCAGAAATTTCCCATATTTTGAGGCAAAAATGCAGAAATTCCCCTTATTTTGAGGTAAAAAGGCTGAAATTCCCCTTATTTGGGGGCAAAAAGGCAGAAATTTCCCATATTTTGGGGCAATATTGCAGAAATTTCACTTATTTCAGGGTACTAAGTCAGAAATTTTTCTTACTTTGGGGCAAAAAAGACAGAAATTCCCTTTGTTTTCAGGGAAAAAGACAGAAATTCCACTTATTTAGAGGCAAAAATGCAGAAATTCCCCTTATTTTGGAGCAAAAATGAAGAAATTTCCCTTTTTTATGGCAAAAAGGTATGCATTCTTCTTATTTTCGGGCAAAAAGGCAGAAATTCCCCCTATTTTAGAGCAAAATTGCAGAAATTCCCCTAATTGTGGGGCAAAAAGGCAGAAATTCCCTATATGTTGGGGCAAAATACAGAAATTCTCCTTATTTTGGTGAAAAACTCAGAAATTCCACTTATTTTGGGACAAAATTGCAGAAATTTCCCTTATTTTGGGGCAAAATTGTAGAAATTTCACTTATTTTGGGGCAAAATTGCAGAAATTTCAGTATTTTCAGGGTAATAAGTCAGAAATTTTCCTTATTTTGGGGCAAAAAAGACAGAAATTCCCTATGTTCTGGGAGAAAAAGACAGTAATTCCACATTTTAGAGGCAAAAAAGCAGAAATTCCTTTTATTTTGGAGTAAAAATGAAGAAATTTCTTTTTTTTGTGGCAAAAGGTATACATTTCCTTTATTTTCGGGCAAAAAGGCAGAAATTCCCCGTATTTTGGAGCAAACTTGCAGATATTCCCCTAATTGTGAGGCAAAAGGCAGAAATTCCCTATATGTTGGGGCAAAAAGACAGAAATTCTCCTTATTTTGGGGCAAAACTCAGAAATTCCACTTATTTTGGGGCAAAATTCCAGAAATTTCCCTTATTTTGGGGCAAAATTGCAGAAATTTCACTTATTTTCAGGCAAAATTACATAAATTTCACTTATTTCAGAAAAAAAGCAGAATTTTCTTATTTTGGTGCAAAAAGGCAGAAATTTCTTTTATTTTGTTACAAAATTGCAGAAATTTTTCTTATTTTGGGGCAAAAAGGCAGAAATCTTTCATATTTTGGGGCAAAAATGCAGAAATTTCTCTTATTTTGAGGTAAAAAGGCTGAAATTCCCCTTATTTGGGGGCAAAAGGGCAGAAATTTCCCTTATTTTGAGGCAAAATTGCAGAAATTTCACTTATTTCAGAGAAAAAAAGCAAAAACTTTTCTTATTTTAGGGCAAAATGCAGAAATTCCCATTATTTTGGGGCAAAAGGCAGAAATTCACCTTATTTTGTGGTAAAATTGCAGACATTTCACATATTTCAGGGCAAAAAGGTAGAAATTCCCCTTATTTGGGGGCAAAAATGCAGAAATTCCCCTTATTTTGGGATAAAATTGCAGAAATGTCCCTTGTTTGGGGGCAAAAAGGCAGAAAATCCCCTTAATTTTTGGCAAAAAAGCAGAAATTTCCCGTATTTTGGAGCAAAATTGCAGAAATTCCCCTAATATTGGGGCAAAAATGCAGAAATTCCTATTATTTGGGGCAAATCGGCAGAAGTTCCCCTTATTTTCGGAAAAAGAGGCAGAAATTCCCTGTATTTTGAAGCAAAATTGCATAAACTCCCCTAATTTTGGGGCAAAAAGGCATAAATTTCTCATATTTTGAGGCAAAAATGCAGAAATTTTTCTTATTTTGAGGTAAAAAGGCTGAAATTCCCCTTATTTGGGGGCAAAAAAGAAGAATTTCTCTTATTTTGGGGCAAAATTGCAGAAATTTCACTTATTTCAGAGTAATAAGTCAGAAATTTTCGTTATTTTGGGGCAAAAAAACAGAAATTCCCTTTGTTTTGGGGGGAAAAGACAGAAATTCCACTTTTTTAGAGGCAAAAAAGCAGAAATAACTTTTATTTTGGAGTAAAAATGTAGAAATTTCCCTTTTTTATGGCAAAAAGGTATGCATTCTTCTTATTTTCGGGCAAAAAGGCAGAAATTCCCCGTATTTTCGAGCAAAATTGCAAAAATTCCCCTAATTTTAGGGCAAAAAGGCAGAAATTCCCTATATGTTGGGGCAAAAAGACAGAAATTCTCCTTATTTTGGGGCAAAACTCAGAAATTCCACTTATTTTGGGGCAAAAATCTAGAAATTTTTCTTATTTTAAAGCAAAATTGCAGAAATTTCACTTATTTTGGGGTAAAATTGCAGAAATTTCACTTATTTCAGGGAAAAAAGGCAGAAATTTTTCTTATTTTGGGGCAAAAAGGAAAAATTTCCTAATATTTTGTGGCAAAAATGCCGAAATTCCCCTTATTTTGAGGTAAAAAAGCTGAAATTTCCCTTATTTGGGGGCAAAAAGGCAGAAATTTCCCTTATTTTGGGGCAAAATTGCAGAAATTTCAATTATTTCAGGGTAATAAGTCAGAAATTTTCCTTATTTTGGGGCCAAAAGGACAGAAATTCCCTTTCTTTTGGGGGAAAAAGACAGAAATTCCACTTATTTAGAGGCAAAAAAGCAGAAATTCCCCTTATTTTGGAGCAAAAATGAAGAAATTTCCCTTTTTTATGGCAAAAAGGTATGCATTCTTCTTATTTTCGGGCAAAAAGGCAGAAATTCCCCGTATTTTGGATCAAAATTGCAGAAATTCCCCTAATTGTAGGGCAAAAAAACAGAAATTCCCTATATGTTGGGGCAAAAAGACAGAAATTCTCCTTATTTTGGGGTAAAACTCAGAAATTCCACTTATTTTGGGGGCAAAATTCCTGAAATTTCCCTTATTTTGGGGCAAAATTGCAGAAATTTTACTTATTTTGGGGCAAAATTGCAGAAATTTCACTTATTTCAGAAAAATAAGCAGAATTTATTTATTTTGGTGTAAAAAGGCAGAAATTTCTTTTATTTTGGTACAAATTGCAGAAATTTTTCTTATTTTGGGGCAAAAAGGCAGAAATCTTCATATTTTGGGGCAAAAATGCAGAAATTCCTCTTATTTTGAGGTAAAAAGGCTGAAATTTCCCTTATTTGGGGGCAAAAAAGAAGAAATTTCCCTTATTTTGAGGCAAAATTGCAGAAATTTCACTTATTTTAGGATAATAAGTCAGAAATTTTCGTTATTTTGGGGCAAAAGAGACAGAAATTCCCTTTGTTTTCAGGGAAAAAAACAGAAATTCCACTTTTTTAGAGGCAAAAAAAACAGAAATTCCTTTTATTTTGGAGTAAAAATGAAGAAATTTCCCTTTTTTGTGGCAAAAGGTATACATTCCACTTATTTTTGGGCTAAAAAGCAGAAATTACCCGTATTTTGGAGCAAAATTGCAGAAATTCCCCTAATTGTGGGGCATGAAGGGAGAAATTCCCTATATGTTAGGGCAAAAAGACAGAAATTCTCTTTATTTTGGGGCAAAACTCAGAAATTCTACTTATTTTGGGGCAAAATTCCAGAAATTTCCCTTATTTTGGGGCAAAATTGCAGAAATTTCACTTATTTTGGGGCAAAATTGCAGAAATTTCACTTATTTCAGGGTAATAAGTCAGAAATTTTCCTATTTTGGGGCCAAAAAGACAGAAATTCCCTTTGTTTTGGGGGAAAAAGACAGAAATTCCACTTATTTAGAGGCAAAAAAGCAGAAATTCCTCTTATTTTGGAGCAAAATTGCAGAAATTCCCCTAATTGTGGGGCAAAAAGGCAGAAATTCCCTATATGTTGGGGCAAAAAGAAACAAATTCTCCTTATTTTGGGTCAAAACTCAGAAATTCCACTGATATTGGGGCAAAATTCCAGGAATTTCCCGTATTTTGGGGCAAAATTGCAGAAATTTCACTTATTTTGGGGCAAAATTGCAGAAATTTAACTTATTTCAAAAAAAAATTCAGAAATTTTTCTATTTTGGTGCAAAGAGGCAGAAATTTCTTTTATTTTGGTACAAAATTGCAGAAATTTTTCTTATTTTGGGGTAAAAAGTCAGAAATCTCCCATATTTAGGGGAAAAATGCAGAAATTCCTCTTATTTTGAGGTAAAAGGCTGAAATTCCCCTTATTTGGGGGCAAAAAGGCAGAAATTTCCCTTATTTTGAGGCAAAATTGCAGAAATTTCACTTATTTCAGAGAACAAAAGCAGAAATTTTCTTATTTGGGGGAAAAAAGGCAGAAATTTCTTTTATTTTGGTACAAAATTGCAGAAATGTTTCTTATTTTGGGGCAAAAAGGCAGAAATCTCCCATATTTTGGGGCAAAAAAGCAGAAATTTCCCTTATTTTGAGGTAAAAACGCTGAAATTCCCCTTATTTGGGGGCAAAAAGGCAGAAATTTCCCTTATTTTGAGGCAAAATTGCAGAAATTTCACTTATTTCAGAATAATAAGTCAGAAATTTTCCTTATTTTGGGGCAAAAAACAGAAATTCTCTTTGTTTTAAAGGAAAAAGACTGATATTCCACTTATTTAGAGGCTAAAAAGCAGAAATTCTTATTATTTTGGAGCAAAAATGAAGAAATTTTCCTTTTTTTGTGGAAAAAGTTATGCATTCCTCTAATTTTCGGGCTAAAAAGCAGAAATTCCCCGTATTTTGGAGCAAAATTGCAGAAATTCCCCTAATTGTGGGGCAAAAAGGCAGAAATTCTCTATATGTTGGAGCAAAAAGTCAGAAATTCTCCTTATTTTGGGGCAAAACTCAGAAATTCCACTTATTTTGGGGCAAAATTCCAGAAATTTCCCTTATTTTGGGGCAAAATTGCAGAAATTTCACTTATTTTGGGGCGAAATTGCAGAAATTTCACTTTTTTCATGGAAAAAAAGGCAGAAATTTTCCTTATTTTGGGTCAAAAAGGCAGAAATTTCTCATATTTTGGGGAAAAAATGCAGAATTTCCCATTATCTTGAGGTAAAAAGGCTGAAATTCCCCTTATTTGGGGGCAAAAAGGCATAAATTTCCCTTATTTTGGGGCAAAATTGCAGAAATTTCACTTATTTCAGAGAAAAAAACAAAAATCTTTCTTATTTTTGGCAAAATGCAGAAATTCCCATTATTTTGGGGCAAAAAGGCAGAAATTCACCTTATTTTGGGGTAAAATTGAAGACATGTCACATATTTCAGTGCATAAAGGCAGAAATTGCCCTTATTTGGGGGCAAAAAGGCAGAAATTCCCCTTATATTGGGATAAAATTGCAGAAATGTCAGTTGTTTTGGGGCAAAAAGGCAAAAAATCCCCTTAATTTCGGGCAAAAAGGCAGAAATTCCCTGTATTTTGGAGCAAAATTGCAGAAATTCTCCTAATATTGGGGCAAAAATGCAGAAATTCCCTTTATTTGGGGCAAATTGGCAGAAGTTCCCCTTATTTTCAGGAAAAGAGGCAGAAATTCCCATTATTTTGAAGCAAAATTGCAGAAACTCCCCTAATTTTGGGGCAAAAAGGCAGAAATTTCCTTTATTTTGGGGCAAAAATACAGAAATTCTCCTTATATCTGGGCAAAAATCAGAAATTTCCCTTATATTGGAGCAAAATTTTAGAAATTTCTTTTATTTTGGTACAGAATTGGAGAAATTTTTCTTATTCTGTGGCAAAAAGGCAGAAATTTCTTTTATTTTGGTGCAAAATTGCAGAAATTTTTCTTATTTTGGGGCAAAAAGGCATAAATTTCCCATATTTTGGGGCAAAAATGTAGAAATTTTCTTTATTTTGAGGTAAAAAGGCTGAAATTTCCCTTATTTGGGGGCATAAAGGCAGAAATTTCTCTTATTTTGGGGCAAAATTGCAGAAATTTCACTTATTTCAGAAAAAAAGAAAAAATTTTCTTATTTGGGGGCAAAAAGGCAGAAATTTCTTTTATTTTGGTGCAAAATTACAGAAATTTTCTTTATTTTGGGGCAAAAAAGACAGAAATTCCCTTTGTTTTGGGGGAAAAAGACAGAAATTCCACTTATTTAGAGGCAAAAAAGCAGAAATTCCTCTTATTTTGGAGCAAAATTGCAGAAATTCCCCTAATTGTGGGGCAAAAAGGCAGAAATTCCCTATATGTTGGGGCAAAAAGACAGAAATTCTCTTTATTTTTGGGGCAAAACTCAGAAATTCCATTTATTTTGGGGCAAAATTCCAGAAATTTCTCTTATTTTGGGGCAAAATTCCAGAAATTTCTCTTATTTTGGGGCAAAAGTGCAGAAATTCCCCTTATTTGGGGGCAAAAAAAAGAAATTTCACTTATTTTGGGGCAAAAACTCAGAAATTCCACACTTTTTTGGTCAAAATTCCAGAAATTTCCCTTATTTTGGGGCAAAATTCCAGAAATTTCTCTTATTTTGGGGCAAAATTGCAGAAATTTCACTTATTTTGGGGCAAAATTGCAGAAATTTCACTTATTTCATGGTAAAAAGACAGAAATTATCCTTATTTTGATGCAAAAATGCAGAAATTCCAAATATTTTGTGGCAAAAATGAAGAAATTCTCTTTATTATGAGGTAAAAAGGCAGAAATTCCCCTTATTTTGGGGCAAAAAAAAGAAATTTCACTTATTTTGGGGCAAAAACTCAGAAATTCCACACTTTTTTGGTCAAAATTCCAGAAATTTCCCTTATTTTGGGGCAAAATTGCAGAAATTTCACTTATTTTGGTGCAAAATTGCAGAAATTTAACTTATTTCAGAAAAAAATTCAGAAATTTTCCTATTTTGGTGCAAAAAGGCAGAATTATCTTTTATTTTGGTACAAAATTGCAGAAATTTTTCTTATTTTGGGGCAAAAAGGCAGAAATTTCACTTATTTTGGGGCAAAATTGCAGTAATTTCACTTATTTTGGGGCAAAATTGCAGAAATTCCAAATATTTTGTGCCAAAAATGCAGAAATTCCCCTTATTTTAAGGTAAAAAGGCAGAAATTCCCATTATTTGGGGGTAAAAAACAGAAATTTCCCTTATTTTGGGGCAAAATTGCAGAAATTTCACTTATTTTGGGGCAAAATTGCAGAAATTTCACTTATTTCAGAAAAAAATTCAGAAATTTTCCTATTTTGGTGCAAAAAGGCAGAAATTTCTATTTTGGTACAAAATTGCAGAAATTTTTCTTTTTTGGGGGCAAAAAGGCACAAATCTCTTATATTTTGGGGAAAAAATGCAGAAATTCCTCTTATTTTGAGGTAAAAAGGTAGAAATTTCCCTTATTTGGGGGAAAAAGGCAGAAATTTTCCTTATTTTGAGGCAAAATTGCAGAAATTTCACTTATTTCAGTGTAATAAGTCAGAAACTTTCCTTATTTTGGGGCAAAAAAGACAGAAATTCCCTTTGTTTTGGGGGAAAAAGACAGAAATTCCACTTTTTTAGCGGCAAAAAAGCAGAAATTCATTTTATTTTGGAGTAAAAATGAAGAAATTTCTTTTTTTTGTGGCAAAAGATATACATTCCCCTTATTTTCAGGCTAAAAAGCAGAAATTCCCCGTATTTTGGAGCAAAATTGCAGAAATTCCCCTAATTGTGGGGCAAAAAGGCAGAAATTTCCGATATGTTAGGGCAAAAAGACAGAAATGCTTTTTATTTTGGGGCTAAACTCAGAAATTCCACTTATTTTGGGGCAAAATTCCAGAAATTTCCCTTATTTTGGGGCAAAATTGCAGAAATTTCACTTATTTTGGTGCAAAATTGCAGAAATTTAACTTATTTCATGGAAAAAAGGCAGAAATTTTCCTTATTTTGGGGCCAAAAAGACAGAAATTTCCTTTGTTTTGGGGTGAAAAAGATAGAAATTCCACTTATTTAGAGGCAAAAAAGCAGAAATTCCTCTTATTTTGGAGCAAAAATGAAGAAATTTCCTTTTTTTATGGCAAAAAGGTATGCATTCTTCTTATTTTCGGGCAAAAAGGCAGAAATTCCCAGTATTTTGGAGCAAAATTGCAGAAATTCCCCTAATTGTGGGGCAAAAAGGCAGAAATTCCCTATATGTTGGGGCAAAAAGAAACAAATTCTCCTTATTTTGGGTCAAAACTCAGAAATTCCACTGATATTGGGGCAAAATTCCAGAAATTTCCCTTATTTTGGGGCAAAATTGCAGAAATTTCACTTATTTCAGAAAAAAAAGCAGAAATTTTCTTATTTTGGTGCAAAAAGTTGGAAATTTCTTTTATTTTGGTACAAAATTGCAGAAATTTTTCTTATTTTGGGGCAAAAAGGCAGAAATCTTCCATATTTTGGGGCAAAAATGAAGAAATTTCTCTTATTTTGAGGTAAAAAGGCTGAAATTCCCATTATTTGGGGGCAAAAAGGCAGAAATTTCCCTTATTTTGAGGCAAAATTGCAGAAATTTCACTTATTTCAGTGTAATAAGTCAGAAATTTTCTTTATTTTGGGGCAAAAAAGACAGAAATTCTTTTTGTTTTTAGGGAAAAAGGCAGAAATTCCACTTTTTTAGCGGCAAAAAAGCAAAAATTCATTTTATTTTGGAGTAAAAATGAAGAAATTTCTTTTTTGTGGCAAATGGTATACATTCCCCTTATTTTCAGGCTAAAAAGCAGAAATTACCCGTATTTTGGAGCAAAATTGCAAAAATTCCGCTAATTGTGGGGAAAAAAGGCAGAAATTCCCTGTAAGTTAGAGCAAAAAAACAGAAAATCTCCTTATTTTGGGGCAAAACTCAGAAATTCCACTTACTTTGGGGCAAAATTTCAAAAATTTCACTTATTTTGGGCCAAAATTGCAGAAATTTCACTTATTTTGAGGCAAAATTGCATAAATTTCACTTATTTCAGGGTAATAAGTCAGAAATTTTCCTTATTTTGGGGCAAAAAACACAGAAATTCCCTTTGTTTTGGGGGAAAAAGACAAAAATTCCACTTTTTTAGAGGCAAAAGAGCAGAAATTCCTTTTATTTTGGAGTAAAAATGAAGAAATTTCCCTTTTTTGTGGCAAAATGTATACATTCCACTTATTTTTGGGCTAAAAAGCTGAAATTCCCCGTATTTTGGAGCAAAATTGCAGAAATTCCCCTAATTGTGGGGCAAAATGCAGAAATTCCCTATATGTTAGGGCAAACAGACAGAAATTCTCCTTATTTTGGGGCAAAACTCAGAAATTCCACTTATTTTGGGGCAAAATTCCAGAAATTTCCCTTATTTTGTGGCAAAATTGCCGAAATTTCACTTATTTTGGGGCAAAATTGCAGAAATTTCACTTATTTCATGGTAAAAAGGCAGAAATTTTCCTCATTTTGGGGCAAAAATGCAGAGATTCCAAATATTTTGTGGTAAAATTGCAAAAATTCCCCTTATTTTGAGGTAAAAAGGCAGAAATTCCCCTTATTTGGGGGCAAAAAGCAGAAATTTCCCTTATTCTGGGACAAAATTGCAGAAATTTCACTTATTTCAGGGTAATAAGTCAGAAATTTTCCTTATTTGGGGCAAAAAAGACAGAAATTCCTTTTGTTTTGGGGGAAAAAGTCAGAAATTCCACTTATTTAGAAGCAAAAAAGCAGAAATTCCCCTTATTTTGGAGCAAAAATGAAAAAATTTCCTTTTTTTGTGGCAAAAGGTATGCATTCTTCTTATTTTCAGGCTAAAAAGCAGAAATTCCCCGTATTTTGGAGCAAAATTGCAGAAATTCCCCTAATTGTGGGACAAAAAGGCAGAAATTTGCTATATGTTGGGGCAAAAAGACAGAAATTCTTTTTATTTTGGGGCAAAACTCAGAAATTCCACTTATTTTGGGACAAAATTCCAGAAATTTCACTTATTTTGGGGCAAAATTGCAGAAATTTCACTTATTTTGGCAAAATTGCAGAAATTTCAATTATTTCAGAAAAAAAGCAGAAATTTTCTTATTTTGGTGCAAAAAGGCAGAAATTTCTTTTATTTTGGTACAAAATTGCAGAAATTTTTCTTATTTGTGGGCAAAAAGCAGAAATCCCCTGTATTTTGGGGCAAAAATGCATAAATTCCTCTTATTTTGAGGTAAAAAGGCTGAAATTTCCCTTATTTGGGGGCAAAAAGACAGAAATTTCCCTTATTTTGAGGCTAAATTGCAGAAATTTCACTTATTTCAGAGTAATAAGTCAGAAATTTTCCTTATTTTGGGGCCAAAAGGACAGAAATTCCCTTTGTTTTGGGGGAAAAAGACAGAAATTCCACTTATTTAGAGGCAAAAAAGCAGAAATTCTTCATTATTGGAGCAAAAATGAAGAAATTTATCTTTTTTTGTGGCAAAAGGTATACATTCCGCTTATTTTCGGGCTAAAAAGCAGAAATTCCCCGTATTTTGTATCAAAATTGCAGAAATTCCCCTTATTTTGGAGCAAAAATAAAGAAATTTCCCTTTTTTATGGCAAAAAGGTATGCATTCTTCTTATTTTCGGGCAAAAAGGCAGAAATTCCCCGTATTTTGGAGCAAAATTGCAGAAATTCGCCTAATTGTGGGGCAAAAAGGCAGAAATTCCCTATATGTTTTTGCAAAAAGACAGAAATTCTCCTTATTTTGGGGCAAAATTCAGAAATTCCACTTATTTTGGGGCAAAATTCCAGAAATTTCCCTTATTTTAGGGCAAAATTGCTGAAATTTCACTTATTTTGGGGCAAAATTGCAGAAATTTCACTTATTTCAGAAAAAAAAGCAGAATTTATTTATTTTGATGCAAAAAGGCAGAAATTTCTTTTATTTTGGTACAAAATTGCAGAAATTTTTCTTATTTTGGGGCAAAAAGGCAGAAATCTCCCATATTTTGTGCAAAAATGCAGAAATTTCTCTTATTTTGAGGTAAAAAGGCTGAAATTCCCCTTATTTGGGGGCCAAAAGGCAGAAATTTCCCTTATTTTGGTGCAAAATTGCATAAATTTCACTTATTTCAGGGTAATAAGTCAGAAATTTTCCTTATTTTGGGGCAAAAAACACAGAAATTCCCTTTGTTTTGGGGGAAAAAGACAGAAATTCCACTTTTTTAGAGGCAAAAAAGCAGAAATTCCTTTTATTTTGGAGTAAAAATGAAGAAATTTCCCTTTTTTGTGGCAAAATGTATACATTCCACTTATTTTTGGGCTAAAAAGCAGAAATTACCCGTATTTTGGAGCAAAATTGCAGAAATTCCTCTAATTGTGGGGCAAAAGGCAGAAATTCCCTATATGTTGGGGAAAAAGACAGAAATTCTCCTTATTTTGGGGCAAAACTCAGAAATTCCACTTATTTTGCGGCAAAATTCCAGAAATTTCCCTTATTTTGGGGCAAAATTGCAGAAATTTCACTTATTTTGGGGCAAAATTGCAGAAAATTTCCTTATTTTGAGGTAAAAAGGCTGAAATTCCCCTTATTTGGTTGCAAAAAGGCAGAAATTTTCCTTATTTTGGGGAAAAATTGCAGAAATTTCACTTATTTCAGGGTAATAAGTCAGTAGTTTTTCTTACTTTGGGGCAAAAAAGACAGAAATTCCCTTTGTTTTCAGGGAAAATACAGAAATTCCACTTATTTAGAGGCAAAAATGCAGAAATTCCCCTTATTTTGGAGCAAAAATGAAGAAATTTCCCTTTTTTGTGGCAAAAAGGTATGCATTCTTCTTATTTTCGGGCAAAAAGGCAGAAATTCCCTTTGTTTTGGGGGAAAAAGACAGAAATTCCACTTATTTAGAGGCAAAAAAGCAGAAATTCCCCATATTTTGGAGCAAAATTGCAGAAATTCCCCTAATTGTGGGGCAAAAAGGCAGAAATTCCCTATATGTTAGGGCAAAACGACAGAAATTCTCCTCATTTGGGGGCAAAATTCAGAAATTCCATTTATTTTGGGGCAAAATTCCCAAAATTCCCCTTATTTTGGGGCAAAATTGCAGAAATTTCAATTATTTTGGGGCAAAATTGCAGAAATTTCACTTTTTTCAGGGAAAAAAGGCCGAAATTTTCCGGTTTTAGGGGCAAAAAGTCAGAAATTCCTAATATTTTGAGGCAAAAATGCAGAAATTCCTCTTATTTTGAGGTAAAAAGGCTGAAATTTCCCTTATTTGGGAACAAAAATGCAGAAATTTCTCTTATACTGGGGCAAAATTGCAGAAATTTCACTTATTTCAGGGTAATAATTCAGAAATTTTCCTTATTTTGGGGCAAAAAATACAGAAATTCCATTTGTATGGGTGGAAAAAGACAGAAATTCTATTTATTTAAAGGCAAAAAAGAAGAAATTCCCCTTATTTTGGAGCAAAATTGCAGAAATTTCCCTTTTTATAGCCAAAAGGTATGCATTCTTCTTATTTTCAGGCAAAAAGGCAGAAATTCCCCGTATTTTGGAGTAAAATTGCAGAAATTCCCTATATGTTGGGGCAAAAAGACAGAAATTCTCCTTATTTTGGGGCAAAACTCAGAAATTCCACTTATTTTGGAACAAAATTTCAGAAATTTCCCTTATTTTTGGCCAAAATTGCAGAAATTTCACTTATTTTGGGGCAAAATTGCAGAAATTTCACTTTTTATAGCAAAAAGGTATGCATTCTTCTTATTTTCAGGCAAAAAGGCAGAAATTTCCCGTATTTTGGAGTAAAATTGCAGAAATTCCCTTAATTGTAGTGCAAAAAGACAGAAATTCTCCTTATTTTGGGGCAAAATGCAGAAATTCCACTTATTTTGGAACAAAATTTCAGAAATTTCCCTTATTTTTGGCCAAAGTTGCAGAAATTTCACTTATTTTGGGGCAAAATTGCAGAAATTTCACTTATTTCAGGGAAAAAAAGCAGAAATTTTCTTATTTTGGGGCAAAAAGGCAGAAATTTCCCATATTTTGAGGCAAAAATGCAGAAATTCCCCTTATTTTGAGGTAAAAAGGCTGAAATTCCCCTTATTTGGGGGCAAAAAGGCAGAAATTTCCCATATTTTGGGGCAAAATTGCAGAAATTTCACTTATTTCAGGGTACTAAGTCAGAAATTTTTCTTACTTTGGGGCAAAAAAGACAGAAATTCCCTTTGTTTTCAGGGAAAAAAACAGAAATTCCACTTATTTAGAGGCAAAAATGCAGAAATTCCCCTTATTTTGGCGCAAAAATGAAGAAATTTCCCTTTTTTATGGCAAAAAGGTATGCATTCTTCTTATTTTCGGGCAAAAAGGCAGAAATTCCCCCTATTTTAGAGCAAAATTGCAGAAATTCCCCTAATTGTGGGGCAAAAAGGCAGAAATTCCCTATATGTTGGGGGAAAAGACAGAAATTCTTTTTATTTTAAAGCAAAACTCAGAAATTTCACTTATTTTGGGGCAAAATTACAGAAATTTCACTTATTTCAGAAAAAAAAAGCAGAAATTTTCTTATTTTGGGGCAAAAAGGGAGAAATTTCTTTTATTTTGGTACAAAATTGCAGAAATTATTCTTATTTTGGGGCAAAAAAGCAGAAATTTCTCATATTTTGGGGCAAAATTGCAGAAAATTTCCTTATTTTGAGGTAAAAAGGCTAAAATTCCTCTTATTTGGTTGCAAAAAGGCAGAAATTTTCCTTATTTGGGGGAAAATTGCAGAAATTTCACTTATTTCAGGTAATAAGTTAGAAATTTTCTTTATTTTGGCGCAAAAAAAGACAGAAATTCTCTTTGTTTTGGGGGTAAAAGACAGAAATTCCACTTATTTAGAGGCAAAAAAGCAGAAATTCCCATTATTTTGGAGCAAAAATGAAGAAATTTCCCTTTTTTATGGCAAAAAGGTATGCATTCTTCTTATTTTCGGGCAAAAAGGCAGAAATTCCCCCTATTTTAGAGCAAAATTGCAGAAATTCCCCTAATTGTGGGGCAAAAAAACAGAAATTCCCTATATGTTGGGGCAAAAAGATAGAAATTCTCCATATTTTGGGGCAAAACTCAGAAATTCCACTTATTTTGGGGCAAAATTCCAAAAATTTCCCTTATTTTGGGGCAAAATTGCAGAAATTTCACTTATTTAGGGGCAAAATTGCAGAAATTTCACTTATTTCAGGGGAAAAAGACAGAAATTTCTTTTATTTTGGTACAAAATTGCAGAAATTTTTCTTATTTTGGGCAAAAAGGCAGAAATTTCCCATATTTTGAGGCAAAAATGCAGAAATTTCACTTATTTCAGGGTAATAAGTCAGAAATTTTCCTTACTTTGGGGCAAAAAAGACAGAAATTCCCTTTGTTTTGGTGGAAAAAGACAGAAATTCCACTTATTTAGAGGCAAAAATGCAGAAATTCCCCTTATTTTGGAGCAAAAATGAAGAAATTTCCCTTTTTTATGGCAAAAAGGTATGCATTCTTCGTATTTTCGGGCAAAAAGGCAGAAATTCCCCATATTTTAGAGCAAAATTGCAGAAATTCCCCTTATTGTGGGGCAAAAAGGCAGAAATTCCCTATATGTTGGGGGAAAAGACAGAAATTCTCCTTATTTTAGAGCAAAACTCAGAAATTTCATTTATTTTGAGGCAAAATTGCAGAAATTTCACTTATTTCAGGAAAAAAAGCAGAAATTTTCTTATTTTGGGGCAAAAAGGCAGAAATTTCTTTTATTTTGGTACAAAATTGCAGAAAATTTTCTTATTTTGGGGCAAAAAGGCAGAAATTTCTCATATTTTGGGGCAAAAATGCAGAAAATCCCCTTATTTTGATGTAAAAAGGCTAAAATTCCCCTTATTTGGTTGCAAAAAGGCAGAAATTTCCCTTATTTTGGGGCAAAATTGCAGAAATTTCACTTATATCAGGGTAATAAGTCAGAAATTTTCCTTATTTTGGGGCAAAAAAGACAGAAATTGCCTTTGTTTTGGGGGAAAAAGACAGAAATTCCACTTATTAAGAGGCAAAAAAGCAGAAATTCCCCTTATTTTGGAGCAAAAATGAAGAAATTTCCCATTTTTATGGCAAAAAGGTATGCATTCTTCTTGTTTTCGGGCAAAAAGGCAGAAATTCCCCGTTTTTTGGAGCAAAATTGCAGAAATTCCCCTAATTTTGGGGCAAAAAGGCAGAAATTCCCTATATGTTAGGGCAAAACGACAGAAATTCTCCTTATTTTGGGGCAAAATTCAGAAATTCCATTTCTTTTGGTGCAAAATTCCCAAAATTTCCCTTATTTTGGGGCAAAATTGCAGAAATTTCAATTATTTTGGGGCAAAATTGCAGAAATTTCACTTTTTTCTGGGAAAAAAGGCCGAAATTTTCCGTTTTTGGGGGCAAAAAGGCAGAAATTCCTAATATTTTGTGGCAAAAATGCAGAAATTTCCCTTATTTTGAGGTAAAAAGGCTGAAATTCCCCTTATTTGGGGGCAAAAATGCAGAAATTTCTCTTATACTGGGGCAAAATTGCAGAAATTTCACTTATTTCAGGGTAATAATTCAGAAATTTTCCTTATTTTGGGGCAAAAAATACAGAAATTCCATTTGTATGGGGGGAAAAAGACAGAAATTCCCCTTATTTGGAAGCAAAATTGCAGAAATTTCCCTTTTTATAGCAAAAAGGTATGCATTCTTCTTATTTTCAGGCAAAAAGGCAGAAATTTCCCGTATTTTGGAGTAAAATTGCAGAAATTCCCTTAATTGTAGGGCCAAAAGACAGAAATTCTCCTTATTTTGGGGCAAAATGCAGAAATTCCACTTATTTTGGAACAAAATTTCAGAAATTTCCCTTATTTTTGGCCAAAATTGCAGAAATTTCACTTATTTTGGGGCAAAATTGCAGAAATTTCACTTATTTCAGGGAAAAAAGCAGAAATTTTCTTATTTTGGGGCAAAAAGGCAGAAATTTCCCATATTTTGAGGCAAAAATGCAGAAATTCCCCTTATTTTGAGGTAAAAAGGCTGAAATTCTCCTTATTTGGGGGCAAAAAGGCAGAAATTTCCCATATTTTGGGGCAAAATTGCAGAAATTTTACTTATTTCAGGGTACTAAGTCAGAAATTTTTCTTACTTTGGGGCAAAAAGACAGAAATTCCCTTTGTTTTCAGGGAAAAAGACAGAAATTCCACTTATTTAGAGGCAAAAATGCAGAAATTCCCCTTATTTTGGAGCAAAAATGAAGAAATTTCCCTTTTTTATGGCAAAAAGGTATGCATTCTTCTTATTTTCGGGCAAAAAGGCAGAAATTCCCCCTATTTTAGAGCAAAGTTGCAGAAATTCCCTCTAATTGTGGGGCAAAAAGTCAGAAATTCCCTATATGTTGGGGCAAAAAGACAGAAATTCTCCTTATTTTAAAGCAAAACTCAGAAATTTCACTTATTTTGGGGCAAAATTACAGAAATTTCACTTATTTCAAAAAAAAAGCAGAAATATTCTTATTTTGGGGCAAAAAGGCAAAAATTTCTTTTATTTTGGTACAAAATTGCAGAAATTATTCTTATTTTGAAGCAAAAAAGCAGAAATTTCTCATATTTTGGGGCAAAATTGCAGAAAATTTCCTTATTTTGAGGTAAAAAGGCTAAAATTCCCCTTATTTGGTTGCAAAAAGGCAGAAATTTTCCTTATTTTGGGGAAAAATTGCAGAAATTTCACTTATTTCAGGGTAATAAGTCAGAAGTTTTTCTTACTTTGGGGCAAAAAAGACAGAAATTCCCTTTGTTTTCAGGGAAAAAGACAGAAATTCCACTTATTTAGAGGCAAAAATGCAGAAATTCCCCTTATTTTGGAGCAAAAATGAAGAAATTTCGCTTTTTTATGGCAAAAAGGTATGCATTCTTCTTATTTTCGGGCAAAAAGGCAGAAATTCCCTTTGTTTTGGGGGAAAAAGACAGAAATTCCACTTATTTAGAGGCAAAAAAGCAGAAATTCCCCATATTTTGGAGCAAAATTGCAGAAATTCCCCTAATTGTGGGGCAAAAAGGCAGAAATTCCCTATATGTTAGGGCAAAACGACAGAAATTCTCCTCATTTGGGGGCAAAATTCAGAAATTCCATTTATTTTGGGGCAAAATTCCCAAAATTCCCCTTATTTTGGGGCAAAATTGCAGAAATTTCAATTATTTTGGGGCAAAATTGCAGAAATTTCACTTTTTTCAGGGAAAAAAGGCCGAAATTTTCCGGTTTTAGGGGCAAAATTCAGAAATTCCTAATATTTTGAGGCAAAAATGCAGAAATTCCTCTTATTTTGAGGTAAAAAGGCTGAAATTCCCCTTATTTGGGGGCAAAAATGCAGAAATTTCTCTTATACTGGGGCAAAATTGCAGAAATTTCACTTATTTCAGGGTAATAATTCAAAAATTTTCCTTATTTTGGGGCAAAAAATACAGAAATTCCATTTGTATGGGTGGAAAAAGACAGAAATTCCATTTATTTAGAGGCAAAAAAGCAGAAATTCCCCTTATTTTGGAGCAAAATTGCAGAAATTTCCCTTTTTATAGCCAAAAGGTATGCATTCTTCTTATTTTCAGGCAAAAAGGCAGAAATTTCCCGTATTTTGGAGTAAAATTGCAGAAATTCCCTATATGTTGGGGCAAAAAGACAGAAATTCTCCTTATTTTGGGGCAAAACTCAGAAATTCCACTTATTTTGGAACAAAATTTCAGAAATTTCCCTTATTTTTGGCCAAAATTGCAGAAATTTCACTTATTTTGGGGCAAAATTGCAGAAATTTCACTTTTTATAGCAAAAAGGTATGCATTCTTCTTATTTTCAGGCAAAAAGGCAGAAATTTCCCGTATTTTGGAGTAAAATTGCAGAAATTCCCTTAATTGTAGTGCAAAAAGACAGAAATTTTCCTTATTTTGGGGCAAAACGCAGAAATTCCACTTATTTTGGAACAAAATTTCAGAAATTTCCCTTATTTTTGGCCAAAATTGCAGAAATTTCACTTATTTTGGGGCAAAATTGCAGAAATTTCACTTATTTCAGGGAAAAAAGCAGAAATTTTCTTATTTTGGGGCAAAAAGGCAGAAATTTCCCATATTTTGAAGCAAAAATGCAGAAATTCCCCTTATTTTGAGGTAAAAAGGCTGAAATTCTCCTTATTTGGGGGCAAAAAGGCAGAAATTTCCCATATTTTGGGGCAAAATTGCAGAAATTTTACTTATTTCAGGGTACTAAGTCAGAAATTTTTCTTACTTTGGGGCAAAAAAGACAGAAATTCCCTTTCTTTTCAGGGAAAAAGACAGAAATTCCACTTATTTAGAGGCAAAAATGCAGAAATTCCTCTTATTTTGGAGCAAAAATAAAGAAATTTCCCTTTTTTATGGCAAAAAGGTATGCATTCTTCTTATTTTCGGGCAAAAAGGCAGAAATTCCCCCTATTTTAGAGCAAAGTTGCAGAAATTCCCTCTAATTGTGGGGCAAAAAGTCAGAAATTCCCTATATGTTGGGGCAAAAAGACAGAAATTCTCCTTATTTTAAAGCAAAACTCAGAAATTTCACTTATTTTGGGGCAAAATTACAGAAATTTCACTTATTTCAAAAAAAAGCAGAAATTTTCTTATTTTGGGGCAAAAAGGCAAAAATTTCTTTTATTTTGGTACAAAATTGCAGAAATTATTATTATTTTGAAGCAAAAAAGCAGAAATTTCTCATATTTTGGGGCAAAATTGCAGAAAATTTCCTTATTTTGAGGTAAAAAGGCTAAAATTCCCCTTATTTGGTTGCAAAAAGGCAGAAATTTTCCTTATTTTGGGGAAAAATTGCAGAAATTTCACTTATTTCAGGGTAATAAGTCAGAAGTTTTTCTTACATTGGGGCAAAAAAGACAGAAATTTCCTTTGTTTTCAGGGAAAAAGACAGAAATTCCACTTATTTAGAGGCAAAAATGCAGAAATTCCCCATATTTTGGAGCAAAAATGAAGAAATTTCCCTTTTTTGTGGCAAAAAGGTATGCATTCTTCTTATTTTCGGGCAAAAAGGCAGAAATTCCCTTTGTTTTGGGGGAAAAAGACAGAAATTCCACTTATTTAGAGGCAAAAAAGCAGAAATTCCCCATATTTTGGAGCAAAATTGCAGAAATTCCCCTAATTGTGGGGCAAAAAGGCAGAAATTCTCTATATGTTAGGGCAAAACGACAGAAATTCTCCTCATTTAGGGGCAAAATTCAGAAATTCCATTTATTTTGGGGCAAAATTCCCAAAATTCCTTTTATTTTGGGGCAAAATTGCAGAAATTTCAATTATTTTGGGGCAAAATTGCAGAAATTTCACTTTTTTCAGGGAAAAAAGGCCGAAATATTCCGTTTTTAGGGGCAAAAAGTCAGAAATTCCTAATATTTTGAGGCAAAAATGCAGAAATTCCTCTTATTTTGAGGTAAAAAGGCTGAAATTCCCCTTATTTGGGGGCAAAAATGCAGAAATTTCTCTTATACTGGGGCAAAATTGCAGAAATTTCACTTATTTCAGGGTAATAATTCAGAAATTTTCCTTATTTTGGGGAAAAAAATACAGAAATTCCATTTGTATGGGTGGAAAAAGACAGAAATTCCATTTATTTAGAGGCAAAAAAGCAGAAATTACCCTTATTTTGGAGCAAAATTGCAGAAATTTCCCTTTTTATAGCCAAAAGGTATGCATTCTTCTTATTTTCAGGCAAAAAGGCAGAAATTCCCCGTATTTTGGAGTAAAATTGCAGAAATTCCCTATATGTTGGGGCAAAAAGACAGAAATTCTCCTTATTTTGGGGCAAAACTCAGAAATTCCACTTATTTTGGAACAAAATTTCAGAAATTTCCCTTATTTTTGGCCAAAATTGCAGAAATTTCACTTATCTTGGGGCAAAATTGCAGAAATTTCACTTATTTCAGGGAAAAAAAGCAGAAATTTTCTTATTTTGGGGCAAAAAGGCAGAAATTTCCCATATTTTGAGGCAAAAATGCAGAAATTCCCCTTATTTTGAGGTAAAAAGGCTGAAATTCCCCTTATTTGGGGGCAAAAAGGCAGAAATTTCCCATATTTTGGGGCAATATTGCAGAAATTTCACTTATTTCAGGGTACTAAGTCAGAAATTTTTCTTACTTTGGGGCAAAAAAGACAGAAATTCCCTTTGTTTTCAGGGAAAAAGACAGAAATTCCACTTATTTAGAGGCAAAAATGCAGAAATTCCCCTTATTTTGGAGCAAAAATGAAGAAATTTCCCTTTTTTATGGCAAAAAGGTATGCATTCTTCTTATTTTCGGGCAAAAAGGCAGAAATTCCCCCTATTTTAGAGCAAAATTGCAGAAATTCCCCTAATTGTGGGGCAAAAAGGCAGAAATTCCCTATATGTTGGGGCAAAATACAGAAATTCTTCTTTATTTTGGTGAAAAACTCAGAAATTCCACTTATTTTGGGACAAAATTGCAGAAATTTCCCTTATTTTGGGGCAAAATTGCAGAAATTTCACTTATTTTGGGGCAAAATTGCAGAAATTTCAGTATTTTCAGGGTAATAAGTCAGAAATTTTCCTTATTTTGGGGCAAAAAAGACAGAAATTCCCTATGTTCTGGGAGAAAAAGACAGTAATTCCACATTTTAGAGGCAAAAAAGCAGAAATTCCTTTTATTTTGGAATAAAAATGAAGAAATTTCTTTTTTTTGTGGCAAAAGGTATACATTTCCTTTATTTTCGGGCAAAAAGGCAGAAATTCCCCGTATTTTGGAGCAAACTTGCAGATATTCCCCTAATTGTGAGGCAAAAAGGCAGAAATTCCCTATATGTTGGGGCAAAAAGACAGAAATTCTCCTTATTTTGGGGCAAAACTCAGAAATTCCACTTATTTTGGGGCAAAATTCCAGAAATTTCCCTTATTTTGGGGCAAAATTGCAGAAATTTCACTTATTTTCAGGCAAAATTACATAAATTTCACTTATTTCAGAAAAAAAGCAGAATTTTCTTATTTTGGTGCAAAAAGGCAGAAATTTCTTTTATTTTGTTACAAAATTGCAGAAATTTTTCTTATTTTGGGGCAAAAAGGCAGAAATCTTTCATATTTTGGGGCAAAAATGCAGAAATTTCTCTTATTTTGAGGTAAAAAGGCTGAAATTCCCCTTATTTGGGGGCAAAAGGGCAGAAATTTCCCTTATTTTGAGGCAAAATTGCAGAAATTTCACTTATTTCAGAGAAAAAAAGCAAAAACTTTTCTTATTTTAGGGCAAAATGCAGAAATTCCCATTATTTTGGGGCAAAAGGCAGAAATTCACCTTATTTTGTGGTAAAATTGCAGACATTTCACATATTTCAGGGCAAAAAGGTAGAAATTCCCCTTATTTGGGGGCAAAAAGGCAGAAATTCCCCTTATTTTGGGATAAAATTGCAGAAATGTCCCTTGTTTGGGGGCAAAAAGGCAGAAAATCCCCTTAATTTTTGGCAAAAAAGCAGAAATTTCCCGTATTTTGGAGCAAAATTGCAGAAATTCCCCTAATATTGGGGCAAAAATGCAGAAATTCCTATTATTTGGGGCAAATCGGCAGAAGTTCCCCTTATTTTCGGAAAAAGAGGCAGAAATTCCCTGTATTTTGAAGCAAAATTGCATAAACTCCCCTAATTTTGGGGCAAAAAGGCATAAATTTCTCATATTTTGGGGCAAAAATGCAGAAATTTTTTTTATTTTGAGGTAAAAAGGCTGAAATTCCCCTTATTTGGGGGCAAAAAAGAAGAATTTCTCTTATTTTGGGGCAAAATTGCAGAAATTTCACTTATTTCAGAGTAATAAGTCAGAAATTTTCGTTATTTTGGGGCAAAAAAACAGAAATTCCCTTTGTTTTGGGGGGAAAAGACAGAAATTCCACTTTTTTAGAGGCAAAAAAGCAGAAATAACTTTTATTTTGGAGTAAAAATGTAGAAATTTCCCTTTTTTATGGCAAAAAGGTATGCATTCTTCTTATTTTCGGGCAAAAAGGCAGAAATTCCCCGTATTTTCGAGCAAAATTGCAAAAATTCCCCTAATTTTAGGGCAAAAAGGCAGAAATTCCCTATATGTTGGGGCAAAAAGACAGAAATTCTCCTTATTTTGGGGCAAAACTCAGAAATTCCACTTATTTTGGGGCAAAATTCTAGAAATTTTTCTTATTTTAAAGCAAAATTGCAGAAATTTCACTTATTTTGGGGTAAAATTGCAGAAATTTCACTTATTTCAGGGAAAAAAGGCAGAAATTTTTCTTATTTTGGGGCAAAAAGGAAAAATTTCCTAATATTTTGTGGCAAAAATGCCGAAATTCCCCTTATTTTGAGGTAAAAAAGCTGAAATTTCCCTTATTTGGGGGCAAAAAGGCAGAAATTTCCCTTATTTTGGGGCAAAATTGCAGAAATTTCAATTATTTCAGGGTAATAAGTCAGAAATTTTCCTTATTTTGGGGCCAAAAGGACAGAAATTCCCTTTCTTTTGGGGGAAAAAGACAGAAATTCCACTTATTTAGAGGCAAAAAAGCAGAAATTCCCCTTATTTTGGAGCAAAAATGAAGAAATTTCCCTTTTTTATGGCAAAAAGGTATGCATTCTTCTTATTTTCGGGCAAAAAGGCAGAAATTCCCCGTATTTTGAAGCAAAATTGCAGAAATTCCCCTAATTGTGGGGCAAAAAAACAGAAATTCCCTATATGTTGGGGCAAAAAGACAGAAATTCTCCTTATTTTGGGGTAAAACTCAGAAATTCCACTTATTTTGGGGGCAAAATTCCTGAAATTTCCCTTATTTTGGGGCAAAATTGCAGAAATTTTACTTATTTTGGGGCAAAATTGCAGAAATTTCACTTATTTCAGAAAAATAAGCAGAATTTATTTATTTTGGTGTAAAAAGGCAGAAATTTCTTTTATTTTGGTACAAATTGCAGAAATTTTTCTTATTTTGGGGCAAAAAGGCAGAAATCTTCATATTTTGGGGCAAAAATGCAGAAATTCCTCTTATTTTGAGGTAAAAAGGCTGAAATTTCCCTTATTTGGGGGCAAAAAAGAAGAAATTTCCCTTATTTTGAGGCAAAATTGCAGAAATTTCACTTATTTTAGGATAATAAGTCAGAAATTTTCGTTATTTTGGGGCAAAAGAGACAGAAATTCCCTTTGTTTTCAGGGAAAAAAACAGAAATTCCACTTTTTTAGAGGCAAAAAAAACAGAAATTCCTTTTATTTTGGAGTAAAAATGAAGAAATTTCCCTTTTTTGTGGCAAAAGGTATACATTCCACTTATTTTTGGGCTAAAAAGCAGAAATTACCCGTATTTTGGAGCAAAATTGCAGAAATTCCCCTAATTGTGGGGCATGAAGGGAGAAATTCCCTATATGTTAGGGCAAAAAGACAGAAATTCTCTTTATTTTGGGGCAAAACTCAGAAATTCTACTTATTTTGGGGCAAAATTCCAGAAATTTCCCTTATTTTGGGGCAAAATTGCAGAAATTTCACTTATTTTGGGGCAAAATTGCAGAAATTTCACTTATTTCAGGGTAATAAGTCAGAAATTTTCCTTATTTTGGGGCCAAAAAGACAGAAATTCCCTTTGTTTTGGGGGAAAAAGACAAAAATTCCACTTATTTAGAGGCAAAAAAGCAGAAATTCCTCTTATTTTGGAGCAAAATTGCAGAAATTCCCCTAATTGTGGGGCAAAAAGGCAGAAATTCCCTATATGTTGGGGCAAAAAGAAACAAATTCTCCTTATTTTGGGTCAAAACTCAGAAATTCCACTGATATTGGGGCAAAATTCCAGAAATTTCCCGTATTTTGGGGCAAAATTGCAGAAATTTCACTTATTTTGGGGCAAAATTGCAGAAATTTAACTTATTTCAGAAAAAAATTCAGAAATTTTTCTATTTTGGTGCAAAGAGGCAGAAATTTCTTTTATTTTGGTACAAAATTGCAGAAATTTTTCTTATTTTGGGGTAAAAAGTCAGAAATCTCCCATATTTAGGGGAAAAATGCAGAAATTCCTCTTATTTTGAGGTAAAAGGCTGAAATTCCCCTTATTTGGGGGCAAAAAGGCAGAAATTTCCCTTATTTTGAGGCAAAATTGCAGAAATTTCACTTATTTCAGGGTAATAAGTCAGAAATTTTCTCTATTTTGGGGCAAAAAAGACAGAAATTCCCTTTGTTTTGGGAGAAAAATACAGATATTTCACTTTTTTAGAGGCAAAAAAGCAGAAATTCCTTTTATTTTGGAGTAAAAATGAAGAAATTTCACTTTTTTGTGGCAAAAAGTATACATTCCACTTATTTTTGGGCTAAAAAGCAGAAATTACCCGTATTTTAGAGCAAAATTGCAGAAATTCCCCTAATTGTAAGGCAAAATGGCAGAAATTCCCTATATGTTAGGGCAAAAAGACAGAAATTCTCTTTATTTTTGGGGCAAAACTCAGAAATTCCATTTATTTTGGGGCAAAATTCCAGAAATTTCTCTTATTTTGGGACAAAATTGCAGAAATTTCACTTATTTTGGGGCAAAATTGCAGAAATTTCACTTATTTCATGGTAAAAAGGCAGAAATTATCCTTATTTTGATGCAAAAATGCAGAAATTCCAAATATTTTGTGGCAAAAATGAAGAAATTCCCTTTATTTTGAGGTAAAAAGGCAGAAATTCCCCTTATTTGGGGGCAAAAAAAAGAAATTTCACTTATTTTGGGGCAAAAACTCAGAAATTCCACACTTTTTTGGTCAAAATTCCAGAATTTTCCCTTATTTTGGGGCAAAATTGCAGAAATTTCACTTATTTTGGTGCAAAATTGCAGAAATTTAACTTATTTCAGAAAAAAATTCAGAAATTTTCCTATTTTGGTGCAAAAAGGCAGAATTATCTTTTATTTTGGTACAAAATTGCAGAAATTTTTCTTATTTTGGGGCAAAAAGGCAGAAATCTCCCATATTTTGGGGCAAAAATGAAGATATTCCTCTTATTTTGAGGTAAAAAGGCTGAAATTTCCTTTATTTGGGGGCAAAAAGGCAGAAATTTCCCTTATTTTGAGGAAAATTGCAGAAATTTCACTTATTTCAGGGTAATAAGTCAGAAATTTTCGTTATTTTGGGGCAAAAAAGACAGAAATTCCCTTTGTTTTGGGGGAAAAAGACAGAAATTCCACTTTTTTAGAGGCAAAAAAGCAGAAATTTCTTTTATTTTGGAGTAAAAATGAAGAAATTTCTTTTTTTGTGGCAAAAGGTATACATTCCACTTATTTTTGGGCTAAAAAGCAGAAATTACCCGTATTTTGGAGCAAAATTGCAGAAAATCCCCTAATTGTGGGGCAAAGAGGCAGAAATTCCCTATATGTTAGGGCAAAAAGACAGAAATTCTCCTTATTTTGGGGCAAAACTCAGAAATTCCACTTATTTTGCGGCAAAATTCTAGAAATTTCCCTTATTTTGGGGCAAACTTGCAGAAATTTCACTTATTTTGGGGCAAAATTGCAGTAATTTCACTTATTTTGGGGCAAAATTGCAGAAATTCCAAATATTTTGTGGCAAAAATGCAGAAATTCCTTTTATTTTAAGGTAAAAAGGCAGAAATTCCCCTTATTTGGGGGTAAAAAACAGAAATTTCCCTTATTCTGGGGCAAAATTGCAGAAATTTCACTTATTTTGGGGCAAAATTGCAGAAATTTCACTTATTTCAGAAAAAAATTCAGAAATTTTCCTATTTTGGTGCAAAAAGGCAGAAATTTCTATTTTGGTACAAAATTGCAGAAATTTTTCTTTTTTTGGGGCAAAAAGGCACAAATCTCCCATATTTTGGGGAAAAAAAGCAGAAATTCCTCTTATTTTGAGGTAAAAAGGTAGAAATTTCCCTTATTTGGGGGAAAAAGGCAGAAATTTCCCTTATTTTGAGGCAAAATTTCAGAAATTTCACTTATTTCAGTGTAATAAGTCAGAAATTTTCCTTATTTTGGGGCAAAAAAGACAGAAATTCCCTTTGTTTTGGAGGAAAAAGACAGAAATTCCACTTTTTTAGCGGCAAAAAAGCAGAAATTCATTTTATTTTGGAGTAAAAATGAAGAAATTTCTTTTTTTTTTGTGGCAAAAGATATATTCCCCTTATTTTCAGGCTAAAAAGCAGAAATTCCCAATATTTTGGAGCAAAATTGCAGAAATTCCCCTAATTGTGGGGCAAAAAGGCAGAAATTTCCAATATGTTAGGGCAAAAAGACAGAAATTCTTTTTATTTTGGGGCTAAACTCAGAAATTCCACTTATTTTGGGGCAAAATTCCAGAAATTTCTCTTATTTTTGGGCAAAATTGCAGAAATTTCACTTATTTTGGGGCAAAATTGCAGAAATTTCCCTTATTTCAGGGTAATAAGTCAGAAATTTTCCTTATTTTGGGGCCAAAAAGACAGAAATTTCCTTTGTTTTGGGGTGAAAAAGATAGAAATTCCACTTATTTAGAGGCAAAAAAGCAGAAATTCCTCTTATTTTGGAGCAAAAATGAAGAAATTTCCTTTTTTTATGGCAAAAAGGTATGCATTCTTCTTATTTTCGGGCAAAAAGGCAGAAATTCCCAGTATTTTGAAGCAAAATTGCAGAAATTCCCCAAATTGTGGGGCAAAAAGGCAGAAATTCCCTATATGTTGGGGCAAAAAGCAACAAATTCTCCTTATTTTGGGTCAAAACTCAGAAATTCCACTGATATTGGGGCAAAATTCCAGAAATTTCCCTTATATTGGGGCAAAATTCCAGAAATTTCCCTTATTTTGGGGCAAAATTGCAGAAATTTCACTTATTTCAGAAAAAAAAGCAGAAATTTTCTTATTTTGGTGCAAAAAGGTGGAAATTTCTTTTATTTTGGTACAAAATTGCAGAAATTTTTCTTATTTTGGGGCAAAAAGGCAGAAATCTCCCATATTTTGGGGCAAAAATGAAGAAATTTCTCTTATTTTGAGGTAAAAAGGCTGAAATTCCCATTATTTGGGGGCAAAAAGGCAGAAATTTCCCTTATTTTGAGGCAAAATTGCAGAAATTTCACTTATTTCAGTGTAATAAGTCAGAAATTTTCTTTATTTTGGGGCAAAAAAGACAGAAATTCTTTTTGTTTTTAGGGAAAAAGGCAGAAATTCCACTTTTTTAGCGGCAAAAAAGCAAAAATTCATTTTATTTTGGAGTAAAAATGAAGAAATTTCTTTTTTTTGTGGCAAAAAGTATACATTCCCCTTATTTTCAGGCTAAAAAGCAGAAATTCCCCGTATTTTGGAGCAAAATTGCAGAAATTCCTTTAATTGTGGGGCAAAAAGGCAGAAATTGCCTATATGTTGGGGCAAAAAGACAGAAATTCTCCTAATTTTGGGGCAAAACTCAGAAATTCCACTTATTTTGGGGCAAAATTCCAGAAATTTCCCTTATTTTGGGGCAAAATTGCAGAAATTTCACTTATTTTGGGGCAAAATTGCAGAAATTTCACTTATTTCAGGGTAATAAGTCAGAAATTTTCCTTACTTTGGGGCCAAAAGGACAAAAATTCCCTTTGTTTTGGGGGAAAAAGACAGAAATTCCACTTATTTAGAGGCAAAAAAGCTGAAATTCCCCTTATTTTGGAGCAAAAATGAAGAACTTTCCCTTTTTTATGGCAAAAAGGTATGCATTCCTCTTATTTTCGGGCAAAAAGGCAGAAATTCCCCGTATTTTGGAGCAAAATTGCAGAAATTCGCCTAATTGTGGGGCGAAAAGGCAGAAATTCCCTATATGTTAGGGCAAAAAGACAGAAATTCTCCTTATTTTGGGGCAAAACTCAGAAATTCCATTTATTTTAAGGCAAAATTCCAGAAATTTCCTTTATTTGGGAGCAAAATTGCAGAAATTTCTGTTATTTTGGGGCAAAATTGCAGAAATTTCACTTATTTCAGAAAAAAAAGCAGAAATTTTCTTATTTTGGTGCAAAAAGGCGGAAATTTCTTTTATTTTGGTACAAAATTGCAGAAATTTTTCTTATTTTGGGGCAAAAAGGCAGAAATCTCCCATATTTTGGGGCAAAAATGCAGAAATTCCTCTTAATTTGAGATAAAAAGGCTGAAATTCCTATTATTTGGAGGCAAAAAGGCAGAAATTTTTCTTATTTTGGGGCAAAATTGCAGAAATTTCACTTATTTCAGAGTAGTCAGTCAGAAATTTTTCTTATTTTGGGGCAAAAAAGCAGAAATTCCTTTTATTTTGGAGTAAAAATAAAGAAATTTCTTTTTTGTGGCAAATGGTATACATTCCCCTTATTTTCAGGCTAAAAAGCAGAAATTACCCGTATTTTGGAGCAAAATTGCAAAAATTCCGCTAATTGTGGGGAAAAAAGGCAGAAATTCCCTGTAAGTTAGAGCAAAAAAACAGAAAATCTCCTTATTTTGGGGCAAAACTCAGAAATTCCACTTACTTTGGGGCAAAATTTCAAAAATTTCACTTATTTTGGGCCAAAATTGCAGAAATTTCACTTATTTTGAGGCAAAATTGCATAAATTTCACTTATTTCAGGGTAATAAGTCAGAAATTTTCCTTATTTTGGGGCAAAAAACACAGAAATTCCCTTTGTTTTGGGGGAAAAAGACAGAAATTCCACTTTTTTAGAGGCAAAAAAGCAGAAATTCCTTTTATTTTAAAGTAAAAATGAAGAAATTTCCCTTTTTTGTGGCAAAATGTATACATTCCACTTATTTTTGGGCTAAAAAGCTGAAATTCCCCGTATTTTGGAGCAAAATTGCAGAAATTCCCCTAATTGTGGGGCAAAATGCAGAAATTCCCTATATGTTAGGGCAAACAGACAGAAATTCTCCTTATTTTGGGGCAAAACTCAGAAATTCCACTTATTTTGGGGCAAAATTCCAGAAATTTCCCTTATTTTGTGGCAAAATTGCCGAAATTTCACTTATTTTGGGGCAAAATTGCAGAAATTTCACTTATTTCATGGTAAAAAGGCAGAAATTTTCCTCATTTTGGGGCAAAAATGCAGAGATTCCAAATATTTTGTGGTAAAATTGCAAAAATTCCCCTTATTTTGAGGTAAAAAGGCAGAAATTCCCCTTATTTGGGGGCAAAAAGCAGAAATTTCCCTTATTCTGGGACAAAATTGCAGAAATTTCACTTATTTCAGGGTAATAAGTCAGAAATTTTCCTTATTTGGGGCAAAAAAGACAGAAATTCCTTTTTTTTTGGGGAAAAAGTCAGAAATTCCACTTATTTAGAAGCAAAAAAGCAGAAATTCCCCTTATTTTGGAGCAAAAATGAAGAAATTTCCTTTTTTTGTGGCAAAAGGTATGCATTCTTCTTATTTTCAGGCTAAAAAGCAGAAATTCCCCGTATTTTGGAGCAAAATTGCAGAAATTCCCCTAATTGTGGGACAAAAAGGCAGAAATTTGCTATATGTTGGGGCAAAAAGACAGAAATTCTTTTTATTTTGGGGCAAAACTCAGAAATTCCACTTATTTTGGGACAAAATTCCAGAAATTTCACTTATTTTGGGGCAAAATTGCAGAAATTTCACTTATTTTGGCAAAATTGCAGAAATTTCAATTATTTCAGAAAAAAAGTAGAAATTTTCTTATTTTGGTGCAAAAAGGCAGAAATTTCTTTTATTTTGGTACAAAATTGCAGAAATTTTTCTTATTTGGGGGCAAAAAGCAGAAATCCCCTGTATTTTGGGGCAAAAATGCATAAATTCCTCTTATTTTGAGGTAAAAAGGCTGAAATTTCCCTTATTTGGGGGCAAAAAGACAGAAATTTCCCTTATTTTGAGGCTAAATTGCAGAAATTTCACTTATTTCAGAGTAATAAGTCAGAAATTTTCCTTATTTTGGGGCCAAAAGGACAGAAATTCCCTTTGTTTTGGGGGAAAAAGACAGAAATTCCACTTATTTAGAGGCAAAAAAGCAGAAATTCTTCATTATTGGAGCAAAAATGAAGAAATTTATCTTTTTTTGTGGCAAAAGGTATACATTCCACTTATTTTCGGGCTAAAAAGCAGAAATTCCCCGTATTTTGTATCAAAATTGCAGAAATTCCCCTTATTTTGGAGCAAAAATAAAGAAATTTCCCTTTTTTATGGCAAAAAGGTATGCATTCTTCTTATTTTCGGGCAAAAAGGCAGAAATTCCCCGTATTTTGGAGCAAAATTGCAGAAATTCGCCTAATTGTGGGGCAAAAAGGCAGAAATTCCCTATATGTTGGGGCAAAAAGACAGAAATTCTCCTTATTTTGGGGCAAAATTCAGAAATTCCACTTATTTTGGGGCAAAATTCCAGAAATTTCCCTTATTTTAGGGCAAAATTGCTGAAATTTCACTTATTTTGGGGCAAAATTGCAGAAATTTCACTTATTTCAGAAAAAAAAGCAGAATTTATTTATTTTGGTGCAAAAAGGCAGAAATTTCTTTTATTTTGGTACAAAATTGCAGAAATTTTTCTTATTTTGGGGCAAAAAGGCAGAAATCTCCCATATTTTGTGCAAAAATGCAGAAATTTCTCTTATTTTGAGGTAAAAAGGCTGAAATTCCCCTTATTTGGGGGCAAAAAGGCAGAAATTTCCCTTATTTTGGTGCAAAATTGCATAAATTTCACTTATTTCAGGGTAATAAGTCAGAAATTTTCCTTATTTTGGGGCAAAAAACACAGAAATTCCCTTTGTTTTGGGGGAAAAAGACAGAAATTCCACTTTTTTAGAGGCAAAAAAGCAGAAATTCGTTTTATTTTGGAGTAAAAATGAAGAAATTTCCCTTTTTTGTGGCAAAATGTATACATTCCACTTATTTTTGGGCTAAAAAGCAGAAATTACCCGTATTTTGGAGCAAAATTGCAGAAATTCCTCTAATTGTGGGGCAAAAGGCAGAAATTCCCTATATGTTGGGGAAAAAGACAGAAATTCTCCTTATTTTGGGGCAAAACTCAGAAATTCCACTTATTTTGCGGCAAAATTCCAGAAATTTCCCTTATTTTGGGGCAAAATTGCAGAAATTTCACTTATTTCATTGTAATAAGTCAGAAATTTTCGTTATTTTGTGGCAAAAAAGACAGAAATTCCCTTTGTTTTGGGGGAAAAAGACAGAAATTCCACTTTTTTAGAGGCAAAAAAGCAGAAATTCCTATTATTTTGGAGTAAAAATGAAGAAATTTCCCTTTTTTGTGGCCAAAGGTATACATTCCACTTATTTTTGGGCTAAAAAGCAGAAATTACTCGTATTTTGGAGCAAGATTGCAGAAATTCCCCTAATTGTGGGGCAAAAAGGCAGAAATTCTCTATATGTTAAAGCAAAAAGACAGAAATTCTCCTTATTTTGGGGCAAAACTCAGAAATTCCACTTATTTTGGGGCAAAATTCCAGAAATTTCCCTTATTTTGGGGCAAAATTGCAGAAATTTCACTTATTTGGGGCAAAATTGCAGAAATTTCACTTATTTCATAGTAAAAAGGCAGAAATTATCCTTATTTTGGGGCAAAAATGAAGAAATTCCAAATATTTTGTAGCAAAAATGCAGAAATTCCCCTTATATTGAGGTAAAAAGGCAGAAATTCCCCTTATTTGGGGGCAAAAAACAGAAATTTCCCTTATTTTGGGGCAAAATTGCAGAAAGTTCACTTTTTTTGGGGCAAAATTGCAGAAATTTCACTTATTTCAGGGTAATAAGTCAGAAATTTTCCTTATTTTGGGGCCAAAAAGACAGAAATTTCCTTTGTTTTGGGGTGAAAAAGATAGAAATTCCACTTATTTAGAGGCAAAAAAGCAAAAATTCCTCTTATTTTGGAGCAAAAATGAAGAAATTTCCTTTTTTTATGGCAAAAAGGTATGCATTCTTCTTATTTTCGGGCAAAAAGGCAGAAATTCCCAGTATTTTGGAGCAAAATTGCAGAAATTCCCCTAATTGTGGGGCAAAAAGGCAGAAATTCCCTATATGTTAGGGCAAAAAGAAACAAATTCTCCTTATTTTGGGTCAAAACTCAGAAATTCCACTGATATTGGGGCAAAATTCCAGAAATTTCCCTTATTTTGGGGCAAAATTGCAGAAATTTCACTTATTTTGGGGCAAAATTGCAGAAATTTCACTTATTTCAGAAAAAAAAGAAGAAATTTTCTTATTTTGGTGCAAAAAGGCGGAAATTTCTTTTATTTTGGTACAAAATTGCAGAAATTTTTCTTATTTTGGGGCAAAATGCAGAAATCTCCCATATTTTGGGGCAAAAATGAAGAAATTTTTCTTATTTTGAGGTAAAAAGGCTGAAATTCCCATTATTTGGGGGCAAAAAGGCAGAAATTTCCCTTATTTTGAGGCAAAATTGCAGAAATTTCACTTATTTCAGTGTAATAAGTCAGAAATTTTCTTTATTTTGGGGCAAAAAAGACAGAAATTCTTTTTGTTTTGAGGGAAAAAGGCAGAAATTCCACTTTTTTAGCAGCAAAAAAGCAAAAATTCATTTTATTTTGGAGTAAAAATGAAGAAATTTCTTTTTTTTTTGTGGCAAAAAGTATACATTCCCCTTATTTTCAGGCTAAAAAGCAGAAATTCCCCGTATTTTGGAGCAAAATTGCAGAAATTTCCCTAATTGTGGGGCAAAAGGCAGAAATTGCCTATATGTTGGGGCAAAAAACAGAAATTCTCCTAATTTTGGGGCAAAACTCAGAAATTTCACTTATTTTGGGGCAAAATTCCAGAAATTTCCCTTATTTTGGGGCAAAATTGCAGAAATTTCACTTATTTTGGGGCAAAATTGCAGAAATTTCACTTATTTCAGGGTAATAAGTCAGAAATTTTCCTTATTTTGGAGCAAAAAAACAGAAATTCCCTTTGTTTTGGGGGAAAAAGACAGAAATTCCACTTATTTAGAGGCAAAAAAGCTGAAATTCCCCTTATTTTGGAGCAAAAATGAAGAACTTTCCCTTTTTTATGGCAAAAGGTTATGCATTCTTCTTATTTTCGGGCAAAAAGGCAGAAATTCCCCGTATTTTGGAGCAAAATTGCAGAAATTCCCCTAATTGTGGGGTGAAAAGGCAGAAATTCCCTATATGTTGGGGCAAAAAGACAGAAATTCTCCTTATTTTGGGGCAAAACTCAGAAATTCCACTTATTTTAAGGCAAAATTCCAGAAATTTCCTTTATTTGGGAGCAAAATTGCAGAAATTTCTGTTATTTAGGGGCAAAATTGCAGAAATTTCACTTATTTCAGAAAAAAAAGCAGAAATTTTCTTATTTTGGTGCAAAAAGGCGGAAATTTCTTTTATTTTGGTACAAAATTGCAGAAATTTTTCTTATTTTGGGGCAAAAAGGCAGAAATCTCCCATATTTTGGGGCAAAAATGCAGAAATTCCTCTTATTTTGAGGTAAAAAGGCTGAAATTCCCCTTATTTGGAGGCAAAAAGGCAGAAATTTTTCTTATTTTGGGGCAAAATTGCAGAAATTTCACTTATTTCAGAGTAGTCAGTCAGAAATTTTTCTTATTTTGGGGCAAAAAAGCAGAAATTCCTTTTATTTTGGAGTAAAAATGAAGAAATTTCTTTTTTGTGGCAAATGGTATACATTCCCCTTATTTTCAGGCTAAAAAGCAGAAATTACCCGTATTTTGGAGCAAAATTGCAAAAATTCCGCTAATTGTGGGGCAAAAAGGCAGAAATTCCCTGTAAGTTAGAGCAAAAAAACAGAAAATCTCCTTATTTTGGGGCAAAACTCAGAAATTCCACTTACTTTGGGGCAAAATTCCAAAAATTTCCCTTATTTTGGACCAAAATTGCAGAAATTTCACTTATTTTGAGGCAAAATTGCATAAATTTCACTTATTTCAGGGTAATAAGTCAGAAATTTTCCTTATTTTGGGGCAAAAAACACAGAAATTCCCTTTGTTTTGGGGGAAAAAGACAGAAATTCCACTTTTTTAGAGGCAAAAAAGCAGAAATTCCTTTTATTTTGGAGTAAAAATGAAGAAATTTCCCTTTTTTGTGGCAAAATGTATACATTCCCCTTATTCTTGGGCTAAAAAGCTGAAATTACCCGTATTTTTGAGAAAAATTGCAGAAATTCCCCTAATTGTGGGGCAAAATGCAGAAATTCCCTATATGTTAGGGCAAACAGACAGAAATTCTTTTTATTTTGGGGCAAAACTCAGAAATTCCACTTATTTTGGGGCAAAATTCCAGAAATTTCCCTTATTTTGTGGCAAAATTGCAGAAATTTCCTTTACATTGGGGCAAAATTGCAGAAATTTCCCTTATTTTGGGGCAAAATTGCAGAAATTTCACTTATTTCATGGTAAAAAGGCAGAAATTTTCCTCATTTTGGGGCAAAAATGCAGAGATTCCAAATATTTTGTGGTAAAATTGCAAAAATTCCCCTTATTTTGAGGAAAAAGGCAGAAATTCCCCTTATTTGGGGGCAAAAAGCAGAAATTTCCCTTATTCTGGGACAAAATTGCAGAAGTTTCACTTATTTCAGGGTAATAAGTCAGAAAATTTCCTTATTTGGGGCAAAAAAGACAGAAATTCCTTTTGTTTTGGGGGAAAAAGTCAGAAATTCCACTTATTTAGAAGCAAAAAAGCAGAAATTCCCCTTATTTTGGAGCAAAAATGAAGAAATTTCCTTTTTTTGTGGCAAAAGGTATGCATTCTTCTTATTTTCAGGCTAAAAAGCAGAAATTCCCCGTATTTTGGAGCAAAATTGCAGAAATTCCCCTAATTGTGGGACAAAAAGGCAGAAATTTGCTATATGTTGGGGCAAAAAGACAGAAATTCTTTTTATTTTGGGGCAAAACTCAGAAATTCCACTTATTTTGGGACAAAATTCCAGAAATTTCACTTATTTTGGGGCAAAATTGCAGAAATTTCACTTATTTTGGCAAAATTGCAGAAATTTCAATTATTTCAGAAAAAAAGCAGAAATTTTCTTATTTTGGTGCAAAAAGGCAGAAATTTCTTAAATTTTGGTACAAAATTGCAGAAATTTTTCTTATTTGGGGGCAAAAAGCAGAAATCCCCTGTATTTTGGGGCAAAAATGCATAAATTCCTCTTATTTTGAGGTAAAAAGGCTGAAATTTCCCTTATTTGGGGGCAAAAAGAAAGAAATTTCCCTTATTTTGAGGCAAAATTGCAGAAATTTCACTTATTTCAGGGTAATAAGCAGAAATTTTTCTTACTTTGGGGCAAAAAACAGAAATTCCCTTTGTTTTGGGGGAAAAAGACAGAAATTCCACTTATTTAGAGGCAAAAAAGCAGAAATTCTTCTTTATTGGAGCAAAAATGAAGAAATTTATCTTTTTTGTGGCAAAAGGTATACATTCCGCTTATTTTCGGGCTAAAAAGCAGAAATTCCCCGTATTTTGTATCAAAATTGCAGAAATTCCCCTTATTTTGGAGCAAAAATAAAGAAATTTCCCTTTTTTATGGTAAAAAGGTATGCATTCTTCTTATTTTCGGGCAAAAAGGCAGAAATTCCCCGTATTTTGGAGCAAAATTGCAGAAATTCCCCTAATTGTGGGGCAAAAAGGCAGAAATTCCCTATATGTTGGGGCAAAAAGACAGAAATTCTCCTTATTTTGGGGCAAAACTCAGAAATTCCACTTATTTTGGTGCAAAATTCCAGAAATTTCCCTTATTTTAGGGCAAAATTGCTGAAATTTCACTTATTTTGGGGCAAAATTGCAGAAATTTCACTTATTTCAGAAAAAAAAGCAGAATTTATTTATTTTGGTGCAAAAAGGCAGAAATTTCTTTTATTTTGGTACAAAATTGCAGAAATTTTTCTTATTTTGGGGCAAAAAGGCAGAAATCTCCCATATTTTGTGGCAAAAATGCAGAAATTTCTCTTATTTTCAGGTAAAAAGGCTGAAATTCCCCTTATTTGGGGGCAAAAAGGCAGAAATTTCCCTTATTTTGAGGCAAAATTGCAGAAATTTCACTTATTTCAGGGTAATAAGTCAGAAATTTTCCTTATTTTGGGGCAAAAAACACAGAAATTCCCTTTGTTTTGGGGGAAAAAGACAGAAATTCCACTTTTTTAGAGGCAAAAAAGCAGAAATTCCTTTTATTTTGGAGTAAAAATGAAGAAATTTCCCTTTTTTGTGGCAAAATGTATACATTCCACTTATTTTTGGGCTAAAAAGCAGAAATTACCCGTATTTTGGAGCAAGATTGCAGAAATTCCCCTAATTGTGGGGCACAAAGGCAGAAATTCTCTATATGTTAAGGCAAAAAGACAGAAATTCTCCTTATTTTGGGGCAAAACTCAGAAATTCCACTTATTTTGGGGCAAAATTCCAGAAATTTCCCTTATTTTGGGGCAAAATTGCAGAAATTTCACTTATTTGGGGCAAAATTGCAGAAATTTCACTTATTTCATAGTAAAAAGGCAGAAATTATCCTTATTTTGGGGCAAAAATGCAGAAATTCCAAATATTTTGTAGCAAAAATGCAGAAATTCCCCTTATATTTAGGTAAAAAGGCAGAAATTCCCCTTATTTGGGGGCAAAAAAGAGAAATTTCCCTTATTTTGGGGCAAAATTGCAGAAAGTTCACTTATTTTGGGGCAAAATTGCAGAAATTTCACTTATTTCAGACAAAAATTCAGAAATTTTCCTATTTTGGTTCAAAAAGGCAGAAATTTCTATTTTGGTACAAAATTGCAGAAATTTTTTTTATTTTGGGGCAAAAGGGCAGAAATCTCCCATATTTTTGGGCAAAAATGCAGAAATTCTGCTTATTTTGAGGTAAAAAGGTAGAAATTTCCCTTATTTGGGGGCAAAATGCAGAAATTTCCATTATTTTGATGCAAAATTGCAGGAATTTCACTTATTTCAGTGTAATAAGTCAGAAATTTTCGTTATTTTGGGGCAAAAAAGACAGAAATTCCCTTTGTTTTGGGGGAAAAAAACAGAAATTCCACTTTTTTAGCGGTAAAAAAGCAGAAATTCATTTTATTTTGGAGTAAAAATGAAGAAATTTCTTTTTTTTTTTTGTGGCAAAAGGTATACATTCCCCTTATTTTCAGGCTAAAAAAAGAAATTCCCCGTATTTTGGAGCAAAATTGCAGAAATTCCCCTAATTGTGGGGCAAAATGCAGAAATTTCCTTTATGTTAGGGCAAAAAGACAGAAATTCTCCTTATTTTGGGGCAAAACTCAGAAATTCCACTTATTTTGGGGCAAAATTCCAGAAATTTCCGTTATTTTGGGGCAAAATTGCAGAAATTTCACTTATTTTGGGGCAAAATTGCAGAAATTTCACTTATTTCAAGGTAATAAGTCAGAAATTTTTCTTATTTTGGCGCCAAAAGGACAGAAATTCCCTTTGTTTTGGGGGAAAAAGACAGAAATTTCACTTATTTAGAGGCAAAAAAGCAGAAATTCCCCTTATTTTGGAGCAAAAATGAAGAAATTTCCTTTTTTTATGGCAAAAAGGTATGCATTCTTCTTATTTTCGGCAAAAAGGCAGAAATTCCCCGTATTTTGGAGAAAATTGCAGAAATTCCCTTAATTGTGGAACAAAAACGCAGAAATTCCCTATATGTTGGGGCAAAAAGACAGAAATTCTGCTTATTTTGGGGCAAAACTCAGAAATTCCATTTATTTTCGGGCAAAATTCCAGAAATTTCTTTTATTTTCAGGCAAAATTGCAGAAATTTCACTTATTTTGGGGCAAAATTGCAGACATTTCACTTATTTCAGAAAAAAAAGCAGAAATTTTCTTATTTTGGTGCAAAAAGGCAGAAATTTCTTTTATTTTGGTACAAAATTGCAGAAATTTTTCTTATTTTGGGGCAAAAAGGCAGAAATCTCCCATATTTTGGGGCAAAAATGCAGAAATTCTTCTTATTTTGAGGTAAAAAGGCTGAAATTCCCCTTATGTGGGGGCAAAGAGGCAGAAATTTCCCTTATTTTGGGGCAAAATTGCAGAAATTTCACTTATTTCATAGTAAAAAGGCAGAAATTATCCTTATTTTGGGGCAAAAATGCAGAAATTCCAAATATTTTGTAGCAAAAATGCAGAAATTCCCCTTATATTTAGGTAAAAAGGCAGAAATTCCCCTTATTTGGGGGCAAAAAAGAGAAATTTCCCTTATTTTGGGGCAAAATTGCAGAAAGTTCACTTATTTTGGGGCAAAATTGCAGAAATTTCACTTATTTCAGACAAAAATTCAGAAATTTTCCTATTTTGGTTCAAAAAGGCAGAAATTTCTATTTTGGTACAAAATTGCAGAAATTTTTTTTATTTTGGGGCAAAAGGGCAGAAATCTCCCATATTTTTGGGCAAAAATGCAGAAATTCTGCTTATTTTGAGGTAAAAAGGTAGAAATTTCCCTTATTTGGGGGCAAAATGCAGAAATTTCCATTATTTTGATGCAAAATTGCAGGAATTTCACTTATTTCAGTGTAATAAGTCAGAAATTTTCGTTATTTTGGGGCAAAAAAGACAGAAATTCCCTTTGTTTTGGGGGAAAAAAACAGAAATTCCACTTTTTTAGCGGTAAAAAAGCAGAAATTCATTTTATTTTGGAGTAAAAATGAAGAAATTTCTTTTTTTTTTTGTGGCAAAAGGTATACATTCCCCTTATTTTCAGGCTAAAAAGAAGAAATTCCCCGTATTTTGGAGCAAAATTGCAGAAATTCCCCTAATTGTGGGGCAAAATGCAGAAATTTCCTTTATGTTAGGGCAAAAAGACAGAAATTCTCCTTATTTTGGGGCAAAACTCAGAAATTCCACTTATTTTGGGGCAAAATTCCAGAAATTTCCGTTATTTTGGGGCAAAATTGCAGAAATTTCACTTATTTTGGGGCAAAATTGCAGAAATTTCACTTATTTCAAGGTAATAAGTCAGAAATTTTTCTTATTTTGGCGCCAAAAGGACAGAAATTCCCTTTGTTTTGGGGGAAAAAGACAGAAATTTCACTTATTTAGAGGCAAAAAAGCAGAAATTCCCCTTATTTTGGAGCAAAAATGAAGAAATTTCCTTTTTTTATGGCAAAAAGGTATGCATTCTTCTTATTTTCGGGCAAAAAGGCAGAAATTCCCCGTATTTTGGAGAAAATTGCAGAAATTCCCTTAATTGTGGAACAAAAACGCAGAAATTCCCTATATGTTGGGGCAAAAAGACAGAAATTCTGCTTATTTTGGGGCAAAACTCAGAAATTCCATTTATTTTCGGGCAAAATTCCAGAAATTTCTTTTATTTTCAGGCAAAATTGCAGAAATTTCACTTATTTTGGGGCAAAATTGCAGACATTTCACTTATTTCAGAAAAAAAAGCAGAAATTTTCTTATTTTGGTGCAAAAAGGCAGAAATTTCTTTTATTTTGGTACAAAATTGCAGAAATTTTTCTTATTTTGGGGCAAAAAGGCAGAAATCTCCCATATTTTGGGGCAAAAATGCAGAAATTCTTCTTATTTTGAGGTAAAAAGGCTGAAATTCCCCTTATGTGGGGGCAAAGAGGCAGAAATTTCCCTTATTTTGGGGCAAAATTGCAGAAATTTCACTTATTTCAGGGTAATAAGTCAGAAATTTTCCTTATTTTGGGGCAATAAAGACAGAAATTTCTTTTGTTTTGAGGGATAAAGACAGAAATTCCACTTATTTAGAGGCAAAAAAGCAGAAATTCCCCTTATTTTGGAGCAAAACTGAAGAAATTTCCCTTTTTTATGGCAAAAAGGTATGCATTCTTCTTATTTTCGGGCAAAAAGGCAGAAATTCCCCGTATTTTCGAGCAAAATTGCAGAAATTCCCCTAATTGTGGGGCAAAAAGTGAGAAATTCTCTATATGTTGGGGCAAAAAGACAGAAATTCTCCTTATTTTGGGGCAAAACTCAGAAATTCCATTTATTTTGGGGCAAAATTCCAGAAATTTCCCTTATTTTGGGGCATAATTGCAGAAATTTCACTTATTTTGGGGCAAAATTGCAGAAATTTAACTTATTTCAGAAAAAAATTCAGAAATTTTCCTATTTTGGTGCAAAAAGGCAGAAATTTCTTTTATTTTGGTACAAAATTGCAGAAATTTTTCTTATTTTGAAGCAAAAAGGCAGAAATCCCCATATTTTGGGGCAAAAATGCAGAAATTCCTCTTATTTTGAGGTAAAAAGGCTGAAATTTCCCTTATTTGGGGGCAAAAAGGCAGAAATTTCCCTTATTTTGAGGCAAAATTGCAGAAATTTCACTTATTTCAGTGTAATAAGTCAGAAATTTTCGTTATTTTGGGGCAAAAAAGAGAGAAATTCCCTTTGTTTTGGGGGAAAAAGACAGAAATTCCACTTTTTTAGAGGCAAAAAAGCAGAAATTCCTTTTACTTTGGAGTAAAAATGAACAAATTTCCTTTTTTTGTGGCAAAAGGTATACATTCCACTTTTTTTGGGCTAAAAAGCAGAAATTACCCGTATTTTGGAGCAAAATTGCAGAAATTTCCCTAATTGTGGGGCAAAAAGGCAGAAATTCCCTATATGTTGGGGCAAAAAGTCAGAAATTCTCCTTATTTTGGGGCAAATCTCAGAAATTCCACTTATTTTGGGGGCAAAATTCCAGAAATTTCCTTTATTTTGGGGCAAAATTGCAGAAATTTCACTTATTTTGTGGCAAAATTGCAGAAATTTCACTTATTTCATGGTAAAAAGGCAGAAATTATCCTTATTTTGGGGGCAAAAATGCAGAAATTCCAAATAATTTGTGGCAAAAATGCAGAAATTCCCCTTATTTTGAGGTAAAAAGGCTGAAATTCCCCTTATTTGGGGGCAAAAAAGAAGAATTTCTTATTTTGGGGCAAAATTGCAGAAATTTTACTTATTTCAGAGTAATAAGTCAGAAATTTTCCTTTTTTTGCGGCAAAAAAAAACAGAAATTCCACTTATTTAGAGGCAAAAAAGCAGAAATTCCGCTTATTTTGGAGCAAAAATTAAGAAATTTTCCTTTTTTATGGCAAAAGGTATGCATTCTTCTTTTTTTCGGTCAAAAAGGCAGAAATTCCCCGTTTTTTGGAGCAAAATTGCAGAAATTCCCCTAATTTTGGGGCAAAAAGGCAGAAATTCCCTATACGTTGGGGCAATAAGACAGAAATTTTCCTTATTTTGGGGCAAAACTCAGAAATTCCATTTCTTTTGGTGCAAAATTTCCAAAATTTCCCTTATTTTTGGGAAAAATTGCAGATATTTTACTTATTTAGGGGCAAAATTGCAGATATTTCACTTTTTTCAGGGAAAAAAGGCCGAAATTTTCCATTTTTGGGAGCAAAAATGCAGAAATTCCTAATATTTTGTGGCAAAAATGCAGAAATTTCCCTTATTTTGAGGTAAAAAGGCTGAAATTCCCATTATTTGGGGGCAAAAATGCAGAAATTTCTCTTATACTGGGGCAAAATTGCAGAAATTTCACTTATTTCAGGGTAATAAATCAGAAATTTTCCTTATTTTGGGGCAAAAAATACAGAAATTCCATTTATTTAGAGTCAAAAAAGCAGAAATTCCCCTTATTTTGGGGCAAAATTGCAGAAATTTCCTTTACATTGGGGCAAAATTGCAGAAATTCCCCTTAATTTGGGGCAAAATTGCAGAAATTTCACTTATTTCAGAGAAAAAGCACAGAAATTTCTCTTATTTTGGGGAAAAGGCAGAAATTTCTTTTATTTTGGTACAAAATTGCAGAAATTTTCTTTATTTTGGGGAAAATGCTGAAATTCCCCTTATTTTGAGGCAAAAAGGCAGAAATTCCCTTTCTTTTGTGGCAAAAAGGCAGAAATTCCTCTTATTTTGCGGCAAAAATGAAGAAATTTCCCTTTTTTGTGGCAAAAGGTATACATTCCCCTTATTTTCGGGCAAAAAGGCAGAAATTCCCCGTATTTTGGAGCACAATTGCAGAAAATCCCCAAATTGTGGGGCAAATAGGCAGAAATTCCCTATATGTTGGGGCAAAAAGACAAAAATTCTACTTATTTTGGGACAAAACTCAGAATTTCCACTT
The DNA here is from genome assembly GCF_963924665.1 of Micromys minutus. NCBI lineage: Eukaryota > Metazoa > Chordata > Mammalia > Rodentia > Muridae > Micromys > Micromys minutus. The sequence goes on along the minus strand of NW_027667812.1, from coordinate 1,666,112 downwards.
ATTTTGGGGCAAAATTCCAGAAATTTCCCTTATTTTGGGGCAAAATTGCAGAAATTTCACTTATTTTGGGGCAAAATTGCAGAAATTTCACTTATTTCAGGTAAAAAGGGCAGAAATTTTTCTTATTTTGGGGCAAAATTGCAGAAATTCCTAATATTTTGTGGCAAAAATGCAGAAATTCCTCTTATTTTGAGGTAAAAAGGCTGAAATTCCCCTTATTTGGGTGCAAAAAGGCAGAAATTTTTCTTATTTTGGGGCAAAATTGCAGACATTTCACTTATTTCAGGGTAATAAGTCAGAAATTTTCCTTATTTTGGGGCAAAAAAGACAGAAATTCCCCTAATTGTGGGGCAAAAAGGCAGAAATTCCCTATATGTTGGGGCAAAAAGACAGAAATTCTCCTTATTTTGGGGCAAAACTCAAAAATTCCACTTATTTTGGGGCAAAATTGCAGGAATTTACCTTATTTTGAGGCAAAATTGCAGAAATTTTCCTTATTTGGGGCAAAATTGCAGAAATTTCACTTATTTTCAGGTAAAAAGACTGAAATATCCTTTATTTTGGGGCAAAAAGGAAGAAATTCCCCTTATTTTGGGGCAAAATTGCAGAAATTTTTCTTATTTTGGGGCAAAAAGGCTGAAATTCTTCTTATTTTGAGGTAAAATGCTGAAATTCCCCATATTTTGGGGCAAAAGGAAAAAATTCTTCTTATTTTGGGGCAAAAAGTCACAAATTTCCCTTATTTTCGGGCAAAATTGCAGAAATTTCATTTATTTCAGGGCAAAAAGTCAGAAATTCCTTTTATTTTGGGGCAAAGAGCAGAAATTTCTTTTATTATGGTACAAAATTGAAGAAATTTTTCTTATTTTGAAACAAAAAGGCAGAAAATTCCCCTTATTTTGAGGCAAAAGGCAGAAACTATTCTTATTTTGTGGTAAAATGCAGAAATTCCCTTTATTTTGGGGCTAGAAAGCAGAAATTCCCCGTATTTTGAAGCAAAATTGCAGAAATTCTCATAATTTTCGGGCAAAAGGCAAAAATTCTCCTTATTTTGGGGCAAAAAGACAGAAAATCTCCTTTTTTGGGAGCAAACAGTCAGAAATTTTCCTTATTTTGGGGCAAAATTGCAGAAATTTCCTTTACATTGGGGCAAAATTGCAGAAATTTCCATATTTTGGGGCAAAATTGCAGAAATTTCACTTATTTCAGGGAAAAAAGGCGAAAATTTTTTTTGGGGGGCAAAAAGGCAGAAATTTTTTTTTATTTTGGTACAAAATTGCAGAAATTTTTCTTATTTTGGGGCCAAAAGTCAGAAATTCCCCATATTTTGGGGCAAAAAGGCAGAAATTCCCCTTATTTTGAGGTAAAAAGGCTGTAATTCCCCTTATTTTGGGGCAAAAAGACAGAAATTTCGTTTATTTTGGGGAAAAGGCAGAAATTGCACTTATTTTGAGTCAAAAAGGTGGAAAATCCCCTTATTTTGGGGCAAAAATGAAGAAATTTGCTTTTTTTATGGCAAAAAGGTATACATTCCCTTTATTTTTGGGCAAAATGGCACAAATTCCCCGTATTTTGGAGCAACATTGCAGAAATTCCCCTAATTTTTGGGCAAAAAGGCAGAAATTCCCTATATGTTGGGGCAAAAAGACAGAAATTCTCATTATTTTGGGGCAAAACTCAGAAATTCCACTTATTTTGGCGCAAAATTCCAGAAATTTCCCTTTTTTTGAGGCCAAAATTGCAAAAATTTCACTTATTTTGGGGCAAAATTGCAAAAATTTCACTTATGTCAGAAAAAAAAGCAGAAATTTTCTTATTTTGGTGCAAAAAGGCAGAAATTTCTAATATTTTGGTACAAAATTGCAGAAATTTTTCTTATTTTAGGGCAAAAAGGCAGAAATTCCTAATATTTTGGGGCAAAAATGCAGAAATTCCTCTTATTTTTAGGTAAAAAGGCTGAAATTCCCCTTATTTGGGGGCAAAAAGGCAGAAATTTCCCTTATTTTGAGGCAAAATTGCAGAAATTTCACTTATTTCAGAGAACAAAAGCAGAAATTTTCTTATTTGGGGGAAAAAAGGCAGAAATTTCTTTTATTTTGGTACAAAATTGCAGAAATGTTTCTTATTTTGGGGCAAAAAGGCAGAAATCTCCCATATTTTGGGGCAAAAAAGCAGAAATTTCCCTTATTTTGAGGTAAAAACGCTGAAATTCCCCTTATTTGGGGGCAAAAAGGCAGAAATTTCCCTTATTTTGAGGCAAAATTGCAGAAATTTCACTTATTTCAGAATAATAAGTCAGAAATTTTCCTTATTTTGGGGCAAAAAACAGAAATTCTCTTTGTTTTAAAGGAAAAAGACTGATATTCCACTTATTTAGAGGCTAAAAAGCAGAAATTCTTATTATTTTGGAGCAAAAATGAAGAAATTTTCCTTTTTTTGTGGAAAAAGTTATGCATTCCTCTAATTTTCGGGCTAAAAAGCAGAAATTCCCCGTATTTTGGAGCAAAATTGCAGAAATTCCCCTAATTGTGGGGCAAAAAGGCAGAAATTCTCTATATGTTGGAGCAAAAAGTCAGAAATTCTCCTTATTTTGGGGCAAAACTCAGAAATTCCACTTATTTTGGGGCAAAATTCCAGAAATTTCCCTTATTTTGGGGCAAAATTGCAGAAATTTCACTTATTTTGGGGCGAAATTGCAGAAATTTCACTTTTTTCATGGAAAAAAAGGCAGAAATTTTCCTTATTTTGGGTCAAAAAGGCAGAAATTTCTCATATTTTGGGGAAAAAATGCAGAATTTCCCATTATCTTGAGGTAAAAAGGCTGAAATTCCCCTTATTTGGGGGCAAAAAGGCATAAATTTCCCTTATTTTGGGGCAAAATTGCAGAAATTTCACTTATTTCAGAGAAAAAAACAAAAATCTTTCTTATTTTTGGCAAAATGCAGAAATTCCCATTATTTTGGGGCAAAAAGGCAGAAATTCACCTTATTTTGGGGTAAAATTGAAGACATGTCACATATTTCAGTGCATAAAGGCAGAAATTGCCCTTATTTGGGGGCAAAAAGGCAGAAATTCCCCTTATATTGGGATAAAATTGCAGAAATGTCAGTTGTTTTGGGGCAAAAAGGCAAAAAATCCCCTTAATTTCGGGCAAAAAGGCAGAAATTCCCTGTATTTTGGAGCAAAATTGCAGAAATTCTCCTAATATTGGGGCAAAAATGCAGAAATTCCCTTTATTTGGGGCAAATTGGCAGAAGTTCCCCTTATTTTCAGGAAAAGAGGCAGAAATTCCCATTATTTTGAAGCAAAATTGCAGAAACTCCCCTAATTTTGGGGCAAAAAGGCAGAAATTTCCTTTATTTTGGGGCAAAAATACAGAAATTCTCCTTATATCTGGGCAAAAATCAGAAATTTCCCTTATATTGGAGCAAAATTTTAGAAATTTCTTTTATTTTGGTACAGAATTGGAGAAATTTTTCTTATTCTGTGGCAAAAAGGCAGAAATTTCTTTTATTTTGGTGCAAAATTGCAGAAATTTTTCTTATTTTGGGGCAAAAAGGCATAAATTTCCCATATTTTGGGGCAAAAATGTAGAAATTTTCTTTATTTTGAGGTAAAAAGGCTGAAATTTCCCTTATTTGGGGGCATAAAGGCAGAAATTTCTCTTATTTTGGGGCAAAATTGCAGAAATTTCACTTATTTCAGAAAAAAAGAAAAAATTTTCTTATTTGGGGGCAAAAAGGCAGAAATTTCTTTTATTTTGGTGCAAAATTACAGAAATTTTCTTTATTTTGGGGCAAAAAAGACAGAAATTCCCTTTGTTTTGGGGGAAAAAGACAGAAATTCCACTTATTTAGAGGCAAAAAAGCAGAAATTCCTCTTATTTTGGAGCAAAATTGCAGAAATTCCCCTAATTGTGGGGCAAAAAGGCAGAAATTCCCTATATGTTGGGGCAAAAAGACAGAAATTCTCTTTATTTTTGGGGCAAAACTCAGAAATTCCATTTATTTTGGGGCAAAATTCCAGAAATTTCTCTTATTTTGGGGCAAAATTCCAGAAATTTCTCTTATTTTGGGGCAAAAGTGCAGAAATTCCCCTTATTTGGGGGCAAAAAAAAGAAATTTCACTTATTTTGGGGCAAAAACTCAGAAATTCCACACTTTTTTGGTCAAAATTCCAGAAATTTCCCTTATTTTGGGGCAAAATTCCAGAAATTTCTCTTATTTTGGGGCAAAATTGCAGAAATTTCACTTATTTTGGGGCAAAATTGCAGAAATTTCACTTATTTCATGGTAAAAAGACAGAAATTATCCTTATTTTGATGCAAAAATGCAGAAATTCCAAATATTTTGTGGCAAAAATGAAGAAATTCTCTTTATTATGAGGTAAAAAGGCAGAAATTCCCCTTATTTGGGGGCAAAAAAAAGAAATTTCACTTATTTTGGGGCAAAAACTCAGAAATTCCACACTTTTTTGGTCAAAATTCCAGAAATTTCCCTTATTTTGGGGCAAAATTGCAGAAATTTCACTTATTTTGGTGCAAAATTGCAGAAATTTAACTTATTTCAGAAAAAAATTCAGAAATTTTCCTATTTTGGTGCAAAAAGGCAGAATTATCTTTTATTTTGGTACAAAATTGCAGAAATTTTTCTTATTTTGGGGCAAAAAGGCAGAAATTTCACTTATTTTGGGGCAAAATTGCAGTAATTTCACTTATTTTGGGGCAAAATTGCAGAAATTCCAAATATTTTGTGCCAAAAATGCAGAAATTCCCCTTATTTTAAGGTAAAAAGGCAGAAATTCCCATTATTTGGGGGTAAAAAACAGAAATTTCCCTTATTTTGGGGCAAAATTGCAGAAATTTCACTTATTTTGGGGCAAAATTGCAGAAATTTCACTTATTTCAGAAAAAAATTCAGAAATTTTCCTATTTTGGTGCAAAAAGGCAGAAATTTCTATTTTGGTACAAAATTGCAGAAATTTTTCTTTTTTGGGGGCAAAAAGGCACAAATCTCTTATATTTTGGGGAAAAAATGCAGAAATTCCTCTTATTTTGAGGTAAAAAGGTAGAAATTTCCCTTATTTGGGGGAAAAAGGCAGAAATTTTCCTTATTTTGAGGCAAAATTGCAGAAATTTCACTTATTTCAGTGTAATAAGTCAGAAACTTTCCTTATTTTGGGGCAAAAAAGACAGAAATTCCCTTTGTTTTGGGGGAAAAAGACAGAAATTCCACTTTTTTAGCGGCAAAAAAGCAGAAATTCATTTTATTTTGGAGTAAAAATGAAGAAATTTCTTTTTTTTGTGGCAAAAGATATACATTCCCCTTATTTTCAGGCTAAAAAGCAGAAATTCCCCGTATTTTGGAGCAAAATTGCAGAAATTCCCCTAATTGTGGGGCAAAAAGGCAGAAATTTCCGATATGTTAGGGCAAAAAGACAGAAATGCTTTTTATTTTGGGGCTAAACTCAGAAATTCCACTTATTTTGGGGCAAAATTCCAGAAATTTCCCTTATTTTGGGGCAAAATTGCAGAAATTTCACTTATTTTGGTGCAAAATTGCAGAAATTTAACTTATTTCATGGAAAAAAGGCAGAAATTTTCCTTATTTTGGGGCCAAAAAGACAGAAATTTCCTTTGTTTTGGGGTGAAAAAGATAGAAATTCCACTTATTTAGAGGCAAAAAAGCAGAAATTCCTCTTATTTTGGAGCAAAAATGAAGAAATTTCCTTTTTTTATGGCAAAAAGGTATGCATTCTTCTTATTTTCGGGCAAAAAGGCAGAAATTCCCAGTATTTTGGAGCAAAATTGCAGAAATTCCCCTAATTGTGGGGCAAAAAGGCAGAAATTCCCTATATGTTGGGGCAAAAAGAAACAAATTCTCCTTATTTTGGGTCAAAACTCAGAAATTCCACTGATATTGGGGCAAAATTCCAGAAATTTCCCTTATTTTGGGGCAAAATTGCAGAAATTTCACTTATTTTGGGGCAAAATTGCAGAAATTTCACTTATTTCAGAAAAAAAAGCAGAAATTTGCATATTTGGTGCAAAAAGGTGGAAATTTCTTTTATTTTGGTACAAAATTGCAGAAATTTTTCTTATTTTGGGGCAAAAAGGCAGAAAAATCCCATATTTTGGGGCAAAAATGAAGAAATTTCTCTTATTTTGAGGTAAAAAGGCTGAAATTCCCATTATTTGGGGGCAAAAAGGCAGAAATTTCCCTTATTTTGAGGCAAAATTGCAGAAATTTCACTTATTTCAGTGTAATAAGTCAGAAATTTTCTTTATTTTGGGGCAAAAAAGACAGAAATTCTTTTTGTTTTGAGGGAAAAAGGCAGAAATTCCACTTTTTTAGCGGCAAAAAAGCAAAAATTCATTTTATTTTGGAGTAAAAATGAAGAAATTTCTTTTTTTTTGTGGCAAAAAGTATACATTCCCCTTATTTTCAGGCTAAAAAGCAGAAATTCCCCATATTTTGGAGCAAAATTGCAGAAATTCCCCTATTTGTGGGGCAAAAAGGCAGAAATTGCCTATATGTTGGCGCAAAAAGACAGAAATTCTCCTAATTTTGGGGCAAAACTCAGAAATTCCACTTATTTTGGGGCAAAATTCCAGAAATTTCCCTTATTTTGGGGCAAAATTGCAGAAATTTCCCTTATTTTGGGGCAAAATTGCAGAAATTTCACTTATTTCTGGGTAATAAGTCAGAAATTTTCCTTATTTTGGAGCAAAAAAACAGAAATTCCCTTTGTTTTGGGGGAAAAAGACAGAAATTCCACTTATTTAGAGGCAAAAAAGCTGAAATTCCCCTTATTTTGGAGCAAAAATGAAGAACTTTCCCTTTTTTTTGGCAAAAAGTTATGCATTCTTCTTATTTTCGTGCAAAAAGGCAGAAATTCCCCGTATTTTGGAGCAAAATTGCAGAAATTCCCCTAATTGTGGGGCGAAAAGGCAGAAATTCCCTATATGTTAGGGCAAAAAGACAGAAATTCTCCTTATTTTGGGGCAAAACTCAGAAATTCCACTTATTTTAAGGCAAAATTCCAGAAATTTCTTTTATTTGGGAGCAAAATTGCAGAAATTTCTGTTATTTTGGGGCAAAATTGCAGAAATTTCACTTATTTCAGAAAAAAAAGCAGAAATTTTCTTATTTTGGTGCAAAAAGGCGGAAATTTCTTTTATTTTGGTACAAAATTGCAGAAATTTTTCTTATTTTGGGGCAAAAAGGCAGAAATCTCCTATATTTTGGGGCAAATATGCAGAAATTCCTCTTATTTTGAGGTAAAAAGGCTGAAATTCCCCTTATTTGGAGGCAAAAAGGCAGAAATTTTTCTTATTTTGGGGCAAAATTGCAGAAATTTCACTTATTTCAGAGTAGTCAGTCAGAAATTTTTCTTATTTTGGGGCAAAAAAGCAGAAATTCCTTTTATTTTGGAGTAAAAATGAAGAAATTTCTTTTTTGTGGCAAATGGTATACATTCCCCTTATTTTCAGGCTAAAAAGCAGAAATTACCCCTATTTTGGAGCAAAATTGCAAAACTTCCGCTAATTGTGGGGCAAAAAGGCAGAAATTCCTTGTAAGTTAGAGCAAAAAAACAGAAAATCTCCTTATTTTGGGGCAAAACTCAGAAATTCCACTTACTTTGGTGCAAAATTCCAAAAATTTCCCTTATTTTGGGCCAAAATTGCAGAAATTTCACTTATTTTGAGGCAAAATTGCATAAATTTCACTTATTTCAGGGTAATAAGTCAGAAATTTTCCTTATTTTGGGGCAAAAAACACAGAAATTCCCTTTGTTTTGGGGGAAAAAGACAGAAATTCCACTTTTTTAGAGGCAAAAAAGCAGAAATTCCTTTTATTTTGGAGTAAAAATGAAGAAATTTCCCTTTTTTGTGGCAAAATGTATACATTCCACTTATTTTTGGGCTAAAAAGCTGAAATTACCCGTATTTTGGAGCAAAATTGCAGAAATTCCCCTAATTGTTTGGCAAAATGCAGAAATTCTCTATATGTTAGGGCAAAAAGACAGAAATTCTCCTTATTTTGGGGCAAAACTCAGAAATTCCACTTATTTTGGGGCAAAATTCCAGAAATTTCCCTTATTTTGTGGCAAAATTGCCGAAATTTCACTTATTTTGGGGCAAAATTGCAGAAATTTCACTTATTTCATGGTAAAAAGGCAGAAATTTTCCTCATTTTGGGGCAAAAATGCAGAGATTCCAAATATTTTGTTGTAAAATTGCAAAAAATCCCCTTATTTTGAGGTAAAAAGGCAGAAATTCCCCTTATTTGGGGGCAAAAAGCAGAAATTTCCCTTATTCTGGGACAAAATTGCAGAAATTTCACTTATTTAAGGGTAATAAGTCAGAAATTTTCCTTATTTGGGGCAAAAAAGACAGAAATTCCTTTTGTTTTGGGGGAAAAAGTCAGAAATTCCCTTTATTTAGAAGCAAAAAAGCAGAAATTCCCCTTATTTTGGAGCAAAAATGAAGAAAATTTTTTTTTGTGGCAAAAGGTATGCATTCTTCTTATTTTCAGGCTAAAAAGCAGAAATTCCCCGTATTTTGGAGCAAAATTGCAGAAATTCCCCTAATTGTGGGACAAAAAGGCAGAAATTCCCTATATGTTTGGACAAAAAGACAGAAATTCTCCTTATTTTAGAGCAAAACTCAGAAATTTCACTTATTTTGATGCAAAATTGCAGAAATTTCACTTATTTCAGAAAAAAAAGCAGAAATTTTCTTAATTTGGGGCAAAAAGGCAGAAATTTCTCATATTTTGGGGCAAAAATGCAGAAAATCCCCTTATTTTGAGGTAAAAAGTCTAAAATTACCCTTATTTGGTTGCAAAAAGCAGAAATTTCCCTTATTTTGGGGCAAAATTGCAGATATTTCATTTATTTCAGGGTAATAAGTCAGAAATTTTCCTTATTTTGGGGCAAAAAAGACACAAATTCTCTATGTTTTGGGGGAAAAAGACAGAAATTCCACTTATTTAGAGGCAAAAAAGCAGAAATTCCCCTTATTTTGGAGCGAAAATGAAGAAATTTCCTTTTTTATGGCAAAAAGGTATGCATTCTTCTTAATTTCGGGCAAAAAGACAGAAATTCCCCGTATTTTTGAGCAAAATTGCAGAAATTCCCCTAATTGTGGGGCAAAAAGGCAGAAATTCCCTATGTGTCGGGGCAAAAAGACAGAAATTCTACTTATTTTGGGGCAAAACTCAGAAATTCCACTTATTTTGGGGCAAAATTCCAAAAATTTCCCTTATTTTGGGGCAAAATTGCAGAAATTTCACTTATTTTGGGGCAAAATTGCAGAAATTTCACTTATTTCAGGGAAAAAAAGACAGAAATTTCTTTTATTTTGGTACAAAATTGCAGAAATTTTTTTTATTTTTGGCAAAAAGGCAGAAATTTCCCATATTTTGGGGCAAAAATGCAGAAATTTCCCTTATTTTGAGGTAAAAATGCTGAAATTCCCCTTATTTTGGGGCAAAAAGCAGACATTTCCCTTATTTTGGGCAAAAATTCCAGAAATTTCACTTATTTTGAGTCAAAAAGGCAGAAAATCCAATTATTTTGGGGTAAAAATGAAGAAATTCCCCTTGTTTTGAGGTAAAAAGGCCGAAATTCCTTTTTTTTGGAGGCAAAAAGGCAGAAATTTCCCGTATTTTGGGGCAAAATTGCAGAAATTTCACTTATTTCAGAATAATAATTCAGAAATTTTTTTTATTTGGGGGAAAAAAAGACAGAAATTCCCTTTGTTTGGGGGAAAAAACAGAAATTCTACTTATTTAGAGGCAAAAAAGCAGAAATTCCCCTTATTTTGCAGCAAAAATTAAGAAATTTCATTTTTTTATGGCAAAAGGTATGCACTCTTATTATTTTCGGGCAAAAAGGCAGAAATTCCCCGTATTTTAGAGCAAAATTGCAGAAATTCCCCTAATTGTGGGGCAAAAAGGCATAAATTCCCTATATGTTGGAGCAAAAAGACAGAAATTCATCTTATTTTGGGGCAAAACTCAGAAATTCCACTTATTTTGGGGCACAATTCCAGAAATTTCCCTTCTTTTGGGGCAAAATTGCAGAAATTTCACTTATTTTGAGGCAAAATTGCAGAAATTTTACTTATTTCAGAAAAAAAAGCAGAAATTTTCTTATTTTGGGGCAAAAAGGCAGAAATTTTTTTTTTGGTACTAAATTGCAGAAATTTTTCTTATTTTGGGGCAAAAAGTCAGAAATTTCCCAATATTTGGGGCAAATATGCAGAAATTCCCCTTATTTTGGGGCAAAAAGTCAGAAATTCCCCTTATTTTGGGGCAAAAAGCAGATATTTCCCTTTATTTCAGGGCAAAAAGTCAGAAATTCCGTTTATTTTTGGGGAAAAGTCAGAAATTGCACTTATTTTGAGTCAAAAAGGCGGAAAATCCCCTTATTTTGGAGTAAAAATGAAGAAATTTCCCTTTTTTATGGCAAAAGGTATACATTCTTTTTATTTTCGGGCAAAAAGGCAGAAATTCCCTGTATTTTGGAGCAAAATTGCAGAAATTCCTCTAATTTTGGGGCAAAAACGCAGAACTTCCCCTTATTTTGGGGTAAAACTGCAGAAATTTCACTTATTTCGCGGCAAAATGGCAGAAATTCACTTCATTTTCGGCGAAAAGGGAGAAAATTCCCGTATTTTGGAGCAAAATTGCAGAAATTCACCTAATTTTGTGGTAAAACATGCAGTAATTTTCTTTATTTTAAGGCAAAAAGGCAGAAATTCCCCTTATTTTGTGGCAAAAATCAGAAATTCCCCTTATTTTAGAAAAAATTGCAGAAATTTCCTTTATTATGGGGAAAAATTGCAGAAATTTCTTTTATTGTAAGGCAAAATTGCAGAAATTTCATTTATTTCAGAGAAAAAAACAAAAAATTTTTTTTATTTTAGGGCAAAATGCAGAAATTTCCATTATTTTGGGGCACAAAGACAGAAATTCACCTTCTTTTGGGGTAAAATTTCAAACATTTCACATATTTCAGGGCAAAAAGGCAGAAATTCCCCTTATTTGGGGGTAAAAAGGCAGAAATTCTTCATATTTTGGGTTAAAATTGCAGAAATTTCCCTTGTTTGGGGGCAAAAAGGCAGAAAATCCCCTTAATTTCGGGCAAAAAGGCAGAAATTCCCCGTATTTTGGAGCAAAATTGCAGAAATTCCCCTAATTGTGGGGCAAAAAGGCAGAAATTCCCGATATGTTGGGGCAAAAAGACAGAAATTCTCCTTATTTTCGGGCAAAACTCAGAAATTCCATTTATTTTGAGGCAAAATTCCAGAAATTTCCCTTATTTTGGGGCAAAATTGCAGAAATTTCACTTATTTCAGGGCAAAATTTAAAAATTGCTTTTATTTTGGGGCAAAAAGACAGAAATTCCGTTTACTTTTGGGTAAAAAGGCAGAAATTTCACTTATTTTGAGGTAAGAAGGTAGAAATTCCTCTTATTTTGCGGCAAAAATGAAGAAATTTCCCTTTTTTGTGGCAAAAGGTATATATTCCCCTTATTTTCGGGCAAAAAAGCAGAAATTCCCCGTATTTTGGAGCACAATTGCAGAAAATCCCCTAATTGTGGGGCAAAAAGGCAGAAATTCCCATTATTTTGATGGCAAAAAGGCAGGAATTCACCTTATTTTGGGCTAAAATTGCAGAAATTTCACATATTTCAGGGCAAAAAGGCAGAAATTTCCCTTCATTTGGGGCAAAAATGATGAAATTTCCCTTTTTTATGGCAAAAAGGTATGCATTCCCCTTATTTTCGGCAAAAAGGCAGAAATTCCCCGTATTTTGGAGCAAAATTGCAGAAATTCCCCTAATTGTGGGGCAAAAAGGCAGAAATTCTCTTTATTTTGGGGCAAAACTCAGAAATTCCACTTATTTTGGGGCAAAATTCCAGAAATTTCCCTTATTTTGGGGCAAAATTGCAGAAATTTCACTTATTTTGGGGCAAAATTGCAGAAATTTCACTTATTTCAGGTAAAAATGGCAGAAATTTTTCTTATTTTGGGGCAAAAAGGCAGAATTTCCTAATATTTTGTGGCAAAAATGCAGAAATTCCCCTTATTTTGAGGTAAAAAGGCTTAAATTCCCCTTATTTGGGGGCAAAAAGGCAGAAATTTTTCTTATTTTGGGGCAAAATTGCAGACATTTCACTTATTTCAGGGTAATAAGTCAGAAATTTTCCTTATTTTGGGGCAAAAAAGACAGAAATTCCCTTTGTTTTGGGGGGAAAATACAGAAATTCCACTTCTTTGAAGGCAAAAAGGCAGAAATTCCCCTTATTTTGGAGCAAAAATGAAGAAATTCCCCTAATTGTTGGGCAAAAAGGCAGAAATTCCCTATATGTTGGGGCAAAAAGACAGAAATTCTCCTTATTTTGGGGCAAAACTCAGAAATTCCACTTATTTTGAGGCAAAATTCCAGAAATTTCCCTTATTTTGGGGCAAAATTGCAGAAATTTTACTTATTTTGGGGCAAAATTGCAGAAATTTCACTTATTTCAGGTAAAAATGGCAGAAATTTTTCTTATTTTGGGGCAAAAAGGCAGAAATTCCTAATATTTTGTGGCAAAAATGCAGAAATTCCCCTTATTTTGAGGTAAAAAGGCTGAAATTCCCCTTATTTGGGGGCAAAAAGGCAGAAATTTCCCTTATTTTGGGGCAAAATTGCAAACATTTCACTTATTTCAGGGTAATAAGTCAGAAATTTTCCTTATTTTGGGGCAAAAAACACAGAAATTCCCTTTGTTTTGGAAGGAAAATACAGAAATTCCACTTCTTTAGAGGCAAAAAGGCAGAAATTCCCCTTATTTTGAAGCAAAAATGAAGAAATTCCCCTAATTGTTGGGCAAAAAGGCAGAAATTCCCTATATGTTGGGGCAAAAAGACAGAAATTCTTCTTATTTTGGGACAAAACTCAGAAATTCCACTTATTTTGGGGCAAAATTGCAGGAATTTACCTTATTTTGAGGCAAAATTGCAGAAATTTCCCTTATTTGGGGCAAAATTGCAGAAATTTCACTTATTTTCAGGTAAAAAGGCTGAAATATCCTTTATTTTGGGGCAAAAAGGAAGAAATTCCCCTTATTTTGGGGCAAAATTGCCGAAATTTTCTTTATTTTGGGGCAAAAAGGCTGAAATTCTTATTTTGAGGTAAAATGCTGAAATTCCCCATATTTTGGGGCAAAAGGCAAAACTTCTTCTTATTTTGGGGCAAAGAGGCACAAATTTCCCTTATTTTCGGGCAAAATTGCAGAAATTTCATTTATTTCAGGGCAAAAAGTCAGAAATTCCTTTTATTTTGGGGCAAAGAGCAGAAATTTCTTTTATTATGGTACAAAATTGAAGAAATTTTTCTTATTATGAAACAAAAAGGCAGAAAATTCCCCTTATTTTGAGGCAAAAAGCAGAAATTATTCTTATTTTGAGGTAAAATGCAGAAATTCTTTTTATTTTGGGGCTTAAAGGCAGAAATTCCCCGTATTTTGAAGCAAAATTGCAGAAATTCTCATAATTTTCGGGCAAAAAGGCAGAAATTCCCCTTATTTTGGGGCAAAAATACAGAAAATCTCCTTTATCGGGAGCAAACAGTCAGAAATTCCCCTTATTTTGGGGCAAAATTGCAGAAATTTCCTTTACATTGGGGCAAAATTGCAGAAATTTCCCTTATTTTGGGGCAAATTTGCAGAAATTTCCCTTATTTTGGGGCAAAATTGCAGAAATTTCCCTTATTTTGGGGCAAAATTGCAGAAATTTCACTTATTTCAGGGAAAAAAGGCGGAAATTTTTTTGGGGGGGCAAAAAGGCAGAAATTTCTTTTATTTTGGTACAAAATTGCAGAAATTTTTCTTATTTTGGGGCAAAAAGTCAGAAATTCCCCATATTTTGGGGCAAAAAGGCAGAAATTCCCCTTATTTTTAGGTAAAAAGGCTGAAATTCCCCTTATTTTGGGGCAAAAAGACAGAAATTTCGTTTATTTTGGGGAAAAGGCAGAAATTGCACTTATTTTGAGTCAAAAAGGTGGAAAATCCCCTTATTTTGGGGCAAAAATGAAGAAATTTGCTTTTTTTATGGCAAAAAGGTATACATTCCCTTTATTTCGGGCAAAAAGGCAGAAATTACCCGTATTTTGGAGCAAAATTGCAGAAATTCCTCTAATTTTTGGGCAAAAAGTCAGAAATTCCCCTTATTTTGGGGTAAAACTGCAGAAATTTCACTTTTTTTACGGCAAAATGTCAGAAATTCCCCTTATTTTCGGCAAAAAAGGCAGAAAATCCCCTTATTTTAGGGCAAAATTGCAGAAATTTCCCTTATTTGGGGGCAAAAACAGAAATTCCCCTTCTTTTGAGGCAAAATTGCAGAAATTTCCCTTATTATGGGGAAAAATTGCAGAAATTTCCCTTATTTTAGGACAAAATTGCAGAAATTTCACTTATTTCAGAGAAAAAATGCAAAAATTTTTCTTATTTTGGGGCAAAAGGCAGAAATTCCAATTATTTTGGGGCAAAAAGGCAGAAATTCACCTTATTTTGGGTTAAAATATCAGAAATTTCACATATTTCAGGGCAAAATGGCAGAAATTCCCCTTATTTGGGGGCAATAAGGCAGAAATTTCCCTTCTTTTGGGATAAAATTGCAGAAATTTCCCTTATTTGGGGGCAAAAAGGCAGAAAATCCACTTAATTTCGGGTAAAAAGGCAGAAATTCCTCGTATTTTGAAGCAAAATTTCAGAAACTCCCCTAATTTTGGGGCAAAAAGGCAGAAATTCTTTTTATTTTGGGGCAAAAATAGAGAAATTCTCCTTATTTTGGTGCAAAAATCAGAAATTTCCCTTATTTTGGGGCAAAATTATAGAAATTTCTTTTATTTTGTTACAGACTTGCAGAAATTTTTCTTATTTTGTGGCAAAATGGCTAAAATTCTACTTATTTTGAGGTAAAATCCTGAAATTCCACATATTTTGGGGCAAAAAGGCAGAAATTCCCCTCATTTGGGGGCAAAAAGGCACATATTTCCCTTATTTTCGGGAATAATTGCAGGAATTTCAGTTATTTCAGGGCAAAAAGTCAGAAATTCCTTTTATTTTGGGGCAAAAAGCAGAAATTTCTTTTATTATGGTACAAAATTGAAGAAATTTTTCGTATTTTGAAACAAAAAGGCAGAAAATTCCCCTTATTTTGAGGTAAAAGGCAGAAATTATTCTTATTTTGAGGTAAAATGCAGAAATTCTTTTTATTTTGGGGCTAAAAGGCAGAAATTCCTCGTATTTTGAAGCAAAATTGCAGAAATTCTCATAATTTTCGGGCAAAAAGGCAGAAATTCTCCCTATTTTGGGGCAAAAAGACACAAAATCTCCTTTTTCGGGAGCAAACAGTCAGAAATTCCCCTTATTTTGGGGCAAAATTGCAGAAATTTCCTTTACATTGGGGCAATATTGCAGAAATTTCCCTTATTTTGAGGCAAAATTGCAGAAATTTCACTTATTTCAGGGAAAAAAGGCGGAAATTTTTTTTGCGGGGAAAAAAGGCAGAAATTTTTTTTATTTTGGTACAAAATTGCAGAAATTTTTATTATTTTGGGGCAAAGAGTCAGAAATTCCCCATATTTTGGTGCAAAATTCTTTTTAATTTGGGGCAAAAATCAGAAATTTCCCTTATTTCGGGTCAAAATTTTAGAAATTTCTTTTATATTGTTACAGACTTGCAGAAATTTTTCTTATTTAGTGGCAAAAAGGCAGAAATTTCCCATATTTTGGTGCAAAAAGCCTAAAATTTCCTTTATTATGAGGTAAAATCCTGAAATTCCCCAGATTTTGGGGCAAAAAGGCAGAAATTCCCCTCATTTGGGGGCAAAAAGGCACAAATTTCCCTTATTTTCAGGCATAATTGCAGGAATTTCATTTATTTCAGGGCAAAAAGTCAGAAATTCCTTTTATTTTGGGGCAAAAAGCAGAAATTTCTTTTATTTTGATACAAAATTGTAGAAATTTTCCTTATTTTGGAACAAAAAGGCAAAAATTACCCATATTTTGGGGAAAAAGGCAGAAATTCTTCTTATTTTGAGGTAAAAAGGCTGAAATTCCCGTTATTTTGGGGCAAAAAGGCAGAAATTCTCTATACTTTGTGGCAAAAAGGCAGAAATTCCCGTTAATTGGGGCAGAAAAGCAGAAATTTTCCTTATTTAAGGGCAATAGGGCAGAAATTCCTTATATTTTGTGGCAAAAATGCAGAAATTACCCTTATTTAGAGGTAAAATGATGAAATTCCCCTTATTTTCGGCAAAAAGGCAGAAATTCCTATTATTTTGGGGCAAAATTGCAGAAATTTCAATTATTTCAGGGCAAAAAGTCAGAAATTTGCCTTATTTTGGGGCAAAAAGCAGAAATTCCCCTAATTTTGGGGCCAAAAACAGAAATTCCCCTTATTTTGGGGTAAAATTGCAGAAATTTCAAATATTTCAGGGCAAAAAGGCAGAAATTCCACTTTATTTCGGACAATAACGCAGAAATTCCCCGTATTTTAAAGCTAAATTTCAGAAATTCCCCTTATATTGGTGCAAAAATGCAGAAATTCCTTTTATTTTTGTGCAATAAAGCAGATTTCCCCGTATTTTGAAGCAAAATTGCACATATTCCCCTAATTTTGAGGGAAAATGCAGAAATTCACATTATTTTGGAACAAAAAGACAGAAATTCTCCTTATTTCAGTACAAGAAGTCAGAAATTCCCCTTATTTTGGGGCAAAATTGCAGAAATTTCACTTATTTCAGAGAAAAAGCACAGAAATTTCTCTTATTTTGGGGAAAAAGGCAGAAATTTCTTTTATTTTGGTACAAAATTGCAGAAATTTTCTTTATTTTGGGGAAAATGCAGAAATTCCCCATATTTTTGGGCAAAAAGGCAGAGAAACCCTTATTTTGAGGCAAAAAGACAGAAATTCCCTTTCTTTTGTGGCAAAAAGGCAGAAATTTCCCTTATTTTGGGGCAAAATTGCAGAAATTTCACCTATTTCAGGGAAATATTCAAAAATTCCTTTTATTTTGGAACAAAAAGAGAGAAATTCCGTTTATTTTGGGTAAAAAGGCAGAAATTTCAGTTATTTTGAGGTAAGAAGGCAGAAATGCCTCTTATTTTGCGGCAAAAATAAAGAAATTTCCCTTTTTTGTGGCAAAAGGTATACATTCCCCTTATTTTTGGGCAAAAAGGCAGAAATTCCCCGTATTTTGGAGCACAATTGCAGAAAATCCCCAAATTGTGGGGCAAAAAGGCAGAAATTCCCTATATGTTGGGGCAAAAAGACAAAAATTCTCCTTATTTTGGGGCAAAATTCAGAAATTCCACTTATTTTGGGGCAAAATTCCAGAAATTTCCCTTATTTTGGGGCAAAATTGCAGAAATTTCACTTATTTTGGGGCAAAATTGCAGAAATTTCCCTTATTTCAGGTAAAAATGGCAGAAATTTTTCTTATTTTGGGGCAAAAAGGCAGAAATTCCTAATATTTTGTGGCAAAAATGCAGAAATTCCCCTTATTTTGAGGTAAAAAGGCTGAAATTCCCCTTATTTGGGTGCAAAAAGGCAGAAATTTTTCTTATTTTGGGGCAAAATTGCAGACATTTCACTTATTTCAGGGTAATAAGTCAGAAATTTTCCTTATTTTGGGGCAAAAAAGACAGAAATTCCCCTAATTGTGGGGCAAAAATGCAGAAATTCCCTATATGTTGGGGCAAAAAGACAGAAATTCTCCTTATTTTGGGGCAAAACTCAAAAATTCCACTTATTTTGGGGCAAAATTGCAGGAATTTACCTTATTTTGGGGCAAAATTGCAGAAATTTTCCTTATTTGGGGCAAAAGTGCAGAAATTTCACTTATTTTCAGGTAAAAAGACTGAAATATCCTTTATTTTGGGGCAAAAAGGAAGAAATTCCCCTTATTTTGGGGCAAAATTGCGGAAATTTTTCTTATTTTGGGGCAAAAAGGCTGAAATTCTTCTTATTTTGAGGTAAAATGCTGAAATTCCCCATATTTTGGGGCAAAAGGAAAATATTCTTCTTATTTTGGGGCAAAAAGGCACAAATTTCCCTTATTTTCGGGCAAAATTGCAGAAATTTCATTTATTTCAGGGCAAAAAGTCAGAAATTCCTTTTATTTTGGGGCAAAGAGCAGAAATTTCTTTTATTATGGTACAAAATTGAAGAAATTTTTCTTATTTTGAAACAAAAAGGCAGAAAATTCCCCTTATTTTGAGGCAAAAGGCAGAAACTATTCTTATTTTGTGGTAAAATGCAGAAATTCCCTTTATTTTGGGGCTAGAAAGCAGAAATTCCCCATATTTTGAAGCAAAATTGCAGAAATTCTCATAATTTTCGGGCAAAAGGCAAAAATTCTCCTTATTTTGGGGCAAAAAGACAGAAAATCTCCTTTTTTGGGAGCAAACAGTCAGAAATTTTCCTTATTTTGGGGCAAAATTGCAGAAATTTCCTTTACATTGGGGCAAAATTGCAGAAATTTCCATATTTTGGGGCAAAATTGCAGAAATTTCACTTATTTCAGGGAAAAAAGGCGAAAAATTTTTTTGGGGGGCAAAAAGGCAGAAATTTTTCTTATTTTGGTACAAAATTGCAGAAATTTTTCTTATTTTGGGGCAAAAAGTCAGAAATTCCTCATATTTTGGGGCAAAAAGGCAGAAATTCCCCTTATTTTGAGGTAAAAAGGCTGTAATTCCCCTTATTTTGGGACAAAAAGACAGAAATTTCGTTTATTTTGGGGAAAAGGCAGAAATTGCACTTATTTTGAGTCAAAAAGGTGGAAAATCCCCTTATTTTGGGGCAAAAATGAAGAAATTTGCTTTTTTTATGGCAAAAAGGTATACATTCCCTTTATTTTTGGGCAAAATGGCACAAATTCCCCGTATTTTGGAGCAACATTGCAGAAATTCCCCTAATTTTTGGGCAAAAAGGCAGAAATTCCCCTTATTTTGGGGTAAAACTGCAGAAATTTCACTTTTTTGCGGCAAAATGTCAGAAATTCCCCTTATTTTCGGCAAAAAAAAGCAGATAATCCCCTTATTTTAGGGAAAAATTGCAGAAATTTCTCTTATTTTGGGGCAAAATTGCAGAAATTTCACTTATTTCGCGGCAAAATGTCAGAAATTCCCCTTATTTTCGGCAAAAAAGGCAGAAAATTCCCGTATTTTGGAGAATAAATTGCAGAAATTCACCTAATTTTAGGGTAAAAAAATACAGTAATTTTCTTTATTTTTGGGCAAAAAGGCAGAAATTCTCCTTATTTTAGGGCAAAAAGGCAGAAATTCTTCTTATTTTAGGGCAAAATTGCAGAAATTTTCCTTATTTGGGGGCAAAAAACAGAAATTCCCCTTATTTTGGGGCAAAATTGCAGAAATTTCCCTTATTATGGGGAAAAATTGCAGAAATTTCCCTTATTTTAGGGCAAAATTGCAGAAAATTCACTTATTTCAGAGAAAAAAAGCAAAATTTTTCTTATTTTGGGGCAAAAAGGCAGAAATTCCCATTATTTTGGGGCAAAAAGGCAGAAATTCACCTTATTTTGGGGTAAAATTGCAGAAATTTCACATATTTCAGGGCAAAAAGACAGAAATTCCCCTTATTTTAAGGCAGAAAGGCAGAAATTCCTCTTATTTTGGAATAAAGTTGCAGAAATTTTTTTTCTTTAGGGGCAAAAAGGCAGAAAATCCACTTAATTTCGGGTAAAAAAGCAGAAATTCCTCTTATTTTGGAGCAAAATTGCAGAAACTCCCCTAATTTTGGGGCATAAAGGCTGAAATTCCCTTTATTTTGGGGCAAAAATAGAGAAATTCTCATTATTTTGGGGCAAAAATCAGAAATTTCCCTTATTTCGGGTCAAAATTTTAGAAATTTCTTTTATGTTGTTACAGACTTGCAGAAATTTTTCTTATTTTGTGGCAAAAAGGCAGAAATTTCCCATATTTTGGTGCAAAAAGCCTAAAATTTCCTTTATTATGAGGTAAAATCCTGAAATTCCCTATATTTTGGGGCAAAAAGGCAGAAATTCCCCTCATTTGGAGGCAAAAATAAACAAATTTCCCTTATTTTCGGGCATAATTGCAGGAATTTCATTTATTTCAGGGCAAAAAGTCAGAAATTCCTTTTATTTTGGGGCAAAAAGCAGAAATTTCTTTTATTTTGATACAAAATTGTAGAAATTTTCCTTATTTTGGAACAAAAAGGCAAAAATTACCCATATTTTGGGGAAAAAGGCAGAAATTCCCCTTATTTTGAGGTAAAAAGGCTGAAATTCCCGTTATTTTGGGGTAAAAAGGCAGAAATTCCCTTTACTTTGTGGCAAAAAGGCAGAAATTCCCGTTAATTGGGGCAGAAAAGCAGAAATTTTCCTTATTTAAGGGCAATAGGGCAGATATTCCCCATATTTTGTGGCAAAAAGGCAGAAATTCCCCTTATTTGGAGGTAAAATGATGAAATTCCCCTTTTTTTCGGCAAAAAGGCAAAAATTCCTATTATTTTGGGGCAAAATTGCAGAAATTTCCTTTATTTTGGGGCAAAATTGCAGAAATTTCCCTTATTTTGGGGCAAAATTGCAGAAATTTCACTTATTTCAGGGAAAAAGCACAGAAATTTCTCTTATTTTGGGGCAAAAAGGCAGAAATTTCTTTTATTTTGGTACAAAATTGCAGAAATTTTCTTTATTTTGGGGCAAAAATGAAGAAATTCCCCATATTTTGGGGCAAAAAGGAAGAGATTCCCCTTATCACGAGGTAAAATGCTGAAATATCCCTTATTTTGGGGCAAAAAGACAGAAATTCCCTTTATTTTGTGGCAAAAAGGCAAAAATTTCCCTTATTTTGGGGCAAAATTGCAGAAATTTCACTTATTTCAGGGCAAAATTCAAAAATTCCTTTTATTTTTGGGCAAAAAGAGAAATTTTGTTTATTTTTGGGTAAAAAGGCAGAAATTTCACTTATTGTGAGGTAAGAAGGCAGAAATTCCTCTTATTTTGTGGCAAAAATGAAGAAATTTCCCTTTTTTGTGGCAAAAGGTATATATTCTCCTTATTTTCGGGCAAAAAAGCAGAAATATCCCGTTTTTTGGAGCACAATTGCAGAAAATCCCCTAATTGTGGGGCAAAAAGGCAGAAATTCCCTATATGTTGGGGCAAAAAGACAGAAATTCTCCTTATTTTGGGGCAAAACTCAGAAATTCCACTTATTTTGGGGCAAAATTCCAGAAATTTCCCTTATTTTGGGGCAAATTTGCAGAAATTTCACTTATTTTGGGGCAAAATTGCAGAAATTTCACTTATTTCAGATAAAAAAAAGGCAGAAATTTTTCTTATTTTGGGGCAAAAAGGCAGAAATTCCCTTTATTTTGAGGTAAAAAGGCTGAAATTCCCCTTATTTGGGGGCAAAAAGGCAGAAATTTCCCTTATTTTGGGTCAAAATTGCAAAAATTTCACTTATTTCAGGGCAAAATTCAAAAATTCCTTTTATTTTGGGGCTAAAAGTCAGAAATTCCGTTTATTTTTGGGTAAAAAGGCAGAAATTTCACTTATTTTGAGGTAAGAAGGCAGAAATTCCTCTTATTTTGGGGCAAAAATGAAGAAATTTCCCTTTTTTGTGGCAAAAGGTATATATTCCCCTTATTTTCGGGCAAAAAAGCAGAAATATCCCGTTTTTTGGAGCACAATTGCAGAAAATCCCCTAATTGTGGGGCAAAAAGGCAGAAATTCCCTATATGTTGGGGCAAAAAGACAGAAATTCTCCTTATTTTGGGGCAAAACTCAGAAATTCCACTTATTTTGAGGCAAAATTCCAGAAATTTCCCTTATTTTGGGGCAAAATTGCAGAAATTTTACTTATTTTGGGGCAAAATTGCAGAAATTTCATTATTTCAGGTAAAAATGGCAGAAATTTTTCTTATTTTGGGGCAAAAAGGCAGAAATTCCTAATATTTTGTGGCAAAAATGCAGAAATTCCCCTTATTTTGAGGTAAAAAGGCTGAAATTCCCCTTATTTGGGGGCAAAAAGGCAGAAATTTCCCTTATTTTGGGGCAAAATTGCAAACATTTCACTTATTTCAGGGTAATAAGTCAGAAATTTTCCTTATTTTGGGGCAAAAAACACAGAAATTCCCTTTGTTTTGGAAGGAAAATACAGAAATTCCACTTCTTTAGAGGCAAAAAGGCAGAAATTCCCCTTATTTTGAAGCAAAAATGAAGAAATTCCCCTAATTGTTGGGCAAAAAGGCAGAAATTCCCTATATGTTGGGGCAAAAAGACAGAAATTCTTCTTATTTTGGTACAAAACTCAGAAATTCCACTTATTTTGGGGCAAAATTGCAGGAATTTACCTTATTTTGAGGCAAAATTGCAGAAATTTCCCTTATTTGGGGCAAAATTGCAGAAATTTCACTTATTTTCAGGTAAAAAGGCTGAAATATCCTTTATTTTGGGGCAAAAAGGAAGAAATTCCCCTTATTTTGGGGCAAAATTGCAGAAATTTTCCTTATTTTGGGGCAAAAAGGCTGAAATTCTTATTTTGAGGTAAAATGCTGAAATTCCCCATATTTTGGGGCAAAAGGCAAAACTTCTTATTTTGGGGCAAAGAGGCACAAATTTCTCTTATTTTCGGGCAAAATTGCAGAAATTTCATTTATTTCAGGGCAAAAAGTCAGAAATTCCTTTTATTTTGGGGCAAAGAGCAGAAATTTCTATTATTATGGTACAAAATTGAAGAAATTTTCTTATTTTGAAACAAAAAGGCAGGAAATTCCCCTTATTTTGAGGCAAAAGGCAGAAATTATTCTCAATTTGAGGTAAAATGCAGAAATTCCCTTTATTTTGGGGCTAAAAGGCAGAAATTCCCTGTATTTTGAAGCAAAATTGCAGAAATTCTCATAATTTTTGGGCAAAAAGGCAGAAATGCTCCTTATTATGGGGCAAAAAGACAGAAAATCTCCTTTTTCAGGAGCAAACAGTCAGAAATTCCCCTTATTTTGGGGCAAAATTGCAGAAATTTCCTTTACATTGGGGCAAAATTGCAGAAATTTCCCTTATTTTGGGGCAAAACTGAAGAAATTTTCTTCTTTTATGGCAAAAAGGTATGCATTCTTCTTATTTTCGGGCAAAAAGGCAGAAATTCCCCTATTTTGGAGCAAAATTGCAGAAATTCCCCTAATTGTGGGGCAAAAAGGGAGAAATTCCCTATATGTTGTGGCAAAAAGACAGAAACTCTCCTTATTTTGGGGCAAAACTCAGAAATTCCACTTATTTTGGGACAAAATTCCAGAAATTTCACTTATTTTGGGGCAAAATTGCAGAAATTTCACTTATTTTGGCAAAATTGCAGAAATTTCAATTATTTCAGAAAAAAAGCAGAAATTTTCTTATTTTGGTGCAAAAAGGCAGAAATTTCTTTTATTTTGGTACAAAATTGCAGAAATTTTTCTTATTTTGGAAGAAAAAGGCAGAAATCCCCTATATTTTGGGGCAAAAATGCATAAATTCCTCTTATTTTGAGGTAAAAAGGCTGAAATTTCCCTTATTTGGGGGCAAAAAGACAGAAATTTCCCTTATTTTGAGGCAAAATTGCAGAAATTTCACATATTTCAGGGTAATAAGTCAGAAATTCATCTTACTTTGGGGCAAAAAACAGAAATTCCCTTTGTTTTGGGGGAAAAAGACAGAAATTCCACTTATTTAGAGGCAAAAAAGCAGAAATTCTTCTTTATTGGAGCAAAAATGAAGAAATTTATCTTTTTTTGTGGCAAAAGGTATACATTCCGCTTATTTTCGGGCTAAAAAGCAGAAATTCCCCGTATTTTGGATCAAAATTGCAGAAATTCCCCTTATTTTGGAGCAAAAATAAAGAAATTTCCCTTTTTTATGGCAAAAAGGTATGCATTCTTTATATATTCGTGCAAAAAGGCAGAAATTCCCCGTATTTTGGAGCAAAATTGCAGAAATTGCCCTAAATGTGGGGCAAAAATGCAGAAATTCCCTATATTTTTATAACAAAAAGAGAGAAATTCTCCTTATTTTGGGGCAAAACTCAGAAATTCCACTTATTTTGGGGCAAAATTCCAGAAATTTCCCTTATTTAGGGGCAAAATTGCAGAAATTTCACTTATTTTGGGGCAAAATTGCAGAAATTTCACTTATTTCAGAGAAAAAAAGCAGAAATTTTCCTTATTTTGGTGCAAAAAGGCAGAAATTCCTAATATTTTGTGGGAAAAAGGCAGAAATTCCCCTTATTTTGAGGTAAAAAAGCTGAAATTCCCCTTCATTGGGGGCAAAAAGGCAGAAATTTCCCTTATTTTGGGGCAAAATTGCAGAAATTTCACTTATTTCAGGGTAATAAGTCAGAAATTTTCCTTATTTTGGGGCCAATTGACAGAAATTTTCTTTGTTTTGGGGGGAAAAGACAGAAATTCCACTTATTTAGAGGCAAAAAAGCATAAATTCCCCTTATTTTGGAGCAAAATGAAGAAATTTCCCTTTTTTATGGCAAAAAGGTATGCATTCTTTATATTTTCGGGCAAAAAAGCAGAAATTCCCCGTATTTTGGAGCAAAATTGCAGAAATTCCCCTAATTGTGGGGCGAAAAGGCAGAAATTCCCTGTATGTTGAGGCAAAAAGACAGAAATTCTCCTTATTTTGGGGCAAAACTCAGAAATTCCACTTATTATGGGGCAAAATTGCAGAAATTTCACTTATTTCAGGGTAATAAGTCAGAAATTTTCCTTATTTTGGGGCAAAAAAGACAAAAATTCCCTTTGTTTTGAAGGATAAAGACAGAAATTCCACTTATTTAGAGGCAAAAAAGCAGAAATTCCCCTTATTTTGGAGCAAAACTGAAGAAATTTCTCTTTTTTATGGCAAAAAGGTATGCATTCTTCTTATTTTCGGGCAAAAGGCAGAAATTCCCCGTATTTTGAATCAAAATTGCAGAAATTCCCCTAATTGTGGGGCAAAACGGCAGAAATTCCCTATATGTTGGGGCAAAAAGACAGAAATTCTCCTTATTTCGGGGCAAAACTCAGAAATTCCACTTATTTTGGGGCAAAATTCCAGAAATTTCCTTTATTTTGGGGCAAAATTGCAGAAATTTCACTTATTTTGAAGCAAAATTGCAGAAATTTCACTTATTTAAAAAAAATTCAGAAATTTTCCTATTTTGGTGCAAAAAGGCAGAAATTTCTTTGATTTTGGTACAAAATTGCAGAAATTTTTCTCATTTTGGGGCAAAAAGGCAGAAATCTCCCATATTTTGGGGCAAAAATGCAGAAATTCCCCTTATTTTGAGGTAAAAAGGCTGAAATTCCCATTATTTGGTGGCAAAAAGGCAGAAATTTCCCTTATTTTGAGGCAAAATTGCAGAAATTTCACTTATTTCATTGTAATAAGTCAGAAATTTTCCTTATTATGGGGCAAAAAAGACAGAAATTCCCTTTGTTTTGGGGGAAAAAGACAGAAATTCCACTATTTTAGAGGCAAAAAAGCAGAAATTCCTTTTATTTTGGAGTAAAAATGAAGAAATTTCCCTTTTTTGTGGCAAAAGGTATACATTCCACTTATTTTTGGGCTAAAAAGCAGAAATTCCCCGTATTTTGGAGCAAAATTGCAGAAATTCCCCTAATTGTGGGGCAAAAAGGCAGAAATTCCCTATATGTTGGGGCAAAAAGACAGAAATTCTCCTTATTTTGGGGCAAAACTCAGAAATTCCACTTATTTTGGGGCAAAATTCCAGAAATTTCCCTTATTTTGGGGCAAAATTGCAGAAATTTCACTTATTTTGGGGCAAAATTGCAGAAATTTCAATTATTTCAGGGAAAAAAGGCAGAAATTTTTCTTATTTTGGGGCAAAAAAACAGAAATTTCTTTTATTTTGTGGCAAAAATGCAGAAATTCCCTTTCTTTTGAGGTAAAAAGGCTGAAATTTCCCTTATTTAATGGCAAAAAGGCAGAAATTTATTTTATTTTGGGGCAAAATTGGAGAAATTTCACTTATTTCAGGGTAATAAGTCAGAAATGTTACTTATTTTGGGGCCAAAATAACAGAAATTCTCTTTGTTTTGAAGGAAAAGACAGAAATTCCACTTATTTAGAGGCAAAAAAGCAGAAATTCCCCTTATTTTGAAGCAAAAATGAAGAAATTTCCTTTTTTTTATGGCAAAAAGGTATGCATTCTTCTTATTTTCGGGCAAAAAGGCAGAAATTCCCCGTATTTTGGAGCAAAATTGCAGAAATTCCCCTATTGTGGGGCAAAAAGACAGAAATTCCCTATATGTTGGGGCAAAAAGACAGAAATTCTCCTTATTTTGGGGCAAAACTCAGAAATTCCACTTATTTTGGGGCAAAATTCCAGAAATTTTCTTTATTTTGGGGCAAAATTGCAGAAATTTCACTTATTTTGGGGCAAAATTGCAGAAATTTCACTTATTTCATGGTAAAAAGGCAGAAATTTTCCTTATTTTGGGGCAAAAATGCAGAAATTCCTAATATTTTGTGGTAAAAATGCAGAAATTCCCCTTATTTTGAGGTAAAAAGGCTTAAATTCCCCTTATTTGGGAACAAAAAATCAGAAATTTCCCTTATTTTGGGGCAAAATTGCAGAAATTTCACTTATTTCAGGGTAATAAGTAAGAAATTTTCCTTATTTGGGGCAAAAAAGACAGAAATCCCATTTGTTTTGGGGGAAAAAGACAGAAATTCCACTTATTTAGAGGCAAAAAAGCAGAAATTCCCCTTATTTTGGAGCAAAAATGAAGAAATTTCCCTTTTTTGTGGCAAAAGGTATACATTCCCCTTATTTTCAGGCTAAAAAGCAGAAATTCCCCGTATTTTGGAGCAAAATTGCAAAAATTCCCCTAATTGTGGGGCAAAAATGCAGAAATTCTCTATATGTTAGGGCAAAAGGAAAGAAATTCTTTTTATTTTGGGGCAAAACTCAGAAATTCTACTTATTTTGGGGCAAAATTCCAGATATTTCCCTTATTGTGGGGCAAAATTGCAGAAATTTTACTTATTTTGGGGCAAAATTGCAGAAATATCACTTATTTCAGGGAAAAAAGGCAGAAATTTTTCTTATTTTGGGGCAAAAAAGACAGAAATTCCCTTTGCTTTGGGGGAAAAAGAGAGAAATTCAACTTATTTAGAGGCAAAAAAGCAGAAATTCTTCTTATTTTGGAGCAAAAATGAAGAAATTTTTCTTTTTTATGGAAAAAAGGTATGCATTCTTCTTATTTTCAGACAAAAAGGCAGAAATTCCCCGTATTTTGGAGCAAAATTGCAGAAATTTCCCTAATTGTGTGCAAAAAGGCAAAAATTCCCTATATGTTGTGGCAAAAAGACAGAAATTCTCCTTATTTTGGGGCAAAATTCAGAAATTTCACTTATTTTTGGGCAAAATTGCAGAAATTTCACTTATTTGAGAAAAAAAACGAGAAATTTTCTTATTTTGGGGCAAAAGGCAGAAATTCTCCTTATTTTAGGGCAAAATTGCAGAAATTTCCCTTATTTTGTGACAAAAAACAGAAATTCTCTTTATTTTGGGGCAATATTACAGAAAATACTTTTATTATGGGGAAAAATTGCAGATATTTCTTTTATTTTAAGGATAAATTGCAGAAATTTCACTTATTTCAGAGAAAAAAAGCAAAACTTTTTCTTATTTTAGGGCAAAATGCAGAAATTCCCATTATTTTGGGGCACAATGGCAGAAATTCACCTTATTTTGGGGTGAAATAGCAGACATTTCACATATTTCAGGGCAAAAAGGCAGAAATTCCCCTTATTTTGGAGCAAAAATGAAAAAATTTCCCTTTTTTATGGCAAAAAGGTATACATTCTTCTTATTTTCGGGCAAAAAGGCAGAAATTCCCTGTATTTTGGAGAAAAATTGCAGAAATTCCCCTAATTGTGGGGCAAAAAGGCAGAAATTTCCTATATGTTGGGGCAAAAAGACAGAAATTCTCCTAATTTTGGGGCAAAACTCAGAAATTCCACTTATTTTGGGGCAAAATGCCAGAAATTTCCCTTATTTTGGGGCAAAATTGCAGAAATTTCACTTATTTTGGGGCAAAATTGCAGAAATTTCTCTTATTTCAGAAAAATAGCAGAATTTATTTATTTTGGTGCAAAAAGGCAGAAATTTTTTTTATTTTGGTACAAAATTGCAGAAATTTTTCTTATTGTGGGGCAAAAATGCAGAAATCTCCCATATATTGGGGCAAAATGCAGAAATTCCTCTTATTTTGAGGTAAAACGGCTGAAATTCCCATTATTTGGAAGCAAAAAGGCAGAAATTTCCCTTATTTTGAGACAAAATTGCAGAAATTTCACTTATTTCGGAGAAAAAAAGCAAAAATTTTTCTTATTTTAGGGCAAAATGCAGAAATTCCCATTATTTTGGGGGCAAAAAGGCATAAATTCCCCTTATTTGGGGGCAAAAAGGCAGATATTCCCCTTATTTTGGGATAAAATTGCAGAAATGTCCCTTGTTTGGGGGCAAAATGCAGAAAATCTCCATAATTTCGGGCAAAAAAGCAGAAATTCCCCGTATTTTGGAGCAAAATTGCAGAAATTCCCCTAATATTGGGGCAAAAATGCAGAAATTCCCTTTATTTTTGGGCAAATCTGCAGAAGTTCCCTTTATTTTCGGGAAAAGAGGCAGAAATTCCCTGTATTTTGAACAAAATTGCAGAAACTCCCCTAATTTTGGAGCAAAAATACAGAAATTCTCATTTTTTCGAGGCAAAAATCAGAAATTTCTTTTATTTTGGGGCAAAATTTTCGAAATTTCTTTTATTTTGGTACAGAATTGCAGAAATTTTTCTTATTTTGTGGCAAAAAGGCACAAATTTCTCATATTTTGGAACAAAAATGCAGAAATTCTTCTTATTTTGAGGTAAAAAGGCTGAAATTCCCCTTATTTTGGGGCAAAAAGGCAGAAATTTCACTTATTTTGGGGCAAAATTGCAGAAATTTTACTTATTTCAGAAAAAAAAGCAGAAATTTTCTTATTTTGGTGCAAAAAGCCAGAAATTTCTTTTATTTTGGTACAAAATAGCATAAATTTTTCCTATTCTGGAACAAAAAAGCAGAAATCTCCCATATTTTGGGGCAAAAATGCAGAAATTCCTCTTATTTTGAGGTAAAAAGGCTGAAATTCCCCTTATTTGGGGGCAAAAAGCAGAAATTTCCCTTATTTTGGAGCAAAATTGCAGAAATTTCACTTATTTCAGAGTAATAAGTCAGAAATTTTCCTTATTTTGGGGCAAAAAAGACAGAAATTCCCTTTGTTTTGGGGGATAAAGACAGAAATACCACTTATTTAGAGGCAAAAAAGCAGAAATTCCCCTTATTTTGGAGCAAAACTGAAGAAATTTCCCTTATTTTGGGTCAAAATTGCAGAAATTTCACTTATTTTGGAGCAAAATTGCAGAAATTTCACTTATTTCAGAAAAAAAGCAGAAATTTTCTTATTTTGGTGCAAAAAGGCAGAAGTTTCTTTTATTTTGGTACAAAATTGCATAAATTATTCTTATTTTGGAACAAAAAGGCAGAAATCTCCCATATTTTGGGGCAAAAATGCAGAAATTCCTCTTATTTTGAGGTAACAAGGCTTAAATTCCCCTTATTTGGCGGGAAAAAGGCAGAAATTTCCCTTATTTTCGAGCAAAATTGCAGAAATTTCAGTTATTTCAGGGTAATAAGTCAGAAATTTTCCTTATTTTGGGGCAAAAAAGACAGAAATTCCCTTTGTTTTTGGGGATAAAGACAGAAATTCCACTTATTTAGAGGCAAAAAAGCAGAAATTCCCCTTATTTTGGAGCAAAACTGAAGAAATTTCCCTTTTTTATGGCAAAAAAGTATGCATTCTTCTTATTTTCGGGCAAAAAGGCAGAAATTCCCCGTATTTTGGAGCAAAATTGCAGAAATTCCCCTAATTGTGGGGCAAAAAGGCAGAAATTCCCTATATGTTGGGGAAAAAAGACAGAAATTCTCCTTATTTTGGGGCAAAACTCAGAAATTCCACTTATTTTGGGGCAAAATTCCAGAAATTTCCCTTATTTTGGGGCAAAATTGCAGAAATTTCACTTATTTTGGGGCAAAATTGCAGAAATTTCACTTATTTCAGAAAAAAATTCAGAAATTTTCCTATTTTGGTGCAAAAAGGCAGAAATTTCTTTTATTTTGGTACAAAATTGCAGAAATTTTTCTTATTTTGGGGCAAAAGGCAGAAATCTCCCATATTTAGGGGAAAAATGCAGAAATTCCTCTTATTTTGAGGTAAAAAGGCTGAAATTTCTCTTATTTGGGGGAAAAAAGCAAAAATGTCCCTTATTTTGAGGCAAATTTGGAGAAATTTCACTTATTTCATTGTAATAAGTCAGAAATTTTCCTTATTTTGGGGCAAAAAAGACAGAAATTCCCTTTGTTTTGGGGGAAAAACACAGAAATTCCACTCTTTTAGAGGCAAAAAAGCAGAAATTCCTTTTATTTTGGAGTAAAAATGAAGAAATTTCCCTTTTTTGTGGCAAAAGGTATACATTCCACTTATTTTTGGGCTAAAAAGCAGAAATTCCTTGTATTATGGAGCAAAATTGCAGAAATTCTCCTAATTGTGGGGCAAAAATGCAGAAATTCCCTATATGTTAGGGCAAAAAGACAGAAATTCTCCTTATTTTGTGGCAAAACTCAGAAATTCCACTTATTTTGGGGCAAACTTCCAGAAATTTCCCTTATTTTGTGGCAAAATTGCAGAAATTTCACTTATTTTGGGGCAAAATTGCAGAAATTTCACTTATGTCAGGGAAAAAAGGCAGAAATTTTCCTTATTTTGGGGCAAAAAACAGAAATTTCTTTTATTTTGTGGCAAAAATGCAGAAATTCCCCTTATTTTGAGGTAAAAAGGCTGAAATTTCCCTTATTTGGGGGCAAAAAGCAGAAATTTTCCTTATTTTGGGGCAAAATTGGAGAAATTTCACTTATTTCAGGGTAATAAGTCAGAAATTTACCTTATTTTGGGGCAAAAAAGACAGAAATTCCCTTTGTTTTGGGGGAAAAGGACAGAAATTCCACTTATTTAGAGGCAAAAAAGCAGAAATTCCCATTATTTTGAAGCAAAAATGAAGAAATTTCGCTATTTTATGGCAAAAAGTTATGCATTCTTCTTATTTTCGGGCAAAAAGGCAGAAATTCCCCGTATTTTTGAGCAAAATTGCAGAAATTCCCCTTATTGTGGGGCAAAAAGGCAGAAATTCCCTATATGTTGGGGCAAAAAGACAGAAATACTCCTTATTTTGGGTCAAAACTCAGAAATTCCACTTATTTTGGGGCAAAATTGCAGAAATTCCCCTTATTTTGGGGCAAAATTGCAGAAATTCCCCTTATTTTGGGGCAAAATTGCAGAAATTACCCGTATTTTGGAGCAAAATTGCAGAAATTCCCCTAATTGTGGGGCAAAAATGCAGAAATTCCCTATATGTTGGGGCAAAAAGGCAAAAATTCCCAATATGTTGGGGCAAAAAGACAGAAATTCTCCTTATTTTAGGGCAAAATTCAGAAATTTCACTTATTTTTGGGCAAAATTGCAGAAATTTCACTTATTTCAGAAAAAAAGGAGAAATTTTCTTATTTTGGGGCAAAAGGCAGAAATTCCCCTTATTTTAGGGCAAAATTGCAGAAATTTCCCTTATTTTGAAACAAAAAACAGAAATTCCCTTTATTTTGTGGCAAAATTGCAGAAAATACCTTTATTATGGGGGAAAATTGCAGATATTTCTTTTATTTTAAGGCAAAATTGCAGAAATTTCACTTATTTCAGAGAAAAAAAGCAAAATTTTATCTTATTTTAGGGCAAAATGCAGAAATTCCCATTATTTTGGGGCACAATAGCAGAAATTCACCTTATTTTGGGGTAAAATTGCAGACATTTCACATATTTCAGGGCAAAAAGGTAGAAATTCCCCTTTTTTGGGGCAAAAAGGCTGAAATTCCCCTTATTTTCTATAAAATTGCAGAAATTCCCCTTGTTTGGGGGCAAAAGGGCAGAAAATCTTCTTAATTTTGGGCAAAAAGGCAGAAATTCCCCGTATTTTGGAGAAAAATTGCAGAAATTCCCCTAATATTGGGGCCAAAAGGCAGAAATTCCCTTTATTTTGGGGCAAAAATACAGAAATTCTCCTTATTTCGGGACAAAAATCAAAAATTTCCTTTATTTTGGGGCAAAATTTTAGAAATTTCTTTTATTTTGGTACAGAATTGCAGAAATTTTTCTTCTTTGGTGACAAAAAGGCAGAAAATTCCCATATTTTGGAACAGAAATGCAGAAATTGCCCTTATTTTGAGGTAAAAAGGCTGAAATTCCCCTTATTTTGGGGAAAAAAGGAAGAAATTTCATTTATTTTGGGGCAAAATTGCAGAAATTTCACTTATTTCAGAAAATAAAGGAGAAATTTTCTTATTTTGGGGCAAAATGCAGAAATTTTTTTTATTTTGGTACAAAATTGCAGAAATTTTTCTTATTTTGGTGCAAAAATTCATAAATTTTCCATATTTTGGGGCAAAAATGCAAGAATTCCCCTTATTTTGAGGTAAAAAGGCTGAAATTCTTCTTATTTGGGGGCAAAAAGGCAGAAATTTTCCTTATTTTGGGGCTAAATTACAGAAATTTTACTTATTTCAGGGTAATAAGTCAGACATTTTCCTTATTTTGGGGCAAAAAAGACAGAAATTCCCTTTGTTTTGGGGGAAAAAGACAGAAATTCCACTTATATAGAGGCAAAAAAGCAGACATTCCCATTATTTTGAAGCAAAAATTAAGAAATTTCCCTTTTTTATGGCAAAAAGGTATGCATTCTTTTTATTTTCGGGCAAAAAGGCAGAAATTCCCCGTATTTTGGAGCAAAATTGCAGAAATTTTACTTATTTCAGAAAAAAAGGAGAAATTTTCTTATTTTGGGGCAAAAGGCAGAAATTCCCCTTATTTTAGGGCAAAATTGCAGAAATTTTCCATATTTGGGGACAAATAACAGAAATTCCCTTTATTTTGGGGCAAAATTGCAGAAAATTCCTTTATTATGGGGAAAAATTGCAGATATTTCTTTTATTTTAATGCAAAATTGCAGAAATTTCACTTATTTCAGAGAAAAAAAGCAAAAATTTTTCTTATTTTAGGGCAAAATGCAGAAATTCCCATTATTTTGGGACAAAAAGGCAATAATTCACCTTATTTTTGGGTAAAATTGAAGACATGTCACATATTTCAGGGCAAATAGGCAGAAATTCCCCTTATTTGGGGGCAAAAAGGCAGAAATTCCCCTTATTTTGGGATAAAATTGCAGAAATTTCCCTTGTTTGGGGGCAAAAAGGCAAAAAATCCCCTTAATTTCGAGCAGAAAGGCAGAAATTCCCCGTATTTTGGAGCAAAATTGCAGAAATTCCCCTAATATTGGGGCAAAAATGCAGAAATTCCCTTTATTTGGGGCAAATCGGCAGAAGTTCTTCTTATTTTTGGGAAAAGAGGCAGAAATTCCCTGTATTTTGAAGCAAAATTGCAGAAACTCCCCTAATTTTGGGGCAAAAAGGCAGAAATTCCCTTAATTTTGGGGCAAAAATACAGAAATTCTCCTTATATCGGGGCAAAAATCAGAAATTTCCCTAATTTTGGAGCAAAATTTTAGAAATTTCTTTTATTTTGGTACAGAATTGCAGAAATTTTTCTTATTTTGTGGCAAAAATGCAGAAATTTCCCATATTTTGGGGCAAAAATGCAGAAATTCTTCTTATTTTGAGGTAAAAAGGCTGAAATTCCCCTTATTGGGGGGCAAAAAGGCAGAAATTTCTCTTATTTTGGGGCAAAATTGCAGATTTCACTTATTTCAGGGAAATAAGTCAGAAATTTTCCTTATTTTGAGGCAAAAAAGACAGAAATTCCCTTTGTTTTGGGGCACAATGGCAGAAATTCCACTTATTTAGAGGCAAAAAAGCAGATATTCCCCTTATTTTGAAGCAAAAATGAAGAAATTTCTATTTCTTATGGCAAAAAGGTATGCATTCTTCTTATTTTCGGGCAAAAAGGCAGAAATTCTTTGTATTTTGGAGCAAGATTGCAGAAATTCCCCTAATTGTGGGGCAAAAAGGCAGAAATCCCCTATATGTTGGGGCAAAAAGAAAGAAATTCTCCTTATTTTGGGGCAAAACTCAGAAATTCCACTTATTTTGGGGCAAAATTTCAGAAATTTCCCTTATTTTGGAGCAAAATTGCAGAAATTTCACTTATTTCAAAGAAAAAAAAGCACAAATTTTCTTATTTTGGGGCAAAAAGGCAGAAATTTCATTTATTTTGGTACAAAATTGCAGAAATTTTTCTTAATTTGGGCAAAAATGCAGAAATTTCCCATATTTTTCGACAAAAATGCAGAAATTCCCCTTATTTTGAGGTAAAAAGGCTGAAATTCCCCTTATTTTGGGGCAAAAATTTAGAAATTCCCCTTATTATAAAGGAAAAAGACAGAAATTTCGTTTATTTTTGTGGAAAAGTCAGAAATTGCACTTATTTTGAGTCAAAAAGGCGGAAAATCCCCTTATTTTGGGGTAAAAAATGAAGAAATTAACCTTTTTTATGGCAAAAAGGTATACATTCTTTTTATTTTCGAGCAAAATTGCAGAAATTCCCCTAATTATGGGGAAAAAAGGCAGAAATTCCCCGTAATTTGGAGCAAAATTGCAGAAATTCCCCTAATTTTGGGGCAAAAACGCAGAACGTCCCTTTATTTTGGGGTAAAACTGCAGAAATTTCACTTATTTCGCGGCAAAATGGCAGAAATTCCCTTTATTTTCGGAGAAAAAGGCAGAAAATCCCCGTATTTTAGAGCAAAATTGCAGAAATTTACCTAATTTTGGGATAAAACATGCAGTAATTTTCTTTATTTTGGGGCAAAAAGGCAGAAATTCCCCTTATTTTGGGGCAAAAATCAAAAATATCCCTTATATTGGGGCAAAATTTTAGAAATTTCTTTAATTTTGGTACAGAATTGCAGAAATTTTTCTTATTTTGTGGCAAAAAGGAAGAAATTTCCCATATTTTGGAACAAAAATGCAGAAATTCCCCTTATTTTGAGGTAAAAAGGCTGAAATTCCCCTTATTTTGGGGCACAAAGAAAGAAATTTCACTTATTTTGGGGCAAAATTGCAGAAATTTCACTTATTTCAGAAAATAAAGGAGAAATTTTCTTATTTTCGGGCAAAAAGTTAGAAATTTCTTTTTTTTGGTACTAAATTGCAGAAATTTTTCTTATTTTGGGGCAAAAAGGCATAAATTTCCCATATTTTGGGGCAAAAATGCTGAAATTCCCCTTATTTCGAGGCAAAAAGGCAGAAATTTCCCTTATTTTGGGGCAAAATTGCAGAAATTTCACTTATTTCAGGGTAATAAGTCAGAAATTTTCCTTACTTTGGGGCCAAAAGGACAAAAATTCCCTTTGTTTTGGGGGAAAAAGACAGAAATTCCACTTATTTAGAGGCAAAAAAGCAGAAATTTCTCTTATTTTGGAGCAAAAATGAAGAAATTTCCCTTTTTTATGGCAAAAAGTTATGCATTCTTCTTATTTTCGGGCAAAAAGGCAGAAATTCCCCGTATTTTGGAGCAAAATTGCAGAAATTAACCTAATTGTGGGGCAAAAAGGCAGAAATTCCCTATATGTTGGGGCAAAAAGACAGAAATTCTCATTATTTTGGGGCAAAACTCAGAAATTCCACTTATTTTGGCGCAAAATTCCAGAAATTTCCCTTACTTTGAGGCAAAATTGCAGAAATTTCACTTATTTTGGGGCAAAATTGCAAAAATTTCACTTATGTCAGAAAAAAAAGCAGAAATTTTCTTATTTTGGTGCAAAAAGGCAGAAATTTCTAATATTTTGGTACAAAATTGCAGAAATTTTTCTTATTTTAGGGCAAAAAGGCAGAAATCTCCCATATTTTGGGGCAAAAATGCAGAAATTCCTCTTATTTTTAGGTAAAAAGGCTGAAATTCCCCTTATTTGGGGGCAAAAAGGCAGAAATTTCCCTTATTTTGAGGCAAAATTGCAGAAATTTCACTTATTTCAGAGAACAAAAGCAGAAATTTTCTTATTTTGGGGCAAAAAGGCAGAAATTTCTTTTATTTTGGTACAAAATTGCAGAAATGTTTCTTATTTTGGGGCAAAAAGGCAGAAATCTCCCATATTTTGGGGCAAAAAAGCAGAAATTTCCCTTATTTTGAGGTAAAAACGCTGAAATTCCCCTTATTTGGGGGCAAAAAGGCAGAAATTTCCCTTATTTTGAGGCAAAATTGCAGAAATTTCACTTATTTCAGAATAATAAGTCAGAAATTTTCCTTATTTTGGGGCAAAAAACAGAAATTCTCTTTGTTTTAAAGGAAAAAGACTGATATTCCACTTATTTAGAGGCTAAAAAGCAGAAATTCTTATTATTTTGGAGCAAAAATGAAGAAATTTTCATTTTTTTGTGGAAAAAGGTATACATTCCTCTAATTTTCGGGCTAAAAAGCAGAAATTCCCCGTATTTTGGAGCAAAATTGCAGAAATTCCCCTAATGTGGGGCAAAAAGGCAGAAATTCCCTATATGTTGGGGCAAAAAGACAGAAATTCTCCTTATTTTGGGGCAAAACTCAGAAATTCCACTTATTTTGGGGCAAAATTCCAGAAATTTCCCTTATTTTGGGGCAAAATTGCAGAAATTTCACTTATTTTGGGGCGAAATTGCAGAAATTTCACTTTTTTCATGGAAATAAAGGCAGAAATTTTCCTTATTTTGGGGCAAAAAGGCAGAAATTCCTCTTATTTTGAGGTAAAAAGGCTGAAATTCCCCTTATTTGGGGGCAAAAAGGCATAAATTTCCCTTATTTTGGGGCAAAATTGCAGAAATTTCACTTATTTCAGGGTAATAAGTCAGAAATTTTCCTTATTTTGGGGCAAAAAAGATAGAAATTCCCTTTGTTTTGGGATAAAAAGACAGAAATTCCACTTATTTAGAGGCAAAAAAGCAGAAATTCCACTTATTTTGGAGTAAAAATTAAGAGATTTCCCTTTTTTATGGCAAAAAGGTATGCATTCTTTTTATTTTCGGACAAAAAGGCAGAAATTCCCCGTATTTTGGAGCAAAATTGCAGAAATTTCACTTATTTCAGAATAAAAATGAGAAATTTTCTTATTTTGGGGCAAAAGGCAGAAATTCCCCTTATTTTATGGCAAAATTGCAGAAATTGCCTTTATTTGGGGACAAAAAACAGAAATTCCCTTTATTTTGGGGCAAAATTGCAGAAAATTTTTTTATTATGGGAAAAAATTGAAGATATTTCTTTTATTTTAAGGCAAAATTGCAGAAATTTCACTTATTTCAGAGAAAAAAACAAAAATCTTTCTTATTTTTGGCAAAATGCAGAAATTCCCATTATTTTGGGGCAAAAAGGCAGAAATTCACCTTATTTTGGGGTAAAATTGAAGACATGTCACATATTTCAGGGCATAAAGGCAGAAATTGCCCTTATTTGGGGGCAAAAAGGCAGAAATTCCCCTTATTTTGGGATAAAATTGCAGAAATTACCCTTGTTTGGGGGCAAAAAGGCAGAAAATCCCCTTAATTTCGGGCAAAAAGGCAGAAATTCCCTGTATTTTGGAGCAAAATTGCAGAAATTCTCCTAATATTGGGGCAAAAATGCAGAAATTCCCTTTATTTGGGGCAAATTGGCAGAAGTTCCCCTTATTTTCAGGAAAAGAGGCAGAAATTCCCATTATTTTGAAGCAAAATTGCAGAAACTCCCCTAATTTTGGGGCAAAAAGGCAGAAATTCCCTTTATTTTGGGGCAAAAATACAGAAATTCTCCTTATATCTGGGCAAAAATCAGAAATTTCCCTTATTTTGGAGCAAAATTTTAGAAATTTCTTTTATTTTGGTACAGAATTGGAGAAATTTTTCTTATTCTGTGGCAAAAAGGCAGAAATTTCTTTTATTTTGGTGCAAAATTGCAGAAATTTTTCTTATTTTGGGGCAAAAAGGCATAAATTTCCCATATTTTGGGGCAAAAATGTAGAAATTTTCTTTATTTTGAGGTAAAAAGGCTGAAATTTCCCTTATTTGGGGGCAAAAAGGCAGAAATTTCTCTTATTTTGGGGCAAAATTGCAGAAATTTCACTTATTTCAGAAAAAAAAGAAAAAATTTTCTTACTTGGGGGCAAAAAGGCAGAAATTTCTTTTATTTTGGTGCAAAATTACAGAAATTTTCTTTATTTTGGGGCAAAAAAGACAGAAATTCCCTTTGTTTTGGGGGAAAAAGACAGAAATTCCACTTATTTAGAGGCAAAAAAGCAGAAATTCCCCTTATTTTGGAGCAAAAATGAAGAAATTTCCCTTTTTCATGGCAAAAAGATATGCATTCTTCTTATTTTCGGGCAAAAAGGCAGAAATTCCCTATATGTTGGGGCAAAAAGACATAAATTCTCCTTATTTTGGGGCAAAACTCAGATATTCCACATATTTTGGGGCAAAATTCCATAAATTTCCCTTATTTTGGGGCAAAATTGCAGAAATATCACTTATTTTAAGGCAAAATTGGAGAAATTTCACTTATTTCAGAAGAAAAAAGCAGAAATTTTCTTGTTTTGGGGCAAAAAGGGAGAAATTTCTTTTATTTTTGTACAAAATTGCAGAAATTTTTCTTATTTTGGGGCAAGAAGGCAGAAATTTCCTATATTTTGGGGCAAAAATTCAGAAATTCCCCTTATTTTTAGGTAAAAAGGCTGAAATTCTCTTTATTTGGGAGCAAAAAGGCAGAAATTGCCCTGATTTTGTGGCAAAATTCCAGAAATTTCACTTATTTTAGGGTAATAAGTCAGAAATTTTTTATTTTGGGGCAAAAAGGCAGAAATTTCTTTTATTTTGGTACAAAATTACAGAAATTTTTCTTATTTTGGGGCAAAAAAGAAGAAATTTCCCTTATTTTGGGGCAAAATTGCAGAAATTTCACTTATTTTGATGTAAAAAGGCTGAAATTCCCCTTATTTTGGGGCAAAATGGCAGAAGTTTTCCTTATTTTGGGGCAAAATTGCAGAAATTTCACTTATTTCAAGGTAATAAGTCAGAAATTTTCCTTATTTTGGGGCAAAAAAACAGAAATTCCTTGTTTTGGGGGAAAAAGACAGAAATTCCACTTATTTAGAGGCAAAAAAGCAGAAATTCCCCATATTTTGGAGCAAAATTGCAGAAATTCCCCTAATTGTGGGGCAAAAAGGCAGAAATTCCCTATATGTTAGGGCAAAACGACAGAAATTCTCCTCATTTGGGGGCAAAATTCAGAAATTCCATTTATTTTGGGGCAAAATTCCCAAAATTCCCCTTATTTTGGGGCAAAATTGCAGAAATTTCAATTATTTTGGGGCAAAATTGCAGAAATTTCACTTTTTTCAGGGAAAAATGCCGAAATTTTCCGTTTTTAGGGGCAAAAAGGCAGAAATTCCTAATATTTTGAGGCAAAAATGCAGAAATTCAATTTATTTAGAGGCAAAAAAGCAGAAATTCCCCTTATTTTGGAGCAAAATTGCAGAAATTTCCCTTTTTATAGCCAAAAGGTATGCATTCTTCTTATTTTCAGGCAAAAAGGCAGAAATTCCCCGTATTTTGGAGTAAAATTGCAGAAATTCCCTATATGTTGGGGCAAAAAGACAGAAATTCTCCTTATTTTGGGGCAAAACTCAGAAATTCCACTTATTTTGGAACAAAATTTCAGAAATTTCCCTTATTTTTGGCCAAAATTGCAGAAATTTCACTTATTTTGGGGCAAAATTGGAGAAATTTCACTTATTTCAGGGAAAAAAAGCAGAAATTTTCTTATTTTGGGGCAAAAAGGCAGAAATTTCCCATATTTTGAGGCAAAAATGCAGAAATTCCCCTTATTTTGAGGTAAAAAGGCTGAAATTCCCCTTATTTGGGGGCAAAAAGGCAGAAATTTCCCATATTTTGGGGCAAAATTGCAGAAATTTCACTTATTTCAGGGTACTAAGTCAGAAATTTTTCTTACTTTGGGGCAAAAAAGACAGAAATTCCCTTTGTTTTCAGGGAAAAAGACAGAAATTCCACTTATTTAGAGGCAAAAATGCAGAAATTCCCCTTATTTTGAAGCAAAAATGAAGAAATTTCTATTTCTTATGGCAAAAAGGTATGCATTCTTCTTATTTTCGGGCAAAAAGGCAGAAATTCTTTGTATTTTGGAGCAAGATTGCAGAAATTCCCCTAATTGTGGGGCAAAAAGGCAGAAATCTCCTATATGTTGGGGCAAAAAGAAAGAAATTCTCCTTATTTTGGGGCAAAACTCAGAAATTCCACTTATTTTGGGGCAAAATTTCAGAAATTTCCCTTATTTTGGAGCAAAATTGCAGAAATTTCACTTATTTCAAAGAAAAAAAAGCACAAATTTTCTTATTTTGGGGCAAAAAGGCAGAAATTTCATTTATTTTGGTACAAAATTGCAGAAATTTTTCTTAATTTGGGCAAAAATGCAGAAATTTCCCATATTTTTCGACAAAAATGCAGAAATTCCCCTTATTTTGAGGTAAAAATGCTGAAATTCCCCTTATTTTGGGGCAAAAATTTAGAAATTCCCCTTATTTTAAAGGAAAAAGACAGAAATTCCGTTTATTTTTGTGGAAAAGTCAGAAATTGCACTTATTTTGAGTCAAAAAGGCGGAAAATCCCCTTATTTTGGGGTAAAAAATGAAGAAATTAACCTTTTTTATGGCAAAAAGGTATACATTCTTTTTATTTTCGAGCAAAATTGCAGAAATTCCCCTAATTATGGGGAAAAAAGGCAGAAATTCCCCGTAATTTGGAGCAAAATTGCAGAAATTCCCCTAATTTTGGGGCAAAAACGCAGAACGTCCCTTTATTTTGGGGTAAAACTGCAGAAATTTCACTTATTTCGCGGCAAAATGGCAGAAATTCCCTTTATTTTCGGAGAAAAAGGCAGAAAATCCCCGTATTTTAGAGCAAAATTGCAGAAATTTACCTAATTTTGGGGTAAAACATGCAGTAATTTTCTTTATTTTGGGGCAAAAAGGCAGAAATTCCCCTTATTTTGGGGCAAAAATCAAAAATATCCCTTATTTTGGGGCAAAATTTTAGAAATTTCTTTTATTTTGGTACAGAATTGCAGAAATTTTTCTTATTTTGTGGCAAAAAGGAAGAAATTTCCCATATTTTGGAACAAAAATGCAGAAATTCCCCTTATTTTGAGGTAAAAAGGCTGAAATTCCCCTTATTTCGGGGCAAAAAGGCAGAAATTTCCCTTATTTTGGGGCAAAATTGCAGAAATTTCACTTATTTCAGGGTAATAAGTCAGAAATTTTCCTTACTTTGGGGCCAAAAGGACAAAAATTCCCTTTGTT
Organism: Micromys minutus; assembly: GCF_963924665.1. Classification (NCBI taxonomy): domain Eukaryota; kingdom Metazoa; phylum Chordata; class Mammalia; order Rodentia; family Muridae; genus Micromys; species Micromys minutus. The sequence continues at coordinate 1,624,624 of NW_027667812.1, read as the reverse complement.
TTGGGGGAAAAAGACAGAAATTCCACTTATTTAGAGGCAAAAAAGCAGAAATTTCTCTTATTTTGGAACAAAAATGAAGAAATTTCCCTTTTTTATGGCAAAAAGGTATGCATTCTTCTTATTTTCGGGCAAAAAGGCAGAAATTCCCTTTATTTTGGAGCAAAATTGCAGAAATTCCCCTAATTGTGGGGCAAAAAGGCAGAAATTCCCTATATGTTGGGGCAAAAAGACAGAAATTCTCATTATTTTGGGGCAAAACTCAGAAATTCCACTTATTTTGGCACAAAATTCCAGAATTTTCCCTTATTTTGAGGCAAAATTGCAGAAATTTCACTTATTTTGGGGCAAAATTGCAAAAATTTCACTTATGTCAGAAAAAAAGCAGAAATTTTCTTATTTTGGTGCAAAAAGGCAGAAATATCTAATATTTTGGTACAAAATTGCAGAAATTTTTTTTATTTTAGGGCAAAAAGGCAGAAATCTCCCATATTTTGGGGCAAAAATGCAGAAATTCCTCTTATTTTTAGGTAAAAAGGCTGAAATTCCCCTTATTTGGGGGCAAAAAGGCAGAAATTTCCCTTATATTGAGGCAAAATTGCAGAAATTTCACTTATTTCAGAGAACAAAAGCAGAAATTTTCTTATTTTGGGGCAAAAAGGCAGAAATTTCTTTTATTTTGGTACAAAATTGCAGAAATGTTTCTTATTTTGGGGCAAATAGGCAGAAATCTCCCATATTTTGGGGCAAAAAAGCAGAAATTTCCCTTATTTTGAGGTAAAAACGCTGAAATTCCCCTTATTTGGGGGCAAAAAGGCAGAAATTTCCCTTATTTTGAGGCAAAATTGCAGAAATTTCACTTATTTCAGAATAATAAGTCAGAAATTTTCCTTATTTTGGGGCAAAAAACAGAAATTCTCTTTGTTTTAAAGGAAAAAGACTGATATTCCACTTATTTAGAGGCTAAAAAGCAGAAATTCTTATTATTTTGGAGCAAAAATGAAGAAATATTCCTTTTTTTGTGGAAAAAGGTATACATTCCTCTAATTTTCGGGCTAAAAAGCAGAAATTCCCCGTATTTTGGAGCAAAATTGCAGAAATTCCCCTAATTGTGTGGAAAAAAGGCAGAAATTCCCTATATGTTAGGGCAAAAAGACAGAAATTCTCCTTATTTTGGGGCAAAACTCAGAAATTCCACTTATTTTGGGGCAAAATTCCAGAAATTTCCCATATTTTGGGGCAAAATTTAAGAAATTTCACTTATTTTGGGGCGAAATTGCAGAAATTTCACTTTTTTCATGGAAAAAAAGGCAGAAATTTTCCTTATTTTGGGGCAAAAAGGCAGAAATTCCTAATATTTTGTGGCAAAAATTCAGAAATTCCTCTTATTTTGAGGTAAAAAGGCTGAAATTCCCCTTATTTGGGGGCAAAAAGGCATAAATTTCCCTTATTTTGGGGCAAAATTGCAGAAATTTCACTTATTTCAGGGTAATAAGTCAGAAATTTTCCTTATTTTGGGGCAAAAAAGACAGAAATTCCCTTTGTTTTGGGATAAAAAGACAGAAATTCCACTTATTTAGAGGCAAAAAAGCAGAAATTCCACTTATTTTGGAGTAAAAATTAAGAGATTTCCCTTTTTTATGGCAAAAAGGTATGCATTCTTTTTATTTTCGGACAAAAAGGCAGAAATTCCCCGTATTTTGGAGCAAAATTGCAGAAATTTCACTTATTTCAGAATAAAAATGAGAAATTTTCTTATTTTGGGGCAAAAGGCAGAAATTCCCCTTATTTTATGGCAAAATTGCAGAAATTGCCTTTATTTGGGGACAGAAAACAGAAATTCCCTTTATTTTGGGGCAAAATTGCAGAAAATTTTTTTATTATGGGAAAAAATTGAAGATATTTCTTTTATTTTAAGGCAAAATTGCAGAAATTTCACTTATTTCAGAGAAAAAAACAAAAATCTTTCTTATTGTTGGCAAAATGCAGAAATTCCCATTATTTTGGGGCAAAAAGGCAGAAATTCACCTTATTTTGGGGTAAAATTGAAGACATGTCACATATTTCAGGGCATAAAGGCAGAAATTGCCCTTATTTGGGGGCAAAAAGGCAGAAATTCCCCTTATTTTGGGATAAAATTGCAGAAATTACCCTTGTTTGGGGGCAAAAAGGCAGAAAATCCCCTTAATTTCGGGCAAAAAGGCAGAAATTCCCTGTATTTTGGAGCAAAATTGCAGAAATTCTCCTAATATTGGGGCAAAAATGCAGAAATTCCCTTTATTTGGGGCAAATTGGCAGAAGTTCCCCTTATTTTCAGGAAAAGAGGCAGAAATTCCCATTATTTTGAAGCAAAATTGCAGAAACTCCCCTAATTTTGGGACAAAAAGGCAGAAATTCCCTTTATTTTGGGGCAAAAATACAGAAATTCTCCTTATATCTGGGCAAAAATCAGAAATTTCCCTTATTTTGGAGCAAAATTTTAGAAATTTCTTTTATTTTGGTACAGAATTGGAGAAATTTTTCTTATTCTGTGGCAAAAAGGCAGAAATTTCTTTTATTTTGGTGCAAAATTGCAGAAATTTTTCTTATTTTGGGGCAAAAAGGCATAAATTTCCCATATTTTGGGGCAAAAATGTAGAAATTTTCTTTATTTTGAGGTAAAAAGGCTGAAATTTCCCTTATTTGGGGGCAAAAAGGCAGAAATTTCTCTTATTTTGGGGCAAAATTGCAGAAATTTCACTTATTTCAGAAAAAAAAGAAAAAATTTTCTTATTTGGGGGCAAAAAGGCAGAAATTTCTTTTATTTTGGTGCAAAATTACAGAAATTTTCTTTATTTTGGGGCAAAAAAGACAGAAATTCCCTTTGTTTTGGGGGAAAAAGACAGAAATTCCACTTATTTAGAGGCAAAAAAGCAGAAATTCCCCTTATTTTGGAGCAAAAATGAAGAAATTTCCCTTTTTCATGGCAAAAATGTATGCATTCTTCTTATTTTCGGGCAAAAAGGCAGAAATTCTTTGTATTTTGGAGCAAGATTGCAGAAATTCCCCTAATTGTGGGGCAAAAAGGCAGAAATCCCCTATATGTTGGGGCAATAAGAAAGAAATTCTCCTTATTTTGGGGCAAAACTCAGAAATTCCACTTATTTTGGGGCAAAATTTCAGAAATTTCCCTTATTTTGGAGCAAAATTGCAGAAATTTCACTTATTTCAAAGAAAAAAAAGCACAAATTTTCTTATTTTGGGGCAAAAAGGCAGAAATTTCATTTATTTTGGTACAAAATTGCAGAAATTTTTCTTAATTTGGGCAAAAATGCAGAAATTTCCCATATTTTTCGACAAAAATGCAGAAATTCCCCTTATTTTGAGGTAAAAATGCTGAAATTCCCCTTATTTTGGGGCAAAAATTTAGAAATTCCCCTTATTTTAAAGGAAAAAGACAGAAATTCCGTTTATTTTTGTGGAAAAGTCAGAAATTGCACTTATTTTGAGTCAAAAAGGCGGAAAATCCCCTTATTTTGGGGTAAAAAATGAAGAAATTAACCTTTTTTATGGCAAAAAGGTATACATTCTTTTTATTTTCGAGCAAAATTGCAGAAATTCCCCTAATTATGGGGAAAAAAGGCAGAAATTCCCCGTAATTTGGAGCAAAATTGCAGAAATTCCCCTAATTTTGGGGCAAAAACGCAGAACGTCCCTTTATTTTGGGGTAAAACTGCAGAAATTTCACTTATTTCGCGGCAAAATGGCAGAAATTCCCTTTATTTTCGGAGAAAAAGGCAGAAAATCCCCGTATTTTAGAGCAAAATTGCAGAAATTTACCTAATTTTGGGGTAAAACATGCAGTAATTTTCTTTATTTTGGGGCAAAAAGGCAGAAATTCCCCTTATTTTGGGGCAAAAATCAAAAATATCCCTTATTTTGGGGCAAAATTTTAGAAATTTCTTTTATTTTGGTACAGAATTGCAGAAATTTTTCTTATTTTGTGGCAAAAAGGAAGAAATTTCCCATATTTTGGAACAAAAATGCAGAAATTCCCCTTATTTTGAGGTAAAAAGGCTGAAATTCCCCTTATTTCGGGGCAAAAAGGCAGAAATTTCCCTTATTTTGGGGCAAAATTGCAGAAATTTCACTTATTTCAGGGTAATAAGTCAGAAATTTTCCTTACTTTGGGGCCAAAAGGACAAAAATTCCCTTTGTTTTGGGGGAAAAAGACAGAAATTCCACTTATTTAGAGGCAAAAAAGCAGAAATTTCTCTTATTTTGGAACAAAAATGAAGAAATTTCCCTTTTTTATGGCAAAAAGGTATGCATTCTTCTTATTTTCGGGCAAAAAGGCAGAAATTCCCTTTATTTTGGAGCAAAATTGCAGAAATTCCCCTAATTGTGGGGCAAAAAGGCAGAAATTCCCTATATGTTGGGGCAAAAAGACAGAAATTCTCATTATTTTGGGGCAAAACTCAGAAATTCCACTTATTTTGGCACAAAATTCCAGAATTTTCCCTTATTTTGAGGCAAAATTGCAGAAATTTCACTTATTTTGGGGCAAAATTGCAAAAATTTCACTTATGTCAGAAAAAAAGCAGAAATTTTCTTATTTTGGTGCAAAAAGGCAGAAATATCTAATATTTTGGTACAAAATTGCAGAAATTTTTCTTATTTTAGGGCAAAAAGGCAGAAATCTCCCATATTTTGGGGCAAAAATGCAGAAATTCCTCTTATTTTTAGGTAAAAAGGCTGAAATTCCCCTTATTTGGGGGCAAAAAGGCAGAAATTTCCCTTATATTGAGGCAAAATTGCAGAAATTTCACTTATTTCAGAGAACAAAAGCAGAAATTTTCTTATTTTGGGGCAAAAAGGCAGAAATTTCTTTTATTTTGGTACAAAATTGCAGAAATGTTTCTTATTTTGGGGCAAATAGGCAGAAATCTCCCATATTTTGGGGCAAAAAAGCAGAAATTTCCCTTATTTTGAGGTAAAAACGCTGAAATTCCCCTTATTTGGGGGCAAAAAGGCAGAAATTTCCCTTATTTTGAGGCAAAATTGCAGAAATTTCACTTATTTCAGAATAATAAGTCAGAAATTTTCCTTATTTTGGGGCAAAAAACAGAAATTCTCTTTGTTTTAAAGGAAAAAGACTGATATTCCACTTATTTAGAGGCTAAAAAGCAGAAATTCTTATTATTTTGGAGCAAAAATGAAGAAATATTCCTTTTTTTGTGGAAAAAGGTATACATTCCTCTAATTTTCGGGCTAAAAAGCAGAAATTCCCCGTATTTTGGAGCAAAATTGCAGAAATTCCCCTAATTGTGTGGAAAAAAGGCAGAAATTCCCTATATGTTAGGGCAAAAAGACAGAAATTCTCCTTATTTTGGGGCAAAACTCAGAAATTCCACTTATTTTGGGGCAAAATTCCAGAAATTTCCCATATTTTGGGGCAAAATTGAAGAAATTTCACTTATTTTGGGGCGAAATTGCAGAAATTTCACTTTTTTCATGGAAAAAAAGGCAGAAATTTTCCTTATTTTGGGGCAAAAAGGCAGAAATTCCTAATATTTTGTGGCAAAAATTCAGAAATTCCTCTTATTTTGAGGTAAAAAGGCTGAAATTCCCCTTATTTGGGGGCAAAAAGGCATAAATTTCCCTTATTTTGGGGCAAAATTGCAGAAATTTCACTTATTTCAGGGTAATAAGTCAGAAATTTTCCTTATTTTGGGGCAAAAAAGACAGAAATTCCCTTTGTTTTGGGATAAAAAGACAGAAATTCCACTTATTTAGAGGCAAAAAAGCAGAAATTCCACTTATTTTGGAGTAAAAATTAAGAGATTTCCCTTTTTTATGGCAAAAAGGTATGCATTCTTTTTATTTTCGGACAAAAAGGCAGAAATTCCCCGTATTTTGGAGCAAAATTGCAGAAATTTCACTTATTTCAGAATAAAAATGAGAAATTTTCTTATTTTGGGGCAAAAGGCAGAAATTCCCCTTATTTTATGGCAAAATTGCAGAAATTGCCTTTATTTGGGGACAGAAAACAGAAATTCCCTTTATTTTGGGGCAAAATTGCAGAAAATTTTTTTATTATGGGAAAAAATTGAAGATATTTCTTTTATTTTAAGGCAAAATTGCAGAAATTTCACTTATTTCAGAGAAAAAAACAAAAATCTTTCTTATTGTTGGCAAAATGCAGAAATTCCCATTATTTTGGGGCAAAAAGGCAGAAATTCACCTTATTTTGGGGTAAAATTGAAGACATGTCACATATTTCAGGGCATAAAGGCAGAAATTGCCCTTATTTGGGGGCAAAAAGGCAGAAATTCCCCTTATTTTGGGATAAAATTGCAGAAATTACCCTTGTTTGGGGGCAAAAAGGCAGAAAATCCCCTTAATTTCGGGCAAAAAGGCAGAAATTCCCTGTATTTTGGAGCAAAATTGCAGAAATTCTCCTAATATTGGGGCAAAAATGCAGAAATTCCCTTTATTTGGGGCAAATTGGCAGAAGTTCCCCTTATTTTCAGGAAAAGAGGCAGAAATTCCCATTATTTTGAAGCAAAATTGCAGAAACTCCCCTAATTTTGGGACAAAAAGGCAGAAATTCCCTTTATTTTGGGGCAAAAATACAGAAATTCTCCTTATATCTGGGCAAAAATCAGAAATTTCCCTTATTTTGGAGCAAAATTTTAGAAATTTCTTTTATTTTGGTACAGAATTGGAGAAATTTTTCTTATTCTGTGGCAAAAAGGCAGAAATTTCTTTTATTTTGGTGCAAAATTGCAGAAATTTTTCTTATTTTGGGGCAAAAAGGCATAAATTTCCCATATTTTGGGGCAAAAATGTAGAAATTTTCTTTATTTTGAGGTAAAAAGGCTGAAATTTCCCTTATTTGGGGGCAAAAAGGCAGAAATTTCTCTTATTTTGGGGCAAAATTGCAGAAATTTCACTTATTTCAGAAAAAAAAGAAAAAATTTTCTTATTTGGGGGCAAAAAGGCAGAAATTTCTTTTATTTTGGTGCAAAATTACAGAAATTTTCTTTATTTTGGGGCAAAAAAGACAGAAATTCCCTTTGTTTTGGGGGAAAAAGACAGAAATTCCACTTATTTAGAGGCAAAAAAGCAGAAATTCCCCTTATTTTGGAGCAAAAATGAAGAAATTTCCCTTTTTCATGGCAAAAATGTATGCATTCTTCTTATTTTCGGGCAAAAAGGCAGAAATTCTTTGTATTTTGGAGCAAGATTGCAGAAATTCCCCTAATTGTGGGGCAAAAAGGCAGAAATCCCCTATATGTTGGGGCAATAAGAAAGAAATTCTCCTTATTTTGGGGCAAAACTCAGAAATTCCACTTATTTTGGGGCAAAATTTCAGAAATTTCCCTTATTTTGGAGCAAAATTGCAGAAATTTCACTTATTTCAAAGAAAAAAAAGCACAAATTTTCTTATTTTGGGGCAAAAAGGCAGAAATTTCATTTATTTTGGTACAAAATTGCAGAAATTTTTCTTAATTTGGGCAAAAATGCAGAAATTTCCCATATTTTTCGACAAAAATGCAGAAATTCCCCTTATTTTGAGGTAAAAATGCTGAAATTCCCCTTATTTTGGGGCAAAAATTTAGAAATTCCCCTTATTTTAAAGGAAAAAGACAGAAATTCCGTTTATTTTTGTGGAAAAGTCAGAAATTGCACTTATTTTGAGTCAAAAAGGCGGAAAATCCCCTTATTTTGGGGTAAAAAATGAAGAAATTAACCTTTTTTATGGCAAAAAGGTATACATTCTTTTTATTTTCGAGCAAAATTGCAGAAATTCCCCTAATTATGGGGAAAAAAGGCAGAAATTCCCCGTAATTTGGAGCAAAATTGCAGAAATTCCCCTAATTTTGGGGCAAAAACGCAGAACGTCCCTTTATTTTGGGGTAAAACTGCAGAAATTTCACTTATTTCGCGGCAAAATGGCAGAAATTCCCTTTATTTTCGGAGAAAAAGGCAGAAAATCCCCGTATTTTAGAGCAAAATTGCAGAAATTTACCTAATTTTGGGGTAAAACATGCAGTAATTTTCTTTATTTTGGGGCAAAAAGGCAGAAATTCCCCTTATTTTGGGGCAAAAATCAAAAATATCCCTTATTTTGGGGCAAAATTTTAGAAATTTCTTTTATTTTGGTACAGAATTGCAGAAATTTTTCTTATTTTGTGGCAAAAAGGAAGAAATTTCCCATATTTTGGAACAAAAATGCAGAAATTCCCCTTATTTTGAGGTAAAAAGGCTGAAATTCCCCTTATTTCGGGGCAAAAAGGCAGAAATTTCCCTTATTTTGGGGCAAAATTGCAGAAATTTCACTTATTTCAGGGTAATAAGTCAGAAATTTTCCTTACTTTGGGGCCAAAAGGACAAAAATTCCCTTTGTTTTGGGGGAAAAAGACAGAAATTCCACTTATTTAGAGGCAAAAAAGCAGAAATTTCTCTTATTTTGGAACAAAAATGAAGAAATTTCCCTTTTTTATGGCAAAAAGGTATGCATTCTTCTTATTTTCGGGCAAAAAGGCAGAAATTCCCTTTATTTTGGAGCAAAATTGCAGAAATTCCCCTAATTGTGGGGCAAAAAGGCAGAAATTCCCTATATGTTGGGGCAAAAAGACAGAAATTCTCATTATTTTGGGGCAAAACTCAGAAATTCCACTTATTTTGGCACAAAATTCCAGAATTTTCCCTTATTTTGAGGCAAAATTGCAGAAATTTCACTTATTTTGGGGCAAAATTGCAAAAATTTCACTTATGTCAGAAAAAAAGCAGAAATTTTCTTATTTTGGTGCAAAAAGGCAGAAATATCTAATATTTTGGTACAAAATTGCAGAAATTTTTCTTATTTTAGGGCAAAAAGGCAGAAATCTCCCATATTTTGGGGCAAAAATGCAGAAATTCCTCTTATTTTTAGGTAAAAAGGCTGAAATTCCCCTTATTTGGGGGCAAAAAGGCAGAAATTTCCCTTATATTGAGGCAAAATTGCAGAAATTTCACTTATTTCAGAGAACAAAAGCAGAAATTTTCTTATTTTGGGGCAAAAAGGCAGAAATTTCTTTTATTTTGGTACAAAATTGCAGAAATGTTTCTTATTTTGGGGCAAATAGGCAGAAATCTCCCATATTTTGGGGCAAAAAAGCAGAAATTTCCCTTATTTTGAGGTAAAAACGCTGAAATTCCCCTTATTTGGGGGCAAAAAGGCAGAAATTTCCCTTATTTTGAGGCAAAATTGCAGAAATTTCACTTATTTCAGAATAATAAGTCAGAAATTTTCCTTATTTTGGGGCAAAAAACAGAAATTCTCTTTGTTTTAAAGGAAAAAGACTGATATTCCACTTATTTAGAGGCTAAAAAGCAGAAATTCTTATTATTTTGGAGCAAAAATGAAGAAATATTCCTTTTTTTGTAGAAAAAGGTATACATTCCTCTAATTTTCGGGCTAAAAAGCAGAAATTCCCCGTATTTTGGAGCAAAATTGCAGAAATTCCCCTAATTGTGTGGAAAAAAGGCAGAAATTCCCTATATGTTAGGGCAAAAAGACAGAAATTCTCCTTATTTTGGGGCAAAACTCAGAAATTCCACTTATTTTGGGGCAAAATTCCAGAAATTTCCCATATTTTGGGGCAAAATTTAAGAAATTTCACTTATTTTGGGGCGAAATTGCAGAAATTTCACTTTTTTCATGGAAAAAAAGGCAGAAATTTTCCTTATTTTGGGGCAAAAAGGCAGAAATTCCTAATATTTTGTGGCAAAAATTCAGAAATTCCTCTTATTTTGAGGTAAAAAGGCTGAAATTCCCCTTATTTGGGGGCAAAAAGGCATAAATTTCCCTTATTTTGGGGCAAAATTGCAGAAATTTCACTTATTTCAGGGTAATAAGTCAGAAATTTTCCTTATTTTGGGGCAAAAAAGACAGAAATTCCCTTTGTTTTGGGATAAAAAGACAGAAATTCCACTTATTTAGAGGCAAAAAAGCAGAAATTCCACTTATTTTGGAGTAAAAATTAAGAGATTTCCCTTTTTTATGGCAAAAAGGTATGCATTCTTTTTATTTTCGGACAAAAAGGCAGAAATTCCCCGTATTTTGGAGCAAAATTGCAGAAATTTCACTTATTTCAGAATAAAAATGAGAAATTTTCTTATTTTGGGGCAAAAGGCAGAAATTCCCCTTATTTTATGGCAAAATTGCAGAAATTGCCTTTATTTGGGGACAGAAAACAGAAATTCCCTTTATTTTGGGGCAAAATTGCAGAAAATTTTTTTATTATGGGAAAAAATTGAAGATATTTCTTTTATTTTAAGGCAAAATTGCAGAAATTTCACTTATTTCAGAGAAAAAAACAAAAATCTTTCTTATTTTTGGCAAAATGCAGAAATTCCCATTATTTTGGGGCAAAAAGGCAGAAATTCACCTTATTTTGGGGTAAAATTGAAGACATGTCACATATTTCAGGGCATAAAGGCAGAAATTGCCCTTATTTGGGGGCAAAAAGGCAGAAATTCCCCTTATTTTGGGATAAAATTGCAGAAATTACCCTTGTTTGGGGGCAAAAAGGCAGAAAATCCCCTTAATTTCGGGCAAAAAGGCAGAAATTCCCTGTATTTTGGAGCAAAATTGCAGAAATTCTCCTAATATTGGGGCAAAAATGCAGAAATTCCCTTTATTTGGGGCAAATTGGCAGAAGTTCCCCTTATTTTCAGGAAAAGAGGCAGAAATTCCCATTATTTTGAAGCAAAATTGCAGAAACTCCCCTAATTTTGGGACAAAAAGGCAGAAATTCCCTTTATTTTGGGGCAAAAATACAGAAATTCTCCTTATATCTGGGCAAAAATCAGAAATTTCCCTTATTTTGGAGCAAAATTTTAGAAATTTCTTTTATTTTGGTACAGAATTGGAGAAATTTTTCTTATTCTGTGGCAAAAAGGCAGAAATTTCTTTTATTTTGGTGCAAAATTGCAGAAATTTTTCTTATTTTGGGGCAAAAAGGCATAAATTTCCCATATTTTGGGGCAAAAATGTAGAAATTTTCTTTATTTTGAGGTAAAAAGGCTGAAATTTCCCTTATTTGGGGGCAAAAAGGCAGAAATTTCTCTTATTTTGGGGCAAAATTGCAGAAATTTCACTTATTTCAGAAAAAAAAGAAAAAATTTTCTTATTTGGGGGCAAAAAGGCAGAAATTTCTTTTATTTTGGTGCAAAATTACAGAAATTTTCTTTATTTTGGGGCAAAAAAGACAGAAATTCCCTTTGTTTTGGGGGAAAAAGACAGAAATTCCACTTATTTAGAGGCAAAAAAGCAGAAATTCCCCTTATTTTGGAGCAAAAATGAAGAAATTTCCCTTTTTCATGGCAAAAATGTATGCATTCTTCTTATTTTCGGGCAAAAAGGCAGAAATTCTTTGTATTTTGGAGCAAGATTGCAGAAATTCCCCTAATTGTGGGGCAAAAAGGCAGAAATCCCCTATATGTTGGGGCAATAAGAAAGAAATTCTCCTTATTTTGGGGCAAAACTCAGAAATTCCACTTATTTTGGGGCAAAATTTCAGAAATTTCCCTTATTTTGGAGCAAAATTGCAGAAATTTCACTTATTTCAAAGAAAAAAAAGCACAAATTTTCTTATTTTGGGGCAAAAAGGCAGAAATTTCATTTATTTTGGTACAAAATTGCAGAAATTTTTCTTAATTTGGGCAAAAATGCAGAAATTTCCCATATTTTTCGACAAAAATGCAGAAATTCCCCTTATTTTGAGGTAAAAATGCTGAAATTCCCCTTATTTTGGGGCAAAAATTTAGAAATTCCCCTTATTTTAAAGGAAAAAGACAGAAATTCCGTTTATTTTTGTGGAAAAGTCAGAAATTGCACTTATTTTGAGTCAAAAAGGCGGAAAATCCCCTTATTTTGGGGTAAAAAATGAAGAAATTAACCTTTTTTATGGCAAAAAGGTATACATTCTTTTTATTTTCGAGCAAAATTGCAGAAATTCCCCTAATTATGGGGAAAAAAGGCAGAAATTCCCCGTAATTTGGAGCAAAATTGCAGAAATTCCCCTAATTTTGGGGCAAAAACGCAGAACGTCCCTTTATTTTGGGGTAAAACTGCAGAAATTTCACTTATTTCGCGGCAAAATGGCAGAAATTCCCTTTATTTTCGGAGAAAAAGGCAGAAAATCCCCGTATTTTAGAGCAAAATTGCAGAAATTTACCTAATTTTGGGGTAAAACATGCAGTAATTTTCTTTATTTTGGGGCAAAAAGGCAGAAATTCCCCTTATTTTGGGGCAAAAATCAAAAATATCCCTTATTTTGGGGCAAAATTTTAGAAATTTCTTTAATTTTGGTACAGAATTGCAGAAATTTTTCTTATTTTGTGGCAAAAAGGAAGAAATTTCCCATATTTTGGAACAAAAATGCAGAAATTCCCCTTATTTTGAGGTAAAAAGGCTGAAATTCCCCTTATTTCGGGGCAAAAAGGCAGAAATTTCCCTTATTTTGGGGCAAAATTGCAGAAATTTCACTTATTTCAGGGTAATAAGTCAGAAATTTTCCTTACTTTGGGGCCAAAAGGACAAAAATTCCCTTTGTTTTGGGGGAAAAAGACAGAAATTCCACTTATTTAGAGGCAAAAAAGCAGAAATTTCTCTTATTTTGGAACAAAAATGAAGAAATTTCCCTTTTTTATGGCAAAAAGTTATGCATTCTTCTTATTTTCGGGCAAAAAGGCAGAAATTCCCTTTATTTTGGAGCAAAATTGCAGAAATTCCCCTAATTGTGGGGCAAAAAGGCAGAAATTCCCTATATGTTGGGGCAAAAAGACAGAAATTCTCATTATTTTGGGGCAAAACTCAGAAATTCCACTTATTTTGGCGCAAAATTCCAGAAATTTCCCTTATTTTGAGGCAAAATTGCAGAAATTTCACTTATTTTGGGGCAAAATTGCAAAAATTTCACTTATGTCAGAAAAAAAGCAGAAATTTTCTTATTTTGGTGCAAAAAGGCAGAAATTTCTAATATTTTGGTACAAAATTGCAGAAATTTTTCTTGTTTTAGGGCAAAAAGGCAGAAATCTCCCATATTTTGGGGCAAAAATGCAGAAATTCCTCTTATTTTTAGGTAAAAAGGCTGAAATTCCCCTTATTTGGGGGCAAAAAGGCAGAAATTTCCCTTATATTGAGGCAAAATTGCAGAAATTTCACTTATTTCAGAGAACAAAAGCAGAAATTTTCTTATTTTGGGGCAAAAAGGCAGAAATTTCTTTTATTTTGGTACAAAATTGCAGAAATGTTTCTTATTTTGGGGCAAAAAGGCAGAAATCTCCCATATTTTGGGGCAAAAAAGCAGAAATTTCCCTTATTTTGAGGTAAAAACGCTGAAATTCCCCTTATTTGGGGGCAAAAAGGCAGAAATTTCCCTTATTTTGAGGCAAAATTGCAGAAATTTCACTTATTTCAGAATAATAAGTCAGAAATTTTCCTTATTTTGGGGCAAAAAACAGAAATTCTCTTTGTTTTAAAGGAAAAAGACTGATATTCCACTTATTTAGAGGCTAAAAAGCAGAAATTCTTATTATTTTGGAGCAAAAATGAAGAAATTTTCCTTTTTTTGTGGAAAAAGGTACACATTCTCTAATTTTCGGGCTAAAAAGCAGAAATTCCCCGTATTTTGGAGCAAAATTGCAGAAATTCCCCTAATTGTGTGGAAAAAAGGCAGAAATTCCCTATATGTTAGGGCAAAAAGACAGAAATTCTCCTTATTTTGGGGCAAAACTCAGAAATTCCACTTATTTTGGGGCAAAATTCCAGAAATTTCCCTTATTTTGGGGCAAAATTGCAGAAATTTCACTTATTTTGGGGCGAAATTGCAGAAATTTCACTTTTTTCATGGAAAAAAAGGCAGAAATTTTCCTTATTTTGGGGCAAAAAGGAAGAAATTCCTAATATTTTGTGGCAAAAATTCAGAAATTCCTCTTATTTTGAGGTAAAAAGGCTGAAATTCCCCTTATTTGGGGGCAAAAAGGCATAAATTTCCCTTATTTTGGGGCAAAATTGCAGAAATTTCACTTATTTCAGGGTAATAAGTCAGAAATTTTCCTTATTTTGGGGCAAAAAAGACAGAAATTCCCTTTGTTTTGGGATAAAAAGACAGAAATTCCACTTATTTAGAGGCAAAAAAGCAGAAATTCCACTTATTTTGGAGTAAAAATTAAGAGATTTCCCTTTTTTATGGCAAAAAGGTATGCATTCTTTTTATTTTCGGACAAAAAGGCAGAAATTCCCCGTATTTTGGAGCAAAATTGCAGAAATTTCATTTATTTCAGAATAAAAATGAGAAATTTTCTTATTTTGGGGCAAAAGGCAGAAATTCCCCTTATTTTATGGCAAAATTTCAGAAATTGCCTTTATTTGGGGACAAAAAACAGAAATTCCCTTTATTTTGGGCCAAAATTGCAGAAAATTTTTTTATTATGGGAAAAAATTGAAGATATTTCTTTTATTTTAAGGCAAAATTGCAGAAATTTCACTTATTTCAGAGAAAAAAACAAAAATCTTTCTTATTTTTGGCAAAATGCAGAAATTCCCATTATTTTGGGGCAAAAAGGCAGAAATTCACCTTATTTTGGGGTAAAATTGAAGACATGTCACATATTTCAGGGCATAAAGGCAGAAATTGCCCTTATTTGGGGGCAAAAAGGCAGAAATTCCCCTTATTTTGGGATAAAATTGCAGAAATTACCCTTGTTTGGGGGCAAAAAGGCAGAAAATCCCCTTAATTTCGGGCAAAAAGCCAGAAATTCCCTGTATTTTGGAGCAAAATTGCAGAAATTCTCCTAATATTGGGGCAAAAATGCAGAAATTCCCTTTATTTGGGGCAAATTGGCAGAAGTTCCCCTTATTTTCAGGAAAAGAGGCAGAAATTCCCATTATTTTGAAGCAAAATTGCAGAAACTCCCCTAATTTTGGGGCAAAAAGGCAGAAATTCCCTTTATTTTGGGGCAAAAATACAGAAATTCTCCTTATATCTGGGCAAAAATCAGAAATTTCCCTTATTTTGGAGCAAAATTTTAGAAATTTCTTTTATTTTGGTACAGAATTGGAGAAATTTTTCTTATTCTGTGGCAAAAAGGCAGAAATTTCTTTTATTTTGGTGCAAAATTGCAGAAATTTTTCTTATTTTGGGGCAAAAAGGCATAAATTTCCCATATTTTGGGGCAAAAATGTAGAAATTTTCTTTATTTTGAGGTAAAAAGGCTGAAATTTCCCTTATTTGGGGGCAAAAAGGCAGAAATTTCTCTTATTTTGGGGCAAAATTGCAGAAATTTCACTTATTTCAGAAAAAAAAGAAAAAATTTTCTTACTTGGGGGCAAAAAGGCAGAAATTTCTTTTATTTTGGTGCAAAATTACAGAAATTTTCTTTATTTTGGGGCAAAAAAGACAGAAATTCCCTTTGTTTTGGGGGAAAAAGACAGAAATTCCACTTATTTAGAGGCAAAAAAGCAGAAATTCCCCTTATTTTGGAGCAAAAATGAAGAAATTTCCCTTTTTCATGGCAAAAAGATATGCATTCTTCTTATTTTCGGGCAAAAAGGCAGAAATTCCCTATATGTTGGGGCAAAAAGACATAAATTCTCCTTATTTTGGGGCAAAACTCAGATATTCCACATATTTTGGGGCAAAATTCCATAAATTTCCCTTATTTTGGGGCAAAATTGCAGAAATATCACTTATTTTAAGGCAAAATTGGAGAAATTTCACTTATTTCAGAAGAAAAAAGCAGAAATTTTCTTGTTTTGGGGCAAAAAGGGAGAAATTTCTTTTATTTTTGTACAAAATTGCAGAAATTTTTCTTATTTTGGGGCAAGAAGGCAGAAATTTCCTATATTTTGGGGCAAAAATTCAGAAATTCCCCTTATTTTTAGGTAAAAAGGCTGAAATTCTCTTTATTTGGGAGCAAAAAGGCAGAAATTGCCCTGATTTTGTGGCAAAATTCCAGAAATTTCACTTATTTTAGGGTAATAAGTCAGAAATTTTTTATTTTGGGGCAAAAAGGCAGAAATTTCTTTTATTTTGGTACAAAATTACAGAAATTTTTCTTATTTTGGGGCAAAAAAGAAGAAATTTCCCTTATTTTGGGGCAAAATTGCAGAAATTTCACTTATTTTGATGTAAAAAGGCTGAAATTCCCCTTATTTTGGGGCAAAATGGCAGAAGTTTTCCTTATTTTGGGGCAAAATTGCAGAAATTTCACTTATTTCAAGGTAATAAGTCAGAAATTTTCCTTATTTTGGGGCAAAAAAACAGAAATTCCTTGTTTTGGGGGAAAAAGACAGAAATTCCACTTATTTAGAGGCAAAAAAGCAGAAATTCCCCATATTTTGGAGCAAAATTGCAGAAATTCCCCTAATTGTGGGGCAAAAAGGCAGAAATTCCCTATATGTTAGGGCAAAACGACAGAAATTCTCCTCATTTGGGGGCAAAATTCAGAAATTCCATTTATTTTGGGGCAAAATTCCCAAAATTCCCCTTATTTTGGGGCAAAACTGCAGAAATTTCAATTATTTTGGGGCAAAATTGCAGAAATTTCACTTTTTTCCGGGAAAAAAGGCCGAAATTTTCCGTTTTTAGGGGCAAAAAGGCAGAAATTCCTAATATTTTGTGGCAAAAATGCAGAAATTTCCCTTATTTTGAGGTAAAAAGGCTGAAATTCCCCTTATTTGGGGGCAAAAATGCAGAAATTTCTCTTATACTGGGGCAAAATTGCAGAAATTTCACTTATTTCAGGGTAATAATTCAGAAATTTTCCTTATTTTGGGGCAAAAAATACAGAAATTCCATTTGTATGGGGGGAAAAAGACAGAAATTCCATTTATTTAGAGGCAAAAAAGCAGAAATTCCCCTTATTTTGGAGCAAAATTGCAGAAATTTCCCTTTTTATAGCAAAAAGGTATGCATTCTTCTTATTTTCAGGCAAAAAGGTAGAAATTTCCCGTATTTTGGAGTAAAATTGCAGAAATTCCCTTAATTGTAGGGCAAAAAGACAGAAATTCTCCTTATTTTGGGGCAAAACGCAGAAATTCCACTTATTTTGGAACAAAATTTCAGAAATTTCCCTTATTTTTGGCCAAAATTGCAGAAATTTCACTTATTTTGGGGCAAAATTGCAGAAATTTCACTTATTTCAGGGAAAAAAAGCAGAAATTTTCTTATTTTGGGGCAAAAAGGCAGAAATTTCCCATATTTTGAGGCAAAAATGCAGAAATTCCCCTTATTTTGAGGTAAAAAGGCTGAAATTCTCCTTATTTGGGGGCAAAAAGGCAGAAATTTCCCATATTTTGGGGCAAAATTGCAGAAATTTCACTTATTTCAAGGTACTAAGTCAGAAATTTTTCTTACTTTGGGGCAAAAAAGACAGAAATTCCCTTTGTTTTCAGGGAAAAAGACAGAAATTCCACTTATTTAGAGGCAAAAATGCAAATTCCCCTTATTTTGGAGCAAAACTGAAGAAATTTCCCTTTTTTATGGAAAAAGGTATGCATTCTTCTTATTTTCGGGCAAAAAGGCAGAAATTCCCTTTGTTTTGGGGGAAAAAGACAGAAATTCCACTTATTTAGAGGCAAAAATGCAGAAATTCCCCATATTTTGGAGCAAAATTGCAGAAATTCCCCTAATTGTGGGGCAAAAAGGCAGAAATTCCCTATATGTTAGGGCAAAACGACAGAAATTCTCCTCATTTGGGGGCAAAATTCAGAAATTCCATTTATTTTGGGGCAAAATTCCCAAAATTCCCCTTATATGGGGCAAAATTGCAGAAATTTCAATTATTTTGGGGCAAAATTGCAGAAATTTCACTTTTTTCAGGGAAAAAAGGCCGAAATTTTCCGTTTTTAGGGGCAAAAAGGCAGAAATTCCTAATATTTTGAGGCAAAAATGCAGAAATTCCTCTTATTTTGAGGTAAAAAGGCTGAAATTCCCCTTATTTGGGGGCAAAAATGCAGAAATTTCTCTTATACTGGGGCAAAATTGCAGAAATTTCACTTATTTCAGGGTAATAATTCAGAAAATTTCCTTATTTTGGGGCAAAAAATACAGAAATTCCATTTGTATGGGTGGAAAAAGACAGAAATTCCATTTATTTAGAGGCAAAAAAGCAGAAATTCCCCTTATTTTGGAGCAAAATTGCAGAAATTTCACTTATTTCAGGGTACTAAGTCAGAAATTTTTCTTACTTTGGGGCAAAAAAGACAGAAATTCCCTTTGTTTTCAGGGAAAAAAAACAGAAATTCCACTTATTTAGAGGCAAAAATGCAGAAATTCCCCTTATTTCGGCGCAAAAATGAAGAAATTTCCCTTTTTTATGGCAAAAAGGTATGCATTCTTCTTATTTTCGGGCAAAAAGGCAGAAATTCCCCCTATTTTAGAGCAAAATTGCAGAAATTCCCCTAATTGTGGGGCAAAAAGGCAGAAATTCCCTATATGTTGGGGCAAAAAGACAGAAATTCTCCTTATTTTAAAGCAAAACTCAGAAATTTCACTTATTTTGGGGCAAAATTACAGAAATTTCACTTATTTCAGAAAAAAAAAGCAGAAATTTTCTTATTTTGGGGCAAAAAGGCAGAAATTTCTTTTATTTTGGTACAAAATTGCAGAAATTATTCTTACTTTGGGGCAAAAAAGCAGAAATTTCTCATATTTTGGGGCAAAATTGCAGAAAATTTCCTTATTTTGAGGTAAAAAGGCTAAAATTCCCCTTATTTGATTGCAAAAAGGCAGAAATTTTCCTTATTTGGGGGAAAAATTGCAGAAATTTCACTTATTTCAGGGTAATAAGTCAGAAATTTTCTTTATTTTGGGGCAAAAAAAGACAGAAATTCTCTTTGTTTTGGGGGTAAAAGACAGAAATTCCACTTATTTAGAGGCAAAAAAGCAGAAATTCCCATTATTTTGGAGCAAAAATGAAGAAATTTCTCTTTTTTATGGCAAAAAGTTATGCATTCTTCTTATTTTCGGGCAAAAAGGCAGAAATTCCCCCTATTTTAGAGCAAAATTGCAGAAATTCCCTATATGTTGGGGCAAAAAGATAGAAATTCTCCATATTTTGGGGCAAAACTCAGAAATTCCACTTATTTTGGGGCAAAATTCCAAAAATTTCCCTTATTTTGGGGCAAAATTGCAGAAATTTCACTTATTTAGGGGCAAAATTGCAGAAATTTCACTTATTTCAGGGGAAAAAGACAGAAATTTCTTTTATTTTGGTACAAAATTGCAGAAATTTTTCTTATTTTGGGCAAAAAGGCAGAAATTTCCCATATTTTGAGGCAAAATTCAGAAATTTCACTTATTTCAGGGTAATAAGTCAGAAATTTTCCTTACTTTGGGGCAAAAAAGACAGAAATTCCCTTTGTTTTGGTGGAAAAAGACAGAAATTCCACTTATTTAGAGGCAAAAATGCAGAAATTTTCCTTATTTTGGAGCAAAAATGAAGAAATTTCCCTTTTTTATGGCAAAAAGGTATGCATTCTTCTTATTTTCGGGCAAAAAGGCAGAAATTCCCCATATTTTAGAGCAAAATTGCAGAAATTCCCCTTATTGTGGGGCAAAAAGGTAGAAATTCCCTATATGTTGGGGGAAAAGACAGAAATTCTCCTTATTTTAGAGCAAAACTCAGAAATTTCATTTATTTTGGGGCAAAATTGCAGAAATTTCACTTATTTCAGGAAAAAAAAGCAGAAATTTTCTTATTTTGGGGCAAAAAGGCAGAAATTTCTTTTATTTTGATACAAAATTGCAGAAAATTTTCTTATTTTGGGGCAAAAAGGCAGAAATTTCTCATATTTTGGGGTAAAAATGCAGAAAATCCCCTTATTTTGAGGTAAAAAGGCTAAAATTCCCCTTATTTGGTTGCAAAAAGGCAGAAATTTCTCTTATTTTGGGGCAAAATTGCAGAAATTTCACTTATTTCAGAAAAAAAAGGAAAAATTTTCTTATTTGGGGGCAAAAAGGCAGAAATTTCTTTTATTTTGGTGCAAAATTACAGAAATTTTCTTTATTTTGGGGCAAAAAAGACAGAAATTCCCTTTGTTTTGGGGGAAAAAGACAGAAATTCCACTTATTTAGAGGCAAAAAAGCAGAAATTCCCCTTATTTTGGAGCAAAAATGAAGAAATTTCCCTTTTTCATGGCAAAAAGATATGCATTCTTCTTATTTTCGGGCAAAAAGGCAGAAATTCCCTATATGTTGGGGCAAAAAGACATAAATTCTCCTTATTTTGGGGCAAAACTCAGATATTCCACATATTTTGGGGCAAAATTCCATAAATTTCCCTTATTTTGGGGCAAAATTGCAGAAATATCACTTATTTTAAGGCAAAATTGGAGAAATTTCACTTATTTCAGAAGAAAAAAGCAGAAATTTTCTTGTTTTGGGGCAAAAAGGGAGAAATTTCTTTTATTTTTGTACAAAATTGCAGAAATTTTTCTTATTTTGGGGCAAGAAGGCAGAAATTTCCTATATTTTGGGGCAAAAATTCAGAAATTCCCCTTATTTTTAGGTAAAAAGGCTGAAATTCTCTTTATTTGGGAGCAAAAAGGCAGAAATTGCCCTGATTTTGTGGCAAAATTCCAGAAATTTCACTTATTTTAGGGTAATAAGTCAGAAATTTTTTATTTTGGGGCAAAAAGGCAGAAATTTCTTTTATTTTGGTACAAAATTACAGAAATTTTTCTTATTTTGGGGCAAAAAAGAAGAAATTTCCCTTATTTTGGGGCAAAATTGCAGAAATTTCACTTATTTTGATGTAAAAAGGCTGAAATTCCCCTTATTTTGGGGCAAAATGGCAGAAGTTTTCCTTATTTTGGGGCAAAATTGCAGAAATTTCACTTATTTCAAGGTAATAAGTCAGAAATTTTCCTTATTTTGGGGCAAAAAAACAGAAATTCCTTGTTTTGGGGGAAAAAGACAGAAATTCCACTTATTTAGAGGCAAAAAAGCAGAAATTCCCCATATTTTGGAGCAAAATTGCAGAAATTCCCCTAATTGTGGGGCAAAAAGGCAGAAATTCCCTATATGTTAGGGCAAAACGACAGAAATTCTCCTCATTTGGGGGCAAAATTCAGAAATTCCATTTATTTTGGGGCAAAATTCCCAAAATTCCCCTTATTTTGGGGCAAAACTGCAGAAATTTCAATTATTTTGGGGCAAAATTGCAGAAATTTCACTTTTTTCCGGGAAAAAAGGCCGAAATTTTCCGTTTTTAGGGGCAAAAAGGCAGAAATTCCTAATATTTTGTGGCAAAAATGCAGAAATTTCCCTTATTTTGAGGTAAAAAGGCTGAAATTCCCCTTATTTGGGGGCAAAAATGCAGAAATTTCTCTTATACTGGGGCAAAATTGCAGAAATTTCACTTATTTCAGGGTAATAATTCAGAAATTTTCCTTATTTTGGGGCAAAAAATACAGAAATTCCATTTGTATGGGGGGAAAAAGACAGAAATTCCATTTATTTAGAGGCAAAAAAGCAGAAATTCCCCTTATTTTGGAGCAAAATTGCAGAAATTTCCCTTTTTATAGCAAAAAGGTATGCATTCTTCTTATTTTCAGGCAAAAAGGTAGAAATTTCCCGTATTTTGGAGTAAAATTGCAGAAATTCCCTTAATTGTAGGGCAAAAAGACAGAAATTCTCCTTATTTTGGGGCAAAACGCAGAAATTCCACTTATTTTGGAACAAAATTTCAGAAATTTCCCTTATTTTTGGCCAAAATTGCAGAAATTTCACTTATTTTGGGGCAAAATTGCAGAAATTTCACTTATTTCAGGGAAAAAAAGCAGAAATTTTCTTATTTTGGGGCAAAAAGGCAGAAATTTCCCATATTTTGAGGCAAAAATGCAGAAATTCCCCTTATTTTGAGGTAAAAAGGCTGAAATTCTCCTTATTTGGGGGCAAAAAGGCAGAAATTTCCCATATTTTGGGGCAAAATTGCAGAAATTTCACTTATTTCAGGGTACTAAGTCAGAAATTTTTCTTACTTTGGGGCAAAAAATACAGAAATTCCCTTTGTTTTCAGGGAAAAAGACAGAAATTCCACTTATTTAGAGGCAAAAATGCAGAAATTCCCCTTATTTTGGAGCAAAAATGAAGAAATTTCCCTTTTTTATGGAAAAAGGTATGCATTCTTCTTATTTTCGGGCAAAAAGGCAGAAATTCCCTTTGTTTTGGGGGAAAAAGACAGAAATTCCTCTTATTTAGAGGCAAAAAAGCAGAAATTCCCCATATTTTGGAGCAAAATTGCAGAAATTCCCCTAATTGTGGGGCAAAAAGGCAGAAATTCCCTATATGTTAGGGCAAAACGACAGAAATTCTCCTCATTTGGGGGCAAAATTCAGATATTCCATTTATTTTGGGGCAAAATTCCCAAAATTCCCTTTAATTTGGGGCAAAATTGCAGAAATTTCAATTATTTTGGGGCAAAATTGCAGAAATTTCACTTTTTTCAGGAAAAAAAGGCCGAAATTTTCCGTTTTTAGGGGCAAAAAGTCAGAAATTCCTAATATTTTGAGGCAAAAATGCAGAAATTCCTCTTATTTTGAGGTAAAAAGGCTGAAATTCCCCTTATTTGGGGCCAAAATGCAGAAAATTCTCTTATACTGGGGCAAAATTGCAGAAATTACACTTATTTCAGGGTAATAACTCAGAAATTTTCCTTATTTTGGGGCAAAAAATACAGAAATTCCATTTGTATGGGTGGAAAAAGACAGAAATTCCATTTATTTAGAGGCAAAAAAGCAGAAATTCCCCTTATTTTGGAGCAAAATTGCAGAAATTTCCCTTTTTATAGCCAAAAGGTATGCATTCTTCTTATTTTCAGGCAAAAAGGCAAAAATTCCCCTTATTTTGTAGTAAAATTGCAGAAATTCCCTATATATTGGGGCAAAAAGACAGAAATTCTCCTTATTTTGGGGCAAAACTCAGAAATTCCACTTATTTTGGAACAAAATTTCAGAAATTTCCCTTATTTTTGGCCAAAATTGCAGAAATTTCACTTATTTTGGGGCAAAATTGCAGAAATTTCACTTATTTCAGGAAAAAAAAGCAGAAATTTTCTTATTTTGGGGGAAAAAGGCAGAAATTTCCCATATTTTGAGGCAAAAATGCAGAAATTCCCCTTATTTTGTGGTAAAAAGGCTGAAATTCCCCTTATTTGGGGGCAAAAAGGCAGAAATTTCCCATATTTTGGGGCAAAATTGCAGAAATTTCACTTATTTCAGGGTACTAAGTCAGAAATTTTTCTTACTTTGGGGCAAAAAAGACAGAAATTCCCTTTGTTTTCAGGGAAAAAGACAGAAATTCCACTTATTTAGAGGCAAAAATGCAGAAATTCCCCTTATTTTGGAGCAAAAATGAAGAAATTTCCCTTTTTTATGGCAAAAAGTTATGCATTCTTCTTATTTTCGGGCAAAAAGGCAGAAATTCCCCCTATTTTAGAGCAAAATTGCAGAAATTCCCCTAATTGTGGGGCAAAAAGGCAGAAATTCCCTATATGTTGGGGCAAAATACAGAAATTCTCCTTATTTTGGTGAAAAACTCAGAAATTCCACTTATTTTGGGGCAAAATTGCAGAAATTTCCCTTATTTTGGGGCAAAATTGCAGAAATTTCACTTATTTTGGGGCAAAATTGCAGAAATTTCACTATTTTCAGGGTAATAAGTCAGAAATTTTCCTTATTTTGGGGCAAAAAAGACAGAAATTCCCTATGTTCTGGGGGAAAAAGACAGTAATTCCACTTTTTTAGAGGCAAAAAAGCAGAAATTCCTTTCATTTTGGAGTAAAAATGAAGAAATTTCTTTTTTTTTGTGGCAAAAGGTATACATTCCCTTTATTTTCGGGCAAAAAGGCAGAAATTCCCCGTATTTTGGAGCAAACTTGCAGATATTCCCCTAATTGTGGGGCAAAAAGGCAGAAATTTCCTATATGTTGGGGCAAAAAGACAGAAATTCTCCTTATTTTGGGGCAAAACTCAGAAATTCCACTTATTTTGAGGCAAAATTCCAGAAATTTCCCTTATTTTGGGGCAAAATTGCAGAAATTTCACTTATTTTCAGGCAAAATTACATAAATTTCACTTATTTCAGAAAAAAAGCAGAATTTTCTTATTTTGGTGCAAAAAGGCAGAAATTTCTTTTATTTTGTTACAAAATTGCAGAAATTTTTCTTATTTTGGGGCAAATAGGCAGAAATCTCCCATATTTTGGGGCAAAAATGCAGAAATTCCTCTTATTTTGAGGTAAAAAGGCTGAAATTCCCCTTATTTTGGGGCAAAAGGGCAGAAATTTCCCTTATTTTGAGGCAAAATTGCAGAAATTTCACTTATTTCAGAGAAAAAAAGCAAAAACTTTTCTTATTTTAGGGCAAAATGCAGAAATTCCCATTATTTTGGGGCAAAAGGCAGAAATTCACCTTATTTTGTTGTAAAATTGCAGACATTTCACATATTTCAGGGCAAAAAGGTAGAAATTCCCCTTATTTGGGGGCAAAAAGGCAGAAATTCCCCTTATTTTGGGATAAAATTGCAGAAATGTCCCTTGTTTGGAGGCAAAAAGGCAGAAAATCCCCTTAATTTTTGGCAAAAAAGCAGAAATTTCCCGTATTTTGGAGCAAAATTGCAGAAATTCCCCTAATATTGGGGCAAAAATGCAGAAATTCCTATTATTTGGGGCAAATCGGCAGAAGTTCCCCTTATTTTCGGAAAAAGAGGCAGAAATTCCCTGTATTTTGAAGCAAAATTGCAGAAACTCCCCTAATTTTGGGGCAAAAAGGCATAAATTTCTCATATTTTGGGGAAAAATGCAGAAATTTTTCTTATTTTGAGGTAAAAAGGCTGAAATTCCCCTTATTTGGGGGCAAAAAAGAAGAATTTCTCTTATTTTGGGGCAAAATTGCAGAAATTTCACTTATTTCAGAGTAATAAGTCAGAAATTTTCGTTATTTTGGGGCAAAAAATACAGAAATTCCCTTTGTTTTGGGGGGAAAAGACAGAAATTCCACTTTTTTAGAGGCAAAAAAGCAGAAATAACTTTTATTTTGGAGTAAAAATGTAGAAATTTCCCTTTTTTATGGCAAAAAGGTATGCATTCTTCTTATTTTCGGGCAAAAAGGCAGAAATTCCCCGTATTTTTGAGCAAAATTGCAAAAATTCCCCTAATTTTAGGGCAAAAAGGCAGAAATTCCCTATATGTTGGGGCAAAAAGACAGAAATTCTCCTTATTTTGGGGCAAAACTCAGAAATTCCACTTATTTTGGGGCAAAATTCTAGAAATTTTTCTTACTTTAAAGCAAAATTGCAGAAATTTCACTTATTTTGGGGTAAAATTGCAGAAATTTCACTTATTTCAGGGAAAAAAGGCAGAAATTTTTCTTATTTTGGGGCAAAAAGGAAAAATTTCCTAATATTTTGTGGCAAAAATGCCGAAATCCCCTTATTTTGAGGTAAAAAAGCTGAAATTTCCCTTATTTGGGGGCAAAAAGGCAGAAATTTCCCTTATTTTGGGGCAAAATTGCAGAAATTTCACTTATTTCAGGGTAATAAGTCAGAAATTTTCCTTATTTTGGGGCCAAAAGGACAGAAATTCCCTTTGTTTTGGGGGAAAAAGACAGAAATTCCACTTATTTAGAGGCAAAAAAGCAGAAATTCCCCTTATTTTGGAGCAAAAATGAAGAAATTTCCCTTTTTTATGGCAAAAAGGTATGCATTCTTCCTATTTTCGGGCAAAAAGGCAGAAATTCCCCGTATTTTGAAGCAAAATTGCAGAAATTCCCCTAATTGTGGGGCAAAAAAACAGAAATTTCCTATATGTTGGGGCAAAAAGACAGAAATTCTCCTTATTTTGGGGTAAAACTCAGAAATTCCACTTATTTTGGGTGCAAAATTCCAGAAATTTCCCTTATTTTGGGGCAAAATTGCAGAAATTTTACTTATTTTGGGGCAAAATTGCAGAAATTTCACTTATTTCAGAAAAATAAGCAGAATTTATTTATTTTGGTGCAAAAAGGCAGAAATTTCTTTTATTTTGGTACAAATTGAAGAAATTTTTCTTATTTTGGGGCAAAAAGGCAGAAATCTTCATATTTTGGGGCAAAAATGCAGAAATTCCTCTTATTTTGAGGTAAAAAGGCTGAAATTTCCCTTATTTGGGGGCAAAAAGGAAGAAATTTCCCTTATTTTGAGGCAAAATTGCAGAAATTTCACTTATTTCAGGATAATAAGTCAGAAATTTTTGTTATTTTGGGGCAAAAGAGACAGAAATTTCCTTTGTTTTGGGGGAAAAAAACAGAAATTCCACTTTTTTAGAGGCAAAAAAAGCAGAAATTCCTTTTATTTTGGAGTAAAAATGAAGAAATTTCCCTTTTTTTTTGGCAAAAGGTATACATTCCACTTATTTTTGGGCTAAAAAGCAGAAATTACCCGTATTTTGGAGCAAAATTGCAGAAATTCCCCTAATTGTGGGGCAAGAAGGGAGAAATTCCCTATATGTTGGGGCAAAAAGAAACAAATTCTCCTTATTTTGGGTCAAAACTCAGAAATTCTACTGATATTTGGGCAAAATTCCAGAAATTTCCCTTATTTTGGGGCAAAATTGCAGAAATTTCACTTATTTTTGGGCAAAATTGCAGAAATTTCACTTATTTCAGAAAAAAAAGCAGAAATTTTCTTATTTTGGTGCAAAAAGGCGGAAATTTCTTTTATTTTGGTACAAAATTGCAGAAATTTTTCTTATTTTGGGGCAAAAATGCAGAAATCTCCCATATTTTGGGGCAAAAATGCAGAAATTTCTCTTATTTTGAGGTAAAAAGGCTGAAATTCCCATTATTTGGGGGCAAAAAGGCAGAAATTTCCCTTATTTTGGGGCAAAATTGCAGAAATTTCACTTATTTCAGGGTAATAAGTCAGAAAATTTCCTTATTTTGGGGCCAAAAAGACAGAAATTTCCTTTGTTTTGGGGGAAAAAGACAGAAATTCCCATTATTTAGAGGCAAAAAAGCAGAAATTCCCCTTATTTTGTAGCAAAACTGAAGAAATTTCTATTTTTTATGGCAAAAAGGTATGCATTCTTCTTATTTTCGGGCAAAAAGGCAGAAATTCCCCGTATTTTGGAGCAAAATTGCAGAAATTTCCCTAATTGTGGGGCAAGAAGGGGGAAATTCCCTATATGTTGGGGCAAAAATACAGAAATTCTCCTTATTTTGGGGCAAAACTCAGAAATTCCACTTATTTTGGTGCAAAATTCCAGAAATTTCCCTTATTTTAGAGCAAAATTGCAGAAATTTCACTTATTTTGGGGCAAAATTGCAGAAATTTAACTTATTTCAGAAAAAAATTCAGAAATTTTTCTATTTTGGTGCAAAAAGGCAGAAATTTCTTATATTTTGGTACAAAATTGCAGAAATTTTTCTTATTTTGGGGCAAAAAGGCAGAAATCCCCCATATTTTGAGGCAAAAATGCAGAAATTCCTCTTATTTTGAGGTAATAAGGCTGAAATTTCCCTTATTTGGGGGCAAAAAGGCAGAAATTTCCCTTATTTTGAGGCAAAATTGCAGAAATTTCACTTATTTCTGGGTAATAAGTCAGAAATTTTCTTTATTTTGGGGCAAAAAAGACAGAAATTCCCTTTGTTTTGGGAGAAAAAGACAGAAATTCCACTTTTTTAGAGGCAAAAAAGCAGAAATTCCTAATATTTTGGAGTAAAAATGAAGAAATTTCCCTTTTTTGTGGCAAAAGGTATTCATTCCACTTATTTTCGGGCAAAAAGGCAGAAATTACCCGTATTTTGGAGCAATATTGCAGAAATTCCCCTAATTGTGGGGCAAAGAGGCAGAAATTCCCTATATGTTAGGGCAAAAAGACAGAAATTCTCCTTATTTTGGGGCAAAACTCAGAAATTCTACTTATTTTGGGGCAAAATTCCAGATATTTCCCTTATTTTGGGGCAAAATTGCAGAAATTTCACTTATTTTGGGGCAAAATTGCAGAAATTTCACTTATTTCAGGGTAATAAGTCAAAAATTTTCCTTATTTTGGGGCCAAAAAGACAGAAATTCCCTTTGTTTTGGGGGAAAAAGACAGAAATTCCACTTATTTAGAGGCAAAAAAGCAGAAATTCCTCTTATTTTGGAGCAAAATTGCAGAAATTCCCCTAATTGTGGGGCAAAAAGGCAGAAATTCCCTATATGTTGGGGCAAAAAGAAACAAATTCTCCTTATTTTGGGTCAAAACTCAGAAATTCCACTGATATTGGGGCAAAATTCCAGGAATTTCCCGTATTTTGGGGCAAAATTGCAGAAATTTCCCTTATTTTGGGGCAAAATTGCAGAAATTTCACTTATTTCAGAAAAAAAAGCAGGAATTTTCTTATTTTGGTGCAAAAAGGCGGAAATTTCTTTTATTTTGGTACAAAATTGCAGAAATTTTTCTTATTTTGGGGCAAAAAGGCAGAAATCTCCCATATTTTGGGGCAAAAGTGCAGAAATTTTTCTTATTTTGAGGTAAAAAGGCTGAAATTCCCCTTATTTGGGGGCAAAAAGGCAGAAAATTCACTTATTTTGGGGCAAAATTGCAGAAATTTCACTTATTTCAGGCTAATAAGTCAGAAATTTTCCTTATTTTGGGGCGAAAAAGACAGAAATTTCCTTTGTTTTGGGGGATAAAAACAGAAATACCACTTATTTAGAGGCAAAAAAGCAGAAATTCCCCTTATTTTGGAGCAAAACTGAAGAAATTTCTATTTTTTATGGCAAAAGGGTATGCATTCTTCTTATTTTCGGGTAAAAAGGCAGAAATTCCCCGTATTTTGGAGCAAAATTGCAGAAATTCCCCTAATTGTGGGGCAAAAAGGCAGAAATTCCCTATATGTTGGGGCAAAAAGACAGAAATTCTCCTTATTTTGGGGCAAAACTCAGAAATTCCATTTATTTTGGTGCAAAATTCCAGAAATTTCCCTTATTTTAGGGCAAAATTGCAGAAATTTCACTTATTTTAAGGCAAAATTAAAGAAATTTAACTTATTTCAGAAAAAAATTCAGAAATTTTTCTATTTTGGTGCAAAAAGGCAGAAATTTCTTTTATTTTGGTACAAAATTGCAGAAATTTTTCTTATTTTGGGGCAAAAAGTCAGAAATCTCCCATATTTAGGGGAAAAATGCAGAAATTCCTCTTATTTTGAGGTAAAAGGCTGAAATTCCCCTTATTTGGGGGCAAAAAGGCAGAAATTTCCCTTATTTTGAGGCAAAATTGCAGAAATTTCACTTATTTCAGGGTAATAAGTCAGAAATTTTCTCTATTTTGGGGCAAAAAAGACAGAAATTCCCTTTGTTTTGGGAGAAAAATACAGATATTTCACTTTTTTAGAGGCAAAAAAGCAGAAATTCCTTTTATTTTGGAGTAAAAATGAAGAAATTTCCCTTTTTTGTGGCAAAAGGTATGCATTCCACTTATTTTTGGGCTAAAAAGCAGAAATTACCCGTATTTTAGAGCAAAATTGCAGAAATTCCCCTAATTGTAAGGCAAAATGGCAGAAATTCCCTATATGTTAGGGCAAAAAGACAGAAATTCTCTTTATTTTTGGGGCAAAACTCAGAAATTCCATTTATTTTGGGGCAAAATTCCAGAAATTTCTCTTATTTTGGGGCAAAATTGCAGAAATTTCACTTATTTTGGGGCAAAATTGCAGAAATTTCATTTATTTCATGGTAAAAAGGCGGAAATTTTCCTTATTTTGATGCAAAAATGCAGAAATTCCAAATATTTTGTGTCAAAAATGAAGAAATTCCCTTTATTTTGAGGTAAAAATGCAGAAATTCCCCTTATTTGGGGGCAAAAAAAAGAAATTTCACTTATTTTGGGGCAAAAACTCAGAAATTCCACACTTTTTTGGTCAAAATTCCAGAAATTTCCCTTATTTTGGGGCAAAATTGCAGAAATTTCACTTATTTTGGTGCAAAATTGCAGAAATTTAACTTATTTCAGAAAAAAATTCAGAAATTTTCCTATTTTGGTGCAAAAAGGCAGAATTATCTTTTATTTTGGTACAAAATTGCAGAAATTTTTCTTATTTTGGGGCAAAAAGGCAGAAATCTCCCATATTTTGGGGCAAAAATGAAGATATTCCTCTTATTTTGAGGTAAAAAGGCTGAAATTTCCTTTATTTGGGGGCAAAAAGGCAGAAATTTCCCTTATTTTGAGGAAAATTGCAGAAATTTCACTTATTTCAGGGTAATAAGTCAGAAATTTTCGTTATTTTGGGGCAAAAAAGACAGAAATTCCCTTTGTTTTGGGGGAAAATAACAGAAATTCCACTTTTTTAGAGGCAAAAAAGCAGAAATTCCTTTTATTTTGGAGTAAAAATGAAGAAATTTCTTTTTTTGTGGCAAAAGGTATACATTCCACTTATTTTTGGGCTAAAAAGCAGAAATTACCCGTATTTTGGAGCAAAATTTCAGAAAATCCCCTAATTGTGGGGCAAAGAGGCAGAAATTCCCTATATGTTAGGGCAAAAAGACAGAAATTCTCCTTATTTTGGGACAAAACTCAGAAATTCCACTTATTTTGCGGCAAAATTCTAGAAATTTCCCTTATTTTGGGGCAAAATTGCAGAAATTTCACTTATTTTGGGGCAAAATTGCAGTAATTTCACTTATTTTGGGGCAAAATTGCAGAAATTCCAAATATTTTGTGGCAAAAATGCAGAAATTCTCCTTATTTTAAGGTAAAAAGGCAGAAATTCCCCTTATTTGGGGGTAAAAAACAGAAATTTCCCTTATTTTGGGGCAAAATTGCAGAAATTTCACTTATTTTGGGGCAAAATTGCAGAAATTTCACTTATTTCAGAAAAAAATTCAGAAATTTTCCTATTTTGGTGCAAAAAGGCAGAAATTTCTATTTTTGTACAAAATTGCAGAAATTTTTCTTTTTTTGGGGCAAAAAGGCACAAATCTCCCATATTTTGGGGAAAAAATGCAGAAATTCCTCTTATTTTGAGGTAAAAAGGTAGAAATTTCCCTTATTTGGGGAAAAAGGCAGAAAGTTCCCTTATTTTGAGGCAAAATTGCAGAAATTTCACTTATTTCAGTGTAATAAGTCAGAAATTTTCCTTATTTTGGGGCAAAAAAGACAGAAATTCCCTTTGTTTTGGGGGAAAAAGACAGAAATTCCACTTTTTTAGCGGCAAAAAAGCAGAAATTCATTTTATTTTGGAGTAAAAATGAAGAAATTTCTTTTTTTTGTGGCAAAAGATATACATTCCCCTTATTTTCAGGCTAAAAAGCAGAAATTCCCCGTATTTTGGAGCAAAATTGCAGAAATTCCCCTAATTGTGGGGCAAAAAGGCAGAAATTTCCGATATGTTAGGGCAAAAAGACAGAAATTCTTTTTATTTTGGGGCTAAACTCAGAAATTCCACTTATTTTGGGGCAAAATTCCAGAAATTTCCCTTATTTTGGGGCAAAATTGCAGAAATTTCACTTATTTTGGGGCAAAATTGCAGAAATTTCACTTATTTCAGGGTAATAAGTCAGAAATTTTTCTTATTTTGGGGCCAAAAAGACAGAAATTTCCTTTGTTTTGGGGTGAAAAAGATAGAAATTCCACTTATTTAGAGGCAAAAAAGCAGAAATTCCTCTTATTTTGGAGCAAAAATGAAGAAATTTCCTTTTTTTATGGCAAAAAGGTATGCATTCTTCTTATTTTCGGGCAAAAAGGCAGAAATTCCCAGTATTTTGGAGCAAAATTGCAGAAATTCCCCTAATTGTGGGGCAAAAAGGCAGAAATTCCCTATATGTTGGGGCAAAAAGAAACAAATTCTCCTTATTTTGGGTCAAAACTCAGAAATTTCACTGATATTGGGGCAAAATTCCAGAAATTTCCCTTATTTTGGGGCAAAATTGCAGAAATTTCACTTATTTTGGGGCAAAATTGCAGAAATTTCACTTATTTCAGAAAAAAAAGCAGAAATTTTCTTATTTTGGTGCAAAAAGGCGGAAATTTCTTTTATTTTGGTACAAAATTGCAGAAAATTTTCTTATTTTGGGGCAAAAAGGCAGAAATCTCCCATATTTTGGGGCAAAAATGAAGAAATTTCTCTTATTTTGAGGTAAAAAGGCTGAAATTCCCATTATTTGGGGGCAAAAAGGCAGAAATTTCCCTTATTTTGAGGCAAAATTGCAGAAATTTCACTTATTTCAGTGTAATAAGTCAGAAATTTTCTTTATTTTGGGGCAAAAAAGGCAGAAATTCTTTTTGTTTTGAGGGAAAAAGGCAGAAATTCCACTTTTTTAGCGGCAAAAAAGCAAAAATTCATTTTATTTTGGAGTAAAAATGAAGAAATTTCTTTTTTTTTTGTGGCAAAAAGTATACATTCCCCTTATTTTCAGGCTAAAAAGCAGAAATTCCCCGTATTTTGGAGCAAAATTGCAGAAATTCCCCTAATTGTGGGGCAAAAAGGCAGAAATTGCCTATATGTTTGGGCAAAAAGACAGAAATTCTAATAATTTTGGGGCAAAACTCAGAAATTCCACTTATTTTGGGGCAAAATTCCAGAAATTTCCCTTATTTTGGGGCAAAATTGCAGAAATTTCACTTATTTTGGGGCAAAATTGCAGAAATTTCACTTATTTCAGGGTAATAAGTCAGAAATTTTCCTTATTTTGGAGCAAAAAAACAGAAATTCCCTTTGTTTTGGGGGAAAAAGACAGAAATTCCACATATTTAGAGGCAAAAAAGCTGAAATTCCCCTTATTTTGGAGCAAAAATGAAGAACTTTCCCTTTTTTATGGCAAAAAGGTATGCATTCTTCTTATTTTTGGGCAAAAAGGCAGAAATTCCCCGTATTTTGGAGCAAAATTGCAGAAATTCCCCTAATTGTGGGGCGAAAAGGCAGAAATTCCCTATATGTTGGGGCAAAAAGACAGAAATTCTCCTTATTTTGGGGCAAAACTCAGAAATT
Source organism: Micromys minutus (assembly GCF_963924665.1). Classification (NCBI taxonomy): domain Eukaryota; kingdom Metazoa; phylum Chordata; class Mammalia; order Rodentia; family Muridae; genus Micromys; species Micromys minutus. Next base: position 1,591,639 of record NW_027667812.1, on the reverse strand, counting down.
CCACTTATTTTAAGGCAAAATTCCAGAAATTTCCTTTATTTGAGAGCAAAATTGCAGAAATTTCTGTTATTTTGGGGCAAAATTGCAGAAATTTCACTTATTTCAGAAAAAAAAAGCAGAAATTTTCTTATTTTGGTGCAAAAAGGCGGAAATTTCTTTTATTTTGGTACAAAATTGCAGAAATTTTTCTTATTTTGGGGCAAAAAGGCAGAAATCTCCCATATTTTGGGGCAAAAATGCAGAAATTCCTCTTATTTTGAGGTAAAAAGGCTGAAATTCCCCTTATTTGGAGGCAAAAAGGCAGAAATTTTTCTTATTTTGGGGCAAAATTGCAGAAATTTCACTTATTTCAGAGTAGTCAGTCAGAAATTTTTCTTATTTTGGGGCAAAAAAGCAGAAATTCCTTTTATTTTGGAGTAAAAATGAAGAAATTTCTTTTTTTGTGGCAAATGGTATACATTCCCCTTATTTTCAGGCTAAAAAGCAGAAATTACCCGTATTTTGGAGCAAAATTGCAAAAATTCCGCTAATTGTGGGGCAAAAAGACAGAAATTCCCTGTAAGTTAGAGCAAAAAAACAGAAAATCTCCTTATTTTGGGGCAAAACTCAGAAATTCCACTTACTTTGGGGCAAAATTCCAAAAATTTCCCTTATTTTGGGGCAAAATTGCTGAAATTTCACTTATTTTGAGGCAAAATTGCATAAATTTCACTTATTTCAGGGTAATAAGTCAGAAATTTTCCTTATTTTGGGGCAAAAAACACAGAAATTCCCTTTGTTTTGTGGGAAAAAGACAGAAATTCCACTTTTTTAGAGGCAAAAAAGCAGAAATTCCTTTTATTTTGGAGTAAAAATGAAGAAATTTCCCTTTTTTGTGGCAAAATGTATACATTCCACTTATTTTTGGGCTAAAAAGCTGAAATTACCCGTATTTTGGAGCAAAATTGCAGAAATTCCCCTAATTGTGGGGCAAAATGCAGAAATTCCCTATATGTTAGGGCAAACAGGCAGAAATTCTCCTTATTTTGGGGCAAAACTCAGAAATTCCACTTATTTTGGGGCAAAATTCAAGAAATTTCCCTTATTTTGTGGCAAAATTGCAGAAATTTCCTTTACATTGGGGCAAAATTGCAGAAATTTCCCTTATTTTGGGGCAAAATTACAGAAATTTCACTTATTTCATGGTAAAAAGGCAGAAATTTTCCTCATTTTGGGGCAAAAATGCAGAGATTCCAAATATTTTGTGGTAAAATTGCAAAAATTCCCCTTATTTTGAGGTAAAAAGGCAGAAATTCCCCTTATTTGGGGGCAAAAAGCAGAAATTTCCCTTATTCTGGGACAAAATTGCAGAAATTTCACTTATTTCAGGGTAATAAGTCAGAAATTTTCCTTATTTTGGAGCAAAAAAACAGAAATTCCCTTTGTTTTGGGGGAAAAAGACAGAAATTCCACATATTTAGAGGCAAAAAAGCTGAAATTCCCCTTATTTTGGAGCAAAAATGAAGAACTTTCCCTTTTTTATGGCAAAAAGGTATGCATTCTTCTTATTTTTGGGCAAAAAGGCAGAAATTCCCCGTATTTTGGAGCAAAATTGCAGAAATTCCCCTAATTGTGGGGCGAAAAGGCAGAAATTCCCTATATGTTGGGGCAAAAAGACAGAAATTCTCCTTATTTTGGGGCAAAACTCAGAAATTCCACTTATTTTAAGGCAAAATTCCAGAAATTTCCTTTATATGGGAGCAAAATTGCATTAATTTCTGTTATTTTGGGGCAAAATTGCAGAAATTTCACTTATTTCAGAAAAAAAAGCAGAAATTTTCTTATTTTGGTGCAAAAAGGCGGAAATTTCTTTTATTTTGGTACAAAATTGAAGAAATTTTTCTTATTTTGGGGCAAAAAGGCAGAAATCTCCCATATTTTGGGGCAAAAATGCATAAATTCCTCTTATTTTGAGGTAAAAAGGCTGAAATTCCCCTTATTTGGAGGCAAAAAGGCAGAAATTTTTCTTATTTTGGGGCAAAATTGCAGAAATTTCACTTATTTCAGAGTAGTCAGTCAGAAATTTTTCTTATTTTGGGGCAAAAAAGCAGAAATTCCTTTTATTTTGGAGTAAAAATGAAGAAATTTCTTTTTTGTGGCAAATGGTATACATTCCCCTTATTTTCAGGCTAAAAAGCAGAAATTACCCGTATTTTGGAGCAAAATTGCAAAAATTCCGCTAATTGTGGGGCAAAAAGACAGAAATTCCCTGTAAGTTAGAGCAAAAAAACAGAAAATCTCCTTATTTTGGGGCAAAACTCAGAAATTCCACTTACTTTGGGGCAAAATTCCAAAAATTTCCCTTATTTTGGGCCAAAATTGCAGAAATTTCACTTATTTTGAGGCAAAATTGCATAAATTTCACTTATTTCAGGGTAATAAGTCAGAAATTTTCCTTATTTTGGGGCAAAAAACACAGAAATTCCCTTTGTTTTGGGGGAAAAAGACAGAAATTCCACTTTTTTAGAGGCAAAAAAGCAGAAATTCCTTTTATTTTGGAGTAAAAATGAAGAAATTTCCCTTTTTTGTGGCAAAATGTATACATTCCACTTATTTTTGGGCTAAAAAGCTGAAATTACCCGTATTTTGGAGCAAAATTGCAGAAATTCCCCTAATTGTGGGGCAAAATGCAGAAATTCCCTATATGTTAGGGCAAACAGACAGAAATTCTCCTTATTTTGGGGCAAAACTCAGAAATTCCACTTATTTTGGGGCAAAATTCAAGAAATTTCCCTTATTTTGTGGCAAAATTGCAGAAATTTCCTTTACATTGGGGCAAAATTGCAGAAATTTCCCTTATTTTGGGGCAAAATTACAGAAATTTCACTTATTTCATGGTAAAAAGGCAGAAATTTTCCTCATTTTGGGGCAAAAATGCAGAGATTCCAAATATTTTGTGGTAAAATTGCAAAAATTCCCCTTATTTTGAGGTAAAAATGCAGAAATTCCCCTTATTTGGGGGCAAAAAGCATAAATTTCCCTTATTCTGGGACAAAATTGCAGAAATTTCACTTATTTCAGGGTAATAAGTCAGAAATTTTCCTTATTTGGGGCAAAAAAGACAGAAATTCCTTTTGTTTTGGGGGAAAAAGTCAGAAATTCCACTTATTTAGAAGCAAAAAAGCAGAAATTCCCCTTATTTTGGAGCAAAAATGAAGAAATTTCCTTTTTTTGTGGCAAAAGTTATGCATTCTTCTTATTTTCAGGCTAAAAAGCAGAAATTCCCCGTATTTTGGAGCAAAATTGCAGAAATTCCCCTAATTGTGGGACAAAAAGGCAGAAATTTGCTATATGTTGGGGCAAAAAGACAGAAATTCTTTTTATTTTGGGGCAAAATTCAGATATTCCATTTCTTTTGGTGCAAAATTCCCAAAACTTCCCTTATTTTGGGGCAAAATTGCAGAAATTTTACTTATTTAGGGGCAAAATTGCAGAAATTTCACTTTTTTCAGGGAAAAAAGGCCGAAATTTTCCATTTTTGGGAGCAAAAAGGCAGAAATTCCTAATATTTTGTGGCAAAAATGCAGAAATTTCCGTTATTTTGAGGTAAAAAGGCTTAAATTCCCCTTATTTGGGGGCAAAAATGCAGAAATTTCTCTTATACTGGGGCAAAATTTCAGAAATTTCATTTATTTCAGGGTAATAAATCAGAAATTTTCCTTATTTTGGGGCAAAAAAATACAGAAATTCCATTTGTATGGGGGGAAAAAGACAGAAATTCCATTTATTTAGAGTCAAAAAAGCAGAAATTCCCCTTATTTTGGGGCAAAATTGCAGAAATTTCCTTTACATTGGGGCAAAATTGCAGAAATTCCCCTTATTTTGTGGCAAAATTGCAGAAATTTCACTTATTTCAGAGAAAAAGCACAGAAATTTCTCTTATTTTGGGGAAAAAGGCAGAAATTTCTTTTATTTTGGTACAAAATTGCAGAAATTTACTTTATTTTGGGGAAAATGCTGAAATTCCCCTTATTTTGAGGCAAAAAGGCAGAAATTCCCTTTCTTTTGTGGCAAAAAGGCAGAAATTCCTCTTATTTTGCGGCAAAAATGAAGAAATTTCCCTTTTTTGTGGCAAAAGGTATACATTCCCCTTATTTTCGGGCAAAAAGGCAGAAATTCCCCGTATTTTGGAGCACAATTGCAGAAAATCCCCAAATTGTGGGGCAAATAGGCAGAAATTCCCTATATGTTGGGGCAAAAAGACAAAAATTCTCCTTATTTTGGGACAAAACTCAGAATTTCCACTTATTTTGGGGACAAAATTCCAGAAATTTCCCTTATTTTGGGGCAAAATTGCAGAAATTTCACTTATTTTGGGGCAAAATTGCAGAAATTTCACTTATTTCAGGTAAAAATGGCAGAAATTTTTCTTATTTTGGGGCAAAATGGCAGAAATTCCTAATATTTTGTGGCAAAAATGCAGAAATTCCCCTTATTTTGAGGTAAAAAGGCTGAAATTCCCCTTATTTGGGTGCAAAAAGGCAGAAATTTTTCTTATTTTGGGGCAAAATTGCAGACATTTCACTTATTTCAGGGTAATAAGTCAGAAATTTTCCTTATTTTGGGGCAAAAAAGACAGAAATTCCCCTAATTGTGGGGCAAAAAGGCAGAAATTCCCTATATGTTGGGGCAAAAAGACAGAAATTCTCCTTATTTTGGGTCAAAACTCAAAAATTCCACTTATTTTAGGGCAAAATTGCAGGAATTTACCTTATTTTGGGGCAAAATTGCAGAAATTTTTCTTATTTGGGGCAAAATTGCAGAAATTTCACTTATTTTCAGGTAAAAAGACTGAAATATCCTTTATTTTGGGGCAAAAAGGAAGAAATTCCCCTTATTTTGGGGCAAAATTGCAGAAATTTTTCTTGTTTTGGGGCAAAAAGGCTGAAATTCTTATTTTGAGGTAAAATGCTGAAATTCCCCATATTTTGGGGCAAAAGGCAAAAATTCTTCTTATTTTGGGGCAAAAAGGCACAAATTTCCCTTATTTTCGGGCAAAATTTCAGAAATTTCATTTATTTCAGGGCAAAAATTCAGAAATTCCTTTTATTTTGGGGCAAAGAGCAGAAATTTCTTTTATTATGGTACAAAATTGAAGAAATTTTTCTTATTTTGAAACAAAAAGGCAGAAAATTCCCCTTATTTTGAGGCAAAAGGCAGAAACTATTCTTATTTTGTGGTAAAATGCAGAAATTCCCTTTATTTTGGGGCTAGAAAACAGAAATTCCCCGTATTTTGAAGCAAAATTGCAGAAATTCTCATAATTTTCGGGCAAAAGGCAAAAATTCTCCTTATTTTGGGGCAAAAAGAGAGAAAATCTCCTTTTTTGGGAGCAAACAGTCAGAAATTTTCCTTATTTTGGGGCAAAATTGCAGAAATTTCCTTTACATTGGGGCAAAATTGCAGAAATTTCCATATTTTGGGGCAAAATTGCAGAAATTTCACTTATTTCAGGGAAAAAAGGCGAAAATTTTTTTGGGGGGGCAAAAAGGCAGAAATTTTTTTTATTTTGGTACAAAATTGCAGAAATTTTTCTTATTTTGGGCAAAAAGGCAGAAATTCCTCATATTTTGGGGCAAAAAGGCAGAAATTCCCCTTATTTTGAGGTAAAAAGGCTGTAATTCCCCTTATTTTGGGGCAAAAAGACAGAAATTTCATTTATTTTGGGAAAAGGCAGAAATTGCACTTATTTTGAGTCAAAAAGGTGGAAAATCCCCTTATTTTGGGGCAAAAATGAAGAAATTTGCTTTTTTTATGGCAAAAAGGTATACATTCCCTTTATTTTTGGGCAAAATGGCACAAATTCCCCGTATTTTGGAGCAACATTGCAGAAATTCCCCTAATTTTTGGGCAAAAAGGCAGAAATTCCCTATATGTTGGGGCAAAAAGACAGAAATTCTCATTATTTTGGGGCAAAACTCAGAAATTCCACTTATTTTGGCGCAAAATTCCAGAAATTTCCCTTATTTTGAGGCAAAATTGCAGAAATTTCACTTATTTTGGGGCAAAATTGCAAAAATTTCACTTATGTCAGAAAAAAAAGCAGAAATTTTCTTATTTTGGTGCAAAAAGGCAGAAATTTCTAGTATTTTGGTACAAAATTGCAGAAATTTTTCTTATTTTAGGGCAAAAAGGCAGAAATTCCTAATATTTTGGGGCAAAAATGCAGAAATTCCTCTTATTTTTAGGTAAAAAGCCTGAAATTCCCCTTATTTGGGGGCAAAAAGGCAGAAATTTCCCTTATTTTGAGGCAAAATTGCAGAAATTTCACTTATTTCAGAGAACAAAAGCAGAAATTTTCTTATTTTGGGGCAAAAAGGCAGAAATTTCTTTTATTTTGGTACAAAATTGCAGAAATGTTTCTTATTTTGGGGCAAAAAGGCAGAAATCTCCCATATTTTGGGGCAAAAAAGCAGAAATTTCCCTTATTTTGAGGTAAAAACGCTGAAATTCCCCTTATTTGGGAGCAAAAAGGCAGAAATTTCCCTTATTTTGAGGCAAAATTGCAGAAATTTCACTTATTTCAGAATAATAAGTCAGAAATTTTCCTTATTTTGGGGCAAAAAACAGAAATTCTCTTTGTTTTAAAGGAAAAAGACTGATATTCCACTTATTTAGAGGCTAAAAAGCAGAAATTCTTATTATTTTGGAGCAAAAATGAAGAAATTTTCCTTTTTTTGTGGAAAAAGGTATACATTCCTCTAATTTTCGGGCTAAAAAGCAGAAATTCCCCGTATTTTGGAGCAAAAATGAAGAAATTCCCCTAATTGTAGGGCAAAAAGGCAGAAATTCTCTATATGTTGGAGCAAAAAGACAGAAATTCTCCTTATTTTGGGGCAAAACTCAGAAATTCCACTTATTTTGGGGCAAAATTCCAAAAATTTCCCTTATTTTGGGGCAAAATTGCAGAAATTTCACTTATTTTGGGGCGAAATTGCAGAAATTTCACTTTTTTCATGGAAAAAAAGGCAGAAATTTTCCTTATTTTGGGGCAAAAAGGCAGAAATTCCTAATATTTTGTGGCAAAAATTCAGAAATTCCTCTTATTTTGAGGTAAAAAGGCTGAAATTCCCCTTATTTGGGGGCAAAAAGCATAAATTTCCCTTATTTTGGGGCAAAATTGCAGAAATTTCACTTATTTCAGAGAAAAAAACAAAAATCTTTCTTATTTTTGGCAAAATGCAGAAATTCCCATTATTTTGGGGCAAAAAGGCAGAAATTCACCTTATTTTGGGGTAAAATTGAAGACATGTCACATATTTCAGGGCATAAAGGCAGAAATTGCCCTTATTTGGGGGCAAAAAGGCAGAAATTCCCCTTATTTTGGGATAAAATTGCAGAAATTACCCTTGTTTGGGGGCAAAAAGGCAGAAAATCCCCTTAATTTCAGGCAAAAAGGCAGAAATTCCCTGTATTTTGGAGCAAAATTGCAGAAATTCTCCTAATATTGGGGCAAAAATGCAGAAATTCCCTTTATGGGGGCAAATTGGCAGAAGTTCCCCTTATTTTCAGGAAAAGAGGCAGAAATTCCCATTATTTTGAAGCAAAATTGCAGAAACTCCCCTAATTTTGGGGCAAAAAGGCAGAAATTCACTTTATTTTGGGGCAAAATACAAAAATTCTCTTTATATCTGAGCAAAAATCAGAAATTTCCCTTATTTTGGAGCAAAATTTTAGAAATTTCTTTTATTTTGGTACAGAATTGGGGAAATTTTTCTTATTCTGTGGCAAAAAGGCAGAAATTTCTTTTATTTTGGTGCAAAATTGCAGAAATTTTTCATATTTTGGGGCAAAAAGGCATAAATTTCCCATATTTTGGGGCAAAAATGTAGAAATTTTCTTTATTTTGAGGTAAAAAGGCTGAAATTTCCCTTATTTGGGGGCAAAAAGGCAGAAATTTCTCTTATTTTGGGGCAAAATTGCAGAAATTTCACTTATTTCAGAAAAAAAGGAAAAATTTTCTTATTTGGGGGCAAAAAGGAAGAAATTTCTTTTATTTTGGTGCAAAATTACAGAAATTTTCTTTATTTTGGGGCAAAAAAGACAGAAATTCCCTTTGTTTTGGGGGAAAAAGACAGAAATTCCACTTATTTAGAGGCAAAAAAGCAGAAATTCCCCTTATTTTGGAGCAAAAATGAAGAAATTTCCCTTTTTCATGGCAAAAAGGTATGCATTCTTCTTATTTTCGGGCAAAAAGGCAGAAATTCCCTATATGTTGGGGCAAAAAGACATAAATTCTCCTTATTTTGGGGCAAAACTCAGATATTCCACATATTTTGGGGCAAAATTCCATAAATTTCCCTTATTTTGGGGCAAAATTGCAGAAATATCACTTATTTTAAGGCAAAATTGGAGAAATTTCACTTATTTCAGAAGAAAAAAGCAGAAATTTTCTTGTTTTGGGGCAAAAAGGGAGAAATTTCTTTTATTTTTGTACAAAATTGCAGAAATTTTTCTTATTTTGGGGCAAGAAGGCAGAAATTTCCTATATTTTGGGGCAAAAATTCAGAAATTCCCCTTATTTTTAGGTAAAAAGGCTGAAATTCTCTTTATTTGGGAGCAAAAAGGCAGAAATTGCCCTGATTTTGTGGCAAAATTCCAGAAATTTCACTTATTTTAGGGTAATAAGTCAGAAATTTTTTATTTTGGGGCAAAAAGGCAGAAATTTCTTTTATTTTGGTACAAAATTACAGAAATTTTTCTTATTTTTGGGGCAAAAAAGAAGAAATTTCCCTTATTTTGGGGCAAAATTACAGAAATTTCACTTATTTTGATGTAAAAAGGCTGAAATTCCCCTTATTTTGGGGCAAAATGGCAGAAGTTTTCCTTATTTTGGGGCAAAATTGCAGAAATTTCACTTATTTCAAGGTAATAAGTCAGAAATTTTCCTTATTTTGGGGCAAAAAAACAGAAATTCCTTGTTTTGGGGGAAAAAGACACAAATTCCACTTATTTAGAGGCAAAAAAGCAGAAATTCCCCATATTTTGGAGCAAAATTGCAGAAATTCCCCTAATTGTGGGGCAAAAAGGCAAAAATTCCCTATATGTTGGGGCAAAAAGACAGAAATTCTCCTCATTTGGGGGCAAAATTCAGAAATTCCATTTATTTTGTGGCAAAATTCCCAAAATTCCCCTTATTTTGGGGCAAATTGCAGAAATTTCAATTATTTTGGGGCAAAATTGCAGAAATTTCACTTTTTTCAGGGAAAAAAGGCCGAAATTTTCCGTTTTTAGGGGCAAAAAGGCAGAAATTCCTAATATTTTGAGGCAAAAATGCAGAAATTCCTCTTATTTTGAGGTAAAAAGGCTGAAATTCCCCTTATTTCGGGGCAAAAATGCAGAAATTTCTCTAATACTGGGGCAAAATAGCAGAAATTTCACTTATTTCAGGGTAATAATTCAGAAATTTTCCTTATTTTGGGGGAAAAAATACAGAAATTCCATTTGTATGGGGGGAAAAATACAGAAATTCCATTTATTTAGAGGCACAAAAGCAGAAATTCCCCTTATTTTGGAGCAAAATTGCAGAAATTTCCCTTTTTATAGCCAAAAGGTATGCATTCTTCTTATTTTCAGGCAAAAAGGCAGAAATTCCCCGTATTTTGGAGTAAAATTGCAGAAATTCCCTTAATTGTAGGGCAAAAAGACAGAAATTCTCCTTATTTTGGGGCAAAACTCAGAAATTCCATTTATTTTGGAACAAAATTTCAGAAATTTCCCTTATTTTTGGCCAAAATTGCAGAAATTTCACTTATTTTGGGGCAAAATTGCAGAAATTTCACTTATTTCAGAGAAAAAAACAAAAATCTTTCTTATTTTTGGCAAAATGCAGAAATTCCCATTATTTTGGGGCAAAAAGGCAGAAATTCACCTTATTTTGGGGTAAAATTGAAGACATGTCACATATTTCAGGGCATAAAGGCAGAAATTGCCCTTATTTGGGGGCAAAAAGGCAGAAATTCCCCTTATTTTGGGATAAAATTGCAGAAATTACCCTTGTTTGGGGGCAAAAAGGCAGAAAATCCCCTTAATTTCAGGCAAAAAGGCAGAAATTCCCTGTATTTTGGAGCAAAATTGCAGAAATTCTCCTAATATTGGGGCAAAAATGCAGAAATTCCCTTTATGGGGGCAAATTGGCAGAAGTTCCCCTTATTTTCAGGAAAAGAGGCAGAAATTCCCATTATTTTGAAGCAAAATTGCAGAAACTCCCCTAATTTTGGGGCAAAAAGGCAGAAATTCACTTTATTTTGGGGCAAAATACAAAAATTCTCCTTATATCTGAGCAAAAATCAGAAATTTCCCTTATTTTGGAGCAAAATTTTAGAAATTTCTTTTATTTTGGTACAGAATTGGGGAAATTTTTCTTATTCTGTGGCAAAAAGGCAGAAATTTCTTTTATTTTGGTGCAAAATTGCAGAAATTTTTCATATTTTGGGGCAAAAAGGCATAAATTTCCCATATTTTGGGGCAAAAATGTAGAAATTTTCTTTATTTTGAGGTAAAAAGGCTGAAATTTCCCTTATTTGGGGGCAAAAAGGCAGAAATTTCTCTTATTTTGGGGCAAAATTGCAGAAATTTCACTTATTTCAGAAAAAAAGGAAAAATTTTCTTATTTGGGGGCAAAAAGGCAGAAATTTCTTTTATTTTGGTGCAAAATTACAGACATTTTCTTTATTTTGGGGCAAAAAAGACAGAAATTCCCTTTGTTTTGGGGGAAAAAGACAGAAATTCCACTTATTTAGAGGCAAAAAAGCAGAAATTCCCCTTATTTTGGAGCAAAAATGAAGAAATTTCCCTTTTTCATGGCAAAAAGGTATGCATTCTTCTTATTTTCGGGCAAAAAGGCAGAAATTCCCTATATGTTGGGGCAAAAAGACATAAATTCTCCTTATTTTGGGGCAAAACTCAGATATTCCACATATTTTGGGGCAAAATTCCATAAATTTCCCTTATTTTGGGGCAAAATTGCAGAAATATCACTTATTTTAAGGCAAAATTGGAGAAATTTCACTTATTTCAGAAGAAAAAAGCAGAAATTTTCTTGTTTTGGGGCAAAAAGGGAGAAATTTCTTTTATTTTTGTACAAAATTGCAGAAATTTTTCTTATTTTGGGGCAAGAAGGCAGAAATTTCCTATATTTTGGGGCAAAAATTCAGAAATTCCCCTTATTTTTAGGTAAAAAGGCTGAAATTCTCTTTATTTGGGAGCAAAAAGGCAGAAATTGCCCTGATTTTGTGGCAAAATTCCAGAAATTTCACTTATTTTAGGGTAATAAGTCAGAAATTTTTTATTTTGGGGCAAAAAGGCAGAAATTTCTTTTATTTTGGTACAAAATTACAGAAATTTTTCTTATTTTGGGGCAAAAAAGAAGAAATTTCCCTTATTTTGGGGCAAAATTGCAGAAATTTCACTTATTTTGATGTAAAAAGGCTGAAATTCCCCTTATTTTGGGGCAAAATGGCAGAAGTTTTCCTTATTTTGGGGCAAAATTGCAGAAATTTCACTTATTTCAAGGTAATAAGTCAGAAATTTTCCTTATTTTGGGGCAAAAAAACAGAAATTCCTTGTTTTGGGGGAAAAAGACATAAATTCCACTTATTTAGAGGCAAAAAAGCAGAAATTCCCCATATTTTGGAGCAAAATTGCAGAAATTCCCCTAATTGTGGGGCAAAAGGCAAAAATTCCCTATATGTTGGGGCAAAAAGACAGAAATTCTCCTCATTTGGGGGCAAAATTCAGAAATTCCATTTATTTTGTGGCAAAATTCCCAAAATTCCCCTTATTTTGGGGCAAATTGCAGAAATTTCAATTATTTTGGGGCAAAATTGCAGAAATTTCACTTTTTTCAGGGAAAAAAGGCCGAAATTTTCCGTTTTTAGGGGCAAAAAGGCAGAAATTCCTAATATTTTGAGGCAAAAATGCAGAAATTCCTCTTATTTTGAGGTAAAAAGGCTGAAATTCCCCTTATTTGGGGGCAAAAATGCAGAAATTTCTCTAATACTGGGGCAAAATAGCAGAAATTTCACTTATTTCAGGGTAATAATTCAGAAATTTTCCTTATTTTGGGGGAAAAAATACAGAAATTCCATTTGTATGGGGGGAAAAATACAGAAATTCCATTTATTTAGAGGCACAAAAGCAGAAATTCCCCTTATTTTGGAGCAAAATTGCAGAAATTTCCCTTTTTATAGCCAAAAGGTATGCATTCTTCTTATTTTCAGGCAAAAAGGCAGAAATTCCCCGTATTTTGGAGTAAAATTGCAGAAATTCCCTTAATTGTAGGGCAAAAAGACAGAAATTCTCCTTATTTTGGGGCAAAACTCAGAAATTCCACTTATTTTGGAACAAAATTTCAGAAATTTACCTTATTTTTGGCCAAAATTGCAGAAATTTCACTTATTTTGGGGCAAAATTGCAGAAATTTCACTTATTTCAGGGAAAAAAAGCAGAAATTTTCTTATTTTGGGGCAAAAAGGCAGAAATTTCCCATATTTTGAGGCAAAAATGCAGAAATTCCCCTTATTTTGAGGTAAAAAGGCTGAAATTTTCCTTATTTGGGGGCAAAAAGGCAGAAATTTCTTATATTTTGGGGCAAAATTGCAGAAATTTCACTTATTTCAGGGTACTAAGTCAGAAATTTTTCTTACTTTGGGGCAAAAAAGACAGAAATTCCCTTTGTTTTCAGGGAAAAAGACAGAAATTCCACTTATTTAGAGGCAAAAATGCAGAAATTCCCCTTATTTTGGAGCAAAAATGAAGAAATTTCCCTTTTTTATGGCAAAAAGGTATGCATTCTTCTTATTTTCGGGCAAAAAGGCAGAAATTCCCCCTATTTTAGAGCAAAATTGCAGAAATTCCCTCTAATTGTGGGGCAAAAAGTCAGAAATTCCCTATATGTTGGGGCAAAAAGACAGAAATTCTCCTTATTTTAAAGCAAAACTCAGAAATTTCACTTATTTTGGGGCAAAATTACAGAAATTTCACTTATTTCAAAAAAAAAGCAGAAATTTTCTTATTTTGGGGCAAAAAGGCAAAAATTTCTTTTATTTTGGTACAAAATTGCAGAAATTATTATTATTTTGAAGCAAAAAAGCAGAAATTTCTCATATTTTGGGGAAAAATTGCAGAAAATTTCCTTATTTTGAGGTAAAAAGGCTAAAATTCCCCTTATTTGGTTGCAAAAAGGCAGAAATTTTCCTTATTTTGGGGAAAAATTGCAGAAATTTCACTTATTTCAGGGTAATAAGTCAGAAGTTTTTCTTACTTTGGGGCAAAAAAGACAGAAATTCCCTTTGTTTTCAGGGAAAAAGACAGAAATTCCACTTATTTAGAGGCAAAAATGCAGAAATTCCCCTTATTTTGGAGCAAAAATGAAGAAATTTCCCTTTTTTGTGGCAAAAAGGTATGCATTCTTCTTATTTTCGGGCAAAAAGGCAGAAATTCCCATTGTTTTGGGGGAAAAAGACAGAAATTCCACTTATTTAGAGGCAAAAAAGCAGAAATTCCCCTTATTTTGGAGCAAAATTGCAGAAATTTCCCTTTTTATAGCCAAAAGGTATACATTCTTCTTATTTTCAGGCAAAAAGGCAGAAATTCCCCGTATTTTGGAGTAAAATTGCAGAAATTCCCTTATGTTGGGGCAAAAAGACAGAAATTCTCCTTATTTTGGGGCAAAACTCAGAAATTCCAGTTATTTTGGAACAAAATTTCAGAAATTTCCCTTATTTTTGGCCAAAATTGCAGAAATTTCACTTATTTTGGGGCAAAATTGCAGAAATTTCACTTATTTCAGAGAAAAAAAGCAGAAATTTTCTTATTTTGGGGCAAAAAGGCAGAAATTTCCCATATTTTGAGGCAAAAATGCAGAAATTCCCCTTATTTTGAGGTAAAAAGGCTGAAATTCCCCTTATTTGGGGGCAAAAAGGCAGAAATTTCCCATATTTTCGGGCAAAATTGCAGAAATTTCACTTATTTCAGGGTAATAAGTCAGAAATTTTTCTTACTTTGGGGCAAAAAAGACAGAAATTCCCTTTGTTTTCAGGGAAAAAGACAGAAATTCCACTTATTTAGAGGCATAAATGCAGAAATTCCCCTTATTTTGGAGCAAAAATGAAGAAATTTCCCTTTTTTATGGCAAAAAGGTATGCATTTTTCTTATTTTCGGGCAAAAAGGTAGAAATTCCCCCTATTTTAGAGCAAAATTGCAGAAATTCCCCTAATTGTGGGGCAAAAAGGCAGAAATTCCCTATATGTTGGGGCAAAATACAGAAATTCTCCTTATTTTTGGGAAAAACTCAGAAATTCCACTTATTTTGGGGCAAAATTGCAGAAATTTCCCTTATTTTGGGGAAAAATTGCAGAAATTTCACTTATTTTGGGGCAAAATTGCAGAAATTTCACTTTTTTCAGGGTAATAAGTCAGAAATTTTCCTTATTTTGGGGCAAAAAAGACAGAAATTCCCTATGTTCTGGGGGAAAAAGACAGTAATTCCACTTTTTTAGAGGCAAAAAAGCAGAAATTCCTTTTATTTTGGAGTAAAAATGAAGAAATTTCTTTTTTTTGTGGCAAAAGGTATACATTCCCTTTATTTTCGGGCAAAAAGGCAGAAATTCCCCGTATTTTAGAGCAAACTTGCAGATATTCCCCTAATTGTGGGGCAAAAAGGCAGAAATTCCCTATATGTTGGGGCAAAAAGACAGAAATTCTCCTTATTTTGGGGCAAAACTCAGAAATTCCACTTATTTTGGGGTAAAATTCAAGAAATTTCCCTTATTTTGGGCAAAATTGCAGAAATTTCACTTATTTTCAGGCAAAATTACATAAATTTCACTTATTTCAGAAAAAAAGCAGAATTTTCTTATTTTGGTGCAAAAAGGCAGAAATTTCTTTTATTTTGTTACAAAATTGCAGAAATTTTTCTTATTTTGGGGCAAAAAGGCAGAAATTTCTCATATTTTGAGGCAAAAATGCAGAAATTTTTTTTATTTTGAGGTAAAAAGGCTGAAATTCCCCTTATTTGGGGGCAAAAAAGAAGAATTTCTCTTATTTTGGGGCAAAATTGCATAAATTTCACTTATTTCAGAGTAATAAGTCAGAAATTTTCGTTATTTTGGGGCAAAAAAAACAGAAATTCCCTTTGTTTTGGGGGGAAAAGACAGAAATTCCACTTTTTTAGAGGCAAAAAATCAGAAATAACTTTTATTTTGGAGTAAAAATGTAGAAATTTCCCTTTTTTATGGCAAAAAGGTATGCATTCTTCTTATTTTCGGGCAAAAAGGCAGAAATTCCCCGTATTTTCGAGCAAAATTGCAAAAATTCCCCTAATTTTAGGGCAAAAAGGCAGAAATTCCCTAATGTTGGGGCAAAAAGACAGAAATTCTCCTTATTTTGGGGCAAAACTCAGAAATTCCACTTATTTTGGGGCAAAATTCTAGAAATTTTTCTTATTTTAAAGCAAAATTGCAGAAATTCCACTTATTTTGGAGTAAAATTGCAGAAATTTCACTTATTTCAGGGAAAAAAGGCAGAAATTTTTCTTATTTTGGGGCAAAAAGGAAAAATTTCCTAATATTTTGTGGCAAAAATGCCGAAATTCCCCTTATTTTGAGGTAAAAAAGCTGAAATTTCCCTTATTTGGGGGCAAAAAGGCAGAAATTTCCGTTATTTTGGGGCAAAATTGCAGAAATTTCACTTATTTCAGGGTAATAAGTCAGAAATTTTCCTTATTTTTGGGCCAAAAGGACAGAAATTCCCTTTGTTTTGGGGGAAAAAGACAGAAATTCCACTTATTTAGAGGCAAAAAAGCAGAAATTCCCCTTATTTTGGAGCAAAAATGAAGAAATTTCCCTTTTTTATGGCAAAAAGGTATGCATTCTTCTTATTTTCGGGCAAAAAGGCAGAAATTCCCCGTATTTTGAAGCAAAATTGCACAAATTCCCCTAATTGTGGGGCAAAAAGACAGAAATTCTCCTTATTTTGGGGTAAAACTCAGAAATTCCACTTATTTTGGGGGCAAAATGCCAGAAATTTCCCTTATTTTGGGGCAAAATTGCAGAAATTTTACTTATTTTGGGGCAAAATTGCAGAAATTTCACTTATTTCAGAAAAATAAGCAGAATTTATTTATTTTGGTGCAAAAAGGCAGAAATTTCTTTTATTTTGGTACAAATTGCAGAAATTTTTCTTATTTTGGGGCAAAAAGGCAGAAATCTTCATATTTTGGGGCAAAAATGCAGAAATTCCTCTTATTTTGAGGTAAAAAGGCTGAAATTTCCCTTATTTGGGGGCATAAAGGAAGAAATTTCCCTTATTTTGGGGCAAAATTGCAGAAATTTCACTTATTTCAGGGTAATAAGTCAGAAATTTTCGTTATTTTGGGGCAAAAAAGACAGAAATTCCCTTTGTTTTGGGGGAAAAAAACAGAAATTCCACTTTTTTAGCGGTAAAAAAGCAGAAATTCATTTTATTTTGGAGTAAAAATGAAGAAATTTCTTTTTTTTTTTTGTGGCAAAAGGTATACATTCCCCTTATTTTCAGGCTAAAAAGAAGAAATTCCCCGTATTTTGGAGCAAAATTGCAAAAATTCCCCTAATTTTAGGGCAAAAAGGCAGAAATTCCCTAATGTTGGGGCAAAAAGACAGAAATTCTCCTTATTTTGGGGCAAAACTCAGAAATTCTACTTATTTTGGGGCAAAATTCCAGAAATTTCCCTTATTTTGGGGCAAAATTGCAGAAATTTCACTTATTTTGTGGCAAAATTGCAGAAATTTCACTTATTTCAGGGTAATAAGTCAGAAATTTTCCTTATTTTGGGGCCAAAAATACAGAAATTCTTTTTGTTTTGGGGGGGAAAAGACAGAAATTCCACTTATTTAGAGGCAAAAAAGCAGAAATTCCTCTTATTTTGGAGCAAAATTGCAGAAATTCCCCTAATTGTGGGGCAAGAAGGGAGAAATTCCCTATATGTTGGGGCAAAAAGAAACAAATTCTCCTTATTTTGGGTCAAAACTCAGAAATTCTACTGATATTGGGGCAAAATTCCAGAAATTTCCCTTATTTTGGGGCAAAATTGCAGAAATTTCACTTATTTTTGGGCAAAATTGCAGAAATTTCACTTATTTCAGAAAAAAAAGCAGAAATTTTCTTATTTTGGTGCAAAAAGGCGGAAATTTCTTTTATTTTGGTACAAAATTGCAGAAATTTTTCTTATTTTGGGGCAAAAAGGCAGAAATCTCCCATATTTTGGGGCAAAAATGCAGAAATTTCTCTTATTTTGAGGTAAAAAGGCTGAAATTCCCCTTATTTGGGGGCAAAAAGGCAGAAATTTCCCTTATTTTGGGGCAAAATTGCAAAAATTTCACTTATTTCAGGGTAATAAGTCAGAAATTTTCCTTATTTTGGGGCAAAAAAGACAGAAATTCCCTTTGTTTTGGGGGAAAAAGACAGAAATTCCACTTATTTAGAGGCAAAAAAGCAGAAATTCCCCTTATTTTGTAGCAAAACTGAAGAAATTTCTATTTTTTATGGCAAAAAGGTATGCATTCTTCTTATTTTCGGGCAAAAAGGCAGAAATTCCCCGTATTTTGGAGCAAAATTGCAGAAATTCCCCTAATTGTGGGGCAAGAAGGGGGAAATTCCCTATATGTTGGGGCAAAAAGACAGAAATTCTCCTTATTTTGGGGCAAAACTCAGAAATTCCACTTATTTTGGTGCAAAATTCCAGAAATTTCCCTTATTTTAGGGCAAAATTGCAGAAATTTCACTTATTTTGGGGCAAAATTGCAGAAATTTAACTTATTTCAGAAAAAAATTCAGAAATTTTTTTATTTTGGTGCAATAAGGCAGAAATTTCTTTTATTTTGGTACAAAATTGCAGAAATTTTTATTATTTTGGGGCAAAAAGGCAGAAATCCCCCATATTTTGAGGCAAAAATGCAGAAATTCCTCTTATTTTGAGGTAATAAGGCTGAAATTTCCCTTATTTGTTGGCAAAAAGGCAGAAATTTCCCTTATTTTGAGGCAAAATTGCAGAAATTTCACTTATTTCAGGGTAATAAGTCAGAAATTTTCTTTATTTTGGGGCAAAAAAGACAGAAATTCCCTTTGTTTTGGGAGAAAAAGACAGAAATTCCACTTTTTTAGAGGCAAAATAGCAGAAATTCCTTTTATTTTGGAGTAAAAATGAAGAAATTTCCCTTTTTTGTGGCAAAAGGTATGCATTCCACTTATTTTTGGGCTAAAAAGCAGAAATTACCCGTATTTTGGAGCAATATTGCAGAAATTCCCCTAATTGTGGGGCAAAGAGGCAGAAATTCCCTATATGTTAGGGCAAAAAGACAGAAATTCTCCTTATTTTGGGGCAAAACTCAGAAATTCTACTTATTTTGGGGCAAAATTCCAGAAATTTCCCTTATTCTGGGGCAAAATTGCAGAAATTTCACTTATTTTGGGGCAAAATTGCAGAAATTTCACTTATTTCAGGCTAATAAGTCAGAAATTTTCCTTATTTTGGGGCCAAAAAGACAGAAATTCCCTTTGTTTTGGGGGGGAAAAGACAGAAATTCCACTTATTTAGAGGCAAAAAAGCAGAAATTCCTCTTATTTTGGAGCAAAACTGAAGAAATTTCTATTTTTTATGGCAAAAGGGTATGCATTCTTCTTATTTTCGGGCAAAAAGGCAGAAATTCCCCGTATTTTGGAGCAAAATTGCAGAAATTCCCCTAATTGTTGGGCAAAAAGGCAGAAATTCCCTATATGTTGGGGCAAAAAGACAGAAATTTTCCTTATTTTGGGGCAAAACTCAGAAATTCCACTTATTTTGGTGCAAAATTCCAGAAATTTCCCTTATTTTAGGGCAAAATTGCAGAAATTTCACTTATTTTGGGGCAAAATTGCAGAAATTTATCTTATTTCAGAAAAAAATTCAGAAATTTTTCTATTTTGGTGCAAAAAGGCAGAAATTTCTTTTATTTTGGTACAAAATTGCAGAAATTTTTCTTATTTTGGGGCAAAAAGTCAGAAATCTCCCATATTTAGGGGAAAACTGCAGAAATTCCTCTTATTTTGAGGTAAAAATGCTTAAATTTCCCTTATTTGGGGGCAAAAAGGCAGAAATTTCCCTTATTTTGAGGCAAAATTGCAGAAATTTCACTTATTTTAGGGTAATAAGTCAGAAATTTTCTCTATTTTGGGGCAAAAAAGACAGAAATTCCCTTTGTTTTGGGAGAAAAATACAGATATTTCACATTTTAGAGGCAAAAAAGCAGAAATTCCTTTTATTTTGGAGTAAAAATGAAGAAATTTCCCTTTTTTGTGGCAAAAGGTATGCATTCCACTTATTTTTGGGCTAAAAAGCAGAAATTACCCGTATTTTAGAGCAAAATTGCAGAAATTCCCCTAATTGAAAGGCAAAATGGCAGAAATTCCCTATATGTTAGGGCAAAAAGACAGAAATTCTCTTTATTTTTGGGGCAAAACTCAGAAATTCCATTTATTTTGGGGCAAAATTCCAGAAATTTCTCTTATTTTGGGGCAAAATTGCAGAAATTTCACTTATTTTGGGGCAAAATTGCAGAAATTTCACTTATTTCATGGTAAAAAGGCGTAAATTTTCCTTATTTTGATGCAAAAATGCAGAAATTCCAAATATTTTGTGGCAAAAATGAAGAAATTCCCTTTATTTTGAGGTAAAAAGGCAGAAATTCCCCTTATTTGGGGGCAAAAAAAAGAAATTTCACTTAATTTGGGGCAAAAACTCAGAAATTCCACACTTTTTTGTCAAAATTCCAGAAATTTCCCTTATTTTGGGGCAAAATTGCAGAAATTTCACTTATTTTGGTGCAAAATTGCAGAAATTTAACTTATTTCAGAAAAAAATTCAGAAATTTTCCTATTTTGGTGCAAAAAGGCAGAATTATCTTTTATTTTGGTACAAAATTGCAGAAATTTTTCTTATTTTGGGGCAAAAAAGGGAGAAATCTCCCATATTTTGGGGCAAAAATGAAGATATTCCTCTTATTTTGAGGTAAAAAGGCTGAAATTTCCTTTATTTGGGGGCAAAAAGGCAGAAATTTCCCTTATTTTGAGGAAAATTGCAGAAATTTCACTTATTTCAGGGTAATAAGTCAGAAATTTTCGTTATTTTGGGGCAAAAAAGACAGAAATTCCCTTTGTTTTGGGGGAAAATAACAGAAATTCCACTTTTTTAGAGGCAAAAAAGCAGAAATTCCTTTTATTTTGGAGTAAAAATGAAGAAATTTCTTTTTTTGTGGCAAAAGGTATACATTCCACTTATTTTTGGGCTAAAAAGCAGAAATTACCCGTATTTTGGAGCAAAATTGCAGAAAATCCCCTAATTGTAGGGCAAAGAGGCAGAAATTCCCTATATGTTAGGGCAAAAAGACAGAAATTCTCCTTATTTTGGGGCAAAACTCAGAATTTCCACTTATTTTGGGGCAAAATTCCAGAAATTTCCCTTATTTTGGGGCAAAATTGCAGAAATTTCACTTATTTTGGGGCAAAATTGCAGAAATTTCCCTTATTTTAGGTAAAAATGGCAGAAATTTTTCTTATTTTGGGGCAAAAAGGCAGAAATTCCTAATATTTTGTGGCAAAAATGCAGAAATTCCCCTTATTTTGAGGTAAAAAGGCTGAAATTCCCCTTATTTGGGTGCAAAAAGGCAGAAATTTTTCTTATTTTGGGGCAAAATTGCAGACATTTCACTTATTTCAGGGTAATAAGTCAGAAATTTTCCTTATTTTGGGGCAAAAAAGACAGAAATTCCCCTAATTGTGGGGCAAAAAGGCAGAAATTCCCTATATGTTGGGGCAAAAAGACAGAAATTCTCCTTATTTTTGGGCAAAACTCAAAAATTCCACTTATTTTGGGGCAAAATTGCAGGAATTTACCTTATTTTGGGGCAAAATTGCAGAAATTTTCCTTATTTGGGGCAAAATTGCAGAAATTTCACTTATTTTCAGGTAAAAAGACTGAAATATCCTTTATTTTGGGGTAAAAAGGAGGAAATTCCCCTTATTTTCGGGCAAAATTGCAGAAATTTCATTTATTTCAAGGCAAAAATTCAGAAATTCCTTTTATTTTGGGGCAAAGAGCAGAAATTTCTTTTATTATGGTACAAAATTGAAGAAATTTTTCTTATTTTGAAAAAAAAATGCAGAAAATTCCCCTTATTTTGAGGCAAAAGGCAGAAATTATTCTCAATTTGAGGTAAAATGCAGAAATTCCCTTTATTTTGGGGCTAGAAAGCAGAAATTCCCCGTATTTTGAAGCAAAATTGCAGAAATTCTCATAATTTTCGGGCAAAAGGCAAAAATTCTCCTTATTTTGGGGCAAAAAGACAGAAAATCTCCTTTTTTGGGAGCAAACAGTCAGAAATTTTCCTTATTTTGGGGCAAAATTGCAGAAATTTCCTTTACATTGGGGCAAAATTGCAGAAATTTCCATATTTTGGGGCAAAATTGCAGAAATTTCACTTATTTCAGGGAAAAAAGGCGAAAATTTTTTTTGGGGGGCAAAAAGGCAGAAATTTTTTTTATTTTGGTACAAAATTGCAGAAATTTTTCTTATTTTGGGGCAAAAAGTCAGAAATTCCTCATATTTTGGGGCAAAAAGGCAGAAATTCCCCTTATTTTGAGGTAAAAAGGCTGTAATTCCCCTTATTTTGGGGTAAAAAGACAGAAATTTCGTTTATTTTCGGGAAAAGGCAGAAATTGCACTTATTTTGAGTCAAAAAGGTGGAAAATCCCCTTATTTTGGGGCAAAAATGAAGAAATTTGCTTTTTTTATGGCAAAAAGGTATACATTCCCTTTATTTTTGGGCAAAAATGGCACAAATTCCCCGTATTTTGGAGCAACATTGCAGAAATTCCCCTAATTTTTTGGGCAAAAAGGCAGAAATTCCCCTTATTTTGGGGTAAAACTGCAGAAATTTCACTTTTTTGCGGCAAAATGTCAGAAATTCCCCTTATTTTCGGCAAAAAAAGCAGATAATCCCCTTATTTTAGGGAAAAATTGCAGAAATTTCTCTTATTTTGGGGCAAAATTGCAGAAATTTCACTTATTTCGCGGCAAAATGTCAGAAATTCCCCTTATTTTCGGCAAAAAAGGCAGAAAATTCCCGTATTTTGGAGAATAAATTGCAGAAATTCACCTAATTTTAGGGTAAAAAAATACAGTAATTTTCTTTATTTTTGGGCAAAAAGGCAGAAATTCTCCTTATTTTAGGGCAAAAAGGCAGAAATTCTTCTTATTTTAGGGCAAAATTGCAGAAATTTTCCTTATTTGGGGGCAAAAAACAGAAATTCCCCTTATTTTGGGGCAAAATTGCAGAAATTTCCCTTATTATGGGGAAAAATTGCAGAAATTTCCCTTATTTTAGGGCAAAATTGCAGAAATTTCACTTATTTCAGAGAAAAAAAGCAAAATTTTTCTTATTTTGGGGCAAAAAGGCAGAAATTCCCATTATTTTGGGGCAAAAAGGCAGAAATTCACCTTATTTTGTGGTAAAATTGCAGAAATTTCACATATTTCAGGGCAAAAAGACAGAAATTCCCCTTATTTTAAGGCAGAAAGGCAGAAATTCCCCTTATTTTGGAATAAAATTGCAGAAATTTTTTTTCTTTAGGGGCAAAAAGGCAGAAAATCCACTTAATTTCGGGTAAAAAAGCAGAAATTCCTCTTATTTTGGAGCAAAATTGCAGAAACTCCCCTAATTTTGGGGCATAAAGGCAGAAATTCCCTTTATTTTGGGGCAAAAATAGAGAAATTCTCATTATTTTGGGGCAAAAATCAGAAATTTCCCTTATTTCAGGTCAAAATTTTAGAAATTTCTTTTATATTGTTACAGACTTGCAGAAATTTTTCTTATTTTGTGGCAAAAAGGCAGAAATTTCCCATATTTTGGTGCAAAAAGCCTAAAATTTCCTTTATTATGAGGTAAAATCCTGAAATTCCCCATATTTTGGGGCAAAAAGGCAGAAATTCCCCTCATTTGGAGGCAAAAATACACAAATTTCCCTTATTTTCGGGCATAATTGCAGGAATTTCATTTATTTCAGGGCAAAAAGTCAGAAATTCCTTTTATTTTGGGGCAAAAAGCAGAAATTTCTTTTATTTTGATACAAAATTGTAGAAATTTTCCTTATTTTGGAACAAAAAGGCAAAAATTACCCATATTTTGGGGAAAAAGGCAGAAATTCCCCTTATTTTGAGGTAAAAAGGCTGAAATTCCCGTTATTTTGGGGTAAAAAGGCAGAAATTCCCTTTACTTTGTGGCAAAAAGGCAGAAATTCCCGTTAATTGGGGCAGAAAAGCAGAAATTTTCCTTATTTAAGGGCAATAGGGCAGATATTCCCCATATTTTGTGGCAAAAAGGCAGAAATTCCCCTTATTTGGAGGTAAAATGATGAAATTCCCCTTTTTTTCTGCAAAAAGGCAGAAATTCCTATTATTTTGGGGCAAAATTGCAGAAATTTCCTTTATTTTGGGGCAAAATTGCAGAAATTTCCCTTATTTTGGGGCAAAATTGCAGAAATTTCACTTATTTCAGGGAAAAAGCACAGAAATTTCTCTTATTTTGAGGCAAAAAGGCAGAAATTTCTTTTATTTTGGTACAAAATTGCAGAAATTTTCTTTATTTTGGGGCAAAAATGAAGAAATTCCCCATATTTTGAGGCAAAAAGGAAGAGATTCCCCTTATCATGAGGTAAAATGCTGAAATATCCCTTATTTTGGGGCAAAAAGACAGAAATTCCCTTTATTTTGTGGCAAAAAGGCAAAAATTTCCCTTATTTTGGGGCAAAATTGCAGAAATTTCACTTATTTCAGGGCAAAATTCAAAAATTCCTTTTATTTTTTGGCAAAAAGAGAAATTTTGTTTATTTTTGGGTAAAAAGGCAGAAATTTCACTTATTGTGAGGTAAGAAGGCAGAAATCCCTCTTATTTTGGGGCAAAAATGAAGAAATTTCCCTTTTTTTGTGGGAAAAGGTATATATTCTCCTTATTTTCGGGCAAAAAAGCAGAAATATCCCGTTTTTTGGAGCACAATTGCAGAAAATCCCCTAATTGTGGGGCAAAAAGGCAGAAATTCCCTATATGTTGGGGCAAAAAGACAGAAATTCTCCTTATTTTGGGGCAAAACTCAGAAATTCCACTTATTTTGGGGCAAAATTCCAGAAATTTCCCTAATTTTGGGGCAAATTTGCAGAAATTTCACTTATTTTGAGGCAAAATTGCAGAAATTTCACTTATTTCAGATAAAAAAAAGGCAGAAATTTTTCTTATTTTGGGGCAAAAAGGCAGAAATTCCTAATATTTTGTGGCAAAAATGCAGAAATTCCCTTTATTTTGAGGTAAAAAGGCTGAAATTCCCCTTATTTGGGGGCAAAAAGGCAGAAATTTCCCTTATTTTGGGGCAAAATTGCAGAAATTTCACTTATTTCAGGGTAATAAGTCAGAAATTTTCTTTATTTTGGGGCAAAAAAGACAGAAATTCCCTTTGTTTTGGGAGAAAAAGAAATTCCACTTTTTTAGAGGCAAAAAAGCAGAAATTCCTTTTATTTTGGAGTAAAAATGAAGAAATTTCCCTTTTTTGTGGCAAAAGGTATGCATTCCACTTATTTTTGGGCTAAAAAGCAGAAATTACCCGTATTTTGGAGCAATATTGCAGAAATTCCCCTAATTGTGGGGCAAAGAGGCAGAAATTCCCTATATGTTAGGGCAAAAAGACAGAAATTCTCCTTATTTTGGGGCAAAACTCAGAAATTCTACTTATTTTGGGGCAAAATTCCAGAAATTTCCCTTATTTTGGGGCAAAATTGCAGAAATTTCACTTATTTTGTGGCAAAATTGCAGAAATTTCACTTATTTCAGGGTAATAAGTCAGAAATTTTCTTTATTTTGGGGCCAAAAATACAGAAATTCTTTTTGTTTTGGGGGGGAAAAGACAGAAATTCCACTTATTTAGAGGCAAAAAAGCAGAAATTCCTCTTATTTTGGAGCAAAATTGCAGAAATTCCCCTAATTGTGGGGCAAGAAGGGAGAAATTCCCTATATGTTGGGGCAAAAAGAAACAAATTCTCCTTATTTTGGGTCAAAACTCAGAAATTCTACTGATATTGGGGCAAAATTCCAGAAATTTCCCTTATTTTGGGGCAAAATTGCAGAAATTTCACTTATTTTTGGGCAAAATTGCAGAAATTTCACTTATTTCAGAAAAAAAAGCAGAAATTTTCTTATTTTGGTGCAAAAAGGCGGAAATTTCTTTTATTTTGGTACAAAATTGCAGAAATTTTTCTTATTTTGGGGCAAAAAGGCAGAAATCTCCCATATTTTGGGGCAAAAATGCAGAAATTTCTCTTATTTTGAGGTAAAAAGGCTGAAATTCCCCTTATTTGGGGGCAAAAAGGCAGAAATTTCCCTTATTTTGGGGCAAAATTGCAAAAATTTCACTTATTTCAGGGTAATAAGTCAGAAATTTTCCTTATTTTGGGGCAAAAAAGACAGAAATTCCCTTTGTTTTGGGGGAAAAAGACAGAAATTCCACTTATTTAGAGGCAAAAAAGCAGAAATTCCCCTTATTTTGTAGCAAAACTGAAGAAATTTCTATTTTTTATGGCAAAAAGGTATGCATTCTTCTTATTTTCGGGCAAAAAGGCAGAAATTCCCCGTATTTTGGAGCAAAATTGCAGAAATTCCCCTAATTGTGGGGCAAGAAGGGGGAAATTCCCTATATGTTGGGGCAAAAAGACAGAAATTCTCCTTATTTTGGGGCAAAACTCAGAAATTCCACTTATTTTGGTGCAAAATTCCAGAAATTTCCCTTATTTTAGGGCAAAATTGCAGAAATTTCACTTATTTTGGGGCAAAATTGCAGAAATTTAACTTATTTCAGAAAAAAATTCAGAAATTTTTTTATTTTGGTGCAATAAGGCAGAAATTTCTTTTATTTTGGTACAAAATTGCAGAAATTTTTATTATTTTGGGGCAAAAAGGCAGAAATCCCCCATATTTTGAGGCAAAAATGCAGAAATTCCTCTTATTTTGAGGTAATAAGGCTGAAATTTCCCTTATTTGTTGGCAAAAAGGCAGAAATTTCCCTTATTTTGAGGCAAAATTGCAGAAATTTCACTTATTTCAGGGTAATAAGTCAGAAATTTTCTTTATTTTGGGGCAAAAAAGACAGAAATTCCCTTTGTTTTGGGAGAAAAAGACAGAAATTCCACTTTTTTAGAGGCAAAATAGCAGAAATTCCTTTTATTTTGGAGTAAAAATGAAGAAATTTCCCTTTTTTGTGGCAAAAGGTATGCATTCCACTTATTTTTGGGCTAAAAAGCAGAAATTACCCGTATTTTGGAGCAATATTGCAGAAATTCCCCTAATTGTGGGGCAAAGAGGCAGAAATTCCCTATATGTTAGGGCAAAAAGACAGAAATTCTCCTTATTTTGGGGCAAAACTCAGAAATTCTACTTATTTTGGGGCAAAATTCCAGAAATTTCCCTTATTCTGGGGCAAAATTGCAGAAATTTCACTTATTTTGGGGCAAAATTGCAGAAATTTCACTTATTTCAGGCTAATAAGTCAGAAATTTTCCTTATTTTGGGGCCAAAAAGACAGAAATTCCCTTTGTTTTGGGGGGGAAAAGACAGAAATTCCACTTATTTAGAGGCAAAAAAGCAGAAATTCCTCTTATTTTGGAGCAAAACTGAAGAAATTTCTATTTTTTATGGCAAAAGGGTATGCATTCTTCTTATTTTCGGGCAAAAAGGCAGAAATTCCCCGTATTTTGGAGCAAAATTGCAGAAATTCCCCTAATTGTTGGGCAAAAAGGCAGAAATTCCCTATATGTTGGGGCAAAAAGACAGAAATTTTCCTTATTTTGGGGCAAAACTCAGAAATTCCACTTATTTTGGTGCAAAATTCCAGAAATTTCCCTTATTTTAGGGCAAAATTGCAGAAATTTCACTTATTTTGGGGCAAAATTGCAGAAATTTATCTTATTTCAGAAAAAAATTCAGAAATTTTTCTATTTTGGTGCAAAAAGGCAGAAATTTCTTTTATTTTGGTACAAAATTGCAGAAATTTTTCTTATTTTGGGGCAAAAAGTCAGAAATCTCCCATATTTAGGGGAAAACTGCAGAAATTCCTCTTATTTTGAGGTAAAAATGCTTAAATTTCCCTTATTTGGGGGCAAAAAGGCAGAAATTTCCCTTATTTTGAGGCAAAATTGCAGAAATTTCACTTATTTTAGGGTAATAAGTCAGAAATTTTCTCTATTTTGGGGCAAAAAAGACAGAAATTCCCTTTGTTTTGGGAGAAAAATACAGATATTTCACATTTTAGAGGCAAAAAAGCAGAAATTCCTTTTATTTTGGAGTAAAAATGAAGAAATTTCCCTTTTTTGTGGCAAAAGGTATGCATTCCACTTATTTTTGGGCTAAAAAGCAGAAATTACCCGTATTTTAGAGCAAAATTGCAGAAATTCCCCTAATTGAAAGGCAAAATGGCAGAAATTCCCTATATGTTAGGGCAAAAAGACAGAAATTCTCTTTATTTTTGGGGCAAAACTCAGAAATTCCATTTATTTTGGGGCAAAATTCCAGAAATTTCTCTTATTTTGGGGCAAAATTGCAGAAATTTCACTTATTTTGGGGCAAAATTGCAGAAATTTCACTTATTTCATGGTAAAAAGGCGTAAATTTTCCTTATTTTGATGCAAAAATGCAGAAATTCCAAATATTTTGTGGCAAAAATGAAGAAATTCCCTTTATTTTGAGGTAAAAAGGCAGAAATTCCCCTTATTTGGGGGCAAAAAAAAGAAATTTCACTTAATTTGGGGCAAAAACTCAGAAATTCCACACTTTTTTGTCAAAATTCCAGAAATTTCCCTTATTTTGGGGCAAAATTGCAGAAATTTCACTTATTTTGGTGCAAAATTGCAGAAATTTAACTTATTTCAGAAAAAAATTCAGAAATTTTCCTATTTTGGTGCAAAAAGGCAGAATTATCTTTTATTTTGGTACAAAATTGCAGAAATTTTTCTTATTTTGGGGCAAAAAAGGGAGAAATCTCCCATATTTTGGGGCAAAAATGAAGATATTCCTCTTATTTTGAGGTAAAAAGGCTGAAATTTCCTTTATTTGGGGGCAAAAAGGCAGAAATTTCCCTTATTTTGAGGAAAATTGCAGAAATTTCACTTATTTCAGGGTAATAAGTCAGAAATTTTCGTTATTTTGGGGCAAAAAAGACAGAAATTCCCTTTGTTTTGGGGGAAAATAACAGAAATTCCACTTTTTTAGAGGCAAAAAAGCAGAAATTCCTTTTATTTTGGAGTAAAAATGAAGAAATTTCTTTTTTTGTGGCAAAAGGTATACATTCCACTTATTTTTGGGCTAAAAAGCAGAAATTACCCGTATTTTGGAGCAAAATTGCAGAAAATCCCCTAATTGTAGGGCAAAGAGGCAGAAATTCCCTATATGTTAGGGCAAAAAGACAGAAATTCTCCTTATTTTGGGGCAAAACTCAGAATTTCCACTTATTTTGGGGCAAAATTCCAGAAATTTCCCTTATTTTGGGGCAAAATTGCAGAAATTTCACTTATTTTGGGGCAAAATTGCAGAAATTTCCCTTATTTTAGGTAAAAATGGCAGAAATTTTTCTTATTTTGGGGCAAAAAGGCAGAAATTCCTAATATTTTGTGGCAAAAATGCAGAAATTCCCCTTATTTTGAGGTAAAAAGGCTGAAATTCCCCTTATTTGGGTGCAAAAAGGCAGAAATTTTTCTTATTTTGGGGCAAAATTGCAGACATTTCACTTATTTCAGGGTAATAAGTCAGAAATTTTCCTTATTTTGGGGCAAAAAAGACAGAAATTCCCCTAATTGTGGGGCAAAAAGGCAGAAATTCCCTATATGTTGGGGCAAAAAGACAGAAATTCTCCTTATTTTTGGGCAAAACTCAAAAATTCCACTTATTTTGGGGCAAAATTGCAGGAATTTACCTTATTTTGGGGCAAAATTGCAGAAATTTTCCTTATTTGGGGCAAAATTGCAGAAATTTCACTTATTTTCAGGTAAAAAGACTGAAATATCCTTTATTTTGGGGTAAAAAGGAGGAAATTCCCCTTATTTTCGGGCAAAATTGCAGAAATTTCATTTATTTCAAGGCAAAAATTCAGAAATTCCTTTTATTTTGGGGCAAAGAGCAGAAATTTCTTTTATTATGGTACAAAATTGAAGAAATTTTTCTTATTTTGAAAAAAAAATGCAGAAAATTCCCCTTATTTTGAGGCAAAAGGCAGAAATTATTCTCAATTTGAGGTAAAATGCAGAAATTCCCTTTATTTTGGGGCTAGAAAGCAGAAATTCCCCGTATTTTGAAGCAAAATTGCAGAAATTCTCATAATTTTCGGGCAAAAGGCAAAAATTCTCCTTATTTTGGGGCAAAAAGACAGAAAATCTCCTTTTTTGGGAGCAAACAGTCAGAAATTTTCCTTATTTTGGGGCAAAATTGCAGAAATTTCCTTTACATTGGGGCAAAATTGCAGAAATTTCCATATTTTGGGGCAAAATTGCAGAAATTTCACTTATTTCAGGGAAAAAAGGCGAAAATTTTTTTTGGGGGGCAAAAAGGCAGAAATTTTTTTTATTTTGGTACAAAATTGCAGAAATTTTTCTTATTTTGGGGCAAAAAGTCAGAAATTCCTCATATTTTGGGGCAAAAAGGCAGAAATTCCCCTTATTTTGAGGTAAAAAGGCTGTAATTCCCCTTATTTTGGGGTAAAAAGACAGAAATTTCGTTTATTTTCGGGAAAAGGCAGAAATTGCACTTATTTTGAGTCAAAAAGGTGGAAAATCCCCTTATTTTGGGGCAAAAATGAAGAAATTTGCTTTTTTTATGGCAAAAAGGTATACATTCCCTTTATTTTTGGGCAAAAATGGCACAAATTCCCCGTATTTTGGAGCAACATTGCAGAAATTCCCCTAATTTTTGGGCAAAAAGGCAGAAATTCCCCTTATTTTGGGGTAAAACTGCAGAAATTTCACTTTTTTGCGGCAAAATGTCAGAAATTCCCCTTATTTTCGGCAAAAAAAGCAGATAATCCCCTTATTTTAGGGAAAAATTGCAGAAATTTCTCTTATTTTGGGGCAAAATTGCAGAAATTTCACTTATTTCGCGGCAAAATGTCAGAAATTCCCCTTATTTTCGGCAAAAAAGGCAGAAAATTCCCGTATTTTGGAGAATAAATTGCAGAAATTCACCTAATTTTAGGGTAAAAAAATACAGTAATTTTCTTTATTTTTGGGCAAAAAGGCAGAAATTCTCCTTATTTTAGGGCAAAAAGGCAGAAATTCTTCTTATTTTAGGGCAAAATTGCAGAAATTTTCCTTATTTGGGGGCAAAAAACAGAAATTCCCCTTATTTTGGGGCAAAATTGCAGAAATTTCCCTTATTATGGGGAAAAATTGCAGAAATTTCCCTTATTTTAGGGCAAAATTGCAGAAATTTCACTTATTTCAGAGAAAAAAAGCAAAATTTTTCTTATTTTGGGGCAAAAAGGCAGAAATTCCCATTATTTTGGGGCAAAAAGGCAGAAATTCACCTTATTTTGTGGTAAAATTGCAGAAATTTCACATATTTCAGGGCAAAAAGACAGAAATTCCCCTTATTTTAAGGCAGAAAGGCAGAAATTCCCCTTATTTTGGAATAAAATTGCAGAAATTTTTTTTCTTTAGGGGCAAAAAGGCAGAAAATCCACTTAATTTCGGGTAAAAAAGCAGAAATTCCTCTTATTTTGGAGCAAAATTGCAGAAACTCCCCTAATTTTGGGGCATAAAGGCAGAAATTCCCTTTATTTTGGGGCAAAAATAGAGAAATTCTCATTATTTTGGGGCAAAAATCAGAAATTTCCCTTATTTCAGGTCAAAATTTTAGAAATTTCTTTTATATTGTTACAGACTTGCAGAAATTTTTCTTATTTTGTGGCAAAAAGGCAGAAATTTCCCATATTTTGGTGCAAAAAGCCTAAAATTTCCTTTATTATGAGGTAAAATCCTGAAATTCCCCATATTTTGGGGCAAAAAGGCAGAAATTCCCCTCATTTGGAGGCAAAAATACACAAATTTCCCTTATTTTCGGGCATAATTGCAGGAATTTCATTTATTTCAGGGCAAAAAGTCAGAAATTCCTTTTATTTTGGGGCAAAAAGCAGAAATTTCTTTTATTTTGATACAAAATTGTAGAAATTTTCCTTATTTTGGAACAAAAAGGCAAAAATTACCCATATTTTGGGGAAAAAGGCAGAAATTCCCCTTATTTTGAGGTAAAAAGGCTGAAATTCCCGTTATTTTGGGGTAAAAAGGCAGAAATTCCCTTTACTTTGTGGCAAAAAGGCAGAAATTCCCGTTAATTGGGGCAGAAAAGCAGAAATTTTCCTTATTTAAGGGCAATAGGGCAGATATTCCCCATATTTTGTGGCAAAAAGGCAGAAATTCCCCTTATTTGGAGGTAAAATGATGAAATTCCCCTTTTTTTCGGCAAAAAGGCAGAAATTCCTATTATTTTGGGGCAAAATTGCAGAAATTTCCTTTATTTTGGGGCAAAATTGCAGAAATTTCCCTTATTTTGGGGCAAAATTGCAGAAATTTCACTTATTTCAGGGAAAAAGCACAGAAATTTCTCTTATTTTGGGGCAAAAAGGCAGAAATTTCTTTTATTTTGGTACAAAATTGCAGAAATTTTCTTTATTTTGGGGCAAAAATGAAGAAATTCCCCATATTTTGGGGCAAAAAGGAAGAGATTCCCCTTATCATGAGGTAAAATGCTGAAATATCCCTTATTTTGGGGCAAAAAGACAGAAATTCCCTTTATTTTGTGGCAAAAAGGCAAAAATTTCCCTTATTTTGGGGCAAAATTGCAGAAATTTCACTTATTTCAGGGCAAAATTCAAAAATTCCTTTTATTTTTTGGCAAAAAGAGAAATTTTGTTTATTTTTGGGTAAAAAGGCAGAAATTTCACTTATTGTGAGGTAAGAAGGCAGAAATCCCTCTTATTTTGGGGCAAAAATGAAGAAATTTCCCTTTTTTTGTGGGAAAAGGTATATATTCTCCTTATTTTCGGGCAAAAAAGCAGAAATATCCCGTTTTTTGGAGCACAATTGCAGAAAATCCCCTAATTGTGGGGCAAAAAGGCAGAAATTCCCTATATGTTGGGGCAAAAAGACAGAAATTCTCCTTATTTTGGGGCAAAACTCAGAAATTCCACTTATTTTGGGGCAAAATTCCAGAAATTTCCCTAATTTTGGGGCAAATTTGCAGAAATTTCACTTATTTTGAGGCAAAATTGCAGAAATTTCACTTATTTCAGATAAAAAAAAGGCAGAAATTTTTCTTATTTTGGGGCAAAAAGGCAGAAATTCCTAATATTTTGTGGCAAAAATGCAGAAATTCCCTTTATTTTGAGGTAAAAAGGCTGAAATTCCCCTTATTTGGGGGCAAAAAGGCAGAAATTTCCCTTATTTTGGGGCAAAATTGCAGAAATTTCACTTATTTCAGGGTAATAAGTCAGAAATTTTCTTTATTTTGGGGCAAAAAAGACAGAAATTCCCTTTGTTTTGGGAGAAAAAGAAATTCCACTTTTTTAGAGGCAAAAAAGCAGAAATTCCTTTTATTTTGGAGTAAAAATGAAGAAATTTCCCTTTTTTGTGGCAAAAGGTATGCATTCCACTTATTTTTGGGCTAAAAAGCAGAAATTACCCGTATTTTGGAGCAATATTGCAGAAATTCCCCTAATTGTGGGGCAAAGAGGCAGAAATTCCCTATATGTTAGGGCAAAAAGACAGAAATTCTCCTTATTTTGGGGCAAAACTCAGAAATTCTACTTATTTTGGGGCAAAATTCCAGAAATTTCCCTTATTTTGGGGCAAAATTGCAGAAATTTCACTTATTTTGTGGCAAAATTGCAGAAATTTCACTTATTTCAGGGTAATAAGTCAGAAATTTTCCTTATTTTGGGGCCAAAAATACAGAAATTCTTTTTGTTTTGGGGGGGAAAAGACAGAAATTCCACTTATTTAGAGGCAAAAAAGCAGAAATTCCTCTTATTTTGGAGCAAAATTGCAGAAATTCCCCTAATTGTGGGGCAAGAAGGGAGAAATTCCCTATATGTTGGGGCAAAAAGAAACAAATTCTCCTTATTTTGGGTCAAAACTCAGAAATTCTACTGATATTGGGGCAAAATTCCAGAAATTTCCCTTATTTTGGGGCAAAATTGCAGAAATTTCACTTATTTTTGGGCAAAATTGCAGAAATTTCACTTATTTCAGAAAAAAAAGCAGAAATTTTCTTATTTTGGTGCAAAAAGGCGGAAATTTCTTTTATTTTGGTACAAAATTGCAGAAATTTTTCTTATTTTGGGGCAAAAAGGCAGAAATCTCCCATATTTTGGGGCAAAAATGCAGAAATTTCTCTTATTTTGAGGTAAAAAGGCTGAAATTCCCCTTATTTGGGGGCAAAAAGGCAGAAATTTCCCTTATTTTGGGGCAAAATTGCAAAAATTTCACTTATTTCAGGGTAATAAGTCAGAAATTTTCCTTATTTTGGGGCAAAAAAGACAGAAATTCCCTTTGTTTTGGGGGAAAAAGACAGAAATTCCACTTATTTAGAGGCAAAAAAGCAGAAATTCCCCTTATTTTGTAGCAAAACTGAAGAAATTTCTATTTTTTATGGCAAAAAGGTATGCATTCTTCTTATTTTCGGGCAAAAAGGCAGAAATTCCCCGTATTTTGGAGCAAAATTGCAGAAATTCCCCTAATTGTGGGGCAAGAAGGGGGAAATTCCCTATATGTTGGGGCAAAAAGACAGAAATTCTCCTTATTTTGGGGCAAAACTCAGAAATTCCACTTATTTTGGTGCAAAATTCCAGAAATTTCCCTTATTTTAGGGCAAAATTGCAGAAATTTCACTTATTTTGGGGCAAAATTGCAGAAATTTAACTTATTTCAGAAAAAAATTCAGAAATTTTTTTATTTTGGTGCAATAAGGCAGAAATTTCTTTTATTTTGGTACAAAATTGCAGAAATTTTTATTATTTTGGGGCAAAAAGGCAGAAATCCCCCATATTTTGAGGCAAAAATGCAGAAATTCCTCTTATTTTGAGGTAATAAGGCTGAAATTTCCCTTATTTGTTGGCAAAAAGGCAGAAATTTCCCTTATTTTGAGGCAAAATTGCAGAAATTTCACTTATTTCAGGGTAATAAGTCAGAAATTTTCTTTATTTTGGGGCAAAAAAGACAGAAATTCCCTTTGTTTTGGGAGAAAAAGACAGAAATTCCACTTTTTTAGAGGCAAAATAGCAGAAATTCCTTTTATTTTGGAGTAAAAATGAAGAAATTTCCCTTTTTTGTGGCAAAAGGTATGCATTCCACTTATTTTTGGGCTAAAAAGCAGAAATTACCCGTATTTTGGAGCAATATTGCAGAAATTCCCCTAATTGTGGGGCAAAGAGGCAGAAATTCCCTATATGTTAGGGCAAAAAGACAGAAATTCTCCTTATTTTGGGGCAAAACTCAGAAATTCTACTTATTTTGGGGCAAAATTCCAGAAATTTCCCTTATTCTGGGGCAAAATTGCAGAAATTTCACTTATTTTGGGGCAAAATTGCAGAAATTTCACTTATTTCAGGCTAATAAGTCAGAAATTTTCCTTATTTTGGGGCCAAAAAGACAGAAATTCCCTTTGTTTTGGGGGGGAAAAGACAGAAATTCCACTTATTTAGAGGCAAAAAAGCAGAAATTCCTCTTATTTTGGAGCAAAACTGAAGAAATTTCTATTTTTTATGGCAAAAGGGTATGCATTCTTCTTATTTTCGGGCAAAAAGGCAGAAATTCCCCGTATTTTGGAGCAAAATTGCAGAAATTCCCCTAATTGTGGGGCAAAAAGGCAGAAATTCCCTATATGTTGGGGCAAAAAGACAGAAATTCTCCTTATTTTGGGGCAAAACTCAGAAATTCCACTTATTTTGGTGCAAAATTCCAGAAATTTCCCTTATTTTAGGGCAAAATTGCAGAAATTTCACTTATTTTGGGGCAAAATTGCAGAAATTTATCTTATTTCAGAAAAAAATTCAGAAATTTTTCTATTTTGGTGCAAAAAGGCAGAAATTTCTTTTATTTTGGTACAAAATTGCAGAAATTTTTCTTATTTTGGGGCAAAAAGTCAGAAATCTCCCATATTTAGGGGAAAACTGCAGAAATTCCTCTTATTTTGAGGTAAAAATGCTTAAATTTCCCTTATTTGGGGGCAAAAAGGCAGAAATTTCCCTTATTTTGAGGCAAAATTGCAGAAATTTCACTTATTTTAGGGTAATAAGTCAGAAATTTTCTCTATTTTGGGGCAAAAAAGACAGAAATTCCCTTTGTTTTGGGAGAAAAATACAGATATTTCACTTTTTTAGAGGCAAAAAAGCAGAAATTCCTTTTATTTTGGAGTAAAAATGAAGAAATTTCCCTTTATGTGGCAAAAGGTATGCATTCCACTTATTTTTGGGCTAAAAAGCAGAAATTACCCGTATTTTAGAGCAAAATTGCAGAAATTCCCCTAATTGAAAGGCAAAATGGCAGAAATTCCCTATATGTTAGGGCAAAAAGACAGAAATTCTCTTTATTTTTGGGGCAAAACTCAGAAATTCCATTTATTTTGGGGCAAAATTCCAGAAATTTCTCTTATTTTGGGGCAAAATTGCAGAAATTTCACTTATTTTGGGGCAAAATTGCAGAAATTTCACTTATTTCATGGTAAAAAGGCGTAAATTTTCCTTATTTTGATGCAAAAATGCAGAAATTCCAAATATTTTGTGGCAAAAATGAAGAAATTCCCTTTATTTTGAGGTAAAAAGGCAGAAATTCCCCTTATTTGGGGGCAAAAAAAGAAATTTCACTTAATTTGGGGCAAAAACTCAGAAATTCCACACTTTTTTGTCAAAATTCCAGAAATTTCCCTTATTTTGGGGCAAAATTGCAGAAATTTCACTTATTTTGGTGCAAAATTGCAGAAATTTAACTTATTTCAGAAAAAAATTCAGAAATTTTCCTATTTTGGTGCAAAAAGGCAGAATTATCTTTTATTTTGGTACAAAATTGCAGAAATTTTTCTTATTTTGGGGCAAAAAAGGGAGAAATCTCCCATATTTTGGGGCAAAAATGAAGATATTCCTCTTATTTTGAGGTAAAAAGGCTGAAATTTCCTTTATTTGGGGGCAAAAAGGCAGGAATTTCCCTTATTTTGAGGAAAATTGCAGAAATTTCACTTATTTCAGGGTAATAAGTCAGAAATTTTCGTTATTTTGGGGCAAAAAAGACAGAAATTCCCTTTGTTTTGGGGGAAAATAACAGAAATTCCACTTTTTTAGAGGCAAAAAAGCAGAAATTCCTTTTATTTTGGAGTAAAAATGAAGAAATTTCTTTTTTTGTGGCAAAAGGTATACATTCCACTTATTTTTGGGCTAAAAAGCAGAAATTACCCGTATTTTGGAGCAAAATTGCAGAAAATCCCCTAATTGTGGGGCAAAGAGGCAGAAATTCCCTATATGTTAGGGCAAAAAGACAGAAATTCTCCTTATTTTGGGGCAAAACTCAGAATTTCCACTTATTTTGGGGCAAAATTCCAGAAATTTCCCTTATTTTGGGGCAAAATTGCAGAAATTTCACTTATTTTGGGGCAAAATTGCAGAAATTTCCCTTATTTCAGGTAAAAATGGCAGAAATTTTTCTTATTTTGGGGCAAAAAGGCAGAAATTCCTAATATTTTGTGGCAAAAATGCAGAAATTCCCCTTATTTTGAGGTAAAAAGGCTGAAATTCCCCTTATTTGGGTGCAAAAAGGCAGAAATTTTTCTTATTTTGGGGCAAAATTGCAGACATTTCACTTATTTCAGGGTAATAAGTCAGAAATTTTCCTTATTTTGGGGCAAAAAAGACAGAAATTCCCCTAATTGTGGGGCAAAAAGGCAGAAATTCCCTATATGTTGGGGCAAAAAGACAGAAATTCTCCTTATTTTTGGGCAAAACTCAAAAATTCCACTTATTTTGGGGCAAAATTGCAGGAATTTACCTTATTTTGGGGCAAAATTGCAGAAATTTTCCTTATTTGGGGCAAAATTGCAGAAATTTCACTTATTTTCAGGTAAAAAGACTGAAATATCCTTTATTTTGGGGTAAAAAGGAGGAAATTCCCCTTATTTTCGGGCAAAATTGCAGAAATTTCATTTATTTCAAGGCAAAAATTCAGAAATTCCTTTTATTTTGGGGCAAAGAGCAGAAATTTCTTTTATTATGGTACAAAATTGAAGAAATTTTTCTTATTTTGAAAAAAAAATGCAGAAAATTCCCCTTATTTTGAGGCAAAAGGCAGAAATTATTCTCAATTTGAGGTAAAATGCAGAAATTCCCTTTATTTTGGGGCTAGAAAGCAGAAATTCCCCGTATTTTGAAGCAAAATTGCAGAAATTCTCATAATTTTCGGGCAAAAGGCAAAAATTCTCCTTATTTTGGGGCAAAAAGACAGAAAATCTCCTTTTTTGGGAGCAAACAGTCAGAAATTTTCCTTATTTTGGGGCAAAATTGCAGAAATTTCCTTTACATTGGGGCAAAATTGCAGAAATTTCCATATTTTGGGGCAAAATTGCAGAAATTTCACTTATTTCAGGGAAAAAAGGCGAAAATTTTTTTTGGGGGGCAAAAAGGCAGAAATTTTTTTTATTTTGGTACAAAATTGCAGAAATTTTTCTTATTTTGGGGCAAAAAGTCAGAAATTCCTCATATTTTGGGGCAAAAAGGCAGAAATTCCCCTTATTTTGAGGTAAAAAGGCTGTAATTCCCCTTATTTTGGGGTAAAAAGACAGAAATTTCGTTTATTTTCGGGAAAAGGCAGAAATTGCACTTATTTTGAGTCAAAAAGGTGGAAAATCCCCTTATTTTGGGGCAAAAATGAAGAAATTTGCTTTTTTTATGGCAAAAAGGTATACATTCCCTTTATTTTTGGGCAAAAATGGCACAAATTCCCCGTATTTTGGAGCAACATTGCAGAAATTCCCCTAATTTTTGGGCAAAAAGGCAGAAATTCCCCTTATTTTGGGGTAAAACTGCAGAAATTTCACTTTTTTGCGGCAAAATGTCAGAAATTCCCCTTATTTTCGGCAAAAAAAGCAGATAATCCCCTTATTTTAGGGAAAAATTGCAGAAATTTCTCTTATTTTGGGGCAAAATTGCAGAAATTTCACTTATTTCGCGGCAAAATGTCAGAAATTCCCCTTATTTTCGGCAAAAAAGGCAGAAAATTCCCGTATTTTGGAGAATAAATTGCAGAAATTCACCTAATTTTAGGGTAAAAAAATACAGTAATTTTCTTTATTTTTGGGCAAAAAGGCAGAAATTCTCCTTATTTTAGGGCAAAAAGGCAGAAATTCTTCTTATTTTAGGGCAAAATTGCAGAAATTTTCCTTATTTGGGGGCAAAAAACAGAAATTCCCCTTATTTTGGGGCAAAATTGCAGAAATTTCCCTTATTATGGGGAAAAATTGCAGAAATTTCCCTTATTTTAGGGCAAAATTGCAGAAATTTCACTTATTTCAGAGAAAAAAAGCAAAATTTTTCTTATTTTGGGGCAAAAAGGCAGAAATTCCCATTATTTTGGGGCAAAAAGGCAGAAATTCACCTTATTTTGTGGTAAAATTGCAGAAATTTCACATATTTCAGGGCAAAAAGACAGAAATTCCCCTTATTTTAAGGCAGAAAGGCAGAAATTCCCCTTATTTTGGAATAAAATTGCAGAAATTTTTTTTCTTTAGGGGCAAAAAGGCAGAAAATCCACTTAATTTCGGGTAAAAAAGCAGAAATTCCTCTTATTTTGGAGCAAAATTGCAGAAACTCCCCTAATTTTGGGGCATAAAGGCAGAAATTCCCTTTATTTTGGGGCAAAAATAGAGAAATTCTCATTATTTTGGGGCAAAAATCAGAAATTTCCCTTATTTCAGGTCAAAATTTTAGAAATTTCTTTTATATTGTTACAGACTTGCAGAAATTTTTCTTATTTTGTGGCAAAAAGGCAGAAATTTCCCATATTTTGGTGCAAAAAGCCTAAAATTTCCTTTATTATGAGGTAAAATCCTGAAATTCCCCATATTTTGGGGCAAAAAGGCAGAAATTCCCCTCATTTGGAGGCAAAAATACACAAATTTCCCTTATTTTCGGGCATAATTGCAGGAATTTCATTTATTTCAGGGCAAAAAGTCAGAAATTCCTTTTATTTTGGGGCAAAAAGCAGAAATTTCTTTTATTTTGATACAAAATTGTAGAAATTTTCCTTATTTTGGAACAAAAAGGCAAAAATTACCCATATTTTGGGGAAAAAGGCAGAAATTCCCCTTATTTTGAGGTAAAAAGGCTGAAATTCCCGTTATTTTGGGGTAAAAAGGCAGAAATTCCCTTTACTTTGTGGCAAAAAGGCAGAAATTCCCGTTAATTGGGGCAGAAAAGCAGAAATTTTCCTTATTTAAGGGCAATAGGGCAGATATTCCCCATATTTTGTGGCAAAAAGGCAGAAATTCCCCTTATTTGGAGGTAAAATGATGAAATTCCCCTTTTTTTCTGCAAAAAGGCAGAAATTCCTATTATTTTGGGGCAAAATTGCAGAAATTTCCTTTATTTTGGGGCAAAATTGCAGAAATTTCCCTTATTTTGGGGCAAAATTGCAGAAATTTCACTTATTTCAGGGAAAAAGCACAGAAATTTCTCTTATTTTGAGGCAAAAAGGCAGAAATTTCTTTTATTTTGGTACAAAATTGCAGAAATTTTCTTTATTTTGGGGCAAAAATGAAGAAATTCCCCATATTTTGAGGCAAAAAGGAAGAGATTCCCCTTATCATGAGGTAAAATGCTGAAATATCCCTTATTTTGGGGCAAAAAGACAGAAATTCCCTTTATTTTGTGGCAAAAAGGCAAAAATTTCCCTTATTTTGGGGCAAAATTGCAGAAATTTCACTTATTTCAGGGCAAAATTCAAAAATTCCTTTTATTTTTTGGCAAAAAGAGAAATTTTGTTTATTTTTGGGTAAAAAGGCAGAAATTTCACTTATTGTGAGGTAAGAAGGCAGAAATCCCTCTTATTTTGGGGCAAAAATGAAGAAATTTCCCTTTTTTTGTGGGAAAAGGTATATATTCTCCTTATTTTCGGGCAAAAAAGCAGAAATATCCCGTTTTTTGGAGCACAATTGCAGAAAATCCCCTAATTGTGGGGCAAAAAGGCAGAAATTCCCTATATGTTGGGGCAAAAAGACAGAAATTCTCCTTATTTTGGGGCAAAACTCAGAAATTCCACTTATTTTGGGGCAAAATTCCAGAAATTTCCCTAATTTTGGGGCAAATTTGCAGAAATTTCACTTATTTTGAGGCAAAATTGCAGAAATTTCACTTATTTCAGATAAAAAAAAGGCAGAAATTTTTCTTATTTTGGGGCAAAAAGGCAGAAATTCCTAATATTTTGTGGCAAAAATGCAGAAATTCCCTTTATTTTGAGGTAAAAAGGCTGAAATTCCCCTTATTTGGGGGCAAAAAGGCAGAAATTTCCCTTATTTTGGGGCAAAATTGCAGAAATTTCACTTATTTCAGGGTAATAAGTCAGAAATTTTCTTTATTTTGGGGCAAAAAAGACAGAAATTCCCTTTGTTTTGGGAGAAAAAGAAATTCCACTTTTTTAGAGGCAAAAAAGCAGAAATTCCTTTTATTTTGGAGTAAAAATGAAGAAATTTCCCTTTTTTGTGGCAAAAGGTATGCATTCCACTTATTTTTGGGCTAAAAAGCAGAAATTACCCGTATTTTGGAGCAATATTGCAGAAATTCCCCTAATTGTGGGGCAAAGAGGCAGAAATTCCCTATATGTTAGGGCAAAAAGACAGAAATTCTCCTTATTTTGGGGCAAAACTCAGAAATTCTACTTATTTTGGGGCAAAATTCCAGAAATTTCCCTTATTTTGGGGCAAAATTGCAGAAATTTCACTTATTTTGTGGCAAAATTGCAGAAATTTCACTTATTTCAGGGTAATAAGTCAGAAATTTTCCTTATTTTGGGGCCAAAAATACAGAAATTCTTTTTGTTTTGGGGGGGAAAAGACAGAAATTCCACTTATTTAGAGGCAAAAAAGCAGAAATTCCTCTTATTTTGGAGCAAAATTGCAGAAATTCCCCTAATTGTGGGGCAAGAAGGGAGAAATTCCCTATATGTTGGGGCAAAAAGAAACAAATTCTCCTTATTTTGGGTCAAAACTCAGAAATTCTACTGATATTGGGGCAAAATTCCAGAAATTTCCCTTATTTTGGGGCAAAATTGCAGAAATTTCACTTATTTTTGGGCAAAATTGCAGAAATTTCACTTATTTCAGAAAAAAAAGCAGAAATTTTCTTATTTTGGTGCAAAAAGGCGGAAATTTCTTTTATTTTGGTACAAAATTGCAGAAATTTTTCTTATTTTGGGGCAAAAAGGCAGAAATCTCCCATATTTTGGGGCAAAAATGCAGAAATTTCTCTTATTTTGAGGTAAAAAGGCTGAAATTCCCCTTATTTGGGGGCAAAAAGGCAGAAAT
The DNA here is from genome assembly GCF_963924665.1 of Micromys minutus. NCBI lineage: Eukaryota > Metazoa > Chordata > Mammalia > Rodentia > Muridae > Micromys > Micromys minutus. The sequence goes on along the minus strand of NW_027667812.1, from coordinate 1,549,951 downwards.
TTCCCTTATTTTGGGGCAAAATTGCAAAAATTTCACTTATTTCAGGGTAATAAGTCAGAAATTTTCCTTATTTTGGGGCAAAAAAGACAGAAATTCCCTTTGTTTTGGGGGAAAAAGACAGAAATTCCACTTATTTAGAGGCAAAAAAGCAGAAATTCCCCTTATTTTGTAGCAAAACTGAAGAAATTTCTATTTTTTATGGCAAAAAGGTATGCATTCTTCTTATTTTCGGGCAAAAAGGCAGAAATTCCCCGTATTTTGGAGCAAAATTGCAGAAATTCCCCTAATTGTGGGGCAAGAAGGGGGAAATTCCCTATATGTTAAGGCAAAAAGACAGAAATTCTCCTTATTTTGGGGCAAAACTCAGAAATTCCACTTATTTTGGTGCAAAATTCCAGAAATTTCCCTTATTTTAGGGCAAAATTGCAGAAATTTCACTTATTTTGGGGCAAAATTGCAGAAATTTAACTTATTTCAGAAAAAAATTCAGAAATTTTTTTATTTTGGTGCAATAAGGCAGAAATTTCTTTTATTTTGGTACAAAATTGCAGAAATTTTTATTATTTTGGGGCAAAAAGGCAGAAATCCCCCATATTTTGAGGCAAAAATGCAGAAATTCCTCTTATTTTGAGGTAATAAGGCTGAAATTTCCCTTATTTGTTGGCAAAAAGGCAGAAATTTCCCTTATTTTGAGGCAAAATTGCAGAAATTTCACTTATTTCAGGGTAATAAGTCAGAAATTTTCTTTATTTTGGGGCAAAAAAGACAGAAATTCCCTTTGTTTTGGGAGAAAAAGACAGAAATTCCACTTTTTTAGAGGCAAAATAGCAGAAATTCCTTTTATTTTGGAGTAAAAATGAAGAAATTTCCCTTTTTTGTGGCAAAAGGTATGCATTCCACTTATTTTTGGGCTAAAAAGCAGAAATTACCCGTATTTTGGAGCAATATTGCAGAAATTCCCCTAATTGTGGGGCAAAGAGGCAGAAATTCCCTATATGTTAGGGCAAAAAGACAGAAATTCTCCTTATTTTGGGGCAAAACTCAGAAATTCTACTTATTTTGGGGCAAAATTCCAGAAATTTCCCTTATTCTGGGGCAAAATTGCAGAAATTTCACTTATTTTGGGGCAAAATTGCAGAAATTTCACTTATTTCAGGCTAATAAGTCAGAAATTTTCCTTATTTTGGGGCCAAAAAGACAGAAATTCCCTTTGTTTTGGGGGGGAAAAGACAGAAATTCCACTTATTTAGAGGCAAAAAAGCAGAAATTCCTCTTATTTTGGAGCAAAACTGAAGAAATTTCTATTTTTTATGGCAAAAGGGTATGCATTCTTCTTATTTTCGGGCAAAAAGGCAGAAATTCCCCGTATTTTGGAGCAAAATTGCAGAAATTCCCCTAATTGTGGGGCAAAAAGGCAGAAATTCCCTATATGTTGGGGCAAAAAGACAGAAATTCTCCTTATTTTGGGGCAAAACTCAGAAATTCCACTTATTTTGGTGCAAAATTCCAGAAATTTCCCTTATTTTAGGGCAAAATTGCAGAAATTTCACTTATTTTGGGGCAAAATTGCAGAAATTTATCTTATTTCAGAAAAAAATTCAGAAATTTTTCTATTTTGGTGCAAAAAGGCAGAAATTTCTTTTATTTTGGTACAAAATTGCAGAAATTTTTCTTATTTTGGGGCAAAAAGTCAGAAATCTCCCATATTTAGGGGAAAACTGCAGAAATTCCTCTTATTTTGAGGTAAAAATGCTTAAATTTCCCTTATTTGGGGGCAAAAAGGCAGAAATTTCCCTTATTTTGAGGCAAAATTGCAGAAATTTCACTTATTTTAGGGTAATAAGTCAGAAATTTTCTCTATTTTCGGGCAAAAAAGACAGAAATTCCCTTTGTTTTGGGAGAAAAATACAGATATTTCACTTTTTTAGAGGCAAAAAAGCAGAAATTCCTTTTATTTTGGAGTAAAAATGAAGAAATTTCCCTTTATGTGGCAAAAGGTATGCATTCCACTTATTTTTGGGCTAAAAAGCAGAAATTACCCGTATTTTAGAGCAAAATTGCAGAAATTCCCCTAATTGAAAGGCAAAATGGCAGAAATTCCCTATATGTTAGGGCAAAAAGACAGAAATTCTCTTTATTTTTGGGGCAAAACTCAGAAATTCCATTTATTTTGGGGCAAAATTCCAGAAATTTCTCTTATTTTGGGGCAAAATTGCAGAAATTTCACTTATTTTGGGGCAAAATTGCAGAAATTTCACTTATTTCATGGTAAAAAGGCGTAAATTTTCCTTATTTTGATGCAAAAATGCAGAAATTCCAAATATTTTGTGGCAAAAATGAAGAAATTCCCTTTATTTTGAGGTAAAAAGGCAGAAATTCCCCTTATTTGGGGGCAAAAAAAGAAATTTCACTTAATTTGGGGCAAAAACTCAGAAATTCCACACTTTTTTGTCAAAATTCCAGAAATTTCCCTTATTTTGGGGCAAAATTGCAGAAATTTCACTTATTTTGGTGCAAAATTGCAGAAATTTAACTTATTTCAGAAAAAAATTCAGAAATTTTCCTATTTTGGTGCAAAAAGGCAGAATTATCTTTTATTTTGGTACAAAATTGCAGAAATTTTTCTTATTTTGGGGCAAAAAAGGGAGAAATCTCCCATATTTTGGGGCAAAAATGAAGATATTCCTCTTATTTTGAGGTAAAAAGGCTGAAATTTCCTTTATTTGGGGGCAAAAAGGCAGGAATTTCCCTTATTTTGAGGAAAATTGCAGAAATTTCACTTATTTCAGGGTAATAAGTCAGAAATTTTCGTTATTTTGGGGCAAAAAAGACAGAAATTCCCTTTGTTTTGGGGGAAAATAACAGAAATTCCACTTTTTTAGAGGCAAAAAAGCAGAAATTCCTTTTATTTTGGAGTAAAAATGAAGAAATTTCTTTTTTTGTGGCAAAAGGTATACATTCCACTTATTTTTGGGCTAAAAAGCAGAAATTACCCGTATTTTGGAGCAAAATTGCAGAAAATCCCCTAATTGTGGGGCAAAGAGGCAGAAATTCCCTATATGTTAGGGCAAAAAGACAGAAATTCTCCTTATTTTGGGGCAAAACTCAGAATTTCCACTTATTTTGGGGCAAAATTCCAGAAATTTCCCTTATTTTGGGGCAAAATTGCAGAAATTTCACTTATTTTGGGGCAAAATTGCAGAAATTTCCCTTATTTCAGGTAAAAATGGCAGAAATTTTTCTTATTTTGGGGCAAAAAGGCAGAAATTCCTAATATTTTGTGGCAAAAATGCAGAAATTCCCCTTATTTTGAGGTAAAAAGGCTGAAATTCCCCTTATTTGGGTGCAAAAAGGCAGAAATTTTTCTTATTTTGGGGCAAAATTGCAGACATTTCACTTATTTCAGGGTAATAAGTCAGAAATTTTCCTTATTTTGGGGAAAAAAAGACAGAAATTCCCCTAATTGTGGGGCAAAAAGGCAGAAATTTCCTATATGTTGGGGCAAAAAGACAGAAATTCTCCTTATTTTTGGGCAAAACTCAAAAATTCCACTTATTTTGGGGCAAAATTGCAGGAATTTACCTTATTTTGGGGCAAAATTGCAGAAATTTTCCTTATTTGGGGCAAAATTGCAGAAATTTCACTTATTTTTAGGTAAAAAGACTGAAATATCCTTTATTTTGGGGCAAAAAGGAGGAAATTCCCCTTATTTTGGGGCAAAATTGCAGAAATTATTCTTATTTTGGGGCAAAAAGGCTGAAATTCTTATTTTGAGGTAAAATGCTGAAATTCCCCATATTTTGGGGCAAAAGGCAAAAATTCTTCTTATTTTGAGGCAAAAAGGCACAAATTTCCCTTATTTTCGGGCAAAATTGCAGAAATTTCATTTATTTCAAGGCAAAAATTCAGAAATTCCTTTTATTTTGGGGCAAAGAGCAGAAATTTCTTTTATTATGGTACAAAATTGAAGAAATTTTTCTTATTTTGAAACAAAAAGGCAGAAAATTCCCCTTATTTTGAGGCAAAAGGCAGAAATTATTCTCAATTTGAGGTAAAATGCAGAAATTCCCTTTATTTTGGGGCTAGAAAGCAGAAATTCCCCGTATTTTGAAGCAAATTTGCAGAAATTCTCATAATTTTCGGGCAAAAGGCAAAAATTCTCCTTATTTTGGGGCAAAAAGACAGAAAATCTCCTTTTTTGGGAGCAAACAGTCAGAAATTTTCCTTATTTTGGGGCAAAATTGCAGAAATTTCCTTTACATTGGGGCAAAATTGCAGAAATTTCCATATTTTGGGGCAAAATTGCAGAAATTTCACTTATTTCAGGGAAAAAAGGCGAAAATTTTTTTTGGGGGGCAAAAAGGAAGAAATTTTTTTTATTTTGGTACAAAATTGCAGAAATTTTTCTTATTTTGGGGCAAAAAGTCAGAAATTCCTCATATTTTGGGGCAAAAATGCAGAAATTCCCCTTATTTTGAGGTAAAAAGGCTGAAATTCCCCTTATTTTGGGGCAAAAAGACAGAAATTTCGTTTATTTTGGGGAAAAGGCAGAAATTGCACTTATTTTGAGTCAAAAAGGTGGAAAATCCCCTTATTTGGGGGCAAAAATGATAATTTGCTTTTTTATGGCAAAAAGGTATACATTCCCTTTATTTTTGGGCAAAATGGCACAAATTCCCCGTATTTTGGAGCAACATTGCAGAAATTCCCCTAATTTTTGGGCAAAAAGGCAGAAATTCCCCTTATTTTGGGGTAAAACTGCAGAAATTTCACTTTTTTGCGGCAAAATGTCAGAAATTCCCCTTATTTTCGGCAAAAAAGGCAGAAAATTCCCGTATTTTGGAGAATAAATTGCAGAAATTCACCTAATTTTAGGGTAAAAAAATACAGTAATTTTCTTTATTTTTGGGCAAAAAGGCAGAAATTCTCCTTATTTTAGGGCAAAAAGGCAGAAATTCGTCTTATTTTAGGGCAAAATTGCAGAAATTTTCCTTATTTGGGGGCAAAAAACAGAAATTCCTTTTATTTTGGGGCAAAATTGCAGAAATTTCCCTTATTATGGGGAAAAATTGCAGAAATTTTTCTTATTTTAGGGCAAAATTGCAGAAATTTCACTTATTTCAGAGAAAAAAAGCAAAATTTTTCTTATTTTGGGGCAAAAAGGCAGAAATTCCCATTATTTTGGGGCAAAAAGGCAGAAATTCACCTTATTTTGTGGTAAAATTGCAGAAATTTCACATATTTCAGGGCAAAAAGACAGAAATTCCCCTTATTTTAAGGCAGAAAAGCAGAAATTCCCCTTATTTTGGAATAAAATTGCAGAAATTTTTTTTCTTTAGGGGCAAAAAGGCAGAAAATCCACTTAATTTCGGGTAAAAAAGCAGAAATTCCTCTTATTTTGGAGCAAAATTGCAGAAACTCCCCTAATTTTGGGGCATAAAGGCAGAAATTCCCTTTATTTTGGGGCAAAAATAGAGAAATTCTCATTATTTTGGGGCAAAAATCAGAAATTTCCCTTATTTCAGGTCAAAATTTTAGAAATTTCTTTTATATTGTTACAGACTTGCAGAAATTTTTCTTATTTTGTGGCAAAAAGGCAGAAATTTCCCATATTTTGGTGCAAAAAGCCTAAAATTTCCTTTATTATGAGGTAAAATCCTGAAATTCCCCATATTTTGGGGCAAAAAGGCAGAAATTCCCCTCATTTGGAGGCAAAAATACACAAATTTCCCTTATTTTCGGGCATAATTGCAGGAATTTCATTTATTTCAGGGCAAAAAGTCAGAAATTCCTTTTATTTTGGGGCAAAAAGCAGAAATTTCTTTTATTTTGATACAAAATTGTAGAAATTTTCCTTATTTTGGAACAAAAAGGCAAAAATTACCCATATTTTGGGGAAAAAGGCAGAAATTCCCCTTATTTTGAGGTAAAAAGGCTGAAATTCCCGTTATTTTGGGGTAAAAAGGCAGAAATTCCCTTTACTTTGTGGCAAAAAGGCAGAAATTCCCGTTAATTGGGGCAGAAAAGCAGAAATTTTCCTTATTTAAGGGCAATAGGGCAGATATTCCCCATATTTTGTGGCAAAAAGGCAGAAATTCCCCTTATTTGGAGGTAAAATGATGAAATTCCCCTTTTTTTCGGCAAAAAGGCAGAAATTCCTATTATTTTGGGGCAAAATTGCAGAAATTTCCTTTATTTTGGGGCAAAATTGCAGAAATTTCCCTTATTTTGGGGCAAAATTGCAGAAATTTCACTTATTTCAGGGAAAAAGCACAGAAATTTCTCTTATTTTGGGGCAAAAAGGCAGAAATTTCTTTTATTTTGGTACAAAATTGCAGAAATTTTCTTTATTTTGGGGCAAAAATGAAGAAATTCCCCATATTTTGGGGCAAAAAGGAAGAGATTCCCCTTATCATGAGGTAAAATGCTGAAATATCCCTTATTTTGGGGCAAAAAGACAGAAATTCCCTTTATTTTGTGGCAAAAAGGCAAAAATTTCCCTTATTTTGGGGCAAAATTGCAGAAATTTCACTTATTTCAGGGCAAAATTCAAAAATTCCTTTTATTTTTTGGCAAAAAGAGAAATTTTGTTTATTTTTGGGTAAAAAGGCAGAAATTTCACTTATTGTGAGGTAAGAAGGCAGAAATTCCTCTTATTTTGGGGCAAAAATGAAGAAATTTCCCTTTTTTTGTGGCAAAAGGTATATATTCTCCTTATTTTCGGGCAAAAAAGCAGAAATATCCCGTTTTTTGGAGCACAATTGCAGAAAATCCCCTAATTGTGGGGCAAAAAGGCAGAAATTCCCTATATGTTGGGGCAAAAAGACAGAAATTCTCCTTATTTTGGGGCAAAACTCAGAAATTCCACTTATTTTGGGGCAAAATTCCAGAAATTTCCCTAATTTTGGGGCAAATTTGCAGAAATTTCACTTATTTTGGGGCAAAATTGCAGAAATTTCACTTATTTCAGATAAAAAAAAGGCAGAAATTTTTCTTATTTTGGGGCAAAAAGGCAGAAATTCCTAATATTTTGTGGCAAAAATGCAGAAATTCCCTTTATTTTGAGGTAAAAAGGCTGAAATTCCCCTTATTTGGGGGCAAAAAGGCAGAAATTTCCCTTATTTTGGGGCAAAATTGCAGAAATTTCACTTATTTCAGGGCAAAATTCAAAAATTCCTTTTATTTTGGGGCTAAAAGTCAGAAATTCCGTTTATTTTTGGGTAAAAAGGCAGAAATTTCACTTATTTTGAGGTAAGAAGGCAGAAATTCCTCTTATTTTGGGGCAAAAATGAAGAAATTTCCCTTTTTTGTGGCAAAAGGTATACATTCCCCTTATTTTCGGGCAAAAAAGCAGAAATTCCCCGTATTTAGGAGCAAGATTGCAGAAAATCCCCTAATTGTGGGGCAAAAAGGCAGAAATTCCCTATATGTTGGGGCAAAAAGACAGAAATTCTCCTTATTTTGGGGCAAAACTCAGAAATTCCACTTAATTTGGGGCAAAATTCCAGAAATTTCCCTTATTTTGGGGCAAAATTGCAGATATTTTACTTATTTTGGGGCAAAATTGCAGAAATTTCACTTATTTCAGGTAAAAATGGCAGAAATTTTTCTTATTTTGGGGCAAAAAGGCAGAAATTCCTAATATTTTGTGGCAAAAATGCAGAAATTCCCCTTATTTTGAGGTAAAAAGGCTGAAATTCCCCTTATTTGGGGGCAAAAAGGCAGAAATTTCCCTTATTTTGGGGCAAAATTGCAAACATTTCACTTATTTCAGGGTAATAAGTCAGAAATTTTCCTTATTTTGGAGCAAAAAACACAGAAATTCCCTTTGTTTTGGAAGGAAAATACAGAAATTCCACTTCTTTAGAGGCAAAAAGGCAGAAATTCCCCTTATTTTGAAGCAAAAATGAAGAAATTCCCCTAATTGTTGGGCAAAAAGGCAGAAATTCCCTATATGTTGGGGCAAAAAGACAAATTCTTCTTATTTTGGGACAAAACTCAGAAATTCCACTTATTTTGGGGCAAAATTGCAGGAATTTACCTTATTTTGAGGCAAAATTGCAGAAATTTCCCTTATTTGGGGCAAAATTGCAGAAATTTCACTTATTTTCAGGTAAAAAGGCTGAAATATCCTTTATTTTGGGGCAAAAAGGAAGAAATTCCCCTTATTTTGGGGCAAAATTGCAGAAATTTTCCTTATTTTGGGGCAAAAAGGCTGAAATTCTTATTTTGAGGTAAAATGCTGAAATTCCCCATATTTTGGGGCAAAAGGCAAAACTTCTTTTTATTTTGGGGCAAAGAGGCACAAATTTCCCTTATTTTCGGGCAAAATTGCAGAAATTTCATTTATTTCAGGGCAAAAAATCAGAAATTTCTTTTATTTTGGGGCAAAGAGCAGAAATTTCTTTTATTATGGTACAAAATTGAAGAAATTTTTCTTATTTTGAAATAAAAAGGCAGAAAATTCCCCTTATTTTGAGGCAAAAGGCAGAAATTATTCTCAATTTGAGGTAAAATGCAGAAATTCCCTTTATTTTGGGGCTAGAAAGCAGAAATTCCCTGTATTTTGAAGCAAAATTGCAGAAATTCTCATAATTTTCGGGCAAAAAGGCAGAAATTCCCCTTATTTTGGGGCAAAAAGACAGAAAATCTCCTTTTTCGGGAGCAAACTATCAGAAATTCCCCTTATTTTGGGGCAAAATTGCAGAAATTTCCTTTACATTGGGGCAAAATTGCAGAAATTTCCCTTATTTTGGGGCAAAACTGAAGAAATTTTCTTTTTTTATGGCAAAAAGGTATGCATTCTTCTTATATTCGGGCAAAAAGGCAGAAATTCCCCTATTTTGGAGCAAAATTGCAGAAATTCCCCTAATTATGGGGCAAAAAGGGAGAAATTCCCTATATGTTGTGGCAAAAAGACAGAAATTCTCTTTATTTTGGGGCAAAACTCAGAAATTCCACTCATTTTAGGGCAAAATTCCAGAAATTTCCCTTATTTTGGGGCAAAATTGCAGAAATTTCACTTATTTTGGAGCAAAATTGCAGAAATTTCACTTATTTCAGAAAAAAAGCAGAAATTTTCTTATTTTGGTGCAAAAAGGCAGAAATTTCTTTTATTTTGGTACAAAATTGCATAAATTATTCTTATTTTGGAAGAAAAAGGCAGAAATCTCCCATATTTTGGGGCAAAAATGCAGCAATTCCTCTTATTTTGAGGTAATAAGGCTTAAATTCCCCTTATTTGGGGGGAAAAAGGCAGAAATTTCCCTTATTTTCGAGCAAAATTGCAGATATTTCACTTATTTCAGGGTAATAAGTCAGAAATTTTCCTTATTTTGGGGCAAAAAAGACAGAAATTCCCTTTGTTTTTGGGGATAAAGACAGAAATTCCACTTATTTAGAGGCAAAAAAGCAGAAATTCCCCTTATTTTGGAGCAAAACTGAAGAAATTTCCCTTTTTTATGGCAAAAAGGTATGCATTCTTCTTATTTTCGGGCAAAAAGGCAGAAATTCCCCCTATTTTAGAGCAAAATGGCAGAAATTCCCCTAATTGTGGGGCAAAAATGCAGAAATTCCCTATATGTTGGGGCAAAATACAGAAATTCTCCTTATTTTGGGGAAAAACTCAGATATTCCACTTATTTTGGGGCAAAATTGCAGAAATTTCCCTTATTTTGGGGCAAAATTGAAGAAATTTCACTTATTTTGGGGCAAAATTGCAGAAATTTCACTTTTTTCAGGGTAATAAGTCAGAAATTTTCCTTATTTTGGGGCAAAAAAGACTGAAATTCCCTATGTTCTGGGGGAAAAAGACAGTAATTCCACTTTTTTAGAGGCAAAAAAGCAGAAATTCCTTTTATTTTGGAGTAAAAATGAAGAAATTTCTTTTTTTTTGTGGCAAAAGGAATACATTCCCTTTATTTTCGGGCAAAAAGGCAGAAATTCCCCGTATTTTGGAGCAAACTTGCAGATATTCCCCTAATTGTGGGGCAAAACGGCAGAAATTCCCTATATGTTGGGGCAAAAAGACAGAAATTCTCCTTATTTTGGGGCAAAACTCAGAAATTCCACTTATTTTGGGGCAAAATTCCAGAAATTTCCCTTATTTTGGGGCAAAATTGCAGAAATTTCACTTATTTTCAGGCAAAATTACATAAATTTCACTTATTTTAGAAAAAAAGCAGAATTTTCTTATTTTGGTGCAAAAAGGCATAAATTTCTTTTATTTTGTTACAAAATTGCAGAAATTTTTCTTATTTTGGGGCAAAAAGGCATAAATTTCTCATATTTTGGGGCCAAAATGCAGTAATTTTTTTTATTTTGAGGTAAAAAGGCTGAAATTCCCCTTATTTGGGGGCAAAAAAGAAGAATTTCTCTTATTTTGGGGCAAAATTGCAGAAATTTCACTTATTTCAGAGTAATAATTCAGAAATTTTCGTTATTTTAGGGCAAAAAAAACAGAAATTCCCTTTATTTTGGGAGAAAAGACAGAAATTCCACTTTTTTAGAGGCAAAAAAGCAGAAATAACTTTAATTTTGTAGTAAAAATGTAGAAATTTCCCTTTTTTATGGCAAAAAGGTATGCATTCTTCTTATTTTCGGGCAAAAACGCAGAAATTCCCCGTATTTTCGAGCAAAATTGCAAAAATTCCCCTAATTTTAGGGCAAAAAGGCAGAAATTCTCTATATGTTGGGGCAAAAAGACAGAAATTCTCCTTATTTTGGGGCAAAACTCAGAAATTCCACTTATTTTGGGGCAAAATTCTAGAAATTTTTCTTATTTTAAAGCAAAATTCCAGAAATTTCCCTTATTTTGGAGAAAAATTGCAGAAATTTCACTTATTTTGGGGCAAAATTGCAGAAATTTCACTTATTTCAGGGTAATAAGTCAGAAATTTTCCTTATTTTGGGGCCAAAAATACAGAAATTCCCTTTGTTTTGGGGGGGAAAGACAGAAATTCCACTTATTTAGAGGCAAAAAAGCAGAAATTCCTCTTATTTTGGAGCAAAATTGCAGAAATTCCCCTAATTGTGGGGCAAGAAGGGAGAAATTCCCTATATGTTGGGGCAAAAAGAAACAAATTCTCCTTATTTTGGGTCAAAACTCAGAAATTCTACTAATATTGGGGCAAAATTCCAGAAATTTCCCTTATTTTGGGGCAAAATTGCAGAAATTTCACTTATTTTTGGGCAAAATTGCAGAAATTTCACTTATTTCAGAAAAAAAAGCAGAAATTTTCTTATTTTGGTGCAAAAAGGCAGAAATTTCTTTTATTTTGGTACAAAATTGCAGAAATTTTTCTTATTTTGGGGCAAAAAGGCAGAAATCTCCCATATTTTGGGGCAAAAATGCAGAAATTTCTCTTATTTTGAGGTAAAAAGGCTGAAATTCCCCTTATTTGGGGGCAAAAGGCAGAAATTTCCCTTATTTTGGGGCAAAATTGCAGAAATTTCACTTATTTCAGGGTAATAAGTCAGAAATTTTCCTTATTTTGGGGTAAAAAAGACAGAAATTCCCTTTGTTTTGGGGGAAAAAGACAGAAATTCCACTTATTTAGAGGCAAAAAAGCAGAAATTCCCCTTAGTTTGTAGCAAAACTGAAGAAATTTCTATTTTTTATGGCAAAAAGGTATGCATTCTTCTTATTTTCGGGCAAAAAGGCAGAAATTCCCCGTATTTTGGAGCAAAATTGCAGAAATTCCCCTAATTGTGGGGAAAGAAGGGGGAAATTCCCTATATGTTGGGGCAAAAAGACAGAAATTCTCCTTCTTTTGGGGCAAAACTCAGAAATTCCACTTATTTTGGTGCAAAATTCCAGAAATTTCCCTTATTTTAGAGCAAAATTGCAGAAATTTCACTTATTTTGGGGCAAAATAGCAGAAATTTAACTTATTTCAGAAAAAAATTCAGAAATTTTTCTATTTTGGTGCAAAAAGGCAGATATTTCTTTTATTTTGGTACAAAATTGCAGAAATTTTTCTTATTTTGGGGCAAAAAGTCAGAAATCCCCCATATTTTGAGGCAAAAATGCAGAAATTCCTCTTATTTTGAGGTAATAAGGCTGAAATTTCCCTTATTTGGGGGCAAAAAGGCAGAAATTTCCCTTATTTTGAGGCAAAATTGCAGAAATTTCACTTATTTCAGGGTAATAAGTCAGAAATTTTCCTTATTTTGGGGACAAAAAGACAGAAATTCCCTTTGTTTTGGGGGGGAAAAGACAGAAATTCCACTTATTTAGAGGCAAAAAAGCAGAAATTCCTCTTATTTTGGAGCAAAATTGCAGAAATTCCCCTAATTGTGGGGCAAAAAGGCAGAAATTCCCTATATGTTGGGGCAAAAAGAAACAAATTCTCTTTATTTTTGGTCAAAACTCAGAAATTCCACTGATATTGGGACAAAATTCCAGAAATTTCCCGTATTTTGGGGCAAAATTGCAGAAATTTCACTTATTTTGGGGCAAAATTGTAGAAATTTCACTTATTTCAGAAAAAAAAGCAGGAATTTTCTTATTTTGGTGCAAAAAGGCGGAAATTTCTTTTATTTTGGTACAAAATTGCAGAAATTTTTCTTATTTTGGGGCAAAAAGGCAGAAATCTCCCATATTTTGGGGCAAAAATGCAGAAATTTCTCTTATTTTGAGGTAAAAAGGCTGAAATTCCCCTTATTTTGGAGCAATATTGCAGAAATTCCCCTAATTGTGGGGCAAAGAGGCAGAAATTCCCTATATCTTAGGGCAAAAAGACAGAAATTCTCCTTATTTTGGGGCAAAACTCAGAAATTCTACTTATTTTGGGGCAAAATTCCAGAAATTTCCCTTATTTTGGGGCAAAATTGCAAAAATTTCACTTATTTCAGGGTAATAAGTCAGAAATTTTCCTTATTTTGGGGCCAAAAAGACAGAAATTCCCTTTGTTTTGGGGGGGAAAAGACAGAAATTCCACTTATTTAGAGGCAAAAAAGCAGAAATTCCTCTTATTTTGGAGCAAAATTGCAGAAATTCCCCTAATTGTGGGGCAAAAAGGCAGAAATTCCCTATATGTTGGGGCAAAAAGAAACAAATTCTCCTTATTTTGGGTCAAAATTCAGAAATTCCACTGATATTGAGGCAAAATTCCAGAAATTTCCCGTATTTTGGGGCAAAATTGCAGAAATTTCACTTATTTTGGGGCAAAATTGCAGAAATTTCACTTATTTCAGGGTAATAAGTCAGAAATTTTCCTTATTTTGGGGCAAAAAAGACAGAAATTTTCTTTGTTTTGGGGGATAAAGACAGAAATACCACTTATTTAGAGGCAAAAAAGCAGAAATTCCCCTTATTTAGGAGCAAAACTGAAGAAATTTCTATTTTTTATGGCAAAAGGGTATGCATTCTTCTTATTTTCGGGCAAAAAGGCAGAAATTCCCCGTATTTTGGAGCAAAATTGCAGAAATTCCCGTAATTGTGGGGCAAAAAGGCAGAAATTCCCTATATGTTGGGGCAAAAAGACAGAAATTCTCCTTATTTTGGGGCAAAACTCAGAAATTCCACTTATTTTGGTGCAAAATTCCAGAAATTTCCCTTATTTTAGGGCAAAATTGCAGAAATTTCACTTATTTTGGGGCAAAATTGCAGAAATTTAACTTATTTTGGTGCAAAATTGCAGAAATTTAACTTATTTCAGAAAAAAAATTCAGAAATTTTCCTATTTTGGTGCAAAAAGGCAGAATTATCTTTTATTTTGGTACAAAATTGCAGAAATTTTTCTTATTTTGGGCAAAAAGGCAGAAATTTCACTTATTTTGGGGCAAATTGCAGTACTTTCACTTATTTTGGGGCAAAATTGCAGAAATTCCAAATATTTTGTGGCAAAAATGCAGAAATTCCCCTTATTCTAAGGTAAAAAGGCAGAAATTCCCCTTATTTGGGGTTAAAGACAGAAATTTCCCTTATTTTGGGGCAAAATTGCAGAAATTTCACTTATTTTGGGGCAAAATTGCAGAAATTTCACTTATTTCAGAAAAAAATTCAGAAATTTTCCTATTTTGGTGCAAAAAGGCAGAAATTTCTATTTTGATACAAAATTGCAGAAATTTTTCTTTTTTTGGGGCAAAAAGGCACAAATCTCCCATATTTTGGGGAAAAAATGCAGAAATTCCTCTTATTTTGAGGTAAAAAGGTAGAAATTTCCCTTATTTGGGGGAAAAAGGCAGAAATTTTCCTTATTTTGAGGCAAAATTGCAGAAATTTCACTAATTTCAGTGTAATAAGTCAGAAATTTTCCTTATTTTGAGCCAAAAAAGACAGAAATTCCCTTTGTTTTGGGGGAAAAAGACAGAAATTCCACTTTTTTAGCGGCAAAAAAGCAGAAATTCATTTTATTTTGGAGTAAAAATGAAGAAATTTCTTTTTTTTGTGGCAAAAGATATACATTCCCCTTATTTTCAGGCTAAAAAGCAGAAATTCCCTGTATTTTGGAGCAAACTTGCAGAAATTCCCCTAATTGTGGGGCAAAAAGGCAGAAATTTCCGATATGTTAGGGCAAAAGGACAGAAATTCTTTTTATTTTGGGGCTAAACTAAGAAATTCCACTTATTTTGGGGCAAAATTCCAGAAATTTCCCTTATTTTGGGGCAAAATTGCAGAAATTTCACTTATTTTGGTGCAAAATTGCAGAAATTTCACTTATTTCAGGGAAAAAAGGCAGAAATTGTCCTTATTTTGGGGCCAAAAAGACAGAAATTTCCTTTGTTTTGGGGTGAAAAAGATAGAAATTCCACTTACTTAGAGGCAAAAAAGCAGAAATTCCTCTTATTTTGGAGCAAAAATGAAGAAATTTCCTTTTTTTATGGCAAAAAGGTATGCATTCTTCTTATTTTCGGGCAAAAAGGCAGAAATTCCCAGTATTTTGGAGCAAAATTGCAGAAATTCCCCTAATTGTGGGGCAAAAAGGCAGAAATTCCCTATATGTTGGGGCAAAAAGAAACAAATTCTCCTTATTTTGGGTCAAAACTCAGAAATTCCACTGATATTGGGGCAAAATTCCAGAAATTTCCCTTATTTTGGGGCAAAATTGCAGAAATTTCACTTATTTTGGGGCAAAATTGCAGAAATTTCACTTATTTCAGAAAAAAAGGCAGAAATTTTCTTATTTTGGTGCAAAAAGGCGGAAATTTCTTTTATTTTGGTACAAAATTGCAGAAATTTTTCTTATTTTGGGGCAAAAAGGCAGAAATCTCCCATATTTTGGGGCAAAAATGAAGAAATTTCTCTTATTTTGAGGTAAAAAGGCTGAAATTCCCATTATTTGGGGGCAAAAAGGCAGAAATTTCCCTTATTTTGAGGCAAAATTGCAGAAATTTCACTTATTTCAGTGTAATAAGTCAGAAATTTTCTTTATTTTGGGGCAAAAAAGACAGAAATTCTTTTTGTTTTGAGGGAAAAAGGCAGAAATTCCACTTTTTTAGCGGCAAAAAAGCAAAAATTCATTTTATTTTGGAGTAAAAATGAAGAAATTTCTTTTTTTTTTTGTGGCAAAAAGTATACATTCCCCTTATTTTCAGTCTAAAAAGCAGAAATTCCCCATATTTTTGAGCAATATTGCAGAAATTCCCCTAATTGTCGGGCAAAAAGGCAGAAATTGCCTATATGTTGGGGCAAAAAGACAGAAATTCTCCTTATTTTGGGGCAAAACTCAGAAATTCCACTTATTTTGGGGCAAAATTCCAGAAATTTCCCTTATTTTGGGGCAAAATAGCAGAAATTTCACTTATTTTGGGGCAAAATTGCAGAAATTTCACTTATTTCAGGGTAATAAGTCAGAAATTTTCCTTATTTTGGAGCAAAAAAACAGAAATTCCCTTTGTTTGGGGGAAAAAGACAGAAATTTCACTTATTTAGAGGCAAAAAAGCTGAAATTCCCCTTATTTTGGAGCAAAAATGAAGAACTTTCCTTTTTTTATGGCAAAAAGTTATGCATTCTTCTTATTTTCGGGCAAAAAGGCAGAAATTCCCCGTATTTTAGAGCAAAATTGCAGAAATTCCCCTAATTGTGGGGCGAAAAGGCAGAAATTCCCTATATGTTAGGGCAAAAAGACAGAAATTCTCCTTATTTTGGGGCAAAACTCAGAAATTCCACTTATTTTAAGGCAAAATTCCAGAAATTTCCTTTATTTGGGAGCAAAATTGCAGAAATTTCTGTTATTTTGGGGCAAAATTGCAGAAATTTCACTTATTTCAGAAAAAAAAGCAGAAATTTTCTTATTTTGGTGCAAAAAGGCGGAAATTTCTTTTATTTTGGTACAAAATTGCAGAAATTTTTCTTATTTTGGGGCAAAAAGGCAGAAATCTCCCATATTTTGGGGCAAAAATGCAGAAATTCCTCTTATTTTGAGGTAAAAAGGCTGAAATTCCCCTTATTTGGAGGCAAAAAGGCAGAAATTTTTCTTATTTTGGGGCAAAATTGCAGAAATTTCACTTATTTCAGAGTAGTCAGTCAGAAATTTTTCTTATTTTGGGGCAAAAAAGCAGAAATTCCTTTTATTTTGGAGTAAAAATGAAGAAATTTCTTTTTTGTGGCAAATGGTATACATTCCCCTTATTTTCAGGCTAAAAAGCAGAAATTACCCGTATTTTGGAGCAAAATTGCAAAAATTCCGCTAATTGTGGGGCAAAAAGGCAGAAATTCCCTGTAAGTTAGAGCAAAAAAACAGAAAATCTCCTTATTTTGGTGCAAAACTCAGAAATTCCACTTACTTTGGGGCAAAATTCCAAAAATTTCCCTTATTTTGGGCCAAAATTGCAGAAATTTCACTTATTTTGAGGCAAAATTGCATAAATTTCACTTATTTCAGGGTAATAAGTCAGAAATTTTCCTTATTTTGGGGCAAAAAACACAGAAATTCCCTTTGTTTTGGGGGAAAATGACAGAAATTCCACTTTTTTAGAGGCAAAAAAGCAGAAATTCCTTTTATTTTGGAGTAAAAATGAAGAAATTTCCCTTTTTTGTGGCAAAATGTATACATTCCACTTATTTTTGGGCTAAAAAGCTGAAATTACCCGTATTTTGGAGCAAAATTGCAGAAATTCCCCTAATTGTGGGGCAAAATGCAGAAATTCCCTATATGTTAGGGCAAAAAGACAGAAATTCTCCTTTTTTTGGGGCAAAACTCAGAAATTCCACTTATTTTGGGGCAAAATTCCAGAAATTTCCCTTATTTTGTGGCAAAATTGCCGAAATTTCACTTATTTTGGGGCAAAATTGCAGAAATTTCACTTATTTCATGGTAAAAAGGCAGAAATTTTCCTCATTTTGGGGCAAAAATGCAGAGATTCCAAATATTTTGTGGTAAAATTGCAAAAATTCCCCTTATTTTGAGGTAAAAATGCAGAAATTCCCCTTATTTGGAAGCAAAAAGCAGAAATTTCCCTTATTCTGGGACAAAATTGCAGAAATTTCACTTATTTCAGGGTAATAAGTCAGAAATTTTCCTTATTTGGGGCAAAAAAGACAGAAATTCCTTTTGTTTTGGGGGAAAAAGTCAGAAATTCCACTTATTTAGAAGCAAAAAAGCAGAAATTCCCCTTATTTTGGAGCAAAAATGAAGAAATTTCCTTTTTTTGTGGCAAAAGGTATGCATTCTTCTTATTTTCAGGCTAAAAAGCAGAAATTCCCCGTATTTTGGAGCAAAATTGCAGAAATTCCCCTAATTGTGGGACAAAAAGGCAGAAATTCCCTATATGTTTGGGCAAAAAGACAGAAATTCTCCTTATTTTAGAGCAAAACTCAGAAATTTCACTTATTTTGACGCAAAATTGCAGAAATTTCACTTATTTCAGAAAAAAAGCAGAAATTTTCTTAATTTGGGACAAAAAGGCAGAAATTTCTCATATTTTGGGGCAAAAATGCAGAAAATCCCCTTATTTTGAGGTAAAAAGTCTAAAATTCCCCTTATTTGGTTGCAAAAAGCAGAAATTTCCCTTATTTTGGGGCAAAATTGCAGATATTTCATTTATTTCAGGGTAATAAGTCAGAAATTTTCCTTATTTTGGGGCAAAAAAGACACAAATTCTCTATGTTTGGGGGGAAAAAGACAGAAATTCCACTTATTTAGAGGCAAAAAAGCAGAAATTCCCCTTATTTTGGAGCGAAAATGAAGAAATTTCCCTTTTCTATGGCAAAAAGGTATGCATTCTTCTTATTTTCGGGCAAAAAGACAGAAATTCCCCGTATTTTTGAGCAAAATTTCAGAAATTCCCCTAATTGTTGGGCAAAAAGGCAGAAATTCCCTATGTGTTGGGGCAAAAAGACAGAAATTCTACTTATTTTGGGGCAAAACTCAGAAATTCCACTTATTTTGGGGCAAAATTCCAAAAATTTCCCTTATTTTGGGGCAAAATTGCAGAAATTTCACTTATTTTGGGGCAAAATTGCAGAAATTTCACTTATTTCAGGGAAAAAAAGACAGAAATTTCTTTTATTTTGGTACAAATTTGCAGAAATTTTTTTTTATTTTTGGCAAAAAGGCAGAAATTTCCCATATTTTGGGGCAAAAATGCAGAAATTCCCCTTATTTTGAGGTAAAAATGCTGAAATTCCCCTTATTTTGGGGCAAAAAGCAGACATTTCCCTTATTTTGGGCAAAAATTGCAGAAATTTCACTTATTTTGAGTCAAAAAGGCAGAAAATCCAATTATTTTGGGGTAAAAATGAAGAAATTCCCCTTGTTTTGAGGTAAAAAGGCTGAAATTCCCCTTTTTTGGAGGCAAAAAGGCAGAAATTCCCCGTATTTTGGGGCAAAAAGCAGATATTTCCCTTATTTTTGGGGAAAAATTTTAGAAATTTAACTTATTTCAGGGCAAAAAGTCAGAAATTCCGTTTATTTTTGGGGAAAAGTCAGAAATTGCACTTATTTTGAGTCAAAAAGGCGGAAAATCCCCTTATTTTGGAGTAAAAATGAAGAAATTTCCCTTTTTTATGGCAAAAGGTATACATTCTTTTTATTTTCGGGCAAAAAGGCAGAAATTCCCTGTATTTTGGAGCAAAATTGCAGAAATTCCTCTAATTTTGGGGCAAAAACGCAGAACTTCCCCTTATTTTGGGGTAAAACTGCAGAAATTTCACTTATTTCGCGGCAAAATGGCAGAAATTCACTTCATTTTCGGCGAA
This sequence comes from Micromys minutus, assembly GCF_963924665.1. Classification (NCBI taxonomy): domain Eukaryota; kingdom Metazoa; phylum Chordata; class Mammalia; order Rodentia; family Muridae; genus Micromys; species Micromys minutus. The sequence goes on along the minus strand of NW_027667812.1, from coordinate 1,530,806 downwards.
AAGGGAGAAAATTCCCGTATTTTGGAGCAAAATTGCAGAAATTCACCTAATTTTGGGGTAAAACATGCAGTAATTTTCTTTATTTTAAGGCAAAAAGGCAGAAATTCCCCTTATTTTGTGGCAAAAATCAGAAATTCCCCTTATTTTAGAAAAAATTGCAGAAATTTCCTTTATTATGGGGAAAAATTGCAGAAATTTCTTTTATTGTAAGGCAAAAGGGCAGAAATTTCATTTATTTCAGAGAAAAAAACAAAAATTTTTTTTATTTTAGGGCAAAATGAAGAAATTTCCATTATTTTGGGGCACAAAGACAGAAATTCACCTTCTTTTGAGGTAAAATTTTAAACATTTCACATATTTCAGGGCAAAAAGGCAGAAATTCCCCTTATTTGGGGGTAAAAAAGCAGAAATTCTTCATATTTTGGGTTAAAATTGCAGAAATTTCCCTTGTTTGGGGGCAAAAAGGCAGAAAATCCCCTTAATTTCGGGCAAAAAGGCAGAAATTCCCCGTATTTTGGAGCAAAATTGCAGAAATTCCCCTAATTGTGGGGCAAAAAGGCAGAAATTCCCGATATGTTGGGGCAAAAAGACAGAAATTCTCCTTATTTTCGGGCAAAACTCAGAAATTCCATTTATTTTGGGGCAAAATTCCAGAAATTTCCCTTATTTTGGGGCAAAATTGCAGAAATTTCACTTATTTCAGGGCAAAATTCAAAAATTGCTTTTATTTTGGGGTAAAGACAGAAATTCCATTTACTTTTGGGTAAAAAGGCAGAAATTTCACTTATTTTGAGGTAAGAAGGCAGAAATTCCTCTTATTTTGCGGCAAAAATGAAGAAATTTTCCTTTTTTGTGGCAAAAGGTATATATTCCTTTTATTTTCAGGCAAAAAATCAGAAATTCCCTGTATTTTGGAGCACAATTGCAGAAAATCCCCTAATTGTGGGGCAAAAAGGAAGAAATTCCCATTATTTTGATGGCAAAAAGGCAGGAATTCACCTTATTTTGGGGTAAAATTGCAGAAATTTCACATATTTCAGGGCAAAAAGGCAGAAATTTCCCTTCATTTGGGGCAAAAATGAAGAAATTTCCCTTTTTTATGGCAAAAAGGTATGCATTCCCCTTATTTTCGGCAAAAAGGCAGAAATTCCCCGTATTTTGGAGCAAAATTGCAGAAATTCCCCTAATTGTGGGGCAAAAAGGCAGAAATTCTCTTTATTTTGCGGCAAAACTCAGAAATTCCACTTATTTTGGGGCAAAATTCCAGAAATTTTCCTTATTTTGGGGCAAAATTGCAGAAATTTCCCTTATTTCAGGTAAAAATGGCAGAAATTTTTCTTATTTTGGGGCAAAAAGGCAGAATTTCCTAATATTTTGTGGCAAAAATGCAGAAATTCCCCTTATTTTGAGGTAAAAAGGCTTAAATTCCCCTTATTTGGGGGCAAAAAGGCAGAAATTTTTCTTATTTTGGGGCAAAATTGCAGACATTTCACTTATTTCAGGGTAATCAGTCAGAAATTTTCCTTATTTTGGGGCAAAAAAGACAGAAATTCCCTTTGTTTTGGGGGGAAAATACAGAAATTCCACTTCTTTGAAGGCAAAAAGGCAGAAATTCCACTTATTTTGGAGCAAAAATGAAGAAATTACCCTAATTGTTGGGCAAAAAGGCAGAAATTCCCTATATGTTGGGGCAAAAAGACAGAAATTCTCCTTATTTTGGGGCAAAACTCAGAAATTCCACTTATTTTGGGGCTAAATTGCAGGAATTTACCTTATTTTGGGGCAAAATTGCAGAAATTTCCCTTATTTGGGGCAAAATAGCAGAAATTTCACTTATTTTCAGGTAAAAAGGCTGAAATATCCTTTATTTTGGGGCAAAAAGGAAGAAATTCCCCTTATTTTGGGGCAAAATTGCCGAAATTTTCCTTATTTTGGGGCAAAAAGGCTGAAATTCTTATTTTGAGGTAAAATGCTGAAATTCCCCATATTTTGGCGCAAAAGGCAAAACTTCTTCTTATTTTGGGGCAAAGAGGCACAAATTTCCCTTATTTTCGGGCAAAATTGCAGAAATTTCATTTATTTCAGGGCAAAAAGTCAGAAATTCCTTTTATTTTGGGGCAAAGAGCAGAAATTTCTTTTATTTTGGTACAAAATTGAAGAAATTTTTCTTATTATGAAACAAAAAGGCAGAAAATTCCCCTTATTTTGAGGCAAAAAGCAGAAATTATTCTTATTTTGAGGTAAAATGCAGAAATTCTTTTTGTTTTGGGGCTTAAAGGCAGAAATTCCCCGTATTTTGAAGCAAAATTGCAGAAATTCTCATAATTTTTGGGCAAAAAGGCAGAAATTCCCCTTATTTTGGGGCAAAAATACAGAAAATCTCCTTTATCGGGAGCAAACAGTCAGAAATTCCCCTTATTTTGGGGCAAAATTGCAGAAATTTCCTTTACATTGGGGCAAAATTGCAGAAATTTCCCTTATTTTGGGGCAAGATTGCAGAAATTTCCCTTATTTTGGGGCAAAATTGCAGAAATTTCCCTTATTTTGGGGCAAAATTGCAGAAATTTCACTTATTTCAGGGAAAAAAGGCGGAAATTTTTTTGGGGGGCAAAAAAGCAGAAATTTCTTTTATTTTGGTACAAAATTGCAGAAATTTTTCTTATTTTGGGGCAAAAAGTCATAAATTCCCCATATTTTGGGGCAAAAAGGCAGAAATTCCCCTTATTTTTAGGTAAAAAGGCTGAAATTCCCCTTATTTTGGGGCAAAAAGACAGAAATTTCGTTTATTTTGGGGAAAAGGCAGAAATTGCACTTATTTTGAGTCAAAAAGGTGGAAAATCCCCTTATTTTGGGGCAAAAATGAAGAAATTTGCTTTTTTTATGGCAAAAAGGTATACATTCCCTTTATTTTCGGGCAAAAAGGCAGAAATTACCCGTATTTTGGAGCAAAATTGCAGAAATTCCTCTAATTTTTGGGCAAAAAGTCAGAAATTCCCCTTATTTTGGGGTAAAACTGCAGAAATTTCACTTATTTTACGGCAAAATGTCAGAAATTCCCCTTATTTTCGGCAAAAAAGGCAGAAAATCCCCTTATTTTAGGGCAAAATTGCAGAAATTTCCCTTATTTGGGGGCAAAAACAGAAATTCCCCTTCTTTTGAGGCAAAATTGCAGAAATTTCCCTTATTATGGGGAAAAATTGCAGAAATTTCCCTTATTTTAGGACAAAATTGCAGAAATTTCACTTATTTCAGAGAAAAAATGCAAAAATTTTTCTTATTTTGGGGCAAAAAGGCAGAAATTCCAATTATTTTGGGGCAAAAAGGCAGAAATTCACCTTATTTTGGGTTAAAATATCAGAAATTTCACATATTTCAGGGCAAAATGGCAGAAATTCCCCTTATTTGGGGGCAATAAGGCAGAAATTTCCCTTCTTTTGGGATAAAATTGCAGAAATTTCCCTTATTTGGGGGCAAAAAGGCAGAAAATCCACTTAATTTCGGGTAAAAAGGCAGAAATTCCTCGTATTTTGAAGCAAAATTGCAGAAACTCCCCTAATTTTGGGGCAAAAAGGCAGAAATTCTTTTTATTTTGGGGCAAAAATAGAGAAATTCTCCTTATTTTGGTGCAAAAATCAGAAATTTCCCTTATTTTGGGGCAAAATTATAGAAATTTCTTTTATTTTGTTACAGACTTGCAGAAATTTTTCTTATTTTGTGGCAAAAAGGCTAAAATTCTACTTATTTTGAGGTAAAATCCTGAAATTCCACATATTTTGGGGCAAAAGGCAGAAATTCCCCTCATTTGGGCGCAAAAAGTCACATATTTCCCTTATTTTCGGGCATAATTGCAGGAATTTCATTTATTTCAGGGCAAAAAGTCAGAAATTCCTTTTATTTTGGGGCAAAAAGCAGAAATTTCTTTTATTATGGTACAAAATTGAAGAAATTTTTCGTATTTTGAAACAAAAAGGCAGAAAATTCCCCTTATTTTGAGGCAAAAGGCAGAAATTATTCTTATTTTGAGGTAAAATGCAGAAATTCTTTTTATTTTGGGTCTAAAAGGCAGAAATTCCTCGTATTTTGAAGCAAAATTGCAGAAATTCTCATAATTTTCGGGCAAAAAGGCAGAAATTCTCCCTATTTTGGGGCAAAAAGACACAAAATCTCCTTTTTCGGGAGCAAACAGTCAGAAATTCCCCTTATTTAGGGGCAAAATTGCAGAAATTTTTTTTACATTGGGGCAATATTGCAGAAATTTCCCTTATTTTGAGGCAAAATTGCAGAAATTTCACTTATTTCAGGGAAAAAAGGCGGAAATTTTTTTTGCGGGGAAAAAAGGCAGAAATTTTTTTTATTTTGGTACAAAATTGCAGAAATTTTTATTATTTTGGGGCAAAGAGTCAGAAATTCCCCATATTTTGGTGCAAAAAGGCTGAAATTCCCCTTATGTTGAGGTAAAATCCTGAAATTCCCCATATTTTGGGGCAAAAAGGCAGAAATTCCCCTCATTTGGGGGCAAAAAGGCACAAATTTCCCTTATTTTCAGGCATAATTGCAGGAATTTCATTTATTTCAGGGCAAAAAGTCAGAAATTCCTTTTATTTTGGGGCAAAAAGCAGAAATTTCTTTTATTTTGATACAAAATTGTAGAAATTTTCCTTATTTTGGAACAAAAAGGCAAAAATTACCCATATTTTGGGGAAAAAGGCAGAAATTCTTTTATTTTGAGGTAAAAAGGCTGAAATTCCCGTTATTTTGGGGCAAAAAGGCAGAAATTCTCTTTACTTTGTGGCAAAAAGGCAGAAATTCCCGTTAATTGGGGCAGAAAAGCAGAAATTTTCCTTATTTAAGGGCAATAGGGCAGAAATTCCCTATATTTTGTGGCAAAAATGCAGAAATTCCCCTTATTTAGAGGTAAAATGATGAAATTCCCCTTATTTTCGGCAAAAAGGCAGAAATTCCTATTATTTTGGGGCAAAATAGCAGAAATTTCAATTATTTCAGGGCAAAAAGTCAGAAATTTGCCTTATTTTGGGGCAAAAAGCAGAAATTCCCCTAATTTTGGGGCCAAAAACAGAAATTCCCCTTATTTTGGGGTAAAATTGCAGAAATTTCAAATATTTCAGGGCAAAAAGGCAGAAATTCCACTTTATTTCGGACAATAACGCAGAAATTCCCCGTATTTTAAAGCTAAATTTCAGAAATTCCCCTTATATTGGTGCAAAAATGCAGAAATTCCTTTTATTTTTGTGCAATAAGGCAGATTTCCCCGTATTTTGAAGCAAAATTGCACATATTCCCCTAATTTTGAGGGAAAATGGAGAAATTCACATTATTTTGGAACAAAAAGACAGAAATTCTCCTTATTTCAGTACAAGAAGTCAGAAATTCCCCTTATTTTGGGGCAAAATTGCAGAAATTTCACTTATTTCAGAGAAAAAGCACAGAAATTTCTCTTATTTTGGGGAAAAATGCAGAAATTTCTTTTATTTTGGTACAAAATTGCAGAAATTTTCTTTATTTTGGGGAATATGCAGAAATTCCCCATATTTTTGGGCAAAAAGGCAGAGAAACCCTTATTATGAGGTAAAATGCTGAAATTCCCCTTATGTTGAGGCAAAAAGACAGAAATTCCCTTTCTTTTGTGGCAAAAAGGCAGAAATTTCCCTTATTTTGGGGCAAAATTGCAGAAATTTCGCCTATTTCAGGGAAATATTCAAAAATTCCTTTTATTTTGGAACAAAAAGAGAGAAATTCCGTTTATTTTTGGTTAAAAAGGCAGAAATTTCAGTTATTTTGAGGTAAGAAGGCAGAAATGCCTCTTAATTTGCGGCAAAAATGAAGAAATTTCCCTTTTTTGTGGCAAAAGGTATACATTCCCCTTATTTTTGGGCAAAAAGGCAGAAATTCCCTATATGTTGGGACAAAAAGACAAAAATTCTCCTTATTTTGGGACAAAACTCAGAATTTCCACTTATTTTGGGGCAAAATTCCAGAAATTTCCCTTATTTTGGGGCAAAATTGCAGAAATTTCACTTATTTTGGGGCAAAATTGCAGAAATTTCCCTTATTTCAGGGAAAAATGGCAGAAATTTTTCTTATTTTGGGGCAAAAAGGCAGAAATTCCTAATATTTTGTGGCAAAAATGCAGAAATTCCCCTTATTTTGAGGTAAAAAGGCTGAAATTCCCCTTATTTGGGTGCAAAAAGGCAGAAATTTTTCTTATTTTGGGGCAAAATTGCAGACATTTCACTTATTTCAGGGTAATAAGTCAGAAATTTTCCTTATTTTGGGGCAAAAAAGACAGAAATTCCCCTAATTGTGGGGCAAAAAGGCAGAAATTCCCTATATGTTGGGGCAAAAAGACAGAAATTCTCCTTATTTTGGGGCAAAACTCAAAAATTCCACTTATTTTGGGGCAAAATTGCAGGAATTTACATTATTTTGGGGCAAAATTGCAGAAATTTTCCTTATTTGGGACAAAATTGCAGAAATTTCACTTATTTTCAGGTAAAAAGACTGAAATATCCTTTATTTTGGGGCAAAAAGGAAGAAATTCCCCTTATTTTGGGGCAAAATTGCAGAAATTTTTCTTATTTTGGGGCAAAAAGGCTGAAATTCTTCTTATTTTGAGGTAAAATGCTGAAATTCCCCATATTTTGGGGCAAAAGGCAAAAATTCTTCTTATTTTGGGGCAAAAAGGCACAAATTTCCCTTATTTTCGGGCAAAATTGCAGAAATTTCATTTATTTCAGGGCAAAAATTCAGAAATTCCTTTTATTTTGGGGCAAAGAGCAGAAATTTCTTTTATTATGGTACAAAATTGAAGAAATTTTTCTTATTTTGAAACAAAAAGGCAGAAAATTCCCCTTATTTTGAGGCAAAAGGCAGAAATTATTCTCAATTTGAGGTAAAATGCAGAAATTCCCTTTATTTTGGGGCTAGAAAGCAGAAATTCCCCGTATTTTGAAGCAAAATTGCAGAAATTCTCATAATTTTCGGGCAAAAGGCAAAAATTCTCCTTATTTTGGGGCAAAAAGACAGAAAATCTCCTTTTTTGGGAGCAAACAGTCAGAAATTTTCCTTATTTTGGGGCAAAATTGCAGAAATTTCCTTTACATTGGGGCAAAATTGCAGAAATTTCTATATTTTGGGGCAAAATTGCAGAAATTTCACTTATTTCAGGGAAAAAAGGCGAAAATTTTTTTTGGGGGGCAAAAAGGCAGAAATTTTTTTTATTTTGGTACAAAATTGCAGAAATTTTTCTTATTTTGGGGCAAAAAGTAAGAAATTCCTCATATTTTGGGGCAAAAAGGCAGAAATTCCCCTTATTTTGAGGTAAAAAGGCTGTAATTCCCCTTATTTTGGGGTAAAAAGACAGAAATTTCGTTTATTTTCGGGAAAAGGCAGAAATTGCACTTATTTTGAGTCAAAAAGGTGGAAAATCCCCTTATTTTGGGGCAAAAATGAAGAAATTTGCTTTTTTTATGGCAAAAAGGTATACATTCCCTTTATTTTTGGGCAAAAATGGCACAAATTCCCCGTATTTTGGAGCAACATTGCAGAAATTCCCCTAATTTTTGGGCAAAAAGGCAGAAATTCCCCTTATTTTGGGGTAAAACTGCAGAAATTTCACTTTTTTGCGGCAAAATGTCAGAAATTCCCCTTATTTTCGGCAAAAAAAGCAGATAATCCCCTTATTTTAGGGAAAAATTGCAGAAATTTCTCTTATTTTGGGGCAAAATTGCAGAAATTTCACTTATTTCGCGGCAAAATGTCAGAAATTCCCCTTATTTTCGGCAAAAAAGGCAGAAAATTCCCGTATTTTGGAGAATAAATTGCAGAAATTCACCTAATTTTAGGGTAAAAAAATACAGTAATTTTCTTTATTTTTGGGCAAAAAGGCAGAAATTCTCCTTATTTTAGGGCAAAAAGGCAGAAATTCTTCTTATTTTAGGGCAAAATTGCAGAAATTTTCCTTATTTGGGGGCAAAAAACAGAAATTCCCCTTATTTTGGGGCAAAATTGCAGAAATTTCCCTTATTATGGGGAAAAATTGCAGAAATTTCCCTTATTTTAGGGCAAAATTGCAGAAATTTCACTTATTTCAGAGAAAAAAAGCAAAATTTTTCTTATTTTGGGGCAAAAAGGCAGAAATTCCCATTATTTTGGGGCAAAAAGGCAGACATTCACCTTATTTTGGGGTAAAATTGCAGAAATTTCACATATTTCAGGGCAAAAAGACAGAAATTCCCCTTATTTTAAGGCAGAAAGGCAGAAATTCCCCTTATTTTGGAATAAAATTGCAGAAATTTTTTTTTCTTTAGGGGCAAAAAGGCAGAAAATCCACTTAATTTCGGGTAAAAAAGCAGAAATTCCTCTTATTTTGGAGCAAAATTGCAGAAACTCCCCTAATTTTGGGGCATAAAGGCAGAAATTCCCTTTATTTTGGGGCAAAAATAGAGAAATTCTCATTATTTTGGGGCAAAAATCATAAATTTCCCTTATTTCGGGTCAAAATTTTAGAAATTTCTTTTATATTGTTACAGACTTGCAGAAATTTTTCTTATTTTGTGGCAAAAAGGCAGAAATTTCCCATATTTTGGTGCAAAAAGCCTAAAATTTCCTTTATTATGAGGTAAAATCCTGAAATTCCCCATATTTTGGGGCAAAAAGGCAGAAATTCCCCTCATTTGGAGGCAAAAATACACAAATTTCCCTTATTTTCGGGCATAATTGCAGGAATTTCATTTATTTCAGGGCAAAAAGTCAGAAATTCCTTTTATTTTGGGGCAAAAAGCAGAAATTTCTTTTATTTTGATACAAAATTGTAGAAATTTTCCTTATTTTGGAAGAAAAAGGCAAAAATTACCCATATTTTGGGGAAAAAGGCAGAAATTCCCCTTATTTTGAGGTAAAAAGGCTGAAATTCCCGTTATTTTGGGGTAAAAAGGCAGAAATTCCCTTTACTTTGTGGCAAAAAGGCAGAAATTCCCGTTAATTGGGGCAGAAAAGTAGAAATTTTCCTTATTTAAGGGCAATAGGGCAGATATTCCCCATATTTTGTGGCAAAAAGGCAGAAATTCCCCTTATTTGGAGGTAAAATGATGAAATTCCCCTTTTTTTCGGCAAAAAGGCAGAAATTCCTATTATTTTGGGGCAAAATTGCAGAAATTTCCTTTATTTTGGGGCAAAATTGCAGAAATTTCCCTTATTTTGGGGCAAAATTGCAGAAATTTCACTTATTTCAGGGAAAAAGCACAGAAATTTCTCTTATTTTGGGGCAAAAAGGCAGAAATTTCTTTTATTTTGGTACAAAACTGCAGAAATTTTCTTTATTTTGGGGCAAAAATGAAGAAATTCCCCATATTTTGGGGCAAAAAAGAAGAGATTACCCTTATCATGAGGTAAAATGCTGAAATATTTCTTATTTTGGGGCAAAAAGACAGAAATTCCCTTTATTTTGTGGCAAAAAGGCAAAAATTTCCCTTATTTTGGGGCAAAATTGCAGAAATTTCACTTATTTCAGGGCAAAATTCAAAAATTCCTTTTATTTTTGGGCAAAAAGAGAAATTTTGTTTATTTTTGGGTAAAAAGGCAGAAATTTCACTTATTGTGAGGTAAGAAGGCAGAAATTCCTCTTATTTTGGGGCAAAAATGAAGAAATTTCCCTTTTTTTGTGGCAAAAGGTATATATTCTCCTTATTTTCGGGCAAAAAAGCAGAAATATCCCGTTTTTTGGAGCACAATTGCAGAAAATCCCCTAATTGTGGGGCAAAAAGGCAGAAATTCCCTATATGTTGGGGCAAAAAGACAGAAATTCTCCTTATTTTGGGGCAAAACTCAGAAATTCCACTTATTTTGGGGCAAAATTCCAGAAATTTCCCTTATTTTGGGGCAAATTTGCAGAAATTTCACTTATTTTGGGGCAAAATTGCAGAAATTTCACTTATTTCAGATAAAAAAAAGGCAGAAATTTTTCTTATTTTGGGGCAAAAAGGCAGAAATTCCTAATATTTTGTGGCAAAAATGCAGAAATTCCCTTTATTTTGAGGTAAAAAGGCTGAAATTCCCCTTATTTGGTGGCAAAAAGGCAGAAATTTCCCTTATTTTGGGGCAAAATTGCAGAAATTTCACTTATTTCAGGGCAAAATTCAAAAATTCCTTTTATTTCGGGGCTAAAAGTCAGAAATTCCGTTTATTTTGGGGTAAAAAGGCAGAAATTTCACTTATTTTAAGGTAAGAAGGCAGAAATTCCTCTTATTTTGGGGCAAAAATGAAGAAATTTCCCTTTTTTGTGGCAAAAGGTATACATTCCCCTTATTTTCGGGCAAAAAAGCAGAAATTCCCAGTATTTAGGAGCAAGATTGCAGAAAATCCCCTAATTGTTGGGCAAAAAGGCAGAAATTCCCTATATGTTGGGGCAAAAAGACAGAAATTCTCCTTATTTTGGGGCAAAACTCAGAAATTCCACTTATTTTGGGGCAAAATTCCAGAAATTTCCCTTATTTTGGGGCAAAATTGCAGAAATTTTACTTATTTTGGGGCAAAATTGCAGAAATTTCACTTATTTCAGGTAAAAATGGCAGAAATTTTTGTTATTTTGGGGCAAAAAGGCAGAAATTCCTAATATTTTGTGGCAAAAATGCAGAAATTCCCCTTATTTTGAGGTAAAAAGGCTGAAATTCCCCTTATTTGGGGGCAAAAAGGCAGAAATTTCCCTTATTTTGGGGCAAAATTGCAAACATTTCACTTATATCAGGGTAATAAGTCAGAAATTTTCCTTATTTTGGGGCAAAAAACAAGGAAATTCCCTTTGTTTTGGAAGGAAAATACAGAAATTCCACTTCTTTAGAGGCAAAAAGGCAGAAATTCCCCTTATTTTGAAGCAAAAATGAAGAAATTCCCCTAATTGTTGGGCAAAAAGGCAGAAATTCCCTATATGTTGGGGCAAAAAGACAGAAATTCTTCTTATTTTGGGACAAAACTCAGAAATTCCACTTATTTTGGGGCAAAATTGCAGGAATTTACCTTATTTTGAGGCAAAATTGCAGAAATTTCCCTTATTTGGGGCAAAATTGCAGAAATTTCACTTATTTTCAGGTAAAAAGGCAGAAATATCCTTTATTTTGGGGCAAAAAGGAAGAAATTCCCCTTATTTTGGGGCAAAATTGCAGAAATTTTCCTTATTTTGGGGCAAAAAGGCTGAAATTCCCCATATTTTGGGGCAAAAGGCAAAACTTCTTCTTATTTTGGGGCAAAGAGGCACAAAGTATCCTTATTTTCGGGCAAAATTGCAGAAATTTCATTTATTTCAGGGCAAAAAGTCAGAAATTCCTTTTATTTTGGGGCAAAGAGCAGAAATTTCTTTTATTATGGTACAAAATTGAAGAAATTTATCTTATTTTGAAACAAAAAGGCAGAAAATTCCCCTTATTTTGAGGCAAAAGGCAGAAATTATTCTCAATTTGAGGTAAAATGCAGAAATTCCCTTTATTTTGGGGCTAAAAAACAGAAATTCCCTGTAATTTGAAGCAAAATTGCAGAAATTCTCATAATTTTTGGGCAAAAAGGCAGAAATTCTCCTTATTATGGGGCAAAAAGACAGAAAATCTCCTTTTTCGGGAGCAAACAGTCAGAAATTCCCCTTATTTTGGGGCAAAATTGCAGAAATTTCCTTTACATTGGGGCAAAATTGTAGAAATTTCCCTTATTTTGGGGCAAAATTGCAGAAATTTCACGTATTTCAGGGAAAAAAGGCAGAAATTTTTTTGGGGGGACAAAAAGGCAGAAATTTTTTTTATTTTGGTACAAAATTGCAGAAATTTTTCTTATTTTGGGGCAAAAAGTCAGAAATTCCCCATATTTTGGGGCAAAAAGGCAGAAATTCCCCTTATTTTGAGGTAAAAAGGCTGAAATTCCCCTTATTTTGGGGCAAAAAGACAGAAATTTCGTTTATTTTGGGGAAAAGGCAGAAATTGCACTTATTTTGAGTCAAAAAGGTGGAAATTCCCCTTATTTTGGGGCAAAAATGAAGAAATTTGCTTTTTTATGGCAAAAAGGTATACATTCCCTTTATTTTCGGGCAAAAAGGCAGAAATTCTTTGTATTTTGGAGCAAAATTGCAGAAATTCTCATAATTTTCGGGCAAAAAGGCAGAAATTCTCTTTATTTTGGGGCAAAAAGACAGAAAATCTCCTTTTTCGGGAGCAAACAGTCAGAAATTCCCATTATTTTGGGGCAAAATTGCAGAAATTTCCTTTACATTGGGGCAAAATTGCAGAAATTTCCCTTATTTTGGGGCAAAATTGCAGAAATTTCACTTATTTCAGGGAAAAAAGGCAGAAATTTTCCTCATTTTGGGGCAAAAATGAAGAAATTCCAAATATTTTGTGGCAAAAATGCAAAAATTCCCCTTATTTTGTGATAAAAAGGCAGAAATTTCCCTTATTTGGGGGCAAAAAGCAGAAATTTCCCTTATTATGGGGCAAAATTGAAGAAATTTCACTTATTTCAGGGTAATAAGTCAGAAATTTTCCTTATTTGGGGCAAAAAAGACAGAAATTCCTTTTGTTTTGGGGGAAAACGTCAGAAATTCCACTTATTTAGAAGCAAAAAAGCAGAAATACCCCTTATTTTGGAGCAAAAATGAAGAAATTTTTTTTTGTGGCAAAAGGTATGCATTCTTCTTATTTTCAGGCTAAAAAGCAGAAATTCCCCGTATTTTGGAGCAAAATTGCAGAAATTCCCCTAATTGTGGGGCAAAAAGACAGAAATTCTTTTTATTTTGGGGCAAAACTCAGAAATTCCACTTATTTTAGGACAAAATTCCAGAAATTTCACTTTTTTTGGGGCAAAATTGCAGAAATTTCACTTATTTTGGCAAAATTGCAGAAATTTCAATTATTTCAGAAAAAAAGCAGAAATTTTCTTATTTTGGTGCAAAAAGGCAGAAATTTCTTTTATTTTGGTACAAAATTGCAGAAATTTTTCTTATTTGGGGGCAAAAAGCAGAAATCCCCTATATTTAGGGGCAAAAATGCATAAATTCCTCTTATTTTGAGGTAAAAAGGCTGAAATTTCCCTTATTTGGGGGCAAAAAGACAGAAATTTCCCTTATTTTGAGGCAAAATTGCAGAAATTTCACTTATTTCAGGGTAATAAGTCAGAAATTTTTCTTACTTTGGGGCAAAAAACAGAATTTCCCTTTGTTTTGGGGGAAAAAGACAGAAATTCAACTTATTTAGAGACAAAAAAGCAGAAATTCTTCTTTATTGGAGCAAAAATGAAGAAATTTATCTTTTTTTGTGGCAAAAGGTATACATTCCGCTTATTTTCTGGCTAAAAAGCAGAAATTCCCCGTATTTTGTATCAAAATTGCAGAAATTCCCCTTATTTTGGAGCAAAAATAAAGAAATTTCCCTTTTTTATGGTAAAAAGGTATGCATTCTTCTTATTTTCGGGCAAAAAGGCAGAAATTCCCCATATTTTGGAGCAAAATTGCAGAAATTCCCCTAATTGTGGGGCAAAAAGGCAGAAATTCCCTATATGTTGGGGCAAAAAGACAGAAATTCTCCTTATTTCGGGGCAAAACTCAGAAATTCCACTTATTTTGGGGCAAAATTCCAGAAATTTCTTTTATTTTAGGGCAAAATTGCAGAAATTTCACTTATTTTGGGGCAAAATTGCAGAAATTTCACTTATTTCAGAAAAAAAGCAGAATTTATTTATTTTGGTGCAAAAAGGCAGAAATTTCTTTTATTTTGGTACAAAATTGCAGAAATTTTTCTTATTTTGGGGCGAAAAGGCAGAAATCTCCCATATTTTGTGGCAAAAATGCAGAAATTCCTCTTATTTTGAGGTAAAAAGGCTGAAATTCCCCTTATTTGGGGGCAAAAAGGCAGAAATTTCCCTTATTTTGGGGCAAAATTGCAGAAATTTCACTTATTTCAGGGTAATAAGTCAGAAATTGTTTTTACTTTGGGGCAAAAAAGACAGAAATTCTCTTTGTTTTGGGGGATAAAGACAGAAATTCCACTTATTTAGAGGCAAAAAAGCAGAAATTCCCCTTATTTTGGAGCAAAACTGAGGAAATTTCCCTTTTTTATGGCAAAAAGGTATGCATTCTTCTTATTTTCGGGCAAAAAGGCAGAAATTCCCCGTATTTTGAAGCAAAATTGCAGAAATTCCCCTAATGGTGGGGCAAGAAGGGAGAAATTCCCTATATTTTGGGGTAAAAATACAGAAATTCTCCTTATTTTGGGGCAAAACTCAGAAATTCCACTCATTTTGGTGCAAAATTCCAGAAATATCACTTATTTTGGGGCAAAATTGCAGAAATTTCACTTATTTTGAGGCAAAATTGCAGAAATTTAACTTATTTAAGAAAAAAATTCAGAAATTTTCCTATTTTGGTGCAAAAAGGCAGAAATTTTTTTATTTTGATACAAAATTGCAGAAATTTTTCTTTTTTTGGGGGGCAAAAAGGCAGAAATCACTATATATTAGGGCAAAAATGCAGAAATTCCTCTTATTTTGAGGAAAAAAGGCGAAATTTCTCTTATTTGGGGGCAAAAAGGCAGAAATTTCCCTTATTTTGAGGCAAAATTGCAGAAATTTCACTTATTTCAGTGTAATAAGTCAGAAATTTTCCTTATTTTGGGGCAAAAAAGACAAAAATTCCCTTTGTTTTGGGGAAAAAACACAGAAATTCCACTTTTTTAGAGGCAAAAAAGCAGAAATTCCTTTTATTTTGGAGTAAAAATGAAGAAATTTCCCTTTTTTGTGGCAAAAGGTATACATTCCACTTATATTTGGGCTAGAAAGCAGAAATTACCCGTATTTGGAGCAAAATTGATGAAATTCCCCTAATTTTAGGGCAAAAAGGCAGAAATTCCCTATATGTTGGGGCAAAAAGACAGAAATTCTCCTTATTTTGGGGCAAAACTCAGAAATTCCACTTATTTTGGGGCAAAATTCCATAAATTTCCCTTATTTTGGGGCAAAATTGCAGAAATTTCACTTATTTTGGGGCAATATTGCAGAAATTTCACTTATTTCAGGGAAAAAAGGCAGAAATTTTTCTTATGTTGGGGCAAAAAAACAGAAATTTCTTTTATTTTGTGGCAAAAATGCAGAAATTCCCCTTCTTTTGAGGTAAAAAGGCTGAAATTTCCCTTATTGAATGGCAAAAAGGCAGAAATTTATTTTATTTTGGGGCAAAATTGGAGAAATTTCACTTATTTCAGGGTAATAAGTCAGAAATTTTACTTATTTTGGGGCCAAAATAACAGAAATTCTCTTTGTTTTGAAGGAAAAGACAGAAATTCCACTTATTTAGAGGCAAAAAAGCAGAAATTCCCCTTATTTTGAAGCAAAAATGAAGAAATTTCCTTTTTTTTATGGCAAAAAGGTATGCATTCTTCTTATTTTCGGGCAAAAAGGCAGAAATTCCCCGTATTTTGGAGCAAAATTGCAGAAATTCCCCTAATTGTGGGGCAAAAAGACAGAAATTCCCTATATGTTGGGGCAAAAAGACAGAAATTCTCCTTATTTTGGGGCAAAACTCAGAAATTCCACTTATTTTGGGGCTAAATTCCAGGAATTTTCTTTATTTTGGGGCAAAATTGCAGAAATTTCACTTATTTTGGGGCAAAATTGCAGAAATTTCACTTATTTCATGGTAAAAAGGCAGAAATTTTCCTTATTTTGGGGCAAAAATGCAGAAATTCCTAATATTTTGTGGTAAAAATGCAGAAATTCCCCTTATTTTGAGGTAAAAAGGCTGAAATTCCCCTTATTTGGGAACAAAAAAGCAGAAATTTCCCTTATTTTGGGGCAAAATTGCAGAAATTTCACTTATTTCAGGGTAATAAGTAAGAAATTTTCCTTATTTGGGGCAAAAAAGACAGAAATCCCATTTGTTTTGGGGGAAAAAGACAGAAATTCCACTTATTTAGAGGCAAAAAAGCAGAAATTCCCCTTATATTGGAGCAAAAATGAAGAAATTTCCCTTTTTTGTGGCAAAAGGTATACATTCCCCTTATTTTCAGGCTAAAAAGCAGAAATTCCCCGTATTTTGGAGCAAAATTGCAAAAATTCCCCTAATTGTGGGGCAAAAATGCAGAAATTCTCTATATGTTAGGGCAAAAGGAAAGAAATTCTTTTTATTTTGGGGCAAAACTCAGAAATTCTACTTATTTTGGGGCAAAATTCCAGATATTTCCCTTATTTTGGGGCAAAATTGCAGAAATTTTACTTATTTTGGGGCAAAATTGCAGAAATATCACTTATTTCAGGGAAAAAAGGCAGAAATTTTTCTTATTTTGGGGCAAAAAAGACAGAAATTCCCTTTGCTTTGGGGGAAAAAGAGAGAAATTCAACTTATTTAGAGGCAAAAAAGCAGAAATTCTTCTTATTTTGGAGCAAAAATGAAGAAATTTTCCTTTTTTATGGAAAAAAGGTATGCATTCTTCTTATTTTCAGACAAAAAGGCAGAAATTCCCCGTATTTTGAAGCAAAATTGCAGAAATTTCCCTAATTGTGTGCAAAAAGGCAAAAATTCCCTATATGTTGTGGCAAAAAGACAGAAATTCTCCTTATTTTGGGGCAAAATTCAGAAATTTCACTTATTTTTGGGCAAAATTGCAGAAATTTCACTTATTTCAGAAAAAAAAGGAGAAATTTTTATATTTTGGAGCAAAATTGCAGAAATTCACCTAATATTGGGGCAAAAATGCAGAAATTCCCTTTATTTGGGGCAAATCGGCAGAAGTTCCCCTTATTTTCGCGAAAAGAGGCAGAAATTCCCTGTATTTTGAACAAAATTGCAGAAACTCCCCTAATTTTGGAGCAAAAATACAGAAATTCTCATTTTTTCAAGGCAAAAATCAGAAATTTCTTTTATTTTGGGGCAAAATTTTAGAAATTTCTTTTATTTTGGTACAGAATTGCAGAAATTTTTCTTATTTTGTGGCAAAAAGGCACAAATTTCTCATATTTTGGAACAAAAATGCAGAAATTCTTCTTATTTTGAGGTAAAAAGGCTGAATTTCCCCTTATTTTGGGGCAAAAAGGCAGAAATTTCACTTATTTTGGGGCAAAATTGCAGAAATTTTACTTATTTCAGAAAAAAAAGCAGAAATTTTCTTATTTTGGTGCAAAAAGGCAGAAATTTCTTTTATTTTGGTACAAAATTGCATAAATTTTTCTTATTCTGGAACAAAAAAGCAGAAATCTCCCATATTTTGGGGCAAAAATGCAGAAATTCCTCTTATTTTGAGGTAAAAAGGCTGAAATTCCCCTTATTTGGGGGCAAAAAGCAGAAATTTCCCTTATTTTTGAGCAAAATTGCAGAAATTTCACTTATTTCAGAGTAATAAGTCAGAAATTTTCCTTATTTTGGGGCAAAAAAGACAGAAATTCCCTTTGTTTTGGGGGATAAAGACAGAAATTCCACTTATTTAGAGGCAAAAAAGCAGAAATTCCCCTTATTTTGGAGCAAAACTGAAGAAATTTCCCTTTTTTATGGCAAAAAAGTATGCATTCTTCTTATTTTCGGGCAAAAAGGCAGAAATTCCCCGTATTTTGGAGCAAAATTGCAGAAATTCCCCTAATTGTGGGGCAAAAAGGCAGAAATTCCCTATATGTTGGGGCAAAAAGACAGAAATTCTCCTTATTTTGGGGCAAAACTCAGAAATTCCACTTATTTTGGGGCAAAATTCCAGAAATTTCCCTTATTTTGGGGCAAAATTGCAGAAATTTCACTTATTTTGGGGCAAAATTGCAGAAATTTCACTTATTTCAGAAAAAAATTCAGAAATTTTCCTATTTTGGTGCAAAAAGGCAGAAATTTCTTTTATTTTGGTACAAAATTGCAGAAATTTTTCTTATTTTGGGGCAAAAGGCAGAAATCTCCCATATTTAGGGGAAAAATGCAGAAATTCCTCTTATTTTGAGGTAAAAAGGCTGAAATTTCCCTTATTTGGGGGAAAAAAGCAAAAATTTCCCTTATTTTGAGGCAAAATTGCAGAAATTTCACTTATTTCATTGTAATAAGTCAGAAATTTTCCTTATTTTGCGGCAAAAAAGACAGAAATTCCCTTTGTTTTGGGGGAAAAACACAGAAATTCCACTTTTTTAGAGGCAAAAAAGCAGAAATTCCTTTTATTTTGGAGTAAAAATGAAGAAATTTCCCTTTTTTGTGGCAAAAGGTATACATTCCACTTATTTTTGGGCTAAAAAGCAGAAATTCCTTGTATTATGGAGCAAAATTGCAGAAATTCTCCTAATTGTGGGGCAAAAAAGCAGAAATTCCCTATATGTTAGGACAAAAAGACAGAAATTCTCCTTATTTTGGGGCAAAACTCAGAAATTCCACTTATTTTGGGGCAAACTTCCAGAAATTTCCCTTATTTTGTGGCAAAATTGCAGAAATTTCACTTATTTTGGGGCAAAATTGCAGAAATTTCACTTATGTCATGGAAAAAAGGCAGAAATTTTCCTTATTTTGGGGCAAAAAAACAGAAATTTCTTTTATTTTGTGGCAAAAATGCAGAAATTCCCCTTATTTTGAGGTAAAAAGGCTGAAATTTCCCTTATTTGGGGGCAAAAAGGCAGAAATTTTCCTTATTTTGGGGCAAAATTGGAGAAATTTCACTTATTTCAGGGTAATAAGTCAGAAATTTACCTTATTTTGGGGCAAAAAAGACAGAAATTCCCTTTGTTTTGGGGGAAAAGCACAGAAATTCCACTTATTTAGAGGCAAAAAAGCAGAAATTCCCATTATTTTGAAGCAAAAATGAAGAAATTTCGCTATTTTATGGCAAAAAGTTATGCATTCTTCTTATTTTCGGGCAAAAAGGCAGAAATTCCCCGTATTTTGGAGCAAAATTGCAGAAATTCCCCTTATTGTGGGGCAAAAAGGCAGAAATTCCCTATATGTTGGGGCAAAAAGACAGAAATACTCCTTATTTTGGGGCAAAACTCAGAAATTCCACTTATTTTGGGGCAAAATTCCAGAAATTTCCCTTACTTTGGGGCAAAATTGCAGAAATTCCACTTATTTTGGGGCAAAATTGCAGAAATTACCCGTATTTTGGAGCAAAATTGCAGAAATTCCCCTAATTGTGGGGCAAAAATGCAGAAATTCCCTATATGTTGGGGCAAAAAGGCAAAAATTTCCAATATGTTGGGGCAAAAAGACAGAAATTCTCCTTATTTTAGGGCAAAATTCAGAAATTTCACTTATTTTTGGGCAAAATTGCAGAAATTTCACTTATTTCAGAAAAAAAGGAGAAATTTTCTTATTTTGGGGCAAAAGGCAGAAATTCCCCTTATTTTGAAACAAAAAACAGAAATTCCCTTTATTTTGTGGCAAAATTGCAGAAAATACCTTTATTATGGGGGAAAATTGCAGATATTTCTTTTATTTTAAGGCAAAATTGCAGAAATTTCACTTATTTCAGAGAAAAAAAGCAAAAATTTATCTTATTTTAGGGCAAAATGCAGAAATTCCCATTATTTTGGGGCACAATAGCAGAAATTCACCTTATTTTGGGGTAAAATTGCAGACATTTCACATATTTCAGGGCAAAAAGGCAGAAATTCCCCTTTTTTGGGGCAAAAAGGCTGAAATTCCCCTTATTTTCTATAAAATTGCAGAAATTCCCCTTGTTTGGGGGCAAAAAGGCAGAAAATCTATTTAATTTTGGGCAAAAAGGCAGAAATTCCCCGTATTTTGGAGAAAAATTGCAGAAATTCCCCTAATATTGGGGCAAAAAGGCAGAAATTCCCTTTATTTTGGGGCAAAAATACAGAAATTCTCCTTATTTCGGGACAAAAATCAAAAATTTCCTTTATTTTGGGGCAAAATTTTAGAAATTTCTTTTATTTTGGTACAGAATTGCAGAAATTTTTCTTCTTTGGTGACAAAAAGGCAGAAAATTCCCATATTTTGGAACAGAAATGCAGAAATTGCCCTTATTTTGAGGTAAAAAGGCTGAAATTCCCCTTATTTTGGGGAAAAAAGGAAGAAATTTCATTTATTTTGGGGCAAAATTGCAGAAATTTCACTTATTTCAGAAAATAAAGGAGAAATTTTCTTATTTTGGGGCAAAATGCAGAAATTTCTTTTATTTTGGTACAAAATTGCAGAAATTTTTCTTATTTTGGGGCAAAAATTCATAAATTTTCCATATTTTTGGGCAAAAATGCAAAAATTCCCCTTATTTTGAGGTAAAAAGGCTGAAATTCCCCTTATTTGGGGGCAAAAAGGCAGAAATTTTCCTTATTTTGGGGCTAAATTGCAGAAATTTTACTTATTTCAGGGTAATAAGTCAGAAATTTTCTTTATTTTGGGGCAAAAAAGACAGAAATTCCCTTTGTTTTGGGGGAAAAAGACAGAAATTCCACTTATATAGAGGCAAAAAAAGCAGAAATTCCCATTATTTTGAAGCAAAAATTAAGAAATTTCCCTTTTTTATGGCAAAATGTATGCATTCTTTTTATTTTCGGGCAAAAAGGCAGAAATTCCCCGTATTTTGGAGCAAAATTGCAGAAATTTTACTTATTTCAGAAAAAAAAAAGAGAAATTTTCTTATTTTGGGGGAAAAGGTAGAAATTCCCCTTATTTTAGGGCAAAATTGCAGAAATTTTCCATATTTGGGGACAAAAAACAGAAATTCCCTTTATTTTGGGGCAAAATTGCAGAAAATTCCTTTATTATGGGGAAAAATTGCAGATATTTCTTTTATTTTAAGGCAAAATTGCAGAAATTTCACTTATTTCAGAGAAAAAAAGCAAAAATTTTTCTTATTTTAGGGCAAAATGCAGAAATTCCCATTATTTTGGGACAAAAAGGCAGAAATTCACCTTATTTTTGGGTAAAATTGAAGATATGTCACATATTTCAGGGCAAATAGGCAGAAATTCCCCTTATTTGGGGGCAAAAAGGCAGAAATTCCCCTTATTTTGGGATAAAATTGCAGAAATTTCCCTTGTTTGGGGGCAAAAAGGCAAAAAAATCCCCTTAATTTCGAGCAAAAAGGCAGAAATTCCCCGTATTTTGGAGCAAAATTGCAGAAATTCCCCTAATATTGGGGCAAAAATGCAGAAATTCCCTTTATTTGGGGCAAATCGGCAGAAGTTCTTCTTATTTTTGGGAAAAGAGGCAGAAATTCCCTGTATTTTGAAGCAAAATTGCAGAAACTCCCCTAATTTTGGGGCAAAAAGGCAGAAATTCCCTTTATTTTGGGGCAAAAATACAGAAATTCTCCTTATATCGGGGCAAAAATCAGAAATTTCCCTAATTTTGGAGCAAAATTTTAGAAATTTCTTTTATTTTGGTACAGAATTGCAGAAATTTTTCTTATTTTGTAGCAAAAATGCAGAAATTGCCCATATTTTGGGGCAAAAATGCAGAAATTCTTCTTATTTTGAGGTAAAAAGGCTGAAATTCCCCTTATTTGGGGGCAAAAAGGCAGAAATTTCTATTATTTTGGGGCAAAATTGCAGAAATTTCACTTATTTCAGGGAAATAAGTCAGAAATTTTCCTTATTTTGAGGCAAAAAAGACAGAAATTCCCTTTGTTTTGGGGCACAATGGCAGAAATTCCACTTATTTAGAGGCAAAAAAGCAGATATTCCCCTTATTTTGAAGCAAAAATGAAGAAATTTCTATTTCTTATGGCAAAAAGGTATGCATTCTTCTTATTTTCGGGCAAAAAGGCAGAAATTCTTTGTATTTTGGAGCAAGATTGCAGAAATTCCCCTAATTGTGGGGCAAAAAGGCAGAAATCCCCTATATATTGGGGCAAAAAGAAAGAAATTCTCCTTATTTTGGGGCAAAACTCAGAAATTCCACTTATTTTGGGGCAAAATTTCAGAAATTTCCCTTATTTTGGAGCAAAATTGCAGAAATTTCACTTATTTCAAAGAAAAAAAAGCACAAATTTTCTTATTTTGGGGCAAAAAGGCAGAAATTTCATTTATTTTGGTACAAAATTGCAGAAATTTTTCTTAATTTGGGCAGAAATGCAGAAATTTCCCATATTTTTCGACAAAAATGCAGAAATTCCTCTTATTTTGAGGTAAAAAGGCTGAAATTCCCCTTATTTTGGGTCAAAAAGTTAGAAATTCCCCTTATTTTAAAAGAAAAAGACAGAAATTCCGTTTATTTTTGTGGAAAAGTCAGAAATTGCACTTATTTTGAGTCAAAAAGGCGGAAAATCCCCTTATTTTGGGGTAAAAAATGAAGAAATTAACCTTTTTTATGGCAAAAAGGTATACATTCTTTTTATTTTCGAGCAAAATTGCAGAAATTCCCCTAATTATGGGGAAAAAAAGGCAGAAATTCCCCGTAATTTGGAGCAAAATTGCAGAAATTCGCCTAATTTAGGGGCAAAAACGCAGAACGTCCCTTTATTTTGGGGTAAAACTGCAGAAATTTCACTTATTTCGCGGCAAAATGGCAGAAATTCCCTTTATTTTCGGAGAAAAAGGCAGAAAATCCCCGTATTTTAGAGCAAAATTGCAGAAATTTACATAATTTTGGTGTAAAACATGCAGTAATTTTCTTTATTTTGGGGCAAAAAGGCAGAAATTCCCCTTATTTTGGGGCAAAAATCAAAAATATCCCTTATTTTGGGGCAAAATTTTAGAAATTTCTTTTATTTTGGTACAGAATTGCAGAAATTTTTCTTATTTTGTGGCAAAAAGGAAGAAATTTCCCATATTTTGGAACAAAAATGCAGAAATTCCCCTTATTTTGAGGTAAAAAGGCTGAAATTCCCCTTATTTCGGGGCAAAAAGGCAGAAATTTCCCTTATTTTGGGGCAAAATTGCAGAAATTTCACTTATTTCAGGGTAATAAGTCAGAAATTTTCCTTACTTTGGGGCCAAAAGGACAAAAATTCCCTTTGTTTTGGGGGAAAAAGACAGAAATTCCACTTATTTAGAGGCAAAAAAGCAGAAATATCTCTTATTTTGGAGCAAAAATGAAGAAATTTCCCTTTTTTATGGCAAAAAGTTATGCATTCTTCTTATTTTCGGGCAAAAAGGCAGAAATTCCCTTTATTTTGGAGCAAAATTGCAGAAATTCCCCTAATTGTGGGGCAAAAAGGCAGAAATTCCCTATATGTTGGGGCAAAAAGACAGAAATTCTCATTATTTTGGGGCAAAACTCAGAAATTCCACTTATTTTGGCGCAAAATTCCAGAAATTTCCCTTATTTTGAGGCAAAATTGCAGAAATTTCACTTATTTTGGGGCAAAATTGCAAAAATTTCACTTATGTCAGAAAAAAAAGCAGAAATTTTCTTATTTTGGTGCAAAAAGGCAGAAATTTCTAATATTTTGGTACAAAATTGCAGAAATTTTTCTTATTTTAGGGCAAAAAGGCAGAAATCTTCCATATTTTGGGGCAAAAATGCAGAAATTCCGCTTATTTTTAGGTAAAAAGGCTGAAATTCCCCTTATTTGGGGGCAAAAAGGCAGAAATTTCCCTTATTTTGAGGCAAAATTGCAGAAATTTCACTTATTTCAGAGAACAAAAGCAGAAATTTTCTTATTTTGGGGCAAAAAGGCAGAAATTTCTTTTATTTTGGTACAAAATTGCAGAAATGTTTCTTATTTTGGGGCAAAAAGGCAGAAATCTCCCATATTTTGGGGCAAAAAAGCAGAAATTTCCCTTATTTTGAGGTAAAAACGCTGAAATTCCCCTTATTTGGGGGCAAAAAGGCAGAAATTTCCCTTATTTTGAGGCAAAATTGCAGAAATTTCACTTATTTCAGAATAATAAGTCAGAAATTTTCCTTATTTTGGGGCAAAAAACAGAAATTCTCTTTGTTTTAAAGGAAAAAGACTGATATTCCACTTATTTAGAGGCTAAAAAGCAGAAATTCTTATTATTTTGGAGCAAAAATGAAGAAATTTTCCTTTTTTTGTGGAAAAAGGTATACATTCCTCTAATTTTCGGTCTAAAAAGCAGAAATTCCCCGTATTTTGGAGCAAAATTGCAGAAATTCTCCTAATTGTGGGGCAAAAAGGCAGAAATTCCCTATATGTTGGGGCAAAAAGACAGAAATTCTCCTTATTTTGGGGCAAAACTCAGAAATTCCACTTATTTTGGAACAAAATTCCAGAAATTTCCCTTATTTTGGGGCAAAATTGCAGAAATTTCACTTATTTTGGGGCGAAATTGCAGAAATTTCACTTTTTTCATGGAAATAAAGGCAGAAATTTTCCTTATTTTGGGGCAAAAAGGCAGAAATTCCTCTTATTTTGAGGTAAAAAGGCTGAAATTCCCCTTATTTGGGGGCAAAAGCATAAATTTCCCTTATTTTGGGGCAAAATTGCAGAAATTTCACTTATTTCAGGGTAATAAGTCAGAAATTTTCCTTATTTTGGGGCAAAAAAGACAGAAATTCCCTTTGTTTTGGGATAAAAAGACAGAAATTCCACTTATTTAGAGGCAAAAAAGCAGAAATTCCACTTATTTTGGAGTAAAAATTAAGAGATTTCCCTTTTTTATGGCAAAAAGGTATGCATTCTTTTTATTTTCGGACAAAAAGGCAGAAATTCCCCGTATTTTGGAGCAAAATTGCAGAAATTTCACTTATTTCAGAATAAAAATGAGAAATTTTCTTATTTTGGGGCAAAAGGCAGAAATTGCCCTTATTTGGGGGCAAAAAGGCAGAAATTCCCCTTATTTTGGGATAAAATTGCAGAAATTACCCTTGTTTGGGGGCAAAAAGGCAGAAAATCCCCTTAACTTCGGGCAAAAAGGCAGAAATTCCCTGTATTTTGGAGCAAAATTGCAGAAATTCTCCTAATATTGGGGCAAAAATGCAGAAATTCCCTTTATTTGGGGCAAATTGGCAGAAGTTCCCCTTATTTTCAGGAAAAGAGGCAGAAATTCCCATTATTTTGAAACAAAATTGCAGAAACTCCCCTAATTTTGCGGCAAAAAGGCAGAAATTCCCTTTATTTTGGGGCAAAAATACAGAAATTCTCCTTATATCTGGGCAAAAATCAGAAATTTCCCTTATTTTGGAGCAAAATTTTAGAAATTTCTTTTATTTTGGTACAGAATTGGAGAAATTTTTCTTATTCTGTGGCAAAAAGGCAGAAATTTCTTTTATTTTGGTGCAAAATTGCAGAAATTTTTCTTATTTTGGGGCAAAAAGGCATAAATTTCCCATATTTTGGGGCAAAAATGTAGAAATTTTCTTTATTTTGAGGTAAAAAGGCTGAAATTTCCCTTATTTGGGGGCAAAAAGGCAGAAATTTCTCTTATTTTGGGGCATAATTGCAGAAATTTCACTTATTTCAGAAAAAAAGGAAAAATTTTCTTATTTGGGGGCAAAAAGGCAGAAATTTCTTTTATTTTGGTGCAAAATTACAGAAATTTTCTTTATTTTGGGGCA
This sequence comes from Micromys minutus, assembly GCF_963924665.1. Taxonomy (NCBI): domain Eukaryota; kingdom Metazoa; phylum Chordata; class Mammalia; order Rodentia; family Muridae; genus Micromys; species Micromys minutus. Next base: position 1,505,383 of record NW_027667812.1, on the reverse strand, counting down.
AAAAAGACAGAAATTCCCTTTGTTTTGGGGGAAAAAGACAGAAATTCCACTTATTTAGAGGCAAAAAAGCAGAAATTCCCCTTATTTTGGAGCAAAAATGAAGAAATTTCCCTTTTTCATGGCAAAAAGGTATGCATTCTTCTTATTTTCGGGCAAAAAGGCAGAAATTCCCTATATGTTGGGGCAAAAAGACAGAAATTCTCCTTATTTTGGGGCAAAACTCAGATATTCCACATATTTTGGGGCAAAATTCCATAAATTTCCCTTATTTTGGGGCAAAATTGCAGAAATATCACTTATTTTAAGGCAAAATTGGAGAAATTTCACTTATTTCAGAAGAAAAAAGCAGAAATTTTCTTGTTTTGGGGCAAAAAAGGAGAAATTTCTTTTATTTTTGTACAAAATTGCAGAAATTTTTCTTATTTTGGGGCAAGAAGGCAGAAATTTCCTATATTTTGGGGCAAAAATTCAGAAATTCCCCTTATTTTTAGGTAAAAAGGCTGAAATTCTCTTTATTTGGGAGCAAAAAGGCAGAAATTGCCCTGATTTTGTGGCAAAATTCCAGAAATTTCACTTATTTTAGGGTAATAAGTCAGAAATTTTTTATTTTGGGGCAAAAAGGCAGAAATTTCTTTTATTTTGGTACAAAATTACAGAAATTTTTCTTATTTTGGGGCAAAAAAGAAGAAATTTCCCTTATTTTGGGGCAAAATTGCAGAAATTTCACTTATTTTGATGTAAAAAGGCTGAAATTCCCCTTATTTTGGGGCAAAATGGCAGAAGTTTTCCTTATTTTGGGGCAAAATTGCAGAAATTTCACTTATTTCAAGGTAATAAGTCAGAAATTTTCCTTATTTTGGGGCAAAAAAACAGAAATTCCTTGTTTTGGGGGAAAAAGACAGAAATTCCACTTATTTAGAGGCAAAAAAGCAGAAATTCCCCATATTTTGGAGCAAAATTGCAGAAATTCCCCTAATTGTGGGGCAAAAAGGCAGAAATTCCCTATATGTTAGGGCAAAACGACAGAAATTCTCCTCATTTGGGGGCAAAATTCAGAAATTCCATTTATTTTGGGGCAAAATTCCCAAAATTCCCCTTATTTTGGGGCAAAATTGCAGAAATTTCAATTATTTTGGGGCAAAATTGCAGAAATTTCACTTTTTTCAGGGAAAAAAGTCCGAAATTTTCCGTTTTTAGGGGCAAAAAGGAAGAAATTCCTAATATTTTGAGGCAAAAATGCAGAAATTCCATTTATTTAGAGGCAAAAAAGCAGAAATTCCCCTTATTTTGGAGCAAAATTGCAGAAATTTCCCTTTTTATAGCCAAAAGGTATGCATTCTTCTTATTTTCAGGCAAAAAGGCAGAAATTCCCCGTATTTTGGAGTAAAATTGCAGAAATTCCCTATATGTTGGGGCAAAAAGACAGAAATTCTCCTTATTTTGGGGCAAAACTCAGAAATTCCACTTATTTTGGAAAAAAATTTCAGAAATTTCCCTTATTTTTGGCCAAAAGTGCAGAAATTTCACTTATTTTGGGGCAAAATTGCAGAAATTTCACTTATTTCAGAGAAAAAAAGCAGAAATTTTCTTATTTTGGGGCAAAAAGGCAGAAATTTCCCATATTTTGAGGCAAAAATGCAGAAATTCCAATTATTTTGAGGTAAAAAGGCTGAAATTCCCCTTATTTGGGGGCAAAAAGGCAGAAATTTCCCATATTTTGGGGCAAAATTGCAGAAATTTCACTTATTTCAGGGTACTAAGTCAGAAATTTTTCTTACTTTGGGGCAAAAAAGACAGAAATTCCCTTTGTTTTCAGGGAAAAATACAGAAATTCTACTTATTTAGAGGCAAAAATGCAGAAATTCCCCTTATTTTGAAGCAAAAATGAAGAAATTTCTATTTCTTATGGCAAAAAGGTATGCATTCTTCTTATTTTCGGGCAAAAAGGCAGAAATTCTTTGTATTTTGGAGCAAGATTGCAGAAATTCCCCTAATTGTGGGGCAAAAAGGCAGAAATCCCCTATATGTTGGGGCAAAAAGAAAGAAATTCTCCTTATTTTGGGGCAAAACTCAGAAATTCCACTTATTTTGGAGCAAAATTTCAGAAATTTCCCTTATTTTGGAGCAAAATTGCAGAAATTTCACTTATTTCAAAGAAAAAAAGCACAAATTTTCTTATTTTGGGGCAAAAAGGCAGAAATTTCATTTATTTTGGTACAAAATTGCAGAAATTTTTCTTAATTTGGGCAGAAATGCAGAAATTTCCCATATTTTTCGACAAAAATGCTGAAATTCCCCTTATTTTGAGGTAAAAAGGCTGAAATTCCCCTTATTTTGGGGCAAAAAGTTAGAAATTCCCCTTATTTTAAAAGAAAAAGACAGAAATTCCGTTTATTTTTGTGGAAAAGTCAGAAATTGCACTTATTTTGAGTCAAAAAGGCGGAAAATCCCCTTATTTTGGGGTAAAAAATGAAGAAATTAACCTTTTTTATGGCAAAAAGGTATACATTCTTTTTATTTTCGAGCAAAATTGCAGAAATTCCCCTAATTATGGGGAAAAAAGGCAGAAATTCCCCGTAATTTGGAGCAAAATTGCAGAAATTCCCCTAATTTTGGGGCAAAAACGCAGAACGTCCCTTTATTTTGGGGTAAAACTGCAGAAATTTCACTTATTTCGCGGCAAAATGGCAGAAATTCCCTTTATTTTCGGAGAAAAAGGCAGAAAATCCCCGTATTTTAGAGCAAAATTGCAGAAATTTACCTAATTTTGGGGTAAAACATGCAGTAATTTTCTTTATTTTGGGGCAAAAAGGCAGAAATTCCCCTTATTTTGGGGCAAAAATCAAAAATATCCCTTATTTTGGGGCAAAATTTTAGAAATTTCTTTTATTTTGGTACAGAATTGCAGAAATTTTTCTTATTTTGTGGCAAAAAGGAAGAAATTTCCCATATTTTGGAACAAAAATGCAGAAATTCCCCTTATTTTGAGGTAAAAAGGCTGAAATTCCCCTTATTTCGGGGCAAAAAGGCAGAAATTTCCCTTATTTTGGGGCAAAATTGCAGAAATTTCACTTATTTCAGGGTAATAAGTCAGAAATTTTCCTTACTTTGGGGCCAAAAGGACAAAAATTCCCTTTGTTTTGGGGGAAAAAGACAGAAATTCCACTTATTTAGAGGCAAAAAAGGAGAAATTTCTCTTATTTTGGAACAAAAATGAAGAAATTTCCCTTTTTTATGGCAAAAAGGTATGCATTCTTCTTATTTTCGGGCAAAAAGGCAGAAATTCCCTTTATTTTGGAGCAAAATTGCAGAAATTCCCCTAATTGTGGGGCAAAAAGGCAGAAATTCCCTATATGTTGGGGCAAAAAGACAGAAATTCTCATTATTTTGGGGCAAAACTCAGAAATTCCACTTATTTTGGCGCAAAATTCCAGAAATTTCCCTTATTTTGAGGCAAAATTGCAGAAATTTCACTTATTTTGGGGCAAAATTGCAAAAATTTCACTTATGTCAGAAAAAAAGCAGAAATTTTCTTATTTTGGTGCAAAAAGGCAGAAATTTCTAATATTTTGGTACAAAATTGCAGAAATTTTTCTTATTTTAGGGCAAAAAGGCAGAAATCTCCCATATTTTGGGGCAAAAATGCAGAAATTCCTCTTATTTTTAGGTAAAAAGGCTGAAATTCCCCTTATTTGGGGACAAAAAGGCAGAAATTTCCCTTATTTTGAGGCAAAATTGCAGAAATTTCACTTATTTCAGAGAACAAAAGCAGAAATTTTCTTATTTTGGGGCAAAAAGGCAGAAATTTCTTTTATTTTGGTACAAAATTGCAGAAATGTTTCTTATTTTGGGGCAAAAAGGCAGAAATCTCCCATATTTTGGGGCAAAAAAGCAGAAATTTCCGTTATTTTTAGGTAAAAACGCTGAAATTCCCCTTATTTGGGGGCAAAAAGGCAGAAATTTCCCTTATTTTGAGGCAAAATTGCAGAAATTTCACTTATTTCAGAATAATAAGTCAGAAATTTTCCTTATTTTGGGGCAAAAAACAGAAATTCTCTTTGTTTTAAAGGAAAAAGACTGATATTCCACTTATTTAGAGGCTAAAAAGCAGAAATTCTTATTATTTTGGAGCAAAAATGAAGAAATTTTCCTTTTTTTGTGGAAAAAGGTATACATTCCTCTAATTTTCGGGCTAAAAAGCAGAAATTCCCCGTATTTTGGAGCAAAATTGCAGAAATTCTCCTAATTGTGGGGCAAAAAGGCAGAAATTCCCTATATGTTGGGGCAAAAAGACAGAAATTCTCCTTATTTTGGGGCAAAACTCAGAAATTCCACTTATTTTGGAACAAAATTCCAGAAATTTCCCTTATTTTGGGGCAAAATTGCAGAAATTTCACTTATTTTGGGGCGAAATTGCAGAAATTTCACTTTTTTCATGGAAATAAAGGCAGAAATTTTCCTTATTTTGGGGCAAAAAGGCAGAAATTCCTCTTATTTTGAGGTAAAAAGGCTGAAATTCCCCTTATTTGGGGGCAAAAGCATAAATTTCCCTTATTTTGGGGCAAAATTGCAGAAATTTCACTTATTTCAGGGTAATAAGTCAGAAATTTTCCTTATTTTGGGGCAAAAAAGACAGAAATTCCCTTTGTTTTGGGATAAAAAGACAGAAATTCCACTTATTTAGAGGCAAAAAAGCAGAAATTCCACTTATTTTGGAGTAAAAATTAAGAGATTTCCCTTTTTTATGGCAAAAAGGTATGCATTCTTTTTATTTTCGGACAAAAAGGCAGAAATTCCCCGTATTTTGGAGCAAAATTGCAGAAATTTCACTTATTTCAGAATAAAAATGAGAAATTTTCTTATTTTGGGGCAAAAGGCAGAAATTGCCCTTATTTGGGGGCAAAAAGGCAGAAATTCCCCTTATTTTGGGATAAAATTGCAGAAATTACCCTTGTTTGGGGGCAAAAAGGCAGAAAATCCCCTTAACTTCGGGCAAAAAGGCAGAAATTCCCTGTATTTTGGAGCAAAATTGCAGAAATTCTCCTAATATTGGGGCAAAAATGCAGAAATTCCCTTTATTTGGGGCAAATTGTCAGAAGTTCCCCTTATTTTCAGGAAAAGAGGCAGAAATTCCCATTATTTTGAAGCAAAATTGCAGAAACTCCCCTAATTTTGGGGCAAAAAGGCAGAAATTCCCTTTATTTTGGGGCAAAAATACAGAAATTCTCCTTATATCTGGGCAAAAATCAGAAATTTCCCTTATTTTGGAGCAAAATTTTAGAAATTTCTTTTATTTTGGTACAGAATTGGAGAAATTTTTCTTATTCTGTGGCAAAAAGGCAGAAATTTCTTTTATTTTGGTGCAAAATTGCAGAAATTTTTCTTATTTTGGGGCAAAAAGGCATAAATTTCCCATATTTTGGGGCAAAAATGTAGAAATTTTCTTTATTTTGAGGTAAAAAGGCTGAAATTTCCCTTATTTGGGGGCAAAAAGGCAGAAATTTCTCTTATTTTGGGGCATAATTGCAGAAATTTCACTTATTTCAGAAAAAAAGGAAAAATTTTCTTATTTGGGGGCAAAAAGGCAGAAATTTCTTTTATTTTGGTGCAAAATTACAGAAATTTTCTTTATTTTGGGGCAAAAAAGACAGAAATTCCCTTTGTTTTGGGGGAAAAAGACAGAAATTCCACTTATTTAGAGGCAAAAAAGCAGAAATTCCCCTTATTTTGGAGCAAAAATGAAGAAATTTCCCTTTTTCATGGCAAAAAGGTATGCATTCTTCTTATTTTCGGGCAAAAAGGCAGAAATTCCCTATATGTTGGGGCAAAAAGACAGAAATTCTCCTTATTTTGGGGCAAAACTCAGATATTCCACATATTTTGGGGCAAAATTCCATAAATTTCCCTTATTTTGGGGCAAAATTGCAGAAATATCACTTATTTTAAGGCAAAATTGGAGAAATTTCACTTATTTCAGAAGAAAAAAGCAGAAATTTTCTTGTTTTGGGGCAAAAAAGGAGAAATTTCTTTTATTTTTGTACAAAATTGCAGAAATTTTTCTTATTTTGGGGCAAGAAGGCAGAAATTTCCTATATTTTGGGGCAAAAATTCAGAAATTCCCCTTATTTTTAGGTAAAAAGGCTGAAATTCTCTTTATTTGGGAGCAAAAAGGCAGAAATTGCCCTGATTTTGTGGCAAAATTCCAGAAATTTCACTTATTTTAGGGTAATAAGTCAGAAATTTTTTATTTTGGGGCAAAAAGGCAGAAATTTCTTTTATTTTGGTACAAAATTACAGAAATTTTTCTTATTTTGGGGCAAAAAAGAAGAAATTTCCCTTATTTTGGGGCAAAATTGCAGAAATTTCACTTATTTTGATGTAAAAAGGCTGAAATTCCCCTTATTTTGGGGCAAAATGGCAGAAGTTTTCCTTATTTTGGGGCAAAATTGCAGAAATTTCACTTATTTCAAGGTAATAAGTCAGAAATTTTCCTTATTTTGGGGCAAAAAAACAGAAATTCCTTGTTTTGGGGGAAAAAGACAGAAATTCCACTTATTTAGAGGCAAAAAAGCAGAAATTCCCCATATTTTGGAGCAAAATTGCAGAAATTCCCCTAATTGTGGGGCAAAAAGGCAGAAATTCCCTATATGTTAGGGCAAAACGACAGAAATTCTCCTCATTTGGGGGCAAAATTCAGAAATTCCATTTATTTTGGGGCAAAATTCCCAAAATTCCCCTTATTTTGGGGCAAAATTGCAGAAATTTCAATTATTTTGGGGCAAAATTGCAGAAATTTCACTTTTTTCAGGGAAAAAAGGCCGAAATTTTCCGTTTTTAGGGGCAAAAAGGCAGAAATTCCTAATATTTTGAGGCAAAAATGCAGAAATTCCATTTATTTAGAGGCAAAAAAGCAGAAATTCCCCTTATTTTGGAGCAAAATTGCAGAAATTTCCCTTTTTATAGCCAAAAGGTATGCATTCTTCTTATTTTCAGGCAAAAAGGCAGAAATTCCCCGTATTTTGGAGTAAAATTGCAGAAATTCCCTATATGTTGGGGCAAAAAGACAGAAATTCTCCTTATTTTGGGGCAAAACTCAGAAATTCCACTTATTTTGGAAAAAAATTTCAGAAATTCCCCTTATTTTTGGCCAAAAGTGCAGAAATTTCACTTATTTTGAGGCAAAATTGCAGAAATTTCACTTATTTCAGAGAAAAAAAGCAGAAATTTTCTTATTTTGGGGCAAAAAGGCAGAAATTTCCCATATTTTGAGGCAAAAATGCAGAAATTCCAATTATTTTGAGGTAAAAAGGCTGAAATTCCCCTTATTTGGGGGCAAAAAGGCAGAAATTTCCCATATTTTGGGGCAAAATTGCAGAAATTTCACTTATTTCAGGGTACTAAGTCAGAAATTTTTCTTACTTTGGGGCAAAAAAGACAGAAATTCCCTTTGTTTTCAGGGAAAAATACAGAAATTCTACTTATTTAGAGGCAAAAATGCAGAAATTCCCCTTATTTTGAAGCAAAAATGAAGAAATTTCTATTTCTTATGGCAAAAAGGTATGCATTCTTCTTATTTTCGGGCAAAAAGGCAGAAATTCTTTGTATTTTGGAGCAAGATTGCAGAAATTCCCCTAATTGTGGGGCAAAAAGGCAGAAATCCCCTATATGTTGGGGCAAAAAGAAAGAAATTCTCCTTATTTTGGGGCAAAACTCAGAAATTCCACTTATTTTGGAGCAAAATTTCAGAAATTTCCCTTATTTTGGAGCAAAATTGCAGAAATTTCACTTATTTCAAAGAAAAAAAGCACAAATTTTCTTATTTTGGGGCAAAAACGCAGAAATTTCATTTATTTTGGTACAAAATTGCAGAAATTTTTCTTAATTTGGGCAGAAATGCAGAAATTTCCCATATTTTTCGACAAAAATGCTGAAATTCCCCTTATTTTGAGGTAAAAAGGCTGAAATTCCCCTTATTTTGGGGCAAAAAGTTAGAAATTCCCCTTATTTTAAAAGAAAAAGACAGAAATTCCGTTTATTTTTGTGGAAAAGTCAGAAATTGCACTTATTTTGAGTCAAAAAGGCGGAAAATCCCCTTATTTTGGGGTAAAAAATGAAGAAATTAACCTTTTTTATGGCAAAAAGGTATACATTCTTTTTATTTTCGAGCAAAATTGCAGAAATTCCCCTAATTATGGGGAAAAAAGGCAGAAATTCCCCGTAATTTGGAGCAAAATTGCAGAAATTCCCCTAATTTTGGGGCAAAAACGCAGAACGTCCCTTTATTTTGGGGTAAAACTGCAGAAATTTCACTTATTTCGCGGCAAAATGGCAGAAATTCCCTTTATTTTCGGAGAAAAAGGCAGAAAATCCCCGTATTTTAGAGCAAAATTGCAGAAATTTACCTAATTTTGGGGTAAAACATGCAGTAATTTTCTTTATTTTGGGGCAAAAAGGCAGAAATTCCCCTTATTTTGGGGCAAAAATCAAAAATATCCCTTATTTTGGGGCAAAATTTTAGAAATTTCTTTTATTTTGGTACAGAATTGCAGAAATTTTTCTTATTTTGTGGCAAAAAGGAAGAAATTTCCCATATTTTGGAACAAAAATGCAGAAATTCCCCTTATTTTGAGGTAAAAAGGCTGAAATTCCCCTTATTTCGGGGCAAAAAGGCAGAAATTTCCCTTATTTTGGGGCAAAATTGCAGAAATTTCACTTATTTCAGGGTAATAAGTCAGAAATTTTCCTTACTTTGGGGCCAAAAGGACAAAAATTCCCTTTGTTTTGGGGGAAAAAGACAGAAATTCCACTTATTTAGAGGCAAAAAAGCAGAAATTTCTCTTATTTTGGAACAAAAATGAAGAAATTTCCCTTTTTTATGGCAAAAAGTTATGCATTCTTCTTATTTTCGGGCAAAAAGGCAGAAATTCCCTTTATTTTGGAGCAAAATTGCAGAAATTCCCCTAATTGTGGGGCAAAAAGGCAGAAATTCCCTATATGTTGGGGCAAAAAGACAGAAATTCTCATTATTTTGGGGCAAAACTCAGAAATTCCACTTATTTTGGCGCAAAATTCCAGAAATTTCCCTTATTTTGAGGCAAAATTGCAGAAATTTCACTTATTTTGGGGCAAAATTGCAAAAATTTCACTTATGTCAGAAAAAAAGCAGAAATTTTCTTATTTTGGTGCAAAAAGGCAGAAATTTCTAATATTTTGGTACAAAATTGCAGAAATTTTTCTTATTTTAGGGCAAAAAGGCAGAAATCTCCCATATTTTGGGGCAAAAATGCAGAAATTCCTCTTATTTTTAGGTAAAAAGGCTGAAATTCCCCTTATTTGGGGGCAAAAAGGCAGAAATTTCCCTTATTTTGAGGCAAAATTGCAGAAATTTCACTTATTTCAGAGAACAAAAGCAGAAATTTTCTTATTTTGGGGCAAAAAGGCAGAAATTTCTTTTATTTTGGTACAAAATTGCAGAAATGTTTCTTATTTTGGGGCAAAAAGGCAGAAATCTCCCATATTTTGGGGCAAAAAAGCAGAAATTTCCGTTATTTTTAGGTAAAAACGCTGAAATTCCCCTTATTTGGGGGCAAAAAGGCAGAAATTTCCCTTATTTTGAGGCAAAATTGCAGAAATTTCACTTATTTCAGAATAATATGTCAGAAATTTTCCTTATTTTGGGGCAAAAAACAGAAATTCTCTTTGTTTTAAAGGAAAAAGACTGATATTCCACTTATTTAGAGGCTAAAAAGCAGAAATTCTTATTATTTTGGAGCAAAAATGAAGAAATTTTCCTTTTTTTGTGGAAAAAGGTATACATTCCTCTAATTTTCGGGCTAAAAAGCAGAAATTCCCCGTATTTTGGAGCAAAATTACAGAAATTCCCCTAATTGTGTGGAAAAAAGGCAGAAATTCCCTATATGTTAGGGCAAAAAGACAGAAATTCTCCTTATTTTGGGGCAAAACTCAGAAATTCCACTTATTTTGGGGCAAAATTCCAGAAATTTCCCTTATTTTGGGGCAAAATTGCAGAAATTTCACTTATTTTGGGGCGAAATTGCAGAAATTTCACTTTTTTCATGGAAAAAAAGGCAGAAATTTTCCTTATTTTGGGGCAAAAAGGCAGAAATTCCTAATATTTTCTGGCAAAAATTCAGAAATTCCTCTTATTTTGAGGTAAAAAGGCTGAAATTCCCCTTATTTGGGGGCAAAAAGGCATAAATTTCCCTTATTTTGGGGCAAAATTGCAGAAATTTCACTTATTTCAGGGTAATAAGTCAGAAATTTTCCTTATTTTGGGGCAAAAAAGACAGAAATTCCCTTTGTTTTGGGATAAAAAGACAGAAATTCCACTTATTTAGAGGCAAAAAAGCAGAAATTCCACTTATTTTGGAGTAAAAATTAAGAGATTTCCCTTTTTTATGGCAAAAAGGTATGCATTCTTTTTATTTTCGGACAAAAAGGCAGAAATTCCTCGTATTTTGGAGCAAAATTGCAGAAATTTCACTTATTTCAGAATAAAAATGAGAAATTTTCTTATTTTGGGGCAAAAGGCAGAAATTCCCCTTATTTTATGGCAAAATTGCAGAAATTTCCTTTATTTGGGGACAAAAAACAGAAATTCCCTTTATTTTGGGGCAAAATTGCAGAAAATTTTTTTATTATGGGAAAAAATTGAAGATATTTCTTTTATTTTAAGGCAAAATTGCAGAAATTTCACTTATTTCAGAGAAAAAAACAAAAATCTTTCTTATTTTTGGCAAAATGCAGAAATTCCCATTATTTTGGGGCAAAAAGGCAGAAATTCACCTTATTTTGGAGTAAAATTGAAGACATGTCACATATTTCAGGGCATAAAGGCAGAAATTGCCCTTATTTGGGGGCAAAAAGGCAGAAATTCCCCTTATTTTGGGATAAAATTGCAGAAATTACCCTTGTTTGTGGGCAAAAAGGCAGAAAATCCCCTTAATTTCGGGCAAAAAGGCAGAAATTCCCTGTATTTTGGAGCAAAATTGCAGAAATTCTCCTAATATTGGGGCAAAAATGCAGAAATTCCCTTTATTTGGGGCAAATTGGCAGAAGTTCCCCTTATTTTCAGGAAAAGAGGCAGAAATTCCCATTATTTTGAAGCAAAATTGCAGAAACTCCCCTAATTTTGGGGCAAAAAGGCAGAAATTCCCTTTATTTTGGGGCAAAAATACAGAAATTCTCCTTATATCTGGGCAAAAATCAAAAATTTCCCTTATTTTGGAGCAAAATTTTAGAAATTTCTTTTATTTTGGTACAGAATTGGAGAAATTTTTCTTATTCTGTGGCAAAAAGGCAGAAATTTCTTTTATTTTGGTGCAAAATTGCAGAAATTTTTCTTATTTTGGGGCAAAAAGGCATAAATTTCCCATATTTTGGGGCAAAAATGTAGAAATTTTCTTTATTTTGAGGTAAAAAGGCTGAAATTTCCCTTATTTGGGGGCAAAAAGGCAGAAATTTCTCTTATTTTGGGGCATAATTGCAGAAATTTCACTTATTTCAGAAAAAAAGGAAAAATTTTCTTATTTGGGGGCAAAAAGGCAGAAATTTCTTTTATTTTGGTGCAAAATTACAGAAATTTTCTTTATTTTGGGGCAAAAAAGACAGAAATTCCCTTTGTTTTGGGGGAAAAAGACAGAAATTCCACTTATTTAGAGGCAAAAAAGCAGAAATTCCCCTTATTTTGGAGCAAAAATGAAGAAATTTCCCTTTTTCATGGCAAAAAGGTATGCATTCTTCTTATTTTCGGGCAAAAAGGCAGAAATTCCCTATATGTTGGGGCAAAAAGACAGAAATTCTCCTTATTTTGGGGCAAAACTCAGATATTCCACATATTTTGGGGCAAAATTCCATAAATTTCCCTTATTTTGGGGCAAAATTGCAGAAATATCACCTATTTTAAGGCAAAATTGGAGAAATTTCACTTATTTCAGAAGAAAAAAGCAGAAATTTTCTTGTTTTGGGGCAAAAAAGGAGAAATTTCTTTTATTTTTGTACAAAATTGCAGAAATTTTTCTTATTTTGGGGCAAGAAGGCAGAAATTTCCTATATTTTGGGGCAAAAATTCAGAAATTCCCCTTATTTTTAGGTAAAAAGGCTGAAATTCTCTTTATTTGGGAGCAAAAAGGCAGAAATTGCCCTGATTTTGTGGCAAAATTCCAGAAATTTCACTTATTTTAGGGTAATAATCAGAAATTTTTTATTTTGGGGCAAAAAGGCAGAAATTTCTTTTATTTTGGTACAAAATTACAGAAATTTTTCTTATTTTGGGGCAAAAAAGAAGAAATTTCCCTTATTTTGGGGCAAAATTGCAGAAATTTCACTTATTTTGATGTAAAAAGGCTGAAATTCCCCTTATTTTGGGGCAAAATGGCAGAAGTTTTCCTTATTTTGGGGCAAAATTGCAGAAATTTCACTTATTTCAAGGTAATAAGTCAGAAATTTTCCTTATTTTGGGGCAAAAAAACAGAAATTCCTTGTTTTGGGGGAAAAAGACAGAAATTCCACTTATTTAGAGGCAAAAAAGCAGAAATTCCCCATATTTTGGAGCAAAATTGCAGAAATTCCCCTAATTGTGGGGCAAAAAGGCAGAAATTCCCTATATGTTAGGGCAAAACGACAGAAATTCTCCTCATTTGGGGGCAAAATTCAGAAATTCCATTTATTTTGGGGCAAAATTCCCAAAATTCCCCTCATTTTGGGGCAAAATTGCAGAAATTTCAATTATTTTGGGGCAAAATTGCAGAAATTTCACTTTTTTCAGGGAAAAAAGGCCGAAATTTTCCGTTTTTGGGGGCAAAAAGGCAGAAATTCCTAATATTTTGCGGCAAAAATGCAGAAATTCCTCTTATTTTGAGGTAAAAACGCTGAAATTCCCCTTATTTGGGGGCAAAAATGCAGAAATTTCTCTAATACTGGGGCAAAATTGCAGAAATTTCACTTATTTCAGGGTAATAATTCAGAAATTTTCCTTATTTTGGGGCAAAAAATACAGAAATTCCATTTGTATGCGGGGAAAAAGAAAGAAATTCCATTTATTTAGAGGCAAAAAAGCAGAAATTCCCCTTATTTTGGAGCAAAATTGCAGAAATTTCCCTTTTTATAGCCAAAAGGTATGCATTCTTCTTATTTTCAGGCAAAAAGGCAGAAATTCCCCGTATTTTGGAATAAAATTGCAGAAATTCCCTTAATTGTGGGGCAAAAAGACAGAAATTCTCCTTATTTTGGGGCAAAACTCGGAAATTCCACTTATTTTGGAACAAAATTTCAGAAATTTAACTTATTTTTGGCCAAAATTGCAGAAATTTCACTTATTTTGGGGCAAAATTGCAGAAATTTCACTTATTTTGAGGCAGAAATGAAGAAATTCCTCTTATTTTGAGGTAAAAAGTCTGAAATTCCCCTTATTTGGGGGCAAAAAGGCAGAAATTTCCCATATTTTGGGGCAAAATTGCAGAAATTTCACTTATTTCAGGGTACTAAGTCAGAAATTTTTCTTCCTTTGGGGCAAAAAAGACAGAAATTCCCTTTGTTTTCAGGGAAAAAGACAGAAATTCCACTTATTTAGAAGCAAAAATGCAGAAATTCCACTTATTTTGGAGCAAAAATGAAGAAATTTCCCTTTTTTATGGCAAAAAGGTATGCATTCTTCTTATTTTCGGGCAAAAAGGCAGAAATTCCCCCTATTTTAGAGCAAAATTGCAGAAATTCCCCTAATTGTGGGGAAAAAAACAGAAATTCCCTATATGTTGGGGAAAAGACAGAAATTCTCCATATTTTGGGGAAAAACTCAGAAATTCCACTTATTTTGGGGCAAAATTGCAGAAATTTCCCTTATTTTAAGGCAAAATTGCAGAAATTTCAATAATTATGGGCAAAATTGCAGAAATTTCACTTATTTCAGGGGAAAAAGACAGAAATTTCTTTTATTTTGGTACAAAATTGCAGAAATTTTTCTTATTTTGGGCAAAAAGGCAGAAATTTCCCATATTTTGAGGCAAAAATGCAGAAATTTCACTTATTTCAGGCTAATAAGTCAGAAATTTTCCTTACTTTGGGGCAAAAAAGACAGAAATTCCCTTTGTTTTGGTGGAAAAAGACAGAAATTCCACTTATTTAGAGGCAAAAATGCAGAAATTCCCCTTATTTTGGAGCAAAAATGAAGAAATTTCCCTTTTTTATGGCAAAAAGGTATGCATTCTTCTTATTTTCAGGCAAAAAGTAAGAAATTCCCCCTATTTTAGAGCAAAATTGCAGAAATTCCCCTTATTGTGGGGCAAAAAGGCAGAAATTCCCTATATGTTGGGGGGAAAAGACAGAAATTCTCCTTATTTTAGAGAAAAACTCAGAAATTTCATTTATTTTGGGGCAAAATTGCAGAAATTTCACTTATTTCAGAAAAAAAAAGCAGAAAATTTCTTATTTTGGGGCAAAAAGGCAGAAATTTCTTATATTTTGGTACAAAATTGCAGAAAATTTTCTTATTTTGGGGCAAAAAGGCAGAAATTTCTCATATTTTGGGGCAAAAATGCAGAAAATCCCCTTATTTTGAGGTAAAAAGGCTAAAATTCCCGTTATTTCGTTGCAAAAAGGCAGAAATTTCCCTTATTTTGGGGCAAAATTGCAGAAATTTCACTTATATCAGGGTAATAAGTCAGAAATTTTCCTTATTTTGGGGCAAAAAAGACAGAAATTCCCTTTGTTTTGGGGGAAAAAGACAGAAATTCCACTTATTAAGAGGCAAAAATGCAGAAATTCCCCTTATTTTGGAGCAAAAATGAAGAAATTTCCCTTTTTTATGGCAAAAAGGTATGCATTCTTCTTGTTTTCGGGCAAAAAGGCAGAAATTCCCCGTTTTTTGGAGCAAAATTGCAGAAATTCTCCTAATTTTGGGGCAAAAAGGCAGAAATTCCCTATATGTTAGGGCAAAACGACAGAAATTCTCCTTATTTTGGGGCAAAATTCAGAAATTCCATTTCTTTTGGTGCAAAATTCCCAAAATTTCCCTTATTTTGGGGCAAAATTGCAGAAAGTTCATTTATTTAGGGGCAAAATTGCAGAAATTTCACTTTTTTCAGGGAAATAAAGGCCGAAATTTTCCATTTTTGGGGGCAAAAAGGCAGAAATTCTTAATATTTTGTGGCAAAAATGCAGAAATTTCCCTTATTTTGAGGTAAAAAGGCTGAAATTCCCCTTATTTGGGGGCAAAAATGCAGAAATTTCTCTTATACTGGGGCAAAATTGCAGAAATTTCACTTATTTCAGGGTAATAATTCAGAAATTTTCCTTATTTTGGGGCAAAAAATACAGAAATTCCATTTGTATGTGGGGAAAAAGACAGAAATTCCATTTATTTAGAGGCAAAAAAGCAGAAATTCCCCTTATTTTGGAGCAAAATTGCAGAAATTTCCCTTTTTATAGCAAAAAGGTATGCATTCTTCTTATTTTCAGGCAAAAAGGCAGAAATTCCCTGTATTTTGGAGTAAAATTGCAGAAATTCCCTTAATTGTAGGGCAAAAAGACAGAAATTCTCCTTATTTTGGGGCAAAACTCAGAAATTCCACTTATTTTAGAACAAAATTTCAGAAATTTCCCTTATTTTTGGCCAAAATTGCAGAAATTTCACTTATTTTGGGGCAAAATTGCAGAAATTTCACTTATTTTGAGGCAGAAAAGCAGAAATTTTCTTATTTTGGGGCAAAAAGGCAGAAATTTCCCATATTTTGAGGCAAAAATGCAGAAATTCCCCTTATTTTGAGGTAAAAAGGCTGAAATTCCCCTTATTTGGGGGCAAAAAGGCAGAAATTTCACATATTTTGGGGCAAAATTGCAGAAATTTCACTTATTTCAGGGTACTAAGTCAGAAATTTTTCTTACTTTGGGGCAAAAAAGACAGAAATTCCCTTTGTTTTCAGGGAAAAAAACAGAAATTCCACTTATTTAGAGGCAAAAATGCAGAAATTCCCCTTATTTTGGCGCAAAAATGAAGAAATTTCCCTTTTTTATGGCAAAAAGGTATGCATTCTTCTTATTTTCGGGCAAAAAGGCAGAAATTCCCCCTATTTTAGAGCAAAATTGCAGAAATTCCCCTAATTGTGGGGCAAAAAGGCTGAAATTCCCTATATGTTGGGGCAAAAAGACAGAAATTCTCCTTATTTTAAAGCAAAACTCAGAAATTTCACTTATTTTGGGGCAAAATTACAGAAATTTCACTTATTTCAGAAAAAAAAGCAGAAATTTTCTTATTTTGGGGCAAAAAGGCAGAATTTTCTTTTATTTTGGTGCAAAATTGCAGAAATTATTCTTATTTTGGGGCAAAAAAGCAGAAATTTCTCATATTTTGGGGCAAAATTGCAGAAAATTTCCTTATTTTGAGGTAAAAAGGCTAAAATTCCCCTTATTTGTTTGCAAAAAGGCAGAAATTTTCCTTATTTGGAAGAAAAATTGCAGAAATTTCACTTATTTCAGGGTAATAAGTCAGAAATTTTCTTTATTTTGGGGCAAAAAAAGACAGAAATTCTCTTTGTTTTGGGGGTAAAAGACAAAAATTCCACTTATTTAGAGGCAAAAAAGCAGAAATTCCCATTATTTTGGAGCAAAAATGGAGAAATTTCTCTTTTTTATGGCAAAAAGGTATGCATTCTTCTTATTTTCGGGCAAAAAGGCAGAAATTCCCCGTTTTTTGGAGCAAAATTGCAGAAATTCTCCTAATTTTGGGGCAAAAAGGCAGAAATTCCCTATATGTTAGGGCAAAACGACAGAAATTCTCCTTATTTTGGGGCAAAATTCAGAAATTCCATTTCTTTTGGTGCAAAATTCCCAAAATTTCCCTTATTTTGGGGCAAAATTGCAGAAAGTTCATTTATTTAGGGGCAAAATTGCAGAAATTTCACTTTTTTCAGGGAAAAAAGGCCGAAATTTTCCATTTTGGGGGGCAAAAAGGCAGAAATTCTTAATATTTTGTGGCAAAAATGCAGAAATTTCCCTTATTTTGAGGTAAAAAGGCTGAAATTCCCCTTATTTGGGGGCAAAAATGCAGAAATTTCTCTTATACTGGGGCAAAATTGCAGAAATTTCACTTATTTCAGGGTAATAATTCAGAAATTTTCCTTATTTTGGGGCAAAAAATACAGAAATTCCATTTGTATGTGGGGAAAAAGACAGAAATTCCATTTATTTAGAGGCAAAAAAGCAGAAATTCCCCTTATTTTGGAGCAAAATTGCAGAAATTTCCCTTTTTATAGCAAAAAGGTATGCATTCTTCTTATTTTCAGGCAAAAAGGCAGAAATTCCCTGTATTTTGGAGTAAAATTGCAGAAATTCCCTTAATTGTAGGGCAAAAAGACAGAAATTCTCCTTATTTTGGGGCAAAACTCAGAAATTCCACTTATTTTAGAACAAAATTTCAGAAATTTCCCTTATTTTTGGCCAAAATTGCAGAAATTTCACTTATTTTGGGGCAAAATTGCAGAAATTTCACTTATTTCAGGGAAAAAAAGCAGAAATTTTCTTATTTTGGGGCAAAAAGGCAGAAATTTCCCATATTTTGAGGCAAAAATGCAGAAATTCCCCTTATTTTGAGGTAAAAAGGCTGAAATTCCCCTTATTTGGGGGCAAAAAGGCAGAAATTTCACATATTTTGGGGCAAAATTGCAGAAATTTCACTTATTTCAGGGTACTAAGTCAGAAATTTTTCTTACTTTGGGGCAAAAAAGACAGAAATTCCCTTTGTTTTCAGGGAAAAAAACAGAAATTCCACTTATTTAGAGGCAAAAATGCAGAAATTCCCCTTATTTTGGCGCAAAAATGAAGAAATTTCCCTTTTTTATGGCAAAAAGGTATGCATTCTTCTTATTTTCGGGCAAAAAGGCAGAAATTCCCCCTATTTTAGAGCAAAATTGCAGAAATTCCCCTAATTGTGGGGCAAAAAGGCTGAAATTCCCTATATGTTGGGGCAAAAAGACAGAAATTCTCCTTATTTTAAAGCAAAACTCAGAAATTTCACTTATTTTGGGGCAAAATTACAGAAATTTCACTTATTTCAGAAAAAAAAGCAGAAATTTTCTTATTTTGGGGCAAAAAGGCAGAATTTTCTTTTATTTTGGTACAAAATTGCAGAAATTATTCTTATTTTGGGGCAAAAAAGCAGAAATTTCTCATATTTTGGGGCAAAATTGCAGAAAATTTCCTTATTTTGAGGTAAAAAGGCTAAAATTCCCCTTATTTGTTTGCAAAAAGGCAGAAATTTTCCTTATTTGGAAGAAAAATTGCAGAAATTTCACTTATTTCAGGGTAATAAGTCAGAAATTTTCTTTATTTTGGGGCAAAAAAAGACAGAAATTCTCTTTGTTTTGGGGGTAAAAGACAGAAATTCCACTTATTTAGAGGCAAAAAAGCAGAAATTCCCATTATTTTGGAGCAAAAATGAAGAAATTTCTCTTTTTTATGGCAAAAAGGTATGCATTCTTCTTATTTTCGGGCAAAAAGGCAGAAATTCCCCCTATTTTAGAGCAAAATTGCAGAAATTCCCCTAATTGTGGGGCAAAAAAACAGAAATTCCCTATATGTTGGGGCAAAAAGATAGAAATTCTCCATATTTTGGGGCAAAACTCAGAAATTCCACTTATTTTGGGGCAAAATTCCAAAAATTTCCCTTATTTTGGGGCAAAATTGCAGAAATTTCACTTATTTAGGGGCAAAATTGCAGAAATTTCACTTATTTCAGGGGAAAAAGACAGAAATTTCTTTTATTTTGGTACAAAATTGCAGAAATTTTTCTTATTTTGGGCAAAAAGGCAGAAATTTCCCATATTTTGAGGCAAAAATGCAGAAATTTCACTTATTTCAGGCTAATAAGTCAGAAATTTTCCTTACTTTGGGGCAAAAAAGACAGAAATTCCCTTTGTTTTGGTGGAAAAAGACAGAAATTCCACTTATTTAGAGGCAAAAATGCAGAAATTCCCCTTATTTTGGAGCAAAAATGAAGAAATTTCCCTTTTTTATGGCAAAAAGGTATGCATTCTTCTTATTTTCGGGCAAAAAGGCAGAAATTCCCCATATTTTAGAGCAAAATTGCAGAAATTCCCCTTATTGTGGGGCAAAAAGGCAGAAATTCCCTATATGTTGGGGGAAAAGACAGAAATTTTCCTTATTTTAGAGCAAAACTCAGAAATTTCATTTATTTTGGTGCATAATTGCAGAAATTTCACTTATTTCAGGAAAAAAAGCAGAACTTTTTTTATTTTGGGGCAAAAAGGCAGAAATTTCTTTTATTTTGGTACAAAATTGCAGAAAATTTTCTTATTTTGGGGCAAAAACGCAGAAATTTCTCATATTTTGGGGCAAAAATGCAGAAAATCCCCTTATTTTGAGGTAAAAAGGCTAAAATTCCCCTTATTTGGTTGCAAAAAGGCAGAAATTTCCCTTATTTTGGGGCAAAATTGCAGAAATTTCACTTATATCAGGGTAATAAGTCAGAAATTTTCCTTATTTTGGGGCAAAAAAGACAGAAATTCCCTTTGTTTTGGGGGAAAAATACAGAAATTCCACTTATTAAGAGGCAAAAATGCAGAAATTCCCCTTATTTTGGAGCAAAAATGGAGAAATTTCCCTTTTTTATGGCAAAAAGGTATGCATTCTTCTTGTTTTCCGGCAAAAAGGCAGAAATTCCCCGTTTTTTGGAGCAAAATTGCAGAAATTCCCCTAATTTTGGGGCAAAAAGGCAGAAATTCCCTATATGTTAGGGCAAAACGACAGAAATTCTCCTTATTTTGGGGCAAAATTCAGAAATTCCATTTCTTTTGGTGCAAAATTCCCAAAATTTCCCTTATTTTGGGGCAAAATTGCAGAAATTTCAATTATTTTGGGGCAAAATTGCAGAAATTTCACTTTTTTCAGGGAAAAAAGGCCGAAATTTTCCATTTTTGGGGGCAAAAAGGCAGAAATTCCTAATATTTTGTGGCAAAAATGCAGAAATTTCCCTTATTTTGAGGTAAAAAGGCTGAAATTCCCCTTATTTGGGGGCAAAAATGTAGAAATTTCTCTTATACTGGGGCAAAATTGCAGAAATTTCACTTATTTCAGGGTAATAATTCAGAAATTTTCCTTATTTTGGGGCAAAAAATACAGAAATTCCATTTGTATGGGGGGAAAAAGACAGAAATTCCATTTTTTTAGAGGCAAAAAAGCAGAAATTCCCCTTATTTTGGAGCAAAATTGCAGAAATTTCCCTTTTTATAGCAAAAAGGTATGCATTCTTCTTATTTTCAGGCAAAAAGGCAGAAATTTCCCGTATTTTGAAGTAAAATTGCAGAAATTCCCTTATTGTAGGGCAAAAAGACAGAAATTCTCCTTATTTTGGGGCAAAACGCAGAAATTCCACTTATTTTGGAACAAAATTTCAGAAATTTCCCTTATTTTTGGCCAAAATTGCAGAAATTTCACTTATTTTGGGGCAAAATTGCAGAAATTTCACTTATTTCAGGGGAAAAAAGCAGAAATTTTCTTATTTTGGGGCAAAAAGGCAGAAATTTCCCATATTTTGAGGCAAAAATGCAGAAATTCCCCTTATTTTGAGGTAAAAAGGCTGAAATTCCCCTTATTTGGGGGCAAAAAGGCAGAAATTTCACATATTTTGGGGCAAAATTGCAGAAATTTCACTTATTTCAGGGTACTAAGTCAGAAATTTTTCTTACTTTGGGGCAAAAAAGACAGAAATTCCCTTTGTTTTCAGGGAAAAAAACAGAAATTCCACTTATTTAGAGGCAAAAATGCAGAAATTCCCCTTATTTTGGCGCAAAAATGAAGAAATTTCCCTTTTTTATGGCAAAAAGGTATGCATTCTTCTTATTTTCGGGCAAAAAGGCAGAAATTCCCCCTATTTTAGAGCAAAATTGCAGAAATTCCCCTAATTGTGGGGCAAAAAGGCTGAAATTCCCTATATGTTGGGGCAAAAAGACAGAAATTCTCCTTATTTTAAAGCAAAACTCAGAAATTTCACTTATTTTGGGGCAAAATTACAGAAATTTCACTTATTTCAGAAAAAAAAGCAGAAATTTTCTTATTTTGGGGCAAAAAGGCAGAATTTTCTTTTATTTTGGTACAAAATTGCAGAAATTATTCTTATTTTGGGGCAAAAAAGCAGAAATTTCTCATATTTTGGGGCAAAATTGCAGAAAATTTCCTTATTTTGAGGTAAAAAGGCTAAAATTCCCCTTATTTGTTTGCAAAAAGGCAGAAATTTTCCTTATTTGGAAGAAAAATTGCAGAAATTTCACTTATTTCAGGGTAATAAGTCAGAAATTTTCTTTATTTTGGGGCAAAAAAAGACAGAAATTCTCTTTGTTTTGGGGGTAAAAGACAGAAATTCCACTTATTTAGAGGCAAAAAAGCAGAAATTCCCATTATTTTGGAGCAAAAATGGAGAAATTTCTCTTTTTTATGGCAAAAAGGTATGCATTCTTCTTATTTTCGGGCAAAAAGGCAGAAATTCCCCGTTTTTTGGAGCAAAATTGCAGAAATTCTCCTAATTTTGGGGCAAAAAGGCAGAAATTCCCTATATGTTAGGGCAAAACGACAGAAATTCTCCTTATTTTGGGGCAAAATTCAGAAATTCCATTTCTTTTGGTGCAAAATTCCCAAAATTTCCCTTATTTTGGGGCAAAATTGCAGAAAGTTCATTTATTTAGGGGCAAAATTGCAGAAATTTCACTTTTTTCAGGGAAAAAAGGCCGAAATTTTCCATTTTTGGGGGCAAAAAGGCAGAAATTCTTAATATTTTGTGGCAAAAATGCAGAAATTTCCCTTATTTTGAGGTAAAAAGGCTGAAATTCCCCTTATTTGGGGGCAAAAATGCAGAAATTTCTCTTATACTGGGGCAAAATTGCAGAAATTTCACTTATTTCAGTGTAATAATTCAGAAATTTTCCTTATTTTGGGGCAAAAAATACAGAAATTCCATTTGTATGTGGGGAAAAAGACAGAAATTCCATTTATTTAGAGGCAAAAAAGCAGAAATTCCCCTTATTTTGGAGCAAAATTGCAGAAATTTCCCTTTTTATAGCAAAAAGGTATGCATTCTTCTTATTTTCAGGCAAAAAGGCAGAAATTCCCTGTATTTTGGAGTAAAATTGCAGAAATTCTTTTAATTGTAGGGCAAAAAGACAGAAATTCTCCTTATTTTGGGGCAAAACTCAGAAATTCCACTTATTTTAGAACAAAATTTCAGAAATTTCCCTTATTTTTGGCCAAAATTGCAGAAATTTCACTTATTTTGGGGCAAAATTGCAGAAATTTCACTTATTTCAGGGAAAAAAAGCAGAAATTTTCTTATTTTGGGGCAAAAAGGCAGAAATTTCCCATATTTTGAGGCAAAAATGCAGAAATTCCCCTTATTTTGAGGTAAAAAGGCTGAAATTCCCCTTATTTGGGGGCAAAAAGGCAGAAATTTCACATATTTTGGGGCAAAATTGCAGAAATTTCACTTATTTCAGGGTACTAAGTCAGAAATTTTTCTTACTTTGGGGCAAAAAAGACAGAAATTCCCTTTGTTTTCAGGGAAAAAAACAGAAATTCCACTTATTTAGAGGCAAAAATGCAGAAATTCCCCTTATTTTGGCGCAAAAATGAAGAAATTTCCCTTTTTTATGGCAAAAAGGTATGCATTCTTCTTATTTTCGGGCAAAAAGGCAGAAATTCCCCCTATTTTAGAGCAAAATTGCAGAAATTCCCCTAATTGTGGGGCAAAAAGGCTGAAATTCCCTATATGTTGGGGCAAAAAGACAGAAATTCTCCTTATTTTAAAGCAAAACTCAGAAATTTCACTTATTTTGGGGCAAAATTACAGAAATTTCACTTATTTCAGAAAAAAAAGCAGAAATTTTCTTATTTTGGGGCAAAAAGGCAGAATTTTCTTTTATTTTGGTACAAAATTGCAGAAATTATTCTTATTTTGGGGCAAAAAAGCAGAAATTTCTCATATTTTGGGGCAAAATTGCAGAAAATTTCCTTATTTTGAGGTAAAAAGGCTAAAATTCCCCTTATTTGTTTGCAAAAAGGCAGAAATTTTCCTTATTTGGAAGAAAAATTGCAGAAATTTCACTTATTTCAGGGTAATAAGTCAGAAATTTTCTTTATTTTGGGGCAAAAAAAGACAGAAATTCTCTTTGTTTTGGGGGTAAAAGACAGAAATTCCACTTATTTAGAGGCAAAAAAGCAGAAATTCCCATTATTTTGGAGCAAAAATGAAGAAATTTCTCTTTTTTATGGCAAAAAGGTATGCATTCTTCTTATTTTCGGGCAAAAAGGCAGAAATTCCCCCTATTTTAGAGCAAAATTGCAGAAATTCCCCTAATTGTGGGGCAAAAAAACAGAAATTCCCTATATGTTGGGGCAAAAATATAGAAATTCTCCATATTTTGGGGCAAAACTCAGAAATTCCACTTATTTTGGGGCAAAATTCCAAAAATTTCCCTTATTTTGGGGCAAAATTGCAGAAATTTCACTTATTTAGGGGCAAAATTGCAGAAATTTCACTTATTTCAGGGGAAAAAGACAGAAATTTCTTTTATTTTGGTACAAAATTGCAGAAATTTTTCTTATTTTGGGCAAAAAGGCAGAAATTTCCCATATTTTGAGGCAAAAATGCAGAAATTTCACTTATTTCAGGCTAATAAGTCAGAAATTTTCCTTACTTTGGGGCAAAAAAGACAGAAATTCCCTTTGTTTTGGTGGAAAAAGACAGAAATTCCACTTATTTAGAGGCAAAAATGCAGAAATTCCCCTTATTTTGGAGCAAAAATGAAGAAATTTCCCTTTTTTATGGCAAAAAGGTATGCATTCTTCTTATTTTCGGGCAAAAAGGCAGAAATTCCCCATATTTTAGAGCAAAATTGCAGAAATTCCCCTTATTGTGGGGCAAAAAGGCAGAAATTCCCTATATGTTGGGGGAAAAGACAGAAATTCTCCTTATTTTAGAGCAAAACTCAGAAATTTATTTTATTTTGGTGCATAATTGCAGAAATTTCACTTATTTCAGGAAAAAAAGCAGAACTTTTTTTATTTTGGGGCAAAAAGGCAGAAATTTCTTTTATTTTGGTACAAAATTGCAGAAAATTTTCTTATTTTGGGGCAAAAACGCAGAAATTTCTCATATTTTGGGGCAAAAATGCAGAAAATCCCCTTATTTTGAGGTAAAAAGGCTAAAATTCCCCTTATTTGGTTGCAAAAAGGCAGAAATTTCCCTTATTTTGGGGCAAAATTGCAGAAATTTCACTTATATCAGGGTAATAAGTCAGAAATTTTCCTTATTTTGGGGCAAAAAAGACAGAAATTCCCTTTGTTTTGGGGGAAAAATACAGAAATTCCACTTATTAAGAGGCAAAAATGCAGAAATTCCCCATATTTTGGAGCAAAAATGGAGAAATTTCCCTTTTTTATGGCAAAAAGGTATGCATTCTTCTTGTTTTCGGGCAAAAAGGCAGAAATTCCCCGTTTTTTGGAGCAAAATTGCAGAAATTCCCCTAATTTTGGGGCAAAAAGGCAGAAATTCCCTATATGTTAGGGCAAAACGACAGAAATTCTCCTTATTTTGGGGCAAAATTCAGAAATTCCATTTCTTTTGGTGCAAAATTCCCAAAATTTCCCTTATTTTGGGGCAAAATTGCAGAAATTTCAATTATTTTGGGGCAAAATTGCAGAAATTTCACTTTTTTCAGGGAAAAAAGGCCGAAATTTTCCATTTTTGGGGGCAAAAAGGCAGAAATTCCTAATATTTTGTGGCAAAAATGCAGAAATTTCCCTTATTTTGAGGTAAAAAGGCTGAAATTCCCCTTATTTGGGGGCAAAAATGTAGAAATTTCTCTTATACTGGGGCAAAATTGCAGAAATTTCACTTATTTCAGGGTAATAATTCAGAAATTTTCCTTATTTTGGGGCAAAAAATACAGAAATTCCATTTGTATGGGGGGAAAAAGACAGAAATTCCATTTTTTTAGAGGCAAAAAAGCAGAAATTCCCCTTATTTTGGAGCAAAATTGCAGAAATTTCCCTTTTTATAGCAAAAAGGTATGCATTCTTCTTATTTTCAGGCAAAAAGGCAGAAATTTCCCGTATTTTGAAGTAAAATTGCAGAAATTCCCTTATTGTAGGGCAAAAAGACAGAAATTCTCCTTATTTTGGGGCAAAACGCAGAAATTGCACTTATTTTGGAACAAAATTTCAGAAATTTCCCTTATTTTTGGCCAAAATTGCAGAAATTTCACTTATTTCGGAGCAAAATTGCAGAAATTTTACTTATTTCAGGGAAAAAAAGCAGAAATTTTCTTATTTTGGGGCAAAAAGGCAGAAATTTCCCATATTTTGAGGCAAAAATGCAGAAATTCCCCTTATTTTGAGGTAAAAAGGCTGAAATTCTCCTTATTTGGGGGCAAAAAGGCAGAAATTTCACATATTTTGGGGCAAAATTGCAGAAATTTCACTTATTTCAGGGTACTAAGTCAGAAATTTTTCTTACTTTGGGGCAAAAAAGACAGAAATTCCCTTTGTTTTCAGGGAAAAAGACAGAAATTCCACTTATTTAAAGGCAAAAATGCAGAAATTCCCCTTATTTTGGAGCAAAAATGAAGAAATTTCCCTTTTTTATGGCAAAAAGGTATGCATTCTTCTTATTTTCGGGCAAAAAGGCAGAAATTCCCCCTATTTTAGAGCAAAATTGCAGAAATTCCCCTAATTGTGGGGCAAAAAGTCAGAAATTCCCTATATGTTGGGGCAAAAAGACAGAAATTCTCCTTATTTTAAAGCAAAACTCAGAAATTTCACTTATTTTGGGGCAAAATTACAGAAATTTCACTTATTTCAAAAAAAAGCAGAAATTTTCTTATTTTGGGGCAAAAAGGCAAAAATTTATTTTGGTACAAAATTGCAAAAATTATTCTTATTTTGAAGCAAAAAAGCAGAAATTTCTCATATTTTGGGGCAAAATTGCAGAAAATTTCCTTATTTTGAGGTAAATAGGCTAAAATTCCCCTTATTTGGTTGCAAAAAGGCAGAAATTTTCCTTATTTTGGGGAAAAATTGCAGAAATTTCACTTATTTCAGGGTAATAAGTCAGAAGTTTTTCTTACTTTGGGGCAAAAAAGACAGAAATTCCCTTTGTTTTCAGGGAAAAAGACAGAAATTCCACTTATTTAGAGGCAAAAATGCAGAAATTCCCCTTATTTTGGAGCAAAAATGAAGAAATTTCCCTTTTTTATGGCAAAAAGGTATGCATTCTTCTTATTTTCGGGCAAAAAGGCAGAAATTCCCTTTGTTTTGGGGGAAAAAGACAGAAATTCCACTTATTTAGAGGCAAAAAAGCAGAAATTCCCCATATTTTGGAGCAAAATTGCAGAAATTCCCCTAATTGTGGGGCAAAAAGGCAGAAATTCCCTATATGTTAGGGCAAAACGACAGAAATTCTCCTCATTTGGGGGCAAAATTCAGAAATTCCCTTTATTTTGGGGCAAAATTCCCAAAATTCCCCTTATTTTGGGGCAAAATTGCAGAAATTTCAATTATTTTTGGGCAAAATTGCAGAAATTTCACTTTTTTCAGGGAAAAAAGGCCGAAATTTTCCGTTTTTAGGGGCAAAAAGTCAGAAATTTCTAATATTTTGAGGCAAAAATGCATAAATTCCTCTTATTTTGAGGTATAAAGGCTGAAATTCCCCTTATTTGGGGGCATAAATGCAGAAATTTCTCTTATACTGGGGCAAAATTGCAGAAATTTCACTTATTTCAGGGTAATAATTCAGAAATTTTCCTTATTTTGGGGCAAAAAATACAGAAATTCCATTTGTATGGGTGGAAAAAGACAGAAATTCCATTTATTTAGAGGCAAAAAAGCAGAATTCCCCTTATTGTGAGGTAAAAAGGCTGAAATTCCCCTTATTTTGAGGTAAAAAGGCTGAAATTCCCCTTATTTGGGGGCAAAAAGGCAGAAATTTCCCATATTTTGGGGCAAAATTGCAGAAATTTCACTTATTTCAGGGTACTAAGTCAGAAATTTTTCTTACTTTGTGGCAAAAAAGACAGAAATTCCCTTTGTTTTCAGGGAAAAAGACAGAAATTCCACTTATTTAGAGGCAAAAATGCAGAAATTCCCCTTATTTTGGAGCAAAAATGAAGAAATTTCCCTTTTTTATGGCAAAAAGGTATGCATTCTTCTTATTTTCAGGCAAAAAGGCAGAAATTCCCCTTATTTAAGAGCAAAATTGCAGAAATTCCCTATATGTTGGGGCAAAAAGACAGAAATTCTCCTTATTTTGGGGCAAAACTCAGAAATTCCACTTATTTTGGAACAAAATTTCAGAAATTTCCCTTATTTTTGGCCAAAATTGCAGAAATTTCACTTATTTTGGGGCAAAATTGCAGAAATTTCACTTATTTCAGGGAAAAAAAGCAGAAATTTTCTTATTTTGGGGCATAACGCAGAAATTTCCCATATTTTGAGGCAAAAATGCAGAAATTCCCCTTATTTTGAGGTAAAAAGGCTGAAATTCCCCTTATTTGGGGGCAAAAAGGCAGAAATTTCCCATATTTTGGGGCAAAATTGCAGAAATTTCACTTATTTCAGGGTACTAAGTCAGAAATTTTTCTTACTTTGGGGCAAAAAAGACAGAAATTCCCTTTGTTTTCAGGGAAAAAGACAGAAATTCCACTTATTTAGAGGCAAAAATGCAGAAATTCCCCTTATTTTGGAGCAAAAATGAAGAAATTTCCCTTTTTTATGGCAAAAAGGTATGCATTCTTCTTATTTTCGGGCAAAAAGGCAGAAATTCCCCCTATTTTAGAGCAAAATTGCAGAAATTCCCCTAATTGTGTGGCAAAAAGGCAGAAATTCCCTATATGTTGGGGCAAAATACAGAAATTCTCCTTATTTTGGTGAAAAACTCAGAAATTCCACTTATTTTGGGGCAAAATTGCAGAAATTTCCCTTATTTAGGGGCAAAATTGCAGAAATTTCACTTATTTTGGGGCAAAATTGCAGAAATTTCACTTTTTTCAGGGTAATAAGTCAGAAATTTTCCTTATTTTGGGGCAAAAAAGACAGAAATTCCCTATGTTCTGGGGGAAAAAGACAGAAATTCCACTTTTTTAGAGGCAAAAAAGCAGAAATTCCTTTTATTTTGGAGTAAAAATGAAGAAATCTTTTTTTTTGTGGCAAAAGGTATACATTCCCTTTATTTTCGGGCAAAAAGGCAGAAATTCCCCGTATTTTGGAGCAAACTTGCAGATATTCCCCTAATTGTGGGGCAAAAAGGCAGAAATTCCCTATATGTTGGGGCAAAAAGACAGAAATTCTCCTTATTTTGGGGCAAAACTCAGAAATTCCACTTATTTTGGGGCAAAATTCCAGAAATTTCCCTTATTTGGGGGCAAAATTGCAGAAATTTCACTTATTTTCAGGCAAAATTACATAAATTTCACTTATTTCAGAAAAAAAGCAGAATTTTCTTATTTTGGTGCAAAAAGGCAGAAATTTCTTTTATTTTGTTACAAAATTGCAGAAATTTTTCTTATTTTGGGGCAAAAAGGCAGAAATCTCCCATATTTTGGGGTAAAAATGCAGAAATTCCTCTTATTTTGAGGTAAAAAGGCTGAAATTCCCCTTATTTGGGGGCAAAAGGGCAGAAATTTCCCTTATTTTGAGGCAAAATTGCAGAAATTTCACTTATTTCAGAGAAAAAAAGCAAAAACTTTTCTTATTTTAGGGCAAATTGCAGAAATTCCCATTATTTTGGGGCAAAAGGCAGAAATTCACCTTATTTTGTGGTTAAATTGCAGACATTTCACATATTTCAGGGCAAAAAGGTAGAAATTCCCCTTATTTGGGGGCAAAAAGGCAGAAATTCCCCTTATTTTGGGATAAAATTGCAGAAATGTCCCTTGTTTGGGGGCAAAAAGGCAGAAAATCCCCTTAATTTTTGGCAAAAAAGCAGAAATTTCCCGTATTTTGGAGCAAAATTGCAGAAATTCCCCTAATATTGGGGCAAAAATGCAGAAATTCTTATTATTTGGGGCAAATCGGCAGAAGTTCCCCTTATTTTCGGAAAAAGAGGCAGAAATTCCCTGTATTTTGAAGCAAAATTGCAGAAACTCCCCTAATTTTGAGGCAAAAAGGCATAAATTTCTCATATTTTGGGGCAAAAATGCAGAAATTTTTCTTATTTTGAGGTCAAAAGGCTGAAATTCCCCTTATTTGGGGGCAAAAAAGAAGAATTTCTCTTATTTTGGGGCAAAATTGCAGAAATTTCACTTATTTCAGAGTAATAAGTCAGAAATTTTCGTTATTTTGGGGCAAAAAAAACAGAAATTCCCTTTGTTTTGGGGGGAAAAGACAGAAATTCCACTTTTTTAGAGGCAAAAAAGCAGAAATAACTTTTATTTTGGAGTAAAAATGTAGAAATTTCTTTTTTTTATGGCAAAAAGGTATGCATTCTTCTTATTTTCGGGCAAAAAGGCAGAAATTCCCCGTATTTTCGAGCAAAATTGCAAAAATTCCCCTAATTTTAGGTCAAAAAGGCAGAAATTCCCTATATGTTGGGGCAAAAAGACAGAAATTCTCCTTATTTTGGGGCAAAACTCAGAAATTCCACTTATTTTGGGGCAAAATTCTAGAAATTTTTCTTATTTTAAAGCAAAATTGCAGAAATTTCACTTATTTTGGGGTAAAATTGCAGAAATTTCACTTATTTCAGGGAAAAAAGGCAGAAATTTTTCTTATTTTGGGGCAAAAAGGAAAAATTTCCTAATATTTTGTGGCAAAAATGCCGAAATTCCCCTTATTTTGAGGTAAAAAAGCTGAAATTTCCCTTAGTTGGGGGCAAAAAGGCAGAAATTTCCCTTATTTTGGGGCAAAATTGCAGAAATTTTACTTATTTCAGGGTAATAAGTCAGAAATTATCCTTATTTTGGGGCCAAAAGGACAGAAATTCCCTTTGTTTTGGGGGAAAAAGACAGAAATTCCACTTATTTAGAGGCAAAAAAGCAGAAATTCCCCTTATTTTGGAGCAAAAATGAAGAAATTTCCCTTTTTTATGGCAAAAAGGTATGCATTCTTCTTATTTTCGGGCAAAAAGGCAGAAATTCCCCGTATTTTGAAGCAAAATTGCAGAAATTCCCCTAATTGTGGGGCAAAAAAACAGAAATTCCCTATACGTTGGGGCAAAAAGACAGAAATTCTCCTTATTTTGGGGTAAAACTCAGAAATTCCACTTATTTTGGGGGCAAAATTCCAGAAATTTCTCTTATTTTGGGGCAAAATTGCAGAAATTTTACTTATTTTGGGGCAAAATTGCAGAAATTTCACTTATTTCAGAAAAATAAGCAGAATTTATATATTTTGGTGCAAAAAGGCAGAAATTTCTTTTATTTTGGTACAAATTGCAGAAATTTTTCTTATTTTGGGGCAAAAAGGCAGAAATCTTCATATTTTGGGGCAAAAATGCAGAAATTCCTCTTATTTTGAGGTAAAAAGGCTGAAATTTCCCTTATTTGGGGGCAAAAAGGAAGAAATTTCCCTTATTTTGAGGCAAAATTGCAGAAATTTCACTTATTTCAGGATAATAAGTCAGAAATTTTCGTTATTTTGGGGCAAAAGAGACAGAAATTTCCTTTGTTTTGGGGGAAAAAAACAGAAATTCCACTTTTTTAGAGGCAAAAGAAGCAGAAATTCCTTTTATTTTGGAGTAAAAATGAAGAAATTTCCCTTTTTTGTGGCAAAAGGTATACATTCCACTTATTTTTGGGCTAAAAAGCAGGAATTACCCATATTTTGGAGCAAAATTGCAGAAATTCCCCTAATTGTGGGACAAGAAGGGAGAAATTCCCTATATGTTGGGGCAAAAAAAAAAACAAATTCTCCTTATTTTGGGTCAAAACTCAGAAATTCTACTGATATTGGGGCAAAATTCCAGAAATTTCCCTTATTTTGGGGCAAAATTGCAGAAATTTCACTTATTATTGGGCAAAATTGAAGAAATTTCACTTATTTTAGAAAAAAAAGCAGAAATTTTCTTATTTTGGTGCAAAAAGGTGGAAATTTCTTTTATTTTGGTACAAAATTGCAGAAATTTTTCTTATTTTGGGGCAAAAAGGCAGAAATCTCCCATATTTTGGGGAGAAAATGCAGAAATTTCTCTTATTTTGAGGTAAAAAGGCTGAAATTCCCCTTATTTGATGACAAAAAGGCAGAAATTTCCCTTATTTTGAGGCAAAATTGCAGAAATTTCACTTATTTCAGGGTAATAAGTCAGAAATTTTCTTTATTTTGGGGCAAAAAAGACAGAAATTCCCTTTGTTTTGGGGGAAAAAAGACAGAAATTCCACTTATTTAGAGGCAAAAAAGCAGAAATTCCCCTTATTTTGTAGCAAAACTGAAGAAATTTCTATTTTTTATGGCAAAAAGGTATGCATTCTTCTTATTTTCGGGCAAAAAGGCAGAAATTCCCCGTATTTTGGAGCAAAATTGCAGAAATTTCCCTAATTGTGGGGCAAGAAGGGGGAAATTCCCTATATGTTGGGGCAAAAAGACAGAAATTCTCCTTATTTTGGGGCAAAACTCAGAAATTCCACTTATTTTGGTGCAAAATTCCAGAAATTTTCCCTATTTTAGGGCAAAATTGCAGAAATTTCATTTATTTTGGGGCAAAATTGCAGAAATTTAACTTATTTCAGAAAAAAATTCAGAAATTTTTCTATTTTGTTGCAAAAAGGCAGAAATTTCTTTTATTTTGGTACAAAATTGCAGAAATTTTTCTTATTTTGGGGCAAAAAGGCAGAAATCCCCCATATTTTGAGGCAAAAATGCAGAAATTCCTCTTATTTTGAGGTAATAAGGCTGAAATTTCCCTTATTGGGGGCAAAAAGGCAGAAATTTCCCTTATTTTGGGGCAAAATTGCAGAAATTTCACTTATTTCAGGGTAATAAGTCAGAAATTTTCCTTATTTTGGGGCCAAAAGACAGAAATTCCCTTTGTTTTGGGGGAAAAAGACAGAAATTCCACTTATTTAGAGGCAAAAAAGCAGAAATTCCTCTTATTTTGGAGCAAAATTGCAGAAATTCCCCTAATTGTGGGGCAAAAAGGCAGAAATTCTCTATATGTTGGGGCAAAAAGAAACAAATTCTCTTTATTTTGGGTCAAAACTCAGAAATTCCACTGATATTGGGGCAAAATTCCAGAAATTTCCCGTATTTTGGGGCAAAATTGCAGAAATTTCACTTATTTTGGGGCAAAATTGCAGAAATTTCACTTATTTCAGAAAAAAAAGCAGGAATTTTATTATTTTGGTGCAAAAAGGCGGAAATTTCTTTTATT
Organism: Micromys minutus; assembly: GCF_963924665.1. Lineage (NCBI taxonomy): Eukaryota > Metazoa > Chordata > Mammalia > Rodentia > Muridae > Micromys > Micromys minutus. The sequence goes on along the minus strand of NW_027667812.1, from coordinate 1,473,006 downwards.
TTGGTACAAAATTGCAGAAATTTTTCTTATTTTGGGGCAAAAAGTCAGAAATCTCCCATATTTTGGGGCAAAAATGCAGAAATTTCTCTTATTTTGAGGTAAAAAGGCTGAAATTCCCCTTATTTTGGGGCAAAAAGGCAGAAATTTCCCTTATTTTGGGGCAAAATTGCAGAAATTTCACTTATTTCAGGCTAATAAGTCAGAAATTTTTTTTATTTTGGGGCAAAAAAGACAGAAATTTCCCATGTTTTGGGGGATAAAAACAGAAATACCACTTATTTAGAGGCAAAAAAGCAGAAATTCCCCTTATTTTGGAGCAAAACTGAAGAAATTTCTATTTTTTATGGCAAAAGGGTATGCATTCTTCTTATTTTCGGGCAAAAAGGCAGAAATTCCTCGTATTTTGGAGCAAAATTGCAGAAATTCCCCTAATTGTGGGGCAAAAAGGCAGAAATTCCCTATATGTTGGGGCAAAAAAACAGAAATTCTCCTTATTTTGGGGCAAAACTCAGAAATTCTACTGATATTGGGGCAAAATTCCAGAAATTTCCCTTATTTTGGGGCAAAATTGCAGAAATTTCACTTATTTTGGGGCAAAATTGCAGAAATTTAACTTATTTCAGAAAAAAATTCAGAAATTTTTCTATTTTGGTGCAAAAAGGCAGAAATTTCTTTTATTTTGGTACAAAATTGCAGAAATTTTTCTTATTCTGGGGCAAAAAGTCAGAAATCTCCCATATTTAGGGGAAAAATGCAGAAATTCCTCTTATTTTGAGGTAAAAGGCTGAAATTCCCCTTATTTGGGGGCAAAAAGGCAGAAATTTCCCTTATTTTGAGGCAAAATTGCAGAAATTTCACTTATTTCAGGGTAATAAGTCAGAAATTTTCTCTATTTTGGGGCAAAAAAGACAGAAATTCCCTTTGTTTTGGGAGAAAAATACAGATATTTCACTTTTTTAGAGGCAAAAAAGCAGAAATTCCTTTTATTTTGGAGTAAAAATGAAGAAATTTCCCTTTTTTGTGGCAAAAGGTATACATTCCACTTATTTTTGGGCTAAAAAGCAGAAATTACCCGTATTTTAGAGCAAAATTGCAGAAATTCCCCTAATTGTAAGGCAAAATGGCAGAAATTCCCTATATGTTAGGGCAAAAAGACAGAAATTCTCTTTATTTTTGGGGCAAAACTCAGAAATTCCATTTATTTTGGGGCAAAATTCCAGAAATTTCTCTTATTTTGGGGCAAAATTGCAGAAATTTCACTTATTTTGGGGCAAAATTGCAGAAATTTCACTTATTTCATGGTAAAAAGGCAGAAATTATCCTTATTTTGATGCAAAAATGCAGAAATTCCAAATATTTTGTGGCAAAAATGAAGAAATTCCCTTTATTTTGAGGTAAAAAGGCAGAAATTCCCCTTATTTGGGGGCAAAAAAAAGATATTTCACTTATTTTGGGGCAAAAACTCAGAAATTCCACACTTTTTTGGTCAAAATTCCAGAAATTTCCCTTATTTTGGGGCAAAATTGCAGAAATTTCACTTATTTTGGTGCAAAATTGCAGAAATTTAACTTATTTCAGAAAAAAATTCAGAAATTTTCCTATTTTGGTGTAAAAAGGCAGAATTATCTTTTATTTTGGTACAAAATTGCAGAAATTTTTCTTATTTTGGGGCAAAAAGGCAGAAATCTCCCATATTTTGGGGCAAAAATGAAGATATTCCTCTTATTTTGAGGTAAAAAGGCTGAAATTTCCTTTATTTGGGGGCAAAAAGGCAGAAATTTCCCTTATTTTGAGGAAAATTGCAGAAATTTCACTTATTTCAGGGTAATAAGTCAGAAATTTTCGTTATTTTGGGGCAAAAAAGACAGAAATTCCCTTTGTTTTGGGGGAAAAAGACAGAAATTCCAATTTTAGAGGCAAAAAAGCAGAAATTCCTTTTATTTTGAAGTAAAAATGAAGAAATTTCTTTTTTGTGGCAAAAGGTATACATTCCACTTATTTTTGGGCTAAAAAGCAGAAAATACCCGTATTTTGGAGCAAAATTGCAGAAAATCCCCTAATTGTGGGGCAAAGAGGCAGAAATTCCCTATATGTTAGGGCAAAAAGACAGAAATTCTCCTTATTTTGGGGCAAAACTCAGAAATTCCACTTATTTTGCGGCAAAATCCTAGAAATTTCCCTTATTTTGGGGCAAAATTGCAGAAATTTCACTTATTTTGGGGCAAAATTGCAGTAATTTCACTTATTTTGGGGCAAAATTGCAGAAATTCCAAATATTTTGTGGCAAAAATGCAGAAATTCCCCTTATTTTAAGGTAAAAAGGCAGAAAATCCCCTTATTTGGGGGTAAAAAACAGAAATTTCCCTTATTTTGGGGCAAAATTGCAGAAATTTCACTTATTTTGGGGCAAAATTGCAGAAATTTCACTTATTTCAGAAAAAAATTCAGAATTTTCCTATTTTGGTGCAAAAAGGCAGAAATTTCTATTTTGGTACAAAATTGCAGAAATTTTTCTTTTTTTGGGGCAAAAAGGCACAAATCTCCCATATTTTGGGGAAAAATGCAGAAATTCCTCTTATTTTGAGGTAAAAAGATAGAAATTTCCCTTATTTGGGGGAAAAAGGCAGAAATTTCCCTTATTTTGAGGCAAAATTGCAGAAATTTCACTTATTTCAGTGTAATAAGTCAGAAATTTTCCTTATTTTGGGGCAAAAAAGACAGAAATTCCCTTTGTTTTGGGGGAAAAAGACAGAAATTCCACTTTTTTAGCGGCAAAAAAGCAGAAATTCATTTTATTTTGGAGTAAAAATGAAGAAATTTCTTTTTTTTTGTGGCAAAAGATATACATTCCCCTTATTTTCAGGCTAAAAAGCAGAAATTCCTCGTATTTTGGAGCAAAATTGCAGAAATTCCCCTAATTGTGGGGCAAAAAGGCAGAAATTTCCGATATGTTAGGGCAAAAAGACAGAAATTCTTTTTATTTTGGGGCTAAACTCAGAAATTCCACTTATTTTGGGGCAAAATTCCAGAAATTTCCCTTATTTTGGGGCAAAATTGCAGAAATTTCACTTATTTTGGGGCAAAATTGCAGAAATTTCACTTATTTCAGGGTAATAAGTCAGAAATTTTCCTTATTTTGGGGCCAAAAAGACAGAAATTTCCTTTGTTTTGGGGTGAAAAAGATAGAAATTCCACATTTTTAGAGGCAAAAAAGCAGAAATTCCTCTTATTTTGAAGCAAAAATGAAGAAATTTCCTTTTTTTATGGCAAAAAGGTATGCATTCTTCTTATTTTCGGGCAAAAAGGCAGAAATTCCCAGTATTTTGGAGCAAAATTGCAGAAATTCCCCTAATTGTGGGGCAAAAGGCAGAAATTCCCTATATGTTGGGGCAAAAAGAAACAAATTCTCCTTATTTTGGGTCAAAACTCAGAAATTCCACTGATATTTGGGCAAAATTCCAGAAATTTCCCTTATTTTGGGGAAAAATTGCAGAAATTTCACTTATTTTGGGGCAAAATTGCAGTAATTTCACTTATTTTGGGGCAAAATTGCAGAAATTCCAAATATTTTGTGGCAAAAATGCAGAAATTCCCCTTATTTTAAGGTAAAAAGGCAGAAATTCCCCTTATTTGGGGGTAAAAAACAGAAATTTCCCTTATTTTGGGGCAAAATTGCAGAAATTTCACTTATTTTGGGGCAAAATTGCAGAAATTTCACTTATTTCAGAAAAAAATTCAGAAATTTTCCTATTTTGGTGCAAAAAGGCAGAAATTTCTATTTTGGTACAAAATTGCAGAAATTTTTCTTTTTTGGGGGCAAAAAGGCACAAATCTCCCATATTTTGGGGAAAAAATGCAGAAATTCCTCTTATTTTGAGGTAAAAAGATAGAAATATCCCTTATTTGGGGGAAAAAGGCAGAAATTTCCCTTATTTTGAGGCAAAATTGCAGAAATTTCACTTATTTCAGTGTAATAAGTCAGAAATTTTCCTTATTTTGGGGCAAAAAAGACAGAAATTCCCTTTGTTTTGGGGGAAAAAGACAGAAATTCAACTTTTTTAGCGGCAAAAAAGCAGAAATTCATTTTATTTTGGAGTAAAAATGAAGAAATTTCTTTTTTTTTTGTGGCAAAAGATATACATTCCCCTTATTTTCAGGCCAAAAAGCAGAAATTCCCCGTATTTTGGAGCAAAATTGCAGAAATTCCCCTAATTGTGGGGCAAAAAGGCAGAAATTTCCGATATGTTAGGGCAAAAAGACAGAAATCCTTTTTATTTTGGGGCTAAACTCAGAAATTCCACTTATTTTGGGGCAAAATTCCAGAAATTTCCCTTATTTTGGGGCAAAATTGCAGAAATTTCACTTATTTTGGGGCAAAATTGCAGAAATTTCACTTATTTCAGGGTAATAAGTCAGAAATTTTCCTTATTTTGGGGCAAAAAGACAGAAATTTCCTTTGTTTTGGGGTGAAAAAGATAGAAATTCCACTTATTTAGAGGCAAAAAAGCAGAAATTCCTCTTATTTTGAAGCAAAAATGAAGAAATTTCCTTTTTTTATGGCAAAAAGGTATGCATTCTTCTTATTTTCGGGCAAAAAGGCAGAAATTCCCAGTATTTTGGAGCAAAATTGCAGAAATTCCCCTAATTGTGGGGCAAAAAGGCAGAAATTCCCTATATTTTGGGGAAAAAAGAAACAAATTCTCCTTATTTTGGGTCAAAACTCAGAAATTCCACTGATATTGGGGCAAAATTCCAGAAATTTCCCTTATTTTGGGGCAAAATTGCAGAAATTTCACTTATTTTGGGGCAAAATTGCAGAAATTTAACTTATTTCAGAAAAAAAAGCAGAAATTTTCTTATTTTGGTGCAAAAAGGCGGAAATTTCTTTTATTTTGGTACAAAATTGCAGAAATTTTTCTTATTTTGGGGCAAAAAGGCAGAAATCTTTCTTATTTTGGGGCAAAAATGAAGAAATTTCTCTTATTTTGAGGTAAAAAGGCTGAAATTCCCATTATTTGGGGGCAAAAATGCAGAAATTTCCCTTATTTTGAGGCAAAATTGCAGAAATTTCACTTATTTCAGTGTAATAAGTCAGAAATTTTCTTTATTTTAGGGCAAAAAACACAGAAATTCTTTTTGTTTTGAGGGAAAAAGGCAGAAATTCCAATTTTTTAGCGGCAAAAAAGCAAAAATTCATTTTATTTTGGAGTAAAAATGAAGAAATTTCTTTTTTTCTGTGGCAAAAAGTATACATTCCCCTTATTTTCAGGCTAAAAAGCAGAAATTCCCCGTATTTTGGAGCAAAATTGCAGAAATTCCCCTAATTGTGGGGCAAAAAGGCAGAAATTGCCTATATGTTGGGGCAAAAAGACAGAAATTCTTCTTATTTTGGGGCAAAACTCAGAAATTCCACTTATTTTGGGGCAAAATTCCAGAAATTTCCCTTATTTTGGGGCAAAATTGCAGAAATTTCACTTATTTTGGGGCAAAATTGCAGAAATTTCACTTATTTTGGGGCAAAATTGCAGAAATTTTACTTATTTCAGCGTAATAAGTCAGAAATTTTCCTTATTTTGGAGCAAAAAAACAGAAATTCCCTTTGTTTTGGGGGAAAAAGACAGAAATTCCACTTATTTAGAGGCAAAAAAGCTGAAATTCCCCTTATTTTGGAGCAAAAATGAAGAACTTTCCCTTTTTTATGTCAAAAAGGTATGCATTCTTCTTATTTTCGGGCAAAAAGGCAGAAATTCCCCGTATTTTGGAGCAAAATTGCAGAAATTCCCCTAATTGTGGGGCGAAAAGGCAGAAATTCCCTATATGTTGGGGCAAAAAGACAGAAATTCTCCTTATTTTGGGGCAAAACTCAGAAATTCCACTTATTTTAAGGCAAATTCCAGAAATTTCCTTTATTTGGGAGCAAAATTGCAGAAATTTCTGTTATTTTGGGGCAAAATTGCAGAAATTTCACTTATTTCAGAAAAAAAAGCAGAAATTTTCTTATTTTGGTGCAAAAAGGCGGAAATTTCTTTTATTTTGGTACAAAATTGCAGAAATTTTTCTTATTTTGGGGCAAAAAGGCAGAAATCTCCCATATTTTGGGGCAAAAATGCAGAAATTCCTCTTATTTTGAGGTAAAAAGGCTGAAATTCCCCTTATTTGGAGGCAAAAAGGCAGAAATTTTTCTTATTTTGGGGCAAAATTGCAGAAATTTCACTTATTTCAGAGTAGTCAGTCAGAAATTTTTCTTATTTTGGGGCAAAAAAGCAGAAATTCCTTTTATTTTGGAGTAAAAATGAAGAAATTTCCCTTATTTTGTGGCAAAATTGCCGAAATTTCACTTATTTTGGGGCAAAATTGCAGAAATTTCACTTATTTCATGGTAAAAAGGCAGAAATTTTCCTCATTTTGGAGCAAAAATGCAGAGATTCCAAATATTTTGTGGTAAAATTGCAAAAATTCCCCTTATTTTGAGGTAAAAAGGCAGAAATTCCCCTTATTTGGGGGCAAAAAGCAGAAATTTCCCTTTTTCTGGGACAAAATTGCAGAAATTTCACTTATTTCAGGGTAATAAGTCAGAAATTTTCCTTATTTGGGGCAAAAAAGACAGAAATTCCTTTTGTTTTGGGGGAAAAAGTCAGAAATTCCACTTATTTAGAAGCAAAAAAGCAGAAATTCCCCTTATTTTGGAGCAAAAATGAAGAAATTTCCTTTTTTTGTGGCAAAAGGTATGCATTCTTCTTATTTTCAGGCTAAAAAGCAGAAATTCCCCGTATTTTGGAGCAAAATTGCAGAAATTCCCCTAATTGTGGGACAAAGAGGCAGAAATTTGCTATATGTTGGGGCAAAAAGACAGAAATTCTTTTTATTTTGGGGCAAAACTCAGAAATTCCACTTATTTTGGGACAAAATTCCAGAAATTTCACTTATTTTGGGGCAAAATTGCAGAAATTTCACTTATTTTGGCAAAATTGCAGAAATTTCAATTATTTCAGAAAAAAAGCAGAAATTTTCTTATTTTGGTGCAAACAGGCAGAAATTTCTTTTATTTTGGTACAAAATTGCAGAAATTTTTCTTATTTGGGGGCAAAAAGCAGAAATCCCCTATATTTTGGGGCAAAAATGCATAAATTCCTCTTATTTTGAGGTAAAAAGGCTGAAATTTCCCTTATATGGGGGGAAAAAGACAGAAATTTCCCTTATTTTGAGGCAAAATTGCAGAAATTTCACTTATTTCAGGGTAATAAGGCAGAAATTTTTCTTACTTTGGGGCAAAAAACAGAAATTCCCTTTGTTTTGTGGGAAAAAGACAGAAATTCCACTTATTTAGAGGCAAAAAAGCAGAAATTCTTCATTATTGGAGCAAAATGAAGAAATTTATCTTTTTTTGTGGCAAAAGGTATACATTCCGCTTATTTTCGGGCTAAAAAGCAGAAATTCCCCGTATTTTGTATCAAAATTGCAGAAATTCCCCTTATTTTGGAGCAAAAATAAAGAAATTTCCCTTTTTTATGGCAAAAAGGTATGCATTCTTCTTATTTTCGGGCAAAAAGGCAGAAATTCCCCGTATTTTGGAGCAAAATTGCAGAAATTCCCCTAATTGTGGGGCAAAAAGGCAGAAATTCCCTATATGTTGGGGCAAAAAGACAGAAATTCTTCTTATTTTGGGGCAAAACTCAGAAATTCCACTTATTTTGGGGAAAAATTCCAGAAATTTCCCTTATTTTAGGGCAAAATTGCAGAAATTTCACTTATTTTGGGGCAAAATTGCAGAAATTTCACTTATTTCAGAAAAAAAAGCAGAATTTATTTATTTTGGTGCAAAAAGGCAGAAATTTCATTTATTTTGGTACAAAATTGCAGAAATTTTTCTTATTTTGGGGCAAAAAGGCAGAAATCTCCCATATTTTGTGGCAAAAATGCAGAAATTTCTCTTATTTTGAGGTAAAAAGGCTGAAATTCCCCTTATTTGGGGGCAAAAAGGCAGAAATTTCCCTTATTTTGGGGCAAAATTGCAGAAATTTCACTTATTTCAGGGTAATAAGTCAGAAATTTTCCTTATTTTGGGGTAAAAAAGACAGAAATTCCCTTTGTTTTGGGGGAAAAAGACAGAAATTCCACTTATTTAGAGGCAAAAAAGCAGAAATTCCCCTTATTTTGTAGCAAAACTGAAGAAATTTCTATTTTTTATGGCAAAAAGGTATGCATTCTTCTTATTTTCGGGCAAAAAGGCAGAAATTCCACATATTTTGGAGCAAAATTGCAGAAATTCCCCTAATTGTGGGGCAAGAAGGGGGAAATTCCCTATATGTTGGGGCAAAAAGACAGAAATTCTCCTTCTTTTGGGGCAAAACTCAGAAATTCCACTTATTTTGGTGCAAAATTCCAGAAATTTCCCTTATTTTAGAGCAAAATTGCAGAAATTTCACTTATTTTGGGGCAAAATTGCAGAAATTTAACTTATTTCAGAAAAAAAAAGCAGAATTTATTTATTTTGGTGCAAAAAGGCAGAAATTTCTTTTATTTTGGTACAAAATTGCAGAAATTTTTCTTATTTTGGGGCAAAAAGGCAGAAATCTCCCATATTTTGTGGCAAAAATGCAGAAATTTCTCTTATTTTGAGGTAAAAAGGCAGAAATTCCCCTTATTTGGGGGCAAAAAGGCAGAAATTTCCCTTATTTTGAGGCAAAATTGCAGAAATTTCACTTATTTCAAGTTAATAAGTCAGAAATTTTCCTTATTTTGGGGCAAAAAACACAGAAATTCCCTTTGTTTTGGGGGAAAAAGACAGAAATTCCACTTTTTTAGAGGCAAAAAAGCAGAAATTCCTTTTATTTTGGAGTAAAAATGAAGAAATTTCCCTTTTTTGTGGCAAAATGTATACATTCCACTTATTTTTGGGCTAAAAAGCAGAAATTACCCGTATTTTGGAGCAAAATTGCAGAAATTCCCCTAATTGTGGGGCAAAAGGCAGAAATTCCCTATATGTTGGGGAAAAAGACAGAAATTCTCCTTATTTTGGGGCAAAACTCAGAAATTCCACTTATTTTGCGACAAAATTCCAGAAATTTCCCTTATTTTGGGGCAAAATTGCAGAAATTTCACTTATTTTGGGGCAAAATTGCAGAAATTTCACTTATTTCATTGTAATAAGTCAGAAATTTTCGTTATTTTGGGGCAAAAAAGACAGAAATTCCCTTTGTTTTGGGGGAAAAAGACAGAAATTCCACTTTTTTAGAGGCAAAAAAGCAGAAATTCCTATTATTTTGGAGTAAAAATGAAGAAATTTCCCTTTTTTGTGGCCAAAGGTATACATTCCACTTATTTTTGGGCTAAAAAGCAGAAATTACCCGTATTTTGGAGCAAGATTGCAGAAATTCCCCTAATTGTGGGGCAAAAAGGCAGAAATTCTCTATATGTTAAGGCAAAACGACAGAAATTCTCCTTATTTTGGGGCAAAACTCAGAAATTCCACTTATTTTGGGGCAAAATTCCAGAAATTTCCCTTATTTGGGGGCAAAATTGCAGAAATTTCACTTATTTGGGGCAAAATTGCAGAAATTTCACTTATTTCATAGTAAAAAGGCAGAAATTATCCTTATTTTGGGGCAAAAATGAAAAAATTCCAAATATTTTGTAGCAAAAATGCAGAAATTCCCCTTATATTGAGGTAAAAAGGCAGAAATTCCCCTTATTTGGGGGCAAAAAACAGAAATTTCCCTTATTTTGGGGCAAAATTGCAGAAAGTTCACTTTTTTGGGGGCAAAATTGCAGAAATTTCACTTATTTCAGGGTAATAAGTCAGAAATTTTCCTTATTTTGGGGCCAAAAAGACAGAAATTTCCTTTGTTTTGGGGTGAAAAAGATAGAAATTCCACTTATTTAGAGGCAAAAAAGCAGAAATTCTTCTTATTTTGGAGCAAAAATGAAGAAATTTCCTTTTTTTATGGCAAAAAGTTATGCATTCTTCTTATTTTCGGGCAAAAAACAGAAATTCCCAGTATTTGGGAGTAAAATTGCAGAAATTCCCCTAATTGTGGGGCAAAAAGGCAGAAATTCCCTATATGTTGGGGCAAAAAGAAACAAATTCTCCTTATTTTGGGTCAAAACTCAGAAATTCCACTGATATTGGGGCAAAATTCCAGAAATTTCCCTTATTTTGGGGCAAAATTGCAGAAATTTCACTTATTTTGGGGCAAAATTGCAGAAATTTCACTTATTTCAGAAAAAAAGAAGAAATTTTCTTATTTTGGTGCAAAAAGGCGGAAATTTCTTTTATTTTGGTACAAAATTGCAGAAATTTTTCTTATTTTGGGGCAAAAAGGCAGAAATCTCCCATATTTTGGGGCAAAAATGAAGAAATTTCTCTTATTTTGAGGTAAAAAGGCTGAAATTCCCATTATTTGGGGGCAAAAAGGCAGAAATTTCCCTTATTTTGTGGCAAAATTGCAGAAATTTCACTTATTTCAGTGTAATAAGTCAGAAATTTTCTTTATTTTGGGTCAAAAAAGACAGAAATTCTTTTTGTTTTGAGGGAAAAAGGCAGAAATTCCACTTTTTTAGCGGCAAAATGCAAAAATTCATTTTATTTTGGAGTAAAAATGAAGAAATTTCTTTTTTTTGTGGCAAAAAGTATACATTCCCCTTATTTTCAGGCTAAAATCAGAAATTCCCCGTATTTTGGAGCAAAATTGCAGAAATTCCCCTAATTGTGGGGCAAAAAGGAAGAAATTGCCTATATGTTGGGGAAAAAGACAGAAATTCTTCAAATTTTGGGGCAAAACTCAGAAATTCCACTTATTTTGGGGCAAAATTCCAGAAATTTCCCTTATTTTGGGGCAAAATTGCAGAAATTTCACTTATTTTGGGGCAAAATTGCAGAAATTTCACTTATTTCAGGGTAATAAGTCAGAAATTTTCCTTATTTTGGAGCAAAAAAACAGAAATTCCCTTTGTTTTGGGGGAAAAGACAGAAACTCCACTTATTTAGAGGCAAAAAAGCTGAAATTCCCCTTATTTTGGAGCAAAAATGAAGAACTTTCCCTTTTTTATGGCAAAAAGGTATGCATTCTTCTTATTTTCGGGCAAAAAGGCAGAAATTCCCCGTATTTTGGAGCAAAATTGCAGGAATTCCCCTAATTGTGGGGCAAAAAGGCAGAAATTCCCTATAAGTTGGGGCAAAAAGACAGAAATTCTTCTTATTTTGGGGCAAAACTCAGAAATTCCACTTATTTTAAGGCAAAATTTCAGAAATTTCCTTTATTTGGGAGGAAAATTGCAGAAATTTCTGTTATTTTGGGGCAAAATTGCAGAAATTTCACTTATTTCAGAAAAAAAAAGCAGAAGTTTTCTTATTTTGGTGCAAAAAGGCAGAAATTTCTTTTATTTTGGTACAAAATTGCAGAAATTTTTCTTATTTTGGGGCAAAAAGGCAGAAATCTCCCAAATTTTGGGGCAAAAATGCAGAAATTCCTCTTATTTTGAGGTAAAAAGGCTGAAATTCCCCTTATTTGGAGGCAAAAAGGCAGAAATTTTTCTTAGTTTGGGGCAAAATTGCAGAAATTTCACTTATTTCAGAGTAGTCAGTCAGAAATTTTTCTTATTTTGGGGCAAAAAAGCAGAAATTCCTTTTATTTTGGAGTAAAAATGAAGAAATTTCTTTTTTGTGGCAAATGGTATACATTCCCCTTATTTTCAGGCTAAAAAGCAGAAATTACCCGTATTTTGGAGCAAAATTGCAAAAATTCCGCTAATTGTGGGGCAAAAAGGCAGAAATTCCCTGTAAGTTAGAGCAAAAAAACAGAAAATCTACTTATTTTGGGGCAAAACTAAGAAATTCCACTTACTTTGGGCAAAATTCCAAAAATTTCCCTTATTTTGGGCCAAAATTGCAGAAATTTCACTTATTTTGAGGCAAAATTGCATAAATTTCACTTATTTCAGGGTAATAAGTCAGAAATTTTCCTTATTTTGGGGCAAAAAACACAGAAATTCCCTTTGTTTTGGGGGAAAAAGACAGAAATTCCACTTTTTTAGAGGCAAAAAAGCAGAAATTCCTTTTATTTTGGAGTAAAAATGAAGAAATTTCCCTTTTTTGTGGCAAAATGTATACATTCCACTTATTTTTGGGCTAAAAAGCTGAAATTACCCGTATTTTGGAGCAAAATTGCAGAAATTCCCCTAATTGTGGGGCAAAATGCAGAAATTCCTTATATGTTAGGGCAAACAGACAGAAATTCTCCTTATTTTGGGGCAAAACTCAGAAATTCCACTTATTTTGGGGCAAAATTCCAGAAATTTCCCTTATTTGGTGGCAAAATTGCAGAAATTTCCTTTACATTGGGGCAAAATTGCAGAAATTTCCCTTATTTTGGGGCAAAATTGCAGAAATTTCACTTATTTCATGGTAAAAAGGCAGAAATTTTCCTCATTTTGGGGCAAAAATGCAGAGATTCCAAATATTTTGTGGTAAAATTGCAAAAATTCCCCTTATTTTGAGGTAAAAAGGCAGAAATTCCCCTTATTTGGGGGCAAAAAGCAGAAATTTCCCTTATTCTGGGACAAAATTGCAGAAATTTCACTTATTTCAGGGTAATAAGTCAGAAATTTTCTTTATTTGGGGCAAAAAAGACAGAAATTCCTTTTGTTTTGGGGGAAAAAGTCAGAAATTCCACTTATTTAGAAGCAAAAAAGCAGAAATTCCCCTTATTTTGGAGCAAAAATGAAGAAATTTCCTATTTTTGTGGCAAAAGGTATGCATTCTTCTTATTTTCAGGCTAAAAAGCAGAAATTCCCCGTATTTTGGAGCAAAATTGCAGAAATTCCCCTAATTGTGGGACAAAGAGGCAGAAATTTGCTATATGTTGGGGCAAAAAGACAGAAATTCTTTTTATTTTGGGGCAAAACTCAGAAATTCCACTTATTTTGGGACAAAATTCCAGAAATTTCACTTATTTGGGGGCAAAATTGCAGAAATTTCACTTATTTTGGCAAAATTGCAGAAATTTCAATTATTTCAGAAAAAAAGCAGAAATTTTCTTATTTTGGTGCAAAAAGGCAGATATTTCTTTTATTTTGGTACAAAATTGCAGAAATTTTTCTTATTTGGGGGCAAAAACCAGAAATCCCCTATATTTTGGGGCAAAAATGCATAAATTCCTCTTATTTTGAGGTAAAAAGGCTGAAATTTCCCTTATTTGGGGGCAAAAAGACAGAAATTTCCCTTATTTTGAGGCAAAATTGCAGAAATTTCACTTATTTCAGGGTAATAAGTCAGAAATTTTTCTTACTTTGGGGCAAAAAACAGAAATTCCCTTTGTTTTGGGGGAAAAAGACAGAAATTCCACTTATTTAGAGGCAAAAAAGCAGAAATTCTTCTTTATTGGAGCAAAAATGAAGAAATTTATCTTTTTTTGTGGCAAAAGGTATACATTCCGCTTATTTTCGGGCTAAAAAGCAGAAATTCCCCGTATTTTGTATCAAAATTGCAGAAATTCCCCTTATTTTGGAGCAAAAATAAAGAAATTTCCCTTTTTTTATGGTAAAAAGGTATGCATTCTTCTTATTTTCGGGCAAAAAGGCAGAAATTCCCCGTATTTTGGAGCAAAATTGCAGAAATTCCCCTAATTGTGGGGCAAAAAGGCAGAAATTCCCTATATGTTGGGGCAAAAAGACAGAAATTCTCCTTATTTTGGGGCAAAACTCAGAAATTCCACTTATTTTGGTGCAAAATTCCAGAAATTTCCCTTATTTTAGGGCAAAATTGCAGAAATTTCACTTATTTTGGGGCAAAATTGCAGAAATTTCACTTATTTCAGAAAAAAAAGCAGAATTTATTTATTTTGGTGCAAAAAGGCAGAAATTTCTTTTATTTTGGTACAAAATTGCAGAAATTTTTCTTATTTTGGGGCAAAAAGGCAGAAATCTCCCATATTTTGTGGCAAAAATGCAGAAATTTCTCTTATTTTGAGGTAAAAAGGCTGAAATTCCCCTTATTTGGGGGCCAAAAGGCAGAAATTTCCCTTTTTTTGAGGCAAAATTGCAGAAATTTCACTTATTTCAGGGTAATAAGTCAGAAATTTTCCTTATTTTGGGGCAAAAAACACAGAAATTCCCTTTGTTTTGGGGGAAAAAGACAGAAATTCCACTTTTTTAGAGGCAAAAAAGCAGAAATTCCTTTTATTTTGGAGTAAAAATGAAGAAATTTCCCTTTTTTGTGGCAAAATGTATACATTCCACTTATTTTTTGGCTAAAAAGCAGAAATTACCCGTATTTTGGAGCAAAATTGCAGAAATTCCCCTAATTGTGGGGCAAAAGGCAGAAATTCCCTATATGTTGGGGAAAAAGACAGAAATTCTCCTTATTTTGGGGCAAAACTCAGAAATTCCACATATTTTGCGACAAAATTCCAGAAATTTCCCTTATTTTGGGGCAAAATTGCAGAAATTTCACTTATTTTGGGGCAAAATTGCAGAAATTTCACTTATTTCATTGTAATAAGTCAGAAATTTTCGTTATTTTGGGGCAAAAAAGACAGAAATTCCCTTTGTTTTGGGGGAAAAAGACAGAAATTCCACTTTTTTAGAGGCAAAAAAGCAGAAATTCCTATTATTTTGGAGTAAAAATGAAGAAATTTCCCTTTTTTGTGGCCAAAGGTATACATTCCACTTATTTTTGGGCTAAAAAGCAGAAATTACCCGTATTTTGGAGCAAGATTGCAGAAATTCCCCTAATTGTGGGGCAAAAAGGCAGAAATTCTCTATATGTTAAGGCAAAAAGACAGAAATTCTCCTTATTTTGGGGCAAAACTCAGAAATTCCACTTATTTTGGGGCAAAATTCCAGAAATTTCCCTTATTTTGGGGCAAAATTGCAGAAATTTCACTTATTTGGGGCAAAATTGCAGAAATTTCACTTATTTCATAGTAAAAAGGCAGAAATTATCCTTATTTTGGGGCAAAAATGCAGAAATTCCAAATATTTTGTAGCAAAAATGCAGAAATTCCCCTTATATTGAGGTAAAAAGGCAGAAATTCCCCTTATTTGGGGGCAAAAAACAGAAATTTCCCTTATTTTGGGGCAAAATTGCAGAAAGTTCACTTATTTTGGGGCAAAATTGCAGAAATTTCACTTATTTCAGACAAAAATTCAGAAATTTTCCTATTTTGGTTCAAAAAGGCAGAAATTTCTATTTTGGTACAAAATTGCAGAAATTTTTTTTATTTTGGGGCAAAAGGGCAGAAATCTCCCATACTTTTGGGCAAAAATGCAGAAATTCTGCTTATTTTGAGGTAAAAAGGTAGAAATTTCCCTTATTTGGGGGCAAAATGCAGAAATTTCCATTATTTTGATGCAAAATTGCAGGAATTTCAATTATTTCAGTGTAATAAGTCAGAAATTTTCGTTATTTTGGGGCAAAAAAGACAGAAATTCCCTTTGTTTTGGGGGAAAAAAACAGAAATTCCACTTTTTTAGCGGTAAAAAAGCAGAAATTCATTTTATTTTGGAGTAAAAATGAAGAAATTTCTTTTTTTTTTTGTGGCAAAAGGTATACATTCCCCTTATTTTCAGGCTAAAAAGAAGAAATTCCCCGTATTTTGGAGCAAAATTGCAGAAATTCCCCTAATTGTGGGGCAAAAAGGCAGAAATTTCCTTTATGTTAGGGCAAAAAGACAGAAATTCTCCTTATTTTGGGGCAAAACTCAGAAATTCCACTTATTTTGGGGCAAAATTCCAGAAATTTCCGTTATTTTGGGGCAAAATTGCAGAAATTTCACTTATTTTGGGGCAAAATTGCAGAAATTTCACTTATTTCAAGGTAATAAGTCAGAAATTTTCCTTATTTTGGCGCCAAAAGGACAGAAATTCCCTTTGTTTTGGGGTAAAAAGACAGAAATTTCACTTATTTAGAGGCAAAAAAGCAGAAATTGCCCTTATTTTGGAGCAAAAATGAAGAAATTTCCTTTTTTTATGGCAAAAAGGTATGCATTCTTCTTATTTTCGGGCAAAAAGGCAGAAATTCCCCGTACTTCGGAGAAAATTGCAGAAATTCCCTTAATTGTGGAACAAAAAGGCAGAAATTCCCTATATGTTGGGGCAAAAAGACAGAAATTCTGCTTATTTTGGGGCAAAACTCAGAAATTCCACTTATTTTGGTGCAAAATTCCAGAAATTTCCCTTATTTTAGGGCAAAATTGCAGAAATTTCACTTATTTTGGGGCAAAATTGCAGAAATTTCACTTATTTCAGAAAAAAAAGCAGAATTTATTTATTTTGGTGCAAAAAGGCAGAAATTTCTTTTATTTTGGTACAAAATTGCAGAAATTTTTCTTATTTTGGGGCAAAAAGGCAGAAATCTCCCATATTTTGTGGCAAAAATGCAGAAATTTCTCTTATTTTGAGGTAAAAAGGCTGAAATTCCCCTTATTTGGGGGCAAAAAGGCAGAAATTACCCTTATTTTGAGGCAAAATTGCAGAAATTTCACTTATTTCAGGGTAATAAGTCAGAAATTTTCCTTCTTTTGTTGCAAAAAACACAGAAATTCCCTTTGTTTTGGGGGAAAAAGACAGAAATTCCACTTTTTTAGAGGCAAAAAAGCAGAAATTCCTTTTATTTTGGAGTAAAAATGAAGAAATTTCCTTTTTTTGTGGCAAAATGTATACATTCCACTTATTTTTGGGCTAAAAAGCAGAAATTACCCGTATTTTGGAGCAAAATTGCAGAAATTCCCCTAATTGTGGGGCAAAAGGCAGAAATTCCCTATATGTTGGGGAAAAAGACAGAAATTCTCCTTATTTTGGGGCAAAACTCAGAAATTCCACTTATTTTGCGACAAAATTCCAGTAATTTCCCTTATTTTGGGGCAAAATTGCAGAAATTTCACTTATTTTGGGGCAAAATTGCAGAAATTTCACTTATTTCATTGTAATAAGTCAGAAATTTTCGTTATTTTGGGGCAAAAAAGACAGAAATTCCCTTTGTTTTGGGGGAAAAGGACAGAAATTTCACTTTTTTAGAGGCAAAAAAGCAGAAATTCCTATTATTTTGGAGTAAAAATGAAGAAATTTCCCTTTTTTGTGGCCAAAGGTATACATTCCACTTATTTTTGGGCTAAAAAGCAGAAATTACCCGTATTTTGGAGCAAGATTGCCGAAATTCCCCTAATTGTGGGGCAAAAAGGCAGAAATTCTCTATATGTTAAGGCAAAAAGACAGAAATTCTCCTTATTTTGGGGCAAAACTCAGAAATTCCACTTATTTTGGGGCAAAATTCCAGAAATTTCCCTTATTTTGGGGCAAAATTGCAGAAATTTCACTTATTTGGGGCAAAATTGCAGAAATTTCACTTATTTCATAGTAAAAAGGCAGAAATTATCCTTATTTTGGGGCAAAAATGCAGAAATTCCAAATATTTTGTAGCAAAAATGCAGAAATTCCCCTTATATTGAGGTAAAAAGGCAGAAATTCCCCTTATTTGGGGGCAAAAAACAGAAATTTCCCTTATTTGGGGCAAAATTGCAGAAAGTTCACTTATTTTGGGGCAAAATTGCAGAAATTTCACTTATTTCAGACAAAAATTCAGAAATTTTCCTATTTTGGTGCAAAAAGGCAGAAATTTCTATTTTGGTACAAAATTGCAGAAATTTTTTTTATTTTGGGGCAAAAGGGCAGAAATCTCCCATACTTTTGGGCAAAAATGCACAAATTCTGCTTATTTTGAGGTAAAAAGGTAGAAATTTCCCTTATTTGGGGGCAAAATGCAGAAATTTCCATTATTTTGATGCAAAATTGCAGGAATTTCACTTATTTCAGTGTAATAAGTCAGAAATTTTCGTTATTTTGGGGCAAAAAATACAGAAATTCCCTTTGTTTTTGGGGAAAAAAACAGAAATTCCACATTTTTAGCGGTAAAAAAGCAGAAATTCATTTTATTTTGGAGTAAAAATGAAGAAATTTCTTTTTTTTTTGTGGCAAAAGGTATACATTCCCCTTATTTTCAGGCTAAAAAGAAGAAATTCCCCGTATTTTGGAGCAAAATTGCAGAAATTCCCCTAATTGTGGGGCAAAAAGGCAGAAATTTCCTTTATGTTAGGGCAAAAAGACAGAAATTCTCCTTATTTTGGGGCAAAACTCAGAAATTCCACATATTTTGGGGCAAAATTCCAGAAATTTCCGTTATTTTGGGGCAAAATTGCAGAAATTTCACTTATTTTGGGGCAAAATTGCAGAAATTTAACTTATTTCAGAAAAAAAAGCAGAATTTATTTATTTTGGTGCAAAAAGGCAGAAATTTCTTTTATTTTGGTACAAAATTGCAGAAATTTTTCTTATTTTGGGGCAAAAAGGCAGAAATCTCCCATATTTTGTGGCAAAAATGCAGAAATTTCTCTTATTTTGAGGTAAAAAGGCTGAAATTCCCCTTATTTGGGGGCAAAAAGGCAGAAATTTCCCTTATTTTGAGGCAAAATTGCAGAAATTTCACTTATTTCAGGGTAATAAGTCAGAAATTTTCCTTATTTTGGGGCAAAAAACACAAAAATTCCCTTTGTTTTGGGGGAAAAAGACAGAAATTCCACTTTTTTAGAGGCAAAAAAGCAGAAATTCCTTTTATTTTGGAGTAAAAATGAAGAAATTTCCCTTTTTTGTGGCAAAATGTATACATTCCACTTATTTTTGGGCTAAAAAGCAGAAATTACCCGTATTTTGGAGCAAAATTGCAGAAATTCCCCTAATTGTGGGGCAAAAGGCAGAAATTCCCTATATGTTGGGGAAAAAGACAGAAATTCTCCTTATTTTGGGGCAAAACTCAGAAATTCCACTTATTTTGCGACAAAATTCCAGAAATTTCCCTTATTTTGGGGCAAAATTGCAGAAATTTCACTTATTTTGGGGCAAAATTGCAGAAATTTCACTTATTTCATTGTAATAAGTCAGAAATTTTCGTTATTTTGGGGCAAAAAAGACAGAAATTCCCTTTGTTTTGGGGGAAAAAGACAGAAATTCCACTTTTTTAGAGGCAAAAAAGCAGAAATTCCTATTATTTTGGAGTAAAAATGAAGAAATTTCCCTTTTTTGTGGCCAAAGGTATACATTCCACTTATTTTTGGGCTAAAAAGCAGAAATTACCCGTATTTTGGAGCAAGATTGCAGAAATTCCCCTAATTGTGGGGCAAAAAGGCAGAAATTCTCTATATGTTAAGGCAAAACGACAGAAATTCTCCTTATTTTGGGGCAAAACTCAGAAATTCCACTTATTTTGGGGCAAAATTCCAGAAATTTCCCTTATTTGGGGGCAAAATTGCAGAAATTTCACTTATTTGGGGCAAAATTGCAGAAATTTCACTTATTTCATAGTAAAAAGGCAGAAATTATCCTTATTTTGGGGCAAAAATGAAGAAATTCCAAATATTTTGTAGCAAAAATGCAGAAATTCCCCTTATATTGAGGTAAAAAGGCAGAAATTCCCCTTATTTGGGGGCAAAAAACAGAAATTTCCCTTATTTTGGGGCAAAATTGCAGAAAGTTCACTTTTTTTTGGGCAAAATTGCAGAAATTTCACTTATTTCAGGGTAATAAGTCAGAAATTTTCCTTATTTTGGGGCCAAAAAGACAGAAATTTCCTTTGTTTTGGGGTGAAAAAGATAGAAATTCCACTTATTTAGAGGCAAAAAAGCAGAAATTCTTCTTATTTTGGAGCAAAAATGAAGAAATTTCCTTTTTTTATGGCAAAAAGTTATGCATTCTTCTTATTTTCGGGCAAAAAACAGAAATTCCCAGTATTTGGGAGCAAAATTGCAGAAATTCCCCTAATTGTGGGGCAAAAAGGCAGAAATTCCCTATATGTTGGGGCAAAAAGAAACAAATTCTCCTTATTTTGGGTCAAAACTCAGAAATTCCACTGATATTGGGGCAAAATTCCAGAAATTTCCCTTATTTTGGGGCAAAATTGCAGAAATTTCACTTATTTTGGGGCAAAATTGCAGAAATTTCACTTATTTCAGAAAAAAAAGAAGAAATTTTCTTATTTTGGTGCAAAAAGGCGGAAATTTCTTTTATTTTGGTACAAAATTGCAGAAATTTTTCTTATTTTGGGGCAAAAAGGCAGAAATCTCCCATATTTTGGGGCAAAAATGAAGAAATTTCTCTTATTTTGAGGTAAAAAGGCTGAAATTCCCATTATTTGGGGGCAAAAAGGCAGAAATTTCCCTTATTTTGTGGCAAAATTGCAGAAATTTCACTTATTTCAGTGTAATAAGTGAGAAATTTTCTTTATTTTGGGTCAAAAAAGACAGAAATTCTTTTTGTTTTGAGGGAAAAAGGCAGAAATTCCACTTTTTTAGCGGCAAAAAAGCAAAAATTCATTTTATTTTGGAGTAAAAATGAAGAAATTTCTTTTTTTTGTGGCAAAAAGTATACATTCCCCTTATTTTCAGGCTAAAATCAGAAATTCCCCGTATTTTGGAGCAAAATTGCAGAAATTCCCCTAATTGTGGGGCAAAAAGGAAGAAATTGCCTATATGTTGGGGAAAAAGACAGAAATTCTTCAAATTTTGGGGCAAAACTCAGAAATTCCACTTATTTTGGGGCAAAATTCCAGAAATTTCCCTTATTTTGGGGCAAAATTGCAGAAATTTCACTTATTTTGGGGCAAAATTGCAGAAATTTCACTTATTTCAGGGTAATAAGTCAGAAATTTTCCTTATTTTGGAGCAAAAAAACAGAAATTCCCTTTGTTTTGGGGGAAAAAGACAGAAACTCCACTTATTTAGAGGCAAAAAAGCTGAAATTCCCCTTATTTTGGAGCAAAAATGAAGAACTTTCCCTTTTTTATGGCAAAAAGGTATGCATTCTTCTTATTTTCGGGCAAAAAGGCAGAAATTCCCCGTATTTTGGAGCAAAATTGCAGGAATTCCCCTAATTGTGGGGCAAAAAGGCAGAAATTCCCTATAAGTTGGGGCAAAAAGACAGAAATTCTTCTTATTTTGGGGCAAAACTCAGAAATTCCACTTATTTTAAGGCAAAATTTCAGAAATTTCCTTTATTTGGGAGGAAAATTGCAGAAATTTCTGTTATTTTGGGGCAAAATTGCAGAAATTTTTCTTATTTTGGGGCAAAAAGGCAGAAATCTCCCAAATTTTGGGGCAAAAATGCAGAAATTCCTCTTATTTTGAGGTAAAAAGGCTGAAATTCCCCTTATTTGGAGGCAAAAAGGCAGAAATTTTTCTTAGTTTGGGGCAAAATTGCAGAAATTTCACTTATTTCAGAGTAGTCAGTCAGAAAT
Source organism: Micromys minutus (assembly GCF_963924665.1). Taxonomy (NCBI): domain Eukaryota; kingdom Metazoa; phylum Chordata; class Mammalia; order Rodentia; family Muridae; genus Micromys; species Micromys minutus. Next base: position 1,451,729 of record NW_027667812.1, on the reverse strand, counting down.
TTTTCTTATTTTGGGGCAAAAAAGCAGAAATTCCTTTTATTTTGGAGTAAAAATGAAGAAATTTCTTTTTTGTGGCAAATGGTATACATTCCCCTTATTTTCAGGCTAAAAAGCAGAAATTATCCGTATTTTAGAGCAAAATTGCAAAAATTCCGCTAATTGTGGGGCAAAAAGGCAGAAATTCCCTGTAAGTTAGAGCAAAAAAACAGAAAATCTCCTTATTTTGGGGCAAAACTCAGAAATTCCACTTACTTTGGGCAAAATTCCAAAAATTTCCCTTATTTTGGGCCAAAATTGCAGAAATTTCACTTATTTTGAGGCAAAATTGCATAAATTTCACTTATTTCAGGGTAATAAGTCAGAAATTTTCCTTATTTTGGGGCAAAAAACACAGAAATTCCCTTTGTTTTGGGGGAAAAAGAAAGAAATTCCACTTTTTTAGAGGCAAAAAAGCAGAAATTCCTTTTATTTTGGAGTAAAAATGAAGAAATTTCCCTTTTTTGTGGCAAAATGTATACATTCCACTTATTTTTGGGCTAAAAAGCTGAAATTACCCGTATTTTGGAGCAAAATTGCAGAAATTCCCCTAATTGTGGGGCAAAATGCAGAAATTCCCTATATGTTAGGGCAAACAGACAGAAATTCTCCTTATTTTGGGGCAAAACTCAGAAATTCCACTTATTTTGGGGCAAAATTCCAGAAATTTCCCTTATTTGGTGGCAAAATTGCAGAAATTTCCTTTACATTGGGGCAAAATTGCAGAAATTTCCCTTATTTTGGGGCAAAATTGCAGAAATTTCACTTATTTCATGGTAAAAAGGCAGAAATTTTCCTCATTTTGGGGCAAAAATGCAGAGATTCCAAATATTTTGTGGTAAAATTGCAAAAATTCCCCTTATTTTGAGGTAAAAAGGCAGAAATTCCCCTTATTTGGGGGCAAAAAGCAGAAATTTCCCTTATTCTGGGACAAAATTGCAGAAATTTCACTTATTTAAGGGTAATAAGTCAGAAATTTTCCTTATTTGGGGCAAAAAAGACAGAAATTCCTTTTGTTTTGGGGGAAAAAGTCAGAAATTCCACTTATTTAGAAGCAAAAAAGCAGAAATTCCCCTTATTTTGGAGCAAAAATGAAGAAATTTCCTTTTTTTGTGGCAAAAGGTATGCATTCTTCTTATTTTCAGGCTAAAAAGCAGAAATTCCCCGTATTTTGGAGCAAAATTGCAGAAATTCCCCTAATTGTGGGACAAAGAGGCAGAAATTTGCTATATGTTGGGGCAAAAAGACAGAAATTCTTTTTATTTTGGGGCAAAACTCAGAAATTCCACTTATTTTGGGACAAAATTCCAGAAATTTCACTTATTTTGGGGCAAAATTGCAGAAATTTCACTTATTTTGGCCAAATTGCAGAAATTTCAATTATTTCAGAAAAAAAGCAGAAATTTTCTTATTTTGGTGCAAAAAGGCAGATATTTCTTTTATTTTGGTACAAAATTGCAGAAATTTTTCTTATTTGGGGGCAAAAAGCAGAAATCCCCTATATTTTGGGGCAAAAATGCATAAATTCCTCTTATTTTGAGGTAAAAAGGCTGAAATTTCCCTTATTTGGGGGCAAAAAGACAGAAATTTCCCTTATTTTGAGGCAAAATTGCAGAAATTTCACTTATTTCAGGGTAATAAGTCAGAAATTTTTCTTACTTTGGGGCAAAAAACAGAAATTCCCTTTGTTTTGGGGGAAAAAGACAGAAATTCCACTTATTTAGAGGCAAAAAAGCAGAAATTCTTCTTTATTGGAGCAAAAATGAAGAAATTTATCTTTTTTTGTGGCAAAAGGTATACATTCCGCTTATTTTCGGGCTAAAAAGCAGAAATTCCCCGTATTTTGTATCAAAATTGCAGAAATTCCCCTTATTTTGGAGCAAAAATAAAGAAATTTCCCTTTTTTTATGGTAAAAAGGTATGCATTCTTCTTATTTTCGGGCAAAAAGGCAGAAATTCCCCGTATTTTGGAGCAAAATTGCAGAAATTCCCCTAATTGTGGGGCAAAAAGGCAGAAATTCACTATATGTTGGGGCAAAAAGACAGAAATTCTCCTTATTTTGGGGCAAAACTCAGAAATTCCACTTATTTTGGTGCAAAATTCCAGAAATTTCCCTTATTTTAGGGCAAAATTGCAGAAATTTCACTTATTTTGGGGCAAAATTGCAGAAATTTCACTTATTTCAGAAAAAAAAAGCAGAATTTATTTATTTTGGTGCAAAAAGGCAGAAATTTCTTTTATTTTGGTACAAAATTGCAGAAATTTTTCTTATTTGGGGGCAAAAAGGCAGAAATCTCCCATATTTTGTGGCAAAAATGCAGAAATTTCTCTTATTTTGAGGTAAAAAGGCTGAAATTCCCCTTATTTGGGGGCCAAAAGGCAGAAATTTCCCTTTTTTTGAGGCAAAATTGCAGAAATTTCACTTATTTCAGGGTAATAAGTCAGAAATTTTCCTTATTTTGGGGCAAAAAACACAGAAATTCCCTTTGTTTTGGGGGAAAAAGACAGAAATTCCACTTTTTTAGAGGCAAAAAAGCAGAAATTCCTTTTATTTTGGAGTAAAAATGAAGAAATTTCCCTTTTTTGTGGCAAAATGTATACATTCCACTTATTTTTTGGCTAAAAAGCAGAAATTACCCGTATTTTGGAGCAAAATTGCAGAAATTCCCCTAATTGTGGGGCAAAAGGCAGAAATTCCCTATATGTTGGGGAAAAAGACAGAAATTCTCCTTATTTTGGGGCAAAACTCAGAAATTCCACATATTTTGCGACAAAATTCCAGAAATTTCCCTTATTTTGGGGCAAAATTGCAGAAATTTCACTTATTTTGGGGCAAAATTGCAGAAATTTCACTTATTTCATTGTAATAAGTCAGAAATTTTCGTTATTTTGGGGCAAAAAAGACAGAAATTCCCTTTGTTTTGGGGGAAAAAGACAGAAATTCCACTTTTTTAGAGGCAAAAAAGCAGAAATTCCTATTATTTTGGAGTAAAAATGAAGAAATTTCCCTTTTTTGTGGCCAAAGGTATACATTCCACTTATTTTTGGGCTAAAAAGCAGAAATTACCCGTATTTTGGAGCAAGATTGCAGAAATTCCCCTAATTGTGGGGCAAAAAGGCAGAAATTCTCTATATGTTAAGGCAAAAAGACAGAAATTCTCCTTATTTTGGGGCAAAACTCAGAAATTCCACTTATTTTGGGGCAAAATTCCAGAAATTTCCCTTATTTTGGGGCAAAATTGCAGAAATTTCACTTATTTGGGGCAAAATTGCAGAAATTTCACTTATTTCATAGTAAAAAGGCAGAAATTATCCTTATTTTGGGGCAAAAATGCAGAAATTCCAAATATTTTGTAGCAAAAATGCAGAAATTCCCCTTATATTGAGGTAAAAAGGCAGAAATTCCCCTTATTTGGGGGCAAAAAACAGAAATTTCCCTTATTTGGGGCAAAATTGCAGAAAGTTCACTTATTTTGGGGCAAAATTGCAGAAATTTCACTTATTTCAGACAAAAATTCAGAAATTTTCCTATTTTGGTGCAAAAAGGCAGAAATTTCTATTTTGTTACAAAATTGCAGAAATTTTTTTTATTTTGGGGCAAAAGGGCAGAAATCTCCCATACTTTTGGGCAAAAATGCACAAATTCTGCTTATTTTGAGGTAAAAAGGTAGAAATTTCCCTTATTTGGGGGCAAAATGCAGAAATTTCCATTATTTTGATGCAAAATTGCAGGAATTTCACTTATTTCAGTGTAATAAGTCAGAAATTTTCGTTATTTTGGGGCAAAAAATACAGAAATTCCCTTTGTTTTTGGGGAAAAAAACAGAAATTCCACATTTTTAGCGGTAAAAAAGCAGAAATTCATTTTATTTTGGAGTAAAAATGAAGAAATTTCTTTTTTTTTTGTGGCAAAAGGTATACATTCCCCTTATTTTCAGGCTAAAAAGAAGAAATTCCCCGTATTTTGGAGCAAAATTGCAGAAATTCCCCTAATTGTGGGGCAAAAAGGCAGAAATTTCCTTTATGTTAGGGCAAAAAGACAGAAATTCTCCTTATTTTGGGGCAAAACTCAGAAATTCCACATATTTTGGGGCAAAATTCCAGAAATTTCCGTTATTTTGGGGCAAAATTGCAGAAATTTCACTTATTTTGGGGCAAACTGCAGAAATTTTACTTATTTCAAGGTAATAAGTCAGAAATTTTCCTTATTTTGGCGCCAAAAGGACAGAAATTCCCTTTGTTTTGGGGGAAAAAGACAGAAATTTCACTTATTTAGAGGCAAAAAAGCAGAAATTCCCCTTATTTTGGAGCAAAAATGAAGAAATTTCCTTTTTTTATGGCAAAAAGGTATGCATTCTTCTTATTTTTGGGCAAAAAGGCAGAAATTCCCCGTATTTTGGAGAAAATTGCAGAAATTCCCTTAATTGTGGAACAAAAAGGCAGAAATTCCCTATATGTTGGGGCAAAAAGACAGAAATTCTGCTTATTTTGGGGCAAAACTCAGAAATTCCACTTATTTTCGGGCAAAATTCCAGAAATTTCCCTTATTTTCGGGCAAAATTGCAGAAATTTCACTTATTTTGGGGCAAAATTGCAGACATTTCACTTATTTCAGAAAAAAAAGCAGTAATTTTCTTATTTTGGTGCAAAAAGGCAGAAATTTCTTTTATTTTGGTACAAAATTGCAGAAATTTTTCTTATTTTGGGGCAAAAAGGCAGAAATCTCCCATATTTTGGGGCAAAAATGCAGAAATTCCTCTTATTTTGAGGTAAAAAGGCTGAAATTCCCCTTATGTGGGGGCAAAAAGGCAGAAATTTCCCTTATTTTGGGGCAAAATTGCAGAAATTTCACTTATTTCAGGGTAATAAGTCAGAAATTTTCCTTATTTTGGGGCAATAAAGACAGAAATTTCTTTTGTTTTGAGGGATAAAGACAGAAATTCCACTTATTTAGAGGCAAAAAAGCAGAAATTCCCCTTATTTTGGAGCAAAACTGAAGAAATTTCCCTTTTTTATGGCAAAAAGGTATGCATTTTTCTTATTTTCGGGCAAAAAGGCAGAAATTCCCCGTATTTTCGAGCAAAATTGCAGAAATTCCTCTAATTGTGGGGCAAAAAGTGAGAAATTCTCTATATGTTGGGGCAAAAAGACAGAAATTCTCCTTATTTTGGGGCAAAACTCAGAAATTCCACTTATTTTGGGGCAAAATTCCAGAAATTTCCCTTATTTTGGGGCAAAATTGCAGAAATTTCACTTATTTTGGGGCAAAATTGCAGAAATTTAACTTATTTCTGAAAAAAATTCAGAAATTTTCCTATTTTGGTGCAAAAAGGCAGAAATTTCTTTTATTTTGGTACAAAATTGCAGAAATTTTTCTTATTTTGAAGCAAAAAGGCAGAAATCCCAATATTTTGGGGCAAAAATGCAGAAATTCCTCTTATTTTGAGGTAAAAAGGCTGAAATTTCCCTTATTTGGGGGCAAAAGGGCAGTAATTTCTCTTATTTTGAGGCAAAATTGAAGAAATTTCACTTATTTCAGTGTAATAAGTCAGAAATTTTCGTTATTTTGGGGCAAAAAAGAGAGAAATTCCCTTTGTTTTGGGGGAAAAAGACAGAAATTCCACTTTTTTAGAGGCAAAAAAGCAGAAATTCCTTTTACTTTGGAGTAAAAATGAACAAATTTCCCTTTTTTGTGGCAAAAGGTATACATTCCACTTATTTTTGGGCTAAAAAGCAGAAATTACCCGTATTTTGGAGCAAAATTGCAGAAATTTCCCTAATTGTGGGGAAAAAGGCAGAAATTCCCTATATGTTGGGGAAAAAGACAGAAATTCTCCTTATTTTGGGGCAAAACTCAGAAATTCCACTTATTTTGGAGGCAAAATTCCAGAAATTTCCCTTATTTTGGGGCAAAATTGCAGAAATTTCACTTATTTTGGGGCAAAATTGCAGAAATTTCACTTATTTTATGGAAAAAAGGCAGAAATTATCCTTATTTTGGGGGCAAAAATGCAGAAATTCTAAATATTTTGTGGCAAAAATGCAGAAATTCCCCTTATATTGAGGTAAAAAGGCAGAAATTTTCCTTATTTAGGGGCAAAAAACAGAAATTTCCCTTATTTTGGGGCAAAATTGCAGAAAGTTCACTTATTTTGGTGCAAAAAGGCAGAAATTTCTATTTTGGTACAAAATTGCAGAAATTTTTCTTATTTTGGGGAAAAAGGCAGAAATCTCCCATATTTTGGGGCAAAAATGCAGAAATTTCGCTTATTTTTGAGGTAAAAAGGTAGAAATTTCCCTTATTTGGGGGCAAAAAGGCAGAAATTTCCCTTATTTTGAGGCAAAATTGCAGAAATTTCACTTATTTCAGGGTAATAAGTCAGAAATTTTCCTTATTTTGGGGCAAAAGAGACAGAAATTCCCTTTGTTTTGGGGGAAAAAAAAGAAATTCCACATTTTTAGCGGCAAAAAAGCAGAAATTCATTTGATTTTGGAGGAAAAATGAAGAAATTTCTTTTTTTTGTGGCAAAAGGTATACATTCCCCTTATTTTCAGGATAAAAAGAAAAAACTTCCCGTATTTTGGAGCCAAATTGCAGAAATTCCCCTAATTGTGGGGCAAAAAGGCAGAAATTTCCTTTATGTTAGTGCAAAAATACAGAAATTCTCCTTATTTTGGGGCAAAACTCAGAAATTCCACTTATTTTGGGGCAAAATTCCAGAAATTTCCGTTATTTTGGGGCAAAATTGCAGAAATTTCACTTATTTTGGGGCAAAATTGCAGAAATTTCACTTATTTCAGGGTAATAAGTCAGAAATTTTCCTTAATTTGGGACCCAAAGGACAGAAATTCCCTTTGTTTGGGGGAAAAAGACAGAAATTTCACTTATTTAGAGGCAAAAAAGCAGAAATTCCCCTTATTTTGGAGCAAAAATGAAGAAATTTCCCTTTTTTATGGCAAAAAAGTTTGCATTCTTCTTATTTTCGGGCAAAAAGGCAGAAATTCCCCGTATTTTGGAGCAAAATTGCAGAAATTCCCCTAATTGTGGGGCAAAAAGGCAGAAATTCCCTATATGTTGGTGCAAAAAGACAGAAATTCTCCTTATTTTGGGGCAAAACTCAGAAATTCCACTTATTTTGGGGCAAAATTCAAGAAATTTCCCTTATTTTGGGGCAAAATTGCAGAAATTTCACTTATTTTGGGGCAAAGGTGCAGAAATTTCACTTATTTCATGGTAAAAAGACAGAAATTTTCCTTATTTTGGGGCAAAAATGCAGAAATTCCACATATTGTGGCAAGAATGCAGAAATTCCACTTATTTTGAGGTAAAAAGGCAGAAATTCCGCTTATTGGGGGGCAAAAAACAGAAATTTCCCTTATTTTGGGGCAAAACTCAGAAATTCCACTTATTTTGGGGCAAAATTCCAGAAATTTCCCTTATTTTGTGGCAAAATTGCAGAAATTTCACTTATTTTGGGGCAAAATTGCAGAAATTTAACTTATTTCAAAAAAATTCAGAAATTTTTCTATTTTGTAGCAAAAAGGCAGAAATATCTTTTATTTTGGTACAAAATTGCAGAAATTTTTCTTATTTTGGGGCAAAAAGGCAGAAATCTCTCATATTTTGGGGCACAAATGCAGAAATTCCTCTTATTTTGAGGTAAAAAGGCTGAAATTTCCCTTATTTGGGGGCAAAAAGGCAGAAATTTACCTTATTTTGAGGAAAATTGCAGAAATTTCACTTATTTCAGTGTAGTAAGTCAGAAATTTTCGTTATTTTGGGGCAAAAAAGACAGAAATTCCCTTTGTTTTGGGGGGAAAAGACAGAAATTCCACTTTTTTAGAGGCAAAAAAGCAGAAATTCCTTTTATTTTGGAGTAAAAATGAAGAAATTTCCCTTTTTTGTGGCAAAAGGTATACATTCCACTTATTTTTGGGCTAAAAAGCAGAAATTACCCGTATTTTGGAGCAAAATTGCAGAAATTCCCCTAATTGTGGGGCAAAAAGGCAGAAATTCCCTATATGTTAGGGCAAAAAGACAGAAATTCTTCTTATTTTCGGGCAAAACTCAGAAATTCCACTTATTTTGGGGCAAAATTCCAGAAATTTCCCTTATTTTGGGTCAAAATTGCAGAAATTTCACTTATTTTGGGGCAAAGTTGCAGAAATTTCACTTATTTCATGGTAAAAAGGCAGAAATTTTCCTTATTTTGGGGGAAAAATGCAGAAATTCCAAATATTTTGTTGGAAAAATGCAGAAATTCCCCTTATTTTGAGGTAAAAAGGCAGAAATTCCCCTCATTTGGGGGCAAAAAGGCAGAAATTTCCCTTATTTTGAGGCAAAATTGCAGAAATTTCACTTATTTCAGAGTAATAAGTCAGAAATTTTCCTTATTTTGGGGCAAAAAAGACAGAAATTCCCTTTGTTTTGGGGGATAAAGACAGAAATTCCACTTATTTAGAGGCAAAAAAGCAGAAATTCCCCTTATTTTGGAGCAAAACTGAAGAAATTTCCCTTATTTTGGGGCAAAATTGCAGAAATTTCACTTATTTTGGAGCAAAATTGCATTAATTTCACTTATTTCAGAAAAAAAAGCAGAAATTTTCTTATTTTGGTGCAAAAAGGCAGAAGTTTCTTTTATTTTGGTACAAAATTGCATAAATTATTCTTATTTTGGAACAAAAAGGCAGAAATCTCCCATATTTTGGTGCAAAAATGCAGAAATTCCTCTTATTTTGAGGTAACAAGGCTTAAATTCCCCTTATTTGGCAGGAAAAAGGCAGAAATTTCCCTTATTTTCGAGCAAAATTGCAGAAATTTCAGTTATTTCAGGGTAATAAGTCAGAAATTTTCCTTATTTTGGGGCAAAAAAGTCAGAAATTCCCTTTGTTTTTGGGGATAAAGAAATTCCACATATTTAGAGGCAAAAAAGCAGAAATTCCCCTTATTTTGGAGCAAAACTGAAGAAATTTCCCTTTTTTATGGCAAAAAAGTATGCATTCTTCTTATTTTCGGGCAAAAAGGCAGAAATTCCCCGTATTTTGGAGCAAAATTGCAGAAATTCCACTAATTGTAGGGAAAAAAGGCAGAAATTCCCGTTATGTTAGGGCAAAAAGACAGAAATTCTCCTTATTTTGGGGCAAAACTCAGAAATTCCACATATTTTGGGGCAAAATTCCAGAAATTTCTGTTATTTTGGGGCAAAATTGCAGAAATTTCACTTATTTTGGGGCAAAATTGCAGAAATTTCACTTATTTCAGGGTAATAAGTCAGAAATTTTCCTTATTTTGGGACCCAAAGGACAGAAATTCCCTTTGTTTGGGGGAAAAAGACAGAAATTTCACTTATTTAGAGGCAAAAAAGCAGAAATTCCCCTTATTTTGGAGCAAAAATGAAGAAATTTCCCTTTTTTATGGCAAAAAAGTTTGCATTCTTCTTATTTTCGGGCAAAAAGGCAGAAATTCCCCGTATTTTGGAGCAAAATTGCAGAAATTCCCCTAATTGTGGGGCAAAAAGGCAGAAATTCCCTATATGTTGGTGCAAAAAGACAGAAATTCTCCTTATTTTGGGGCAAAACTCAAAAATTCCACTTATTTTGGGGCAAAATTCAAGAAATTTCCCTTATTTTGGGGCAAAATTGCAGAAATTTCACTTATTTTGGGGCAAAGGTGCAGAAATTTCACTTATTTCATGGTAAAAAGACAGAAATTTTCCTTATTTTGGGGCAAAAATGCAGAAATTCCACATATTGTGGCAAGAATGCAGAAATTCCACTTATTTTGAGGTAAAAAGGCAGAAATTCCGCTTATTGGGGGGCAAAAAATAGAAATTTCCCTTATTTTGGGGCAAAATTGCAGAAATTCCACTTATTTTGGGGCAAAATTTAGAAATTTCACTCATTTCAGGGAAAAAAGGCAGAAATTTTTCTTATTTTGAAGCAAAAATCCAGAAATTCCTAATATTTTGTGGCAAAAATGCAGAAATTCCTCTTATTTTGAGGTAAAAAGGCTGAAATTCTCTTTATTTGGGGGCAAAAAGGCAGAAATTTCCCTTTTTGATGCAAAATTGCAGAAATTTAACTTATTTCAGGGTAATAAGTCAGAAATTTTCCTTATTTTCTGGCCAAAAGAACAGAAATCCCCTTTGTTTTGGGGGAAAAAAACAGAAATTCCACTTATTTAGAGGCAAAAAAGCAGAAATTCCCCTTATTTTGGAGCAAAAATGAAGAAATTTCCATTTTTTTTTTGGCAAAAAGGTATGCATTCTTATTTTCGGGCAAAAAGGCAGAAATTCCCTGTATTTTGGAGCAAAATTGCAGAAATTCCCCTAATTGTGGGGCAAAAAGGCAGAAATTCCCTATATGTTGGGGCAAAATACAGAAATTCTTCTAATTTTGGGGCAAAACTCAGAAATTCCACTTATTTTGGGGCAAAATTCCAGAAATTTCCCTTATTTTGGGGCAAAATTGCTGAAATTTCAGTTATTTGGGGAAAAATTGCAGAAATTTCATTTATTTCAGAAAAAAAAGCAGAAATTTTCTTATTTTGGTGCAAAAAGTCAGAAATTTCTTTTATTTTAATACAAAATTGCAGAAATTTTTTTTATTTTGGTGCAAAAAGGCAGAAATCTCCTATATTTTGGGGCAAAAATGCAGAAATTCCCCTTATTTTGAGGTAAAAAAGCTGAGATTCCCCTTATTTGGGGACAAAAAGGCAGAAATTTCTCTTATTTTGGGGCAAAATTGCAGAAATTTCATTTATTTCAGAGTAATAAGTCAGAAATTTTCCTTATTTTGAGGCAAAAATGACAGAATTTCCCTTTGTTTTGAGGGAAAAAGACAGAAATTCCACTTTTTTAGAGGCAAAAAAGCAAAAATTCCTTTTATTTTGGAGTAAAAATGAAGAAATTTCTTTTTTTTTATGGCAAAAGGTATACATTCCCCTTATTTTCAGCCTAAAAAGCAGAAATTCCCCGTATTTTAAAGCAAAATTGCAGAAATTCCCCTAATTGTGGGGCAAAAAGTCAGAAATTCCCTGTATGTTAGGGCAAAAAGACAGAAATTCTTCTTATTTTGGGGAACAACTCATAAATTCCACTTATTTTGGGGCAAAATTCCAGAAATTTCCCTTATTTTGGGGCAAAATTGCAGAAATTTCACTTATTTTAGGGCAAAATTGCAGAAATTTCACTAATTTCAAGGTAATAAGTCAGAAATTTTCCTTATTTTGTGGCAAAAAAAGACAGAAATTCTCTTTGTTCTGGTGGAAAAAGACAGAAATTCCACTTTTTTAGAGGCAAAAAAGCAGAAATTCCCCTAATTGTGGGGCAAAAAGGCAGAAATTGCCTATATGTTGGGGCAAAAAGACAGAAATTCTCCTTATTTTGGGGCAAAACTAAGAAATTCCACTTATTTTTGGGCAAAATTCCAGAAATTTCCCTTATTTTGGGGCAAAATTGCAGAAATTTCACTTATTTTCGGGCAAAATTGCAGAAATTTCACTTATTTCAGAAAAAAAGCAGAATTTTCTTATTTTGGTGCAAAAAGGCAAAAATTTCTTATATTTTGGTACAAAATTGCAGAAATTTTTCTCATTTTGGGGCAAATAGGCAGATATCTCCCATATTTTGGGGCAAAAATGCAGAAATTCCTCTTATTTTGAGGTAAAAAGGCTGAAATTCCCCTTATTTGGGGGCAAAAGGGCAGAAATTTCCCTTATTTTGAGGCAAAATTGCAGAAATTTCACTTATTTCAGGGAAAAAAGGCAGAAATTATCTTTAATTTAGGGCCAAAAGGACGAAAATTCCCTTTGTTTTGGGGGAAAAAGACAGAAATTCCACTTATTTAGAGGCAAAAAAGCAGAAATTCCGCTTATTTTGGAGCAAAAATGAAGAAATTTCCCTTTTTTATGGCAAAAAGGTATGCATTCTTTTTATTTTCGGGCAAAAAAGCAGAAATTCCCCGTATTTTGGAGCAAAATTGCATAAATTCCTCTAATTTTGAAGCAAAAATACAGAAATTCCCTATATGTATAGGGCAAAAAGACAGAAATTCTCCTTATTTTGGGGCAAAACTCAGAAATTCCACTTATTTTGGGGTAAAATTCTAGAAATTTTCCTTATTTTGGGGCAAAATTGCAGAAATTTCACTTATTTTGGGGCAAAATTGCAGAAATTTCACTTATTTCAGGGAAAAAAGGCAGAAATTTTTCTTATTTTGGGGCAAAAAAGCAGAAATTCCTAATATTTTGTGGCAAAAATGCCGAAATTCCCCTTATTTTGAGGTAAAAAAGCTGAAATTTCCCTTATTTGGGGCAAAAAGGCAGAAATTTCCCTTATTTTGGGGCAAAATTGCAGAAATTTCACTTATTTCAGGGTAATAAGTCAAAAATTTTCCTTATTTTGGGGCCAAAAAGACAGAAATTCCCTTTTTTTGGGGGGGAAAAAGACAGAAATTCCACTTATTTAGAGGCAAAAAAGCAGAAATTCTCCTTATTTGAAACAAAAATGAAGAAATTTCCCTTTTTTATGGCAAAAAGGTATGCATTCTTCCTATTTTCGGGCAAAAAGGCAGAAATTCCCCGTATTTTGGAGCAAAATTTCAGAAATTCCCCTAATAGTGGGGCAAAAAGGCAGAAAATCCCTATATGTTGGGGCAAAAAGACAGAAATTCTCCTTATTTTGGGGCAAAACTCAGAAATTCCACTTATTTTGGGGCAAAATTCCAGAAATTTCCCTTATTTTGGGGCAAAATTGCAGAAATTTCACTTATTTTCGGAAAAAATTGCAGAAATTTCACTTATTTCAGAAAAAAAGCAGAATTTTCTTATTTTGGTGCAAAAAGGCAGAAATTTCTTTTATTTTGGTACAAAATTGCAGAAATTTTTCTTATTTTGGGGCAAAAAGGCAGAAATCTCCCATATTTTGGGGTAAAAATGCAGAAATTCCTCTTATTTTGAGGTAAAAAGGCTGAAATTCCCCTTATTTGGGAGCAAAAGGGCAGAAATTTCCCTTATTTTGAGGCAAAATTGCAGAAATTTCACTTATTTCAGGGAAAAAAGCAAAAATTTTTCTTATTTTAGGGCAAAATGCAGAAATTCTCATTATTTTGGGGCAAAAAGGCAGATTTCACCTTATTTCTGGGTAAAATTGCAGACATTTCACATATTTAAGGGCAAAAAGGCAAAAATTCTTCTTATTTGGGGGCAAAAAGGCAGAAATTCCCCTTATATTGGGATAAAATTGCAGAAATGTCAGTTGTTTTGGGGCAAAAAGGCAGAAAATCCCCTTAATTTCGGGCAAAATGCAGAAATTCCTCGTATTTTGGAGCAAAATTGCAGAAATTCTTCTAATATTGGGGCAAAAATGCAGAAATTCCCTTTATTTGGGGCAAATCGGCAGAAGTTCTTCTTATTTTCGGGAATAGAGGCAGAAATTCCCTGTATTTTGAAGCAAAATTGCAGAAACTCCCCTAATTTTGGGGCAAAAAGGCAGAAATTCCCTTTATTTTGGGGCAAAAATACAGATATTCTTCTTATTTCGGGGTAAAAATCAGAAATTTCCCTTATTTTGGGGCAAAATTTTAGAAATTTCTTTTATTTTGGTACAGAATTGAAGAAATTTTTATTATTTTGTGGCAAAAAGGCAGAAATTTCCCATATTTTGGAACAAAAATGCAGAAATTCCCCGTATTTTGGAGAAAATTGCAGAAATACCCCTAATTTTGGGGCAAAAAGGCAGAAATGCCCTATATGTTTGGGCAAAAAGACAGAAATTCTCCTTATTTTGGGGCAACTCCGAAATTCCACATATTTTGTGGCAAACTTGCAGAAATTTTTTTTATTTTGGGGCAAAATTGCAGAAATTTCACTTATTTCAGGGAAAAAAGGCAGAAATTTTTTTTATTTTGGGGCAAAAAGGCAGAAATTCCTCATATTTTGTGGCAAAAATGCAAAAATTCCCCTTATTTTGAGGTAAAAAGGCTGAAATTTTTCTTATTTGGGGGCAAAAAGGCAGAAATTTCCCTTATTTTGGGGCAAAATTGCAGAAAGTTCACTTATTTCAGAAAGAAAGCAGAAATTTTCTTATTTTGGTGCAAAAAGGCAAAAATTTCTTTCATTTTGATACAAAATTGCAGAAATTTTTCTTATTTTGGGGCAAAAAGGCAGAAATCTCCCATATATTGGGGCAAAAATGCAGAAATTCCTCTTACTTTGAGGTAAAAAGGCTAAAATTCCCCTTATTTGGGGGCAAAAAGGCAAAAATTTCCCTTATTTTGAGGCAAAATTGCCGAAATTTCACTTATTTCAGGGTAATAAGTCAGAAATTTTCCTTCTTTTGGGGCAAAAAAGACAGAAATTCCATTTGTTCTGGGGAAAAAGAAAGAAATTCCACTTTTTTGACGCAAAAAAGCAGAAATTCCTTTTATTTTGGAGTAAAAATGAAGAAATTTCCATTTTTTGTGGCAAAAGGTATACATTCCCCTTATTTTCGGGCTAAAAAGCAAAAATCCCCCGTATTTTGGAGCAAAATTGCAGAAATTCCAGTAATTGTGGGGCAAAAAGGAAGAAATTCCCAATATGTTAGGGCAAAGAGACAAAAATTCTCCTTATTTTGGGGCAAAACTCAGAAATTCCAATTTTTGGGCAAAATTCCAGAAATATCACTTATTTCAGGGAAAAAAGGCAGAAATTTTTTTTATTTTGGGGCAAAAATGCAGAAATTCCTAATATTTTGTGGCAAAAATGCAGAAGTTCCCCTTATTTTGAGGTAAAAAGGCTGAAATTCCCCTTATTTGCGGGCAAAAATGCAGAAATTTCCCTTATTTTGGGGAAAAATTTCAGAAATTTCACTTATTTCAGGATAATAAGTCAGAAATTTTCCTTATTTTGGGGCCAAAAGGACAGAAATTTTCTTTGTTTTGGGGGAAAAAGACAGAAATTCCACTTATTTAGAGGCAAAAAGCAGAAATTCCCCTTATTTTGGAGCAAAAATGAAGAAATTTCCCTTTTTTATGGCAAAAAGGTATGCATTCTTCTTATTTTCGGGCAAAAAGGCAGATATTCCCTGTATTTTGGAACAAAATTGCAGAAATTCCCCTAATTGTGGGCAAAAATGCAGAAATTCCTTATATGGTGGGGCAAAATACAGAAATTTTCCTTATTTTGGGGCAAAACTCAGAAATTCCACTTATTTTGGGGCAAAATTCCAGAAATTTCCCTTATTTTGGAACAAGATTGCAGAAATTTCAGTTATTTTGGGGCAAAATTGCAGAAATTTCACTTATTTCAGGGGAAACAAGACAGAAATTTCTTTTATTTTGGTACAAAATTGCAAAAATTTTTCTTATTTTGGGCAAAAAGGCAGAAATTTCCCATATTTTGGGGCAAAAATGCAGAAATTCCCCTTATTTTGAGGTAAAAATGCTGAAATTCCTTTTATTTTGGGGCATAAAGTCAGAAATTCCCCTTATTTAGGGCAAAGAGCAGACATTTCCCTTATTTTGGGCAAAAATTGCAGAAATTTCACTTATTTTGAGTCAAAAAGGCAGAAAATCCACTTATTTTGGGGTAAAAATGAAGAAATTCCTCTTGTTTTGAGGTAAAAAGGCTGAAATTTCCCTTATTTGGGGGCAAAAAGGCAGAAATTTCCCTTATTTTGGGACAAAATTGCAGAAATTTCACTTATTTCAGGGTAATAAGTCAGAAATTTTTTTTATTTTGGGGCAAAAAAAAAAGAAATTCCCTTTGTTTTGGCGGAAAAAGACAGAAATTCCACTTATTTAGAGGCAAAAAGGAGGAAATTCCCCTTATTTTGGAGCAAAAATGAAGAAATTTCCCTTTTTTATTGCAAAAAGGTATGCATTCTTCTTATTTTTGGGCAAAAAGGCAGATATTCCCCGTATTTTGGAGCAAAATTGCAGAAATTCCCCTAATTGTGGGGCAAAAAGGCAGAAATTCTCTATATGTTGGGGCAAAAAGACAGAAATTCTCCTTATTTTGGGGCAAAACTCAGAAATTCCACTTATTTTGGGGCAAAATTCCAGAAATTTCCCTTATTTTGGGGCAAAATTGCAGAAATTTCACTTATTTCAGAAAAAAAGCAGATATTTTCTTATTTTGGTGCAAAAAGGCGGAAATTTCTTTTATTTTGATACAAAATTGCAGAAATTTGTCTTATTTTGGGGCAAAAAGGCAGAAATCTCCCATAATTTGGGGCAAAAATGCAGAAATTCCCCTTATTTTGAGGTAAAAAGGCTGAAATTCCCCTTATTTGGGGGCAAGAAGGCAGAAATTTCCCTTATTTTGGGGCAAAATTGCAGAAATTTCACTTATTTCAGAATAATAAGTCAGAAATTTTCCTTATTTTGGGGCAAAAATAAGAGAAATTCCCTTTGTTTTGGGGGAAAAAGACAGAAATTCCACTTTTTTGAGGCAAAAAAGCAGAAATTCTTTTTATTTTGGTGTAAAAATGAAGAAATTTCTTTTTTTTGTGGCAAAAGGTATACATTCCCCTTATTTTCAGGCTAAAAAGCAGAAATTCCCCGTATTTTGGAGCAAAATTGCAGAAATTTCACTTACTTCACAGTAATAAGTCAGAAATTTTTCTTATTTTGGGGCAAAGAAAAAGGAATTCCCTTTGTTTTGGGGGAAAAAGACAGAAATTCCACTTTTTTAGAGGCAAAAAAGCAGAAATTCCCCTTATTTTGGAGCAAAAATGAAGAAATTTCCCTTTTTTATCGCAAAAACGTATGCATTCTTCTTATTTTCGGGCAAAAAGGCAGAAATTCCCCGTATTTTGGAGCAAAATTGCAGAAATTCCCCTAATTGTGGGGCAAAAAGGCAGAAATTCTCTATATGTTGGGGCAAAAAGACAGAAATTCTCCTTATTTTGGGACAAAACTCAGAAATTCCACTTATTTTGGGGCAAAATTCCAGAAATTTCCCTTATTTTGGGGCAAAATTGCAGAAATTTCACTTATTTCAGAAAAAAAGCAGATATTTTCTTATTTTGGTGCAAAAAGGCGGAAATTTCTTTTATTTTGATACAAAATTGCAGAAATTTTTCTTATTTTGGGGCAAAAAGGCAGAAATCTCCCATATATTGGGGCAAAAATGCAGAAATTCACCTTATTTTGAGGTAAAAAGGCTGAAATTCCCCTTATTTGGGGGCAAAAAGGCAGAAATTTCCCTTATTTTGGGCCAAATTGCAGATATTTCACTTATTTCAGAATAATAAGTCAGAAATTTTCCTTATTTTGGGGCAAAAATAAGAGAAATTCCCTTTGTTTTGGGGGAAAAAGACAGAAATTCCACTTTTTTGAGGCAAAAAAGCAGAAATTTATTTTATTTTGGCGGAAAAATGAAGAAATTTTTTTTTGTGGCAAAAGTTATGCATTCCCCTTATTTTCAGGCTAAAAAGCAGAAATTCCCCGTATTTTGGAGCAAAATTGCAGAAATTCCCCTAATTGTGGGGCAAAAAGTCAGAAATTCCTTGTATGTTAGGGCAAAAATACAGAAATTCCACTTATTTTGGGGCAAAACTCAGAAATTCCACTTATTTTGGGGCAAAATTCCAGAAATTTCCCTTATTTTGGGGCAAAATTGCAGAAATTTCACTTATTTTGGGGCAAAATTGCAGAAATTTTACTTATTTCTGAAAAAAAAAAGCAGAAATTTTCTTATTTTGGTGCAAAAAGGCAGAAATTTCTTTTATTTTGGTACAAAATTTCAGAAATTTTTCTTATTTTGGGGCAAAAATGCAGAAATTCCCTTTATTTTGGGGCAAAAATATAGAAATTCTAATTATTTCGGGGCAAAAATCAGAAATTTCTTTAATTTTGGGGCAAAATTTTAGAATTTTTTTTATTTTGTACAGAATTGAAAAAATTTTTCTTATTTTGTGGCAAAAAGGCAGAAATTTCCCATATTTTGGAACAAAAATGCAAAAATCCCCCTTATTTTGAGGTAAAAAGGCTGATATTCCCCGTATTTTGGGGCAAAAAGACAGAAATTTCACTTATTTTGGGGCAAAATTGCAGAAATTTCACATATTTCAGAAAAAAAAAGAAAAATTTTCTTATTTTGGGGCAAAAGGGCAAAAATTTCTTTTATTTTGGTACAAAATTGCAGAAATTTTCTTATTTTGGGGCAAAAAGGCATAAATTTCCCATATGTTGGGGCAAAAATGCAGAAATTCCTTTTATTTTGAGGTAAAAAGACTGAAATTCCCCTTATTTGGGGGCAAAAATGGAGAAATTTCCCTTATTTTGGGGGAAAATTTCAGAAATTTCACTTATTTCAGGGTAATAAGCCAGAAATTTCCCTTATTTTGGGGCAAAAAAGACAGAAATTCCCTTTGTTTTGGGGGGAAAAGACAGAAATTCCACTTATTTAGAGGCAAAAAAGCAGAAATACCCCCTTCTTTTGGAGCAAAAATGAAGAAATTTCCATTTTTTATGGCAAAAAGATATGCATTCTTCTTATTTTCGGGCAAAAAAGCAGAAATTCTCTGTATTTGGAGCAAAATTGCAGAAATTCCCCTAATTGTGGGGCAAAAATGCAGAAATTCCTTATATGGTGGGGCAAAAAGACAGAATTTCTCCTTATTTTGGTAAAAAGCTCAGAAATTCCACTTATTTTGGTGCAAAATTCCAGAAATTTCCCTTATTTTGGAACAAGATTGCAGAAATTTCACTTAATTTGGGGCAAAATTGCAGAAATTTCACTTATTTCAGGGGAAAAAAGACAGAAATTTCTTTTATTTTGGTACAAAATTGCAGAAATTTTTCTTATTTTGGGCAAAAAGGCAGAAATTTCCCATATTTTGGGGCAAAAATGCAGAAATTCCCCTTATTTTGAGGTAAAAATGCTGAAATTCCTTTTATTTTGGGGCATAAAGTCAGAAATTCCCCTTATTTAGGGCAAAGAGCAGACATTTCCCTTATTTTGGGCAAAAATTGCAGAAATTTCACTTATTTTGAGTCAAAAAGGCAGAATATCCACTTATTTTGGGGTAAAAATGAAGAAATTCCTCTTGTTTTGAGGTAAAAAGGCTGAAATTCCCCTTATTTGGGGGCAAAAAGGCAGAAATTTCCCTTATTTTGGGACAAAATTGCAGAAATTCCCCTTATTTTGAGGTAAAAAAGCTGAAATTCCCCTAATTTGGAGGCAAAAAGGCAGAAATTTCCCTTATTTTGGGACAAAATTGCAGTAATTTCACTTATTTTGAGTCAAAAAGGCAGAAAATCCACTTATTTTGGGGTAAAAATGAAGAAATTCCCCTTGTTTTGAGGTAAAAAGGCTGAAATTTCCCTTATTTGGGGGCAAAAAAGCAGAAATTTCCCTTATTTTGGGGAAAAATTGCAGAAATTCCCCTTATTTTAAGGTAAAAAAGCTGAAATTCCTTTTATTTGGGGGCAAAAAGGCAGAAATTTCCCTTATTTTGGGACAAAATTGCCGTAATTCCACTTATTTCAGAGTAATAAGTCAGAAATTTTTCTTATTTTGGGGCAAAAAATGAAATTCCCTTTGTTTTGGGGGAAAAAGACAGAAATTCCACTTTTTTAGAGGCAAAAAAGCAGAAATTCCCCTTATTTTGGAGCAAAAATGAAGAAATTTCCCTTTTTTATGGCAAAAAGTTATGCATTCTTCTTATTTTCGGGCAAAAAGGCAGAAATTCTCCGTATTTTGGAGCAAAATTGATGAAATTCCCCTAATTGTGGGGCAAAAAGGCAGAAATTCTCTATATGTTGGGGCAAAAAGACAGAAATTCTCCTTATTTTGGGGCAAAACTCAGAAATTCCACTTATTTTGGGGCAAAATTCCAGAAATTTCCCTTATTTTGGGGCAAAATTGCAGAAATTTCACTTATTTCAGAAAAAAAGCAGATATTTTCTTATTTTGGTGCAAAAAGGCGGAAATTTCTTTTATTTTAATACAAAATTGCAGAAATTTTTCTTATTTTGGGGCAAAAAGGCAGAAATCTCCCATATATTGGGGCAAAAATGCAGAAATTCACCTTATTTTGAGGTAAAAAGTCTGAAATTCCCCTTATTTGGGGGCAAAAAGGCAGAAATTTCCCTTATTTTGGGGCAAAATTGCAGAAATTTCACTTATTTCAGAATAATAAGTCAGAAATTTTTTTTATTTTGGGGCAAAAATAAGAGAAATTCCCTTTGTTTTGGGGGAAAAAGACAGAAATTCCACTTTTTTGAGGCAAAAAAGCAGAAATTTATTTTATTTTGGCGGAAAAATGAAGAAATTTCTTTTTTTTGTGGCAAAAGGTATGCATTCCCCTTATTTTCAGGCTAAAAAGCAGAAATTCCCCGTATTTTGGAGCAAAATTGCAGAAATTCCCCTAATTGTGGGGCAAAAAGTCAGAAATTCCTTGTATGTTAGGGCAAAAATACAGAAATTCCACTTATTTTGGGGCAAAACTCAGAAATTCCACTTATTTTGGGGCAAAATTCCAGAAATTTCCCTTATTTTGGGGCAAAATTGCAGAAATTTCACTTATTTTGGGGCAAAATTGCAGAAATTTTACTTATTTCTGAAAAAAAAGCAGAAATTTTCTTATTTTGGTGCAAAAAGGCAGAAATTTCTTTTATTTTGGTACAAAATTTCAGAAATTTTTCTTATTTTGGGGCAAAAAGGCAGAAATTCCCTTTATTTTGGGGCAAAAATATAGAAATTCTAATTATTTCGGGGCAAAAATCAGAAATTTCTTTAATTTTGGGGCAAAATTTTAGAATTTTTTTTATTTTGTACAGAATTGAAAAAATTTTTCTTATTTTGTGGCAAAAAGGCAGAAATTTCCCATATTTTGGAACAAAAATGCAAAAATTCCCCTTATTTTGAGGTAAAAAGGCTGATATTCCCCGTATTTTGGGGCAAAAAGACAGAAATTTCACTTATTGTGGGGCAAAATTGCAGAAATTTCACATATTTCAGAAAAAAAAGAAAAATTTTCTTATTTTGGGGCAAAAGGGCAAAAATTTCTTTTATTTTGGTACAAAATTGCAGAAATTTTCTTATTTTGGGGCAAAAAGGCATAAATTTCCCATATGTTGGGGCAAAAATGCAGAAATTCCTTTTATTTTGAGGTAAAAAGACTGAAATTCCCCTTATTTGGGGGCAAAAAGGGAGAAATTTCCCTTATTTTGGGGGAAAATTTCAGAAATTTCACTTATTTCAGGGTAATAAGCCAGAAATTTCCCTTATTTTGGGGCAAAAAAGACAGAAATTCCCTTTGTTTTGGGGGGAAAAGACAGAAATTCCACTTATTTAGAGGCAAAAAAGCAGAAATACCCCCTTCTTTTGGAGCAAAAATGAAGAAATTTCCCTTTTTTATGGCAAAAAGATATGCATTCTTCTTATTTTCGGGCAAAAAGGCAGAAATTCCCTGTATTTTGGAGCAAAATTGCAGAAATTCCCCTAATTGTGGGGCAAAAATGCAGAAATTCCTTATATGGTGGGGCAAAAAGACAGAATTTCTCCTTATTTTGGTAAAAAACTCAGAAATTCCACTTATTTTGGGGCAAAATTCCAGAAATTTCCCTTATTTTGGAACAAGATTGCAGAAATTTCAGTTATTTTGGGGCAAAATTGCAGAAATTTCACTTATTTCAGGGGAAAAAAGACAGAAATTTCTTTTATTTTGGTACAAAATTGCAGAAATTTTTCTTATTTTGGGCAAAAAGGCAGAAATTTCCCATATTTTGGGGCAAAAATGCAGAAATTCCCCTTATTTTGAGGTAAAAATGCTGAAATTCCTTTTATTTTGGGGCATAAAGTCAGAAATTCCACTTATTTAGGGCAAAGAGCAGACATTTCCCTTATTTTGGGCAAAAATTGCAGAAATTTCACTTATTTTGAGTCAAAAAGGCAGAATATCCACTTATTTTGGGGTAAAAATGAAGAAATTCCTCTTGTTTTGAGGTAAAAAGGCTGAAATTCCCCTTATTTGGGGGCAAAAAGGCAGAAATTTCCCTTATTTTGGGGCAAAATTGCAGAAATTCCCCTTATTTTGAGGTAAAAAAGCTGAAATTCCCCTAATTTGGGGGCAAAAAGGCAGAAATTTCCCTTATTTTGGGACAAAATTGCAGTAATTTCACTTATTTTGAGTCAAAAAGGCAGAAAATCCACTTATTTTGGGGTAAAAATGAAGAAATTTCCCTTGTTTTGAGGTAAAAAGGCTGAAATTTCCCTTATTTGGGGGCAAAAAGGCAGAAATTTCCCATATTTTGGTGAAAAATTGCAGAAATTCCCATTATTTTAAGGTAAAAAAGCTGAAATTCCCCTTATTTGGGGGCAAAAAGGCAGAAATTTCCCTTATTTTGGGACAAAATTGCCGTAATTCCACTTATTTCTGAGTAATAAGTCAGAAATTTTTCTTATTTTGGGGCAAAAAAAATGAAATTCCCTTTGTTTTGGGGGAAAAAGACAGAAATTCCACTTTTTTAGAGGCAAAAAAGCAGAAATTCCCCTTATTTTGGAGCAAAAATGAAGAAATTTCCCTTTTTTATGGCAAAAAGTTATGCATTCTTCTTATTTTCGGGCAAAAAGGCAGATATTCTCCGTATTTTGGAGCAAAATTGATGAAATTCCCCTAATTGTGGGGCAAAAAGGCAGAAATTCTCTATATGTTGGGGCAAAAAGACAGAAATTCTCCTTATTTTGGGGCAAAACTCAGAAATTCCACTTATTTTGGGGCAAAATTCCAGAAATTTCCCTTATTTTGGGGCAAAATTGCAGAAATTTCACTTATTTCAGAAAAAAAGCAGATATTTTCTTATTTTGGTGCAAAAAGGCGGAAATTTCTTTTATTTTAATACAAAATTGCAGAAATTTTTCTTATTTTGGGGCAAAAAGGCAGAAATCTCCCATATATTGGGGCAAAAATGCAGAAATTCACCTTATTTTGAGGTAAAAAGTCTGAAATTCCCCTTATTTGGGGGCAAAAAGGCAGAAATTTCCCTTATTTTGGGGCAAAATTGCAGAAATTTCACTTATTTCAGGGTAATAAGTCAAAAATTTTCCTTATTTTGGGGCCAAAAAGACAGAAATTCCCTTTTTTTGGGGGGGAAAAAGACAGAAATTCCACTTATTTAGAGGCAAAAAAGCAGAAATTCTCCTTATTTGGAACAAAAATGAAGAAATTTCCCTTTTTTATGGCAAAAAGGTATGCATTCTTCCTATTTTCGGGCAAAAAGGCAGAAATTCCCCGTATTTTGGAGCAAAATTTCAGAAATTCCCCTAATAGTGGGGCAAAAAGGCAGAAAATCCCTATATGTTGGGGCAAAAAGACAGAAATTCTCCTTATTTTGGGGCAAAACTCAGAAATTCCACTTATTTTGGGGCAAAATTCCAGAAATTTCCCTTATTTTGGGGCAAAATTGCAGAAATTTCACTTATTTTCGGAAAAAATTGCAGAAATTTCACTTATTTCAGAAAAAAAGCAGAATTTTCTTATTTTGGTGCAAAAAGGCAGAAATTTCTTTTATTTTGGTACAAAATTGCAGAAATTTTTCTTATTTTGGGGCAAAAAGGCAGAAATCTCCCATATTTTGGGGTAAAAATGCAGAAATTCCTCTTATTTTGAGGTAAAAAGGCTGAAATTCCCCTTATTTGGGAGCAAAAGGGCAGAAATTTCCCTTATTTTGAGGCAAAATTGCAGAAATTTCACTTATTTCAGGGAAAAAAGCAAAAATTTTTCTTATTTTAGGGCAAAATGCAGAAATTCTCATTATTTTGGGGCAAAAAGGCAGATTTCACCTTATTTCTGGGTAAAATTGCAGACATTTCACATATTTAAGGGCAAAAAGGCAAAAATTCTTCTTATTTGGGGGCAAAAAGGCAGAAATTCCCCTTATATTGGGATAAAATTGCAGAAATGTCAGTTGTTTTGGGGCAAAAAGGCAGAAAATCCCCTTAATTTCGGGCAAAATGCAGAAATTCCTCGTATTTTGGAGCAAAATTGCAGAAATTCTTCTAATATTGGGGCAAAAATGCAGAAATTCCCTTTATTTGGGGCAAATCGGCAGAAGTTCTTCTTATTTTCGGGAATAGAGGCAGAAATTCCCTGTATTTTGAAGCAAAATTGCAGAAACTCCCCTAATTTTGGGGCAAAAAGGCAGAAATTCCCTTTATTTTGGGGCAAAAATACAGATATTCTTCTTATTTCGGGGTAAAAATCAGAAATTTCCCTTATTTTGGGGCAAAATTTTAGAAATTTCTTTTATTTTGGTACAGAATTGAAGAAATTTTTATTATTTTGTGGCAAAAAGGCAGAAATTTCCCATATTTTGGAACAAAAATGCAGAAATTCCCCGTATTTTGGAGAAAATTGCAGAAATACCCCTAATTTTGGGGCAAAAAGGCAGAAATGCCCTATATGTTTGGGCAAAAAGACAGAAATTCTCCTTATTTTGGGGCAACTCCGAAATTCCACATATTTTGTGGCAAACTTGCAGAAATTTTTTTTATTTTGGGGCAAAATTGCAGAAATTTCACTTATTTCAGGGAAAAAAGGCAGAAATTTTTTTTATTTTGGGGCAAAAAGGCAGAAATTCCTCATATTTTGTGGCAAAAATGCAAAAATTCCCCTTATTTTGAGGTAAAAAGGCTGAAATTTTTCTTATTTGGGGGCAAAAAGGCAGAAATTTCCCTTATTTTGGGGCAAAATTGCAGAAAGTTCACTTATTTCAGAAAGAAAGCAGAAATTTTCTTATTTTGGTGCAAAAAGGCAAAAATTTCTTTCATTTTGATACAAAATTGCAGAAATTTTTCTTATTTTGGGGCAAAAAGGCAGAAATCTCCCATATATTGGGGCAAAAATGCAGAAATTCCTCTTACTTTGAGGTAAAAAGGCTAAAATTCCCCTTATTTGGGGGCAAAAAGGCAAAAATTTCCCTTATTTTGAGGCAAAATTGCCGAAATTTCACTTATTTCAGGGTAATAAGTCAGAAATTTTCCTTCTTTTGGGGCAAAAAAGACAGAAATTCCATTTGTTCTGGGGAAAAAGAAAGAAATTCCACTTTTTTGACGCAAAAAAGCAGAAATTCCTTTTATTTTGGAGTAAAAATGAAGAAATTTCCATTTTTTGTGGCAAAAGGTATACATTCCCCTTATTTTCGGGCTAAAAAGCAAAAATCCCCCGTATTTTGGAGCAAAATTGCAGAAATTCCAGTAATTGTGGGGCAAAAAGGAAGAAATTCCCAATATGTTAGGGCAAAGAGACAAAAATTCTCCTTATTTTGGGGCAAAACTCAGAAATTCCAATTTTTGGGCAAAATTCCAGAAATATCACTTATTTCAGGGAAAAAAGGCAGAAATTTTTTTTATTTTGGGGCAAAAATGCAGAAATTCCTAATATTTTGTGGCAAAAATGCAGAAGTTCCCCTTATTTTGAGGTAAAAAGGCTGAAATTCCCCTTATTTGCGGGCAAAAATGCAGAAATTTCCCTTATTTTGGGGAAAAATTTCAGAAATTTCACTTATTTCAGGGTAATAAGTCAGAAATTTTCCTTATTTTGGGGCCAAAAGGACAGAAATTTTCTTTGTTTTGGGGGAAAAAGACAGAAATTCCACTTATTTAGAGGCAAAAAGCAGAAATTCCCCTTATTTTGGAGCAAAAATGAAGAAATTTCCCTTTTTTATGGCAAAAAGGTATGCATTCTTCTTATTTTCGGGCAAAAAGGCAGATATTCCCTGTATTTTGGAACAAAATTGCAGAAATTCCCCTAATTGTGGGCAAAAATGCAGAAATTCCTTATATGGTGGGGCAAAATACAGAAATTTTCCTTATTTTGGGGCAAAACTCAGAAATTCCACTTATTTTGGGGCAAAATTCCAGAAATTTCCCTTATTTTGGAACAAGATTGCAGAAATTTCAGTTATTTTGGGGCAAAATTGCAGAAATTTCACTTATTTCAGGGGAAACAAGACAGAAATTTCTTTTATTTTGGTACAAAATTGCAAAAATTTTTCTTATTTTGGGCAAAAAGGCAGAAATTTCCCATATTTTGGGGCAAAAATGCAGAAATTCCCCTTATTTTGAGGTAAAAATGCTGAAATTCCTTTTATTTTGGGGCATAAAGTCAGAAATTCCCCTTATTTAGGGCAAAGAGCAGACATTTCCCTTATTTTGGGCAAAAATTGCAGAAATTTCACTTATTTTGAGTCAAAAAGGCAGAAAATCCACTTATTTTGGGGTAAAAATGAAGAAATTCCTCTTGTTTTGAGGTAAAAAGGCTGAAATTTCCCTTATTTGGGGGCAAAAAGGCAGAAATTTCCCTTATTTTGGGACAAAATTGCAGAAATTTCACTTATTTCAGGGTAATAAGTCAGAAATTTTTTTTATTTTGGGGCAAAAAAAAAAGAAATTCCCTTTGTTTTGGCGGAAAAAGACAGAAATTCCACTTATTTAGAGGCAAAAAGGAGGAAATTCCCCTTATTTTGGAGCAAAAATGAAGAAATTTCCCTTTTTTATTGCAAAAAGGTATGCATTCTTCTTATTTTTGGGCAAAAAGGCAGATATTCCCCGTATTTTGGAGCAAAATTGCAGAAATTCCCCTAATTGTGGGGCAAAAAGGCAGAAATTCTCTATATGTTGGGGCAAAAAGACAGAAATTCTCCTTATTTTGGGGCAAAACTCAGAAATTCCACTTATTTTGGGGCAAAATTCCAGAAATTTCCCTTATTTTGGGGCAAAATTGCAGAAATTTCACTTATTTCAGAAAAAAAGCAGATATTTTCTTATTTTGGTGCAAAAAGGCGGAAATTTCTTTTATTTTGATACAAAATTGCAGAAATTTGTCTTATTTTGGGGCAAAAAGGCAGAAATCTCCCATAATTTGGGGCAAAAATGCAGAAATTCCCCTTATTTTGAGGTAAAAAGGCTGAAATTCCCCTTATTTGGGGGCAAGAAGGCAGAAATTTCCCTTATTTTGGGGCAAAATTGCAGAAATTTCACTTATTTCAGAATAATAAGTCAGAAATTTTCCTTATTTTGGGGCAAAAATAAGAGAAATTCCCTTTGTTTTGGGGGAAAAAGACAGAAATTCCACTTTTTTGAGGCAAAAAAGCAGAAATTCTTTTTATTTTGGTGTAAAAATGAAGAAATTTCTTTTTTTTGTGGCAAAAGGTATACATTCCCCTTATTTTCAGGCTAAAAAGCAGAAATTCCCCGTATTTTGGAGCAAAATTGCAGAAATTTCACTTACTTCACAGTAATAAGTCAGAAATTTTTCTTATTTTGGGGCAAAGAAAAAGGAATTCCCTTTGTTTTGGGGGAAAAAGACAGAAATTCCACTTTTTTAGAGGCAAAAAAGCAGAAATTCCCCTTATTTTGGAGCAAAAATGAAGAAATTTCCCTTTTTTATCGCAAAAACGTATGCATTCTTCTTATTTTCTGGCAAAAAGGCAGAAATTCCCCGTATTTTGGAGCAAAATTGCAGAAATTCCCCTAATTGTGGGGCAAAAAGGCAGAAATTCTCTATATGTTGGGGCAAAAAGACAGAAATTCTCCTTATTTTGGGACAAAACTCAGAAATTCCACTTATTTTGGGGCAAAATTCCAGAAATTTCCCTTATTTTGGGGCAAAATTGCAGAAATTTCACTTATTTCAGAAAAAAAGCAGATATTTTCTTATTTTGGTGCAAAAAGGCGGAAATTTCTTTTATTTTGATACAAAATTGCAGAAATTTTTCTTATTTTGGGGCAAAAAGGCAGAAATCTCCCATATATTGGGGCAAAAATGCAGAAATTCACCTTATTTTGAGGTAAAAAGGCTGAAATTCCCCTTATTTGGGGGCAAAAAGGCAGAAATTTCCCTTATTTTGGGGCAAAATTGCAGATATTTCACTTATTTCAGAATAATAAGTCAGAAATTTTCCTTATTTTGGGGCAAAAATAAGAGAAATTCCCTTTGTTTTGGGGGAAAAAGACAGAAATTCCACTTTTTTGAGGCAAAAAAGCAGAAATTTATTTTATTTTGGCGGAAAAATGAAGAAATTTTTTTTTGTGGCAAAAGTTATGCATTCCCCTTATTTTCAGGCTAAAAAGCAGAAATTCCCCGTATTTTGGAGCAAAATTGCAGAAATTCCCCTAATTGTGGGGCAAAAAGTCAGAAATTCCTTGTATGTTAGGGCAAAAATACAGAAATTCCACTTATTTTGGGGCAAAACTCAGAAATTCCACTTATTTTGGGGCAAAATTCCAGAAATTTCCCTTATTTTGGGGCAAAATTGCAGAAATTTCACTTATTTTGGGGCAAAATTGCAGAAATTTTACTTATTTCTGAAAAAAAAAAGCAGAAATTTTCTTATTTTGGTGCAAAAAGGCAGAAATTTCTTTTATTTTGGTACAAAATTTCAGAAATTTTTCTTATTTTGGGGCAAAAATGCAGAAATTCCCTTTATTTTGGGGCAAAAATATAGAAATTCTAATTATTTCGGGGCAAAAATCAGAAATTTCTTTAATTTTGGGGCAAAATTTTAGAATTTTTTTTATTTTGTACAGAATTGAAAAAATTTTTCTTATTTTGTGGCAAAAAGGCAGAAATTTCCCATATTTTGGAACAAAAATGCAAAAATCCCCCTTATTTTGAGGTAAAAAGGCTGATATTCCCCGTATTTTGGGGCAAAAAGACAGAAATTTCACTTATTTTGGGGCAAAATTGCAGAAATTTCACATATTTCAGAAAAAAAAAGAAAAATTTTCTTATTTTGGGGCAAAAGGGCAAAAATTTCTTTTATTTTGGTACAAAATTGCAGAAATTTTCTTATTTTGGGGCAAAAAGGCATAAATTTCCCATATGTTGGGGCAAAAATGCAGAAATTCCTTTTATTTTGAGGTAAAAAGACTGAAATTCCCCTTATTTGGGGGCAAAAATGGAGAAATTTCCCTTATTTTGGGGGAAAATTTCAGAAATTTCACTTATTTCAGGGTAATAAGCCAGAAATTTCCCTTATTTTGGGGCAAAAAAGACAGAAATTCCCTTTGTTTTGGGGGGAAAAGACAGAAATTCCACTTATTTAGAGGCAAAAAAGCAGAAATACCCCCTTCTTTTGGAGCAAAAATGAAGAAATTTCCATTTTTTATGGCAAAAAGATATGCATTCTTCTTATTTTCGGGCAAAAAAGCAGAAATTCTCTGTATTTGGAGCAAAATTGCAGAAATTCCCCTAATTGTGGGGCAAAAATGCAGAAATTCCTTATATGGTGGGGCAAAAAGACAGAATTTCTCCTTATTTTGGTAAAAAGCTCAGAAATTCCACTTATTTTGGTGCAAAATTCCAGAAATTTCCCTTATTTTGGAACAAGATTGCAGAAATTTCACTTAATTTGGGGCAAAATTGCAGAAATTTCACTTATTTCAGGGGAAAAAAGACAGAAATTTCTTTTATTTTGGTACAAAATTGCAGAAATTTTTCTTATTTTGGGCAAAAAGGCAGAAATTTCCCATATTTTGGGGCAAAAATGCAGAAATTCCCCTTATTTTGAGGTAAAAATGCTGAAATTCCTTTTATTTTGGGGCATAAAGTCAGAAATTCCCCTTATTTAGGGCAAAGAGCAGACATTTCCCTTATTTTGGGCAAAAATTGCAGAAATTTCACTTATTTTGAGTCAAAAAGGCAGAATATCCACTTATTTTGGGGTAAAAATGAAGAAATTCCTCTTGTTTTGAGGTAAAAAGGCTGAAATTCCCCTTATTTGGGGGCAAAAAGGCAGAAATTTCCCTTATTTTGGGACAAAATTGCAGAAATTCCCCTTATTTTGAGGTAAAAAAGCTGAAATTCCCCTAATTTGGAGGCAAAAAGGCAGAAATTTCCCTTATTTTGGGACAAAATTGCAGTAATTTCACTTATTTTGAGTCAAAAAGGCAGAAAATCCACTTATTTTGGGGTAAAAATGAAGAAATTCCCCTTGTTTTGAGGTAAAAAGGCTGAAATTTCCCTTATTTGGGGGCAAAAAAGCAGAAATTTCCCTTATTTTGGGGAAAAATTGCAGAAATTCCCCTTATTTTAAGGTAAAAAAGCTGAAATTCCTTTTATTTGGGGGCAAAAAGGCAGAAATTTCCCTTATTTTGGGACAAAATTGCCGTAATTCCACTTATTTCAGAGTAATAAGTCAGAAATTTTTCTTATTTTGGGGCAAAAAATGAAATTCCCTTTGTTTTGGGGGAAAAAGACAGAAATTCCACTTTTTTAGAGGCAAAAAAGCAGAAATTCCCCTTATTTTGGAGCAAAAATGAAGAAATTTCCCTTTTTTATGGCAAAAAGTTATGCATTCTTCTTATTTTCGGGCAAAAAGGCAGAAATTCTCCGTATTTTGGAGCAAAATTGATGAAATTCCCCTAATTGTGGGGCAAAAAGGCAGAAATTCTCTATATGTTGGGGCAAAAAGACAGAAATTCTCCTTATTTTGGGGCAAAACTCAGAAATTCCACTTATTTTGGGGCAAAATTCCAGAAATTTCCCTTATTTTGGGGCAAAATTGCAGAAATTTCACTTATTTCAGAAAAAAAGCAGATATTTTCTTATTTTGGTGCAAAAAGGCGGAAATTTCTTTTATTTTAATACAAAATTGCAGAAATTTTTCTTATTTTGGGGCAAAAAGGCAGAAATCTCCCATATATTGGGGCAAAAATGCAGAAATTCACCTTATTTTGAGGTAAAAAGTCTGAAATTCCCCTTATTTGGGGGCAAAAAGGCAGAAATTTCCCTTATTTTGGGGCAAAATTGCAGAAATTTCACTTATTTCAGAATAATAAGTCAGAAATTTTTTTTATTTTGGGGCAAAAATAAGAGAAATTCCCTTTGTTTTGGGGGAAAAAGACAGAAATTCCACTTTTTTGAGGCAAAAAAGCAGAAATTTATTTTATTTTGGCGGAAAAATGAAGAAATTTCTTTTTTTTGTGGCAAAAGGTATGCATTCCCCTTATTTTCAGGCTAAAAAGCAGAAATTCCCCGTATTTTGGAGCAAAATTGCAGAAATTCCCCTAATTGTGGGGCAAAAAGTCAGAAATTCCTTGTATGTTAGGGCAAAAATACAGAAATTCCACTTATTTTGGGGCAAAACTCAGAAATTCCACTTATTTTGGGGCAAAATTCCAGAAATTTCCCTTATTTTGGGGCAAAATTGCAGAAATTTCACTTATTTTGGGGCAAAATTGCAGAAATTTTACTTATTTCTGAAAAAAAAGCAGAAATTTTCTTATTTTGGTGCAAAAAGGCAGAAATTTCTTTTATTTTGGTACAAAATTTCAGAAATTTTTCTTATTTTGGGGCAAAAAGGCAGAAATTCCCTTTATTTTGGGGCAAAAATATAGAAATTCTAATTATTTCGGGGCAAAAATCAGAAATTTCTTTAATTTTGGGGCAAAATTTTAGAATTTTTTTTATTTTGTACAGAATTGAAAAAATTTTTCTTATTTTGTGGCAAAAAGGCAGAAATTTCCCATATTTTGGAACAAAAATGCAAAAATTCCCCTTATTTTGAGGTAAAAAGGCTGATATTCCCCGTATTTTGGGGCAAAAAGACAGAAATTTCACTTATTGTGGGGCAAAATTGCAGAAATTTCACATATTTCAGAAAAAAAAGAAAAATTTTCTTATTTTGGGGCAAAAGGGCAAAAATTTCTTTTATTTTGGTACAAAATTGCAGAAATTTTCTTATTTTGGGGCAAAAAGGCATAAATTTCCCATATGTTGGGGCAAAAATGCAGAAATTCCTTTTATTTTGAGGTAAAAAGACTGAAATTCCCCTTATTTGGGGGCAAAAAGGGAGAAATTTCCCTTATTTTGGGGGAAAATTTCAGAAATTTCACTTATTTCAGGGTAATAAGCCAGAAATTTCCCTTATTTTGGGGCAAAAAAGACAGAAATTCCCTTTGTTTTGGGGGGAAAAGACAGAAATTCCACTTATTTAGAGGCAAAAAAGCAGAAATACCCCCTTCTTTTGGAGCAAAAATGAAGAAATTTCCCTTTTTTATGGCAAAAAGATATGCATTCTTCTTATTTTCGGGCAAAAAGGCAGAAATTCCCTGTATTTTGGAGCAAAATTGCAGAAATTCCCCTAATTGTGGGGCAAAAATGCAGAAATTCCTTATATGGTGGGGCAAAAAGACAGAATTTCTCCTTATTTTGGTAAAAAACTCAGAAATTCCACTTATTTTGGGGCAAAATTCCAGAAATTTCCCTTATTTTGGAACAAGATTGCAGAAATTTCAGTTATTTTGGGGCAAAATTGCAGAAATTTCACTTATTTCAGGGGAAAAAAGACAGAAATTTCTTTTATTTTGGTACAAAATTGCAGAAATTTTTCTTATTTTGGGCAAAAAGGCAGAAATTTCCCATATTTTGGGGCAAAAATGCAGAAATTCCCCTTATTTTGAGGTAAAAATGCTGAAATTCCTTTTATTTTGGGGCATAAAGTCAGAAATTCCACTTATTTAGGGCAAAGAGCAGACATTTCCCTTATTTTGGGCAAAAATTGCAGAAATTTCACTTATTTTGAGTCAAAAAGGCAGAATATCCACTTATTTTGGGGTAAAAATGAAGAAATTCCTCTTGTTTTGAGGTAAAAAGGCTGAAATTCCCCTTATTTGGGGGCAAAAAGGCAGAAATTTCCCTTATTTTGGGGCAAAATTGCAGAAATTCCCCTTATTTTGAGGTAAAAAAGCTGAAATTCCCCTAATTTGGGGGCAAAAAGGCAGAAATTTCCCTTATTTTGGGACAAAATTGCAGTAATTTCACTTATTTTGAGTCAAAAAGGCAGAAAATCCACTTATTTTGGGGTAAAAATGAAGAAATTTCCCTTGTTTTGAGGTAAAAAGGCTGAAATTTCCCTTATTTGGGGGCAAAAAGGCAGAAATTTCCCATATTTTGGTGAAAAATTGCAGAAATTCCCATTATTTTAAGGTAAAAAAGCTGAAATTCCCCTTATTTGGGGGCAAAAAGGCAGAAATTTCCCTTATTTTGGGACAAAATTGCCGTAATTCCACTTATTTCTGAGTAATAAGTCAGAAATTTTTCTTATTTTGGGGCAAAAAAAATGAAATTCCCTTTGTTTTGGGGGAAAAAGACAGAAATTCCACTTTTTTAGAGGCAAAAAAGCAGAAATTCCCCTTATTTTGGAGCAAAAATGAAGAAATTTCCCTTTTTTATGGCAAAAAGTTATGCATTCTTCTTATTTTCGGGCAAAAAGGCAGATATTCTCCGTATTTTGGAGCAAAATTGATGAAATTCCCCTAATTGTGGGGCAAAAAGGCAGAAATTCTCTATATGTTGGGGCAAAAAGACAGAAATTCTCCTTATTTTGGGGCAAAACTCAGAAATTCCACTTATTTTGGGGCAAAATTCCAGAAATTTCCCTTATTTTGGGGCAAAATTGCAGAAATTTCACTTATTTCAGAAAAAAAGCAGATATTTTCTTATTTTGGTGCAAAAAGGCGGAAATTTCTTTTATTTTGATACAAAATTGCAGAAATTTTTATTATTTTGGGGCAAAAAGGCAGAAATCTCCCATATATTGGGGCAAAAATGCAGAAATTCACCTTATTTTGAGGTAAAAAGGCTGAAATTCCCTTTATTTGGGGGCAAAAAGGCAGAAATTTCCCTTATTTTGGGGCAAAATTGCAGAAATTTCACTTATTTCAGAATAATAAGTCAGAAATTTTCCTTATTTTGGGGCAAAAATAAGAGAAATTCCCTTTGTTTTGGGGGAAAAAGACAGAAATTCCACTTTTTTGAGGCAAAAAAGCAGAAATTTATTTTATTTTGGCGGAAAAATGAAGAAATTTCTTTTTTTTGTGGCAAAAGGTATGCATTCCCCTTATTTTCAGGCTAAAAAGCAGAAATTCCCCGTATTTTGGAGCAAAATTGCAGAAATTCTTCTAATTGTGGGGCAAAAAGTCAGAAATTCCTTGTATGTTAGGGCAAAAAGACAGAAATTCTCCTTATTTTGGGGCAAAACTCAGAAATTCCACTTATTTTGGGGCAAAATTCCAGAAATTTCCCTTATTTTGGGGCAAAATTGCAGAAATTTCACTTATTTTGGGGCAAAATTGCAGAAATTTTACTTATTTCTGAAAAAAAAGCAGAAATTTTCTTATTTTGGTGCAAAAAGGCAGAAATTTCTTTTATTTTGGTACAAAATTTCAGAAATTTTTCTTATTTTGGGGCAAAAAGGCAGAAATTCCCTTTATTTTGGGGCAAAAATATAGAAATTCTAATTATTTCGGGGCAAAAATCAGAAATTTCTTTAATTTTGGGGCAAAATTTTAGAATTTTTTTTATTTTGTACAGAATTGAAAAAATTTTTCTTATTTTGTGGCAAAAAGGCAGAAATTTCCCATATTTTGGAACAAAAATGCAAAAATCCCCCTTATTTTGAGGTTAAAAGGCTGATATTCCCCGTATTTTGGGGCAAAAAGACAGAAATTTCACTTATTTTGGGGCAAAATTGCAGAAATTTCACATATTTCAGAAAAAAAAAGAAAAATTTTCTTATTTTGGGGCAAAAGGGCAAAAATTTCTTTTATTTTGGTACAAAATTGCAGAAATTTTCTTATTTTGGGGCAAAAAGGCATAAATTTCCCATATGTTGGGGCAAAAATGCAGAAATTCCTTTTATTTTGAGGTAAAAAGACTGAAATTCCCCTTATTTGGGGGCAAAAAGGGAGAAATTTCCCTTATTTTGGGGGAAAATTTCAGAAATTTCACTTATTTCAGGGTAATAAGCCAGAAATTTCCCTTATTTTGGGGCAAAAAAGACAGAAATTCCCTTTGTTTTGGGGGGAAAAGATAGAAATTCCACTTATTTAGAGGCAAAAAAGCAGAAATACCCCCTTCTTTTGGAGCAAAAATGAAGAAATTTCCATTTTTTATGGCAAAAAGATATGCATTCTTCTTATTTTCGGGCAAAAAGGCAGAAATTCCCTGTATTTTGGAGCAAAATTGCAGAAATTCCCCTAATTGTGGGGCAAAAATGCAGAAATTCTTTATATGGTGGGGCAAAAAGACAGAATTTCTCCTTATTTTGGTAAAAAACTCAGAAATTCCACTTATTTGGGGGCAAAATTCCAGAAATTTCCCTTATTTTGGAACAAGATTGCAGAAATTTCAGTTATTTTGGGGCAAAATTGCAGAAATTTCACTTATTTCAGGGGAAAAAAGACAGAAATTTCTTTTATTTTGGTACAAAATTGCAGAAATTTTTCTTATTTTGGGCAAAAAGGCAGAAATTTCCCATATTTTGGGGCAAAAATGCAGAAATTCCCCTTATTTTGAAGTAAAAATGCTGAAATTCCTTTATTTTGGGGCATAAAGTCAGAAATTCCCCTTATTTAGGGCAAAGAGCAGACATTTCCCTTATTTTGGGCAAAAATTGCAGAAATTTCACTTATTTTGAGTCAAAAAGGCAGAATATCCACTTATTTTGGGGTAAAAATGAAGAAATTCCTCTTGTTTTGAGGTAAAAAGGCTGAAATTCCCCTTATTTGGGGGCAAAAAGGCAGAAATTTCCCTTATTTTGGGGCAAAATTGCAGAAATTCCCCTTATTTTGAGGTAAAAAAGCTGAAATTCCCCTAATTTGGGGGCAAAAAGGCAGAAATTTCCCTTATTTTGGGACAAAATTGCAGTAATTTCACTTATTTTGAGTCAAAAAGGCAGAAAATCCACTTATTTTGGGGTAAAAATGAAGAAATTCCCCTTGTTTTGAGGTAAAAAGGCTGAAATTTCCCTTATTTGGGGGCAAAAAGGCAGAAATTTCCCTTATTTTGGGGAAAAATTGCAGAAATTCCCCTTATTTTAAGGTAAAAAAGCTGAAATTCCCCTTATTTGGGGGCAAAAAGGCAGAAATTTCCCTTATTTTGGGACAAAATTGCCGTAATTCCACTTATTTCTGAGTAATAAGTCAGAAATTTTTCTTATTTTGGGGCATAAAAAATGAAATTCCCTTTGTTTGGGGGAAAAAGACAGAAATTCCACTTTTTTAGAGGAAAAGAGCAGAAATTCCCCTTATTTTGGAGCAAAAATGAAGAAATTTCCCTTTTTTATGGCAAAAAGTTATGCATTCTTCTTATTTTCGGGCAAAAAGGCAGAAATTCTCCGTATTTTGGAGCAAAATTGCAGAAATTCCCCTAATTGTGGGGCAAAAATGCAGAAATTCCTTATATGGTGGGGCAAAAAGACAGAAATTCTGCTTATTTTGGTAAAAAACTCAGAAATTCCACTTATTTTGGGGCAAAATTCCAGAAATTTTTCTTATTTTGGAACAAGATTGCAGAAATTTCAGTTATTTTGGGGCAAAATTGCAGAAATTTCACTTATTTCAGGGGAAAAAAGACAGAAATTTCTTTTATTTTGGTACAAAATTGCAGAAATTTTTCTTATTTTGGGCAAAAAGGCAGAAATTTCTCATATTTTGGGGCAAAAATGCAGAAATTCCCCTTATTTTGAGGTAAAAATGCTGTAATTCCTTTTATTTTGGGGCATAAAGTCAGAAATTCCCCTTATTTAGGGCAAAGAGCAGACATTTCCCTTATTTTGGGCAAAAATTGCAGAAATTTCACTTATTTTGAGTCAAAAAGGCAGAATATCCACTTATTTTGGGGTAAAAATGAAGAAATTCCTCTTGTTTTGAGTTTAAAAGGCTGAAATTCCCCTTATTTGGGGGCAAAAATGCAGAAATTTCCCTTATTTTGGGGCAAAATTGCAGAAATTCCCCTTATTTTGAGGTAAAAAAGCTGAAATTCCCCTAATTTGGGGGCAAAAAGGCAGAAATTTCCCTTATTTTGGGACAAAATTGCAGTAATTTCACTTATTTCAGAGTAATAAGTCAGAAATTTTTCTTATTTTGGGGCAAAAAAAAAGAAATTCCCTTTGTTTTGGGGGAAAAAGACAGAAATTCCACTTTTTTAGAGGCAAAAAAGCAGAAATTCTCCTTATTTTGGAGCAAAAATGAAGAAATTTCCCTTTTTTATGGCAAAAAGGTATGCATTCTTCTTATTTTCGGGCAAAAAGGCAGAAATTCCCCGTATTTTGGAGCAAAATTGCAGAAATTCCCCTAATTGTGGGGCAAAAAGGCAGAAATTCTCTATATGTTGGGGCAAAAAGACAGAAATTCTCCTTATTTTGGGGCAAAACTAAGAAATTCCACTTATTTTGGGGCAAAATTCCAGAAATTTCCCTTATTTTGGGGCAAAATTGCAGAAATTTCACTTATTTCAGAAAAAAAGCAGGTATTTTCTTATTTTGGTGCAAAAAGGCGGAAATTTCTTTTATTTTGATACAAAATTGCAGAAATTTTTCTTATTTTGGGGCAAAAAGGCAGAAATCTCCCACATTTTGGGGCAAAAATGCAGAAATTCCCCTTATTTTGAGGTAAAAAGGCTGAAATTCCTCTTATTTGGGGGCAAAAAGGGAGAAATTTCCCTTATTTTGGGGGAAAATTGCAGAAATTTCACTTATTTCAGGGTAATAAGTCAGAAATTTCCCTTATGTTGGGGCAAAAAAGACAGAAATTCCCTTTGTTTTGGGGGGAAAAGACAGAAATTCCACTTATTTAGAGGCAAAAAAGCAGAAATACCCCCTTCTTTTGGAGCAAAAATGAAGAAATTTCCATTTTTTATGGCAAAAAGATATGCATTCTTCTTATTTTCGGGCAAAAAAGCAGAAATTCTCTGTATTTGGAGCAAAATTGCAGAAATTCCCCTAATTGTGGGGCAAAAATGCAGAAATTCCTTATATGGTGGGGCAAAAAGACAGAATTTCTCCTTATTTTGGTAAAAAGCTCAGAAATTCCACTTATTTTGGTGCAAAATTCCAGAAATTTCCCTTATTTTGGAACAAGATTGCAGAAATTTCACTTAATTTGGGGCAAAATTGCAGAAATTTCACTTATTTCAGGGGAAAAAAGACAGAAATTTCTTTTATTTTGGTACAAAATTGCAGAAATTTTTCTTATTTTGGGCAAAAAGGCAGAAATTTCCCATATTTTGGGGCAAAAATGCAGAAATTCCCCTTATTTTGAGGTAAAAATGCTGAAATTCCTTTTATTTTGGGGCATAAAGTCAGAAATCCCCTTATTTAGGGCAAAGAGCAGACATTTCCCTTATTTTGGGCAAAAATTGCAGAAATTTCACTTATTTTGAGTCAAAAAGGCAGAATATCCACTTATTTTGGGGTAAAAATGAAGAAATTCCTCTTGTTTTGAGGTAAAAAGGCTGAAATTCCCCTTATTTGGGGGCAAAAAGGCAGAAATTTCCCTTATTTTGGGGCAAAATTGCAGAAATTCCCCTTATTTTGAGGTAAAAAAGCTGAAATTCCCCTAATTTGGGGGCAAAAAGGCAGAAATTTCCCTTATTTTGGGACAAAATTGCAGTAATTTCACTTATTTTGAGTCAAAAAGGCAGAAAATCCACTTATTTTGGGGTAAAAATGAAGAAATTCCCCTTGTTTTGAGGTAAAAAGGCTGAAATTTCCCTTATTTGGGGGCAAAAAGGCAGAAATTTCCCTTATTTTGGGGAAAAATTGCAGAAATTCCCCTTATTTTAAGGTAAAAAAGCTGAAATTCCCCTTATTTGGGGGCAAAAAGGCAGAAATTTCCCTTATTTTGGGACAAAATTGCAGTAATTTCACTTATTTCAGAGTAATAAGTCAGAAATTTTTCTTATTTTGGGGCAAAAAAAAAGAAATTCCCTTTGTTTTGGGGGAAAAAGACAGAAATTCCACTTTTTTAGAGGCAAAAAAGCAGAAATTCCCCTTATTTTGGAGCAAAAATGAAGAAATTTCCCTTTTTATGGCAAAAAGGTATGCATTCTTCTTATTTTCGGGCAAAAAGGCAGAAATTCCCCGTATTTTGGAGCAAAAGTGCAGATATTCCCCTAATTGTGGGGCAAAAAGGCAGAAATTCTCTATATGTTGTGGCAAAAAGACAGAAATTCTCCTTATTTGGGGCAAAACTCAGAAATTCCACTTATTTTGGGGCAAAATTCTAGAAATTTCCCTTATTTTGGGGCAAAATTGCAGAAATTTCACTTATTTCAGAAAAAAAGCAGATATTTTCTTATTTTGGTGCAAAAAGGCGGAAATTTCTTTTATTTTGATACAAAATTGCAGAAATTTTTCTTATTTTGGGGCAAAAAGGCAGAAATCTCCCATATTTTGGGGCAAAAATGCAGAAATTCCCCTTATTTTGAGGTAAAAAGGCTGAAATTCCCCTTATTTGGGGGTAAAAAGGCAGAAATTTCCCTTATTTTGGGGCAAAATTGCAGAAATTTCACTTATTTCAGAATAATAAGTCAGAAATTTTCTTTATTTTGTGGTAAAAAAGAGAGAAATTCTTTTTGTTTTGGAGGAAAAAGACAGAAATTCCACTTTTTTGAGGCAAAAAATCAGAAATTCCTTTTATTTTGGCGTAAAAATGAAAAAATTTCTTTTTTTTGTGGCAAAAGGTATGCATTCCCCTTATTTTCAGGCTAAAAAGCAGAAATTCCCCGTATTTTGGAGCAAAATTGCAGAAATTCCCCTAATTGTGGGGCAAAAAGTCCGAAATTCCCTGTATGTTAGGGCAAAAATACAGAAATTCTCCTTATTTTGAGGCAAAACTCAGAAATTCCACTTATTTTGGGGCAAAATTCCAGAAATTTCCCTTATTTGGGGCAAAATTGCAGAAATTTCACTTATTTTGGGGCAAAATTGCAGAAATTTTACTTATTTCAGAAAAAAAAAGCAGAATTTTCTTATTTTGGTGCAAAAAGGCAGAAATTTCTTATATATTGGTACAAAATTTCAGAAATTTTTTTTATTTTCAGGCAAAAAAGCAGAAATTCCCTTTCTTTTGGGGCAAAAATATAGAAATTCTAATTATTTCGGGGCAAAAATCAGAAATTTCTTTAATTTTGGGGCAAAATTTTAGAAATTTCTTTTATTTTGTACAGAATTGAAAAAATTTTTCTTATTTTGTGGCAAAAAGGCAGAAATTTCCCATATTTTGGAACAAAAATGCAGAAATTCCTTTTATTTTGAGGTAAAAAGGCTGATATTCCCATTATTTTGGGGCAAAAAGACAGAAATTTCACTTATTTTGGGGCAAAATTGCAGAAATTTCACATATTTCAGGAAAAAAAAGAGAAATTTTCTTATTTTGGGACAAAAAGGCAAAAATTTCTTTTATTTTAATACAAAATTGCAGAAATTTTCTTAATTTAGGGCAAAAAGGCATAAATTTCCCATATGTTGGGGCAAAAATGAAGAAATTCCTTTTATTTTGAGGTAAAAAGGCTGAAATTCCCCTTATTTGGGGGCAAAAAGGGAGAAATTTCCCTTATTTTGGGGCAAAATTTCATAAATTTCACTTATTTCAGGGTAATAAGTCAGAAATTTTCCTTATTTTGGGGCAAAAAGGACAGAAATTCCCTTTGTTTTGGGGGAAAAAGACAGAAATTCCACTTATTTAGAGGCAAAAAGGCAGAAAATCCACTTATTTTGGGGTAAAAATGAAGAAATTCCCCTTGTTTTGAGGTAAAAAGGCTGAAATTCCCCTTATTTGGGGGCAAAACGGCAGAAATTTCCCTTATTTTGGGGAAAAATTGCAGAAATTCCCCTTATTTTAAGGTAAAAAAGCTGAAATTCCCCTTATTTGGGAGCAAAAAGGCAGAAATTTCTCTTATTTTGGGACAAAATTGCAGTAATTTCACTTATTTCAGAGTAATAAGTCAGAAATTTTTCTTATTTTGGGGCAAAAAAAAGAAATTCCCTTTGTTTTGGGGGAAAAAGACAGAAATTCCACTTTTTTAGAGGCAAAAAAGCAGAAATTCCCCTTATTTTGGAGCAAAAATGAAGAAATTTCCCTTTTTTATGGCAAAAAGTTATGCATTCTTCTTATTTTTGGGCAAAAAGGCAGAAATTCCCCGTATTTTGGAGCAAAATTGCAGAAATTCCCCTAATTGTGGGGCAAAAAGGCAGAAATTCTCCATATGTTGGGGCAAAAAGACAGAAATTCTCCTTATTTTAGAGCAAAACTCAGAAATTTCCCTTATTTTGGGGCAAAATTGCAGAAATTTCACTAATTTCAGAAAAAAAGTAGAAATTTTCTTAATTTGGGGCAAAAAGGAAGAAATTTCTTTTATTTTGCTACAAAATTGCAGAAATTTTTTTTATTTTTGGCAAAAAGGCAGAAATTTCCCATATTTTGGGGCAAAAATGCAGAAATTCCCCTTATTTTGAGGTAAAAATGCTGAAATTCCCCTTATTTTGGGGCATAAATTCAGAAATTCCCCTTATTTTGGGGCAAAAAGCAGACATTTCCCTTATTTTGGGCTAAAATTGCAGAAATTTCACTTATTTTGAGTCAAAAAGGCAGAAAATCCAATTATTTTGGGGTAAAAATGAAGAAATTCCCCTTGTTTTGAGGTAAAAAGGCTGAAATTCCCCTTATTTGGAGGCAAAATGGCAGAAATTTCCCGTATTTTGGTGCAAAATTGCAGAAATTTCACTTATTTCAGAATAATAATTCAGAAATTTTTTTTATTTGGGGGGAAAAAAAGACAAAAATTTTCTTTGTTTGGGGGAAAAAGACAGAAATTCCACTTATTTAGAGGCAAAAAAGCAGAAATTCCCCTTATTTTGGAGCAAAAATTAAGAAATTTCATTTTTTTATGGCAAAAAGATATGCACTCTTATTATTTTCGGGCAAAAAGGCAGAAATTCCCCGTATTTTGGAGCAAAATTGCAGAAATTCCCCTAATTGTGGGGCAAAAAGGCATAAATTCCCTAAATGTTGGAGCAAAAAGACAGAAATTCATCTTATTTTGGGGCAAAACTCAGAAATTCCACTTATTTTGGGGCAAAATTCCAGAAATTTCCATTCTTTTGGGGCAAAATTGCAGAAATTTCACTTATTTTGAGGCAAAATTGCAGAAATTTTACTTATTTCAGAAAAAAAGCAGAAATTTTCTTATTTTGGGGCAAAAAGGCAGAAATTTTTTTTTATTTTGGTAAAAAATTGCAGAAATTTTTCTTATTTTAAGGCAAAAAGGCAGAAATTTTCCATTATTTGGGGCAAATATGCAGAAATTCCCCTTATTTTGAGGTAAAAAGGCTGACATTCCCCTTATTTTGGGGCAAAAAGCAGACATTTCCCTTATTTTGGGGAAAAATTTTAGAAATTTAACTTATTTCAGGGCAAAAAGTCAGAAATTCCCCTTATTTTAGGGCAAAAACACAGAAATTCCGTTTATTTTTGGGGAAAAGTCAGAAATTGCACTTATTTTGAGTCAAAAAGGCGGAAAATCCCCTTATTTTGGAGTAAAAATGAAGAAATTTCCTTTTTTTATGGCAAAAAGGTATACATTCTTTTTATTTTCGGGCAAAAAGGCAGAAATTCCCTGTATTTTGGAGCAAAATTGCAGAAATTCCTCTAATTTTGGGGCAAAAACGCAGAACTTCTTCTTATTTTGGGGTAAAACTGCAGAAATTTCACTTATTTCGTGGCAAAATGGCAGAAATTCACTTCATTTTCGGGGAAAAAAAAGAAAATTCCCGTATTTTGGAGCAAAATTGCAGAAATTCACCTAATTTTGGGGTAAAACATGCAGTAATTTTCTTTATTTTAAGGCAAAAAGGCAGAAATTCCCCTTATTTTGTGGCAAAAAACAGAAATTCCCCTTATTTTAGAAAAAATTGCAGAAATTTCCTTTATTATGGGGAAAAATTGCAGAAATTTCTTTTATTGTAAGGCAAAATTGCAGAAATTTCATTTATTTCAGAGAAAAAAACAAAAAATTTTTTTTTATTTTAGGGCAAAATGCAGAAATTTCCATTATTTTGGGGCACAAAGACAGAAATTCACCTTCTTTTGGGGTAAAATTTCAGACATTTCACATATTTCAGGGCAAAAAGGCAGAAATTCCCCTTATTTGGGGGAAAAAGGCAGAAATTCTTCATATTTTGGGTTAAAATTGCAGAAATTTCCCTTATTTGGGGGCAAAAAGGCAGAAAATCCCCTTAATTTCGGGCAAAAAGGCAGAAATTCCCTGTATTTTGGAGCAAAATTGCATAAATTCCCCTAATATTGAGACAAAAATGCAAAAAATCCCTTTATTTGGGGATAATCGGCAGATGTTCCCCTTATTTTCGGGAAAAGAGGAAGAAATTCCCTGTATTTTGAAGCAAAATTGCAGAAACTCCCCTAATTTTGGGGCAAAAAGGCAGAAATTCCCTTTATTTTGGTGCAAAAATACAGAAATTCTCCTTATTTCGGGGCAAAAATCAGAAATTTCCCTTATTTTGGGGCAAAATTTTAGAAATTTCTTTTATTTTGGTACAGAATTGCAGAAATTTTTCTTATTTTGTGGCAAAAAGGCAGAAATTTCCCATATTTTGGGGCAAAAAAGCAGAAATTCCCCTTAGTTTGAGGTAAAAAGGCTGAAATTCCCCTTATTTGGGGGCAAAAAGGCAGAAATTTCACTTATTTTGGGGCAAAATTGCAGAAATTTCACTTATTTCAGGGAAAAAAGGCAGAAATTTTCCTTATTTTGGGGCAAAAAGGCAGAAATTCCAAATATTTTGTGGCAAAAATGTAGAAATTCCCCTTATTTTGAGATAAGAAGGCTAAATTTCCCTTTATTTGAAGGCAAAAAGGCAGAAATTCCCCGTATTTTGGAGCAAAATTGCAGAAATTCCCCTAATTGTGGGGCAAAAAGGCAGAAATTCCCTATATGTTGGGGCAAAAAGACAGAAATTCTCCTTATTTTCGGGCAAAACTCTGAAATTCCATTTATTTTGGGCCAAAATTCCAGAAATTTCCCTTATTTTGGGGCAAAATTGCAGAAATTTCACTTATTTCAGGGCAAAATTCAAAAATTGCTTTTATTTTGGGGAAAAAAGACAGAAATTCCGTTTACTTTTGGGTAAAAAGGCAGAAATTTCACTTATTTTGAGGTAAGAAGGCAGAAATTCCTCTTATTTTGCGGCAAAAATGAAGAAATTTCCCTTTTTTGTGGCAAAAGGTATACATTCCCCTTATTTTCGGGCAAAAAAGCAGAAATTCCCCGTATTTTGGAGCACAATTGCAGAAAATCCCCTAATTGTGGGGCAAAAAGGCAGAAATTCCCTATATGTTGGGGCAAAAAGACAGAAATTCTCCTTTTTTTGGGCAAAACTCAGAAATTCCACTTATTTTGGGGCAAAATTACAGAAATTTCCCTTATTTTGGGGCAAATTTGCAGAAATTTCACTTATTTTGGGGCAAAAAGGCTGAAATTCTTATTTTGAGGTAAAATGCTGAAATTCCCCATATTTTGGGGCAAAAGGCAAAACTTCTTATTTTGGGGCAAAGAGGCACAAATTTCCCTTATTTTCGGGCAAAATTGCAGAAATTTCATTTATTTTAGGGCAAAAAGTCAGAAATTCCTTTTATTTTGGGGCAAAGAGCAGAAATTT
Organism: Micromys minutus; assembly: GCF_963924665.1. Taxonomy (NCBI): domain Eukaryota; kingdom Metazoa; phylum Chordata; class Mammalia; order Rodentia; family Muridae; genus Micromys; species Micromys minutus. The sequence goes on along the minus strand of NW_027667812.1, from coordinate 1,407,244 downwards.
CTTTTATTATGGTACAAAATTGAAGAAATTTTTCTTATTATGAAACAAAAAGGCAGAAAATTCCCCTTATTTTGAGGCAAAAGGCAGAAATTATTCTTATTTTGAGGTAAAATGCAGAAATTCTTTTTATTTTGGGGCTAAAAGGCAGAAATTCCCTGTATTTTGAAGCAAAATTGCAGAAATTCTCATAATTTTCGGGCAAAAAGGCAGAAATTCTCCCTATTTTGGGGCAAAAAGACAGAAAATCTCCTTTTTCGGGAGCAAACAGTCAGAAATTCCCCTTATTTTGGGGCAAAATTGCAGAAATTTCACTTATTTCAGGGAAAAAAGGCGGAAATTTTTTTTGCGGGGAAAAAAGGCAGAAATTTTTTTTATTTTGGTACAAAATTGCAGAAATTTTTATTATTTTGGGGCAAAGAGTCAGAAATTCCCCATATTTTGGTGCAAAAATGCTGAAATTCCCCTTATGATGAGGTAAAATCCTGAAATTCCCCATATTTTGGGGCAAAAAGGCAGAAATTCCCCTCATTTGGGGGCAAAAAGGCACAAATTTCCCTTATTTTCGGGCATAATTGCAGGAATTTCATTTATTTCAGGGCAAAAAGTCAGAAATTCCTTTTATTTTGGGGCAAAAAGCAGAAATTTCTTTTATTTTGATACAAAATTGTAGAAATATTCCTTATTTTGGAAGAAAAAGGCAAAAATTACCCATATTTTGGGGAAAAAGGCAGAAATTCTTCTTATTTTGTGGTAAAAAGGCTGAAATTCCCGTTATTTTGGGGCAAAAAGGCAGAAATTCTCTTTACTTTGTGGCAAAAAGGCAGAAATTCCTGTTAATTGGGGCAGAAAAGCAGAAATTTTCCTTATTTAAGGGTAATAGGGGAGAAATTCCCTATATTTTGTGGCAAAAAGGCAGAAATTCCCCTTATTTAGAGGTAAAATGCTGAAATTCCTCTTATTTTCGGCAAAAAGGCAGAAATTCCTATTATTTTGGGGCAAAATTGCAGAAATTTTAATTATTTCAGGGCAAAAAGTCAGAAATTTGCCTTATTTTGGGGCAAAAAGCAGAAATTCCCCTAATTTTGGGGCCAAAAACAGAAATTCCACTTATTTTGGGGTAAAATTGCAGAAATTTCAAATATTTCAGGGCAAAAAGGCAGAAATTCCACTTTATTTCAGACAATAACGCAGAAATTCCCCGTATTTTAAAGCTAAATTTCAAAAATTCCCCTTATATTGGTGCAAAAATGCAGAAATGCCTTTTATTTTTGTGCAATAAGGCAGATTTCCCCGTATTTTGAAGCAAAATTGCACATATTCCCCTAATTTTGAGGGAAAATGCAGAAATTCACATTATTTTGGAACAAAAAGACAGAAATTCTCCTTATTTCAGTACAAGAAGTCAGAAATTTCCCTTATTTTGGGGCAAAATTGCAGAAATTTCACTTATTTCAGAGAAAAAGCACAGAAATTTCTCTTATTTTGGGGAAAAAGGCAGAAATTTCTTTTATTTTGGTACAAAATTGCAGAAATATTCTTTATTTTGGGGAAAATGCAGAAATTCCCCATATTTTTGGGCAAAAAGGCAGAGAAACCCTTATTATGAGGTAAAATGCTGAAATTCCCCTTATTTTGAGGCAAAAACACAGAAATTCCCTTTATTTTGTGGCAAAAAGGCAGAAATTTCCCTTATTTTGGGGCAAAATTGCAGAAATTTCACCTATTTCAGAGCAAAATTCAAAAATTCCTTTTATTTTGAAACATAAAGAGAGAAATTCCGTTTATTTTTGGGTAAAAAGGCAGAAATTTCAGTTATTTTGAGGTAAGAAGGCAGAAATTCCTCTTATTTTGCGGCAAAAATGAAGAAATTTCCCTTTTTTTGTGGCAAAAGGTATACATTCCCCTTATTTTCGGGCAAATAGACAGAAATTCCCCGTATTTTGGAGCACAATTGCAGAAAATCCCCAAATTGTGGGGCAAAAAGGCAGAAATTCCCTATATGTTGGGGCAAAAAGACAAAAATTCTCCTTATTTTGGGACAAAACTCAGAATTTCCAATTATTTTGGGGCAAAATTCCAGAAATTTCCCTTATTTTGGGGCAAAATTGCAGAAATTTCACTTATTTTGGGGCAAAATTGCAGAAATTTCACTTATTTCAGGTAAAAATGGCAGAAATTTTTCTTATTTTGGGGCAAAAAGGCAGAAATTCCTAATATTTTGTGGCAAAAATGCAGAAATTCCCCTTATTTTGAGGTAAAAAGGCTGAAATTCCCTTATTTGGGTGCAAAAAGGCAGAAATTTTTCTTATTTTGGGGCAAAATTGCAGACATTTCACTTATTTCAGGGTAATAAGTCAGAAATTTTCCTTATTTTGGGGCAAAAAAGACAGAAATTCCCCTAATTGTGGGACAAAAAGGCAGAAATTCCTCTTATTTTGCGGTAAAAATGAAGAAATTTCCCTTTTTTGTGGCAAAAGGTATACATTCCCCTTATTTTCGGGCAAAAAGGCAGAAATTCCCTGTATTGTGGAGCACAATTGCAGAAAATCCCCAAATTGTGGGGCATAAAGGCAGAAATTCCCTATATGTTGGGGCAAAAAGACAGAAATTCTCCTTATTTTGGGGCAAAACTCAAAAATTCCACTTATTTTGGGGCAAAATTGCAGGAATTTACCTTATTTTGTGGCAAAATTGCAGAAATTTCCCTTATTTGGGGCAAAATTGCAGAAATTTCACTTATTTTCAGGTAAAAAGACTGAAATATCCTTTATTTTGGGGCAAAAAGGAAGAAATTCCCCTTATTTTGGGGCAAAATTGCAGAAATTTTTCTTATTTTGGGGCAAAAAGGCTGAAATTCTTCTTATTTTGAGGTAAAATGCTGAAATTCCCCATATTTTGGGGCAAAAGGCAAAAATTCTTCTTATTTTGGGGCAAAAAGGCACAAATTTCCCTTATTTTCGGGCAAAATTGCAGAAATTTCATTTATTTCAGGACAAAAATTCAGAAATTCCATTTATTTTGGGTCAAAGAGGAGAAATTTCTTTTATTATGGTACAAAATTGAAGAAATTTTTCTTATTTTGAAACAAAAAGGCAGAAAATTCCCCTTATTTTGAGGCAAAAGGCAGAAACTATTCTTATTTTGTGGTAAAATGCAGAAATTCCCTTTATTTTGGGGCTAAAAGGCAGAAATTCCCCGTATTTTGAAGCAAAATTGCAGAAATTCTCATAATTTTCGGGGAAAAGGCAAAAATTCTCCTTATTTTGGGGCAAAAAGACATAAAATCTCCTTTTTCGGGAGCAAACAGTCAGAAATTTTCCTTATTTTGGGGCAAAATTGCAGAAATTTCCTTTACATTGGGGCAAAATTGCAGAAATTTCCCTTATTTTGGGGCAAAATTGCAGAAATTTCACTTTTTTGCGGCAAAATGTAAGAAATTCCCCTTATTTTCGGCAAAAAAAGCAGATAATCCCCTTATTTTAGGGAAAAATTGCAGAAATTTCCCTTATTTTGGGGCAAAATTGCAGAAATTTCACTTATTTCGCGGCAAAATGTCAGAAATTCCCCTTATTTTCGGCAAGAAAAGGCAGAAAATTCCCGTATTTTGGAGAATAAATTGCAGAAATTCACCTAATTTTAGGGTAAAAAATACAGTAATTTTCTTTATTTTTGGGCAAAAAGGTAGAAATTCTTCTTATTTTAGGGCAAAAAGGCAGAAATTCTTCTTATTTTAGGGCAAAATTGCAGAAATTTTTCTTATTTGGGGGCAAAAAACAGAAATTCCCCTAATTTTGGGGCAAAATTGCAGAAATTTCCCTTATTATGGGGAAAAATTGCAGAAATTTCCCTTATTTTAGGGCAAAATTGCAGAAATTTCACTTATTTCAGAGAAAAAAAGCAAAATTTTTCTTATTTTGGGGCAAAAAGGCAGAAATTTCCATTATTTTGGGGCAAAAAGGCAGAAATTCACCTTATTTTGGGGTAAAATTGCAGAAATTTCACATATTTCAGGGCAAAAAGACAGAAATTCCCCTTATTTTAAGGCAGAAAGGCAGAAATTCCCCTTATTTTGAAGCAAAAATGAAGAAATTCCCCTAATTGTTGGGCCAAAAGGCAGAAATTCCCTATATGTTGGGGCAAAAAGACAGAAATTCTCTTTATTTTGGGACAAAACTCAGAAATTCCACTTATTTTGGGGCAAAATTGCAGGAATTTACCTTATTGTGAGGCAAAATTGCAGAAATTTCCCTTATTTGGGGCAAAATTGCAGAAATTTCACTTATTTTCAGGTAAAAAGGCTGAAATATCCTTTATTTTGGGGCAAAAAGGAAGAAATTCCCCTTATTTTGGGGCAAAATTGCAGAAATTTTCCTTATTTTGGGGCAAAAAGGCTGAAATTCTTATTTTGAGGTAAAATGCTGAAATTCCCCATATTTTGGGGCAAAAGGCAAAACTTCTTCTTATTTTGGGGCAAAGAGGCACAAATTTCCCTTATTTTCGGGCAAAATTGCAGAAATTTCATTTATTTCAGGGCAAAAAGTCAGAAATTCCTTTTATTTTGGGGCAAAGAGCAGAAATTTTTTTTATTATGGTACAAAATTGAAGAAATTTTTCTTATTTTGAAACAAAAAGGCAGAAAATTCCCCTTATTTTGAGGCAAAAGGCAGAAATTATTCTCAATTTGAGGTAAAATGCAGAAATTCCCTTTATTTTGGGGCTAAAAGGCAGAAATTCCCTGTATTTTGAAGCAAAATTGCAGAAATTCTCATAATTTTCGGGCAAAAAGGCAGAAATTCTCCTTATTTTGGGGCAAAAAGACAGAAAATCTCCTTTTTCGGGAGCAAACAGTCAGAAATTCCCCTTATTTTGGGGCAAAATTGCAGAAATTTCCCTTGTTTTGGGGCAAAATTGCAGAAATTTCACGTATTTCAGGGGAAAAAGGCAGAAATTTTTTTTGGAAGGCAAAAAGGCAGAAATTTTTTTTTTTTTTGGTACAAAATTGCAGAAATTTTCTTATTTTGGGGCAAAAAGTCAGAAATTCCCCATATTTTGGGGCAAAAAGGCAGAAATTCCTCTTATTTTGAGGTAATAAGGCTGAAATTCCCCTTATTTTGGGGCAAAAATACAGAAATTTCGTTTATTTTGGGGAAAAGGCAGAAATTGCACTTATTTTGAGTCAAAAAGGTGGAAAATTCCCTTATTTTGGGGCAAAAATGAAGAAATTTGCTTTTTTATGGCAAAAAGGTATACATTCCCTTTATTTTCGGGCAAAAAGGAAGAAATTCTTTGTATTTTGGAGCAAAATTGCAGAAATTCCCCTAATTTTTCGGCAAAAAGGCAGAAATTTTTTTTATTTTGGGGTAAAACTGCAGAAATTTCACTTATTTTGCAGCAAAATGTCAGAAATTCCCCTTATTTTTGGCAAAAAATGCAGAAAATCCCCTTATTTTAGGGCAAAATTGCAGAAATTTCCCTTATTTGGGGGCAAAAACAGAAATTCCCCTTATTTTGGAAAAAAATTGCAGAAATTTCCCTTATTTTAGGGCAAAATTGCAGAAATTTCACTTATTTCAGAGAAAAAAAGCAAAAAATTTTTCTTATTTTGGGGCAAAAAGGCAGAAATTCCCATTATTTTGGGGCAAAAAGGCAGAAATTCACCTTATTTTGGGGTAAAATTGCAGAGATTTCACATATTTCAGGGCAAAACGGCAGAAATTCCCCTTATTTTGGGCAAAAAGGCAGAAATTTCCCTTATTTTGGAATAAAATTGCAGAAATTTCCCTTATTTGGGGGCAAAAAGGCAGAAAATCCACTTAATTTCGGGTAAAAAGGCAGAAATTTCTCGTATTTTGGAGCAAAATTGCAGAAACTCCCCTAATTTTGGGGCAAAAATGCAGAATTTCCCTTTATTGTGGGGCAAAAATAGAGAAATTTTTTTTATTTTGGGGCAAAAATCAGAAATTTCCTTTATTTTGGAACAAAATTTTAGAAATTTCTTTTATATTGTTACAGACTTGCAGAAATTTTTCTTATTTTGTGGCAAAAAGGCAGAAATTCCCCATATTTTGGTGCAAAAAGGCTGAAATTCCCCTTATTTTGAGGTAAAATCCTGAAATTCCCCATATTTTGGGGCAAAAAGGCAGAAATTCCTAATATTTTGTGGCAAAAATGCAGAAATTCCCCTTATTTTGAGGTAAAAAGGCCAAAATTCCCCTTATTTGGGGGCAAAAAGGCAGAAATTTTTTTTTATTTTGGTACAAAATTGCAGAAATTTTTCTTATTTTGGGGCAAAAAGTCAGAAATTCCTAATATTTTGGGGCAAAAAGGCAGAAATTCCCCTTATTTTGAGGTAAAAAGGCTGAAATTCCCATTATTTTGGGGCAAAAAGACAGAAATTTCGTTTATTTTGGGGAAAAGGCAGAAATTGCACTTATTTTGAGTCAAAAAGGTGGAAAATCCCCTTATTTTGGGGCAAAAATGAAGAAATTTGCTTTTTTTATAGCAAAAAGTTATACATTCCCTTTATTTTCGGGCAAAAAGGCAGAAATTACCCGTATTTTGGAGCAAAATTGCGGAAATTCCCCTAATTTTTGGGTAAAAAAGCAGAAATTCCCCTTATTTTGGGGTAAAACTGCAGAAATTTCACTTATTTTGCGGCAAAATGTCAGAAATTCCCCTTATTTTCGGCAAAAAAGGCAGAAAATCCCCTTATTTTAGGGCAAAATTGCAGAAATCTCCCTTATTTGGGGGCAAAATCAGAAATTCCCTTTATTTTGGGGCAAAATTGCAGAAATTTCCCTTATTATGGGGAAAAATTGCAGAAATTTCCCTTATTTTAGGGCAAAATTGCAGAAATTTCACTTATTTCAGAGAAAAAAAGCAAAAAATTTTCTTATTTTGGGGCAAAAAGGAAGAAATTCCCATTATTTTGGGGCAAAAAGGCAGAAATTCACCTTATTTTGGGGTAAAATTGCAGAAATTTCACATATTTCAGGGCAAAACGGCAGAAATTCCCCTTATTTTGGGGCAAAATGCAGAAATTCCCCTTATTTTGGGATAAAATTGCAGAAATTTCCCTTATTTGGGGGCAAAAAGGCAGAAAATCCACTTAATTTCGGGTAAAAAGGCAGAAATTTCTCGTATTTTGGAGCAAAATTGCAGAAACTCCCCTAATTTTGGGGCAAAAAGGCAGAATTTCCCTTTATTGTGGGGCAAAAATAGAGAAATTCTTTTTATTTTGGGGCAAAAATCAGAAATTTCCCTTAATTTGTGGCAAAATTTTAGGAATTTCTTTTATATTGTTACAGACTTGCAGAAATTTTTCTTATTTTGTGGCAAAAAGGCAGAAATTCCCCATACTTTGGTGCAAAAAGGCTGAAATTCCCCATATTTTGGGGAAAAAAGGCAGAAATTCCTCTCATTTGGGGGCAAAAAGGCACAAATTTCCCTTATTTTCGGGCATAATTGCAGGAATTTCATTTATTTCAGGGCAAAAAGTAAGAAATTCCATTTATTTTGGGGAAAAAAGGCAGAAATCTCTTTTATTTTGATACAAAATTGTAGAAATTTTCCTTATTTTGGAACAAAAAGCAAAAATTACCCATATTTTGGGGATAAAGGCAGAAATTCCCCTTATTTTGAGGTAAAAAGCCTGAAATTCCTGTAATTTTGGAAAAAAAAGGCAGAAATTCCCCATATTTTGTGGCAAAAAGGCAGAAATTCCCCTTATTTGGAGGTAAAATGCTGAATTTCCCCTTATTTTCGGCAAAAAGGCAGAAATTCCTATTATTTTAGGGCAAAATTGCAGAAATTTCAATTATTTCAGGGCAAAAAGTCAGAAATTTGCCTTATTTTGGGGCGAAAAACAGAAATTCCCTAATTTTGGGGCCAAAAACAGAAATTCCCCTTATTTTGGGGTAAAATTGCAGAAATTTCAAATATTTCAGGGCAAAAAGGCAGAAATTCCACTTTATTTCGGACAATAACGCAGAAATTCCCCATATTTTAAAGCTAAATTTCAGAAATTCCCCTTATATTGGTGCAAAAATGCAGAAATTCCCTCTATTTTTGTGCAATAAGGCAGATTTCCCCATATTTTGAAGCAAAATTGCACATTATCCCCTAATTTTGAGGGAAAATGCAGAAATTCACATTATTTTGGAACAAAAAGACAGAAATTCTCCTTATTTCAGGGCAAAAAGTCATAAATTCCCCTTATTTTGGGGCAAAATTGCAGAAATTTCCTTTATTTTGGGGCAAAATTGCAGAAATTTCCCTTATTTTGGGGCAAAATTGCAGAAATTTCACTTATTTCAGGGAAAAAGCACAGAAATTTCTCTTATTTTGGGGAAAAAAGGCAGAAATTTCTTTTATTTTGGTACAAAATTGCAGAAATTTTCTTTATTTTGGGGAAAATGCAGAAATTCCCCATATTTTGGGGCAAAAAAGCAGAGATTCCCCTTATTATGAGGTAAAATGCTGAAATTCCCCTTATTTTGAGGCAAAAAGACAGAAATTCCCTTTATTTTGTGGCAAAAAGGCAGAAATTTCCCTTATTTTGGGGCAAAATTGCTGAAATTTCACTTATTTCAGGGCAAAATTCAAAAATTCCTTTCATTTTGGGGCAAAAAGACAGAAATTCCATTTATTTTGGGTAAAAAGGCAGAAATTTCACATATTTTGAGGTAAGAATGCAGAAATTCCTCTTATTTGGGGGCAAAAATGAAGAAATTTCTCTTTTTTGTGGCAAAAGGTATACATTCCCCTTATTTTCGGGCAAAAAAGCAGAAATCCCCCCTATTTTGGTGCAGAATTGACGAAAATCCCCTAATTGTGGGGCAAAAAGGCAGAAATTCCCTATATGTTGGGGCAAAAAGACAGAAATTCTCCTTATTTTGGGGCAAAACTCAGAAATTCCACTTATTTTGGGGCAAAATTCCAGAAATTTCCCTTATTTTGAAGCAAAATTGCAGAAATTTTACTTATTTTGGGGCAAAATTGCAGAAATTTCACTTATTTCAGGTAAAAATGGCAGAAATTTTTCTTATTTTGGGGCAAAAAGGCAGAAATTCCTAATATTTTGTGGCAAAAATGCAGAAATTCCTCTTATTTTTAGGTAAAAAGGCTGAAATTTCCCTTATCTGGGGGCAAAAAGGCAGAAATTTCCCTTATTTTGGGGTAAAATTGCAAACATTTCACTTATTTCAGGGTAATAAATCAGAAATTTTCCTTATTTTGGGGCAAAAAAGACAGAAATTCCCTTTGTTTTGGAAGGAAAATACAGAAATTCCACTTCTTCAGAGGCAAAAAGGCAGAAATTCCCCTTATTTTGAAGCAAAAATGAAGAAATTCCCCTAATTGTTGGGCCAAAAGGCAGAAATTCCCTATATGTTGGGGAAAAAAGACAGAAATTCTCCTTATTTTGGGACAAAACTCAGAAATTCCACTTATTTTGGGGCAAAATTGCAGGAATTTACCTTATTTTGAGGCAAAATTGCAGAAATTTCCCTTATTTGGGGCAAAATTGCAGAAATTTCACTTATTTTCAGGTAAAAAGGCTGAAATATCCTTTATTTTGGGGCAAAAAGGAAGAAATTCCCCTTATTTTGGGGCAAAATTGCAGAAATTTTTCTTATTTTGGGGCAAAAGGGCTGAAATTCTTATTTTGAGGTAAAATGCTGAAATTCCCCATATTTTGGGGCAAAAGGCAAAACTTCTTCTTATTTTGGGGCAAAGAGGCACAAATTTCCCTTATTTTCGGGCAAAATTGCAGAAATTTCATTTATTTCAGGGCAAAAAGTCAGAAATTCCTTTTATTTTGGGGCAAAGAGCAGAAATTTCTTTTATTATGGTACAAAATTGAAGAAATTTATCTTATTTTGAAACAAAAAGGCAGAAAATTCCCCTTATTTTGAGGCAAAAGGCAGAAATTATTCTCAATTTGAGGTAAAATGCAGAAATTCCCTTTATTTTGGGGCTAAAAGGCAGAAATTCCCTGTATTTTGAAGCAAAATTGCAGAAATTCTCATAATTTTCGGGCAAAAAGGCAGAAATTCTCCTTATTTTGGGGCAAAAAGACAGAAAATCTCCTTTTTCGGGAGCAAACAGTCAGAAATTCCCCTTATTTTGGGGCAAAATTGCAGAAATTTCACGTATTTCAGGGGAAAAAGGCAGAAATTTTTTTTGGGGGGCAAAAAAGGAGAAATTTTTTTTATTTTGGTACAAAATTGCAGAAATTTTTCTTATTTTGGGGCAAAAAGTCAGAAATTCCCCATATTTTGGGGCAAAAAGGCAGAAATTCCCCTTATTTTGAGGTAATAAGGCTGAAATTCCCCTTATTTTGGGGCAAAAAGGCAGAAATTTCGTTTATTTTGGGGAAAAGGCAGAAATTGCACTTATTTTGAGTCAAAAAGGTGGAAAATTCCCTTATTTTGGGGCAAAAATGAAGAAATTTGCTTTTTTATGGCAAAAAGGTATACATTCCCTTTATTTTCGGGCAAAAAGGCAGAAATTCTTTGTATTTTGGAGCAAAATTGCAGAAATTCCCCTAATTTTTGGGCAAAAAGGCAGAAATTTTTTTTATTTTGGGGTAAAACTGCAGAAATTTCACTTATTTTGCGGCAAAATGTCAGAAATTCCCCTTATTTTTGGCAAAAAATGCAGAAAATCCCCTTATTTTAGGGCAAAATTGCAGAAATTTCCCTTATTTGGGGACAAAAACAGAAATTCCCCTTATTTTGGGGCAAAATTGCAGAAATTTCCCTTATTATGGGGAAAAATTGCAGAAATTTCCCTTATTTTAGGGCAAAATTGCAGAAATTTCACTTATTTCAGAGAAAAAAAGCAAAAAATTTTTCTTATTTTGGGGCAAAAAGGCAGAAATTCCCATTATTTTGGGGCAAAAAGGCAGAAATTCACCTTATTTTGGGGTAAAATTGCAGAAATTTCACATATTTCAGGGCAAAACGGCAGAAATTCCCCTTATTTTGGGCAAAAAGGCAGAAATTTCCCTTATTTTGGAATAAAATTGCAGAAATTTCCCGTATTTGGGGGCAAAAAGGCAGAAAATCCACTTAATTTCGGGTAAAAAGGCAGAAATTTCTCGTATTTTGGAGCAAAATTGCAGAAACTCCTCTAATTTTGGGGCAAAAAGGCAGAATTTCCCTTTATTGTGGGGCAAAAATAGAGAAATTTTTTTTATTTTGGGGCAAAAATCAGAAATTTCCTTTATTTTGGAACAAAATTTTAGAAATTTCTTTTATATTGTTACAGACTTGCAGAAATTTTTCTTATTTTGTGGCAAAAAGGCAGAAATTCCCCATATTTTGGTGCAAAAAAACTGAAATTCCCCTTATTTTGAGGTAAAATCCTGAAATTCCCCATATTTTGGGGCAAAAAGGCAGAAATTCCTAATATTTTGTGGCAAAAATGCAGAAATTCCCCTTATTTTGAGGTAAAAAGGCCAAAATTCCCCTTATTTGGGGGCAAAAAGGCAGAAATTTTTTTTTATTTTGGTACAAAATTGCAGAAATTTTTCTTATTTTGGGGCAAAAAGTCAGAAATTCCCAATATTTTGGGGCAAAAAGGCAGAAATTCCCCTTATTTTGAGGTAAAAAGGCTGAAATTCCCCTTATTTTGGGGCAAAAAGACAGAAATTTCGTTTATTTTGGGGAAAAGGCAGAAATTGCACTTATTTTGAGTCAAAAAGGTGGAAAATCCCCTTATTTTGGGGCAAAAATGTAGAAATTTGCTTTTTTTATAGCAAAAAGGTATACATTCCCTTTATTTTCGGGCAAAAAGGCAGAAATTACCCGTATTTTGGAGCAAAATTGCAGAAATTCCCCTAATTTTTGGGTAAAAAAGCAGAAATTCCCCTTATTTTGGGGTAAAACTGCAGAAATTTCACTTATTTTGCGGCAAAATGTCAGAAATTCCCCTTATTTTCGGCAAAAAAAGAAGAAAATCCCCTTATTTTAGGGCAAAATTGCAGAAATCTCCCTTATTTGGGGGCAAAATCAGAAATTCCCTTTATTTTGGGGCAAAATTGCAGAAATTTCCCTTATTATGGGGAAAAATTGCAGAAATTTCTATTATTTTAGGGCAAAATTGCAGAAATTTCACTTATTTCAGAGAAAAAAAGCAAAAAATTTTCTTATTTTGGGGCAAAAAGGCAGAAATTCCCATTATTTTGGGGCAAAAAGGCAGAATTCACCTTATTTTGGGATAAAATTGCAGAAATTTCCCTTATTTGGGGGCAAAAAGGCAGAAAATCCACTTAATTTCGGGTAAAAAGGCAGAAATTTCTCGTATTTTGGAGCAAAATTGCAGAAACTCCCCTAATTTTGGGGCAAAAAGGCAGAATTTCCCTTTATTGTGGGGCAAAAATAGAGAAATTCTTTTTATTTTGGGGCAAAAATCAGAAATTTCCCTTATTTTGGGGCAAAATTTTAGAAATTTCTTTTATATTGTTACAGACTTGCAGAAATTTTTCTTATTTTGTGGCAAAAAGGCAGAAATTCCCCATACTTTGGTGCAAAAAGGCTGAAATTCCCCATATTTTGGGGAAAAAAGGAAGAAATTCCTCTCATTTGGGGGCAAAAAGGCACAAATTTCCCTTATTTTCGGGCATAATTGCAGGAATTTCATTTATTTCAGGGCAAAAGGTCAGAAATTCCTTTTATTTTCGGGCAAAAACAGAAATTTCTTTTCCTTTGATACAAAATTGTAGAAATTTTTTTTATTTTGGAACAAAAAGCAAAAATTACCCATATTTTGGGGAAAAAGGCAGAAATTCCCCTTATTTTGAGGTAAAAAGGCTGAAATTCCCGTTATTTTGGGGAAAAAAGGCAGAAATTCCCTTTACTTTGTGGCAAAAAGGCAGAAATTCCCGTTAATTGGGGCAGAAAAGCAGAAATTTTCCTTATTTAAGGGCAATAGGGCAGAAATTCCCCATATTTTGTGGCAAAAAGGCAGAAATTCCCCTTATTTGGAGGTAAAATGCTGAATTTCCCCTTATTTTCGGCAAAAAGGCAGAAATTCCTATTATTTTGGGGCAAAATTGCAGAAATTTCAATTATTTCAGGGCAAAAAGTCAGAAATTTGCCTTATTTTGGGGCGAAAAACAGAAATTCCCTAATTTTGGGGCCAAAAACAGAAATTCCCCTTATTTTGGGGTAAAATTGCAGAAATTTCAAATATTTCAGGGCAAAAAGGTTGAAATTCCACTTTATTTCGGACAATAACGCAGAAATTCCCTGTATTTTAGAGCTAAATTTCAGAAATTCCCCTTATATTGGTGCAAAAATGCAGAAATTCCCTCTATTTTTGTGCAATAAGGCAGATTTCCCCTTATTTTGAAGCAAAATTGCACATTATCCCCTAATTTTGAGGGAAAATGCAGAAATTCACATTATTTTGGAACAAAAAGACAGAAATTCTCCTTATTTCAGGGCAAAAAGTCATAAATTCCCCTTATTTTGGGGTAAAATTGCAGAAATTTCCTTTATTTTGGGGCAAAATTGCAGAAATTTCCCTTATTTTGGGGCAAAATTGCAGAAATTTCACTTATTTCAGGGAAAAAGCACAGAAATTTCTCTTATTTTGGGGAAAAATGGCAGAAATCTCTTTTATTTTGATACAAAATTGTAGAAATTTTCCTTATTTTGGAACCAAAAGCAAAAATTACCCATATTTTGGGGATAAAGGCAGAAATTCCCCTTATTTTGAGGTAAAAAGCCTGAAATTCCTGTAATTTTGGAAAAAAAAGGCAGAAATTCCCCATATTTTGTGGCAAAAAGGCAGAAATTCCCCTTATTTGGAGGTAAAATGCTGAATTTCCCCTTATTTTCGGCAAAAAGGCAGAAATTCCTATTATTTTAGGGCAAAATTGCAGAAATTTCAATTATTTCAGGGCAAAAAGTCAGAAATTTGCCTTATTTTGGGGCGAAAAACAGAAATTCCCTAATTTTGGGGCCAAAAACAGAAATTCCCCTTATTTTGGGGTAAAATTGCAGAAATTTCAAATATTTCAGGGCAAAAAGGCAGAAATTCCACTTTATTTCGGACAATAACGCAGAAATTCCCCGTATTTTAAAGCTAAATTTCAGAAATTCCCCTTATATTGGTGCAAAAATGCAGAAATTCCCTCTATTTTTGTGCAATAAGGCAGATTTACCCATATTTTGAAGCAAAATTGCACATTATCCCCTAATTTTGAGGGAAAATGCAGAAATTCACATTATTTTGGAACAAAAAGACAGAAATTCTCCTTATTTCAGGGCAAAAAGTCATAAATTCCCCTTATTTTGGGGCAAAATTGCAGAAATTTCCTTTATTTTGGGGCAAAATTGCAGAAATTTCCCTTATTTTGGGGCAAAATTGCAGAAATTTCACTTATTTCAGGGAAAAAGCACAGAAATTTCTCTTATTTTGGGGAAAAAAGGCAGAAATTTCTTTTATTTTGGTACAAAATTGCAGAAATTTTCTTTATTTTGGGGAAAATGCAGAAATTCCCCATATTTTGGGGCAAAAAAGCAGAGATTCCCCTTATTATGAGGTAAAATGCTGAAATTCCCCTTATTTTGAGGCAAAAAGACAGAAATTCCCTTTATTTTGTGGCAAAAAGGCAGAAATTTCCCTTATTTTGGGGCAAAATTGCTGAAATTTCACTTATTTCAGGGCAAAATTCAAAAATTCCTTTCATTTTGGGGCAAAAAGACAGAAATTCCGTTTATTTTGGGTAAAAAGGCAGAAATTTCACATATTTTGAGGTAAGAAGGCAGAAATTCCTCTTATTTGGGGGCAAAAATGAAGAAATTTCTCTTTTTTGTGGCAAAAGGTATACATTCCCCTTATTTTCGGGCAAAAAAGCAGAAATCCCCCCCTATTTTGGTGCAGAATTGACGAAAATCCCCTAATTGTGGGGCAAAAAGGCAGAAATTCCCTATATGTTGGGGCAAAAAGACAGAAATTCTCCTTATTTTGGGGCAAAACTCAGAAATTCCACTTATTTTGGGGCAAAATTCTAGAGATTTCCCTTATTTTGAAGCAAAATTGCAGAAATTTTACTTATTTTGGGGCAAAATTGCAGAAATTTCACTTATTTCAGGTAAAAATGGCAGAAAATTTTCTTATTTTGGGGCAAAAAGGCAGAAATTCCTAATATTTTGTGGCAAAAATGCAGAAATTCCTCTTATTTTGAGGTAAAAAGTCTGAAATTTCCCTTATTTGGGGGCAAAAAGGCAGAAATTTCCCTTATTTTGGGGTAAAATTGCAAACATTTCACTTATTTCAGGGTAATAAATCAGAAATTTTCCTTATTTTGGGGCAAAAAAGACAGAAATTCCCTTTGTTTTGGAAGGAAAATACAGAAATTCCACTTCTTCAGAGGCAAAAAGGCAGAAATTCCCCTTATTTTGAAGCAAAAATGAAGAAATTCCCCTAATTGTTGGGCCAAAAGGCAGAAATTCCCTATATGTTGGGGAAAAAGACAGAAATTCTCCTTATTTTGGGACTAAACTCAGAAATTCCACTTATTTTGGGGCAAAATTGCAGGAATTTACCTTATTTTGAGGCAAAATTGCAGAAATTTCCCTTATTTGGGGCAAAATTGCAGAAATTTCACTTATTTTCAGGTAAAAAGGCTGAAATATCTTTTATTTTGGGGCAAAAAGGAAGAAATTCCCCTTATTTTGGGGCAAAATTGCAGAAATTTTTCTTATTTTGGGGCAAAAGGGCTGAAATTCTTATTTTGAGGTAAAATGCTGAAATTCCCCATATTTTGGGGCAAAAGGCAAAACTTCTTCTTATTTTGGGGCAAAGAGGCACAAATTTCCCTTATTTTCGGGCAAAATTGCAGAAATTTCATTTATTTCAGGGCAAAAAGTCAGAAATTCCTTTTATTTTGGGGCAAAGAGCAGAAATTTCTTTTATTATGGTACAAAATTGAAGAAATTTTTCTTATTTTGAAACAAAAAGGCAGAAAATTCCCCTTATTTTGAGGCAAAAGGCAGAAATTATTCTCAATTTGAGGTAAAATGCAGAAATTCCCTTTATTTTGGGGCTAAAAGGCAGAAATTCCCTGTATTTTGAAGCAAAATTGCAGAAATTCTCATAATTTTCGGGCAAAAAGGCAGAAATTCTCCTTATTTTGGGGCAAAAAGACAGAAAATCTCCTTTTTCGGGAGCAAACAGTCAGAAATTCCCCTTATTTTGGGGCAAAATTGCAGAAATTTCCCTTATTTTGGGGCAAAATTGCAGAAATTTCACGTATTTCAGGGGAAAAAGGCAGAAATTTTTTTGGGGGGGCAAAAAAGGAGAAATTTTTTTTATTTTGGTACAAAATTGCAGAAATTTTTCTTATTTTGGGGCAAAAAGTCAGAAATTCCCCATATTTTGGGGCAAAAAGGCAGAAATTCCCCTTCTTTTGAGGTAATAAGGCTGAAATTCCCCTTATTTTGGGGCAAAAAGGCAGAAATTTCGTTTATTTTGGGGAAAAGGCAGAAATTGCACTTATTTTGAGTCAAAAAGGTGGAAAATTCCCTTATTTTGGGGCAAAAATGAAGAAATTTGCTTTTTTATGGCAAAAAGGTATACATTCCCTTTATTTTCGGGCAAAAAGGCAGAAATTCTTTGTATTTTGGAGCAAAATTGCAGAAATTCCCCTAATTTTTGGGCAAAAAGGCAGAAATTTTTTTTATTTTGGGGTAAAACTGCAGAAATTTCACTTATTTTGCGGCAAAATGTCAGAAATTCCCCTTATTTTTGGCAAAAAATGCAGAAAATCCCCTTATTTTAGGGCAAAATTGCAGAAATTTCCCTTATTTGGGGACAAAAACAGAAATTCCCCTTATTTTGGGGCAAAATTGCAGAAATTTCCCTTATTATGGGGAAAAATTGCAGAAATTTCCCTTATTTTAGGGCAAAATTGCAGAAATTTCACTTATTTCAGAGAAAAAAAGCAAAAAATTTTTCTTATTTTGGGGCAAAAAGGCAGAAATTCCCATTATTTTGGGGCAAAAAGGCAGAAATTCACCTTATTTTGGTTTAAAATTGCAGAAATTTCACATATTTCAGGGCAAAACGGCAGAAATTCCCCTTATTTTGGGCAAAAAGGCAGAAATTTCCCTTATTTTGGAATAAAATTGCAGAAATTTCCCTTATTTGGGGGCAAAAAGGCAGAAAATCCACTTAATTTCGGGTAAAAAGGCAGAAATTTCTCGTATTTTGGAGCAAAATTGCAGAAACTCCTCTAATTTTGGGGCAAAAAGGCAGAATTTCCCTTTATTGTGGGGCAAAAATAGAGAAATTTTTTTTATTTTGGGGCAAAAATCAGAAATTTCCTTTATTTTGGAACAAAATTTTAGAAATTTCTTTTATATTGTTACAGACTTGCAGAAATTTTTCTTATTTTGTGGCAAAAAGGCAGAAATTCCCCATATTTTGGTGCAAAAAAACTGAAATTCCCCTTATTTTGAGGTAAAATCCTGAAATTCCCCATATTTTGGGGCAAAAAGGCAGAAATTCCTAATATTTTGTGGCAAAAATGCAGAAATTCCCCTTATTTTGAGGTAAAAAGGCCAAAATTCCCCTTATTTGGGGGCAAAAAGGCAGAAATTTTTTTTTATTTTGGTACAAAATTGCAGAAATTTTTCTTATTTTGGGGCAAAAAGTCAGAAATTCCCAATATTTTGGGGCAAAAAGGCAGAAATTCCCCTTATTTTGAGGTAAAAAGGCTGAAATTCCCCTTATTTTGGGGCAAAAAGACAGAAATTTCGTTTATTTTGGGGAAAAGGCAGAAATTGCACTTATTTTGAGTCAAAAAGGTGGAAAATCCCCTTATTTTGGGGCAAAAATGAAGAAATTTGCTTTTTTTATAGCAAAAAGGTATACATTCCCTTTATTTTCGGGCAAAAAGGCAGAAATTACCCGTATTTTGGAGCAAAATTGCAGAAATTCCCCTAATTTTTGGGTAAAAAAGCAGAAATTCCCCTTATTTTGGGGTAAAACTGCAGAAATTTCACTTATTTTGCGGCAAAATGTCAGAAATTCCCCTTATTTTCGGCAAAAAAAGAAGAAAATCCCCTTATTTTAGGGCAAAATTGCAGAAATCTCCCTTATTTGGGGGCAAAATCAGAAATTCCCTTTATTTTGGGGCAAAATTGCAGAAATTTCCCTTATTATGGGGAAAAATTGCAGAAATTTCTATTATTTTAGGGCAAAATTGCAGAAATTTCACTTATTTCAGAGAAAAAAAGCAAAAAATTTTCTTATTTTGGGGCAAAAAGGCAGAAATTCCCATTATTTTGGGGCAAAAAGGCAGAATTCACCTTATTTTGGGATAAAATTGCAGAAATTTCCCTTATTTGGGGGCAAAAAGGCAGAAAATCCACTTAATTTCGGGTAAAAAGGCAGAAATTTCTCGTATTTTGGAGCAAAATTGCAGAAACTCCCCTAATTTTGGGGCAAAAAGGCAGAATTTCCCTTTATTGTGGGGCAAAAATAGAGCAATTCTTTTTATTTTGGGGCAAAAATCAGAAATTTCCCTTATTTTGGGGCAAAATTTTAGAAATTTCTTTTATATTGTTACAGACTTGCAGAAATTTTTCTTATTTTGTGGCAAAAAGGCAGAAATTCCCCATATTTTGGGGAAAAAAGGAAGAAATTCCTCTCATTTGGGGGCAAAAAGGCACAAATTTCCCTTATTTTCGGGCATAATTGCAGGAATTTCATTTATTTCAGGGCAAAAAGTCAGAAATTCCATTTATTTTGGGGAAAAAAGGCAGAAATTTCTTTTATTTTGATACAAAATTGTAGAAATTTTTTTTATTTTGGAACAAAAAGCAAAAATTACCCATATTTTGGGGAAAAAGGCAGAAATTCCCCTTATTTTGAGGTAAAAAGGCTGAAATTCCCGTTATTTTGGGGAAAAAAGGCAGAAATTCCCTTTACTTTGTGGCAAAAAGGCAGAAATTCCCGTTAATTGGGGCAGAAAAGCAGAAATTTTCCTTATTTAAGGGCAATAGGGCAGAAATTCCCCATATTTTGTGGCAAAAAGGCAGAAATTCCCCTTATTTGGAGGTAAAATGCTGAATTTCCCCTTATTTTCGGCAAAAAGGCAGAAATTCCTATTATTTTGGGGCAAAATTGCAGAAATTTCAATTATTTCAGGGCAAAAAGTCAGAAATTTGCCTTATTTTGGGGCGAAAAACAGAAATTCCCTAATTTTGGGGCCAAAAACAGAAATTCCCCTTATTTTGGGGTAAAATTGCAGAAATTTCAAATATTTCAGGGCAAAAAGGTTGAAATTCCACTTTATTTCGGACAATAACGCAGAAATTCCCTGTATTTTAGAGCTAAATTTCAGAAATTCCCCTTATATTGGTGCAAAAATGCAGAAATTCCCTCTATTTTTGTGCAATAAGGCAGATTTCCCCTTATTTTGAAGCAAAATTGCACATTATCCCCTAATTTTGAGGGAAAATGCAGAAATTCACATTATTTTGGAACAAAAAGACAGAAATTCTCCTTATTTCAGGGCAAAAAGTCATAAATTCCCCTTATTTTGGGGTAAAATTGCAGAAATTTCCTTTATTTTGGGGCAAAATTGCAGAAATTTCCCTTATTTTGGGGCAAAATTGCAGAAATTTCACTTATTTCAGGGAAAAAGCACAGAAATTTCTCTTATTTTGGGGAAAAAAGGCAGAAATTTCTTTTATTTTGGTACAAAATTGCAGAAATTTTCTTTATTTTGGGGAAAATGCAGAAATTCCCCATATTTTGGGGCAAAAAAGAAGAGATTCCCCTTATTATGAGGTAAAATGCTGAAATTCCCCTTATTTTGAGGCAAAAAGACAGAAATTCCCTTTATTTTGTGGCAAAAAGGCAGAAATATCCCTTATTTTGGGGCAAAATTGCAGAAATTTCACTTATTTAAGGGCAAAATTCAAAAATTCCTTTTATTTTGGGGAAAAAAGACAGAAATTCCGTTTATTTTGGGTAAAAAGGCAGAAATTTCACTTATTTTGAGGTAAGAAGGCAGAAATTCCTCTTATTTTGGGGCAAAAATGAAGAAATTTCTCTTTTTTGTGGCAAAAGGTATACATTCCCCTTATTTTCGGGCAAAAAAGCAGAAATTCCCCCTATTTTGGAGCAGAATTGAAGAAAATCCCCTAATTGTGGGGCAAAAAGGCAGAAATTCCCTATATGTTGTGGCAAAAAGACAGAAATTCTTATTATTTTGGGGCAAAACTCAGAAATTCCACTTATTTTGGGGCAAAATTCCAGAAATTTCCCTTATTTTGAAGCAAAATTGCAGAAATTTTACTTAATTTGGGGCAAAATTGCAGAAATTTCACTTATTTCAGGTAAAAATGGCAGAAATTTTTCTTATTTTGGGGCAAAAAGGCAGAAATTCCTAATATTTTGTGGCAAAAATGCAGAAATTCTCCTGATTTTGAGGTAAAAAGGCTGAAATTTCCCTTATCTGGGGGCAAAAAGGCAGAAATTTCCCTTATTTTGGGGTAAAATTGCAAACATTTCACTTATTTCAGGGTAATAAGTCAGAAATTTTCCTTATTTTGGGGCAAAAAAGACAGAAATTCCCTTTGTTTTGGAAGGAAAATACAGAAATTCCACTTCTTTAGAGACAAAAAGGCAGAAATTCCCCTTATTTTGAAGCAAAAATGAAGAAATTCCCCTAATTGTTGGGCCAAAAGGCAGAAATTCCCTATATATTGGGGCAAAAAGACAGAAATTCTCCTTATTTTGGGACAAAACTCAGAAATTCCACTTATTTTGGGGCAAAATTGCAGGAATTTACCTTATTTTGAGGCAAAATTGCAGAAATTTCCCTTATTTGGGGCAACATTGCAGAAATTTCACTTATTTTCAGGTAAAAAGGCTGAAATATCCTTTATTTTGGTGCAAAAAGGAAGAAATTCCCCTTATTTTGGGGCAAAATTGCAGAAATTTTACTTATTTTGGGGCAAAAGGGCTGAAATTCTTATTTTGAGGTAAAATGCTGAAATTCCCCATATTTTGGGGCAAAAGGCAAAACTTCTTCTTATTTTGGGGCAAAGAGGCACAAATTTCCCTTATTTTCGGGCAAAATTGCAGAAATTTCATTTATTTCAGGGCAAAAAGTCAGAAATTCCTTTTATTTTGGGGCAAAGAGCAGAAATTTCTTTTATTATGGTACAAAATTGAAGAAATTTTTCTTATTTTGAAACAAAAAGGCAGAAAATTCCCCTTATTTTGAGGCAAAAGGCAGAAATTATTCTCAATTTGAGATAAAATGCAGAAATTCCCTTTATTTTGGGGCTAAAAGGCAGAAATTCCCTGTATTTTGAAGCAAAATTGCAGAAATTCTCATAATTTTCGGGCAAAATGGCAGAAATTCTCCTTATTTTGGGGCAAAAAGACAGAAAATCTCCTTTTTCGGGAGCAAACAGTCAGAAATTCCCCTTATTTTGGGGCAAAATTGCAGAAATTTCCCTTATTTTGGGGCAAAATTGCAGAAATTTCACGTATTTCAGGGGAAAAAGGCAGAAATTTTTTTTGGGGGGCAAAAAAGCAGAAATTTTTTTTATTTTGGTACAAAATTGCAGAAATTTTTCTTATTTTGGGGCAAAAAGTCAGAAATTCCCCATATTTTGGGGCAAAAAGGCAGAAATTCCCCTTATTTTGAGGTAATAAGGCTGAAATTCCCCTTATTTTGGGGCAAAAAGGCAGAAATTTCGTTTATTTTGGGGAAAAGGCAGAAATTGCACTTATTTTGAGTCAAAAAGGTGGAAAATTCCCTTATTTTGGGGCAAAAATGAAGAAATTTGCTTTTTTATGGCAAAAAGGTATACATTCCCTTTATTTTCGGGCAAAAAGGCAGAAATTCTTTGTATTTTGGAGCAAAATTGCAGAAATTCCCCTAATTTTTGGGCAAAAAGGCAGAAATTTTTTTTATTTTGGGGTAAAACTGCAGAAATTTCACTTATTTTGCGGCAAAATGTCAGAAATTCCCCTTATTTTTGGCAAAAAATGCAGAAAATCCCCTTATTTTAGGGCAAAATTGCAGAAATTTCCCTTATTTGGGGGCAAAAACAGAAATTCCCCTTATTTTGGGGCAAAATTGCAGAAATTTCCCTTATTATGGGGAAAAATTGCAGAAATTTCCTTTATTTTAGGGCAAAATTGCAGAAATTTCACTTATTTCAGAGAAAAAAAGCAAAAAATTTTTCTTATTTTGGGGCAAAAAGGCAGAAATTCCCATTATTTTGGGGCAAAAAGGCAGAAATTCACCTTATTTTGGGGTAAAATTGCAGAAATTTCACATATTTCAGGGCAAAACGGCAGAAATTCCCCTTATTTTGGGCAAAAAGGCAGAAATTTCCCTTATTTTGGAATAAAATTGCAGAAATTTCCCTTATTTGGGGGCAAAAAGGCAGAAAATCCACTTAATTTCGGGTAAAAAGGCAGAAATTTCTCGTATTTTGGAGCAAAATTGCAGAAACTCCTCTAATTTTGGGGCAAAAAGGCAGAATTTCCCTTTATTGTGGGGCAAAAATAGAGAAATTTTTTTTATTTTGGGGCAAAAATCAGAAATTTCCTTTATTTTGGAACAAAATTTTAGAAATTTCTTTTATATTGTTACAGACTTGCAGAAATTTTTCTTATTTTGTGGCAAAAAGGCAGAAATTCCCCATATTTTGGTGCAAAAAAACTGAAATTCCCCTTATTTTGAGGTAAAATCCTGAAATTCCCCATATTTTGGGGCAAAAAGGCAGAAATTCCTAATATTTTGTGGCAAAAATGCAGAAATTCCCCTTATTTTGAGGTAAAAAGGCCAAAATTCCCCTTATTTGGGGGCAAAAAGGCAGAAATTTTTTTTTATTTTGGTACAAAATTGCAGAAATTTTTCTTATTTTGGGGCAAAAAGTCAGAAATTCCCAATATTTTGGGGCAAAAAGGCAGAAATTCCCCTTATTTTGAGGTAAAAAGGCTGAAATTCCCCTTATTTTGGGGCAAAAAGACAGAAATTTCGTTTATTTTGGGGAAAAGGCAGAAATTGCACTTATTTTGAGTCAAAAAGGTGGAAAATCCCCTTATTTTGGGGCAAAAATGAAGAAATTTGCTTTTTTTATAGCAAAAAGGTATACATTCCCTTTATTTTCGGGCAAAAAGGCAGAAATTACCCGTATTTTGGAGCAAAATTGCAGAAATTCCCCTAATTTTTGGGTAAAAAAGCAGAAATTCCCCTTATTTTGGGGTAAAACTGCAGAAATTTCACTTATTTTGCGGCAAAATGTCAGAAATTCCCCTTATTTTCGGCAAAAAAAGAAGAAAATCCCCTTATTTTAGGGCAAAATTGCAGAAATCTCCCTTATTTGGGGGCAAAATCAGAAATTCCCTTTATTTTGGGGCAAAATTGCAGAAATTTCCCTTATTATGGGGAAAAATTGCAGAAATTTCTATTATTTTAGGGCAAAATTGCAGAAATTTCACTTATTTCAGAGAAAAAAAGCAAAAAATTTTCTTATTTTGGGGCAAAAAGGCAGAAATTCCCATTATTTTGGGGCAAAAAGGCAGAATTCACCTTATTTTGGGATAAAATTGCAGAAATTTCCCTTATTTGGGGGCAAAAAGGCAGAAAATCCACTTAATTTCGGGTAAAAAGGCAGAAATTTCTCGTATTTTGGAGCAAAATTGCAGAAACTCCCCTAATTTTGGGGCAAAAAGGCAGAATTTCCCTTTATTGTGGGGCAAAAATAGAGAAATTCTTTTTATTTTGGGGCAAAAATCAGAAATTTCCCTTATTTTGGGGCAAAATTTTAGAAATTTCTTTTATATTGTTACAGACTTGCAGAAATTTTTCTTATTTTGTGGCAAAAAGGCAGAAATTCCCCATACTTTGGTGCAAAAAGGCTGAAATTCCCCATATTTTGGGGAAAAAAGGAAGAAATTCCTCTCATTTGGGGGCAAAAAGGCACAAATTTCCCTTATTTTCGGGCATAATTGCAGGAATTTCATTTATTTCAGGGCAAAAAGTCAGAAATTCCTTTTATTTTCGGGCAAAAACAGAAATTTCTTTTCCTTTGATACAAAATTGTAGAAATTTTTTTTATTTTGGAACAAAAAGCAAAAATTACCCATATTTTGGGGAAAAAGGCAGAAATTCCCCTTATTTTGAGGTAAAAAGGCTGAAATTCCCGTTATTTTGGGGAAAAAAGGCAGAAATTCCCTTTACTTTGTGGCAAAAAGGCAGAAATTCCCGTTAATTGGGGCAGAAAAGCAGAAATTTTCCTTATTTAAGGGCAATAGGGCAGAAATTCCCCATATTTTGTGGCAAAAAGGCAGAAATTCCCCTTATTTGGAGGTAAAATGCTGAATTTCCCCTTATTTTCGGCAAAAAGGCAGAAATTCCTATTATTTTGGGGCAAAATTGCAGAAATTTCAATTATTTCAGGGCAAAAAGTCAGAAATTTGCCTTATTTTGGGGCGAAAAACAGAAATTCCCTAATTTTGGGGCCAAAAACAGAAATTCCCCTTATTTTGGGGTAAAATTGCAGAAATTTCAAATATTTCAGGGCAAAAAGGTTGAAATTCCACTTTATTTCGGACAATAACGCAGAAATTCCCTGTATTTTAGAGCTAAATTTCAGAAATTCCCCTTATATTGGTGCAAAAATGCAGAAATTCCCTCTATTTTTGTGCAATAAGGCAGATTTCCCCTTATTTTGAAGCAAAATTGCACATTATCCCCTAATTTTGAGGGAAAATGCAGAAATTCACATTATTTTGGAACAAAAAGACAGAAATTCTCCTTATTTCAGGGCAAAAAGTCATAAATTCCCCTTATTTTGGGGTAAAATTGCAGAAATTTCCTTTATTTTGGGGCAAAATTGCAGAAATTTCCCTTATTTTGGGGCAAAATTGCAGAAATTTCACTTATTTCAGGGAAAAAGCACAGAAATTTCTCTTATTTTGGGGAAAAAAGGCAGAAATTTCTTTTATTTTGGTACAAAATTGCAGAAATTTTCTTTATTTTGGGGAAAATGCAGAAATTCCCCATATTTTGGGGCAAAAAAGAAGAGATTCCCCTTATTATGAGGTAAAATGCTGAAATTCCCCTTATTTTGAGGCAAAAAGACAGAAATTCCCTTTATTTTGTGGCAAAAAGGCAGAAATATCCCTTATTTTGGGGCAAAATTGCAGAAATTTCACTTATTTAAGGGCAAAATTCAAAAATTCCTTTTATTTTGGGGAAAAAAGACAGAAATTCCGTTTATTTTGGGTAAAAAGGCAGAAATTTCACTTATTTTGAGGTAAGAAGGCAGAAATTCCTCTTATTTTGGGGCAAAAATGAAGAAATTTCTCTTTTTTGTGGCAAAAGGTATACATTCCCCTTATTTTCGGGCAAAAAAGCAGAAATTCCCCCTATTTTGGAGCAGAATTGAAGAAAATCCCCTAATTGTGGGGCAAAAAGGCAGAAATTCCCTATATGTTGTGGCAAAAAGACAGAAATTCTTATTATTTTGGGGCAAAACTCAGAAATTCCACTTATTTTGGGGCAAAATTCCAGAAATTTCCCTTATTTTGAAGCAAAATTGCAGAAATTTTACTTAATTTGGGGCAAAATTGCAGAAATTTCACTTATTTCAGGTAAAAATGGCAGAAATTTTTCTTATTTTGGGGCAAAAAGGCAGAAATTCCTAATATTTTGTGGCAAAAATGCAGAAATTCTCCTGATTTTGAGGTAAAAAGGCTGAAATTTCCCTTATCTGGGGGCAAAAAGGCAGAAATTTCCCTTATTTTGGGGTAAAATTGCAAACATTTCACTTATTTCAGGGTAATAAGTCAGAAATTTTCCTTATTTTGGGGCAAAAAAGACAGAAATTCCCTTTGTTTTGGAAGGAAAATACAGAAATTCCACTTCTTTAGAGACAAAAAGGCAGAAATTCCCCTTATTTTGAAGCAAAAATGAAGAAATTCCCCTAATTGTTGGGCCAAAAGGCAGAAATTCCCTATATATTGGGGCAAAAAGACAGAAATTCTCCTTATTTTGGGACAAAACTCAGAAATTCCACTTATTTTGGGGCAAAATTGCAGGAATTTACCTTATTTTGAGGCAAAATTGCAGAAATTTCCCTTATTTGGGGCAACATTGCAGAAATTTCACTTATTTTCAGGTAAAAAGGCTGAAATATCCTTTATTTTGGTGCAAAAAGGAAGAAATTCCCCTTATTTTGGGGCAAAATTGCAGAAATTTTACTTATTTTGGGGCAAAAGGGCTGAAATTCTTATTTTGAGGTAAAATGCTGAAATTCCCCATATTTTGGGGCAAAAGGCAAAACTTCTTCTTATTTTGGGGCAAAGAGGCACAAATTTCCCTTATTTTCGGGCAAAATTGCAGAAATTTCATTTATTTCAGGGCAAAAAGTCAGAAATTCCTTTTATTTTGGGGCAAAGAGCAGAAATTTCTTTTATTATGGTACAAAATTGAAGAAATTTTTCTTATTTTGAAACAAAAAGGCAGAAAATTCCCCTTATTTTGAGGCAAAAGGCAGAAATTATTCTCAATTTGAGATAAAATGCAGAAATTCCCTTTATTTTGGGGCTAAAAGGCAGAAATTCCCTGTATTTTGAAGCAAAATTGCAGAAATTCTCATAATTTTCGGGCAAAATGGCAGAAATTCTCCTTATTTTGGGGCAAAAAGACAGAAAATCTCCTTTTTCGGGAGCAAACAGTCAGAAATTCCCCTTATTTTGGGGCAAAATTGCAGAAATTTCCCTTATTTTGGGGCAAAATTGCAGAAATTTCACGTATTTCAGGGGAAAAAGGCAGAAATTTTTTTTGGGGGGCAAAAAAGCAGAAATTTTTTTTATTTTGGTACAAAATTGCAGAAATTTTTCTTATTTTGGGGCAAAAAGTCAGAAATTCCCCATATTTTGGGGCAAAAAGGCAGAAATTCCCCTTATTTTGAGGTAATAAGGCTGAAATTCCCCTTATTTTGGGGCAAAAAGGCAGAAATTTCGTTTATTTTGGGGAAAAGGCAGAAATTGCACTTATTTTGAGTCAAAAAGGTGGAAAATTCCCTTATTTTGGGGCAAAAATGAAGAAATTTGCTTTTTTATGGCAAAAAGGTATACATTCCCTTTATTTTCGGGCAAAAAGGCAGAAATTCTTTGTATTTTGGAGCAAAATTGCAGAAATTCCCCTAATTTTTGGGCAAAAAGGCAGAAATTTTTTTTATTTTGGGGTAAAACTGCAGAAATTTCACTTATTTTGCGGCAAAATGTCAGAAATTCCCCTTATTTTTGGCAAAAAATGCAGAAAATCCCCTTATTTTAGGGCAAAATTGCAGAAATTTCCCTTATTTGGGGGCAAAAACAGAAATTCCCCTTATTTTGGGGCAAAATTGCAGAAATTTCCCTTATTATGGGGAAAAATTGCAGAAATTTCCCTTATTTTAGGGCAAAATTGCAGAAATTTCACTTATTTCAGAGAAAAAAAGCAAAAAATTTTTCTTATTTTGGGGCAAAAAGGCAGAAATTCCCATTATTTTGGGGCAAAAAGGCAGAAATTCACCTTATTTTGGGGTAAAATTGCAGAAATTTCACATATTTCAGGGCAAAACGGCAGAAATTCCCCTTATTTTGGGCAAAAAGGCAGAAATTTCCCTTATTTTGGAATAAAATTGCAGAAATTTCCCTTATTTGGGGGCAAAAAGGCAGAAAATCCACTTAATTTCGGGTAAAAAGGCAGAAATTTCTCGTATTTTGGAGCAAAATTGCAGAAACTCCTCTAATTTTGGGGCAAAAAGGCAGAATTTCCCTTTATTGTGGGGCAAAAATAGAGAAATTTTTTTTATTTTGGGGCAAAAATCAGAAATTTCCTTTATTTTGGAACAAAATTTTAGAAATTTCTTTTATATTGTTACAGACTTGCAGAAATTTTTCTTATTTTGTGGCAAAAAGGCAGAAATTCCCCATATTTTGGTGCAAAAAAACTGAAATTCCCCTTATTTTGAGGTAAAATCCTGAAATTCCCCATATTTTGGGGCAAAAAGGCAGAAATTCCTAATATTTTGTGGCAAAAATGCAGAAATTCCCCTTATTTTGAGGTAAAAAGGCCAAAATTCCCCTTATTTGGGGGCAAAAAGGCAGAAATTTTTTTTTATTTTGGTACAAAATTGCAGAAATTTTTCTTATTTTGGGGCAAAAAGTCAGAAATTCCCAATATTTTGGGGCAAAAAGGCAGAAATTCCCCTTATTTTGAGGTAAAAAGGCTGAAATTCCCCTTATTTTGGGGCAAAAAGACAGAAATTTCGTTTATTTTGGGGAAAAGGCAGAAATTGCACTTATTTTGAGTCAAAAAGGTGGAAAATCCCCTTATTTTGGGGCAAAAATGAAGAAATTTGCTTTTTTTATAGCAAAAAGGTATACATTCCCTTTATTTTCGGGCAAAAAGGCAGAAATTACCCGTATTTTGGAGCAAAATTGCAGAAATTCCCCTAATTTTTGGGTAAAAAAGCAGAAATTCCCCTTATTTTGGGGTAAAACTGCAGAAATTTCACTTATTTTGCGGCAAAATGTCAGAAATTCCCCTTATTTTCGGCAAAAAAAGAAGAAAATCCCCTTATTTTAGGGCAAAATTGCAGAAATCTCCCTTATTTGGGGGCAAAATCAGAAATTCCCTTTATTTTGGGGCAAAATTGCAGAAATTTCCCTTATTATGGGGAAAAATTGCAGAAATTTCTATTATTTTAGGGCAAAATTGCAGAAATTTCACTTATTTCAGAGAAAAAAAGCAAAAAATTTTCTTATTTTGGGGCAAAAAGGCAGAAATTCCCATTATTTTGGGGCAAAAAGGCAGAATTCACCTTATTTTGGGATAAAATTGCAGAAATTTCCCTTATTTGGGGGCAAAAAGGCAGAAAATCCACTTAATTTCGGGTAAAAAGGCAGAAATTTCTCGTATTTTGGAGCAAAATTGCAGAAACTCCCCTAATTTTGGGGCAAAAAGGCAGAATTTCCCTTTATTGTGGGGCAAAAATAGAGAAATTCTTTTTATTTTGGGGCAAAAATCAGAAATTTCCCTTATTTTGGGGCAAAATTTTAGAAATTTCTTTTATATTGTTACAGACTTGCAGAAATTTTTCTTATTTTGTGGCAAAAAGGCAGAAATTCCCCATACTTTGGTGCAAAAAGGCTGAAATTCCCCATATTTTGGGGAAAAAAGGAAGAAATTCCTCTCATTTGGGGGCAAAAAGGCACAAATTTCCCTTATTTTCGGGCATAATTGCAGGAATTTCATTTATTTCAGGGCAAAAGGTCAGAAATTCCTTTTATTTTCGGGCAAAAACAGAAATTTCTTTTCCTTTGATACAAAATTGTAGAAATTTTTTTTATTTTGGAACAAAAAGCAAAAATTACCCATATTTTGGGGAAAAAGGCAGAAATTCCCCTTATTTTGAGGTAAAAAGGCTGAAATTCCCGTTATTTTGGGGAAAAAAGGCAGAAATTCCCTTTACTTTGTGGCAAAAAGGCAGAAATTCCCGTTAATTGGGGCAGAAAAGCAGAAATTTTCCTTATTTAAGGGCAATAGGGCAGAAATTCCCCATATTTTGTGGCAAAAAGGCAGAAATTCCCCTTATTTGGAGGTAAAATGCTGAATTTCCCCTTATTTTCGGCAAAAAGGCAGAAATTCCTATTATTTTGGGGCAAAATTGCAGAAATTTCAATTATTTCAGGGCAAAAAGTCAGAAATTTGCCTTATTTTGGGGCGAAAAACAGAAATTCCCTAATTTTGGGGCCAAAAACAGAAATTCCCCTTATTTTGGGGTAAAATTGCAGAAATTTCAAATATTTCAGGGCAAAAAGGTTGAAATTCCACTTTATTTCGGACAATAACGCAGAAATTTCCTGTATTTTAAAGCTAAATTTCAGAAATTCCCCTTATATTGGTGCAAAAATGCAGAAATTCCCTCTATTTTTGTGCAATAAGGCAGATTTCCCCTTATTTTGAAGCAAAATTGCACATTATCCCCTAATTTTGAGGGAAAATGCAGAAATTCACATTATTTTGGAACAAAAAGACAGAAATTCTCCTTATTTCAGGGCAAAAAGTCATAAATTCCCCTTATTTTGGGGTAAAATTGCAGAAATTTCCTTTATTTTGGGGCAAAATTTCAGAAATTTCCCTTATTTTGGGGCAAAATTGCAGAAATTTCAATTATTTCAGGGAAAAAGCACAGAAATTTCTCTTATTTTGGGGAAAAAAGGCAGAAATTTCTTTTATTTTGGTACAAAATTGCAGAAATTTTCTTTATTTTGGGGAAAATGCAGAAATTCCCCATATTTTGGGGCAAAAAAGAAGAGATTCCCCTTATTATGAGGTAAAATGCTGAAATTCCCCTTATTTTGAGGCAAAAAGACAGAAATTCCCTTTATTTTGTGGCAAAAAGGCAGAAATATCCCTTATTTTGGGGCAAAATTGCAGAAATTTCACTTATTTAAGGGCAAAATTCAAAAATTCCTTTTATTTTGAGGAAAAAAGACAGAAATTCCGTTTATTTTGGGTAAAAAGGCAGAAATTTCACTTATTTTGAGGTAAGAAGGCAGAAATTCCTCTTATTTTGGGGCAAAAATGAAGAAATTTCTCTTTTTTGTGGCAAAAGGTATACATTCCCCTTATTTTCGGGCAAAAAAGCAGAAATTCCCCCTATTTTGGAGCAGAATTGAAGAAAATCCCCTAATTGTGGGGCAAAAAGGCAGAAATTCCCTATATGTTGTGGCAAAAAGACAGAAATTCTCCTTATTTTGGGGCAAAACTCAGAAATTCCACTTATTTTGGGGCAAAATTCCAGAAATTTCCCTTATTTTGAAGCAAAATTGCAGAAATTTTACTTAATTTGGGGCAAAATTGCAGAAATTTCACTTATTTCAGGTAAAAATGGCAGAAATTTATCTTATTTTGGGGCAAAAAGGCAGAAATTCCTAATATTTTGTGGCAAAAATGCAGAAATTCTCCTGATTTTGAGGTAAAAAGGCTGAAATTTCCCTTATCTGGGGGCAAAAAGGCAGAAATTTCCCTTATTTTGGGGTAAAATTGCAAACATTTCACTTATTTCAGGGTAATAAGTCAGAAATTTTCCTTATTTTGGGGCAAAAAAGACAGAAATTCCCTTTGTTTTGGAAGGAAAATACAGAAATTCCACTTCTTTAGAGACAAAAAGGCAGAAATTCCCCTTATTTTGAAGCAAAAATGAAGAAATTCCCCTAATTGTTGGGCCAAAAGGCAGAAATTCCCTATATGTTGGGGCAAAAAGACAGAAATTCTCCTTATTTTGGGACAAAACTCAGAAATTCCACTTATTTTGGGGCAAAATTGCAGGAATTTACCTTATTTTGAGGCAAAATTGCAGAAATTTCCCTTATTTGGGGCAAAATTGCAGAAATTTCACTTATTTTCAGGTAAAAAGGCTGAAATATCCTTTATTTTGGGGCAAAAAGGAAGAAATTCCCCTTATTT
This sequence comes from Micromys minutus, assembly GCF_963924665.1. Lineage (NCBI taxonomy): Eukaryota > Metazoa > Chordata > Mammalia > Rodentia > Muridae > Micromys > Micromys minutus. The sequence goes on along the minus strand of NW_027667812.1, from coordinate 1,375,722 downwards.
TGGGGCAAAATTGCAGAAATTTTACTTATTTTGGGGCAAAAGGGCTGAAATTCTTATTTTGAGGTAAAATGCTGAAATTCCCCATATTTTGGGGCAAAAGGCAAAACTTCTTCTTATTTTGGGGCAAAGAGGCACAAATTTCCCTTATTTTCGGGCAAAATTGCAGAAATTTCATTTATTTCAGGGCAAAAAGTCAGAAATTCCTTTTATTTTGGGGCAAAGAGCAGAAATTTCTTTTATTATGGTACAAAATTGAAGAAATTTTTCTTATTTTGAAACAAAAAGGCAGAAAATTCCCCTTATTTTGAGGCAAAAGGCAGAAATTATTCTCAATTTGAGATAAAATGCAGAAATTCCCTTTATTTTGGGGCTAAAAGGCAGAAATTCCCTGTATTTTGAAGCAAAATTGCAGAAATTCTCATAATTTTCGGGCAAAATGGCAGAAATTCTCCTTATTTTGGGGCAAAAAGACAGAAAATCTCCTTTTTCGGGAGCAAACAGTCAGAAATTCCCCTTATTTTGGGGCAAAATTGCAGAAATTTCCCTTATTTTGGGGCAAAATTGCAGAAATTTCACGTATTTCAGGGGAAAAAGGCAGAAATTTTTTTGGGGGGGCAAAAAAGCAGAAATTTTTTTTATTTTGGTACAAAATTGCAGAAATTTTTCTTATTTTGGGGCAAAAAGTCAGAAATTCCCCATATTTTGGGGCAAAAAGGCAGAAATTCCCCTTATTTTGAGGTAATAAGGCTGAAATTCCCCTTATTTTGGGGCAAAAAGGCAGAAATTTCGTTTATTTTGGGGAAAAGGCAGAAATTGCACTTATTTTGAGTCAAAAAGGTGGAAAATTCCCTTATTTTGGGGCAAAAATGAAGAAATTTGCTTTTTTATGGCAAAAAGGTATACATTCCCTTTATTTTCGGGCAAAAAGGCAGAAATTCTTTGTATTTTGGAGCAAAATTGCAGAAATTCCCCTAATTTTTGGGCAAAAAGGCAGAAATTTTTTTTATTTTGGGGTAAAACTGCAGAAATTTCACTTATTTTGCGGCAAAATGTCAGAAATTCCCCTTATTTTTGGCAAAAAATGCAGAAAATCCCCTTATTTTAGGGCAAAATTGCAGAAATTTCCCTTATTTGGGGGCAAAAACAGAAATTCCCCTTATTTTGGGGCAAAATTGCAGAAATTTCCCTTATTATGGGGAAAAATTGCAGAAATTTCCCTTATTTTAGGGCAAAATTGCAGAAATTTCACTTATTTCAGAGAAAAAAAGCAAAAAATTTTTCTTATTTTGGGGCAAAAAGGCAGAAATTCCCATTATTTTGGGGCAAAAAGGCAGAAATTCACCTTATTTTGGGGTAAAATTGCAGAAATTTCACATATTTCAGGGCAAAACGGCAGAAATTCCCCTTATTTTGGGCAAAAAGGCAGAAATTTCCCTTATTTTGGAATAAAATTGCAGAAATTTCCCTTATTTGGGGGCAAAAAGGCAGAAAATCCACTTAATTTCGGGTAAAAAGGCAGAAATTTCTCGTATTTTGGAGCAAAATTGCAGAAACTCCTCTAATTTTGGGGCAAAAAGGCAGAATTTCCCTTTATTGTGGGGCAAAAATAGAGAAATTTTTTTTATTTTGGGGCAAAAATCAGAAATTTCCTTTATTTTGGAACAAAATTTTAGAAATTTCTTTTATATTGTTACAGACTTGCAGAAATTTTTCTTATTTTGTGGCAAAAAGGCAGAAATTCCCCATATTTTGGTGCAAAAAAACTGAAATTCCCCTTATTTTGAGGTAAAATCCTGAAATTCCCCATATTTTGGGGCAAAAAGGCAGAAATTCCTAATATTTTGTGGCAAAAATGCAGAAATTCCCCTTATTTTGAGGTAAAAAGGCCAAAATTCCCCTTATTTGGGGGCAAAAAGGCAGAAATTTTTTTTTATTTTGGTACAAAATTGCAGAAATTTTTCTTATTTTGGGGCAAAAAGTCAGAAATTCCCAATATTTTGGGGCAAAAAGGCAGAAATTCCCCTTATTTTGAGGTAAAAAGGCTGAAATTCCCCTTATTTTGGGGCAAAAAGACAGAAATTTCGTTTATTTTGGGGAAAAGGCAGAAATTGCACTTATTTTGAGTCAAAAAGGTGGAAAATCCCCTTATTTTGGGGCAAAAATGAAGAAATTTGCTTTTTTTATAGCAAAAAGGTATACATTCCCTTTATTTTCGGGCAAAAAGGCAGAAATTACCCGTATTTTGGAGCAAAATTGCAGAAATTCCCCTAATTTTTGGGTAAAAAAGCAGAAATTCCCCTTATTTTGGGGTAAAACTGCAGAAATTTCACTTATTTTGCGGCAAAATGTCAGAAATTCCCCTTATTTTCGGCAAAAAAAGAAGAAAATCCCCTTATTTTAGGGCAAAATTGCAGAAATCTCCCTTATTTGGGGGCAAAATCAGAAATTCCCTTTATTTTGGGGCAAAATTGCAGAAATTTCCCTTATTATGGGGAAAAATTGCAGAAATTTCTATTATTTTAGGGCAAAATTGCAGAAATTTCACTTATTTCAGAGAAAAAAAGCAAAAAATTTTCTTATTTTGGGGCAAAAAGGCAGAAATTCCCATTATTTTGGGGCAAAAAGGCAGAATTCACCTTATTTTGGGATAAAATTGCAGAAATTTCCCTTATTTGGGGGCAAAAAGGCAGAAAATCCACTTAATTTCGGGTAAAAAGGCAGAAATTTCTCGTATTTTGGAGCAAAATTGCAGAAACTCCCCTAATTTTGGGGCAAAAAGGCAGAATTTCCCTTTATTGTGGGGCAAAAATAGAGAAATTCTTTTTATTTTGGGGCAAAAATCAGAAATTTCCCTTATTTTGGGGCAAAATTTTAGAAATTTCTTTTATATTGTTACAGACTTGCAGAAATTTTTCTTATTTTGTGGCAAAAAGGCAGAAATTCCCCATACTTTGGTGCAAAAAGGCTGAAATTCCCCATATTTTGGGGAAAAAAGGAAGAAATTCCTCTCATTTGGGGGCAAAAAGGCACAAATTTCCCTTATTTTCGGGCATAATTGCAGGAATTTCATTTATTTCAGGGCAAAAGGTCAGAAATTCCTTTTATTTTCGGGCAAAAACAGAAATTTCTTTTCCTTTGATACAAAATTGTAGAAATTTTTTTTATTTTGGAACAAAAAGCAAAAATTACCCATATTTTGGGGAAAAAGGCAGAAATTCCCCTTATTTTGAGGTAAAAAGGCTGAAATTCCCGTTATTTTGGGGAAAAAAGGCAGAAATTCCCTTTACTTTGTGGCAAAAAGGCAGAAATTCCCGTTAATTGGGGCAGAAAAGCAGAAATTTTCCTTATTTAAGGGCAATAGGGCAGAAATTCCCCATATTTTGTGGCAAAAAGGCAGAAATTCCCCTTATTTGGAGGTAAAATGCTGAATTTCCCCTTATTTTCGGCAAAAAGGCAGAAATTCCTATTATTTTGGGGCAAAATTGCAGAAATTTCAATTATTTCAGGGCAAAAAGTCAGAAATTTGCCTTATTTTGGGGCGAAAAACAGAAATTCCCTAATTTTGGGGCCAAAAACAGAAATTCCCCTTATTTTGGGGTAAAATTGCAGAAATTTCAAATATTTCAGGGCAAAAAGGTTGAAATTCCACTTTATTTCGGACAATAACGCAGAAATTCCCTGTATTTTAGAGCTAAATTTCAGAAATTCCCCTTATATTGGTGCAAAAATGCAGAAATTCCCTCTATTTTTGTGCAATAAGGCAGATTTCCCCTTATTTTGAAGCAAAATTGCACATTATCCCCTAATTTTGAGGGAAAATGCAGAAATTTACATTATTTTGGAACAAAAAGACAGAAATTCTCCTTATTTCAGGGCAAAAAGTCATAAATTCCCCTTATTTTGGGGTAAAATTGCAGAAATTTCCTTTATTTTGGGGCAAAATTGCAGAAATTTCCCTTATTTTGGGGCAAAATTGCAGAAATTTCACTTATTTCAGGGAAAAAGCACAGAAATTTCTCTTATTTTGGGGAAAAAAGGCAGAAATTTCTTTTATTTTGGTACAAAATTGCAGAAATTTTCTTTATTTTGGGGAAAATGCAGAAATTCCCCATATTTTGGGGCAAAAAAGAAGAGATTCCCCTTATTATGAGGTAAAATGCTGAAATTCCCCTTATTTTGAGGCAAAAAGACAGAAATTCCCTTTATTTTGTGGCAAAAAGGCAGAAATTTCCCTTATTTTGGGGCAAAATTGCAGAAATTTCACTAATTTAAGGGCAAAATTCAAAAATTCCTTTTATTTTGGGGAAAAAAGACAGAAATTCCGTTTATTTTGGGTAAAAAGGCAGAAATTTCACTTATTTTGAGGTAAGAAGGCAGAAATTCCTCTTATTTTGGGGCAAAAATGAAGAAATTTCTCTTTTTTGTGGCAAAAGGTATACATTCCCCTTATTTTCGGGCAAAAAAGCAGAAATTCCCCCTATTTTGGAGCAGAATTGAAGAAAATCCCCTAATTGTGGGGCAAAAAGGCAGAAATTCCCTATATGTTGTGGCAAAAAGACAGAAATTCTCCTTATTTTGGGGCAAAACTCAGAAATTCCACTTATTTTGGGGCAAAATTCCAGAAATTTCCCTTATTTTGAAGCAAAATTGCAGAAATTTTACTTAATTTGGGGCAAAATTGCAGAAATTTCACTTATTTCAGGTAAAAATGGCAGAAATTTTTCTTATTTTGGGGCAAAAAGGCAGAAATTCCTAATATTTTGTGGCAAAAATGCAGAAATTCTCCTGATTTTGAGGTAAAAAGGCTGAAATTTCCCTTATCTGGGGGCAAAAAGGCAGAAATTTCCCTTATTTTGGGGTAAAATTGCAAACATTTCACTTATTTCAGGGTAATAAGTCAGAAATTTTCCTTATTTTGGGGCAAAAAAGACAGAAATTCCCTTTGTTTTGGAAGGAAAATACAGAAATTCCACTTCTTTAGAGACAAAAAGGCAGAAATTCCCCTTATTTTGAAGCAAAAATGAAGAAATTCCCCTAATTGTTGGGCCAAAAGGCAGAAATTCCCTATATGTTGGGGCAAAAAGACAGAAATTCTCCTTATTTTGGGACAAAACTCAGAAATTCCACTTATTTTGGGGCAAAATTGCAGGAATTTACCTTATTTTGAGGCAAAATTGCAGAAATTTCCCTTATTTGGGGCAAAATTGCAGAAATTTCACTTATTTTCAGGTAAAAAGGCTGAAATATCCTTTATTTTGGGGCAAAAAGGAAGAAATTCCCCTTATTTTGGGGCAAAATTGCAGAAATTTTACTTATTTTGGGGCAAAAGGGCTGAAATTCTTATTTTGAGGTAAAATGCTGAAATTCCCCATATTTTGGGGCAAAAGGCAAAACTTCTTCTTATTTTGGGGCAAAGAGGCACAAATTTCCCTTATTTTCGGGCAAAATTGCAGAAATTTCATTTATTTCAGGGCAAAAAGTCAGAAATTCCTTTTATTTTGGGGCAAAGAGCAGAAATTTCTTTTATTATGGTACAAAATTGAAGAAATTTTTCTTATTTTGAAACAAAAAGGCAGAAAATTCCCCTTATTTTGAGGCAAAAGGCAGAAATTATTCTCAATTTGAGGTAAAATGCAGAAATTCCCTTTATTTTGGGGCTAAAAGGCAGAAATTCCCTGTATTTTGAAGCAAAATTGCAGAAATTCTCATAATTTTCGGGCAAAATGGCAGAAATTCTCCTTATTTTGGGGCAAAAAGACAGAAAATCTCCTTTTTCGGGAGCAAACAGTCAGAAATTCCCCTTATTTTGGGGCAAAATTGCAGAAATTTCCCTTATTTTGGGGCAAAATTGCAGAAATTTCACGTATTTCAGGGGAAAAAGGCAGAAATTTTTTTTGGGGGGCAAAAAAGCAGAAATTTTTTTTATTTTGGTACAAAATTGCAGAAATTTTTCTTATTTTGGGGCAAAAAGTCAGAAATTCCCCATATTTTGGGGCAAAAAGGCAGAAATTCCCCTTATTTTGAGGTAATAAGGCTGAAATTCCCCTTATTTTGGGGCAAAAAGGCAGAAATTTCGTTTATTTTGGGGAAAAGGCAGAAATTGCACTCATTTTGAGTCAAAAAGGTGGAAAATTCCCTTATTTTGGGGCAAAAATGAAGAAATTTGCTTTTTTATGGCAAAAAGGTATACATTCCCTTTATTTTCGGGCAAAAAGGCAGAAATTCTTTGTATTTTGGAGCAAAATTGCAGAAATTCCCCTAATTTTTGGGCAAAAAGGCAGAAATTTTTTTTATTTTGGGGTAAAACTGCAGAAATTTCACTTATTTTGCGGCAAAATGTCAGAAATTCCCCTTATTTTTGGCAAAAAATGCAGAAAATCCCCTTATTTTAGGGCAAAATTGCAGAAATTTCTTTTATTTGGGGGCAAAAACAGAAATTCCCCTTATTTTGGGGCAAAATTGCAGAAATTTCCCTTATTATGGGGAAAAATTGCAGAAATTTCCCTTATTTTAGGGCAAAATTGCAGAAATTTCACTTATTTCAGAGAAAAAAACAAAAATTTTTCTTATTTTGGGGCAAAAAGGCAGAAATTCCCATTATTTTGGGGCTAAAAGGCAGAAATTCACCTTATTTTGGGGTAAAATTGCAGAAATTTCACATATTTCAGGGCAAAACGGCAGAAATTCCCCTTATTTTGGGGCAAAAAGGCAGAAATTTCCCTTATTTTGGGATAAAATTGCAGAAATTTCCCTTATTTGGGGGCAAAAAGGCAGAAAATCCACTTAATTTCGGGTAAAAAGGCAGAAATTTCTCGTATTTTGGAGCAAAATTGCAGAAACTCCCCTAATTTGGGGGCAAAAAGGCAGAATTTCCCTTTATTTTGGGGCAAAAATAGAGAAATTCTTTTTATTTTGGGGCAAAAATCAGAAATTTCCTTTATTTTGGGGCAAAATTTTAGAAATTTCTTTTATATTGTTACAGACTTGCAGAAATTTTTCTTATTTTGTGGCAAAAAGGCAGAAATTCCCCATATTTTGGTGCAAAATGCTGAAATTCCCCTTATTTTGAGGTAAAATTCTGAAATTCCCCATATTTTGGGGCAAAAAGGCAGAAATTCCTAATATTTTGTGGCAAAAATGCAGAAATTCCCCTTATTTTGAGGTAAAAAGGCCAAAATTCCCCTTATTTGGGGGCAAGAAGGCAGAAATTTTTTTATTTTGGTACAAAATTGCAGAAATTTTTCTTATTTTGGGGCAAAAAGTCAGAAATTCCCCATATTTTGGGGCAAAAAGGCAGAAATTCCCATTATTTTGAGGTAAAAAGGCTGAAATTCCCCTTATTTTGAGGCAAAAAGAGAGAAATTTCGTTTATTTTGGGAAAAGGCAGAAATTGCACTTATTTTGAGTCAAAAAGGCAGAAAATCCCCTTATTTTGGGGCAAAAATGAAGAAATTTGCTTTTTTATGGCAAAAAGGTATACATTCCCTTTATTTTTGGGCAAAAAGGCAGAAATTACACGTATTTTGGAGCAAAATTGCAGAAATTCCCCTAATTTTTGGGTAAAAAGGCAGAAATTCCCCTTATTTTGGGGAAAAACTGCAGAAATTTCACTTATTTTGCGGCAAAATGTCAGAAATTCCCCTTATTTTCGGCAAAAAAGGCAGAAAATCCCCTTATTTTAGGGCAAAATTGCAGAAATCTTCCTTATTTGGGGGCAAAAACAGAAATTCCCTTTATTTTGGGGCAAAATTGCAGAAATTTTCCTTATTATGGGGAAAAATTGCAGAAATTTCCCTTATTTTAGGGCAAAATTGCAGAAATTTCACTTATTTCTGAGAAAAAAAGCAAAAAAATTTCTTATTTTGGGGCAAAAAGGCAGAAATTCCCATTATTTTGGGGCAAAAAGGCAGAAATTCACCATTTTTTTTGGGGTAAAATTGCAGACATTTCACATATTTCAGGGCAAAACGGCAGAAATTCCCCTTATTTTGGGGCAAAATGCTGAAATTTCCCTTATTTTGGGATAAAATTGCAGAAATTTCCCTTATTTGGGGGCAAAAAGGCAGAAAATCCACTTAATTTCGGGTAAAAAGGCAGAAATTTCTCGTATTTTGGAGCAAAATTGCAGAAACTCCCCTAATTTTGGGGCAAAAAGGCAGAATTTCCCTTTATTGTGGGGCAAAAATAGAGAAATTTTTTTTATTTTGGGGCAAAAATCAGAAATTTCCCTTATTTTGGGGCAAAATTTTAGAAATTTCTTTTATATTGTTACAGACTTACAGAAATTTTTCTTATTTTGTGGCAAAAAGGCAGAAATTCCCCATACTTTGGTGCAAAAAGGCTGAAATTCCCCATATTTTGGGGAAAAAAGGCAGAAATTCCCCATACTTTGGTGCAAAAAGGCTGAAATTCCCCATATTTTGGGGAAAAAAGGCAGAAATTCCCCTCATTTGGGGGCAAAAAGGCACAAATTTCCCTTATTTTCGGGCATAATTGCAGGAATTTTATTTATTTCAGGGCAAAAAGTCAGAAATTCCATTTATTTTGGGGAAAAAAGGCAGAAATTTCTTTTATTTTGATACAAAATTGTAGAAATTTTCCTTATTTTGGAACAAAAAGCAAAAATTACCCATATTTTGGGCAAAAAGGCAGAAATTCCCCTTATTTTGAGGTAAAAAGGCTGAAATTCCTGTAATTTTGGGGAAAAAAGGCAGAAATTCCCTTTACTTTGTGGCAAAAAGGCAGAAATTCCCGTTAATTGGGGCAGAAAAGCAGAAATTTTCATTATTTAAAGTCAATAGGGCAGAAATTCCCCATATTTTGTGGCAAAAAGGCAGAAATTCCCCTTATTTGGAGGTAAAATGCTGAATTTCCCCTTATTTTCGGCAAAAAGGCAGAAATTCCTATTATTTTGGGGCAAAATTGCAGAAATTTCAATTATTTCAGGGCAAAAAGTCAGAAATTAGCCTTATTTTGGGGCGAAAAACAGAAATTCCCTAATTTTGGGGCCAAAAACAGAAATTCCCCTTATTTTGGGGTAAAATTGCAGAAATTTCAAATATTTCAGGGCAAAAAGGCAGAAATTCCACTTTATTTCGGACAATAACGCAGAAATTCCCCGTATTTTAAAGCTAAATTTCAGAAATTCCCCTTATATTGGTGCAAAAATGCAGAAATTCCCTCTATTTTTGTGCAATAAGGCAGATTTCCCCGTATTTTGAAGCAAAATTGCACATTATCCCCTAATTTTGAGGGAAAATGCAGAAATTCACATTATTTTGTAACAAAAAGACAGAAATTCTCCTTATTTCAGGGCAAAAAGTAATAAATTCCCCTTATTTTGGGGCAAAATTGCAGAAATTTCCTTTATTTTGGGGCAAAATTGCAGAAATTTCCCTTATTTTGGGGCAAAATTGCAGAAATTTCACTTATTTCAGGGAAAAAGCACAGAAATTTCTCTTATTTTGGGGAAAAAAGGCAGAAATTTCTTTTATTTTGGTACAAAATTGCAGAAATTTTCTTTATTTTGGGGAAAATGCAGAAATTCCCCATATTTTGGGGCAAAAAAGCAGAGATTCCCCTTATTATGAGGTAAAATGCTGAAATTCCCCTTATTTTGAGGCAAAAAGACAGATATTCTCTTTATTTTGTGGCAAAAAGGCAGAAATTTCCCTTATTTTGGGGCAAATTGCAGAAATTTCACTTATTTCAGGGCAAAATTCAAAAATTCCTTTTATTTTGGGGCAAAAAGACAGAAATTCCGTTTATTTTTTGGTAAAAAGGCAGAAATTTCACTTATTTTGAGGTAAGAAGGCAGAAATTCCTCTTATTTTGGGGCAAAAATGAAGAAATTTCTCTTTTTTGTGGCAAAAGGTATACATTCCCCTTATTTTCGGGCAAAAAAGCAGAAATTCCCCCTATTTTAGAGCAGAATTGAAGAAAATCCCCTAATTGTGGGGCAAAAAGGCAGAAATTCTCTATATGTTGGGGCAAAAAGACAGAAATTCTGCTTATTTTGGGGCAAAACTCAGAAATTCCACTTATTTTGGGGCAAAATTCCAAAAATTTCCCTTATTTTGAAGCAAAATTGCAGAAATTTTACTTATTTTGGGGCAAAATTGCAGAAATTTCACTTATTTCAGGTAAAAATGGCAGAAATTTTTCTTATTTTGGGGCAAAAAGGCAGAAATTTCTAATATTTTGTGGCAAAAATGCAGAAATTCCCCTTATTTTGAGGTAAAAAGGCTGAAATTCCCCTTATTTGGGGGCAAAAAGGCAGAAATTTCCCTTATTTTGGGGTAAAATTGCAAACATTTCACTTATTTCAGGGTAATAAGTCAGAAATTTTCTTTATTTTGGGGCAAAAAACTCAGAAATTCCCTTTGTTTTGGAAGGAAAATACAGAAATTCCACTTCTTTAGAGGCAAAATGGCAGAAATTCCCCTTATTTTGAAGCAAAAATGAAGAAATTCCCCTAATTGTTGGGCCAAAAGGCAGAAATTCCCTATATGTTGGGGCAAAAAGACAGAAATTCTCCTTATTTTGGGAAAAAACTCAGAAATTCCACTTATTTTGGTGCAAAATTGCAGGAATTTACCTTATTTTGAGGCAAAATTGCAGAAATTTCCTTTATTTGGGGCAATATTGCAGAAATTTCACTCATTTTCAGGTAAAAAGGCTGAAATATCCTTTATTTTGGGGCAAAAAGGAAGAAATTCCCCTTATTTTGGGGCAAAATTGCAGAAATTTTTCTTATTTTGGGGCAAAAGGGCTGAAATTCTTATTTTGAGGTAAAATGCTGAAATTCCCCATATTTTGGGGCAAAAGGCAAAACTTCTTCTTATTTTAGGGCAAAGAGGCACAAATTTCCCTTATTTTCGGGCAAAATTGCAGAAATTTCATTTATTTCAGGGCAAAAAGTCAGAAATTCCTTTTATTTTGGGGCAAAGAGCAGAAATTTCTTTTATTATGGTACAAAATTGAAGAAATTTTTCTTATTTTGAAACAAAAATGCAGAAAATTCCCCTTATTTTGAGGCAAAAGGCAGAAATTATTCTCAATTTGAGGTAAAATGCAGGAATTCCCTTTATTTTGGGGCTAAAAGGCAGAAATTCCCTGTATTTTGAAGCAAAATTGCAGAAATTCTCATAATTTTCGGGCAAAAAGGCAGAAATTCTCCTTATTTTGAGGCAAAAAGACAGAAAATCTCTTTTTTCGGGAGCAAACAGTCAGAAATTCCCCTTATTTTGGGGCAAAATTGCAGAAATTTCCCTTATTTTGGGGCAAAATTGCAGAAATTTCACGTATTTCAGGAAAAAAGGCAGAAATTTTTTTTGGAGGGGCAAAAAGGCAGAAATTTTTTTTATTTTGGTTCAAAATTGCAGAAATTTTTCTTATTTTGGGGCAAAAAGTCAGAAATTCCCCATATTTTGGGGCAAAAAGGCAGAAATTCCCCTTATTTTGAGGTAATAAGGCTGAAATTCCCCTTATTTGGGGGCAAAAATACAGAAAATTTGTTTATTTTGGGGAAAAGGCAGAAATTGCACTTATTTTGAGTCAAAAAGGTGGAAAATCCCCTTATTTTGGGGCAAAAATGAAGAAATTTGCTTTTTTATGGCAAAAAGGTATACATTCCCTTTATTTTCGGGCAAAAAGGCAGAAATTCTTTGTATTTTGGAGCAAAAGTGCAGAAATTCCCCTAATTTTTGGGCAAAAATGCAGAAATTTTCCTTATTTTGGGGTAAAACTGCAGAAATTTCACTTATTTTGCGGCAAAATGTCAGAAATTCCCCTTATTTTTGGCAAAAAAGGCAGAAAATCCCCTTATTTTAGGGCAAAATTGCAGAAATTTCCCTTATTTGGGGGCAAAAACAGAAATTCCCCTTATTTTCGGGCAAAATTGCAGAAATTTCACTTATTTTTGGGCAAAATTGCAGAAATTTCACTTATTTCAGAGAAAAAAAGCAAAAATTTTTCTTATTTTGGGGCAAAAAGGCAGAAATTCCCATTATTTTGGGGCAAAAAGGCAGAAATTCACCTTATTTTGGGGTAAAATTGCAGAAATTTTACATATTTCAGGGCAAAACAGCAGAAATTCCCCTTATTTTGGGGCAAAAAGGCAGAAATTTCCCTTATTTTGGGATAAAATTGCAGAAATTTCCCTTATTTGGGGGCAAAAAGGCAGAAAATCCACTTAATTTCGGGTAAAAAGGCAGAAATTTCTCGTATTTTGGAGCAAAATTGCAGAAACTTCCTAATTTTGGGGCAAAAAGGCAGAATTTCCCTTTATATTGGGGCAAAAATAGAGAAATTCTTTTTATTTTGGGGCAAAAATCAGAAATTTCCTTTATTTTGGGGCAAAATTTTAGAAATTTCTTTTATATTGTTACAGACTTGCAGAAATTTTTCTTATTTTGTGGCAAAAAGGCAGAAATTCCCCATATTTTGGTGCAAAAAGGCTGAAATTCCCCTTATTTTGAGGTAAAATCCTGAAATTCCCCATATTTTGGGGCAAAAAGGCAGAAATTCCTAATATTTTGTGGCAAAAATGCAGAAATTCCCCTTATTTTGAGGTAAAAAGGCTGAAATTCCCCTTATTTTGGGGGCAAAAAGGCAGAAATTTTTTTTATTTTGGTACAAAATTGCAGAAATTTTTCTTATTTTGGGGCAAAAAGTCAGAAATTCCCAATATTTTGGGGCAAAAAGGCAGAAATTCCCCTTATTTTGAGGTAAAAAGGCTGAAATTCCCCTTATTTTGGGGCAAAAAGACAGAAATTTCGTTTATTTTGGGGAAAAGCCAGAAATTGCACTTATTTTGAGTCAAAAAGGTGGAAAATCCCCTTATTTTGGGGCAAAAATGAAGAAATTTGCTTTTATATGGCAAAAAGTTATACATTCCCTTTATTTTCGGGCAAAAAGGCAGAAATTACCCGTATTTTGGAGCAAAATTGCAGAAATTCCCTTAATTTTTGGGTAAAAAGGCAGAAATTCCCCTTATTTCGGGGGAAAACTGCAGAAATTACACTTATTTTGCGGCAAAATGTCAGAAATTCCCCTTATTTTCGGCAAAAAAGGCAGAAAATCCCCTTATTTTAGGGCAAAATTGCAGAAATCTCCATTATTTGGGGGCAAAAACAGAAATTCCCTTTATTTTGGGGCAAAATTGCAGAAATTTCCCTTATTATGGGGAAAAATTGCAGAAATTTCCCTTTTTTTAGGGCAAAATTGCAGAAATTTCACTTATTTCAGAGAAAAAGCAAAAAATTTTCTTATTTTGGGGCAAAAAGGCAGAAATTCCCATTATTTTGGGGCAAAAAGGCAGAAATTCACCTTATTTTGGGGTAAAATTGCAGAAATTTCACATATTTCAGGGCAAAACGGCAGAAATTCCCCTTATTTTGGAGCAAAATGCAGAAATTCCCCTTATTTTGGGATAAAATTGCAGAAATTTCCCTTATTTGGGGGCAAAAAGGCAGAAAATCCACTTAATTTCGGGTAAAAAGGCAGAAATTTCTCGTATTTTGGAGCAAAATTGCAGAAACTCCCCTAATTTTGGGGCAAAAAGACAGAATTTCCCTTTATTGTGGAGCAAAAATAGAGTAATTCTTTTTATTTTGGGGCAAAAATCAGAAATTTCCCTTATTTTGGGGCTAAATTTTAGAAATTTCTTTTATATTGTTACAGACTTGCAGAAATTTTTCTTATTTTGTGGCAAAAAGGCAAAAATTCCCCATACTTTGGTGCAAAAAGGCTGAAATTCCCCATATTTTGGGGAAAAAAGGCAGAAATTCCTCTCATTTGTGGGCAAAAAGGCACAAATTTCCCTTATTTTCAGGCATAATTGCAGGAATTTCATTTATTTCAGGGCAAAAAGTCAGAAATTCCATTTATTTTGGGGCAAAAAGGCAGAAATTTCTTTTATTTTGATACAAAATTGTAGAAATTTTCCTTATTTTGGAACAAAAAGCAAAAATTACCCATATTTTGGGGAAAAAGGCAGAAATTCCCCTCTTTTTGAGGTAAAAAGGCTGAAATTCCCCTTATTTGGGGGCAAAAAGGCAGAAATTCCCCTAATTGTGGGGCAAAAAGGCAGAAATTCCCTATATGTTGGGGCAAAAAGACAGAAATTCTCCTTATTTTGGGGCAAAACTCAGAAATTCCACTTATTTTGGGGCAAAATTCCAGAAATTTCCCTTATTTTGGGGCAAAATTGCAGAAATTTTACTTATTTTGGGGCAAAATTGCAGAAATTTCACTTATTTCAGGTAAAAATGGCAGAAATTTTTCTTATTTTGGGGCAAAAAGGCAGAAATTCCTAATATTTTGTGGCAAAAATGCAGAAATTCCCCTTATTTTGAGGTAAAAAGGCTGAAATTCCCCTTATTTGGGGGCAAAAAGGCAGAAATTTCCCTAATTTTGGGGAAAAAGTGCAAACATTTCACTTATTTCAGGGTAATAAGTCAGAAATTTTCCTTATTTTGGGGCAAAAAAGATAGAAATTCCCTTTGTTTTAGAAGGAAAATACAGAAATTCCACTTCTTTAGAGACAAAAAGGCAGAAATTCCCTGTATTTTGAAGCAAAAATGAAGAAATTCCCCTAATTGTTGGGCCAAAAGGCAGAAATTCCCTATATGTTGGGGGAAAAAGACAGAAATTCTCTGTATTTTGGGACAAAACTCAGAAATTCCACTTATTTTGGGGCAAAATTGCAGGAATTTACCTTATTTTGAGGCAAAATTGCAGAAATTTGCCTTATTTGGGGCAAAATTGCAGAAATTTCACTTATTTTCAGGTAAAAAGGCTGAAATATCCTTTATTTTGGGGCAAAAAAGAAGAAATTCTCCTTATTTTGGGGCAAAATTGCAGAAATTTTCCTTATTTGGGGGCAAAAGGGCTGAAATTCTTATTTTGAGGTAAAATTCTGAAATTCCCCATATTTTGGGGCAAAAGGCTAAACTTCTTCTTATTTTGGGGCAAAGAGGCACAAATTTCCCTTATTTTCGGGCAAAATTGCAGAAATTTCATTTATTTCAGGGCAAAAAGTCAGAAATTTTTTTTATTTTGGGGCAAAGAGCAGAAATTTCTTTTATTATGGTACAAAATTGAAGAAATTTTTCTTATTTTGAAACAAAAAGGCAGAAAATTCCCCTTATTTTGAGGCAAAAGGCAGAAATTATTCTCAATTTGAGGTAAAATGCAGAAATTCCCTTTATTTTTGGGCTAAAAGGCAGAAATTCCCTGTATTTTGAAGCAAAATTGCAGAAATTCTCATAATTTTCGGGCAAAAAGGCAGAAATTCTCCTTATTTTGGGGCAAAAAGACAGAAAATCTCCTTTTTCGGGAGCAAACAGTCAGAAATTCCCCTTATTTTGGGGCAAAATTGCAGAAATTTCCTTTACATTGGGGCAAAATTGCAGAAATTTCCCTTATTTTGGGGCAAAATTGCAGAAATTTCACGTATTTCAGGGAAAAAAGGCAGAAATTTTTTTTGGGGGGGGCAAAAAGGCAGAAATTTTTTTTATTTTGGTACAAAATTGCAGAAATTTTTCTTATTTTGGGGCAAAAAGTCAGAAATTCCCCATATTTTGGGGCAAAAATGAAGAAATTCTTCTTATTTTGAGGTAATAAGGCTGAAATTCCCCTTATTTTGGGGCAAAAATACAGAAATTTCGTTTATATTGGGGAAAAGGCAGAAATTGCACTTATTTTGAGTCAAAAAGGTGGAAGATCTCCTTATTTTGGAACAAAAATGAAGAAATTTGCTTTTTTATGGCAAAAAGGTATACATTCCCTTTATTTTCGGGCAAAAAGGCAGAAATTCTTTGTATTTTGGAGCAAAATTGCAGAAATTTCCCTAATTTATGGGCAAAAAGGCAGAAATTTTCCTTATTTTGGGGTAAAACTGCAGAAATTTCACTTATTTGGCGGCAAAATGTCAGAAATTCCCCTTATTTTTGGCAAAAAATGCAGAAAATCCCCTTATTTTAGGGCAAAATTGCAGAAATTTCCCTTATTTGGTGGCAAAAACAGAAATTCCCCTTATTTTGGGGCAAAATTGCAGAAATTTCCCTTATTATGGGGAAAAATTGCAGAAATTTCCCTTATTTTGGAAAAAAATTGCAGAAATTTCACTTATTTCAGAGAAAAAACGCAAAAATTTTTCTTATTTTGGGGCAAAAAGGCAGAAATTCCCATTATTTTGGGGCAAAAAGGCAGAAATTCCCCATATTTTGGGGCAAAAAGGCACAAATTCCCTTTATTTTGAGGTAATAAGGCTGAAATTCCCCTTATTTAGGGGCAAAAATACAGAAATTTCGTTTATTTTGGGAAAAAGGCAGAAATTGCACTTATTTTGAGTCAAAAAGGTGGAAAATCCCCTTATTTTGTAGCAAAAATGAAGTAATTTGCTTTTTTATGGCAAAAAGGTATACATTCCCTTTATTTTCGGGCAAAAAGGCAGAAATTCTTTGTATTTTGGAGCAAAATTGCAGAAATTCCCCTAATTTTTGGGCAAAAATGCAGAAATTTTCCTTATTTTGGGGTAAAACTGCAGAAATTTCACTTATTTTGCGGCAAAATGTCAGAAATTCCCCTTATTTTTGGCAAAAAATGCAGAAAATCCCCTTATTTTAGGGCAAAATTGCAGAAATTTCCCTTATTTGTGGGCAAAAACAGAAATTCCCCTTATTTTGGAGCAAAATTGCAGAAATTTCCCTTATTATGGGGAAAAATTGCAGAAATTTCCCTTATTTTAGGGCAAAATTGCAGAAATTTCACTTATTTCAGAGAAAAAAACAAAAATTTTTCTTATTTTGGGGCAAAAAGGCTGAAATTCCCATTATTTTGGGGCAAAAAGGCAGAAATTCACCTTATTTTGGGGTAAAATTGCAGAAAATTCACATATTTCAGGGCAAAACGGCAGAAATTCCCCTTATTTTGGGGCAAAAAGGCAGAAATTTCCCTTATTTTGGGATAAAATTGCAGAAATTTCCCTTATTTGGAGGCAAAAAGGCAGAAAATCCACTTAATTTCGGGGAAAAAGGCAGAAATTTCTCGTATTTTGGAGCAAAATTGCAGAAACTCCCCTAATTTTGGGGCTAAAAGGCAGAATTTCCCTTTATTTTGGGGCAAAAATAGAGAAATTCTTTTTATTTTGGGGCAAAAATCAGAAATTTCCTTTATTTTGGGGCAAAATTTTAGAAATTTCTTTTATATTGTTACAGACTTGCAGAAATTTTTCTTATTTTGTGGCAAAAAGGCAGAAATTCCCCATATTTTGGTGCAAAAAGGCTGAAATTCCCCTTATTTTGAGGTAAAATCCTGAAATTCCCCATATTTTGGGGCAAAAAGGCAGAAATTCCCCTCATTTGGGGGCAAAAAGGCACAAATTTCCCTTATTTTCGGGCATAATTGCAGGAATTTCATTTATTTCAGGGCAAAAAGTCAGAAATTCCTTTTATTTTCGGGCAAAAACAGAAATTTCTTTTCTTTTGATACAAAATTGTAGAAATTTTCCTTATTTTGGAACAAAAAGGCAAAAATTACCCATATTTTGGGGGAAAAGGCAGAAATTCCCCTTATTTTGAGGTGAAAAGGCTGAAATTCCCGTTATTTTGGGGCAAAAAGGCAGAAATTTCCTTTACTTTGTGGCAAAAAGGCAGAAATTCCCGTTAATTGGGGCAGAAAAGCAGAAATTTTCCTTATTTAAGGGCAATAGGGCAGAAATTCCCCTTATTTTGTGGCAAAAAGGCAGAAATTCCCCTTATTTGAAGGTAAAATGCTGAAATTCCCCTTATTTTCGGCAAAAAGGCAGAAATTCCTATTATTTTGGGGCAAAATTGCAGAAATTTCAATTATTTCTGGGCAAAAAGTCAGATATTTGCCTTATTTTGGGGCAAAAAGCAGAAATTCCCTTAATTTTGGGGCCAAAAACAGAAATTCCCCTTATTTTGGGGTAAAATTGCAGAAATTTCAAATATTTCAGGGCAAAAAGGCAGAAATTCCACTTTATTTCGGACAATAACGCAGAAATTCCCCGTATTTTAAATCTAAATTTCAGAAATTCCCCTTATATTGGTGCAAAAATGGAGAAATTCCCTTTATTTTTGTGCAATAAGGCAGATTTCCCCGTATTTTGAAGCAAAATTGCACATATTTCCCTAATTTTGAAGGAAAATGCAGAAATTCACATTATTTTGGAACAAAAAGACAGAAATTCTCCTTATTTCAGGGCAAAAAGTCAGAAATTCCCCTTCTTTTGGGGTAAAATTGCAGAAATTTTCTTTATTTTGGGACAAAATTGCAGAAATTTCTCTTATTTTGGGGCAAAATTGCAGAAATTTCACTTATTTCAGGGAAAAAGTGCAGAAATTTCTTTTATTTTGGGGCAAAAATGCAGAAATTTCTTTTATTTTGGTACAAAATTGCAGAAATTTTCTTTATTTTGGGGCAAAATTGCAGAAATTTCTCTTATTTTGGGGCAAAATTGCAGAAATTTCACTTATTTCAGGGAAAAAGTGCAGAAATTTCTCTTATTTTGGGGCAAAAAGGCAGAAATTTCTTTTATTTTGGTACAAAATTGCAGAAATTTTCTTTATTTTGGGGCAAAAATGAAGAAATTCCCCATATTTTGGGGCAAAAAGGCAGAGATTTGCCTTATTATGAGGTAAAATGCTGAAATTCCCCTTATTTTGGGGCAAAAATACAGAAATTCCCTTTATTTTGTGGCAAAAAGGCAGAAATTTCCCTTATTTTGGGGCAAAATTGCAGAAATTTCACTCATTTCAGGGCAAAATTCAAAAATTCCTTTTATTTTGGGGCAAAAAGACAGAAATTCCGTTCATTTTTAGGTAAAAAGGCAGAAATTTCACTTATTTTGTGGTAAGAAGGCAGAAATTCCTCTTATTTTGGGGCAAAAATGAAGAAATTTCTCTTTTTTGTGGCAAAAGGTATACATTCCCCTTATTTTCGGGCAAAAAAAGCAGAAATTCCCCGTATTTTGGAGCAGAATTGAAGAAAATCCCCTAATTGTGGGGCAAAAAGACAGAAATTCTTTTTATTTTGGGGCAAAACTCAGAAATTCCACTTATTTTGGGGCAAAATTCCAGAAATTTCCCTTATTTTCGGGCAAAATTGCAGAAATTTTACTTATTTTGGGGCAAAATTGCAGAAATTTTACTTATTTCAGGTAAAAATGGCAGAAATTTTTCTTATTTTGGGGCAAAAATGCAGAAATTCCTAATATTTTGTGGCAAAAATGCAGAAATTCCCCTTATTTTGAGGTAAAAAGGCTGAAATTCCCCTTATTTGGGGGCAAAAAGGCAGAGATTTCCCTTATTTTGGGGCAAAATTGCAAACATTTCACTTATTTCAGGGTAATAAGTCAGAAATTTTCCTTATTTTGGGGCAAAAAAGACAGAAATTTCCTTTGTTTTGGAAGGAAAATACAGAAATTCCACTTCTTTAGCGACAAAAAGGCAGAAATTCCCCTTATTTTGAAGCAAAAATGAAGAAATTCCCCTAATTGTTGGGCAAAAAGGCAGAAATTCCCTATATGTTGGGGCAAAAAGACAGAAATTCTCCTTATTTTGGGACTAAACTCAGAAATTCCACTTATTTTGGGGCAAAATTGCAGGAATTTACCTTATTTGGGGCAAAATTGCAGAAATTTCACTTATTTTCAGGTAAAAAGGCTGAAATATCCTTTATTTTGGGGCAAAAAAGAAGAAATTCCCCTTATTTTGGGGCAAAATTGCAGAAATTTTCCTTATTTTGGGGCAAAAGGGCTGAAATTCTTATTTTGAGGTAAAATGCTGAAATTCCCCATATTTTGGGGCAAAAGGCAAAACTTCTTCTTATTTTGGGGCAAAGAGGCACAAATTTCCCTTATTTTCGGGCAAAATTGCAGAAATTTCATTTATTTCAGGGCAAAAAGTCAGAAATTTTTTTTATTTTGGGGCAAAGAGCAGAAATATCTTTTATTATGGTACAAAATTGAAGAAATTTTTCTTATTTTGAAACAAAAAGGCAGAAAATTCCCCTTATTTTGAGGCAAAAGTCAGAAATTATTCTCAATTTGAGGTAAAATGCAGAAATTCCCTTTATTTTGGGGCTAAAAGACAGAAATTCCCTGTATGTTGAAGCAAAATTGCAGAAATACTCATAATTTTCGGGCAAAAAGGCAGAAATTCTCCTTATTTTGGGGCAAAAAGACAGAAAATCTCCTTTTTCGGGAGCAAACAGTCAGAAATTCCCCTTATTTTGGGGCAAAATTGCAGAAATTTCCTTTACATTGGGGCAAAATTGCAGAAATTTCCCTTATTTTGGGGCAAAATTGCAGAAATTTCACGTATTTCAGGGAAAAAAGGCAGAAATATTTTTTGGGGGGGCAAAAAGGCAGAAATTTTTTTATATTTTGGTACAAAATTGCAGAAATTTTTCTTATTTTGTGGCAAAAAGTCAGAAATTCCCCATATTTTGGGGCAAAAAGGCAGAAATTCCCCTTATTTTGAGGTAATAAGGCTGAAATTCCCCTTATTTTGGGGCAAAAAGACAGAAATTTCGTTTATTTTGGGGAAAAGGCAGAAATTGCACTTATTTTGAGTCAAAAAGGTGGAAATTCCCCTTATTTTGGGGCAAAAATGAAGAAATTTGCTTTTTTATGGCAAAAAGGTATACATTCCCTTTATTTTCGGGCAAAAAGGCAGAAATTCTTTGTATTTTGGAGCAAAATTGCAGAAATTCCCCTAATTTTTGCGCAAAAAGGCAGAAATTTTCCTTATTTTGGGGTAAAACTGCAGAAATTTCACTTATTTTGCGGCAAAATGTCAGAAATACCTTTTATTTTTGGCAAAAAATTCAGGAAATCCCCTTATTTTAGGGCAAAATTGCAGAAATTTCCCTTATTTGGGGGCAAAAACAGAAATTCCCCTTATTTTGGGGCAAAATTGCAGAAATTTCCCTTATTATGGGAAAAAATTGCAGAAATTTCCTTTACTTTAGGGCAAAATTGCAGAAATTTCACTTATTTCAGAGAAAAAAAAGCAAAAATTTTTCTTATTTTGGGGCAAAAAGGCAGAAATTCCCATTATTTTGGGGCAAAAAGGCAGAAATTCACCATATTTGGGGTAAAATTGCAGAAATTTCACATATTTCGGAGCAAAACGGCAGAAATTCTTCTTATTTTGGGGCAAAAAGGCAGAAATTTCCCTTATTTTGGAATAAAATTGCAGAAATTTTTTCTTATTTGGGGGCAAAAAGGCAGAAAATCCACTTAATTTCGGGTAAAAAGGCAGAAATTTCTCGTATTTTGGAGCAAAATTGCAGAAACTTCCCTAATTTTGGGGCAAAAAGGCAGAAATTCCCTTTATTTTGGGGCAAAAATAGAGAAATTCTTTTTATTTTGGGGCAAAAAATCAGAAATTTCCTTTATTTTGGGGCAAAATTTTAGAAATTTCTTTTATATTGTAACAGACTTGCAGAAATTTTTCTTATTTTGTGGCAAAAAGGCAGAAATTCCCTATATTTTGGTGCAAAAAGGCTAAAATTCCCCTTATTTTGAGGTAAAATCCTGATATTCCCCATATTTTGGGGCAAAAAGGCAGAAATTCCCCTCATTTGGGGGCAAAAAGGCACAAATTTCCCTTATTTTCGGGCATAATTGCAGGAATTTCATTTATTTCAGGGCAAAAGGTCAGAAATTCCTTTTATTTTCGGGCAAAAACAGAAATTTCTTTTCCTTTGATACAAAATTGTAGAAATTTTCCTTATTTTGGAACAAAAAGGCAAAAATTACCCATATTTTGGGGAAAAAGGCAGAAATTCCCCTTATTTTGAGGTAAAAAGGCTGAAATTCCCGTTATTTTGGGGCAAAAAGGCAGAAATTCCCTTTGCTTTGTGGCAAAAAGGCAGAAATTCCCGTTAATTGGGGCAGAAAAGCAGAAATTTTCCTTATTTAAGGGCAATAGGGCAGAAATTCCCCTTATTTTGTGGCAAAAAGGCAGAAATTCCCCTTATTTGAAGGTAAAATGCTGAAATTCCCCTTATTTTCGGCAAAAAGGCAGAAATTCCTATTATTTTGGGGCAAAATTGCAGAAATTTCAATTATTTCTGGGCAAAAAGTCAGATATTTGCCTTATTTTGGGGCAAAAAGCAGAAATTCCCTTAATTTTGGGGCCAAAAACAGAAATTCCCCTTATTTTGGGGTAAAATTGCAGAAATTTCAAATATTTCAGGGCAAAAAGGCAGAAATTCCACTTTATTTCGGACAATAACGCAGAAATTCCCTGTATTTTAAAGCTAAATTTCAGAAATTCCCCTTATATTGGTGCAAAAATGGAGAAATTCCCTTTATTTTTGTGCAATAAGGCAGATTTCCCCGTATTTTGAAGCAAAATTGCACATATTTCCCTAATTTTGAAGGAAAATGCAGAAATTCACATTATTTTGGAACAAAAAGACAGAAATTCTCCTTATTTCAGGGCAAAAAGTCAAAAATTCCCCTTATTTTGGGGTAAAATTGCAGAAATTTTCTTTATTTTGGGGCAAAATTGCAGAAATTTCTCTTATTTTGGGGCAAAATTGCAGAAATTTCACTTATTTCAGGGAAAAAGTGCAGAAATTTCTCTTATTTTGGGGCAAAAAGGCAGAAATTTCTTTTATTTTGGTACAAAATTGCAGAAATTTTCTTTATTTTGGGGCAAAATTGCAGAAATTTCTCTTATTTTGGGGCAAAATTGCAGAAATTTCACTTATT
Organism: Micromys minutus; assembly: GCF_963924665.1. Lineage (NCBI taxonomy): Eukaryota > Metazoa > Chordata > Mammalia > Rodentia > Muridae > Micromys > Micromys minutus. The sequence continues at coordinate 1,352,969 of NW_027667812.1, read as the reverse complement.
TCAGGGAAAAAGTGCAGAAATTTCTCTTATTTTGGGGCAAAAAGGCAGAAATTTCTTTTATTTTGGTACAAAATTGCAGAAATTTTCTTTATTTTGAAGCAAAAATGAAGAAATTCCCCATATTTTGGGGCAAAAAGGCAGAGATTTGCCTTATTATGAGGTAAAATGCTGAAATTCCCCTTATTTTGGGGCAAAAATACAGAAATTCCCTTTATTTTGTGGCAAAAGGGCAGAAATTTCCCTTATTTTGGGGCAAAATTGCAGAAATTTCACTTATTTCAGGGCAAAATTCAAAAATTCCTTTTATTTTGGGGCAAAAAGACAGAAATTCCGTTCATTTTTAGGTAAAAAGGCAGAAATTTCACTTATTTTGAGGGAAGAAGGCAGAAATTCCTCTTATTTTGGGGCAAAAATGACGAAATTTCTCTTTTTTGTGGCAAAAGGTATACATTCCCCTTATTTTCGGGCAAAAAAGCAGAAATTCCCCCTATTTTGGAGCAGAATTGAAGAAAATCCCCTAATTGTGGGGCAAAAAGGCAGAAATTCCCTATATGTTGGGGCAAAAAGACAGAAATTCTCCTTATTTTGGGGCAAAACTCAGAAATTCCACTTATTTAGGGGCAAAATTCCAGAAATTTCCTTTATTTTGGGGCAAAATTGCAGAAATTTTACTTATTTTGGGGCACAATTGCAGAAATTTCACTTATTTCAGGTAAAAATGCCAGAAATTTTTCTTATTTTGGGGCAAAAAGGCAGAAATTCCTAATATTTTGTGGCAAAAATGCAGAAATTCCCCTTATTTTGAGGTAAAAAGGATGAAATTCCCCTTATTTTGGGGCAAAAAGGCAGAAATTTCCCTTATTTTGGGGCAAAATTGCAAATATTTAACTTATTTCAGGGTAATAAGTCAGAAATTTTCCTTATTTTGGGGCAAAAAACATAGAAATTCCCTTTGTTTTGGAAGGAAAATACAGAAATTCCACTTCTTTAGAGGCAAAAAGGCAGAAATTCCCCTTATTTTGAAGCAAAAATGAAGAAATTCCCCTAATTGTTGGGCAAAAAGGCAGAAATTCCCTATATGTTGGGGCAAAAAGACAGAAATTCTCCTTATTTTGGGACAAAACTCAGAAATTCCACTTATTTTGGGGCAAAATTGCAGGAATTTACCTTATTTTGAGGCAAAATTGCAGAAATTTCCCTTATTTGGGGCAAAATTGCAGAAATTTCACTTATTTTCAGGTAAAAAGGCTGAAATATCCTTTATTTTGGGGCAAAAAGGAAGAAATTCCCCTTATTTTGGGGCAAAATTGCAGAAATTTTCCTTATTTTGGGGCAAAAAGGATGAAATTCTTATTTTGAGGTAAAATGCTGAAATTCCCCATATTTTGGGGCAAAAGGCAAAACTTCTTCTTATTTTGGGGCAAAGAGGCACAAATTTCCCTTATTTTCGGGCAAAATTGCAGAAATTTCATTTATTTCAGGGCAAAAAGTCAGAAATTCCTTTTATTTTGGGGCAAAGAGCAGAAATTTCTTTTATTATGGTACAAAATTGAAGAAATTTATCTTATTTTGAAACAAAAAGGCAGAAAATTCCCCTTATTTTGAGGCAAAAGGCAGAAATTATTCTCAATTTGAGGTAAAATGCAGAAATTCCCTTTATTTTGGGGCTAAAAGGCAGAAATTCCCTGTATTTTGAAGCAAAATTGCAGAAATTCTCTTAATTTTCGGGCAAAAAGGCAGAAATTCTCCTTATTATGGGGCAAAAAGACAGAAAATCTCCTTTTTCGGGAGCAAACAGTCAGAAATTCCCCTTATTTTGGGGCAAAATTGCAGAAATTTCCTTTACATTGGGGCAAAATTGCAGAAATTTCCCTTATTTTGGGGCAAAATTGCAGAAATTTCAGGTATTTGAGAAAAAAAAGGCAGAAATTTTTTTGGGGGGGCAAAAAGGCAGAAATTTTTTTTATTTTGGTACAAAATTGCAGAAATTTTTCTTATTTTGGGGCAAAAAGTCAGAAATTCCCCATATTTTGGGGCAAAAATGCAGAAATTCCCCTTATTTTGAGGTAATAAGGCTGAAATTCTCCTTATTTTGGGGCAAAACGGCAGAAATTTCGTTTATTTTAGGGAAAAGGCAGAAATTGCACTTATTTTGAGTCAAAAAGGTGGAAAATCCCCTTATTTTGGGGCAAAAATGAAGAAATTTGCTTTTTTATGGCAAAAAGGTATGCATTCCCTTTATTTTCGGGCAAAAAGGCAGAAATTCTTTGTATTTTGGAGCAAACTTGCAGAAATTCCCCTAATTTTTGGGCAAAAAGGCAGAAATTTTCCTTATTTTGGGGTAAAACTGCAGAAATTTCACTTATTTTGCGGCAAAATGTCAGAAATTCCCCTTATTTTTGGCAAAAAATGCAGAAAATCCCCTTATTTTAGGGCAAAATTGCAGAAATTTCCCTTATTTGGGGACAAAAACAGAAATTACCCTTATTTTGGGGCAAAATTGCAGAAATTTCCCTTATTATGGGGAAAAATTGCAGAAATTTCCCTTATTTAAGGGCAAAATTGCAGAAATTTCACTTATTTCAGAGAAAAAGGGCAAAAATTTTTCTTATTTTGGGGCAAAAAGGCAGAAATTCACATTATTTTGTGGCAAAAAGGCAGAAATTCACCTTATTTTGGGGTAAAATTGCAGAAATTTCACATATTTCAGGGCAAAACGGCGGAAATTCCCCTTATTTTGGGGCAAAAAGGCAGAAATTTCCCTTATTTTGGGATAAAATTGCAGAAATTTCCCTTATTTGGAGGCAAAAAGGCAGAAAATCCACTTAATTTCGGGGAAAAAGGCAGAAATTTCTCGTATTTTGGAGCAAAATTGCAGAAACTCCCCTAATTTTGGGGCTAAAAGGCAGAATTTCCCTTTATTTTGGGGCAAAAATAGAGAAATTCTTTTTATTTTGGGGCAAAAATCAGAAATTTCCTTTATTTTGGGGCAAAATTTTAGAAATTTCTTTTATATTGTTACAGACTTGCAGAAATTTTTCTTATTTTGTGGCAAAAAGGCAGAAATTCCCCATATTTTGGTGCAAAAAGGCTGAAATTCCCCTTATTTTGAGGTAAAATCCTGAAATTCCCCATATTTTGGGGCAAAAAGGCAGAAATTCCCCTCATTTGGGGGCAAAAAGGCACAAATTTCCCTTATTTTCGGGCATAATTGCAGGAATTTCATTTATTTCAGGGCAAAAAGTCAGAAATTCCTTTTATTTTCGGGCAAAAACAGAAATTTCTTTTCTTTTGATACAAAATTGTAGAAATTTTCCTTATTTTGGAACAAAAAGGCAAAAATTACCCATATTTTGGGGAAAAAGGCAGAAATTCCCCTTATTTTGAGGTAAAAAGGCTGAAATTCCCGTTATTTTGGGGCAAAAAGGCAGAAATTCCCTTTACTTTGTGGCAAAAAGGCAGAAATTCCCGTTAATTGGGGCAGAAAAGCGAAATTTTCCTTATTTAAGGGCAATAGGGCAGAAATTCCCCTTATTTTGTGGCAAAAAGGCAGAAATTCCCCTTATTTGAAGGTAAAATGCTGAAATTCCCCTTATTTTCGGCAAAAAGGCAGAAATTCCTATTATTTTGGGGCAAAATTGCAGAAATTTCAATTATTTCTGGGCAAAAAGTCAGATATTTGCCTTATTTTGGGGCAAAAAGCAGAAATTCCCTTAATTTTGGGGCCAAAAACAGAAATTCCCCTTATTATGGGGTAATATTGCAGAAATTTCAAATATTTCAGGGCAAAAAGGCAGAAATTCCACTTTATTTCGGACAATAACACAGAAATTCCCCGTATTTTAAAGCTAAATTTCAGACATTCCCCTTATATTGGTGCAAAAATGGAGAAATTCCCTTTATTTTTGTGCAATAAGGCAGATTTCCCCGTATTTTGAAGCAAAATTGCACATATTTCCCTAATTTTGAAGGAAAATGCAGAAATTCACATTATTTTGGAACAAAAAGACAGAAATTCTCCTTATTTCAGGGCAAAAAGTCAGAATTTCCCCTTATTTTGGGGTAAAATTGCAGAAATTTTCTTTATTTTGGGGCAAAATTGCAGAAATTTCTCTTATTTTGGGGCAAAATTGCAGAAATTTCACTTATTTCAGGGAAAAAGTGCAGAAATTTCTCTTATTTTGGGGCAAAAAGGCAGAAATTTCTTTTATTTTGGTACAAAATTGCAGAAATTTTCTTTATTTTGGGGCAAAATTGCAGAAATTTCCCTTATTTGGGGCAAAATTGCAGAAATTTCACTTATTTCAGGGAAAAAGTGCAGAAATTTCTCTTATTTTGGGGCAAAAAGGCAGAAATTTCTTTTATTTTGGTACAAAATTGCAGAAATTTCCTTTATTTTGGGGCAAAAATGAAGAAATTCCCCATATTTTGGGGCAAATAGGCAGAGATTTTCCTTATTATGAGGTAAAATGCTGAAATTCCCCTTATTTTGGGGCAAAAATACAGAAATTCCCTTCATTTTGTGGCAAAAAGGCAGAAATTTCCCTTATTTTGGGGAAAAATTGCAGAAATTTCACTTATTTCAGGGCAAAATTCAAAAATTCCTTTTATTTTGGGGCAAAAAGAAAGAAATTCCATTCATTTTTAGGTAAAAAGGCAGAAATTTCACTTATTTTGAGGGAAGAAGGCAGAAATTCCTCTTATTTTGGGGCAAAAATGAAGAAATTTCTCTTTTTTGTGGCAAAAGGTATACATTCCCCTTATTTTCGGGCAAAAAAGCAGAAATTCCCCCTATTTTGGAGCAGAATTGAAGAAAATCCCCTAATTGTGGGACAAAAAGGCAGAAATTCCATATATGTTGGGGCAAAAAGACAGAAATTCTCCTTATTTTGGGGCAAAACTCAGAAATTCCACTTATTTTGGGGCAAAATTCCAGAAATTTCCCTTATTTTGGGGCAAAATTGCAGAAATTTTACTTATTTTGGGGCACAATTGCAGAAATTTCACTTATTTCAGGTAAAAATGGCAGAAATTTTTCTTATTTTGGGGCAAAAAGGCAGAAATTCCTAATATTTTGTGGCAAAAATGCAGAAATTTCCCTTATTTTGAGGTAAAAAGGCTGAAATTCCCCTTATTTGGGGGCAAAAAGGCAGAAATTTCCCTTATTTTGGGGCTAAATTGCAAACATTTAACTTATTTCAGGGTAATAAGTCAGAAATTTTCCTTATTTTGGGGCAAAAAACACAGAAATTCCCTTTGTTTTGGAAGGAAAATACAGAAATTCCACTTCTTTAGAGGCAAAAAGGCAGAAATTCCCCTTATTTTGAAGCAAAAATGAAGAAATTCCCCTAATTGTTGGGGAAAAAGGCAGAAATTCCCTATATGTTGGAGCAAAAAGACAGAAATTCTCCTTATTTTGGGACAAAACTCAGAAATTCCACTTATTTTGGGGCAAAATTGCAGGAATTTACCTTATTTTGAGGCAAAATTGCAGAAATTTCCCTTATTTGGGGCAAAATTGCAGAAATTTCACTTATTTTCAGGTAAAAAGGCTGAAATATCCTTTATTTTGGGGCAAAAAGGAAGAAATTCCCCTTATTTTGGGGCAAAATTGCAGAAATTTTCCTTATTTTGGGGCAAAAAGGCTGAAATTCTTATTTTGAGGTAAAATGCTGAAATTCCCCATATTTTGGGGCAAAAGGCAAAACTTCTTCTTATTTTGGGGCAAAGAGGCACAAATTTCTCTTATTTTCGGGCAAAATTGCAGAAATTTCATTTATTTCAGGGCAAAAAGTCAGAAATTCCTTTTATTTTGGGGCAAAGAGCAGAAATTTCTTTTATTATGGTACAAAATTGAAGAAATTTATCTTATTTTGAAACAAAAAGGCAGAAAATTCCCCTTATTTTGAGGCAAAAGGCAGAAATTATTCTCAATTTGAGGTAAAATGCAGAAATTCCCTTTATTTTGGGGCTAAAAGGCAGAAATTCCCTGTATTTTGAAGCAAAATTGCAGAAATTCTCTTAATTTTCGGGCAAAAAGGCAGAAATTCTCCTTATTTTGGGGCAAAAAGACAGAAAATCTCCTTTTTCGGGAGCAAACAGTCAGAAATTCCCCTTATTTTGGGGCAAAATTGCAGAGATTTCCTTTACATTGGGGCAAAATTGCAGAATTTTCCCTTATTTTGGGGCAAAATTGCAGAAATTTCATGTATTTGAGAAAAAAAAGGCAGAAATTTTTTGGGGGGGGCAAAAAGGCAGAAATTTTTTTTATTTTGGTACAAAATTGCAGAAATTTTTCTTATTTTGGGGCAAAAAGTCAGAAATTCCCCATATTTTGGGGCAAAAAGGTAGAAATTCCCCTTATTTTGAGGTAATAAGGCTGAAATTCCCCTTATTTTGGGGCAAAAAGGCAGAAATTTCATTTATTTTGGGGAAAAGGCAGAAATTGCACTTATTTTGAGTCAAAAAGGTGGAAAATCCCCTTATTTTGGGGCAAAAATGAAGAAATTTGCTTTTTTATGGCAAAAAGGTATACATAACCTTTATTATCGGGCAAAAAGGCAGAAATTCTTTGTATTTTGGAGCAAAATTGCAGAAATTCCCCTAATTTTTGGGCAAAAAGGCTGAAATTTTCCTTATTTTGGGGTAAAACTGCAGAAATTTCACTTATTTTGCGGCAAAATGTCAGAAATTCCCCTTATTTTTGGCAAAAAATGCAGAAAATCCCCTTATTTTAGGGCAAAATTGCAGAAATTTCCCTTATTTGGGGACAAAAACAGAAATTCCCCTTATTTTGGGGCAAAATTGCAGAAATTTCCCTTATTATGGTGAAAAATTGCAGAAATTTCCCTTATTTTAGGGCAAAATTGCAGAAATTTCACTTATTTCAGAGAAAAAAAGCAAAAATTTTTCTTATTTTGGGGCAAAAAGGCAGAAATTCCCATTATTTTGGGGCAAAAAGGCAGAAATTCACCTTATTTTGGGGTAAAATTGCAGAAATTTCACATATTTCAGGGCAAAACGGCAGAAATTCCCCTTATTTTGGGGCAAAAAGGCAGAAATTTCCCTTATTTTGGGATAAAATTGCAGAAATTTCCCTTATTTGGGGGCAAAAAGGCAGAAAATCCACTTAATTTCGGGTAAAAAGGCAGAAATTTCTCGTATTTTGGAGCAAAATTGCAGAAACTCCCCTAATTTTGGGGCTAAAAGGCAGAATTTCCCTTTATTTTGTGGCAAAAATAGAGAAATTCTTTTTATTTTGGGGCAAAAATCAGAAATTTCCTTTATTTTGGGGCAAAATTTTAGAAATTTCTTTTATATTGTTACAGACTTGCAGAAATTTTTCTTATTTTTGGCAAAAAGGCAGAAATTCCCCATATTTTGGTGCAAAATGGCTGAAATTCCCCTTATTTTGAGGTAAAATCCTGAAATTCCCCATATTTTGGGGCAAAAAGGCAGAAATTCCCCTCATTTGGGGGCAAAAAGGCACAAATTTCCTTTATTTTCGGGCATAATTGCAGGAATTTGATTTATTTCAGGGCAAAAAGTCAGAAATTCCTTTTATTTTCGGGCAAAAACAGAAATTTCTTTTTTTTTGATACAAAATTGTAGAAATTTTCCTTATTTTGGAACAAAAAGGCAAAAATTACCCATATTTTGGGGAAAAAGGCAGAAATTCCTTTTATTTTGAGGTAAAAAGGCTGAAATTCCTGTTATTTTGGGGCATAAAGGCAGAAATTCCCTTTACTTTCTGGCAAAAGGGCAGAAATTCCCGTTAATTGGGGCAGAAAAGCAGAAATTTTCCTTATTTAAGGGCAATAGGGCAGAAATTCCCCTTATTTTGTGGCAAAAAGGCAGAAATTCCCCTTATTTGAAGGTAAAATGCTGAAATTCCCCTTATTTTCGGCAAAAAGGCAGAAATTCCTATTATTTTGGGGCAAAAGTGCAGAAATTTCTCTTATTTTGGGGCAAAAAGGCAGAAATTTCTTTTATTTTGGTACAAAATTGCAGAAATTTTCTTTATTTTGGGGCAAAATTGCAGAAATTTCTTTTATTTTGGGGCAAAATTGCAGAAATTTCACTTATTTCAGGAAAAAAGTGCAGAAATTTCTCTTATTTTGGGGCAAAAAGGCAGAAATTTCTTTTATTTTGGTACAAAATTGCAGAAATTTTCTTTATTTTGGGGCAAAAATGAAGAAAATCCCCATATTTTGGGGCAAAAAGGCAGAGATTTGCCTTATTATGAGGTAAAATGCTGAAATTCCCCTTATTTTGGGGCAAAAATACAGAAATTCCCTTCATTTTGTGGCAAAAAGGCAGAAATTTCCCTTATTTTGGGGCAAAATTGCAGAAATTTCACTTATTTCAGGGCAAAATTCAAAAATTCCTTTTATTTTGGGGCAAAAAGAAAGAAATTCCGTTCATTTTTAGGTAAAAAGGCAGAAATTTCACTTATTTTGAGGGAAGAAGGCAGAAATTCCTCTTATTTTGGGGCAAAAATGAAGAAATTTCTCTTTTTTGTGGCAAAAGTTATACATTCCCCTTATTTTCGGGCAAAAAAGCAGAAATTCCCCCTATTTTGGAGCAGAATTGAAGAAAATCCCCTAATTGTGGGGCAAAAAGGCAGAAATTCCCTATATGTTGGGGCAAAAAGACAGAAATTCTCCTTATTTTGGGGCAAAACTCAGAAATTCCACTTATTTTGGGGCAAAATTCCAGAAATTTCCCTTATTTTGGGGCAAAATTGCAGAAATTTTACTTATTTTGGGGCACAATTGCAGAAATTTCACTTATTTCAGGTAAAAATGGCAGAAATTTTTCTTATTTTGGGGCAAAAAGGCAGAAATTCCTAATATTTTGTGGCAAAAATGCAGAAATTCCCCTTATTTTGAGGTAAAAAGGCTGAAATTCCCCTTATTTGGGGGCAAAAAGGCAGAAATTTCCCTTATTTTGGGGCAAAATTGCAAACATTTCACTTATTTCAGGGTAATAAGTCAGAAATTTTCCTTATTTTGGGGCAAAAAACACAGAAATTCCCTTTGTTTTGGAAGGCAAATACAGAAATTCCACTTCTTTAGAGGCAAAAAGGCAGAAATTCCCCTTATTTTGAAGCAAAAATGAAGAAATTCCCCTAATTGTTGGGCAAAAAGGCAGAAATTCCCTATATGTTGGGGCAAAAAGACAGAAATTCTCCTTATTTTGGGACAAAACTCAGAAATTCCACTTATTTTGGGGCAAAATTGCAGGAATTTACCTTATTTTGAGGCAAAATTGCAGAAATTTCCCTTATTTGGGGCAAAATTGCAGAAATTTCACTTATTTTCAGGTAAAAAGGCTGAAATATCCTTTATTTTGGGGCAAAAAGGAAGAAATTCCCCTTATTTTGGGGCAAAATTGCAGAAATTTTCCTTATTTTGGGGCAAAAAGGCTGAAATTCTTATTTTGAGGTAAAATGCTGAAATTCCCCATATTTTGGGGCAAAAGGCAAAACTTCTTATTTTGGGGCAAAGAGGCACAAATTTCTCTTATTTTCGGGCAAAATTGCAGAAATTTCATTTATTTCAGGGCAAAAAGTCAGAAATTCCTTTTATTTTGGGGCAAAGAGCAGAAATTTCTTTTATTATGGTACAAAATTGAAGAAATTTATCTTATTTTGAAACAAAAAGGCAGAAAATTCCCCTTATTTTGAGGCAAAAGGCAGAAATTATTCTCAATTTGAGGTAAAATGCAGAAATTCCCTTTATTTTGGGGCTAAAAGGCAGAAATTCCCTGTATTTTGAAGCAAAATTGCAGAAATTCTCTTAATTTTCGGGCAGAAAGGCAGAAATTCTCCTTATTTTGGGGCAAAAAGACAGAAAATCTCCTTTTTCGGGAGCAAACAGTCAGAAATTCCCCTTATTTTGGGGCAAAATTGCAGAAATTTCCTTTACATTGGGGCAAAATTGCAGAAATTTCCCTTATTTTGGGGCAAAATTGCAGAAATTTCAGGTATTTGAGAAAAAAAAGGCAGAAATTTTTTGGGGGGGGCAAAAAGGCAGAAATTTTTTTTTATTTTGGTACAAAATTGCAGAAATTTTTTTTTATTTTAGGGCAAAAAGTCAGAAATTCCCCATATTTTGGGGCAAAAATGCAGAAATTCCCCTTATTTTGAGGTAATAAGGCTGAAATTCCCCTTATTTTGGGGCAAAAAGGCAGAAATTTTGTTTATTTTGGGGAAAAGGTAGAAATTGCACTTATTTTGAGTCAAAAAGGTGGAAAATCCCCTTATTTTGGGGCAAAAATGAAGAAATTTGCTTTTTTATGGCAAAAAGGTATACATTCCCTTTATTTTCGGGCAAAAAGGCAGAAATTCTTTGTATTTTGGAGCAAAATTGCAGAAATTCCCCTAATTTTTGGGCAAAAAGGCAGAAATTTTCCTTATTTTGGGGTAAAACTGCAGAAATTTCACTTATTTTGCGGCAAAATGTCAGAAATTCCCCTTATTTTTGGCAAAAAATGCAGAAAATCCCCTTATTTTAGGGCAAAATTGCAGAAATTTCCCTTATTTGGGGACAAAAACAGAAATTCCCCTTATTTTGGGGCAAAATTGCAGAAATTTCCCTTATTATGGGGAAAAATTGCAGAAATTTCCCTAATTTTAGGGCAAAATTGCAGAAATTTCACTTATTTCAGAGAAAAAAAGCAAAAATTTTTCTTATTTTGGGGCAAAAAGGCAGAAATTCCCATTATTTTGGGGCAAAAAGGCATAAATTCACCTTATTTTGGGGTAAAATTGCAGAAATTTCACATATTTCAGGGCAAAACGGCAGAAATTCCCCTTATTTTGGGGCAAAAAGGCAGAAATTTTCCTTATTTTGGGATAAAATTGCAGAAATTTCCCTTATTTGGAGGCAAAAAGGCAGAAAATCCACTTAATTTCGGGTAAAAAGGCAGAAATTTCTCGTATTTTGGAGCAAAATTGCAGAAACTCCCCTAATTTTGGGGCTAAAAGGCAGAATTTCCCTTTATTTTGTGGCAAAAATAGAGAAATTCTTTTTATTTTGGGGCAAAAATCAGAAATTTCCTTTATTTTGGGGCAAAATTTTAGAAATTTCTTTTATATTGTTACAGACTTGCAGAAATTTTTCTTATTTTGTGGCAAAAAGGCAGAAATTCCCCATATTTTGGTGCAAAAAGGCTGAAATTCCCCTTATTTTGAGGTAAAATCCTGAAATTCCCCATATTTTGGGGCAAATAGGCAGAAATTCCCCTCATTTGGGGGCAAAAAGGCACAAATTTCCCTTATTTTCGGGCATAATTGCAGGAATTTCATTTATTTCAGGGCAAAAAGTCAGAAATTCCTTTTATTTTCAGGCAAAAACAGAAATTTCTTTTCTTTTGATACAAAATTGTAGAAATTTTCCTTATTTTGGAACAAAAAGGCAAAAATTACCCATATTTTGGGGAAAAAGGCAGAAATTCCTTTTATTTTGAGGTAAAAAGGCTGAAATTCCCGTTATTTTGGGGCATAAAGGCAGAAATTCCCTTTACTTTGTGGCAAAAGGGCAGAAATTCCCGTTAATAGGGGCAGAAAAGCAGAAATTTTCCTTATTTAAGGGTAATAGGGCAGAAATTCCCCTTATTTTGTGGCAAAAAGGCAGAAATTCCCCTTATTTGAAGGTAAAATGCTGAAATTCCCCTTATTTTCGGCAAAAAGGCAGAAATTCCTATTATTTTGGGGCAAAATTGCAGAAATTTCAATTATTTCTGGGCAAAAAGTCAGATATTTGCCTTATTTTGGGGCAAAAAGCAGAAATTCCCTTAATTTTGGGGCCAAACACAGAAATTCCCCTTATTTTGGGGTAAAATTGCAGAAATTTCAAATATTTCAGGGCAAAAAGGCAGAGATTCCACTTTATTTCGGACAATAACGCAGAAATTCCCCGTATTTTAAAGCTAAATTTCAGAAATTCCCCTTATATTGGTGCAAAAATGGAGAAATTCCCTTTATTTTTGTGCAATAAGGCAGATTTCCCCGTATTTTGAAGCAAAATTGCACATATTTCCCTAATTTTGAAGGAAAATGCAGAAATTCACATTATTTTGGAACAAAAAGACAGAAATTCTCCTTATTTCAGGGCAAAAAGTCAGAAATTCCCCTTATTTTGGGGTAAAATTGCAGAAATTTTCTTTATTTTGGGGCAAAATTGCAGAAATTTCTCTTATTTTGGGGCAAAATTGCAGAAATTTCACTTATTTCAGGGAAAAAGTGCAGAAATTTCTCTTATTTTGGGGCAAAAAGGCAGAAATTTCTTTTATTTTGGTACAAAATTGCAGAAATTTTCTTTATTTTGGGGCAAAATTGCAGAAATTTCCCTTATTTTGGGGCAAAATTGCAGAAATTTCACTTATTTCAGGGAAAAAGTGCAGAAATTTCTCTTATTTTGGGGCAAAAAGGCAGAAATTTCTTTTATTTTGGTACAAAATTGCAGAAATTTTTTTTATTTTGGGGCAAAAATGAAGAAATTCCCCATATTTTGGGGCAAAAAGGCAGAGATTTGCCTTATTATGAGGTAAAATGCTGAAATTCCCCTTATTTTGGGGCAAAAATACAGAAATTCCCTTTATTTTGTGGCAAAAAGGCAGAAATTTCCCTTATTTTGGGGCAAAATTGCAGAAATTTCACTTATTTCAGGGCAAAATTCAAAAATTCCTTTTATTTTTGGGCAAAAAGACAGAAATTTTGTTTATTTTTGGGTAAAAAGGCAGAAATTTTACTTATTGTGAGGTAAAAAGGCAGAAATTTTTCTTATTTTGGTGCAAAAATGAAGAAATTTCTCTTTTTTTGTGGCAAAAGGTATATATTCTCCTTATTTTCGGGCAAAAAAGCAGAAATATCCCGTTTTTTGGAGCAGAATTGAAGAAAATCCCCTAATTGTGGGGCAAAAAGGCAGAAATTCCCTATATGTTGGGGCAAAAAGACAGAAATTCTCCTTCTTTGGGGGCAAAACTCAGAAATTCCACTTATTTTGGGGCAAAATTCCAGAAATTTCCCTTATTTTGGGGCAAATTTGCAGAAATTTCACTTATTTTGGGGCAAAATTGCAGAAATTTCACTTATTTCAGATAAAAAAAAAGGCAGAAATTTTTCTTATTTTGGGGCAAAAAGGCAGAAATTCCTAATATTTTGTGGCAAAAATGCAGAAATTCCCCTTATTTTGAGGTAAAAAGGCTGAAATTCCCATTATTTGGGGCCAATAAGGCAGAAATTTCCCTTATTTTGGGGCAAAATTGCAGAAATTTCACTTATTTCAGGGCAAAATTCAAAAATTCCTTTTATTTTGGGGCTAAAAGTCAGAAATTCCGTTTATTTTTGGGTAAAAAGGCAGAAATTTCACTTATTTTGAGGTAAGAAGGCAGAAATTCCTCTTATTTTGGGGCAAAAATGAAGAAATTTCCCTTTTTTGTGGCAAAAGGTATATATTCCCCTTATTTTCGGGCAAAAAAGCAGAAATATCCGGTTTTTTGGAGCACAATTGCAGAAAATCCCCTAATTGTGGGGCAAAAAGGCAGAAATTCCCTATATGATGGGGCAAAAAGACAGAAATTCTCCTTATTTTGGGGCAAAACTCAGAAATTCCACTTATTTTGGGGCAAAATTCCAGAAATTTCCCTTATTTTGGGGCAAAATTGCAGAAATTTTACTTATTTTGGGGCACAATTGCAGAAATTTCACTTATTTCAGGTAAAAATGGCAGAAATTTTTCTTATTTTGGGGCAAAAAGGCAGAAATTCCTAATATTTTGTGGCAAAAATGCAGAAATTCCCCTTATTTTGAGGTAAAAAGGCTGAAATTCCCCTTATTTGGGGGCAAAAAGGCAGAAATTTCCCTTATTTTGGGTCAAAATTGCAAACATTTCACTTATTTCAGGGTATTAAGTCAGAAATTTTCCTTATTTTGGGGCAAAAAACACAGAAATTCCCTTTGTTTTGGAAGGAAAATACAGAAATTCCACTTCTTTAGAGGCAAAAAGGCAGAAATTCCCCTTATTTTGAAGCAAAAATGAAGAAATTCCCCTAATTGTTGGGCAAAAAGGCAGAAATTCCCTATATGTTGGGGCAAAAAGACAGAAATTCTCCTTATTTTGGGACAAAACTCAGAAATTCCACTTATTTTGGGGCAAAATTGCAGGAATTTACCTTATTTTGAGGCAAAATTGCAGAAATTTCCCTTATTTGGGGCAAAATTGCAGAAATTTCACTTATTTTCAGGTAAAAAGGCTGAAATATCCTTTATTTTGGAGCAAAAAAGAAAAAAATTCCCCTTATTTTGGGGCAAAATTGCAGAAATTTTCCTTATTTTGGGGCAAAAAGGCTGAAATTCTTATTTTGAGGTAAAATGCTGAAATTCCCCATATTTTGGGGCAAAAGGCAAAACTTCTTCTTATTTTGGGGCAAAGAGGCACAAATTTCTCTTATTTTCGGGCAAAATTGCAGAAATTTCATTTATTTCAGGGCAAAAAGTCAGAAATTCCTTTTATTTTGGGGCAAAGAGCAGAAATTTCTTTTATTATGGTACAAAATTGAAGAAATTTATCTTATTTTGAAACAAAAAGGCAGAAAATTCCCCTTATTTTGAGGCAAAAGGCAGAAATTATTCTCAATTTGAGGTAAAATGCAGAAATTCCCTTTATTTTGGGGCTAAAAGGCAGAAATTCCCTGTATTTTGAAGCAAAATTGCAGAAATTCTCTTAATTTTCGGGCAAAAAGGCAAAAATTCTCCTTATTTTGGGGCAAATAGACAGAAAATCTCCTTTTTCGGGAGCAAACAGTCAGAAATTCCCCTTATTTTGGGGCAAAATTGCACAAATTTCCTTTACATTGGGGCAAAATTGCAGAATATTCCCTTATTTTGGGGCAAAATTGCAGAAATTTCAGGTATTTGAGAAAAAAAAGGCAGAAATTTTTTTGGGGGGGCAAAAAGGCAGAAATTTTTTTTTATTTTGGTACAAAATTGCAGAAATTTTTCTTATTTTGGGGCAAAAAGTCAGAAATTCCCCATATTTTTGAGCAAAAAGGCAGAAATTCCCCTTATTGTGAGGTAATAAGGCTGAAATTCCCCTTATTTGGGGGCAAAAAGGCAGAAATTTCGTTTATTTTGGGGAAAAGGCAGAAATTGCACTTATTTTGAGTCAAAAAGGTGGAAAATCCCCTTATTTTGGGGCAAAAATGAAGAAATTTGCTTTTTTATGGCAAAAAGGTATACATTCCCTTTATTTTCGGGCAAAAAGGCAGAAACTCTTTGTATTTTGGAGCAAAATTGCAGAAATTCCCCTAATTTTTGGGCAAAAAGGCAGAAATTTTCCTTATTTTGGGGTAAAACTGCAGAAATTTCACTTATTTTGCGGCAAAATGTCAGAAATTCCCCTTATTTTTGGCAAAAAATGCAGAAAATCCCCTTATTTTAGGGCAAAATTGCAGAAATTTCCCTTATTTGGGGACAAAAACAGAAATTCCCCTTATTTTGGGGCAAAATTGCAGAAATTTCCCTTATTATGGGGAAAAATTGCAGAAATTTCCCTTATTTTAAGGCAAAATTGCAGAAATTTCACTTATTTCAGAGAAAAAAAGCAAAAATTTTTCTTATTTTGGGGCAAAAAGGCAGAAATTCCCATTATTTTGGGGCAAAAAGGCAGAAATTCACCTTATTTTGGGGTAAAATTGCAGAAATTTCACATATTTCAGGGCAAAACGGCAGAAATTCCCCTTATTTTGGGGCAAAAAGGCAGAAATTTCCCTTATTTTGGGATAAAATTGCAGAAATTTCCCTTATTTGGGGGCAAAAAGGCAGAAAATCCACTTAATTTCGGGTAAAAAGGCAGAAATTTCTCGTATTTTGGAGCAAAATTGCAGAAACTCCCCTAATTTTGGGGCTAAAAGGCAGAATTTCCCTTTATTTTGTGGCAAAAATAGAGAAATTCTTTTTATTTTGGGGCAAAAATCAGAAATTTCTTTTATTTTGGGGCAAAATTTTAGAAATTTCTTTTATATTGTTACAGACTTGCAGAAATTTTTTTTATTTTGTGGCAAAAAGGCAGAAATTCCCCATATTTTGGTGCAAAAAGGCTGAAATTCCCCTTATTTTGAGGTAAAATCCTGAAATTCCCCATATTTTGGGGCAAAAAGGCAGAAATTCCCCTCATTTGGGGGCAAAAAGGCACAAATTTCCCTTATTTTCGGGCATAATTGCAGGAATTTCATTTATTTCAGGGCAAAAAGTCAGAAATTCCTTTTATTTTCGGGCAAAAACAGAAATTTCTTTTCTTTTGATACAAAATTGTAGAAATTTTCCTTATTTTGGAACAAAAAGGCAAAAATTACCCATATTTTGGGGAAAAAGGCAGAAATTCCCCTTATTTTGAGGTAAAAAGGCTGAAATTACCGTTATTTTGGGGCAAAAAGGCAGAAATTCCCTTTACTTTGTGGCAAAAAGGCAGAAATTCCCGTTAATTGGGGCAGAAAAGCAGAAATTTTCCTTATTTAAGGGCAATAGGGCAGAAATTCCCCTTATTTTGTGGCAAAAAGGCAGAAATTCCCCTTATTTGAAGGTAAAATGCTGAAATTCCCCTTATTTTCGGCAAAAAGGCAGAAATTCCTATTATTTTGGGGCAAAAGTGCAGAAATTTCTCTTATTTTGGGGCAAAAAGGCAGAAATTTCTTTTATTTTGGTACAAAATTGCAGAAATTTTCTTTATTTTGGGGCAAAATTGCAGAAATTTCCCTTATTTTGGAGCAAAATTGCAGAAATTTCACTTATTTCAGGGAAAAAGTGCAGAAATTTCTCTTATTTTGGGGCAAAAAGGCAGAAATTTCTTTTATTTTGGTACAAAATTGCAGAAATTTTCTTTATTTTGGGGCAAAAATGAAGAAAATCCCCATATTTTGGGGCAAAAAGGCAGAGATTTGCCTTATTATGAGGTAAAATGCTGAAATTTCCCTTATTTTGGGGCAAAAATACAGAAATTCCCTTCATTTTGTGGCAAAAAGGCAGAAATTTCCCTTATTTTGGGGAAAAATTGCAGAAATTTCACTTATTTCAGGGCAAAATTCAAAAATTCCTTTTATTTTGGGGCAAAAAGAAAGAAATTCCATTCATTTTTAGGTAAAAAGGCAGAAATTTCACTTATTTTGAGGGAAGAAGGCAGAAATTCCTCTTATTTTGGGGCAAAAATGAAGAAATTTCTCTTTTTTGTGGCAAAAGGTATACATTCCCCTTATTTTCGGGCAAAAAAGCAGAAATTCCCCCTATTTTGGAGCAGAATTGAAGAAAATCCCCTAATTGTGGGACAAAAAGGCAGAAATTCCCTATATGTTGGGGCAAATAGACAGAAATTCTCCTTATTTTGGGGCAAAACTCAGAAATTCCACTTATTTTGGGGCAAAATTCCAGAAATTTCCCTTATTTTGGGGCAAAATTGCAGAAATTTTACTTATTTTGGGGCACAATTGCAGAAATTTCACTTATTTCAGGTAAAAATGGCAGAAATTTTTCTTATTTTGGGGCAAAAAGGCAGAAATTCCTAATATTTTGTGGCAAAAATGCAGAAATTCCCCTTATTTTGAGGTAAAAAGGCTGAAATTCCCCTTATTTGGGGGCAAAAAGGCAGAAATTTCCCTTATTTTGGGGCAAAATTGCAAACATTTCACTTATTTCAGGGTATTAAGTCAGAAATTTTCCTTATTTTGGGGCAAAAAACACAGAAATTCCCTTTGTTTTGGAAGGAAAATACAGAAATTCCACTTCTTTAGAGGCAAAAAGGCAGAAATTCCCCTTATTTTGAAGCAAAAATGAAGAAATTCCCCTAATTGTTGGGCAAAAAGGCAGAAATTCCCTATATGTTGGGGCAAAAAGACAGAAATTCTCCTTATTTTGGGACAAAACTCAGAAATTCCACTTATTTTGGGGCAAAATTGCAGGAATTTACCTTATTTTGAGGCAAAATTGCAGAAATTTCCCTTATTTGGGGCAAAATTGCAGAAATTTCACTTATTTTCAGGTAAAAAGGCTGAAATATCCTTTATTTTGGGGCAAAAAGGAAGAAATTCCCCTTATTTTGGGGCAAAATTGCAGAAATTTTCCTTATTTTGGGGCAAAAAGGCTGAAATTCTTATTTTGAGGTAAAATGCTGAAATTCCCCATATTTTGGGGCAAAAGGCAAAACTTCTTCTTATTTTGGGGCAAAGAGGCACAAATTTCTCTTATTTTCGGGCAAAATTGCAGAAATTTCATTTATTTCAGGGCAAAAAGTCAGAAATTCCTTTTATTTTGGGGCAAAGAGCAGAAATTTCTTTTATTATGGTACAAAATTGAAGAAATTTATCTTATTTTGAAACAAAAAGGCAGAAAATTCCCCTTATTTTGAGGCAAAAGGCAGAAATTATTCTCAATTTGAGGTAAAATGCAGAAATTCCCTTTATTTTGGGGCTAAAAGGCAGAAATTCCCTGTATTTTGAAGCAAAATTGCAGAAATTCTCTTAATTTTCGGGCAAAAAGGCAGAAATTCTCCTTATTTTGGGGCAAAAAGACAGAAAATCTCCTTTTTCGGGAGCAAACAGTCAGAAATTCCCCTTATTTTGGGGCAAAATTGCAGAAATTTCCTTTACATTGGGGCAAAATTGCAGAAATTTCCCTTATTTTGGGGCAAAATTGCAGAAATTTCAGGTATTTGAGAAAAAAAAGGCAGAAATTTTTTTGGGGGGGCAAAAAGGCAGAATTTTTTTTTATTTTGGTACAAAATTGCAGAAATTTTTCTTATTTTGGGGCAAAAAGTCAGAAATTCCCCATATTTTGGGGCAAAAATGCAGAAATTCCCCTTATTTTGAGGTAATAAGGCTGAAATTCCCCTTATTTTGGGGCAAAAAGGCAGAAATTTCGTTTATTTTGGGGAAAAGGCAGAAATTGCACTTATTTTGAGTCCAAAAGTTGGAAAATCCCCTTATTTTGGGTCAAAAATGAAGAAATTTGCTTTTTTATGGCAAAAAGGTATACATTCCCTTTATTTTCGGGCAAAAAGGAAGAAATTCTTTGTATTTTGGAGCAAAATTGCAGAAATTCCCCTAATTTTTGGGCAAAAAGGCAGAAATTTTCCTTATTTTGGGGTAAAACTGCAGAAATTTCACTTATTTTGCGGCAAAATGTCAGAAATTCCCCTTAGTTTTGGCAAAAATGCAGAAAATCCCCTTATTTTAGGGCAAAATTGTAGAAATTTCCCTTATTTGGGGACAGAAACAGAAATTCCCCTTATTTTGGGGCAAAATTGCAGAAATTTCCCTTATTATGGGGAAAAATTGCAGAAATTTCCTTTATTTAAGGGCAAAATTGCAGAAATTTCACTTATTTCAGAGAAAAAAAGCAAAAATTTTTCTTATTTTGGGGCAAAAATGCAGAAATTCCCATTATTTTGGGGTAAAATTGTAGAAATTTTACATATTTCAGGGCAAAACGGCAGAAATTCCCCTTATTTTGGGGCAAAAAGGCAGAAATTTCCCTTATTTTCGGATAAAATTGCAGAAATTTCCCTTATTTGGGGGCAAAAATGCAGAAAATCCACTTAAATTCGGGTAAAAAGGCAGAAATTTCTCGTATTTTGGAGCAAAATTGCAGAAACTCCCCTAATTTTGGGGCTAAAAGGCAGAATTTCCCTTTATTTTGTGGCAAAAATAGGGAAATTCTTTTTATTTTGGGGCAAAAATCAGAAATTTCCTTTATTTTGGGGCAAAATTTTAGAAATTTCTTTTATATTGTTACAGACTTGCAGAAATTTTTCTTATTTTGTGGCAAAAAGGCAGAAATTCCCCATATTTTGGTGCAAAAAGGCTGAAATTCCCCTTATTTTGAGGTAAAATCCTGAAATTCCCCATATTTTGGGGCAAAAAGGCAGAAATTCCCCTCATTTGGGGGCAAAAAGGCACAAATTTCCCTTATTTTCGGGCATAATTGCAGGAATTTCATTTATTTCAGGGCAAAAAGTCAGAAATTCCTTTTATTTTCGGGCAAAAACAGAAATTTCTTTTCTTTTGATACAAAATTGTAGAAATTTTCCTTATTTTGGAACAAAAAGGCAAAAATTACCCATATTTTGGGGAAAAAGGCAGAAATTCCCCTTATTTTGAGGTAAAAAGGCTGAAATTCCCGTTATTTTGGGGCAAAAAGGCAGAAATTCCCTTTACTTTGTGGCAAAAAGGCAGAAATTCCCGTTAATTGGGGCAGAAAAGCAGAAATTTTCCTTATTTAAGGGCAATAGGGCAGAAATTCCCCTTATTTTGTGGCAAAAAGGCAGAAATTCCCCTTATTTGAAGGTAAAATGCTGAAATTCCCCTTATTTTCGGCAAAAAGGCAGAAATTCCTATTATTGTGGGGCAAAAGTGCAGAAATTTCTCTTATTTTGGGGCAAAAAGGCAGAAATTTCTTTTATTTTGGTACAAAATTGCAGAAATTTTCTTTATTTTGGGGCAATATTGCAGAAATTTCCCTTATTTTGGGGCAAAATTGCAGAAATTTCACTTATTTCAGGGAAAAAGTGCAGAAATTTCTCTTATTTTGGGGCAAAAAGGCAGAAATTTCTTTTATTTTGGTACAAAATTGCAGAAATTTTCTTTATTTTGGGGCAAAAATGAAGAAAATCCCCATATTTTGGGGCAAAAAGGCAGAGATTTGCCTTATTATGAGGTAAAATGCTGAAATTCCCCTTATTTTGGGGCAAAAATACAGAAATTCCCTTCATTTTGTGGCAAAAAGGCAGAAATTTCCCTTATTTTGGGGAAAAATTGCAGAAATTTCACTTATTTCAGGGCAAAATTCAAAAATTCCTTTTATTTTGGGGCAAAAAGAAAGAAATTCCGTTCATTTTTAGGTAAAAAGGCAGAAATTTCACTTATTTTGAGGGAAGAAGGCAGAAATTCCTCTTATTTTGGGGCAAAAATGAAGAAAGTTCTCTTTTTTGTGGCAAAAGGTATACATTCCCCTTATTTTCGGGCAAAAAAGCAGAAATTCCCCCTATTTTGGAGCAGAATTGAAGAAAATCCCCTAATTGTGGGACAAAAAGGCAGAAATTCCCTATATGTTGGGGCAAATAGACAGAAATTCTCCTTATTTTGGGGCAAAACTCAGAAATTCCACTTATTTTGGGGCAAAATTCCAGAAATTTCCCTTATTTTGGGGCAAAATTGCAGAAATTTTACTTATTTTGGGGCACAATTGCAGAAATTTCACTTATTTCAGGTAAAAATGGCAGAAATTTTTCTTATTTTGGGGCAAAAAGGCAGAAATTCCTAATATTTTGTGGCAAAAATGCAGAAATTCCCCTTATTTTGAGGTAAAAAGGCTGAAATTCCCCTTATTTGGGGGCAAAAAGGCAGAAATTTCCCTTATTTTGGGGCAAAATTGCAAACATTTCACTTATTTCAGGGTATTAAGTCAGAAATTTTCCTTATTTTGGGGCAAAAAACACAGAAATTCCCTTTGTTTTGGAAGGAAAATACAGAAATTCCACTTCTTTAGAGGCAAAAAGGCAGAAATTCCCCTTATTTTGAAGCAAAAATGAAGAAATTCCCCTAATTGTTGGGCAAAAAGGCAGAAATTCCCTATATGTTGGGGCAAAAAGACAGAAATTCTCCTTATTTTGGGACAAAACTCAGAAATTCCACTTATTTTGGGGCAAAATTGCAGGAATTTACCTTATTTTGAGGCAAAATTGCAGAAATTTCCCTTATTTGGGGCAAAATTGCAGAAATTTCACTTATTTTCAGGTAAAAAGGCTGAAATATCCTTTATTTTGGGGCAAAAAGGAAGAAATTCCCCTTATTTTGGGGCAAAATTGCAGAAATTTTCCTTATTTTGGGGCAAAAAGGCTGAAATTCTTATTTTGAGGTAAAATGCTGAAATTCCCCATATTTTGGGGCAAAAGGCAAAACTTCTTCTTATTTTGGGGCAAAGAGGCACAAATTTCTCTTATTTTCGGGCAAAATTGCAGAAATTTCATTTATTTCAGGGCAAAAAGTCAGAAATTCCTTTTATTTTGGGGCAAAGAGCAGAAATTTCTTTTATTATGGTACAAAATTGAAGAAATTTATCTTATTTTGAAACAAAAAGGCAGAAAATTCCCCTTATTTTGAGGCAAAAGGCAGAAATTATTCTCAATTTGAGGTAAAATGCAGAAATTCCCTTTATTTTGGGGCTAAAAGGCAGAAATTCCCTGTATTTTGAAGCAAAATTGCAGAAATTCTCTTAATTTTCGGGCAAAAAGGCAGAAATTCTCCTTATTTTGGGGCAAAAAGACAGAAAATCTCCTTTTTCGGGAGCAAACAGTCAGAAATTCCCCTTATTTTGGGGCAAAATTGCAGAAATTTCCTTTACATTGGGGCAAAATTGCAGAAATTTCCCTTATTTTGGGGCAAAATTGCAGAAATTTCAGGTATTTGAGAAAAAAAAGGCAGAAATTTTTTTGGGGGGGCAAAAAGGCAGAATTTTTTTTTATTTTGGTACAAAATTGCAGAAATTTTTCTTATTTTGGGGCAAAAAGTCAGAAATTCCCCATATTTTGGGGCAAAAATGCAGAAATTCCCCTTATTTTGAGGTAATAAGGCTGAAATTCCCCTTATTTTGGGGCAAAAAGGCAGAAATTTCGTTTATTTTGGGGAAAAGGCAGAAATTGCACTTATTTTGAGTCCAAAAGTTGGAAAATCCCCTTATTTTGGGTCAAAAATGAAGAAATTTGCTTTTTTATGGCAAAAAGGTATACATTCCCTTTATTTTCGGGCAAAAAGGAAGAAATTCTTTGTATTTTGGAGCAAAATTGCAGAAATTCCCCTAATTTTTGGGCAAAAAGGCAGAAATTTTCCTTATTTTGGGGTAAAACTGCAGAAATTTCACTTATTTTGCGGCAAAATGTCAGAAATTCCCCTTAGTTTTGGCAAAAATGCAGAAAATCCCCTTATTTTAGGGCAAAATTGTAGAAATTTCCCTTATTTGGGGACAGAAACAGAAATTCCCCTTATTTTGGGGCAAAATTGCAGAAATTTCCCTTATTATGGGGAAAAATTGCAGAAATTTCCTTTATTTAAGGGCAAAATTGCAGAAATTTCACTTATTTCAGAGAAAAAAAGCAAAAATTTTTCTTATTTTGGGGCAAAAATGCAGAAATTCCCATTATTTTGGGGTAAAATTGTAGAAATTTTACATATTTCAGGGCAAAACGGCAGAAATTCCCCTTATTTTGGGGCAAAAAGGCAGAAATTTCCCTTATTTTCGGATAAAATTGCAGAAATTTCCCTTATTTGGGGGCAAAAATGCAGAAAATCCACTTAAATTCGGGTAAAAAGGCAGAAATTTCTCGTATTTTGGAGCAAAATTGCAGAAACTCCCCTAATTTTGGGGCTAAAAGGCAGAATTTCCCTTTATTTTGTGGCAAAAATAGGGAAATTCTTTTTATTTTGGGGCAAAAATCAGAAATTTCCTTTATTTTGGGGCAAAATTTTAGAAATTTCTTTTATATTGTTACAGACTTGCAGAAATTTTTCTTATTTTGTGGCAAAAAGGCAGAAATTCCCCATATTTTGGTGCAAAAAGGCTGAAATTCCCCTTATTTTGAGGTAAAATCCTGAAATTCCCCATATTTTGGGGCAAAAAGGCAGAAATTCCCCTCATTTGGGGGCAAAAAGGCACAAATTTCCCTTATTTTCGGGCATAATTGCAGGAATTTCATTTATTTCAGGGCAAAAAGTCAGAAATTCCTTTTATTTTCGGGCAAAAACAGAAATTTCTTTTCTTTTGATACAAAATTGTAGAAATTTTCCTTATTTTGGAACAAAAAGGCAAAAATTACCCATATTTTGGGGAAAAAGGCAGAAATTCCCCTTATTTTGAGGTAAAAAGGCTGAAATTCCCGTTATTTTGGGGCAAAAAGGCAGAAATTCCCTTTACTTTGTGGCAAAAAGGCAGAAATTCCCGTTAATTGGGGCAGAAAAGCAGAAATTTTCCTTATTTAAGGGCAATAGGGCAGAAATTCCCCTTATTTTGTGGCAAAAAGGCAGAAATTCCCCTTATTTGAAGGTAAAATGCTGAAATTCCCCTTATTTTCGGCAAAAAGGCAGAAATTCCTATTATTGTGGGGCAAAAGTGCAGAAATTTCTCTTATTTTGGGGCAAAAAGGCAGAAATTTCTTTTATTTTGGTACAAAATTGCAGAAATTTTCTTTATTTTGGGGCAATATTGCAGAAATTTCCCTTATTTTGGGGCAAAATTGCAGAAATTTCACTTATTTCAGGGAAAAAGTGCAGAAATTTCTCTTATTTTGGGGCAAAAAGGCAGAAATTTCTTTTATTTTGGTACAAAATTGCAGAAATTTTCTTTATTTTGGGGCAAAAATGAAGAAAATCCCCATATTTTGGGGCAAAAAGGCAGAGATTTGCCTTATTATGAGGTAAAATGCTGAAATTCCCCTTATTTTGGGGCAAAAATACAGAAATTCCCTTCATTTTGTGGCAAAAAGGCAGAAATTTCCCTTATTTTGGGGAAAAATTGCAGAAATTTCACTTATTTCAGGGCAAAATTCAAAAATTCCTTTTATTTTGGGGCAAAAAGAAAGAAATTCCGTTCATTTTTAGGTAAAAAGGCAGAAATTTCACTTATTTTGAGGGAAGAAGGCAGAAATTCCTCTTATTTTGGGGCAAAAATGAAGAAAGTTCTCTTTTTTGTGGCAAAAGGTATACATTCCCCTTATTTTCGGGCAAAAAAGCAGAAATTCCCCCTATTTTGGAGCAGAATTGAAGAAAATCCCCTAATTGTGGGACAAAAAGGCAGAAATTCCCTATATGTTGGGGCAAAAAGACAGAAATTCTCCTTATTTTGGGGCAAAACTCAGAAATTCCACTTATTTTGGGGCAAAATTCCAGAAATTTTTCTTATTTTGGGGCAAAATTGCAGAAATTTTACTTATTTTGGGGCACAATTGCAGAAATTTCACTTATTTCAGGTAAAAATGGCAGAAATTTTTCTTATTTTGGGGCAAAAAGGCAGAAATTCCTAATATTTTGTGGCAAAAATGCAGAAATTCCCCTTATTTTGAGGTAAAAAGGCTGAAATTCCCCTTATTTGGGGGCAAAAAGGCAGAAATTTCCCTTATTTTGGGGCAAAATTGCAAACATTTCACTTATTTCAGGGTAATAAGTCAGAAATTTTCCTTATTTTGGGGCAAAAAACACAGAAATTCCCTTTGTTTTGGAAGGAAAATACAGAAATTCCACTTCTTTAGAGGCAAAAAGGCAGAAATTCCCCTTATTTTGAAGCAAAAATGAAGAAATTCCCCTAATTGTTGGGCAAAAAGGCAGAAATTCCCTATATGTTGGGGCAAAAAGACAGAAATTCTCCTTATTTTGGGACAAAACTCAGAAATTCCACTTATTTTGGGGCAAAATTGCAGGAATTTACCTTATTTTGAGGCAAAATTGCAGAAATTTCCCTTATTTGGGGCAAAATTGCAGAAATTTCACTTATTTTCAGGTAAAAAGGCTGAAATATCCTTTATTTTGGGGCAAAAAGGAAGAAATTCCCCTTATTTTGGGGCAAAATTGCAGAAATTTTCCTTATTTTGGGGCAAAAAGGCTGAAATTCTTATTTTGAGGTAAAATGCTGAAATTCCCCATATTTTGGGGCAAAAGGCAAAACTTCTTATTTTGGGGCAAAGAGGCACAAATTTCTCTTATTTTCGGGCAAAATTGCAGAAATTTCATTTATTTCAGGGCAAAAAGTCAGAAATTCCTTTTATTTTGGGGCAAAGAGCAGAAATTTCTTTTATTATGGTACAAAATTGAAGAAATTTATCTTATTTTGAAACAAAAAGGCAGAAAATTCCCCTTATTTTGAGGCAAAAGGCAGAAATTATTCTCAATTTGAGGTAAAATGCAGAAATTCCCTTTATTTTGGGGCTAAAAGGCAGAAATTCCCTGTATTTTGAAGCAAAATTGCAGAAATTCTCTTAATTTTCGGGCAAAAAGGCAGAAATTCTCCTTATTTTGGGGCAAAAAGACAGAAAATCTCCTTTTTCGGGAGCAAACAGTCAGAAATTCCCCTTATTTTGGGGCAAAATTGCAGAAATTTCCTTTACATTGGGGCAAAATTGCAGAATTTTCCCTTATTTTGGGGCAAAATTGCAGAAATTTGAGGTATTTGAGAAAAAAAAGGCAGAAATTTTTTTGGGGGGGCAAAAAGGCAGAAATTTTTTTTATTTTGGTACAAAATTGCAGAAATTTTTCTTATTTTGGGGCAAAAAGTCAGAAATTCCCCATATTTTGGGGCAAAAAGGCAGAAATTCCCCTTATTTTGAGGTAATAAGGCTGAAATTCCCCTTATTTTGGGACAAAAAGGCAGAAATTTCTTTTATTTTGGGGAAAAGGCAGAAATTGCACTTATTTTGAGTCAAAAAGGTGGAAAATCTCCTTATTTTGGGGCAAAAATGAAGAAATTTGCTTTTTTATGGCAAAAAGATATACATTCCCTTTATTTTCGGGCAAAAAAGCAGAAATTCTTTGTATTTTGGAGCAAAATTGCAGAAATTCCCCTAATTTTTGGGCAAAAAGGCAGAAATTTTCCTTATTTTGGGGTAAAACTGCAGAAATTTCACTTATTTTGCGGCAAAATGTCAGAAATTCCCCTTATTTTTGGCAAAAAATGCAGAAAATCCCCTTATTTTAGGGCAAAATTGCAGAAATTTCCCTTATTTGGGGACAAAAACAGAAATTCCCCTTATTTTGGGGCAAAATTGCAGAAATTTCCCTTATTATGGGGAAAAATTGCAGAAATTTCCCTAATTTTAGGGCAAAATTGCAGAAATTTCACTTATTTCAGAGAAAAAAAGCAAAAATTTTTCTTATTTTGGGGCAAAAAGGCAGAAATTCCCATTATTTTGGGGCAAAAAGGCAGAAATTCACCTTATTTTGGGGTAAAATTGCAGAAATTTCACATATTTCAGGGCAAAACTGCAGAAATTCCCCTTATTTTGGGGCAAAAAGGCAGAAATTTCCCTTATTTTGGGATAAAATTGCAGAAATTTCCCTTATTTGGGGGCAAAAAGGCAGAAAATCCACTTAATTTCGGGTAAAAAGGCAGAAATTTCTCGTATTTTGGAGCAAAATTGCAGAAACTCCCCTAATTTTGGGGCTAAAAGGCAGAATTTCCCTTTATTTTGTGGCAAAAATAGAGAAATTCTTTTTATTTTGGGGCAAAAATCAGAAATTTCCTTTATTTTGGGGCAAAATTTTAGAAATTTCTTTTATATTGTTACAGACTTGCAGAAATTTTTCTTATTTTGTGGCAAAAAGGCAGAAATTCCCCATATTTTGGTGCAAAAAGGCTGAAATTCCCCTTATTTTGAGGTAAAATCCTGAAATTCCCCATATTTTGGGGCAAAAAGGCAGAAATTCCCCTCATTTGGGGGCAAAAAGGCACAAATTTCCCTTATTTTCGGGCATAATTGCAGGAATTTCATTTATTTCAGGGCAAAAAGTCAGAAATTCCTTTTATTTTCGGGCAAAAACAGAAATTTCTTTTCTTTTGATACAAAATTGTAGAAATTTTCCTTATTTTGGAACAAAAAGGCAAAAATTACCCATATTTTGGGGAAAAAGGCAGAAATTCCCCTTATTTTGAGGTAAAAAGGCTGAAATTCCCGTTATTTTGGGGCAAAAAGGCAGAAATTCCCTTTACTTTGTGGCAAAAAGGCAGAAATTCCCGTTAATTGGGGCAGAAAAGCAGAAATTTTCCTTATTTAAGGGCAATAGGGCAGAAATTCCCCTTATTTTGTGGCAAAAAGGCAGAAATTCCCCTTATTTGAAGGTAAAATGCTGAAATTCCCCTTATTTTCGGCAAAAAGGCAGAAATTCCTATTATTGTGGGGCAAAAGTGCAGAAATTTCTCTTATTTTGGGGCAAAAAGGCAGAAATTTCTTTTATTTTGGTACAAAATTGCAGAAATTTTCTTTATTTTGGGGCAATATTGCAGAAATTTCCCTTATTTTGGGGCAAAATTGCAGAAATTTCACTTATTTCAGGGAAAAAGTGCAGAAATTTCTCTTATTTTGGGGCAAAAAGGCAGAAATTTCTTTTATTTTGGTACAAAATTGCAGAAATTTTCTTTATTTTGGGGCAAAAATGAAGAAAATCCCCATATTTTGGGGCAAAAAGGCAGAGATTTGCCTTATTATGAGGTAAAATGCTGAAATTCCCCTTATTTTGGGGCAAAAATACAGAAATTCCCTTCATTTTGTGGCAAAAAGGCAGAAATTTCCCTTATTTTGGGGAAAAATTGCAGAAATTTCACTTATTTCAGGGCAAAATTCAAAAATTCCTTTTATTTTGGGGCAAAAAGAAAGAAATTCCGTTCATTTTTAGGTAAAAAGGCAGAAATTTCACTTATTTTGAGGGAAGAAGGCAGAAATTCCTCTTATTTTGGGGCAAAAATGAAGAAAGTTCTCTTTTTTGTGGCAAAAGGTATACATTCCCCTTATTTTCGGGCAAAAAAGCAGAAATTCCCCCTATTTTGGAGCAGAATTGAAGAAAATCCCCTAATTGTGGGACAAAAAGGCAGAAATTCCCTATATGTTGGGGCAAATAGACAGAAATTCTCCTTATTTTGGGGCAAAACTCAGAAATTCCACTTATTTTGGGGCAAAATTCCAGAAATTTCCCTTATTTTGGGGCAAAATTGCAGAAATTTTACTTATTTTGGGGCACAATTGCAGAAATTTCACTTATTTCAGGTAAAAATGGCAGAAATTTTTCTTATTTTGGGGCAAAAAGGCAGAAATTCCTAATATTTTGTGGCAAAAATGCAGAAATTCCCCTTATTTTGAGGTAAAAAGGCTGAAATTCCCCTTATTTGGGGGCAAAAAGGCAGAAATTTCCCTTATTTTGGGGCAAAATTGCAAACATTTCACTTATTTCAGGGTATTAAGTCAGAAATTTTCCTTATTTTGGGGCAAAAAACACAGAAATTCCCTTTGTTTTGGAAGGAAAATACAGAAATTCCACTTCTTTAGAGGCAAAAAGGCAGAAATTCCCCTTATTTTGAAGCAAAAATGAAGAAATTCCCCTAATTGTTGGGCAAAAAGGCAGAAATTCCCTATATGTTGGGGCAAAAAGACAGAAATTCTTCTTATTTTGGTACAAAACTCAGAAATTCCACTTATTTTGGGGCAAAATTGCAGGAATTTACCTTATTTTGAGGCAAAATTGCAGAAATTTCCCTTATTTGGGGCAAAATTGCAGAAATTTCACTTATTTTCAGGTAAAAAGGCTGAAATATCCTTTATTTTGGGGCAAAAAGGAAGAAATTCCCCTTATTTTGGGGCAAAATTGCAGAAATTTTCCTTATTTTGGGGCAAAAAGGCTGAAATTCTTATTTTGAGGTAAAATGCTGAAATTCCCCATATTTTGGGGCAAAAGGCAAAACTTCTTCTTATTTTGGGGCAAAGAGGCACAAATTTCTCTTATTTTCGGGCAAAATTGCAGAAATTTCATTTATTTCAGGGCAAAAAGTCAGAAATTCCTTTTATTTTGGGGCAAAGAGCAGAAATTTCTTTTATTATGGTACAAAATTGAAGAAATTTATCTTATTTTGAAACAAAAAGGCAGAAAATTCCCCTTATTTTGAGGCAAAAGGCAGAAATTATTCTCAATTTGAGGTAAAATGCAGAAATTCCCTTTATTTTGGGGCTAAAAGGCAGAAATTCCCTGTATTTTGAAGCAAAATTGCAGAAATTCTCTTAATTTTCGGGCAAAAAGGCAGAAATTCTCCTTATTTTGGGGCAAAAAGACAGAAAATCTCCTTTTTCGGGAGCAAACAGTCAGAAATTCCCCTTATTTTGGGGCAAAATTGCAGAAATTTCCTTTACATTGGGGCAAAATTGCAGAAATTTCCCTTATTTTGGGGCAAAATTGCAGAAATTTCAGGTATTTGAGAAAAAAAAGGCAGAAATTTTTTTGGGGGGGCAAAAAGGCAGAATTTTTTTTTATTTTGGTACAAAATTGCAGAAATTTTTCTTATTTTGGGGCAAAAAGTCAGAAATTCCCCATATTTTGGGGCAAAAATGCAGAAATTCCCCTTATTTTGAGGTAATAAGGCTGAAATTCCCCTTATTTTGGGGCAAAAAGGCAGAAATTTCGTTTATTTTGGGGAAAAGGCAGAAATTGCACTTATTTTGAGTCCAAAAGTTGGAAAATCCCCTTATTTTGGGTCAAAAATGAAGAAATTTGCTTTTTTATGGCAAAAAGGTATACATTCCCTTTATTTTCGGGCAAAAAGGAAGAAATTCTTTGTATTTTGGAGCAAAATTGCAGAAATTCCCCTAATTTTTGGGCAAAAAGGCAGAAATTTTCCTTATTTTGGGGTAAAACTGCAGAAATTTCACTTATTTTGCGGCAAAATGTCAGAAATTCCCCTTAGTTTTGGCAAAAATGCAGAAAATCCCCTTATTTTAGGGCAAAATTGTAGAAATTTCCCTTATTTGGGGACAGAAACAGAAATTCCCCTTATTTTGGGGCAAAATTGCAGAAATTTCCCTTATTATGGGGAAAAATTGCAGAAATTTCCTTTATTTAAGGGCAAAATTGCAGAAATTTCACTTATTTCAGAGAAAAAAAGCAAAAATTTTTCTTATTTTGGGGCAAAAATGCAGAAATTCCCATTATTTTGGGGTAAAATTGTAGAAATTTTACATATTTCAGGGCAAAACGGCAGAAATTCCCCTTATTTTGGGGCAAAAAGGCAGAAATTTCCCTTATTTTCGGATAAAATTGCAGAAATTTCCCTTATTTGGGGGCAAAAATGCAGAAAATCCACTTAAATTCGGGTAAAAAGGCAGAAATTTCTCGTATTTTGGAGCAAAATTGCAGAAACTCCCCTAATTTTGGGGCTAAAAGGCAGAATTTCCCTTTATTTTGTGGCAAAAATAGGGAAATTCTTTTTATTTTGGGGCAAAAATCAGAAATTTCCTTTATTTTGGGGCAAAATTTTAGAAATTTCTTTTATATTGTTACAGACTTGCAGAAATTTTTCTTATTTTGTGGCAAAAAGGCAGAAATTCCCCATATTTTGGTGCAAAAAGGCTGAAATTCCCCTTATTTTGAGGTAAAATCCTGAAATTCCCCATATTTTGGGGCAAAAAGGCAGAAATTCCCCTCATTTGGGGGCAAAAAGGCACAAATTTCCCTTATTTTCGGGCATAATTGCAGGAATTTCATTTATTTCAGGGCAAAAAGTCAGAAATTCCTTTTATTTTCGGGCAAAAACAGAAATTTCTTTTCTTTTGATACAAAATTGTAGAAATTTTCCTTATTTTGGAACAAAAAGGCAAAAATTACCCATATTTTGGGGAAAAAGGCAGAAATTCCCCTTATTTTGAGGTAAAAAGGCTGAAATTCCCGTTATTTTGGGGCAAAAAGGCAGAAATTCCCTTTACTTTGTGGCAAAAAGGCAGAAATTCCCGTTAATTGGGGCAGAAAAGCAGAAATTTTCCTTATTTAAGGGCAATAGGGCAGAAATTCCCCTTATTTTGTGGCAAAAAGGCAGAAATTCCCCTTATTTGAAGGTAAAATGCTGAAATTCCCCTTATTTTCGGCAAAAAGGCAGAAATTCCTATTATTGTGGGGCAAAAGTGCAGAAATTTCTCTTATTTTGGGGCAAAAAGGCAGAAATTTCTTTTATTTTGGTACAAAATTGCAGAAATTTTCTTTATTTTGGGGCAATATTGCAGAAATTTCCCTTATTTTGGGGCAAAATTGCAGAAATTTCACTTATTTCAGGGAAAAAGTGCAGAAATTTCTCTTATTTTGGGGCAAAAAGGCAGAAATTTCTTTTATTTTGGTACAAAATTGCAGAAATTTTCTTTATTTTGGGGCAAAAATGAAGAAAATCCCCATATTTTGGGGCAAAAAGGCAGAGATTTGCCTTATTATGAGGTAAAATGCTGAAATTCCCCTTATTTTGGGGCAAAAATACAGAAATTCCCTTCATTTTGTGGCAAAAAGGCAGAAATTTCCCTTATTTTGGGGAAAAATTGCAGAAATTTCACTTATTTCAGGGCAAAATTCAAAAATTCCTTTTATTTTGGGGCAAAAAGAAAGAAATTCCGTTCATTTTTAGGTAAAAAGGCAGAAATTTCACTTATTTTGAGGGAAGAAGGCAGAAATTCCTCTTATTTTGGGGCAAAAATGAAGAAAGTTCTCTTTTTTGTGGCAAAAGGTATACATTCCCCTTATTTTCGGGCAAAAAAGCAGAAATTCCCCCTATTTTGGAGCAGAATTGAAGAAAATCCCCTAATTGTGGGACAAAAAGGCAGAAATTCCCTATATGTTGGGGCAAAAAGACAGAAATTCTCCTTATTTTGGGGCAAAACTCAGAAATTCCACTTATTTTGGGGCAAAATTCCAGAAATTTTTCTTATTTTGGGGCAAAATTGCAGAAATTTTACTTATTTTGGGGCACAATTGCAGAAATTTCACTTATTTCAGGTAAAAATGGCAGAAATTTTTCTTATTTTGGGGCAAAAAGGCAGAAATTCCTAATATTTTGTGGCAAAAATGCAGAAATTCCCCTTATTTTGAGGTAAAAAGGCTGAAATTCCCCTTATTTGGGGGCAAAAAGGCAGAAATTTCCCTTATTTTGGGGCAAAATTGCAAACATTTCACTTATTTCAGGGTAATAAGTCAGAAATTTTCCTTATTTTGGGGCAAAAAACACAGAAATTCCCTTTGTTTTGGAAGGAAAATACAGAAATTCCACTTCTTTAGAGGCAAAAAGGCAGAAATTCCCCTTATTTTGAAGCAAAAATGAAGAAATTCCCCTAATTGTTGGGCAAAAAGGCAGAAATTCCCTATATGTTGGGGCAAAAAGACAGAAATTCTCCTTATTTTGGGACAAAACTCAGAAATTCCACTTATTTTGGGGCAAAATTGCAGGAATTTACCTTATTTTGAGGCAAAATTGCAGAAATTTCCCTTATTTGGGGCAAAATTGCAGAAATTTCACTTATTTTCAGGTAAAAAGGCTGAAATATCCTTTATTTTGGGGCAAAAAGGAAGAAATTCCCCTTATTTTGGGGCAAAATTGCAGAAATTTTCCTTATTTTGGGGCAAAAAGGCTGAAATTCTTATTTTGAGGTAAAATGCTGAAATTCCCCATATTTTGGGGCAAAAGGCAAAACTTCTTATTTTGGGGCAAAGAGGCACAAATTTCTCTTATTTTCGGGCAAAATTGCAGAAATTTCATTTATTTCAGGGCAAAAAGTCAGAAATTCCTTTTATTTTGGGGCAAAGAGCAGAAATTTCTTTTATTATGGTACAAAATTGAAGAAATTTATCTTATTTTGAAACAAAAAGGCAGAAAATTCCCCTTATTTTGAGGCAAAAGGCAGAAATTATTCTCAATTTGAGGTAAAATGCAGAAATTCCCTTTATTTTGGGGCTAAAAGGCAGAAATTCCCTGTGTTTTGAAGCAAAATTGCAGAAATTCTCTTAATTTTCGGGCAAAAAGGCAGAAATTCTCCTTATTTTGGGGCAAAAAGACAGAAAATCTCCTTTTTCGGGAGCAAACAGTCAGAAATTCCCCTTATTTTGGGGCAAAATTGCAGAAATTTCCTTTACATTGGGGCAAAATTGCAGAATTTTCCCTTATTTTGGGGCAAAATTGCAGAAATTTGAGGTATTTGAGAAAAAAAAGGCAGAAATTTTTTTGGGGGGGCAAAAAGGCAGAAATTTTTTTTATTTTGGTACAAAATTGCAGAAATTTTTCTTATTTTGGGGCAAAAAGTCAGAAATTCCCCATATTTTGGGGCAAAAAGGCAGAAATTCCCCTTATTTTGAGGTAATAAGGCTGAAATTCCCCTTATTTTGGGACAAAAAGGCAGAAATTTCTTTTATTTTGGGGAAAAGGCAGAAATTGCACTTATTTTGAGTCAAAAAGGTGGAAAATCTCCTTATTTTGGGGCAAAAATGAAGAAATTTGCTTTTTTATGGCAAAAAGATATACATTCCCTTTATTTTCGGGCAAAAAAGCAGAAATTCTTTGTATTTTGGAGCAAAATTGCAGAAATTCCCCTAATTTTTGGGCAAAAAGGCAGAAATTTTCCTTATTTTGGGGTAAAACTGCAGAAATTTCACTTATTTTGCGGCAAAATGTCAGAAATTCCCCTTATTTTTGGCAAAAAATGCAGAAAATCCCCTTATTTTAGGGCAAAATTGCAGAAATTTCCCTTATTTGGGGACAAAAACAGAAATTCCCCTTATTTTGGGGCAAAATTGCAGAAATTTCCCTTATTATGGGGAAAAATTGCAGAAATTTCCCTAATTTTAGGGCAAAATTGCAGAAATTTCACTTATTTCAGAGAAAAAAAGCAAAAATTTTTCTTATTTTGGGGCAAAAAGGCAGAAATTCCCATTATTTTGGGGCAAAAAGGCAGAAATTCACCTTATTTTGGGGTAAAATTGCAGAAATTTCACATATTTCAGGGCAAAACTGCAGAAATTCCCCTTATTTTGGGGCAAAAAGGCAGAAATTTCCCTTATTTTGGGATAAAATTGCAGAAATTTCCCTTATTTGGGGGCAAAAAGGCAGAAAATCCACTTAATTTCGGGTAAAAAGGCAGAAATTTCTCGTATTTTGGAGCAAAATTGCAGAAACTCCCCTAATTTTGGGGCTAAAAGGCAGAATTTCCCTTTATTTTGTGGCAAAAATAGAGAAATTCTTTTTATTTTGGGGCAAAAATCAGAAATTTCCTTTATTTTGGGGCAAAATTTTAGAAATTTCTTTTATATTGTTACAGACTTGCAGAAATTTTTCTTATTTTGTGGCAAAAAGGCAGAAATTCCCCATATTTTGGTGCAAAAAGGCTGAAATTCCCCTTATTTTGAGGTAAAATCCTGAAATTCCCCATATTTTGGGGCAAAAAGGCAGAAATTCCCCTCATTTGGGGGCAAAAAGGCACAAATTTCCCTTATTTTCGGGCATAATTGCAGGAATTCCATTTATTTCAGGGCAAAAAGTCAGAAATTCCTTTTATTTTCGGGCAAAAACAGAAATTTCTTTTCTTTTGATACAAAATTGTAGAAATTTTCCTTATTTTGGAACAAAAAGGCAAAAGTTACCCATATTTTGGGGAAAAAGGCAGAGATTCCTTTTATTTTGAGGTAAAAAGGCTGAAATTCCCGTTATTTTGGGGCATAAAGGCAGAAATTCCCTTTACTTTCTGGCAAAAGGGCAGAAATTCCCGTTAATTGGGGCAGAAAAGCAGAAATTTTCCTTATTTAAGGGCAATAGGGCAGAAATTCCCCTTATTTTGTGGCAAAAAGGCAGAAATTCCCCTTATTTGAAGGTAAAATGCTGAAATTCCCCTTATTTTCGGCAAAAAGGCAGAAATTCCTATTATTTTGGGGCAAAATTGCAGAAATTTCAATTATTTCTGGGCAAAAAGTCAGATATTTTCCTTATTTTGGGGCAAAAAGCAGAAATTCCCTTAATTTTGGGGCCAAAAACAGAAATTCCCCTTATTTTGGGGTAAAATTGCAGAAATTTCAAATATTTCTGGGCAAAAAGGCAGAAATTCCACTTTATTACGGACAATAACGCAGAAATTCCCCGTATTTTAAAGCTAAATTTCAGAAATTCCCCTTATATTGGTGCAAAAATGGAGAAATTCCCTTTATTTTTGTGCAATAAGGCAGATTTTCCCGTATTTTGAAGCAAAATTGCACATATTTCCCTAATTTTGAAGGAAAATGCAGAAATTCACATTATTTTGGAACAAAAAGACAGAAATTCTCCTTATTTCAGGGCAAAAAGTCAGAAATTCCCCTTATTTTGGGGTAAAATTGCAGAAATTTTCTTTATTTTGGGGCAAAATTGCAGAAATTTCCCTTATTTTGGGGCAAAATTGCAGAAATTTCACTTATTTCAGGGAAAAAGTGCAGAAATTTCTCTTATTTTGGGGCAAAAATGCAGAAATTTCTTTTATTTTGGTACAAAATTGCAGAAATTTTCTTTATTTTGGGGCAAAATTGCAGAAATTTCCCTTATTTTGGGGCAAAATTGCAGAAATTTCACTTATTTCAGGGAAAAAGTGCAGAAATTTCTCTTATTTTGGGGCAAAAAGGCAGAAATTTCTTTTATTTTGGTACAAAATTGCAGAAATTTTCTTTATTTTGGGGCAAAAATGAAGAAATTCCTCATATTTTGGGGCAAAAATGCAGAGATTCGCCTTATTATGAGGTAAAATGCTGAAATTCCCCTTATTTTGAGGCAAAAATACAGAAATTCCCTTTATTTTGTGGCAAAAAGGCAGAAATTTCCCTTATTTTGGGGCAAAATTGCAGAAATTTCACTTATTTCAGGGCAAAATTCAAAAGTTCCTTTTATTTTTGGGCAAAAAGTCAGAAATTTTGTTTATTTTTGGGTAAAAAGGCAGAAATTTCACTTATTGTGAGGTAAGAAGGCAGAAATTCCTCTTATTTTGGGGCAAAAATGAAGAAATTTCCCTTTTTTGTGGCAAAAGGTATATATTCTCCTTATTTTCGGGCAAAAAAGCAGAAATATCCCGTTTTGGAGCACAATTGCAGAAAATCCCCTAATTGTGGGGCAAAAAGGCAGAAATTCCCTATATGTTGGGGCAAAAAGACAGAAATTCTCCTTATTTTGGGGCAAAACTCAGAAATTCCACTTATTTTGGGGCAAAATTCCAGAAATTTCCCTTATTTTGGGGCAAAATTGCAGAAATTTCACTTATTTTGGGGCAAAATTGCAGAAATTTCACTTATTTCAGATAAAAAAAAGGCAGAAATTTTTCTTATTTTGGGGCAAAAAGGCAGAAATTCCTAATATTTTGTGGCAAAAATGCAGAAATTCCCCTTATTTTGAGGTAAAAAGGCTGAAATTCCCCTTATTTTGGGGCAAAAATACAGAAATTCCCTTTATTTTGTGGCAAAAAGGCAGAAATTTCCCTTATTTTGGGGCAAAATTGCAGAAATTTCACTTATTTCAGGGCAAAATTCAAAAATTCCTTTTATTTTGGGGCAAAAAGACAGAAATTCCGTTCATTTTTAGGTAAAAAGGCAGAAATTTCACTTATTTTGAGGGAAGAAGGCAGAAATTCCTCTTATTTTGGGGCAAAAATGAAGAAATTTCTCTTTTTTGTGGCAAAAGGTATACATTCCCCTTATTTTCGGGCAAAAAAGCAGAAATTCCCCCTATTTTGGGGCAGAATTGAAGAAAATCCCCTAATTGTGGGGCAAAAAGGCAGAAATTCCCTATATGTTGGGGCAAAAAGACAGAAATTCTCCTTATTTTGGGGCAAAACTCAGAAATTCCACTTATTTTGGGGCAAAATTCCAGAAATTTCCCTTATTTTGGGGCAAAATTGCAGAAATTTTACTTATTTTGGGGCACAATTGCAGAAATTTTACTTATTTCAGGTAAAAATGGCAGAAATTTTTCTTATTTTGGGGCAAAAAGGCAGAAATTCCTAATATTTTGTGGCAAAAATGCAGAAATTCCCCTTATTTTGAGGTAAAAAGGCTGAAATTCCCCTTATTTGGGGGCAAAAAGGCAGAAATTTCCCTTATTTTGGGGCAAAATTGCAAACATTTCACTTATTTCAGGCTAATAAGTCAGAAATTTTCCTTATTTTGGGGCAAAAAACACAGAAATTCCCTTTGTTTTGGAAGGAAAATACAGAAATTCCACTTCTTTAGAGGCAAAAAGGCAGAAATTCCCCTTATTTTGAAGCAAAAATGAAGAAATTCCCCTAATTGTTGGGCAAAAAGGCAGAAATTCCCTATATGTTGGGGCAAAAAGACAGAAATTCTCCTTATTTTGGGACAAAACTCAGAAATTCCACTTATTTTGGGGCAAAATTGCAGGACTTTACCTTATTTTGAGGCAAAAAGGCAGAAATTCCACTTTATTTCGGACAATAACGCAGAAATTCCCCGTATTTTAAAGCTAAATTTCAGAAATTCCCCTTATATTGGTGCAAAAATGGAGAAATTCCCTTTATTTTTGTGCAATAAGGCAGATTTCCCCGTATTTTGAAGCAAAATTGCACATATTTCCCTAATTTTGAAGGAAAATGCAGAAATTCACATTATTTTGGAACAAAAAGACAGAAATTCTCCTTATTTCAGGGCAAAAAGTCAGAAATTCCCCTTATCATGGGGTAAAATTGCAGAATTTTTCTTTATTTTGGGGCAAAATTGCAGACATTTCTCTTATTTTGAGGCAAAATTGCAGAAATTTCACTTATTTCAGGGAAAAAGTGCAGAAATTTCTCTTATTTTGGGGCAAAAAGGCAGAAATTTCTTTTATTTTGGTACAAAATTGCAGAAATTTTCTTTATTTTGGGGCAAAATTGCAGAAATTTCCCTTATTTTGGGGCAAAATTGCAGAAATTTCACTTATTTCAGGGAAAAAGTGCAGAAATTTCTCTTATTTTGGGGCAAAAAGGCAGAAATTTCTTTTATTTTGGTACAAAATTGCAGAAATTTTTTTTATTTTGGGGCAAAAATGAAGAAATTCCCCATATTTTGGGGGAAAAAGGCAGAGATTTGCCTTATTATGAGGTAAAATGCTGAAATTCCCCTTATTTTGGGGCAAAAATACAGAAATTCCCTTTATTTTGTGGCAAAAAAGCAGAAATTTCCCTTATTTTGGGGCAAAATTGCAGAAATTTCACTTATTTCAGGGCAAAATTCAAAAATTCCTTTTATTTTGGGGCAAAAAGACAGAAATTCCGTTCATTTTTAGGTAAAAAGGCAGAAATTTCACTTATTTTGAGGGAAGAAGGCAGAAATTCCTCTTATTTTGGGGCAAAAATGACGAAATTTCCCTTTTTTGTGGCAAAAGGTATATATTCTCCTTATTTTCGGGCAAAAAAGCAGAAATATCCCGTTTTGGAGCACAATTGCAGAAAATCCCCTAATTGTGGGGCAAAAAGGCAGAAATTCCCTATATGTTGGGGCAAAAAGACAGAAATTCTCCTTATTTTGGGGCAAAACTCAGAAATTCCACTTATTTTGGGGCAAAATTCCAGAAATTTCCCTTATTTTGGGGCAAAATTGCAGAAATTTCACTTATTTTGGGGCAAAATTGCAGAAATTTCACTTATTTCAGATAAAAAAAAGGCAGAAATTTTTCTTATTTTGGGGCAAAAAGGCAGAAATTCCTAATATTTTGTGGCAAAAATGCAGAAATTCCCCTTATTTTGAGGTAAAAAGGCTGAAATTCCCCTTATTTTGGGGCAAAAATACAGAAATTCCCTTTATTTTGTGGCAAAAAGGCAGAAATTTCCCTTATTTTGGGGCAAAATTGCAGAAATTTCACTTATTTCAGGGCAAAATTCAAAAATTCCTTTTATTTTGGGGCAAAAAGACAGAAATTCCGTTCATTTTTAGGTAAAAAGGCAGAAATTTCACTTATTTTGAGGGAAGAAGGCAGAAATTCCTCTTATTTTGGGGCAAAAATGAAGAAATTTCTCTTTTTTGTGGCAAAAGGTATACATTCCCCTTATTTTCGGGCAAAAAAGCAGAAATTCCCCCTATTTTGGGGCAGAATTGAAGAAAATCCCCTAATTGTGGGGCAAAAAGGCAGAAATTCCCTATATGTTGGGGCAAAAAGACAGAAATTCTCCTTATTTTGGGGCAAAACTCAGAAATTCCACTTATTTTGGGGCAAAATTCCAGAAATTTCCCTTATTTTGGGGCAAAATTGCAGAAATTTTACTTATTTTGGGGCACAATTGCAGAAATTTTACTTATTTCAGGTAAAAATGGCAGAAATTTTTCTTATTTTGGGGCAAAAAGGCAGAAATTCCTAATATTTTGTGGCAAAAATGCAGAAATTCCCCTTATTTTGAGGTAAAAAGGCTGAAATTCCCCTTATTTGGGGGCAAAAAGGCAGAAATTTCCCTTATTTTGGGGCAAAATTGCAAACATTTCACTTATTTCAGGCTAATAAGTCAGAAATTTTCCTTATTTTGGGGCAAAAAACACAGAAATTCCCTTTGTTTTGGAAGGAAAATACAGAAATTCCACTTCTTTAGAGGCAAAAAGGCAGAAATTCCCCTTATTGTGAAGCAAAAATGAAGAAATTCCCCTAATTGTTGGGCAAAAAGGCAGAAATTCCCTATATGTTGGGGCAAAAAGACAGAAATTCTCCTTATTTTGGGACAAAACTCAGAAATTCCACTTATTTGGGGCAAAATTGCAGGACTTTACCTTATTTTGAGGCAAAAAGGCAGAAATTCCACTTTATTTCGGACAATAACGCAGAAATTCCCCGTATTTTAAAGCTAAATTTCAGAAATTCCCCTTATATTGGTGCAAAAATGGAGAAATTCCCTTTATTTTTGTGCAATAAGGCAGATTTCCCCGTATTTTGAAGCAAAATTGCACATATTTCCCTAATTTTGAAGGAAAATGCAGAAATTCACATTATTTTGGAACAAAAAGACAGAAATTCTCCTTATTTCAGGGCAAAAAGTCAGAAATTCCCCTTATTATGGGGTAAAATTGCAGAAATTTTCTTTATTTTGGGGCAAAATTGCAGACATTTCTCTTATTTTGAGGCAAAATTGCAGAAATTTCACTTATTTCAGGGAAAAAGTGCAGAAATTTCTCTTATTTTGGGGCAAAAAGGCAGAAATTTCTTTTATTTTGGTACAAAATTGCAGAAATTTTCTTTATTTTGGGGCAAAATTGCAGAAATTTCCCTTATTTTGGGGCAAAATTGCAGAAATTTCACTTATTTCAGGGAAAAAGTGCAGAAATTTCTCTTATTTTGGGGCAAAAAGGCAGAAATTTCTTTTATTTTGGTACAAAATTGCAGAAATTTTTTTTATTTTGGGGCAAAAATGAAGAAATTCCCCATATTTTGGGGGAAAAAGGCAGAGATTTGCCTTATTATGAGGTAAAATGCTGAAATTCCCCTTATTTTGGGGCAAAAATACAGAAATTCCCTTTATTTTGTGGCAAAAAAGCAGAAATTTCCCTTATTTTGGGGCAAAATTGCAGAAATTTCACTTATTTCAGGGCAAAATTCAAAAATTCCTTTTATTTTGGGGCAAAAAGACAGAAATTCCGTTCATTTTTAGGTAAAAAGGCAGAAATTTCACTTATTTTGAGGGAAGAAGGCAGAAATTCCTCTTATTTTGGGGCAAAAATGAAGAAAGTTCTCTTTTTTGTGGCAAAAGGTATACATTCCCCTTATTTTCGGGCAAAAAAGCAGAAATTCCCCTTATTTTGGAGCAGAATTGAAGAAAATCCCCTAATTGTGGGGCAAAAAGGCAGAAATTCCCTATATGTGGGGCAAAAAGACAGAAATTCTCCTTATTTTGGGGCAAAACTCAGAAATTCCACTTATTTTGGGGCAAAATTCCAGAAATTTCCCTTATTTTGGGGCAAAATTGCAGAAATTTTACTTATTTTGGGGCACAATTGCAGAAATTTCACTTATTTCAGGTAAAAATGGCAGAAATTTTTCTTATTTTGGGGCAAAAAGGCAGAAATTCCTAATATTTTGTGGCAAAAATGCAGAAATTCCCCTTATTTTGAGGTAAAAAGGCTGAAATTCCCCTTATTTGGGGGCAAAAAGGCAGAAATTTCCCTTATTTTGGGGCAAAATTGCAAACATTTCACTTATTTCAGGGTAATAAGTCAGAAATTTTCATTATTTTGGGGCAAAAAACACAGAAATTCCCTTTGTTTTGGAAGGAAAATACAGAAATTCCACTTCTTTAGAGGCAAAAAAGCAGAAATTCCCCTTATTTTGAAGCAAAAATGAAGAAATTCCCCTCATTGTTGGGCAAAAAGGCAGAAATTCTTTATATGTTGGGGCAAAAAGACAGAAATTCTCCTTATTTTGGGACAAAACTCAGAAATTCCACTTATTTTGGGGCAAAATTGCAGGAATTTACCTTATTTTGAGGCAAAATTGCAGAAATTTCCCTTATTTGGGGCAAAATTGCAGAAATTTCACTTATTTTCAGGTAAAAAGGCTGAAATATCCTTTATTTTGGGGCAAAAAGGAAGAAATTCCCCTTATTTTGGGGCAAAATTGCAGAAATTTTCCTTATTTTGGGGCAAAAAGGCTGAAATTCTTATTTTGAGGTAAAATGCTGAAATTCCCCATATTTTGGGGCAAAAGGCAAAACTTCTTCTTATTTTGGGGCAAAGAGGCACAAATTTCCCTTATTTTCGGGCAAAATTGCAGAAATTTCATTTATTTCAGGGCAAAAAGTCAGAAATTCCTTTTATTTTGGGGCAAAGAGCAGAAATTTCTTTTATTATGGTACAAAATTGAAGAAATTTATCTTATTTTGAAACAAAAAGGCAGAAAATTCCACTTATTTTGAGGCAAAAGGCAGAAATTATTCTCAATTTGAGGTAAAATCCTGAAATTCCCCATATTTTGGGGCAAAAAGGCAGAAATTCCCCTCATTTGGGGGCAAAAAGGCACAAATTTCCCTTATTTTCGGGCATAATTGCAGGAATTTCATTTATTTCAGGGCAAAAAGTCAGAAATTCCTTTTATTTTCGGGCAAAAACAGAAATTTCTTTTATTTTGATACAAAATTGTAGAAATTTTCCTTATTTTGGAACAAAAAGGCAAAAATTACCCATATTTTGGGGAAAAAGGCAGAAATTCCTTTTATTTTGAGGTAAAAAGGCTGAAATTCCCGTTATTTTGGGGCATAAAGGCAGAAATTCCCTTTACTTTCTGGCAAAAGGGCAGAAATTCCCGTTAATTGGGGCAGAAAAGCAGAAATTTCCTTATTTAAGGGCAATAGGGCAGAAATTCCCCTTATTTTGTGGCAAAAAGGCAGAAATTCCCCTTATTTGAAGGTAAAATGCTGAAATTCCCCTTATTTTCAGCAAAAAGGCAGAAATTCCTATTATTTTGGGGCAAAATTGCAGAAATTTCAATTATTTCTGGGCAAAAAGTCAGATATTTGCCTTATTTTGGGGCAAAAAGCAGAAATTCCCTTAATTTTGGGGCCAAAAACAGAAATTCCCCTTATTTTGGGGTAAAATTGCAGAAATTTCAAATATTTCAGGGCAAAAAGGCAGAAATTCCACTTTATTTCGGACAATAACGCAGAAATTCCCCGTATTTTAAAGCTAAATTTC
Source organism: Micromys minutus (assembly GCF_963924665.1). NCBI lineage: Eukaryota > Metazoa > Chordata > Mammalia > Rodentia > Muridae > Micromys > Micromys minutus. Next base: position 1,309,769 of record NW_027667812.1, on the reverse strand, counting down.
AGAAATTCCCCTTATATTGGTGCAAAAATGGAGAAATTCCCTTTATTTTTGTGCAATAAGGCAGATTTCCCCGTATTTTGAAGCAAAATTGCACATATTTCCCTAATTTTGAAGGAAAATGCAGAAATTCACATTATTTTGGAACAAAAAAACAGAAGTTCTCCTTATTTCAGGGCAAAAAGTCAGAAATTCCCCTTATTATGGGGTAAAATTGCAGAAATTTTCTTTATTTTGGGGCAAAATTGCAGACATTTCTCTTATTTTGAGGCAAAATTGCAGAAATTTCACTTATTTCAGGGAAAAAGTGCAGAAATTTCTCTTATTTTGGGGCAAAAAGGCAGAAATTTCTTTTATTTTGGTACAAAATTGCAGAAATTTTCTTTATTTTGGGGCAAAATTGCAGAAATTTCCCTTATTTTGGGGCAAAATTGCAGAAATTTCACTTATTTCAGGGAAAAAGTGCAGAAATTTCTCTTATTTTGGGGCAAAAAGGCAGAAATTTCTTTTATTTTGGTACAAAATTGCAGAAATTTTTTTTATTTTGGGGCAAAAATGAAGAAATTCCCCATATTTTGGGGGAAAAAGGCAGAGATTTGCCTTATTCTGAGGTAAAATGCTGAAATTCCCCTTATTTTGGGGCAAAAATACAGAAATTCCCTTTATTTTGTGGCAAAAAAGCAGAAATTTCCCTTATTTTGGGGCAAAATTGCAGAAATTTCACTTATTTCAGGGCAAAATTCAAAAATTCCTTTTATTTTGGGGCAAAAAGACAGAAATTCCGTTCATTTTTAGGTAAAAAGGCAGAAATTTCACTTATTTTGAGGGAAGAAGGCAGAAATTCCTCTTATTTTGGGGCAAAAATGAAGAAAGTTCTCTTTTTTGTGGCAAAAGGTATACATTCCCCTTATTTTCGGGCAAAAAAGCAGAAATTCCCCTTATTTTGGAGCAGAATTGAAGAAAATCCCCTAATTGTGGGGCAAAAAGGCAGAAATTCCCTATATGTGGGGCAAAAAGACAGAAATTCTCCTTATTTTGGGGCAAAACTCAGAAATTCCACTTATTTTGGGGCAAAATTCCAGAAATTTCCCTTATTTTGGGGCAAAATTGCAGAAATTTTACTTATTTTGGGGCACAATTGCAGAAATTTCACTTATTTCAGGTAAAAATGGCAGAAATTTTTCTTATTTTGGGGCAAAAAGGCAGAAATTCCTAATATTTTGTGGCAAAAATGCAGAAATTCCCCTTATTTTGAGGTAAAAAGGCTGAAATTCCCCTTATTTGGGGGCAAAAAGGCAGAAATTTCCCTTATTTTGGGGCAAAATTGCAAACATTTCTCTTATTTCAGGGTAATAAGTCAGAAATTTTCATTATTTTGGGGCAAAAAACACAGAAATTCCCTTTGTTTTGGAAGGAAAATACAGAAATTCCACTTCTTTAGAGACAAAAAAGCAGAAATTCCCCTTATTTTGAAGCAAAAATGAAGAAATTCCCCTCATTGTTGGGCAAAAAGGCAGAAATTCTTTATATGTTGGGGCAAAAAGACAGAAATTCTCCTTATTTTGGGACAAAACTCAGAAATTCCACTTATTTTGGGGCAAAATTGCAGGAATTTACCTTATTTTGAGGCAAAATTGCAGAAATTTCCCTTATTTGGGGCAAAATTGCAGAAATTTCACTTATTTTCAGGTAAAAAGGCTGAAATATCCTTTATTTTGGGGCAAAAAGGAAGAAATTCCCCTTATTTTGGGGCAAAATTGCAGAAATTTTCCTTATTTTGGGGCAAAAAGGCTGAAATTCTTATTTTGAGGTAAAATGCTGAAATTCCCCATATTTTGGGGCAAAAGGCAAAACTTCTTTTTATTTTGGGGCAAAGAGGCACAAATTTCCCTTATTTTCGGGCAAAATTGCAGAAATTTCATTTATTTCAGGGCAAAAAGTCAGAAATTCCTTTTATTTTGGGGCAAAGAGCAGAAATTTCTTTTATTATGGTACAAAATTGAAGAAATTTATCTTATTTTGAAACAAAAAGGCAGAAAATTCCACTTATTTTGAGGCAAAAGGCAGAAATTATTCTCAATTTGAGGTAAAATCCTGAAATTCCCCATATTTTGGGGCAAACAGGCAGAAATTCCCCTCATTTGGGGGCAAAAAGGCACAAATTTCCCTTATTTTCGGGCATAATTGCAGGAATTTCATTTATTTCAGGGCAAAAAGTCAGAAATTCCTTTTATTTTCGGGCAAAAACAGAAATTTCTTTTATTTTGATACAAAATTGTAGAAATTTTCCTTATTTTGGAACAAAAAGGCAAAAATTACCCATATTTTAGGGAAAAAGGCAGAAATTCCTTTTATTTTGAGGTAAAAAGGCTGAAATTCCCGTTATTTTGGGGCATAAAGGCAGAAATTCCCTTTACTTTCTGGCAAAAGGGCAGAAATTCCCGTTAATTGGGGCAGAAAAGCAGAAATTTTCCTTATTTAAGGGCAATAGGGCAGAAATTCCCCTTATTTTGTGGCAAAAAGGCAGAAATTCCCCTTATTTGAAGGTAAAATGCTGAAATTCCCCTTATTTTCAGCAAAAAGGCAGAAATTCCTATTATTTTGGGGCAAAATTGCAGAAATTTCAATTATTTCTGGGCAAAAAGTCAGATATTTGCCTTATTTTGGGGCAAAAAGCAGAAATTCCCTTAATTTTGGGGCCAAAAACAGAAATTCCCCTTATTTTGGGGTAAAATTGCAGAAATTTCAAATATTTCAGGGCAAAAAGGCAGAAATTCCACTTTATTTCGGACAATAACGCAGAAATTCCCCGTATTTTAAAGCTAAATTTCAGAAATTCCCCTTATATTGGTGCAAAAATGGAGAAATTCCCTTTATTTTTGTGCAATAAGGCAGATTTCCCCGTATTTTGAAGCAAAATTGCACATATTTCCCTAATTTTGAAGGAAAATGCAGAAATTCACATTATTTTGGAACAAAAAGACAGAACTTCTCCTTATTTCAGGGCAAAAAGTCAGAAATTCCCCTTATTTTGGGGTAAAATTGCAGAAATTTTCTTTATTTTGGGGCAAAATTGCAGAAATTTCCCTTATTTTGGGGCAAAATTGCAGAAATTTCACTTATTTCAGGGAAAAAGTGCAGAAATTTCTCTTATTTTGGGGCAAAAAGGCAGAAATTTCTTTTATTTTGGTACAAAATTGCAGAAATTTTCTTTATTTTGGGGCAAAATTGCAGAAATTTCCCTTATTTTGGGGCAAAATTGCAGAAATTTCACTTATTTCAGGGAAAAAGTGCAGAAATTTCTCTTATTTTGGGGCAAAAAGGCAGAAATTTCTTTTATTTTGGTACAAAATTGCAAAAATTTTTTTTATTTTGGGGCAAAAATGAAGAAATTCCCCATATTTGGGGGCAAAAAGGCAGAGATTCGCCTTATTATGAGGTAAAATGCTGAAATTCCCCTTATTTTGGGGCAAAAATACAGAAATTCCCTTTATTTTGTGGCAAAAAGGCAGAAATTTCCCTTATTTTGGGGCAAAATTGCAGAAATTTCACTTATTTCAGGGCAAAATTCAAAAGTTCCTTTTATTTTTGGGCAAAAAGACAGAAATTTTGTTTATTTTTGGGTAAAAAGGCAGAAATTTCACTTATTGTGAGGTAAGAAGGCAGAAATTCCTCTTATTTTGGGGCAAAAATGAAGAAATTTCCCTTTTTTGTGGCAAAAGGTATATATTCTCCTTATTTTCGGGCAAAAAAGCAGAAATATCCCGTTTTTTGGAGCACAATTGCAGAAAATCCCCTAATTGTGGGGCAAAAAGGCAGAAATTCCCTATATGTTGGGGCAAAAAGACAGAAATTCTCCTTATTTTGGGGCAAAACTCAGAAATTCCACTTATTTTGGGGCAAAATTCCAGAAATTTCCCTTATTTTGGGGCAAAATTGCAGAAATTTCACTTATTTTGGGGCAAAATTGCAGAAATTTCACTTATTTCAGATAAAAAAAAGGCAGAAATTTTTCTTATTTTGGGGCAAAAAGGCAGAAATTCCTAATATTTTGTGGCAAAAATGCAGAAATTCCCCTTATTTTGAGGTAAAAAGTTTGAAATTCCCCTTATTTTGGGGCAAAAATACAGAAATTCCCTTTATTTTGTGGCAAAAAGGCAGAAATTTCCCTTATTTTGGGGCAAAATTGCAGAAATTTCACTTATTTCAGGGCAAAATTCAAAAATTCCTTTTATTTTGGGGCAAAAAAACAGAAATTCCGTTCATTTTTAGGTAAAAAGGCAGAAATTTCACTTATTTTGAGGGAAGAAGGCAGAAATTCCTCTTATTTTGGGGCAAAAATGAAGAAATTTCTCTTTTTTGTGGCAAAAGGTATACATTCCCCTTATTTTCGGGCAAAAAAGCAGAAATTCCCCCTATTTTGGGGCAGAATTGAAGAAAATCCCCTAATTGTGGGGCAAAAAGGCAGAAATTCCCTATATGTTGGGGCAAAAAGACAGAAATTCTCCTTATTTTGGGGCAAAACTCAGAAATTCCACTTATTTTGGGGCAAAATTCCAGAAATTTCCCTTATTTTGGGGCAAAATTGCAGAAATTTTACTTATTTTGGGGCACAATTGCAGAAATTTTACTTATTTCAGGTAAAAATGGCAGAAATTTTTCTTATTTTGGGGCAAAAAGGCAGAAATTCCTAATATTTTGTGGCAAAAATGCAGAAATTCCCCTTATTTTGAGGTAAAAAGGCTGAAATTCCCCTTATTTGGGGGCAAAAAGGCAGAAATTTCCCTTATTTTGGGGCAAAATTGCAAACATTTCACTTATTTCAGGCTAATAAGTCAGAAATTTTCCTTATTTTGGGGCAAAAAACACAGAAATTCCCTTTGTTTTGGAAGGAAAATACAGAAATTCCACTTCTTTAGAGGCAAAAAGGCAGAAATTCCCCTTATTGTGAAGCAAAAATGAAGAAATTCCCCTAATTGTTGGGCAAAAAGGCAGAAATTCCCTATATGTTGGGGCAAAAAGACAGAAATTCTCCTTATTTTGGGACAAAACTCAGAAATACCACTTATTTTGGGGCAAAATTGCAGGAATTTACCTTATTTTGAGGCAAAAAAGCAGAAATTCCACTTTATTTCGGACAATAACGCAGAAATTCCCCGTATTTTAAAGCTAAATTTCAGAAATTCCCCTTATATTGGTGCAAAAATGGAGAAATTCCCTTTATTTTTGTGCAATAAGGCAGATTTCCCCGTATTTTGAAGCAAAATTGCACATATTTCCCTAATTTTGAAGGAAAATGCAGAAATTCACATTATTTTGGAACAAAAAGACAGAAATTCTCCTTATTTCAGGGCAAAAAGTCAGAAATTCCCCTTATTATGGGGTAAAATTGCAGAAATTTTCTTTATTTTGGGGCAAAATTGCAGACATTTCTCTTATTTTGGGGCAAAATTGCAGAAATTTCACTTATTTCAGGGAAAAAGTGCAGAAATTTCTCTTATTTTGGGGCAAAAAGGCAGAAATTTCTTTTATTTTGGTACAAAATTGCAGAAATTTTCTTTATTTTGGGGCAAAATTGCAGAAATTTCCCTTATTTTGGGGCAAAATTGCAGAAATTTCACTTATTTCAGGGAAAAAGTGCAGAAATTTCTCTTATTTTGGGGCAAAAAGGCAGAAATTTCTTTTATTTTGGTACAAAATTGCAGAAATTTTTTTTATTTTGGGGCAAAAATGAAGAAATTCCCCATATTTTGGGGGAAAAAGGCAGAGATTTGCCTTATTATGAGGTAAAATGCTGAAATTCCCCTTATTTTGGGGCAAAAATACAGAAATTCCCTTTATTTTGTGGCAAAAAGGCAGAAATTTCCCTTATTTTGGGGCAAAATTGCAGAAATTTCACTTATTTCAGGGCAAAATTCAAAAATTCCTTTTATTTTGGGGCAAAAAGAAAGAAATTCCGTTCATTTTTAGGTAAAAAGGCAGAAATTTCACTTATTTTGAGGGAAGAAGGCAGAAATTCCTCTTATTTTGGGGCAAAAATGCAGAAAGTTCTCTTTTTTGTGGCAAAAGGTATACATTCCCCTTATTTTCGGGCAAAAAAGCAGAAATTCCCCCTATTTTGGAGCAGAATTGAAGAAAATCCCCTAATTGTGGGGCAAAAAGGCAGAAATTCCCTATATGTTGGGGCAAAAAGACAGAAATTCTCCTTATTTTGGGGCAAAACTCAGAAATTCCACTTATTTTGGGGCAAAATTCCAGAAATTTCCCTTATTTTGGGGCAAAATTGCAGAAATTTTACTTATTTTGGGGCAAAATTGCAGAAATTTCACTTATTTCAGGTAAAAATGGCAGAAATTTTTCTTATTTTGGGGCAAAAAGGCAGAAATTTCTAATATTTTGTGGCAAAAATGCAGAAATTCCCCTTATTTTGAGGTAAAAAGGCTGAAATTCCCCTTATTTGGGGGCAAAAAGGCAGAAATTTCCCTTATTTTGGGGCAAAATTGCAAACATTTCACTTATTTCAGGGTAATAAGTCAGAAATTTTCCTTATTTTGGGGCAAAAAACACAGAAATTCCCTTTGTTTTGGAAGGAAAATACAGAAATTCCACTTCTTTAGAGGCAAAAAGGCAGAAATTCCCCTTATTTTGAAGCAAAAATGAAGAAATTCCCCTAATTGTTGGGCAAAAAGGCAGAAATTCCCTATATGTTGGGGCAAAAAGACAGAAATTCTCCTTATTTTGGGACAAAACTCAGAAATTCCACTTATTTTGGGGCAAAATTGCAGGAATTTACCTTATTTTGAGGCAAAATTGCAGAAATTTCCCTTATTTGGGGCAAAATTGCAGAAATTTCACTTATTTTCAGGTAAAAAGGCTGAAATATCCTTTATTTTGGGGCAAAAAGGAAGAAATTCCCCTTATTTTGGGGCAAAATTGCAGAAATTTTCCTTATTTTGGGGCAAAAAGGCTGAAATTCTTATTTTGAGGTAAAATGATGAAATTCCCCATATTTTGGGGCAAAAGGCAAAACTTCTTCTTATTTTGGGGCAAAGAGGCACAAATTTCTCTTATTTTCGGGCAAAATTGCAGAAATTTCATTTATTTCAGGGCAAAAAGTCAGAAATTCCTTTTATTTTGGGGCAAAGAGCAGAAATTTCTTTTATTATGGTACAAAATTGAAGAAATTTATCTTATTTTGAAACAAAAAGGCAGAAAATTCCCCTTATTTTGAGGCAAAAGGCAGAAATTATTCTCAATTTGAGGTAAAATGCAGAAATTCCCTTTATTTTGGGGCTAAAAAACAGAAATTCCCTGTATTTTGAAGCAAAATTGCAGAAATTCTCATAATTTCCGGGCAAAAAGGCAGAAATTCTCCTTATTTTGGGGCAAAAAGACAGAAAATCTCCTTTTTCGGGAGCAAACAGTCAGAAATTCCCCTTATTTTGGGGCAAAATTGCAGAAATTTCCTTTACATTGGGGCAAAATTGCAGAAATTTCCCTTATTTTGGGGCAAAATTGCAGAAATTTCAGGTATTTGAGAAAAAAAGGCAGAAATTTTTTTGGGGGGGCAAAAAGGCAGAAATTTTTTTTATTTTGGTACAAAATTGCAGAAATTTTTCTTATTTTGGGGCAAAAAGTCAGAAATTCCCCATATTTTGGGGCAAAAAGGCAGAAATTCCCCTTATTTTGAGGTAATAAGGCTGAAATTCCCCTTATTTTGGGGCAAAAAGGCAGAAATTTCGTTTATTTTGGGGAAAAGGCAGAAATTGCACTTATTTTGAGTCAAAAAGGTGGAAATTCCCCTTATTTTGGGGCAAAAATGAAGAAATTTGCTTTTTTATGGCAAAAAGGTATACATTCCCTTTATTTTCGGGCAAAAAGGCAGAAATTCTTTGTATTTTGGAGCAAAATTGCAGAAATTCTCATAATTTCCGGGCAAAAAGGCAGAAATTCTCCTTATTTTGGGGCAAAAAGACAGAAAATCTCCTTTTTCGGGAGCAAACAGTCAGAAATTCCCCTTATTTTGGGGCAAAATTGCAGAAATTTCCTTTACATTGGGGCAAAATTGCAGAAATTTCCCTTATTTTGGGGCAAAATTGCAGAAATTTCAGGTATTTGAGAAAAAAAGGCAGAAATTTTTTTGGGGGGGCAAAAAGGCAGAAATTTTTTTTATTTTGGTACAAAATTGCAGAAATTTTTCTTATTTTGGGGCAAAAAGTCAGAAATTCCCCATATTTTGGGGCAAAAAGGCAGAAATTTCCCTTACTTTGAGGTAATAAGGCTGAAATTCCCCTTATTTTGGGGCAAAAAGGCAGAAATTTCGTTTATTTTGGGGAAAAGGCAGAAATTGCACTTATTTTGAGTCAAAAAGGTGGAAAATCCCCTTATTTTGGGGCAAAAATGAAGAAATTTGCTTTTTTATGGCAAAAAGGTATACATTCCCTTTATTTTCGGGCAAAAAGGAAGAAATTCTTTGTATTTTGGAGCAAAATTGCAGAAATTCCCCTAATTTTTGGGCAAAAAGGCAGAAATTTTCCTTATTTTGGGGTAAAACTGCAGAAATTTCACTTATTTTGCGGCAAAATGTCAGAAATTCCCCTTATTTTTGGCAAAAAATGCAGAAAATCCCCTTATTTTAGGGCAAAAATGCAGAAATTTCCCTTATTTGGAAACAAAAACAGAAATTCCCCTTATTTGGGGGCAAAATTGCATTAATTTCCCTTATTATGGGGAAAAATTGCAGAAATTTTCCTTATTTTAGGGCAAAATTGCAGAAATTTCACTTATTTCAGAGAAATAAAGCAAAAATTTTTCTTATTTTGGGGCAAAAAGGCAGAAATTCCCATTATTTTGGGGCAAAAAGGCAGAAATTCACCTTATTTTGGGGTAAAATTGCAGAAATTTTACATATTTCAGGGCAAAACGGCAGAAATTCCCCTTATTTTGGGGCAAAAAGGCAGAAATTTCCCTTATTTTGGGATAAAATTGCAGAAATTTCCCTTATTTGGGGGCAAAAAGGGAGAAAATCCACTTAATTTCGGGTAAAAAGGCAGAAATTTCTCGTATTTTGGAGCAAAATTGCAGAAACTACCCTAATTTTGGGGCTAAAAGGCAGAATTTCCCTTTATTTTGGGGCAAAAATAGAGAAATTCTTTTTATTTTGGGGCAAAAATCAGAAATTTCCTTTATTTTGGGGCAAAATTTTAGAAATTTCTTTTATATTGTTACAGACTTGCAGAAATTTTTCTTATTTTGTGGCAAAAAGGCAAAATTCCCCATATTTTGGTGCAAAAAGGCTGAAATTCCCCTTATTTTGAGGTAAAATCCTGAAATTCCCCATATTTTGGGGCAAAAAGGCAGAAATTCCCCTCATTTGGGGGCAAAAAGGCACAAATTTCCCTTATTTTCCGGCATAATTGCAGGAATTTCATTTATTTCAGGGCAAAAAGTCAGAAATTCCTTTTATTTTCAGGCAAAAACAGAAATTTCTTTTATTTTGATACAAAATTGTAGAAATTTTCCTTATTTTGGAACAAAAAGGCAAAAATTACCCATATTTTGGGGAAAAAGGCAGAAATTCCTTTTATTTTGAGGTAAAAAGGCTGAAATTCCCGTTATTTTGGGGCATAAAGGCAGAAATTCCCTTTACTTTCTGGCAAAAGGGCAGAAATTCCCGTTAATTGGGGCAGAAAAGCAGAAATTTTCCTTATTTAAGGGCAATAGGGCAGAAATTCCCCTTATTTTGTGGCAAAAAGGCAGAAATTCCCCTTATTTGAAGGTAAAATGCTGAAATTCCCCTTATTTTCGGCAAAAAGGCAGAAATTCCTATTATTTTTGGGCAAAATTGCAGAAATTTCAATTATTTCTGGGCAAAAAGTCAGATATTTGCCTTATTTTGGGGCAAAAAGCAGAAATTCCCTTAATTTTGGGGCCAAAAACAGAAATTCCCCTTATTTTGGGGTAAAATTGCAGAAATTTCAAATATTTCAGGGCAAAAAGGCAGAAATTCCACTTTATTTCGGACAATAACGCAGAAATTCCCCGTATTTTAAAGCTAAATTTCAGAAATTCCCCTTATATTGGTGCAAAAATGGAGAAATTCCCTTTATTTTTGTGCAATAAGGCAGATTTCCCCGTATTTTGAAGCAAAATTGCACATATTTCCCTAATTTTGAAGGAAAATGCAGAAATTCACATTATTTTGGAACAAAAAGACAGAAATTCTCCTTATTTCAGGGCAAAAAGTTAGAAATTCCCCTTCTTTTGGGGTAAAATTGCAGAAATTTCCCTTATTTTGGGGCAAAATTGCAGAAATTTCACTTATTTCAGGGAAAAAGTGCAGAAATTTCTCTTATTTTGGGGCAAAAAGGCAGAAATTTCTTTTATTTTGGTACAAAATTGCAGAAATTTTCTTTATTTTGGGGCAAAAATGAAGAAATTCCCCATATTTTGGGGCAAAAAGGCAGAGATTCGCCTTATTATGAGGTAAAATGCTGAAATTCCCCTTATTTTGGGGCAAAAATACAGAAATTCCCTTTATTTTGTGGCAAAAAGGCAGAAATTTTTCTTATTTTGGGGCAAAATTGCAGAAATTTCACTTATTTCTGGGCAAAATTCAAAAATTCCTTTTATTTTTGGGCAAAAAGACAGAAATTTTGTTTATTTTTGGGTAAAAAGGCAGAAATTTCACTTATTGTGAGGTAAGAAGGCAGAAATTCCTCTTATTTTGGGGCAAAAATGAAGAAATTTCTCTTTTTTTGTGGCAAAAGGTATATATTCTCCTTATTTTCGGGCAAAAAAGCAGAAATATCCCGTTTTTTGGAGCACAATTGCAGAAAATCACCTAATTGTGGGGCAAAAAGGCAGAAATTCCCTATATGTTGGGGCAAAAAGACAGAAATTCTCCTTATTTTGGGGCAAAACTCAGAAATTCCACTTATTTTGGGGCAAAATTCCAGAAATTTCCCTTATTTTGGGGCAAATTTGCAGAAATTTCACTTATTTTGGGGCAAAATTGCAGAAATTTCACTTATTTCAGATAAAAAAAAGGCAGAAATTTTTCTTATTTTGGGGCAAAAAGGCAGAAATTCCCTTTATTTTGGGGCTAAAAGGCAGAAATTCCCCGTATTTTGAAGCAAAATTGCAGAAATTCTCATAATTTTCGGACAAAAAGGCAGAAATTCTCCTTATTTTGGGGCAAAAAGACAGAAAATCTCCTTTTTCGGGAGCAAACAGTCAGAAATTCCCCTTATTTTGGGGCAAAATTGCAGAAATTTCCTTTACATTGGGGCAAAATTGTAGAAATTTCCCTTATTTTGGGGCAAAATTGCAGAAATTTCACGTATTTCAGGGAAAAAAGGCAGAAATTTTTTTGGGGGGGCAAAAAGGCAGAAATTTTTTTTATTTTGGTACAAAATTGCAGAAATTTTTCTTATTTTGGGGCAAAAAGTCAGAAATTCCCCATATTTTGGGGCAAAAAGGCAGAAATTCCTCTTATTTTGAGGTAAAAAGGCTGGAATTCCCCTTATTTTGGGGCAAAAAGACAGAAATTTCGTTTATTTTGGGGAAAAGGCAGAAATTGCACTTATTTTGAGTCAAAAAGGTGGAAATTCCCCTTATTTGGGGGCAAAAATGAAGAAATTTGCTTTTTTATGTCAAAAAGGTATACATTCCCTTTATTTTCGGGCAAAAAGGCAGAAATTCTTTGTATTTTGGAGCAAAATTGCAGAAATTCTCATAATTTTCGGGCAAAAAGGCAGAAATTCTCCTTATTTTGGGGCAAAAAGACAGAAAATCTCCTTTTTCGGGAGCAAACAGTCAGAAATTCCCCTTATTTTGGGGCAAAATTGCAGAAATTTCCTTTACATTGGGGCAAAATTGCAGAAATTTCCCTTATTTTGGGGCAAAATTGCAGAAATTTCAGGTATTTGAGAAAAAAAGGCAGAAATTTTTTTGGGGGGGCAAAAAGGCAGAAATTTTTTTTATTTTGGTACAAAATTGCAGAAATTTTTCTTATTTTGGGGCAAAAAGTCAGAAATTCCCCATATTTTGGGGCAAAAAGGCAGAAATTCCCCTTATTTTGAGGTAATAAGGCTGAAATTCCCCTTATTTTGGGGCAAAAAGGCAGAAATTTCGTTTATTTTGGGGAAAAGGCAGAAATTGCACTTATTTTGAGTCAAAAAGGTGGAAAATCCCCTTATTTTGGGGCAAAAATGAAGAAATTTGCTTTTTTATGGCAAAAAGGTATACATTCCCTTTATTTTCGGGCAAAAAGGCAGAAATTCTTTGTATTTTGGAGCAAAATTGCAGAAATTCCCCTAATTTTTGGGCAAAAAGGCAGAAATTTTCCTTATTTTGGGGTAAAACTGCAGAAATTTCACTTATTTTGCGGCAAAATGTCAGAAATTCCCCTTATTTTTGGCAAAAAATGCAGAAAATCCCCTTATTTTAGGGCAAAATTGCAGAAATTTCCCTTATTTGGGGGCAAAAACAGAAATTCCCCTTATTTTGGGGCAAAATTGCAGAAATTTCCCTTATTATGGGGAAAAATTGCAGAAATTTCCCTTATTTGGGGGCAAAAAGGCAGAAAATCGACTTAATTTCGGTTAAAAATGCAGAAATTTCTCGTATTTTGGAGCAAAATTGCAGAAACTCCCCTAATTTTCGGGCAAAAAGGCAGAATTTCCCTTTATTGTGGGGCAAAAATAGAGAAATTCTTTTTATTTTGGGGCCAAAATCAGAAATTTCCCTTATTTTGGGGCAAAATTTTAGAAATTTCTTTTATATTGTTACAGACTTGCAGAAATTTTTCTTATTTTGTGGCAAAAAGGCAGAAATTCCCCATACTTTGGTGCAAAAAGGCTGAAATTCCCCATATTTTGGGGAAAAAAGGCAGAAATTCCTCTCATTTGGGGGCAAAAAGGCACAAATTTCCCTTATTTTCGGGCATAATTGCAGGAATTTCATTTATTTCAGGGCAAAAAGTCAGAAATTCCATTTATTTTGGGGAAAAAAGGCAGAAATTTCTTTTATTTTGATACAAAATTGTAGAAATTTTCCTTATTTTGGAACAAAAAGCAAAAATTACCCATATTTTGGGCAAAAAGGCAGAAATTCCCCTTATTTTGAGGTAAAAAGGCTGAAATTCCTGTAATTTTGGGGAAAAAAAGGCAGAAATTCCCTTTACTTTGTGGCAAAAAGGCAGAAATTCCCGTTAATTGGGGCAGAAAAGCAGAAATTTTCCTTATTTAAAGGCAATAGGGCAGAAATTCCCCATATTTTGTGGCAAAAAGGCAGAAATTCCCCTTATTTGGAGGTAAAATGCTGAATTTCCCCTTATTTTCGGCAAAAAGGCAGAAATTCCTATTATTTTGGGGCAAAATTGCAGAAATTTCAATTATTTCAGGGCAAAGAGTCAGAAATTAGCCTTATTTTGGGGCGAAAAACAGAAATTCCCTAATTTTGGGGCCAAAAACAGAAATTCCCCTTATTTTGGGGTAAAATTGCAGAAATTTCAAATATTTCAGGGCAAAAAGGCAGAAATTCCACTTTATTTCGGACAATAACGCAGAAATTCCCCGTATTTTAAAGCTAAATTTCAGAAATTCCCCTTATATTGGTGCAAAAATGCAGAAATTCCCTCTATTTTTGTGCAATAAGGCAGATTTCCCCGTATTTTGAAGCAAAATTGCACATTATCCCCTAATTTTGAGGGAAAATGCAGAAATTCACATTATTTTGGAACAAAAAGACAGAAATTCTCCTTATTTCAGGGCAAGAAGTCATAAATTCCCCTTATTTTGGGGCAAAATTGCAGAAATTTCCTTTATTTTGGGGCAAAATTGCAGAAATTTCCCTTATTTTGGGGCAAAATTGCAGAAATTTCACTTATTTCAGGGAAAAAGTGCAGAAATTTCTCTTATTTTGGGGCAAAAAGGCAGAAATTTCTTTTATTTTGGTACAAAATTGCAGAAATTTTCTTTATTTTGGGGCAAAAATGAAGAAATTCCCCATATTTTGGGGCAAAAAGGCAGATATTCGCCTTATTATGAGGTAAAATGCTGAAATTCCCCTTATTTTGGGGCAAAAATACAGAAATTCCCTTTATTTTGTGGCAAAAAGGCAGAAATTTCCCTTATTTTGGGGCAAAATTGCAGAAATTTCACTTATTTCAGGGCAAAATTCAAAAATTCCTTTTATTTTTGGGCAAAAAGACAGAAATTTTGTTTATTTTTGGGTAAAAAGGCAGAAATTTCACTTATTGTGAGGTAAGAAGGCAGAAATTGCTCTTATTTTGGGGCAAAAATGAAGAAATTTCCCTTTTTTTGTGGCAAAAGTTATATATTCTCCTTATTTTCGGGCAAAAAAGCAGAAATATCCCGTTTTTTGGAGCACAATTGCAGAAAATCCCCTAATTGTGGGGCAAAAAGGCAGAATTTCCCTATATGTTGGGGCAAAAAGACAGAAATTCTCCTTATTTTGGGGCAAAACTCAGAAATTCCACTTATTTTGGGGCAAAATTCCAGAAATTTCCCTTATTTTGGGGCAAAATTGCAGAAATTTCACTTATTTTGGGGCAAAATTGCAGAAATTTCACTTATTTCAGATAAAAAAAGGCAGAAATTTTTCTTATTTTGGGGCAAAAAGGCAGAAATTCCTAATATTTTGTGGCAAAAAATGCAGAAATTCCCCTTATTTTGAGGTAAAAAGGCTGAAATTCCCCTTATTTGGGGGCAAAAAGGCAGAAATTTCCCTTATTTTGGGGCAAAATTGCAACCATTTAACTTATTTCAGGGTAATAAGTCAGAAATTTTCCTTATTTTGGGGCAAAAAACACAGAAATTCCCTTTGTTTTGGAAGGAAAATACAGAAATTCCACTTCTTTAGAGGCAAAAAGGCAGAAATTCCCCTTATTTTGAAGCAAAAATGAAGAAATTCCCCTAATTGTTGGGCAAAAAGGCAGAAATTCCCTATATGTTGGGGCAAAAAGACAGAAATTCTCCTTATTTTGGGACAAAACTCAGAAATTCCACATATTTTGGGGCAAAATTGCAGGAATTTACCTTATTTTGAGGCAAAATTGCAGAAATTTCCCTTATTTGGGGCAAAATTGCAGAAATTTCACTTATTTTCAGGTAAAAAGGCTGAAATATCCTTTATTTTGGGGCAAAAAGGAAGAAATTCCCCTTATTTTGGGGCAAAATTGCAGAAAGTTTCCTTATTTTGGGGCAAAAAGGCGAAATTCTTATTTTGAGGTAAAATGCTGAAATTCCCCATATTTTGGGGCAAAAGACAAAACTTCTTCTTATTTTGGGGCAAAGAGGCACAAATTTCCCTTATTTTCGGGCAAAATTGCAGAAATTTCATTTATTTCAGGGCAAAAAGTCAGAAATTCCTTTTATTTTGGGGCAAAGAGCAGAAATTTCTTTTATTATGGTACAAAATTGAAGAAATTTATCTTATTTTGAAACAAAAAGGCAGAAAATTCCCCTTATTTTGAGGCAAAAGGCAGAAATTATTCTCAATTTGAGGTAAAATGCAGAAATTCCCTTTATTTTGGGGCTAAAAGGCAGAAATTCCCTGCATTTTAAAGCAAAATTGCAGAAATTCTCTTAATTTTCGGGCAAAAAGGCAGAAATTCTCCTTATTTTGGGGCAAAAAGACAGAAAATCTCCTTTTTCAGGAGCAAACAGTCAGAAATTCCCCTTATTTTGGGGCAAAATTGCAGAAATTTCCTTTACATTGGGGCAAAATTGCAGAAATTTCCCTTATTTTGGGGCAAAATTGCAGAAATTTCATGTATTTGAAAAAAAAAAGGCAGAAATTTTTTTGGGGGGGCAAAAAGGCAGAAATTTTTTTTATTTTGGTACAAAATTGCAGAAATTTTTCTTATTTTGGGGCAAAAAGTCAGAAATTCCCCATATTTTGGGGCAAAAATGCAGAAATTCCTCTTATTTTGAGGTAATAAGGCTGAAATTCCCCTTATTTTGGGGCAAAAAGGCAGAAATTTCGTTTATTTTGGGGAAAAGGCAGAAATTGCACTTATTTTGAGTCAAAAAGGTGGAAAATCCCCTTATTTTGGGGCAAAAATGAAGAAATTTGCTTTTTTATGGCAAAAAGGTATACATTCCCTTTATTTTCGGGCAAAAAGGAAGAAATTCTTTGTATTTTGGAGCAAAATTGCAGAAATTCCCCTTTTTTTGGGCAAAAAGTCAGGAATTTTCCTTATTTTGGGGTAAAACTGCAGAAATTTCACTTATTTTGCGGCAAAATGTCAGAAATTCCCCTTATTTTTGGCAAAAAATGCAGAAAATCCCCTTATTTTAGGGCAAAATTGCAGAAATTTCCCTTATTTGGGGACAAAAACAGAAATTCCCCTTATTTTGGGGCAAAATTGCAGAAATTTCCCTTATTATGGAGAAAAATTGCAGAAATTTCCCTTATTTTAGGGCAAAATTGCAGAAATTTCACTTATTTCAGAGAAAAAAAGCAAAAATTTTTCTTATTTTGGGGCAAAAAGGCAGAAATTCCCATTATTTTGGGGCAAGAAGGCAGAAATTCACCTTATTTTGGGGTAAAATTGCAGAAATTTCACATATTTCAGGGCAAAACGGCAGAAATTCCCCTTATTTTGGGGCAAAAAGGCAGAAATTTCCCTTATTTTGGGATAAAATTGCAGAAATTTCCCTTATTTAGAGGCAAAAAGGCAGAAAATCCACATAATTTCGGGTAAAAAGGCAGAAATTTCTCGTATTTTGGAGCAAAATTGCAGAAACTCCCCTAATTTTGGGGCTAAAAGGCAGAATTTCCCTTTATTTTGGGGCAAAAATAGAGAAATTCTTTTTATTTTGGGGCAAAAATCAGAAATGTCCTTTATTTTGGGGCAAAATTTTAGAAATTTCTTTTATATTGTTACAGACTTGCAGAAATTTTTCTTATTTTGTGGCAAAAAGGCAGAAATTCCCCATATTTTGGTGCAAAAAGGCTGAAATTCCCCTTATTTTGAGGTAAAATCCTGAAATTCCCCATATTTTGGGGCAAAAAGGCAGAAATTCCCCTCATTTGGGGGCAAAAAGGCACAAATTTCCCTTATTTTCGGGCATAATTGCAGGAATTTCATTTATTTCAGGGCAAAAAGTCAGAAATTCCTTTTATTTTCGGGCAAAAACAGAAATTTCTTTTATTTTGATACAAAATTGTAGAAATTTTCCTTATTTTGGAACAAAAAGGCAAAAATTACCCATATTTTGGGGAAAAAGGCAGAAATTCCCCTTATTTTGAGGTAAAAAGGCTGAAATTCCCGTTATTTTGGGGCAAAAAGGCAGAAATTCCCTTTACTTTGTGGCAAAAAGGCAGAAATTCCCATTAATTGGGGCAGAAAAGCGAAATTTTCCTTATTTAAGGGCAATAGGGCAGAAATTCCCCTTATTTTGTGACAAAAAGGCAGAAATTCCCCTTATTTGAAGGTAAAATGCTGAAATTCCCCTTATTTTCGGCAAAAAGGCAGAAATTCCTATTATTTTGGGGCAAAATTGCAGAAATTTCAATTATTTCTGGGCAAAAAATCAGATATTTGCCTTATTTTGGGGCAAAAATCAGAAATTCCCTTAATTTTGGGGCCAAAAACAGAAATTCCCCTTATTTTGGGGTAAAATTGCAGAAATTTCAAATATTTCAGGGCAAAAAGGCAGAAATTCCACTTTATTTCGGACAATAACGCAGAAATTCCCCGTATTTTAAAGCTAAATTTCAGAAATTCCCCTTATATTGGTGCAAAAATGGAGAAATTCCCTTTATTTTTGTGCAATAAGGCAGATTTCCCCGTATTTTGAAGCAAAATTGCACATATTTCCCTAATTTTGAAGGAAAATGCAGAAATTCACATTATTTTGGAACAAAAAGACAGAAATTCTCCTTATTTCAGGGCAAAAAGTCAGAAATTCCCCTTCTTTTGGGGTAAAATTGCAGAAATTTCCCTTATTTTGGGGCAAAATTGCAGAAATTTCACTTATTTCAGGGAAAAAGTGCAGAAATTTCTCTTATTTTGGGGCAAAAAGGCAGAAATTTCTTTTATTTTGGTACAAAATTGCAGAAATTTTCTTTATTTTGGGGCAAAAATGAAGAAATTCCCCATATTTTGGGGCAAAAAGGCAGAGATTCGCCTTATTATGAGGTAAAATGCTGAAATTCCCCTTATTTTGGGGCAAAAATACAGAAATTCCCTTTATTTTGTGGCAAAAAGGCAGAAATTTTTCTTATTTTGGGGCAAAATTGCAGAAATTTCACTTATTTCTGGGCAAAATTCAAAAATTCCTTTTATTTTTGGGCAAAAAGACAGAAATTTTGTTTATTTTTGGGTAAAAAGGCAGAAATTTCACTTATTGTGAGGTAAGAAGGCAGAAATTCCTCTTATTTTGGGGCAAAAATGAAGAAATTTCTCTTTTTTTGTGGCAAAAGGTATATATTCTCCTTATTTTCGGGCAAAAAAGCAGAAATATCCCGTTTTTTGGAGCACAATTGCAGAAAATCCCCTAATTGTGGGGCAAAAAGGCAGAAATTCCCTATATGTTGGGGCAAAAAGACAGAAATTCTCCTTATTTTGTGGCAAAACTCAGAAATTCCACTTATTTTGGGGCAAAATTCCAGAAATTTCCCTTATTTTGGGGCAAATTTGCAGAAATTTCACTTATTTTGGGGCAAAATTGCAGAAATTTCACTTATTTCAGATAAAAAAAGGCAGAAATTTTTCTTATTTTGGGGCAAAAAGGCAGAAATTCCCTTTATTTTGGGGCTAAAAGGCAGAAATTCCCCGTATTTTGAAGCAAAATTGCAGAAATTCTCATAATTTTCGGGCAAAAAGGCAGAAATTCTCCTTATTTTGGGGCAAAAAGACAGAAAATCTCCTTTTTCGGGAGCAAACAGTCAGAAATTCCCCTTATTTTGGGGCAAAATTGCAGAAATTTCCTTTACATTGGGGCAAAATTGTAGAAATTTCCCTTATTTTGGGGCAAAATTGCAGAAATTTCACGTATTTCAGGGAAAAAAGGCAGAAATTTTTTTGGGGGGGCAAAAAGGCAGAAATTTTTTTTATTTTGGTACAAAATTGCAGAAATTTTTCTTATTTTGGGGCAAAAAGTCAGAAATTCCCCATATTTTGGGGCAAAAAGGCAGAAATTCCTCTTATTTTGAGGTAAAAAGGCTGGAATTCCCCTTATTTTGGGGCAAAAAGACAGAAATTTCGTTTATTTTGGGGAAAAGGCAGAAATTGCACTTATTTTGAGTCAAAAAGGTGGAAATTCCCCTTATTTGGGGGCAAAAATGAAGAAATTTGCTTTTTTATGTCAAAAAGGTATACATTCCCTTTATTTTCGGGCAAAAAGGCAGAAATTCTTTGTATTTTGGAGCAAAATTGCAGAAATTCTCATAATTTTCGGGCAAAAAGGCAGAAATTCTCCTTATTTTGGGGCAAAAAGACAGAAAATCTCCTTTTTCGGGAGCAAACAGTCAGAAATTCCCCTTATTTTGGGGCAAAATTGCAGAAATTTCCTTTACATTGGGGCAAAATTGCAGAAATTTCCCTTATTTTGGGGCAAAATTGCAGAAATTTCAGGTATTTGAGAAAAAAAAGGCAGAAATTTTTTTGGGGGGGCAAAAAGGCAGAAATTTTTTTTATTTTGGTACAAAATTGCAGAAATTTTTCTTATTTTGGGGCAAAAAGTCAGAAATTCCCCATATTTTGGGGCAAAAAGGCAGAAATTCCCCTTATTTTGAGGTAATAAGGCTGAAATTCCCCTTATTTTGGGGCAAAAAGGCAGAAATTTCGTTTATTTTGGGGAAAAGGCAGAAATTGCACTTATTTTGAGTCAAAAAGGTGGAAAATCCCCTTATTTTGGGGCAAAAATGAAGAAATTTGCTTTTTTATGGCAAAAAGGTATACATTCCCTTTATTTTCGGGCAAAAAGGCAGAAATTCTTTGTATTTTGGAGCAAAATTGCAGAAATTCCCCTAATTTTTGGGCAAAAAGGCAGAAATTTTCCTTATTTTGGGGTAAAACTGCAGAAATTTCACTTATTTTGCGGCAAAATGTCAGAAATTCCCCTTATTTTTGGCAAAAAATGCAGAAAATCCCCTTATTTTAGGGCAAAATTGCAGAAATTTCCCTTATTTGGGGGCAAAAACAGAAATTCCCCTTATTTTGGGGCAAAATTGCAGAAATTTCCCTTATTATGGGGAAAAATTGCAGAAATTTCCCTTATTTGGGGGCAAAAAGGCAGAAAATCGACTTAATTTCGGTTAAAAATGCAGAAATTTCTCGTATTTTGGAGCAAAATTGCAGAAACTCCCCTAATTTTCGGGCAAAAAGGCAGAATTTCCCTTTATTGTGGGGCAAAAATAGAGAAATTCTTTTTATTTTGGGGCCAAAATCAGAAATTTCCCTTATTTTGGGGCAAAATTTTAGAAATTTCTTTTATATTGTTACAGACTTGCAGAAATTTTTCTTATTTTGTGGCAAAAAGGCAGAAATTCCCCATACTTTGGTGCAAAAAGGCTGAAATTCCCCATATTTTGGGGAAAAAAGGCAGAAATTCCTCTCATTTGGGGGCAAAAAGGCACAAATTTCCCTTATTTTCGGGCATAATTGCAGGAATTTCATTTATTTCAGGGCAAAAAGTCAGAAATTCCATTTATTTTGGGGAAAAAAGGCAGAAATTTCTTTTATTTTGATACAAAATTGTAGAAATTTTCCTTATTTTGGAACAAAAAGCAAAAATTACCCATATTTTGGGCAAAAAGGCAGAAATTCCCCTTATTTTGAGGTAAAAAGGCTGAAATTCCTGTAATTTTGGGGAAAAAAAGGCAGAAATTCCCTTTACTTTGTGGCAAAAAGGCAGAAATTCCCGTTAATTGGGGCAGAAAAGCAGAAATTTTCCTTATTTAAAGGCAATAGGGCAGAAATTCCCCATATTTTGTGGCAAAAAGGCAGAAATTCCCCTTATTTGGAGGTAAAATGCTGAATTTCCCCTTATTTTCGGCAAAAAGGCAGAAATTCCTATTATTTTGGGGCAAAATTGCAGAAATTTCAATTATTTCAGGGCAAAGAGTCAGAAATTAGCCTTATTTTGGGGCGAAAAACAGAAATTCCCTAATTTTGGGGCCAAAAACAGAAATTCCCCTTATTTTGGGGTAAAATTGCAGAAATTTCAAATATTTCAGGGCAAAAAGGCAGAAATTCCACTTTATTTCGGACAATAACGCAGAAATTCCCCGTATTTTAAAGCTAAATTTCAGAAATTCCCCTTATATTGGTGCAAAAATGCAGAAATTCCCTCTATTTTTGTGCAATAAGGCAGATTTCCCCGTATTTTGAAGCAAAATTGCACATTATCCCCTAATTTTGAGGGAAAATGCAGAAATTCACATTATTTTGGAACAAAAAGACAGAAATTCTCCTTATTTCAGGGCAAGAAGTCAT
Source organism: Micromys minutus (assembly GCF_963924665.1). Lineage (NCBI taxonomy): Eukaryota > Metazoa > Chordata > Mammalia > Rodentia > Muridae > Micromys > Micromys minutus. The sequence continues at coordinate 1,288,300 of NW_027667812.1, read as the reverse complement.
AAATTCCCCTTATTTTGGGGCAAAATTGCAGAAATTTCCTTTATTTTGGGGCAAAATTGCAGAAATTTCCCTTATTTTGGGGCAAAATTGCAGAAATTTCACTTATTTCAGGGAAAAAGTGCAGAAATTTCTCTTATTTTGGGGCAAAAAGGCAGAAATTTCTTTTATTTTGGTACAAAATTGCAGAAATTTTCTTTATTTTGGGGCAAAAATGAAGAAATTCCCCATATTTTGGGGCAAAAAGGCAGATATTCGCCTTATTATGAGGTAAAATGCTGAAATTCCCCTTATTTTGGGGCAAAAATACAGAAATTCCCTTTATTTTGTGGCAAAAAGGCAGAAATTTCCCTTATTTTGGGGCAAAATTGCAGAAATTTCACTTATTTCAGGGCAAAATTCAAAAATTCCTTTTATTTTTGGGCAAAAAGACAGAAATTTTGTTTATTTTTGGGTAAAAAGGCAGAAATTTCACTTATTGTGAGGTAAGAAGGCAGAAATTGCTCTTATTTTGGGGCAAAAATGAAGAAATTTCCCTTTTTTTGTGGCAAAAGTTATATATTCTCCTTATTTTCGGGCAAAAAAGCAGAAATATCCCGTTTTTTGGAGCACAATTGCAGAAAATCCCCTAATTGTGGGGCAAAAAGGCAGAATTTCCCTATATGTTGGGGCAAAAAGACAGAAATTCTCCTTATTTTGGGGCAAAACTCAGAAATTCCACTTATTTTGGGGCAAAATTCCAGAAATTTCCCTTATTTTGGGGCAAAATTGCAGAAATTTCACTTATTTTGGGGCAAAATTGCAGAAATTTCACTTATTTCAGATAAAAAAAGGCAGAAATTTTTCTTATTTTGGGGCAAAAAGGCAGAAATTCCTAATATTTTGTGGCAAAAAATGCAGAAATTCCCCTTATTTTGAGGTAAAAAGGCTGAAATTCCCCTTATTTGGGGGCAAAAAGGCAGAAATTTCCCTTATTTTGGGGCAAAATTGCAACCATTTAACTTATTTCAGGGTAATAAGTCAGAAATTTTCCTTATTTTGGGGCAAAAAACACAGAAATTCCCTTTGTTTTGGAAGGAAAATACAGAAATTCCACTTCTTTAGAGGCAAAAAGGCAGAAATTCCCCTTATTTTGAAGCAAAAATGAAGAAATTCCCCTAATTGTTGGGCAAAAAGGCAGAAATTCCCTATATGTTGGGGCAAAAAGACAGAAATTCTCCTTATTTTGGGACAAAACTCAGAAATTCCACATATTTTGGGGCAAAATTGCAGGAATTTACCTTATTTTGAGGCAAAATTGCAGAAATTTCCCTTATTTGGGGCAAAATTGCAGAAATTTCACTTATTTTCAGGTAAAAAGGCTGAAATATCCTTTATTTTGGGGCAAAAAGGAAGAAATTCCCCTTATTTTGGGGCAAAATTGCAGAAAGTTTCCTTATTTTGGGGCAAAAAGGCGAAATTCTTATTTTGAGGTAAAATGCTGAAATTCCCCATATTTTGGGGCAAAAGACAAAACTTCTTCTTATTTTGGGGCAAAGAGGCACAAATTTCCCTTATTTTCGGGCAAAATTGCAGAAATTTCATTTATTTCAGGGCAAAAAGTCAGAAATTCCTTTTATTTTGGGGCAAAGAGCAGAAATTTCTTTTATTATGGTACAAAATTGAAGAAATTTATCTTATTTTGAAACAAAAAGGCAGAAAATTCCCCTTATTTTGAGGCAAAAGGCAGAAATTATTCTCAATTTGAGGTAAAATGCAGAAATTCCCTTTATTTTGGGGCTAAAAGGCAGAAATTCCCTGCATTTTAAAGCAAAATTGCAGAAATTCTCTTAATTTTCGGGCAAAAAGGCAGAAATTCTCCTTATTTTGGGGCAAAAAGACAGAAAATCTCCTTTTTCAGGAGCAAACAGTCAGAAATTCCCCTTATTTTGGGGCAAAATTGCAGAAATTTCCTTTACATTGGGGCAAAATTGCAGAAATTTCCCTTATTTTGGGGCAAAATTGCAGAAATTTCAGGTATTTGAAAAAAAAAAGGCAGAAATTTTTTTGGGGGGGCAAAAAGGCAGAAATTTTTTTTATTTTGGTACAAAATTGCAGAAATTTTTCTTATTTTGGGGCAAAAAGTCAGAAATTCCCCATATTTTGGGGCAAAAATGCAGAAATTCCTCTTATTTTGAGGTAATAAGGCTGAAATTCCCCTTATTTTGGGGCAAAAAGGCAGAAATTTCGTTTATTTTGGGGAAAAGGCAGAAATTGCACTTATTTTGAGTCAAAAAGGTGGAAAATCCCCTTATTTTGGGGCAAAAATGAAGAAATTTGCTTTTTTATGGCAAAAAGGTATACATTCCCTTTATTTTCGGGCAAAAAGGAAGAAATTCTTTGTATTTTGGAGCAAAATTGCAGAAATTCCCCTTTTTTTGGGCAAAAAGTCAGGAATTTTCCTTATTTTGGGGTAAAACTGCAGAAATTTCACTTATTTTGCGGCAAAATGTCAGAAATTCCCCTTATTTTTGGCAAAAAATGCAGAAAATCCCCTTATTTTAGGGCAAAATTGCAGAAATTTCCCTTATTTGGGGACAAAAACAGAAATTCCCCTTATTTTGGGGCAAAATTGCAGAAATTTCCCTTATTATGGAGAAAAATTGCAGAAATTTCCCTTATTTTAGGGCAAAATTGCAGAAATTTCACTTATTTCAGAGAAAAAAAGCAAAAATTTTTCTTATTTTGGGGCAAAAAGGCAGAAATTCCCATTATTTTGGGGCAAGAAGGCAGAAATTCACCTTATTTTGGGGTAAAATTGCAGAAATTTCACATATTTCAGGGCAAAACGGCAGAAATTCCCCTTATTTTGGGGCAAAAAGGCAGAAATTTCCCTTATTTTGGGATAAAATTGCAGAAATTTCCCTTATTTAGAGGCAAAAAGGCAGAAAATCCAAATAATTTCGGGTAAAAAGGCAGAAATTTCTCGTATTTTGGAGCAAAATTGCAGAAACTCCCCTAATTTTGGGGCTAAAAGGCAGAATTTCCCTTTATTTTGGGGCAAAAATAGAGAAATTCTTTTTATTTTGGGGCAAAAATCAGAAATGTCCTTTATTTTGGGGCAAAATTTTAGAAATTTCTTTTATATTGTTACAGACTTGCAGAAATTTTTCTTATTTTGTGGCAAAAAGGCAGAAATTCCCCATATTTTGGTGCAAAAAGGCTGAAATTCCCCTTATTTTGAGGTAAAATCCTGAAATTCCCCATATTTTGGGGCAAAAAGGCAGAAATTCCCCTCATTTGGGGGCAAAAAGGCACAAATTTCCCTTATTTTCGGGCATAATTGCAGGAATTTCATTTATTTCAGGGCAAAAAGTCAGAAATTCCTTTTATTTTCGGGCAAAAACAGAAATTTCTTTTATTTTGATACAAAATTGTAGAAATTTTCCTTATTTTGGAACAAAAAGGCAAAAATTACCCATATTTTGGGGAAAAAGGCAGAAATTCCCCTTATTTTGAGGTAAAAAGGCTGAAATTCCCGTTATTTTGGGGCAAAAAGGCAGAAATTCCCTTTACTTTGTGGCAAAAAGGCAGAAATTCCCATTAATTGGGGCAGAAAAGCGAAATTTTCCTTATTTAAGGGCAATAGGGCAGAAATTCCCCTTATTTTGTGACAAAAAGGCAGAAATTCCCCTTATTTGAAGGTAAAATGCTGAAATTCCCCTTATTTTCGGCAAAAAGGCAGAAATTCCTATTATTTTGGGGCAAAATTGCAGAAATTTCAATTATTTCTGGGCAAAAAATCAGATATTTGCCTTATTTTGGGGCAAAAATCAGAAATTCCCTTAATTTTGGGGCCAAAAACAGAAATTCCCCTTATTTTGGGGTAAAATTGCAGAAATTTCAAATATTTCAGGGCAAAAAGGCAGAAATTCCACTTTATTTCGGACAATAACGCAGAAATTCCCCGTATTTTAAAGCTAAATTTCAGAAATTCCCCTTATATTGGTGCAAAAATGGAGAAATTCCCTTTATTTTTGTGCAATAAGGCAGATTTCCCCGTATTTTGAAGCAAAATTGCACATATTTCCCTAATTTTGAAGGAAAATGCAGAAATTCACATTATTTTGGAACAAAAAGACAGAAATTCTCCTTATTTCAGGGCAAAAAGTCAGAAATTCCCCTTCTTTTGGGGTAAAATTGCAGAAATTTCCCTTATTTTGGGGCAAAATTGCAGAAATTTCACTTATTTCAGGGAAAAAGTGCAGAAATTTCTCTTATTTTGGGGCAAAAAGGCAGAAATTTCTTTTATTTTGGTACAAAATTGCAGAAATTTTCTTTATTTTGGGGCAAAAATGAAGAAATTCCCCATATTTTGGGGCAAAAAGGCAGAGATTCGCCTTATTATGAGGTAAAATGCTGAAATTCCCCTTATTTTGGGGCAAAAATACAGAAATTCCCTTTATTTTGTGGCAAAAAGGCAGAAATTTTTCTTATTTTGGGGCAAAATTGCAGAAATTTCACTTATTTCTGGGCAAAATTCAAAAATTCCTTTTATTTTTGGGCAAAAAGACAGAAATTTTGTTTATTTTTGGGTAAAAAGGCAGAAATTTCACTTATTGTGAGGTAAGAAGGCAGAAATTCCTCTTATTTTGGGGCAAAAATGAAGAAATTTCTCTTTTTTTGTGGCAAAAGGTATATATTCTCCTTATTTTCGGGCAAAAAAGCAGAAATATCCCGTTTTTTTGGAGCACAATTGCAGAAAATCCCCTAATTGTGGGGCAAAAAGGCAGAAATTCCCTATATGTTGGGGCAAAAAGACAGAAATTCTCCTTATTTTGTGGCAAAACTCAGAAATTCCACTTATTTTGGGGCAAAATTCCAGAAATTTCCCTTATTTTGGGGCAAATTTGCAGAAATTTCACTTATTTTGGGGCAAAATTGCAGAAATTTCACTTATTTCAGATAAAAAAAGGCAGAAATTTTTCTTATTTTGGGGCAAAAAGGCAGAAATTCCCTTTATTTTGGGGCTAAAAGGCAGAAATTCCCCGTATTTTGAAGCAAAATTGCAGAAATTCTCATAATTTTCGGGCAAAAAGGCAGAAATTCTCCTTATTTTGGGGCAAAAAGACAGAAAATCTCCTTTTTCGGGAGCAAACAGTCAGAAATTCCTCTTATTTTGGGGCAAAATTGCAGAAATTTCCTTTACATTGGGGCAAAATTGTAGAAATTTCCCTTATTTTGGGGCAAAATTGCAGAAATTTCACGTATTTCAGGGAAAAAAGGCAGAAATTTTTTTGGGGGGGCAAAAAGGCAGAAATTTTTTTTATTTTGGTACAAAATTGCAGAAATTTTTCTTATTTTGGGGCAAAAAGTCAGAAATTCCCCATATTTTGGGGCAAAAAGGCAGAAATTCCTCTTATTTTGAGGTAAAAAGGCTGGAATTCCCCTTATTTTGGGGCAAAAAGACAGAAATTTCGTTTATTTTGGGGAAAAGGCAGAAATTGCACTTATTTTGAGTCAAAAAGGTGGAAATTCCCCTTATTTGGGGGCAAAAATGAAGAAATTTGCTTTTTTATGTCAAAAAGGTATACATTCCCTTTATTTTCGGGCAAAAAGGCAGAAATTCTTTGTATTTTGGAGCAAAATTGCAGAAATTCTCATAATTTTCGGGCAAAAAGGCAGAAATTCTCCTTATTTTGGGGCAAAAAGACAGAAAATCTCCTTTTTCGGGAGCAAACAGTCAGAAATTCCCCTTATTTTGGGGCAAAATTGCAGAAATTTCCTTTACATTGGGGCAAAATTGCAGAAATTTCCCTTATTTTGGGGCAAAATTGCAGAAATTTCAGGTATTTGAGAAAAAAAAGGCAGAAATTTTTTTGGGGGGGCAAAAAGGCAGAAATTTTTTTTATTTTGGTACAAAATTGCAGAAATTTTTCTTATTTTGGGGCAAAAAGTCAGAAATTCCCCATATTTTGGGGCAAAAAGGCAGAAATTCCCCTTATTTTGAGGTAATAAGGCTGAAATTCCCCTTATTTTGGGGCAAAAAGGCAGAAATTTCGTTTATTTTGGGGAAAAGGCAGAAATTGCACTTATTTTGAGTCAAAAAGGTGGAAAATCCCCTTATTTTGGGGCAAAAATGAAGAAATTTGCTTTTTTATGGCAAAAAGGTATACATTCCCTTTATTTTCGGGCAAAAAGGCAGAAATTCTTTGTATTTTGGAGCAAAATTGCAGAAATTCCCCTAATTTTTGGGCAAAAAGGCAGAAATTTTCCTTATTTTGGGGTAAAACTGCAGAAATTTCACTTATTTTGCGGCAAAATGTCAGAAATTCCCCTTATTTTTGGCAAAAAATGCAGAAAATCCCCTTATTTTAGGGCAAAATTGCAGAAATTTCCCTTATTTGGGGGCAAAAACAGAAATTCCCCTTATTTTGGGGCAAAATTGCAGAAATTTCCCTTATTATGGGGAAAAATTGCAGAAATTTCCCTTATTTGGGGGCAAAAAGGCAGAAAATCGACTTAATTTCGGTTAAAAATGCAGAAATTTCTCGTATTTTGGAGCAAAATTGCAGAAACTCCCCTAATTTTCGGGCAAAAAGGCAGAATTTCCCTTTATTGTGGGGCAAAAATAGAGAAATTCTTTTTATTTTGGGGCCAAAATCAGAAATTTCCCTTATTTTGGGGCAAAATTTTAGAAATTTCTTTTATATTGTTACAGACTTGCAGAAATTTTTCTTATTTTGTGGCAAAAAGGCAGAAATTCCCCATACTTTGGTGCAAAAAGGCTGAAATTCCCCATATTTTGGGGAAAAAAGGCAGAAATTCCTCTCATTTGGGGGCAAAAAGGCACAAATTTCCCTTATTTTCGGGCATAATTGCAGGAATTTCATTTATTTCAGGGCAAAAAGTCAGAAATTCCATTTATTTTGGGGAAAAAAGGCAGAAATTTCTTTTATTTTGATACAAAATTGTAGAAATTTTCCTTATTTTGGAACAAAAAGCAAAAATTACCCATATTTTGGGCAAAAAGGCAGAAATTCCCCTTATTTTGAGGTAAAAAGGCTGAAATTCCTGTAATTTTGGGGAAAAAAAGGCAGAAATTCCCTTTACTTTGTGGCAAAAAGGCAGAAATTCCCGTTAATTGGGGCAGAAAAGCAGAAATTTTCCTTATTTAAAGGCAATAGGGCAGAAATTCCCCATATTTTGTGGCAAAAAGGCAGAAATTCCCCTTATTTGGAGGTAAAATGCTGAATTTCCCCTTATTTTCGGCAAAAAGGCAGAAATTCCTATTATTTTGGGGCAAAATTGCAGAAATTTCAATTATTTCAGGGCAAAAAGTCAGAAATTAGCCTTATTTTGGGGCGAAAAACAGAAATTCCCTAATTTTGGGGCCAAAAACAGAAATTCCCCTTATTTTGGGGTAAAATTGCAGAAATTTCAAATATTTCAGGGCAAAAAGGCAGAAATTCCACTTTATTTCGGACATAACGCAGAAATTCCCCGTATTTTAAAGCTAAATTTCAGAAATTCCCCTTAAATTGGTGCAAAAATGCAGAAATTCCCTCTATTTTTGTGCAATAAGGCAGATTTCCCCGTATTTTGAAGCAAAATTGCACATTATCCCGTAATTTTGAGGGAAAATGCAGAAATTCACATTATTTTGGAACAAAAAGACAGAAATTCTCCTTATTTCAGGGCAAAAAGTCATAAATTCCCCTTATTTTGGGGCAAAATTGCAGAAATGTCCTTTATTTTGGGGCAAAATTGCAGAAATTTCCCTTATTTGGGGGCAAAATTGCAGAAATTTCACTTATTTCAGGGAAAAAGCACAGAAATTTCTCTTATTTTGGGGCAAAAAGGCAGAAATTTCTTTTATTTTGGTACAAAATTGCAGAAATTTTCTTTATTTTGGGGAAAATGCAGAAATTCCCCATATTTTGGGGCAAAAAAGCAGAGATTCCCCTTATTATGAGGTAAAATGCTGAAATTCCCCTTATTTTGAGGCAAAAAGACAGAAATTCCCTTTATTTTGTGGCAAAAAGGCAGAAATTTCCCTTATTTTGGGGCAAATTGCAGAAATTTCACTTATTTCAGGGCAAAATTCAAAAATTCCTTTTATTTTGGGGCAAAAAGACAGAAATTCCGTTTATTTTTGGGTAAAAAGGCAGAAATTTCACTTATTTTGAGGTAAGAAGGCAGAAATTCCTCTTATTTTGGGGCAAAAATGAAGAAATTTCTCTTTTTTGTGGCAAAAGGTATACATTCCCCTTATTTTCGGGCAAAAAAGCAGAAATTCCCTCTATTTTGGAGCAGAATTGAAGAAAATCCCCTAATTGTGGGGCAAAAAGGCAGAAATTCCCTATATGTTGGGGCAAAAAGACAGAAATTCTCCTTATTTTGGGGCAAAACTCAGAAATTCCACTTATTTTGGGGCAAAATTCCAGAATTTTTTCTTATTTTGAAGCAAAATTGCAGAAATTTTACTTATTTTGGGGCAAAATTGCAGAAATTTCACTTATTTCAGGTAAAAATGGCAGAATTTTTTCTTATTTTGGGGCAAAAAGGCAGAAATTTCTAATATTTTGTGGCAAAAATGCAGAAATTCTCCTTATTTTGAGGTAAAAAGGCTGAAATTCCCCTTATTTGGGGGGAAAAATGCAGAAATTTCCCTTATTTTGGGGTAAAATTGCAAACATTTCACTTATTTCAGGGTAATAAGTCAGAAATTTTCTTTATTTTGGGGCAAAAAAGACAGAAATTCCCTTTGTTTTGGAAGGAAAATACAGAAATTCCACTTCTTTAGAGGCAAAATGGCAGAAATTCCCCTTATTTTGAAGCAAAAATGAAGAAATTCCCATAATTGTTGGGGCAAAAGGCAGAAATTCCCTATATGTTGGGGAAAAAAGACAGAAATTCTCCTTATTTTGGGACAAAACTCAGAAATTCCACTTATTTTGGGGCAAAATTGCAGGAATTTAGCTTATTTTGAGGCAAAATTGCAGAAATTTCCCTTATTTCGGGCAAAATTGCAGAAATTTCACTTATTTTCAGGTAAAAAGGCTGAAATATCCTTTATTTTGGGGCAAAAAAGAAGAAATTCCCCTTATTTTGGGGCAAAATTGCAGAAATTTTCCTTATTTTGGGGCAAAAGGGCTGAAATTCTTATTTTGAGGTAAAATGCTGAAATTCCCCATATTTTGGGGCAAAAGGCAAAACTTCTTCTTATTTTGGGGCAAAGAGGCACAAATTTCCCTTATTTTCGGGCAAAATTGCAGAAATTTCATTTATTTCAGGGCAAAAAGTCAGAAATTTTTTTTATTTTGGGGCAAAGAGCAGAAATTTCTTTTATTATGGTACAAAATTGAAGAAATTTTTCTTATTTTGATACAAAAAGGCAGAAAATTCCCCTTATTTTGAGGCAAAAGGCAGAAATTATTCTCAATTTGAGGTAAAATGCAGAAATTCCCTTTATTTTGGGGCTAAAAGGCAGAAATTCCCTGTATTTTGAAGCAAAATTGCAGAAATTCTCATAATTTTCGGGCAAAAAGGCAGAAATTCTCCTTATTTTGGGGCAAAAAGACAGAAAATCTCCTTTTTCGGGAGCAAACAGTCAGAAATTTCCCTTATTTTGGGGCAAAATTGCAGAAATTTCCTTTACATTGGGGCAAAATTGCAGAAATTTCCCTTATTTTGGGGCAAAATTGCAGAAATTTCACGTTTTTCAGGGAAAAAAGGCAGAAATTTTTTTTGGGGGGGGGGGAAAGGCAGAAATTTTTTTAATTTTGGTACAAAATTGCAGAAATTTTTCTTATTTTGGGGCAAAAAGTCAGAAATTCCCCATATTTTGGGGCAAAACGGCAGAAATTCCCCTTATTTTGAGGTAATAATGCTGAAATTCCCCTTATTTTGGGGCAAAAATACAGAAATTTCGTTTATTTTGGGGAAAAGGCAGAAATTGCACTTATTTTGAGTCAAAAAGGTGGAAAATCTCCTTATTTTGGGGCAAAAATGAAGAAATTTGCTTTTTTATGGCAAAAAGGTATACATTCCCTTTATTTTCGGGCAAAAAGGCAGAAATTCTTTGTATTTTGGAGCAAAATTGCAGAAATTCCCCTAATTTTTGGGCAAAAAGGCAGAAATTTTCCTTATTTTGGGGTAAAACTGCAGAAATTTCACTTATTTTGCGGCAAAATGTCAGAAATTCCCCTTATTTTTGGCAAAAAATGCAGAAAATCCCCTTATTTTAGGGCAAAATTGCAGAAATTTCCCTTATTTGGGGGCAAAAACAGAAATTCCCCTTATTTTGGAGCAAAATTGCAGAAATTTCCCTTATTATGGGGAAAAATTGCAGAAATTTCCCTTTTTTTAGGGCAAAATTGCAGAAATTTCACTTATTTCAGAGAAAAAAACAAAAATTTTTCTTTTTGGGGCAAAAAGGCAGAAATTCCCATTATTTTGGGGCAAAAAGGCAGAAATTCACCTTATTTTGGGGTAAAATTGCAGAAATTTCACATATTTCAGGGCAAAACGGCAGAAATTCCCCTTATTTTGGGGCAAAAAGGCAGAAATTTCCCTTATTTTGTGATAAAATTGCAGAAATTTCCATTATTTGGGGGCAAAAAGGCAGAAAATCCACTTAATTTCGGGTAAAAAGGCAGAAATTTCTCGTATTTTGGAGCAAAATTGCAGAAATTCCCCTAATTTTGGGGCAAAAAGGCAGAATTTCCCTTTATTTTGGGGCAAAAATAGAGAAATTCTTTTTATTTTGGGGCAAAAATCAGAAATTTCCTTTATTTTGGGGCAAAATTTTAGAAATTTCTTATATATTGTTACAGACTTGCAGAAATTTTTCTTATTTTGTGGCAAAAAGGCAGAAATTCCCCATATTTTGGTGCAAAAAGGCTGAAATTCCCCTTATTTTGAGGTAAAATCCTGAAATTCCCCATATTTTCGGGCAAAAAGGCAGAAATTCCCCTCATTTGGGGGCAAAAAGGCACAAATTTCCCTTATTTTCGGGCATAATTGCAGGAATTTCATTTATTTCAGGGCAAAAAGTCAGAAATTCCTTTTATTTTGGGGCAAAAACAGAAATTTCCTTTATTTTTATACAAAATTGTAGAAATATTCCTTATTTTGGAACAAAAAGGCAAAAATTACCCATATTTTGGGGAAAAAGGCAGAAATTCCCCTTATTTTCAGGTAAAAAGGTTGAAATTCCCGTTATTTTGGGGCTAAAAGGCAGAAATTCCCTTTACTTTGTGGCAAAAAGGCAGAAATTCCCGTTAATTGGGGCAGAAAAGCAGAAATTTTCCTTATTTAAGGGCAATAGGGCAGAAATTCCCCTTATTTTGTGGCAAAAAGGCAGAAATTCCCCTTATTTGAAGGTAAAATGCTGAAATTCCCCTTATTTTTGGCAAATAGGCAGAAATTCCTATTATTTTGGGGCAAAATTGCAGAAATTTCAATTTTCTGGGCAAAAAGTCAGATATTTGCCTTATTTTGGGGCAAAAAGCAGAAATTCCCTTAATTTTGGGGCCAAAAACAGAAATTCCCCTTATTTTGGGGTAAAATTGCAGAAATTTCAAATATTTCAGGGCAAAAAGGCAGAAATTCCACTTTATTTCGGACAATAACGCAGAAATTCCCCGTATTTTAAAGCTAAATTTCAGAAATTCCCCTTATATTGGTGCAAAAATGGAAAAATTCCCTTTATTTTTGTGCAATAAGGCAGATTTCCCCGTATTTTGAAGCAAAATTGCACATATTTCCCTAATTTTGAAGGAAAATGCAGAAATTCACATTATTTTGGAACAAAAAGACAGAAATTCTCCTTATTTCAGGGCAAAAAGTCAGAAATTCCCCTTCTTTTGGGGTAAAATTGCAGAAATTTTCTTTATTTTGGGGCAAAATTGCAGAAATTTCCCTTATTTGGGGGCAAAATTGCAGAAATTTCACTTATTTCAGGGAAAAAGTGCAGAAATTTCTCTTATTTTGGGGCAAAAAGGCAGAAATTTCTTTTATTTTGGTACAAAATTGCAGAAATTTTCTTTATTTTGGGGCAAAAATGAAGAAATTCCCCATATTTTGGGGCAAAAAGGCAGAGATTTGCCTTATTATGAGGTAAAATGCTGAAATTCCTTTTATTTTGGGGCAAAAATACAGAAATTCCCTTTATTTTGTGGCAAAAAGGCAGAAATTTCCCTTATTTTGGGGCAAAATTGCAGAAATTTCACTTATTTCAGGGCAAAATTCAAAAATTCCTTTTATTTTAGGGCAAAAAGACAGAAATTCCGTTCATTTTTAGGTAAAAAGGCAGAAATTTCACTTATTTTGAGGGAAGAAGGCAGAAATTCCTCTTATTTTGGGGCAAAAATGAAGAAATTTCTCTTTTTTGTGGCAAAAGGTATACATTCCCCTTATTTTCGGGCAAGAAAAGCAGAAATTCCCCGTATTTTGGAGCAGAATTGAAGAAAATCCCCTAATTGTGGGGCAAAAAGGCAGAAATTCCCTATATGTTGGGGCAAAAAGACAGAAATTCTCCTTATTTTGGGGCAAAACTCAGAAATTCCACTTATTTTGGGGCAAAATTCCAGAAATTTCCCTTATTTTGGGGCAAAATTGCAGAAATTTCACTTATTTCAGGGAAAAATGGCAGAAATTTTTCTTATTTTGGGGCAAAAAGGCAGAAATTCCTAATATTTTGTGGCAAAATGCAGAAATTCCCCTTATTTTGAGGTAAAAAGGCTGAAATTCCCCTTATTTGGGGGCAAAAAGGCAGAAATTTCCCTAATTTTGGGGCAAAAGTGCAAAAATTTCACTTATTTCAGGGTAATAAGTCAGAAATTTTCCTTATTTTGGGGCAAAAAAGACAGAATTTCCCTTTGTTTTGGAAGGAAAATACAGAAATTCCACTTCTTTAGAGAAAAAAGGCAGAAATTCCCCTTATTTTGAAGCTAAAATGAAGAAATTCCCCTAATTGTTGGGCCAAAAGGCAGAAATTCCCTATATGTTGGGGAAAAAAGACAGAAATTCTCCTTATTTTGGGACAAAACTCAGAAATTCCACTTATTTTGGGGCAAAATTGCAGGAATTTACCTTATTTTGAGGCAAAATTGCAGAAATTTCCCTTATTTGGGGCAAAATTGCAGAAATTTCACTTATTTTCAGGTAAAAAGGCTGAAATATCCTTTATTTTGGAGCAAAAAAGAAGAAATTCCCCTTATTTTGGGGCAAAATTGCAGAAATTTTCCTTATTTTGGGGCAAAAGGGCTGAAATTCTTATTTTGAGGTAAAATGCTGAAATTCCCCATATTTTGGGGCAAAAGGCAAAACTTCTTCTTATTTTGGGGCAAAGAGGCACAAATTTCCCTTATTTTCGGGCAAACTTGCAGAAATTTCATTTATTTCAGGGCAAAAAGTCAGAAATTTTTTTTATTTTGGGGCAAAGAGCAGAAATTTCTTTTATTATGGTACAAAATTGAAGAAATTTTTCTTATTTTGATACAAAAAGGCAGAAAATTCCCCTTATTTTGAGGCAAAAGGCAGAAATTATTCTCAATTTGAGGTAAAATGCAGAAATTCCCTTTATTTTGGGGCTAAAAGGCAGAAATTCCCTGTATTTTGAAGCAAAATTGCAGAAATTCTCATAATTTTCGGGCAAAAAGGCAGAAATTCTCCTTATTTTGGGGCAAAAAGACAGAAAATCTCCTTTTTCGGGAGCAAACAGTCAGAAATTCCCCTTATTTTGGGGCAAAATTGCAGAAATTTCCTTTACATTGGGGCAAAATTGCAGAAATTTCCCTTATTTTGGGGAAAAATTGCAGAAATTTCAGGTATTTGAGAAAAAAAGGCAGAAATTTTTTTGGGGGGGGCAAAAAGGCAGAAATTTTTTTTATTTTGGTACAAAATTGCAGAAATTTTTTTTATTTTGGGGCAAAAAGTCAGAAATTCCCCATATTTTGGGGCAAAAATGCAGAAATTCCCCTTATTTTGAGGTAATAAGGCTGAAATTCCCCTTATTTTGGGGCAAAAAGGCAGAAATTTCGTTTATTTTGGGGAAAAGGCAGAAATTGCACTTATTTTGAGTCAAAAAGGTGAAAAATCCCCTTATTTTGGGGCAAAAATGAAGAAATTTGCTTTTTTATGGCAAAAAGGTATACATTCCCTTTATTTTCGGGCAAAAAGGCAGAAATTCTTTGTATTTTGGAGCAAAATTGCAGAAATTCCCCAATTTTTGGGCAAAAAGGCAGAAATTTTCCTTATTTTGGGGTAAAACTGCAGAAATTTCACTTATTTTGCGGCAAAATGTCAGAAATTCCCCTTATTTTTGGCAAAAAATGCAGAAAATCCCCTTATTTTAGGGCAAAATTGCAGAAATTTCCCTTATTTGGGGACAAAAACAGAAATTCCCCTTAATTTGGGGCAAAATTGCAGAAATTTCCCTTATTATGGGGAAAAATTGCAGAAATTTCCCTAATTTTAGGGCAAAATTGCAGAAATTTCACTTATTTCAGAGAAAAAAAGCAAAAATTTTTCTTATTTTGGGGCAAAAAGGCAGAAATTCCCATTATTTTGGGGCAAAAAGGCAGAAATTCACCTTATTTTGGGGTAAAATTGCAGAAATTTCACATATTTCAGGGCAAAACGGCAGAAATTCCCCTTATTTTGGGGCAAAAAGGCAGAAATTTCCCTTATTTTGGGATAAAATTGCAGAAATTTCCCTTATTTAGAGGCAAAAAGGCAGAAAATCCAAATAATTTCGGGTAAAAAGGCAGAAATTTCTCGTATTTTGGAGCAAAATTGCAGAAACTCCCCTAATTTTGGGGCTAAAAGGCAGAATTTCCCTTTATTTTGGGGCAAAAATAGAGAAATTCTTTTTATTTTGGGGCAAAAATCAGAAATGTCCTTTATTTTGGGGCAAAATTTTAGAAATTTCTTTTATATTGTTACAGACTTGCAGAAATTTTTCTTATTTTGTGGCAAAAAGGCAGAAATTCCCCATATTTTGGTGCAAAAAGGCTGAAATTCCCCTTATTTTGAGGTAAAATCCTGAAATTCCCCATATTTTGGGGCAAAAAGGCAGAAATTCCCCTCATTTGGGGGCAAAAAGGCACAAATTTCCCTTATTTTCGGGCATAATTGCAGGAATTTCATTTATTTCAGGGCAAAAAGTCAGAAATTCCTTTTATTTTCGGGCAAAAACAGAAATTTCTTTTATTTTGATACAAAATTGTAGAAATTTTCCTTATTTTGGAACAAAAAGGCAAAAATTACCCATATTTTGGGGAAAAAGGCAGAAATTCCCCTTATTTTGAGGTAAAAAGGCTGAAATTCCCGTTATTTTGGGGCAAAAAGGCAGAAATTCCCTTTACTTTGTGGCAAAAAGGCAGAAATTCCCGTTAATTGGGGCAGAAAAGCAGAAATTTTCCTTATTTAAGGGCAATAGGGCAGAAATTCCCCTTATTTTGTGGCAAAAAGGCAGAAATTCCCCTTATTTGAAGGTAAAATGCTGAAATTCCCCTTATTTTCGGCAAAAAGGCAGAAATTCCTATTATTTTGGGGCAAAATTGCAGAAATTTCAATTATTTCTGGGCAAAAAGTCAGATATTTGCCTTATTTTGGGGCAAAAAGCAGAAATTCCCTTAATTTTGGGGCCAAAAACAGAAATTCCCCTTATTTTGTGGTAAAATTGCAGAAATTTCAAATATTTCAGGGCAAAAAGGCAGAAATTCCACTTTATTTCGGACAATAACGCAGAAATTCCCCGTATTTTAAAGCTAAATTTCAGAAATTCCCCTTATATTGGTGCAAAAATGGAGAAATTCCCTTTATTTTTGTGCAATAAGGCAGATTTCCCCGTATTTTGAAGCAAAATTGCACATATTTCCCTAATTTTGAAGGAAAATGCAGAAATTCACATTATTTTGGAACAAAAAGACAGAAATTCTCCTTATTTCAGGGCAAAAAGTCAAAAATTCCCCTTATTTTGGGGTAAAATTGCAGAAATTTTCTTTATTTTGGGGCAAAATTGCAGAAATTTCCCTTATTTAGGGGCAAAATTGCAGAAATTTCACTTATTTCAGGGAAAAAGTGCAGAAATTTCTCTTATTTTGGGGCAAAAAGGCAGAAATTTCTTTTATTTTGGTACAAAATTGCAGAAATTTACTTTATTTTGGGGCAAAATTGCATAAATTTCCCTTATTTTGGGGCAAAATTGCAGAAATTTCACTTATTTCAGGGAAAAAGTGCAGAAATTTCTATTATTTTGGGGCAAAAAGGCAGAAATTTCTTTTATTTTGGTACAAAATTGCAGAAATTTTCTTTATTTTGGGGCAAAAATGAAGAAATTCCCCATATTTTGGGGCAAAAAGGCAGAGATTTGCCTTATTATGAGGTAAAATGCTGAAATTCCCCTTATTTTGGGGCAAAAATACAGAAATTCCCTTTATTTTGTGGCAAAAAAGGCAGAAATTTCCCTTATTTTGGGACAAAATTGCAGAAATTTCACTTATTTCAGGGCAAAATTCAAAAATTCCTTTTATTTTGGGGCAAAAAGACAGAAATTCCGTTCATTTTTAGGTAAAAAGGCAGAAATTTCACTTATTTTGAGGTAAGAAGGCAGAAATTCCTCTTATTTTGCGGCAAAAATGAAGAAATTTCTCTTTTTTGTGGCAAAAGGTATACATTCCCCTTATTTTCGGGCAAAAAAGCAGAAATTCCCCGTATTTTGGAGCAGAATTTAAGAAGATTCCCTTATTGTGGGGCAAAAAGGCAGAAATTCCCTATATGTTGGGGCAATAAGACAGAAATTCTTTTTATTTTGGGGCAAAACTCAGAAATTCCACTTATTTTGGGGCAAAATTCCAGAAATTTCCCTTATTTTGGGGCAAAATTGCAGAAATTTCACTTATTTCAGGTAAAAATGGCAGAAATTTTTCTTATTTTGGGGCAAAAAGGCAGAAATTCCTAATATTTTGTGGCAAAAATGCAGAAATTCCCCTTATTTTGAGGTAAAAAGGCTGAAATTCCCCTTATTTTGGGGCAAAAATGCAGAAATTTCCCTTATTTTGGGGCAAAATTGCAAACATTTAACTTATTTCAGGGTAATAAGTCAGAAATTTTCCTTATTTTGGGGCAAAAAACACAGAAATTCCCTTTGTTTTGGAAGGAAAATACAGAAATTCCACTTCTTTAGAGGCAAAAAGGCAGAAATTCCCCTTATTTTGAAGCAAAAATGAAGAAATTCCCCTAATTGTTGGGCAAAAAGGCAGAAATTCCCTATATGTTGGAGCAAAAAGACAGAAATTCTCCTTATTTTGGGACAAAACTCAGAAATTCCACTTATTTTGGGGCAAAATTGCAGGAATTTACCTTATTTTGAGGCAAAATTGCAGAAATTTCCCTTATTTGGGGCAAAATTGCAGAAATTTCACTTATTTTCAGGTAAAAAGGCTGAAATATCCTTTATTTTGGGGCAAAAAGGAAGAAATTCCCCTTATTTTGGGGCAAAATTGCAGAAATTTTCCTTATTTTGGGGCAAAAAGGCTGAAATTCTTATTTTGAGGTAAAATGCTGAAATTCCCCATATTTTGGGGCAAAAGGCAAAACTTCTTCTTATTTTGGGGCAAAGAGGCACAAATTTCCCTTATTTTCGGGCAAAATTGCAGAAATTTCATTTATTTCAGGGCAAAAAGTCAGAAATTCCTTTTATTTTGGGGCAAAGAGCAGAAATTTCTTTTGGTACAAAATTGAAGAAATTTATCTTATTTTGAAACAAAAAGGCAGAAAATTCCCCTTATTTTGAGGCAAAAGGCAGAAATTATTCTCAATTTGAGGTAAAATGCAGAAATTCCCTTTATTTTGGGGCTAAAAGGCAGAAATTCCCTGTATTTTGAAGCAAAATTGCAGAAATTCTCTTAATTTTCGGGCAAAAAGGCAGAAATTCTCCTTATTTTGGGGCAAAAAGACAGAAAATCTCCTTTTTCGGGAGCAAACAGTCAGAAATTCCCCTTATTTTGGGGCAAAATTGCAGAAATTTCCTTTACATTGGGGCAAAATTGCAGAAATTTCCCTTATTTTGGGGCAAAATTGCAGAAATTTCAGGTATTTGAGAAAAAAAAGGCAGAAATTTTTTTGGGGGGGCAAAAAGGCAGAAATTTTTTTATTTTGGTACAAAATTGCAGAAATTTTTCTTATTTTGGGGAAAAAGTCAGAAATTCCCTATATTTTGGGGCAAAAAGGCAGAAATTCCCCATATTTTGACGTAATAAGGCTGAAATTCCCCTTATTTTGGGGCAAAAAGGCAGAAATTTCGTTTATTTTGGGGAAAAGGCAGAAATTGCACTTATTTTGAGTCAAAAAGGTGGAAAATCCCCTTATTTTGGGGCAAAAATGAAGAAATTTGCTTTTTTATGGCAAAAAGGTATACATTCCCTTTATTTTCGGGCAAAAAGGCAGAAATTCTTTGTATTTTGGAGCAAAATTGCAGAAATTCCCCTAATTTTTGGGCAAAAAGGCAGAAATTTTCCTTATTTTGGGGTAAAACTGCAGAAATTTCACTTATTTTGCGGCAAAATGTCAGAAATTCTCCTTATTTTTGGCAAAAAATGCAGAAAATCCCCTTATTTTAGGGCAAAATTGCAGAAATTTCCGTAATTTGGGGACAAAAACAGAAATTCCCCTTATTTTGGGGCAAAATTGCAGAAATTTCCCTTATTATGGGGAAAAATTGCAGAAATTTCCCATATTTAAGGCAAAATTGCAGAAATTTCACTTATTTCAGAGAAAAAAAGCAAAAATTTTTCTTATTTTGGGGCAAAAAGGCAGAAATTCCCATTATTTTGGGGCAAAAAGGCAGAAATTCACCTTATTTTGGGGTAAAATTGCAGAAATTTCACATATTTCAGGGCAAAACGGCAGAAATTCCCCTTATTTTGGGGCAAAAAGGCAGAAATTTCCCTTATTTTGGGATAAAATTGCAGAAATTTCCCTTATTTGGAGGCAAAAAGGCAGAAAATCCACTTAATTTCGGGTAAAAAGGCAGAAATTTCTCGTATTTTGGAGCAAAATTGCAGAAACTCCCCTAATTTTGGGGCTAAAAGGCAGAATTTCCCTTTATTTTGGGGCAAAAATAGAGAAATTCTTTTTATTTTGGGGCAAAAATCAGAAATTTCCTTTATTTTGGGGCAAAATTTTAGAAATTTCTTTTATATTGTTACAGACTTGCAGAAATTTTTCTTATTTTGTGGCAAAATGGCAGAAATTCCCCATATTTTGGTGCAAAAAGGCTGAAATTCCCCTTATTTTGAGGTAAAATCCTGAAATTCCCCATATTTTGGGGCAAAAAGGCAGAAATTCCCCTCATTTGGGGGCAAAAAGGCACAAATTTCCCTTATTTTCGGGCATAATTGCAGGAATTTCATTTATTTCAGGGCAAAAAGTCAGAAATTCCTTTTATTTTCGGGCAAAAACAGAAATTTCTTTTATTTTGATACAAAATTGCAGAAATTTTCCTTATTTTGGAACAAAAAGGCAAAAATTACCCATATTTTGGGGAAAAAGGCAGAAATTCCCCTTATTTTGAGGTAAAAAGGCTGAAATTCCCGTTATTTTGGGGCAAAAAGGCAGAAATTCCCTTTACTTTGTGGCAAAAAGGCAGAAATTCCCGTTAATTGGGGCAGAAAAGCGAAATTTTCCTTATTTAAGGGCAATAGGGCAGAAATTCCCCTTATTTTGTGGCAAAAAGGCAGAAATTCCCCTTATTTGAAGGTAAAATGCTGAAATTCCCCTTATTTTTGGCAAAAAGGCAGAAATTCCTATTATTTTGGGGCAAAATTGCAGAAATTTCAATTATTTCTGGGCAAAAAGTCAGATATTTGCCTTATTTTGGGGCAAAAAGCAGAAATTCCCTTAATTTTGGGGCCAAAAACAGAAATTCCCCTTATTTTGGGGTAAAATTGCAGAAATTTCAAATATTTCAGGGCAAAAAGGCAGAAATTCCACTTTATTTCGGACAATAACGCAGAAATTCCCCGTATTTTAAAGCTAAATTTCAGAAATTCCCCTTATATTGGTGCAAAAATGGAGAAATTCCCTTTATTTTTGTGCAATAAGGCAGATTTCCCCGTATTTTGAAGCAAAATTGCACATATTTCCCTAATTTTGAAGGAAAATTCAAGAATTCACATTATTTTGGAACAAAAAGACAGAAATTCTCCTTATTTCAGGGCAAAAAGTCAGAAATTCCGTTTATTTTGGGGTAAAATTGCAGAAATTTTCTTTATTTTGTGGCAAAAATACAGAAATTCCCTTTATTTTGTGGCAAAAAGGCAGAAATTTCCCTTATTTTGGGGCAAAATTGCAGAAATTTCACTTATTTCAGGGAAAAAGTGCAGAAATTTCTCTTATTTTGGGGCAAAAAGGCAGAAATTTCTTTTATTTTGGTACAAAATTGCAGAAATTTTCTTTATTTTGGGGCAAAAATGAAGAAATTCCCCATATTTTGGGGCAAAAAGGCAGAGATTCGCCTTATTATGAGGTAAAATGCTGAAATTCCCCTTATTTTGGGGCAAAAATACAGAAATTCCCTTTATTTTGTGGCAAAAAGGCAGAAATTTCCCTTATTTTGGGGCAAAATTGCAGAAATTTCTCTTATTTCAGGGCAAAATTCAAAAATTCCTTTTATTTTTGGGCAAAAAGACAGAAATTTTGTTTATTTTTGGGTAAAAATGCAGAAATTTCACTTATTGTGAGGTAAGAAGGCAGAAATTCCTCTTATTTTGGGGCAAAAATGAAGAAATTTCCCTTTTTTGTGGCAAAAGGTATATATTCTCCTTATTTTCGGGCAAAAAAGCAGAAATATCCCGTTTTTTGGAGCACAATTGCAGAAAATCCCCTAATTGTGGGGCAAAAAGGCAGAAATTCCCTATATGTTAGAGCAAAAAGACAGAAATTCTCCTTATTTTGGGGAAAAACTCAGAAATTCCACTTATTTTGGGGCAAATTCCAGAAATTTCCCTTATTTTGGGGCAAATTTGCAGAAATTTCACTTATTTTGGGGCAAAATTGCAGAAATTTCACTTATTTCAGATAAAAAAAAGGCAGAAATTTTTCTTATTTTGGGACAAAAAGGCAGAAATTCCTAATATTTTGTGGCAAAAATGCAGAAATTCCCCTTATTTTGAGGTAAAAATGCTGAAATTCCCCTTATTTGGGGGCAAAAAGGGAGAAATTTCCCTTATTTTGGGGCAAAATTGCAGAAATTTCACTTATTTCAGGGCAAAATTCAAAAATTCCTTTTATTTTGGGGCTAAAAGTCAGAAATTCCGTTTATTTTTGGGTAAAAAGGCAGAAATTTCACTTATTTTGAGGTAAGAAGGCAGAAAATCCTCTTATTTTGGGGCAAAAATTAAGAAATTTCCCTTTTTTGTGGCAAAAGGTATATATTCCCCTTATTTTCGGGCAAAAAAGCAGAAATTCCCCCTATTTTGGAGCAGAATTGCAGAAAATCCCCTAATTGTGGGGCAAAAAGGCAGAAATTCCCTATATGTTGGGGCAAAAAGACAGAAATTCTCCTTATTTTGGGGCAAAACTCAGAAATTCCACTTATTTTGGGGCAAAATTGCAGAAATTTCCCTTATTTTGGGGCAAAATTGCAGAAATTTTACTTATTTTGGGGCAAAATTGCAGAAATTTCACTTATTTCAGGTAAAAATGGCAGAAATTTTTCTTATTTTGGGGCAAAAAGGCAGAAATTCCTAATATTTTGTGGCAAAAATGCAGAAATTCCCCTTATTTTGAGGTAAAAAGGCTGAAATTCCCCTTATTTGGGGGCAAAAAGGCAGAAATTTCCCTTATTTTGGGGCAAAATTGCAAACATTTCACTAATTTCAGGGTAATAAGTCAGAAATTTTCCTTATTTTGGGGCAAAAAACACAGAAATTCCCTTTGTTTTGGAAGGAAAATACAGAAATTCCACTTCTTTAGAGGCAAAAAGGCAGAAATTCCCCTTATTTTGAAGCAAAAATGAAGAAATTCCCCTAATTGTTGGGCAAAAAGGCAGAAATTCCCTATATGTTGGGGCAAAAAGACAGAAATTCTCCTTATTTTGGGACAAAACTCAGAAATTCTACTTATTTTGGGGCAAAATTGCAGGAATTTACCTTATTTTGAGGCAAAATTGCAGAAATTTCCCTTATTTGGGGCAAAATTGCAGAAATTTTACTTATTTTCAGGTAAAAAGGCTGAAATATCCTTTATTTTGGGGCAAAAAGGAAGAAATTCCCCTTATTTTGGGGCAAAATTGCAGAAATTTTCCTTATTTTGGGGCAAAAAGGCTGAAATTCTTATTTTGAGGTAAAATGCTGAAATTCCCCATATTTTGGGGCAAAAGGCAAACTTCTTTTTATTTTGGGGCAAAGAGGCACAAATTTCCCTTATTTTCGGGCAAAATTGCAGAAATTTCATTTATTTCAGGGCAAAAAGTCAGAAATTCCTTTTATTTTGGGGCAAAGAGCAGAAATTTCTTTTATTATGGTACAAAATTGAAGAAATTTTTCTTATTTTGAAACAAAAAGGCAGAAAATTCCCCTTATTTTGAGGCAAAAGGCAGAAATTATTCTCAATTTGAGGTAAAATGCAGAAATTCCCTTTATTTTGGGGCTAAAAAACAGAAATTCCCTGTATTTTGAAGCAAAATTGCAGAAATTCTCATAATTTTCGGGCAAAAAGGCAGAAATTCTCCTTATTATGGGGCAAAAAGACAGAAAATCTCCTTTTTCGGGAGCAAACAGTCACAAATTCCCCTAATTTTGGGGCAAAATTGCTGAAATTTCCTTTACATTGGGGCAAAATTGTAGAAATTTCCCTTATTTTGGGGCAAAATTGCAGAAATTTCACGTATTTCAGGGAAAATAGGCAGAAATTTTTTTGGGGGGGCAAAAAGGCAGAAATTTTTTTTATTTTGGTACAAAATTGCAGAAATTTTCTTTATTTTGGGGCAAAAATGAAGAAATTCCCCATATTTTGGGGCAAAAAGGCAGAGATTCGCCTTATTATGAGGTAAAATGCTGAAATTCCCCTTATTTTGGGGCAAAAATACAGAAATTCCCTTTATTTTGTGGCAAAAAGGCAAAAATTTCCCTTATTTTGGGGCAAAATTGCAGAAATTTCACTTATTTCAGGGCAAAATTCAAAAATTCCTTTTATTTTTGGGCAAAAAGACAGAAATTTTGTTTATTTTTGGGTAAAAAGGCAGAAATTTCACTTATTGTGAGGTAAGAAGGCAGAAATTCCTCTTATTTTGGGGCAAAAATGAAGAAATTTCCCTTTTTTGTGGCAAAAGGTATATATTCTCCTTATTTTCGGGCAAAAAAGCAGAAATATCCCGTTTTTTGGAGCACAATTGCAGAAAATCCCCTAATTGTGGGGCAAAAAGGCAGAAATTCCCTATATGTTAGAGCAAAAAGACAGAAATTCTCCTTATTTTGGGGAAAAACTCAGAAATTCCACTTATTTTGGGGCAAATTCCAGAAATTTCCCTTATTTTGGGGCAAATTTGCAGAAATTTCACTTATTTTGGGGCAAAATTGCAGAAATTTCACTTATTTCAGATAAAAAAAAGGCAGAAATTTTTCTTATTTTGGGACAAAAAGGCAGAAATTCCTAATATTTTGTGGCAAAAATGCAGAAATTCCCCTTATTTTGAGGTAAAAATGCTGAAATTCCCCTTATTTGGGGGCAAAAAGGGAGAAATTTCCCTTATTTTGGGGCAAAATTGCAGAAATTTCACTTATTTCAGGGCAAAATTCAAAAATTCCTTTTATTTTGGGGCTAAAAGTCAGAAATTCCGTTTATTTTTGGGTAAAAAGGCAGAAATTTCACTTATTTTGAGGTAAGAAGGCAGAAATTCCTCTTATTTTGGGGCAAAAATTAAGAAATTTCCCTTTTTTTGTGGCAAAAGGTATATATTCCCCTTATTTTCGGGCAAAAAAGCAGAAATTCCCCCTATTTTGGAGCAGAATTGCAGAAAATCCCCTAATTGTGGGGCAAAAAGGCAGAAATTCCCTATATGTTGGGGCAAAAAGACAGAAATTCTCCTTATTTTGGGGCAAAACTCAGAAATTCCACTTATTTTGGGGCAAAATTGCAGAAATTTCCCTTATTTTGGGGCAAAATTGCAGAAATTTTACTTATTTTGGGGCAAAATTGCAGAAATTTCACTTATTTCAGGTAAAAATGGCAGAAATTTTTCTTATTTTGGGGCAAAAAGGCAGAAATTCCTAATATTTTGTGGCAAAAATGCAGAAATTCCCCTTATTTTGAGGTAAAAAGGCTGAAATTCCCCTTATTTGGGGGCAAAAAGGCAGAAATTTCCCTTATTTTGGGGCAAAATTGCAAACATTTCACTAATTTCAGGGTAATAAGTCAGAAATTTTCCTTATTTTGGGGCAAAAAACACAGAAATTACCTTTGTTTTGGAAGGAAAATACAGAAATTCCACTTCTTTAGAGGCAAAAAGGCAGAAATTCCCCTTATTTTGAAGCAAAAATGAAGAAATTCCCCTAATTGTTGGGCAAAAAGGCAGAAATTCCCTATATGTTGGGGCAAAAAGACAGAAATTCTCCTTATTTTGGGACAAAACTCAGAAATTCCACTTATTTTGGGGCAAAATTGCAGGAATTTACCTTATTTTGAGGCAAAATTGCAGAAATTTCCCTTATTTGGGGCAAAATTGCAGAAATTTTACTTAGTTTCAGGTAAAAAGGCTGAAATATCCTTTATTTTGGGGCAAAAAGGAAGAAATTCCCCTTATTTTGGGGCAAAATTGCAGAAATTTTCCTTATTTTGGGGCAAAAAGGCTGAAATTCTTATTTTGAAGTAAAATGCTGAAATTCCCCATATTTTGGGGCAAAAGGCAAAACTTCTTTTTATTTTGGTGCAAAGAGGCACAAATTTCCCTTATTTTCGGGCAAAATTGCAGAAATATCATTTATTTCAGGGCAAAAAGTCAGAAATTCCTTTTATTTTGGGGCAAAGAGCAGAAATTTCTTTTATTATGGTACAAAATTGAAGAAATTTTTCTTATTTTGAAACAAAAAGGCAGAAAATTCCCCTTATTTTGAGGCAAAAGGCAGAAATTATTCTCAATTTGAGGTAAAATGCAGAAATTCCCTTTATTTTGGGGCTAAAAAACAGAAATTCCCTGTATTTTGAAGCAAAATTGCAGAAATTCTCATAATTTTCAGGCAAAAAGGCAGAAATTCTCCTTATTATGGGGCAAAAAGACAGAAAATCTCCTTTTTCGGGAGCAAACAGTCACAAATTCCCCTAATTTTGGGGCAAAATTGCTGAAATTTCCTTTACATTGGGGCAAAATTGTAGAAATTTCCCTTATTTTGGGGCAAAATTGCAGAAATTTCACGTATTTCAGGGAAAATAGGCAGAAATTTTTTTGGGGGGGCAAAAAGGCAGAAATTTTTTTTATTTTTGGTACAAAATTGCAGAAATTTTTCTTATTTTGGGGCAAAAAGTCAGAAATTCCCTATATTTTGGGGCAAAACGGCAGAAATTCCCCTTATTTTGAGGTAAAAAGGCTGAAATTCCCCTTATTTTGGGGCAAAAAGACAGAAATTTCGTTTATTTTGGGGAAAAGGCAGAAATTGCACTTATTTTGAGTCAAAAAGGTGGAAATTCCCCTTATTTTGGGGCAAAAATGAAGAAATTTGCTTTTTTATGTCAAAAAGGTATACATTCCCTTTATTTTCGGGCAAAAAGGCAGAAATTCTTTGTATTTTGGAGCAAAATTGCAGAAATTCCCCTAATTTTTGCGCAAAAAGGCAGAAATTTTCCTTATTTTGGGGTAAAACTGCAGAAATTTCACTTATTTTGCGGCAAAATGTCAGAAATTCCTTTTATTTTTGGCAAAAAATGCAGAAAATCCCCTTATTTTAGGGCAAAATTGCAGAAATTTCCCTTATTTGGGGGCAAAAACAGAAATTCCCCTTATTTTGGGGCAAAATTGCAGAAATTTCCCTTATTATGGGAAAAAATTGCAGAAATTTCCTTTATTTTAGGGCAAAATTGCAGAAATTTCACTTATTTCAGAGAAAAAAGAGCAAAAATTTTTCTTGTTTTGGGGCAAAAAGGCAGAAATTCCCATTATTTTGGGGCAAAAAGGCAGAAATTCACCTTATTTTGGGGTAAAATTGCAGAAATTTCACATATTTTGGGGCAAAACGGCAGAAATTTCCCTTTTTTTGGGGCAAAAAGGCAGAAATTTCCCTTATTTTGGGATAAAATTGCAGAAATTTTTTCTTATTTGGGGGCAAAAAGGCAGAAAATCCACTTAATTTCGGGTAAAAAGGCAGAAATTTCTCGTATTTTGGAGCAAAATTGCAGAAACTCCCCTAATTTTGGGGCAAAAAGGCAGAAATTCCCTTTATTTTGGGGCAAAAATAGAGAAATTTTTTTATTTTGGGGCAAAAATCAGAAATTTCCTTTATTTTGGGGCAAAATTTTAGAAATTTCTTTTATATTGTTACAGACTTGCAGAAATTTTTCTTATTTTGTGGCAAAAAGGCAGAAATTCCCCATATTTTGGTGCAAAAAGGCTGAAATTCCCCTTATTTTGAGGTAAAATCCTGAAATTCCCCATATTTTGGGGCAAAAAGGCAGAAATTCCCCTCATTTGGGGGCAAAAAGGCCCAAATTTTCCTTATTTTCGGGCATAATTGCAGGAATTTCATTTATTTCAGGGCAAAAAGTCAGAAATTCCTTTTATTTTCGGGCAAAAACAGAAATTTCTTTTATTTTGATACAAAATTGTAGAAATTTTCCTTATTTTGGAACAAAAAGGCAAAATTTACCCATATTTTGGGGAAAAAGGCAGAAATTCCCCTTATTTTGAGGTAAAAAGGCTGAAATTCCCGTTATTTTGGGGCAAAAAGGCAGAAATTCCCTTTACTTTGTGGCAAAAAGGCAGAAATTCCCGTTAATTGGGGCAGAAAAGCAGAAATTTTCCTTATTTAAGGGCAATAGGGCAGAAATTCCCCTTATTTTGTGGCAAAAAGGCAGAAATTCCCCTTATTTGAAGGTAAAATGCTGAAATTCCCCTTATTTTCGGCAAAAAGGCAGAAATTCCTATTATTTTGGGGCAAAATTGCAGAAATTTCAATTATTTCTGGGCAAAAAGTCAGATATTTGCCTTATTTTGGGGCAAAAAGCAGAAATTCCCTTAATTTTGGGGCCAAAAACAGAAATTCCCCTTATTTTGGGGTAAAATTGCAGAAATTTCAAATATTTCAGGGCAAAAAGGCAGAAATTCCACTTTATTTCGGACAATAATGCAGAAATTCCCCGTATTTTAAAGCTAAATTTCAGAAATTCCCCTTATATTGGTGCAAAAATGGAGAAATTCCCTTTATTTTTGTGCAATAAGGCAGATTTCCCCGTATTTTGAAGCAAAATTGCACATATTTCCCTAATTTTGAAGGAAAATGCAGAAATTCACATTATTTTGGAACAAAAAGACAGAAATTCTCCTTCTTTCAGGGCAAAAAGTCAGAAATTCCCCTTCTTTTGGGGTAAAATTGCAGAAATTTTCTTTATTTTGGGGCAAAATTGCAGAAATTTCTCTTATTTTGGGGCAAAATTGCAGAAATTTCACTTATTTCAGGGAAAAATGCAGAAATTTCTCTTATTTTGGGGCAAAAAGGCAGAAATTTCTTTTATTTTGGTACAAAATTGCAGAAATTTTCTTTATTTTGGGGCAAAATTGCAGAAATTTCCCTTATTTTGGGGCAAAATTGCAGAAATTTCACTTATTTCAGGGAAAAAGTGCAGAAATTTCTCTTATTTTGGGGCAAAAAGGCAGAAATTTCTTTTATTTTGGTACAAAATTGCAGAAATTTTCTTTATTTTGGGGCAAAAATGAAGAAATTCCCCATATTTTGGGGCAAAAAGGCAGAGATTTGCCTTATTATGAGGTAAAATGCTGAAATTCCCCTTATTTTGGGGCAAAAATACAGAAATTCCCTTCATTTTGTGGCAAAAATGCAGAAATTTCCCTTATTTTGGGGCAAAATTGCAGAAATTTCACTTATTTCAGGGCAAAATTCAAAAATTCCTTTTATTTTGGGGCTAAAAGTCAGAAATTCCGTTTATTTTTGGGTAAAAAGGCAGAAATTTCACTTATTTTGAGGTAAGAAGGCAGAAATTCCTCTTATTTTGGGGCAAAAATGAAGAAATTTCCCTTTTTTGTGGCAAAAGGTATATATTCCCCTTATTTTCGGGCAAAAAAGCAGAAATTCCCCCTATTTTGGAGCAGAATTGCAGAAAATCCCCTAATTGTGGGGCAAAAAGGCAGAAATTCCCTATATGTTGGGGCAAAAAGACAGAAATTCTCCTTATTTTGGGGCAAAACTCAGAAATTCCACTTATTTTGGGGCAAAATTGCAGAAATTTCCCTTATTTTGGGGCAAAATTGCAGAAATTTTACTTATTTTGGGGCAAAATTGCAGAAATTTCACTTATTTCAGGTAAAAATGGCAGAAATTTTTCTTATTTTGGGACAAAAAGGCAGAAATTCCTAATATTTTGTGGCAAAAATGCAGAAATTCCCCTTATTTTGAGGTAAAAAGGCTGAAATTCCCCTTATTTGGGGGCAAAAAGGCAGAAATTTCCCTTATTTTGGGGCAAAATTGCAAACATTTCACTAATTTCAGGGTAATAAGTCAGAAATTTTCCTTATTTTGGGGCAAAAAACACAGAAATTCCCTTTGTTTTGGAAGGAAAATACAGAAATTCCACTTCTTTAGAGGCAAAAAGGCAGAAATTCCCCTTATTTTGAAGCAAAAATGAAGAAATTCCCCTAATTGTTGGGCAAAAAGGCAGAAATTCCCTATATGTTGGGGCAAAAAGACAGAAATTCTCCTTATTTTGGGACAAAACTCAGAAATTCCACTTATTTTGGGGCAAAATTGCAGGAACTTACCTTATTTTGAGGCAAAATTGCAGAAATTTCCCTTATTTGGGGCAAAATTGCAGAAATTTCACTTATTTTCAGGTAAAAAGGCTGAAATATCCTTTATTTTGGGGCAAAAAGGAAGAAATTCCCCTTATTTTGGGGCAAAATTGCAGAAATTTTCCTTATTTTGGGGCAAAAAGGCTGAAATTCTTATTTTGAGGTAAAATGCTGAAATTCCCCATATTTTGGGGCAAAAGGCAAAACTTCTTTTTATTTTGGTGCAAAGAGGCACAAATTTCTCTTATTTTCGGGCAAAATTGCAGAAATTTCATTTATTTCAGGGCAAAAAGTCAGAAATTCCTTTTATTTTGGGGCAAAGAGCAGAAATTTCTTTTATTATGGTACAAAATTGAAGAAATTTTTCTTATTTTGAAACAAAAAGGCAGAAAATTCCCCTTATTTTGAGGCAAAAGGCAGAAATTATTCTCAATTTGAGGTAAAATGCAGAAATTCCCTTTATTTTGGGGCTAAAAAACAGAAATTCCCTGTATTTTGAAGCAAAATTGCAGAAATTCTCATAATTTTCAGGCAAAAAGGCAGAAATTCTCCTTATTATGGGGCAAAAAGACAGAAAATCTCCTTTTTCGGGAGCAAACAGTCACAAATTCCCCTAATTTTGAGGCAAAATTGCTGAAATTTCCTTTACATTGGGGCAAAATTGTAGAAATTTCCCTTATTTTGGGGCAAAATTGCAGAAATTTCACGTATTTCAGGGAAAATAGGCAGAAATTTTTTTGGGGGGGCAAAAAGGCAGAAATTTTTTTTATTTTGGTACAAAATTGCAGAAATTTTTCTTATTTTGGGGCAAAAAGTCAGAAATTCCCTATATTTTGGGGCAAAAAGGCAGAAATTCCCCTTATTTTGAGGTAAAAATGCTGAAATTCCCCTTATTTTGGGGCAAAAAGACAGAAATTTCGTTTATTTTGGGGAAAAGGCAGAAATTGCACTTATTTTGAGTCAAAAAGGTGGAAATTCCCCTTATTTTGGGGCAAAAATGAAGAAATTTGCTTTTTTATGTCAAAAAGGTATACATTCCCTTTATTTTCGGGCAAAAAGGCAGAAATTCTTTGTATTTTGGAGCAAAATTGCAGAAATTCCCCTAATTTTTGCGCAAAAAGGCAGAAATTTTCCTTATTTTGGGGTAAAACTGCAGAAATTTCACTTATTTTGCGGCAAAATTTCAGAAATTCCTTTTATTTTTGGCAAAAAATGCAGAAAATCCCCTTATTTTAGGGCAAAATTGCAGAAATTTCCCTTATTTGGGGGCAAAAACAGAAATTCCCCTTATTTTGGGGCAAAATTGCAGAAATTTCCCTTATTATGGGAAAATATTGCAGAAATTTCCTTTATTTTAGGGCAAAATTGCAGAAATTTCACTTATTTCAGAGAAAAAAAAGCAAAAATTTTTCTTGTTTTGGGGCAAAAAAGCAGAAATTCCCATTATTTTGGGGCAAAAAGGCAGAAATTCACCTTATTTTGGGGTAAAATTGCAGAAATTTCACATATTTCGGGGCAAAACGGCAGAAATTCCCCTTATTTTGGGGCAAAAAGGCAGAAATTTCCCTTATTTTTGGGATAAAATTGCAGAAATTTTTTCTTATTTGGGGGCAAAAAGGCAGAAAATCCACTTAATTTCGGGTAAAAAGGCAGAAATTTCTCGTATTTTGGAGCAAAATTGCAGAAACTCCCCTAATTTTGGGGCAAAAAGGCAGAAATTCCTTTTATTTTGGGGCAAAAATAGAGAAATTCTTTTTATTTTGGGGCAAAAATCAGAAATTTCCTTTATTTTGGGGCAAAATTTTAGAAATTTCTTTTATATTGTTACAGACTTGCAGAAATTTTTCTTATTTTGTGGCAAAAAGGCAGAAATTCCCCATATTTTGGTGCAAAAAGGCTGAAATTCCCCTTATTTTGAGGTAAAATCCTGAAATTCCCCATATTTTGTGGCAAAAAGGCAGAAATTCCCCTCATTTGGGGGCAAAAAGGCCCAAATTTCCCTTATTTTCGGGCATAATTGCAGGAATTTCATTTATTTCAAGGCAAAAAGTCAGAAATTCCTTTTATTTTGGGGCAAAAACAGAAATTTCTTTTATTTTGATACAAAATTGTAGAAATTTTCCTTATTTTGGAACAAAAAGGCAAAAATTACCCATATTTTGGGGAAAAAGGCAGAAATTCCCCTTATTTTGAGGTAAAAAGGCTGAAATTCCCGTTATTTTGGGGCAAAAAGGCAGAAATTCCCTTTACTTTGTGGCAAAAAGGCAGAAATTCCCGTTAATTGGGGCAGAAAAGCAGAAATTTTCCTTATTTAAGGGCAATAGGGCAGAAATTCCCCTTATTTTGTGATAAAAAGGCAGAAATTCCCCTTATTTGAAGGTAAAATGCTGAAATTCCCCTTATTTTCGGCAAAAAGGCAGAAATTCCTATTATTTTGGGGCAAAATTGCAGAAATTTCAATTATTTCTGGGCAAAAAGTCAGATATTTGCCTTATTTTGGGGCAAAAAGCAGAAATTCCCTTAATTTTGGGGCCAAAAACAGAAATTCCCCTTATTTTGGGGTAAAATTGCAGAAATTTCAAATATTTCAGGGCAAAAAGGCAGAAATTCCACTTTATTTCGGACAATAACGCAGAAATTCCCCGTATTTTAAAGCTAAATTTCAGAAATTCCCCTTATATTGGTGCAAAAATGGAGAAATTCCCTTTATTTTTGTGCAATAAGGCAGATTTCCCCGTATTTTGAAGCAAAATTGCACATATTTCCCTAATTTTGAAGGAAAATGCAGAAATTCACATTATTTTGGAACAAAAAGACAGAAATTCTCCTTATTTCAGGGCAAAAAGTCAGAAATTCCCCTTCTTTTGGGGTAAAATTGCAGAAATTTTCTTTATTTTGGGGCAAAATTGCAGAAATTTCTCTTATTTTGGGGCAAAATTGCAGAAATTTCACTTATTTCAGGGAAAAAGTGCAGAAATTTCTCTTATTTTGGGGCAAAAAGGCAGAAATTTCTTTTATTTTGGTACAAAATTGCAGAAATTTTCTTTATTTTGGGGCAAAATTGCAGAAATTTTCCTTATTTTGGGGCAAAATTGCAGAAATTTCACTTATTTCAGGTAAAAATGGCAGAAATTTTTCTTATTTTGGGGCAAAAAGGCAGAAATTCCTAATATTTTGTGGCAAAAATGCAGAAATTCCCCTTATTTTGAGGTAAAAAGGCTGAAATTCCCCTTATTTGGGGGCAAAAAGGCAGAAATTTCCCTTATTTTGGGGCAAAATTGCAAACATTTCACTAATTTCAGGGTAATAAGTCAGAAATTTTCCTTATTTTGGGGCAAAAAACACAGAAATTCCCTTTGTTTTGGAAGGAAAATACAGAAATTCCACTTCTTTAGAGGCAAAAAGGCAGAAATTCCCCTTATTTTGAAGCAAAAATGAAGAAATTCCCCTAATTGTTGGGCAAAAAGGCAGAAATTCCCTATATGTTGGGGCAAAAAGACAGAAATTCTCCTTATTTTGGGACAAAACTCAGAAATTCCACTTATTTTGGGGCAAAATTGCAGGAATTTACCTTATTTTGAGGCAAAATTGCAGAAATTTCCCTTATTTGGGGCAAAATTGCAGAAATTTCAATTATTTTCAGGTAAAAAGGCTGAAATATCCTTTATTTTGGGGCAAAAAGGAAGAAATTCCCCTTATTTTGGGGCAAAATTGCAGAAATTTTCCTTATTTTGGGGCAAAAAGGCTGAAATTCTTATTTTGAAGTAAAATGCTGAAATTCCCCATATTTTGGGGCAAAAGGCAAAACTTCTTTTTATTTTGGTGCAAAGAGGCACAAATTTCCCTTATTTTCGGGCAAAATTGCAGAAATATCATTTATTTCAGGGCAAAAAGTCAGAAATTCCTTTTATTTTGGGGCAAAGAGCAGAAATTTCTTTTATTATGGTACAAAATTGAAGAAATTTTTCTTATTTTGAAACAAAAAGGCAGAAAATTCCCCTTATTTTGAGGCAAAAGGCAGAAATTATTCTCAATTTGAGGTAAAATGCAGAAATTCCCTTTATTTTGGGGCTAAAAAACAGAAATTCCCTGTATTTTGAAGCAAAATTGCAGAAATTCTCATAATTTTCAGGCAAAAAGGCAGAAATTCTCCTTATTATGGGGCAAAAAGACAGAAAATCTCCTTTTTCGGGAGCAAACAGTCACAAATTCCCCTAATTTTGGGGCAAAATTGCTGAAATTTCCTTTACATTGGGGCAAAATTGTAGAAATTTCCCTTATTTTGGGGCAAAATTGCAGAAATTTCACGTATTTCAGGGAAAATAGGCAGAAATTTTTTTGGGGGGGCAAAAAGGCAGAAATTTTTTTTATTTTGGTACAAAATTGCAGAAATTTTTCTTATTTTGGGGCAAAAAGTCAGAAATTCCCTATATTTTGGGGCAAAACGGCAGAAATTCCCCTTATTTTGAGGTAAAAAGGCTGAAATTCCCCTTATTTTGGGGCAAAAAGACAGAAATTTCGTTTATTTTGGGGAAAAGGCAGAAATTGCACTTATTTTGAGTCAAAAAGGTGGAAATTCCCCTTATTTTGGGGCAAAAATGAAGAAATTTGCTTTTTTATGTCAAAAAGGTATACATTCCCTTTATTTTCGGGCAAAAAGGCAGAAATTCTTTGTATTTTGGAGCAAAATTGCAGAAATTCCCCTAATTTTTGCGCAAAAAGGCAGAAATTTTCCTTATTTTGGGGTAAAACTGCAGAAATTTCACTTATTTTGCGGCAAAATGTCAGAAATTCCCCTTATTTTTGGCAAAAAATGCAGAAAATCCCCTTATTTTAGGGCAAAATTGCAGAAATTTCCCTTATTTGGGAGCAAAAACAGAAATTCCCCTTATTTTGGGGCAAAATTGCAGAAATTTTTCTTATTATGGGAAAAAATTGCAGAAATTTCCTTTATTTTAGGGCAAAATTGCAGAAATTTTACTTATTTCAGAGAAAAAAAAGCAAAAATTTTTCTTATTTTGGGGCAAAAAGGCAGAAATTCCCATTATTTTGGGGCAAAAAGGCAGAAATTCACCTTATTTTGGGGTAAAATTGCAGAAATTTCACATATTTCGGGGCAAAACGGCAGAAATTCCCCTTATTTTGGGGCAAAAAGGCAGAAATTTCCCTTATTTTGGGATAAAATTGCAGAAATTTTTTCTTATTTGGGGGCAAAAAGGCAGAAAATCCACTTAATTTCGGGTAAAAAGGCAGAAATTTCTCGTATTTTGGAGCAAAATTGCAGAAACTCCCCTAATTTTGGGGCAAAAAGGCAGAAATTCCCTTTATATTGGGGCAAAAATAGAGAAATTCTTTTTATTTTGGGGCAAAAATCAGAAATTTCCTTTATTTTGGGGCAAAATTTTAGAAATTTCTTTTATATTGTTACAGACTTGCAGAAATTTTTCTTATTTTGTGGCAAAAAGGCAGAAATTCCCCATATTTTGGTGCAAAAAGGCTGAAATTCCCCTTATTTTGAGGTAAAATCCTGAAATTCCCCATATTTTGGGGCAAAAAGGCAGAAATTCCCCTCATTTGGGGGCAAAAAGGCCCAAATTTTCCTTATTTTCGGGCATAATTGCAGGAATTTCATTTATTTCAGGGCAAAAAGTCAGAAATTCCTTTTATTTTCGGGCAAAGAGCAGAAATTTCTTTTATTATGGTACAAAATTGTAGAAATTTTCCTTATTTTGGAACAAAAAGGCAAAAATTACCCATATTTTGGGGAAAAAGGCAGAAATTCCCCTTATTTTGAGGTAAAAAGGCTGAAATTCCCGTTATTTTGGGGCAAAAAGGCAGAAATTCCCTTTACTTTGTGGCAAAAAGGCAGAAATTCCCGTTAATTGGGGCAGAAAAGCAGAAATTTTCCTTATTTAAGGGCAATAGGGCAGAAATTCCCCTTATTTTGTGGCAAAAAGGCAGAAATTCCCCTTATTTGAAGGTAAAATGCTGAAATTCCCCTTATTTTCGGCAAAAAGGCAGAAATTCCTATTATTTTGGGGCAAAATTGCAGAAATTTCAATTATTTCTGGGCAAAAAGTCAGATATTTGCCTTATTTTGGGGCAAAAAGCAGAAATTCCCTTAATTTTGGGGCCAAAAACAGAAATTCCCCTTATTTTGGGGTAAAATTGCAGAAATTTCAAATATTTCAGGGCAAAAAGTCAGAAATTCAACTTTATTTAGGAAAATAACGCAGAAATTCCCCATATTTTAAAGCTAAATTTCAGAAATTCCCCTTATATTGGTGCAAAAATGGAGAAATTCCCTTAATTTTTGTGCAATAAGGCAGATTTCCCCGTATTTTGAAGCAAAATTGCACATATTTCCCTAATTTTGAAGGAAAATGCAGAAATTCACATTATTTTGGAACAAAAAGACAGAAATTCTCCTTATTTCAGGGCAAAAAGTCAGAAATTCCCCTTCTTTTGGGGTAAAATTGCAGAAATTTTCTTTATTTTGGGGCAAAATTGCAGAAATTTCTCTTATTTTGGGGCAAAATTGCAGAAATTTCACTTATTTCAGGGAAAAAGTGCAGAAATTTCTCTTATTTTGGGGCAAAAAGGCAGAAATTTCTTTTATTTTGGTACAAAATTGCAGAAATTTTCTTTATTTTGGGGCAAAATTGCAGAAATTTCCCTTATTTTGGGGCAAAATTGCAGAAATTTCACTTATTTCAGGGAAAAAGTGCAGAAATTTCTCTTATTTTGGGGCAAAAAGGCAGAAATTTCTTTTATTTTGGTACAAAATTGCAGAAATTTTCTTTATTTTGGGGCAAAAATGAAGAAATTCCCCATATTTTGGGGCAAAAAGGCAGAGATTTGCCTTATTATGAGGTAAAATGCTGAAATTCCCCTTATTTTGGGGCAAAAATACAGAAATTCCCTTCATTTTGTGGCAAAAAGGCAGAAATTTCCCTTATTTTGGGGCAAAATTGCAGAAATTTCACTTATTTCAGGGCAAAATTCAAAAATTCCTTTTATTTTGGGGCAAAAAGACAGAAATTCCGTTCATTTTTAGGTAAAAAGGCAGAAATTTCACTTATTTTGAGGGAAGAAGGCAGAAATTCCTCTTATTTTGGGGCAAAAATGACGAAATTTCTCTTTTTTGTGGCAAAAGGTATACATTCCCCTTATTTTCGTGCAAAAAAGCAGAAATTCCCCCTATTTTGGAGCAGAATTGAAGAAAATCCCCTAATTGTGGGGCAAAAAGGCAGAAATTCCCTATATGTTGGGGCAAAAAGACAGAAATTCTCCTTATTTTGGGGCAAAACTCAGAAATTCCACTTATTTTGGGGCAAAATTCCAGAAATTTCCCTTATTTTGGGGCAAAATTGCAGAAATTTTACTTATTTTGGGGCACAATTGCAGAAATTTCACTTATTTCAGGTAAAAATGGCAGAAATTTTTCTTATTTTGGGGCAAAAAGGCAGAAATTCCTAATATTTTGTGGCAAAAATGCAGAAATTCCCCTTATTTTGAGGTAAAAAGGCTGAAATTCCCATTATTTTGGGGCAAAAAGGCAGAAATTTCCCTTATTTTGGGGCAAAATTGCAAATATTTAACTTATTTCAGGGTAATAAGTCAGAAATTTTCCTTATTTTGGGGCAAAAAACACAGAAATTCCCTTTGTTTTGGAAGGAAAATACAGAAATTCCACTTCTTTAGAGGCAAAAAGGCAGAAATTCCCCTTATTTTGAAGCAAAAATGAAGAAATTCCCCTAATTGTTGGGCAAAAAGGCAGAAATTCCCTATATGTTGGGGCAAAAAGAAAGAAATTCTCCTTATTTTGGGACAAAACTCAGAAATTCCACTTATTTTGGGGCAAAATTGCAGGAATTTACCTTATTTTGAGGCAAAATTGCAGAAATTTCCCTTATTTGGGGCAAAATTGCAGAAATTTCACTTATTTTCAGGTAAAAAGGCTGAAATATCCTTTATTTTGGGGCAAAAAGGAAGAAATTCCCCTTATTTTGGGGCAAAATTGCAGAAATTTTCCTTATTTTGG
This sequence comes from Micromys minutus, assembly GCF_963924665.1. Classification (NCBI taxonomy): domain Eukaryota; kingdom Metazoa; phylum Chordata; class Mammalia; order Rodentia; family Muridae; genus Micromys; species Micromys minutus. The sequence continues at coordinate 1,251,257 of NW_027667812.1, read as the reverse complement.
GGCAAAAAGGCTGAAATTCTTATTTTGAGGTAAAATGCTGAAATTCCCCATATTTTGGGGCAAAAGGCAAAACTTCTTCTTATTTTGGGGCAAAGAGGCACAAATTTCCCTTATTTTCGGGCAAAATTGCAGAAATTTCATTTATTTCAGGGCAAAAAGTCAGAAATTCCTTTTATTTTGGGGCAAAGAGCAGAAATTTCTTTTATTATGGTACAAAATTGAAGAAATTTATCTTATTTTGAAACAAAAAGGCAGAAAATTCCCCTTATTTTGAGGCAAAAGGCAGAAATTATTCTCAATTTGAGGTAAAATGCAGAAATTCCCTTTATTTTGGGGCTAAAAGGCAGAAATTCCCTGCATTTTGAAGCAAAATTGCAGAAATTCTCTTAATTTTCGGGCAAAAAGGCAGAAATTCTCCTTATTTTGGGGCAAAAAGACAGAAAATCTCCTTTTTCGGGAGCAAACAGTCAGAAATTCCCCTTATTTTGGGGCAAAATTGCAGAAATTTCCTTTACATTGGGGCAAAATTGCAGAAATTTCCCTTATTTTGGGGCAAAATTGCAGAAATTTCAGGTATTTGAGAAAAAAAAGGCAGAAATTTTTTTGGGGGGCCAAAAAGGCAGAAATTTTTTTTATTTTGGTACAAAATTGCAGAAATTTTTCTTATTTTGGGGCAAAAAGTCAGAAATTCCCCATATTTTGGGGCAAAAATGCAGAAATTCCCCTTATTTTGAGGTAATAAGGCTGAAATTCCCCTTATTTTGGGGCAAAACGGCAGAAATTTCGTTTATTTTGGGGAAAAGGCAGAAATTGCACTTATTTTGAGTCAAAAAGGTGGAAAATCCCCTTATTTTGGGGCAAAAATGAAGAAATTTGCTTTTTTATGGCAAAAAGGTATGCATTCCCTTTATTTTCGGGCAAAAAGGCAGAAATTCTTTGTATTTTGGAGAAAAATTGCAGAAATTCCCCTAATTTTTGGACAAAAAGGCAGAAATTCTTTATATGTTGGGGCAAAAAGACAAAAATTATCCTTATTTTGGGACAAAACTCAGAAATTCCACTTATTTTGGGGCAAAATTGCAGGAATTTACCTTATTTTGAGGCAAAATTACAGAAATTTCCCTTATTTGGGGCAAAATTGCAGAAATTTCACTTATTTTCAGGTAAAAAGGCTGAAATATCTTTTATTTTGGGGCAAAAAGGAAGAAATTCCCCTTATTTTGGGGCAAAATTGCAGAAATTTTCCTTATTTTGGGGCAAAAAGGCTGAAATTCTTATTTTGAGGTAAAATGCTGAAATTCCCCATATTTTGGGGCAAAAGGCAAAACTTCTTTTTATTTTGGTGCAAAGAGGCACAAATTTCCCTTATTTTCGGGCAAAATTGCAGAAATTTCATTTATTTCAGGGCAAAAAGTCAGAAATTCCTTTTATTTTGGGGCAAAGAGCAGAAATTTCTTTTATTATGGTACAAAATTGAAGAAATTTTTCTTATTTTGAAACAAAAAGGCAGAAAATTCCCCTTATTTTGAGGCAAAAGGCAGAAATTATTCTCAATTTGAGGTAAAATGCAGAAATTCCCTTTATTTTGGGGCTAAAAAACAGAAATTCCCTGTATTTTGAAGCAAAATTGCAGAAATTCTCATAATTTTCAGGCAAAAAGGCAGAAATTCTCCTTATTATGGGGCAAAAAGACAGAAAATCTCCTTTTTCGGGAGCAAACAGTCACAAATTCCCCTAATTTTGGGGCAAAATTGCTGAAATTTCCTTTACATTGGGGCAAAATTGTAGAAATTTCCCTTATTTTGGGGCAAAATTGCAGAAATTTCACGTATTTCAGGGAAAATAGGCAGAAATTTTTTGGGGGGGGCAAAAAGGCAGAAATTTTTTTTATTTTGGTACAAAATTGCAGAAATTTTTCTTATTTTGGGGCAAAAAGTCAGAAATTCCCTATATTTTGGGGCAAAACGGCAGAAATTCCCCTTATTTTGAGGTAAAAAGGCTGAAATTCCCCTTATTTTGGGGCAAAAAGACAGAAATTTCGTTTATTTTGGGGAAAAGGCAGAAATTGCACTTATTTTGAGTCAAAAAGGTGGAAATTCCCCTTATTTTGGGGCAAAAATGAAGAAATTTGCTTTTTTATGTCAAAAAGGTATACATTCCCTTTATTTTCGGGCAAAAAGGCAGAAATTCTTTGTATTTTGGAGCAAAATTGCAGAAATTCCCCTAATTTTTGCGCAAAAAGGCAGAAATTTTCCTTATTTTGGGGTAAAACTGCAGAAATTTCACTTATTTTGCGGCAAAATGTCAGAAATTCCTTTTATTTTTGGCAAAAAATGCAGAAAATCCCCTTATTTTAGGGCAAAATTGCAGAAATTTCCCTTATTTGGGGGCAAAAACAGAAATTCCCCTTATTTTGGGGCAAAATTGCAGAAATTTCCCTTATTATGGGAAAAAATTGCAGAAATTTCCTTTATTTTAGGGCAAAATTGCAGAAATTTCACTTATTTCAGAGAAAAAAAAGCAAAAATTTTTCTTATTTTGGGGCAAAAAGGCAGAAATTCCCATTATTTTGGGGCAAAAAGGCAGAAATTCACATTATTTTGGGGTAAAATTGCAGAAATTTCACATATTTCGGGGCAAAACGGCAGAAATTCCCCTTATTTTGGGGCAAAAAGGCAGAAATTTCCCTTATTTTGGGATAAAATTGCAGAAATTTTTTCTTATTTGGGGGCAAAAAGGCAGAAAATCCACTTAATTTCGGGTAAAAAGGCAGAAATTTCTCGTATTTTGGAGCAAAATTGCAGAAACTCCCCTAATTTTGGGGCAAAAAGGCAGAAATTCCCTTTATTTTGGGGCAAAAATCAGAAATTTCCTTTATTTTGGGGCAAAATTTTAGAAATTTCTTTTATATTGTTACAGACTTGCAGAAATTTTTCTTATTTTGTGGCAAAAAGGCAGAAATTCCCCATATTTTGGTGCTAAAAGGCTGAAATTCCCCTTATTTTGAGGTAAAATCCTGAAATTCCCCATATTTTGGGGCAAAAAGGCAGAAATTCCCCTCATTTGGGGGCTAAAAGGCCCAAATTTCCCTTATTTTCGGGCATAATTGCAGGAATTTCATTTATTTCAGGGCAAAAAGTCAGAAATTCCTTTTATTTTGGGGCAAAAACAGAAATTTCTTTTATTTTGATACAAAATTGTAGAAATTTTCCTTATTTTGGAACAAAAAGGCAAAAATTACCCATATTTTGGGGAAAAAGGCAGAAATTCCCCTTATTTTGAGGTAAAAAGGCTGAAATTCCCATGATTTTGGGGCAAAAAGGCAGAAATTCCCTTTACTTTGTGGCAAAAAGGCAGAAATTCCCGTTAATTGGGGCAGAAAAGCAGAAATTTTCCTTATTTAAGGGCAATAGGGCAGAAATTCCCCTTATTTTGTGGAAAAAGGCATTAATTCCCCTTATTTGAAGGTAAAATGCTGAAATTCCCCTTATTTTCGGCAAAAAGGCAGAAATTCCTATTATTTTGGGGCAAAATTGCAGAAATTTCAATTATTTCTGGGCAAAAAGTCAGATATTTGCCTTATTTTGGGGCAAAAAGCAGAAATTCCCTTAATTTTGGGGCCAAAAACAGAAATTCCCCTTATTTTGGGGTAAAATTGCAGAAATTTCAAATATTTCAGGGCAAAAAGTCAGAAATTCAACTTTATTTCGGACAATAACGCAGAAATTCCCCATATTTTAAAGCTAAATTTCAGAAATTCCTCTTATATTGGTGCAAAAATGGAGAAATTCCCTTTATTTTTGTGCAATAAGGCAGATTTCCCCGTATTTTGAAGCAAAATTGCACATATTTCCCTAATTTTGAAGGAAAATGCAGAAATTCACATTATTTTGGAACAAAAAGACAGAAATTCTCCTTATTTCAGGGCAAAAAGTCAAAAATTCCCCTTCTTTTGGGGTAAAATTGCAGAAATTTTCTTTATTTTGGGGCAAAATTGCAGAACTTTCTCTTATTTTGGGGCAAAATTGCAGAAATTTCACTTATTTCAGGGAAAAAGTGCAGAAATTTCTCTTATTTTGGGGCAAAAAGGCAGAAATTTCTTTTATTTTGGTACAAAATTGCAGAAATTTTCTTTATTTTGAGGCAAAATTGCAGAAATTTCCCTTATTTTGGGGCAAAATTGCAGAAATTTCACTTATTTCAGGGAAAAAGTGCAGAAATTTCTCTTATTTTGGGGCAAAAAGGCAGAAATTTCTTTTATTTTGGTACAAAATTGCAGAAATTTTCTTTATTTTGGGGCAAAAATGAAGAAAATCCCCATATTTTGGGGCAAAAAGGCAGAGATTTGCCTTATTATGAGGTAAAATGCTGAAATTCCCCTTATTTTGGGGCAAAAATACAGAAATTCCCTTCATTTTGTGGCAAAAAGGCAGAAATTTCCCTTATTTTGGGGAAAAATTGCAGAAATTTCACTTATTTCAGGGCAAAATTCAAAAATTCCTTTTATTTTGGGGCAAAAAGACAGAAATTCCGTTCATTTTTAGGTAAAAAGGCAGAAATTTCACTTATTTTGAGGGAAGAAGGCAGAAATTCCTCTTATTTTGGGGCAAAAATGACGAAATTTCTCTTTTTTGTGGCAAAAGGTATACATTCCCCTTATTTTCGTGCAAAAAAGCAGAAATTCCCCCTATTTTGGAGCAGAATTGAAGAAAATCCCCTAATTGTGGGGCAAAAAGGCAGAAATTCCCTATATGTTGGGGCAAAAAGACAGAAATTCTCCTTATTTTGGGGCAAAACTCAGAAATTCCACTTATTTTGGGGCAAAATTCCAGAAATTTCCCTTATTTTGGGGCAAAATTGCAGAAATTTTACTTATTTTGGGGCACAATTGCAGAAATTTCACTTATTTCAGGTAAAAATGGCAGAAATTTTTCTTATTTTGGGGCAAAAAGGCAGAAATTCCTAATATTTTGTGGCAAAAATGCAGAAATTCCCCTTATTTTGAGGTAAAAAGGCTGAAATTCCCATTATTTTGGGGCAAAAAGGCAGAAATTTCCCTTATTTTGGGGCAAAATTGCAAATATTTAACTTATTTCAGGGTAATAAGTCAGAAATTTTCCTTATTTTGGGGCAAAAAACACAGAAATTCCCTTTGTTTTGGAAGGAAAATACAGAAATTCCACTTCTTTAGAGGCAAAAAGGCAGAAATTCCCCTTATTTTGAAGCAAAAATGAAGAAATTCCCCTAATTTTTGGGCAAAAAGGCAGAAATTCCCTATATGTTGGGGCAAAAAGACAGAAATTCTCCTTATTTTGGGACAAAACTCAGAAATTCCACTTATTTTGGGGCAAAATTGCAGGAATTTACCGTATTTTGAGGCAAAATTGCAGAAATTTCCCTTATTTGGGGCAAAATTGCAGAAATTTCACTTATTTTCAGGTAAAAAGGCTGAAATATCCTTTATTTTGGGGCAAAAAGGAAGAAATTCCCCTTATTTTGGGGCAAAATTGCAGAAATTTTCCTTATTTTGGGGCAAAAAGGCTGAAATTCTTATTTTGAGGTAAAATGCTGAAATTCCCCATATTTTGGGGCAAAAGGCAAAACTTCTTCTTATTTTGGGGCAAAGAGGCACAAATTTCCCTTATTTTCGGGCAAAATTGCAGAAATTTCATTTATTTCAGGGCAAAAAGTCAGAAATTCCTTTTATTTTGGGGCAAAGAGCAGAAATTTCTTTTATTATGGTACAAAATTGAAGAAATTTATCTTATTTTGAAACAAAAAGGCAGAAAATTCCAATTATTTTGAGGCAAAAGGCAGAAATTATTCTCAATTTGAGGTAAAATGCAGAAATTCCCTTTATTTTGGGGCTAAAAGGCAGAAATTCCCTGTATTTTGAAGCAAAATTGCAGAAATTCTCTTAATTTTCGGGCAAAAAGGCAGAAATTCTCCTTATTTTGGGGCAAAAAGACAGAAAATCTCCTTTTTCGGGAGCAAACAGTCAGAAATTCCCCTTATTTTGGGGCAAAATTGCAGAAATTTCCTTTACATTGGGGCAAAATTGCAGAAATTTCCCTTATTTTGGGGCAAAATTGCAGAAATTCCAGGTATTTGAGAAAAAAAAGGCAGAAATTTTTTTGGGGGGGCAAAAAGGCAGAAATTTTTTTTATTTTGGTACAAAATTGCAGAAATTTTTCTTATTTTGGGGCAAAAAGTCAGAAATTCCCCATATTTTGGGGCAAAAATGCAGAAATTCCCCTTATTTTGAGGTAATAAGGCTGAAATTCCCCTTATTTTGGGGCAAAACTGCAGAAATTTCGTTTATTTTGGGGAAAAGGCAGAAATTGCACTTATTTTGAGTCAAAAAGGTGGAAAATCCCCTTATTTTGGGGCAAAAATGAAGAAATTTGCTTTTTTATGGCAAAAAGGTATGCATTCCCTTTATTTTCGGGCAAAAAGGCAGAAATTCTTTGTATTTTGGAGCAAAATTGCAGAAATTCCCCTAATTTTTGGGCAAAAAGGCAGAAATTTTCCTTATTTTGGGGTAAAACTGCAGAAATTTCACTTATTTTGCGGCAAAATGTCAGAAATTCCCTTTATTTTTGGCAATAAATGCAGAAAATCCCCTTATTTTAGGGCAAAATTGCAGAAATTTCCCTTATTTGGGGACAAAAACAGAAATTCCCCTTATTTTGGGGCAAAATTGCAGAAATTTCCCTTATTATGGGGAAAAATTGCAGAAATTTCCTTTATTTAAGGGCAAAATTGCAGAAATTTCACTTATTTCAGAGAAAAAGGGCAAAAATTTTTCTTATTTTGGGGCAAAAAGGCAGAAATTCCCATTATTTTGGGCCAAAATGCAGAAATTCACCTTATTTTGGGGTAAAATTGCAGAAATTTCACATATTTCAGGGCAAAACGGCAGAAATTCCCCTTATTTTGGGGCAAAAAGGCAGAAATTTCCCTTATTTTGGGATAAAATTGCAGAAATTTCCCTTATTTGGAGGCAAAAAGGCAGAAAATCCACTTAATTTCGGGTAAAAAGGCAGAAATTTCTCGTATTTTGGAGCAAAATTGCAGAAACTCCCCTAATTTTGGGGCTAAAAGGCAGAATTTCCCTTTATTTTGGGGCAAAAATAGAGAAATTCTTTTTATTTTGGGGCAAAAATCAGAAATTTCCTTTATTTTGGGGCAAAATTTTAGAAATTTCTTTTATATTGTTACAGACTTGCAGAAATTTTTCTTATTTTGTGGCAAAAAGGCAGAAATTCCCCATATTTTGGTGCAAAAAGGCTGAAATTCCCCTTATTTTGAGGTAAAATCCTGAAATTCCCCATATTTTGGGGCAAAAAGGCAGAAATTCCCCTTATTTGGGGGCAAAAAGGCCCAAATTTCCCTTATTTTCGGGCATAATTGCAGGAATTTCATTTATTTCAGGGCAAACAGTCAGAAATTCCTTTTATTTTCGGGCAAAAACAGAAATTTCTTTTATTTTGATACAAAATTGTAGAAATTTTCCTTATTTTGTTACAAAAAGGCAAAAATTACCCATATTTTGGGGAAAAAGGCAGAAATTCCCCTTATTTTGAGGTAAAAAGGCTGAAATTCCCGTTATTTTGGGGCAGAAAGGCATAAATTCCCTTTACTTTGTGGCAAAAAGGCAGAAATTCCCGTTAATTGGGGCAGAAAAGCGAAATTTTCCTTATTTAAGGGCAATAGGGCAGAAATTCCCCTTATTTTGTGGCAAAAAGGCAGAAATTCCCCTTATTTGAAGGTAAAATGCTGAAATTCCCCTTATTTTCGGCAAAAAGGCAGAAATTCCTATTATTTTGGGGCAAAATTGCAGAAATTTCAATTATTTCTGGGCAAAAAGTCAGATATTTGCCTTATTTTGGGGCAAAAAGCAGAAATTCCCTTAATTTTGGGGCCAAAAACAGAAATTCCCCTTATTTTGGGGTAAAATTGCAGAAATTTCAAATATTTCAGGGCAAAAAGGCAGAAATTCCACTTTATTTCGGACAATAACACAGAAATTCCCCGTATTTTAAAGCTAAATTTCAGAAATTCCCCTTATATTGGTGCAAAAATGGAGAAATTCCCTTTATTTTTGTGCAATAAGGCAGATTTCCCCGTATTTTGAAGCAAAATTGCACATATTTCTCTAATTTTGAAGGAAAATGCAGAAATTCACATTATTTTGGAACAAAAAGACAGAAATTCTCCTTATTTCAGGGCAAAAAGTCAGAAATTCCCCTTCTTTTGGGGTAAAATTGCAGAAATTTTCTTTATTTTGGGGCAAAATTGCAGAAATTTCCCTTATTTTGGGGCAAAATTGCAGAAATTTCACTTATTTCAGGGAAAAAGTGCAGAAATTTCTCTTATTTTGGGGCAAAAAGGCAGAAATTTCTTTTATTTTGGTACAAAATTGCAGAAATTTTCTTTATTTTGGGGCAAAAATGAAGGAATTCCCCATATTTTGGGGCAAAAAGGCAGAGATTCGCCTTATTATGAGGTAAAATGCTGAAATTCCCCTTATTTTGGGGCAAAAATACAGAAATTCCCTTTATTTTGTGGCAAAAAGGCAGAAATTTCCCTTATTTTGGGGCAAAATTGCAGAAATTTCACTTATTTCAGGGCAAAATTCAAAAATTCCTATTCTTTTTGGGCAAAAAGACAGAAATTTTGTTTATTTTTGGGTAAAAAGGCAGAAATTTCACTTATTGTGAGGTAAGAAGGCAGAAATTCCTCTTATTTTGGGGCAATAATGAAGAAATTTCCCTTTTTTGTGGCAAAAGGTATATATTCTCCTTATTTTCGGGCAAAAAAGCAGAAATATCCCGTTTTTTGGAGCACAATTGCAGAAAATCCCCTAATTGTGGGGCAAAAAGGCAGAAATTCCCTATATGTTGGGGCAAAAAGACAGAAATTCTCCTTATTTTGGGGCAAAACTCAGAAATTCCACTTATTTTGGGGCAAAATTCCAGAAATTTCCCTTATTTTGGGGCAAAATTGCAGAAATTTCACTTATTTTGGGGCAAAATTGCAGAAATTTCACTTATTTCAGATAAAAAAAAGGCAGAAATTTTTCTTATTTTGGGGCAAAAAGGCAGAAATTCCTAATATTTTGTGGCAAAAATGCAGAAATTCCCCTTATTTTGAGGTAAAAAGGCTGAAATTCCCCTTATTTTGGGGCAAAAAGGCAGAAATTTCCCTTATTTTGGGGCAAAATTGCAAACATTTAACTTATTTCAGGGTAATAAGTCAGAAATTTTCCTTATTTTGGGGCAAAAAACACAGAAAATCCCTTTGTTTTGGAAGGAAAATACAGAAATTCCACTTCTTTAGAGGCAAAAAGGCAGAAATTCCCCTTATTTTGAAGCAAAAATGAAGAAATTCCCCTAATTGTTGGGCAAAAAGGCAGAAATTCCTTATATGTTGGGGCAAAAAGACAGAAATTCTCCTTATTTTGGGACAAAACTCAGAAATTCCACTTATTTTGGGGCAAAATTGCAGGAATTTACCTTATTTTGAGGCAAAATTGCAGAAATTTCCCTTATTTGGGGCAAAATTGCAGAAATTTCACTTATTTTCAGGTAAAAAGGCTGAAATATCCTTTATTTTGGGGCAAAAAGGAAGAAATTCCCCTTATTTTGGGGCAAAATTGCAGAAATTTTCCTTATTTTGGGGCAAAAAGGCTGAAATTCTTATTTTGAGGTAAAATGCTGAAATTCCCCATATTTTGGGGCAAAAGGCAAAACTTCTTCTTATTTTGGGGCAAAGAGGCACAAATTTCCCTTATTTTCGGGCAAAATTGCAGAAATTTCATTTATTTCAGGGCAAAAAGTCAGAAATTCCTTTTATTTTGGGGCAAAGAGCAGAAATTTCTTTTATTATGGTACAAAATTGAAGAAATTTATCTTATTTTGAAACAAAAAGGCAGAAAATTCCCCTTATTTTAAGGCAAAAGGCAGAAATTATTCTCAATTTGAGGTAAAATGCAGAAATTCCCTTTATTTTGGGGCTAAAAGGCAGAAATTCCCTGCATTTTGAAGCAAAATTGCAGAAATTCTCTTAATTTTCGGGCAAAAAGGCAGAAATTCTCCTTATTTTGGGGCAAAAAGACAGAAAATCTCCTTTTTCGGGAGCAAACAGTCAGAAATTCCCCTTATTTTGGGGCAAAATTGCAGAAATTTCCTTTACATTGGGGCAAAATTGCAGAAATTTCCCTTATTTTGGGGCAAAATTGCAGAAATTTCAGGTATTTGAGAAAAAAAAGGCAGAAATTTTTTTGGGGGGGCAAAAGGCAGAAATTTTTTTTATTTTGGTACAAAATTGCAGAAATTTTTCTTATTTTGGGGCAAAAAGTCAGAAATTCCCCATATTTTGGGGCAAAAATGCAGAAATTCCCCTTATTTTGAGGTAATAAGGCTGAAATTCCCCTTATTTGGGGGCAAAAAGGCAGAAATTTCGTTTATTTTGGGGAAAAGGCAGAAATTGCACTTATTTTGAGTCAAAAAGGTGGAAAATCCTCTTATTTTGGGGCAAAAATGAAGAAATTTGCTTTTTTATGGCAAAAAGGTATACATTCCCTTTATTTTCGGGCAAAAAGGCAGAAATTCTTTGTATTTTGGAGCAAAATTGCAGAAATTCCCCTAATTTTTGGGCAAAAAGGCAGAAATTTTCCTTATTTTGGGGTAAAACTGCAGAAATTTCACTTATTTTGCGGCAAAATGTCAGAAATTCCCCTTATTTTTGGCAAAAAATGCAGAAAATCCCCTTATTTTAGGGCAAAATTGCAGAAATTTCCCTTATTTGGGGACAAAAACAGAAATTCCCCTTATTTTGGGGCAAAATTGCAGAAATTTCCCTTATTATGGGGAAAAATTGCAGAAATTTCCCTTATTTTAGGGCAAAATTGCAGAAATTTCACTTATTTCCGAGAAAAAAAGCAAAAATTTTTCTTATTTTGGGGCAAAAAAGCAGAAATTCCCATTATTTTGGGGCAAAAAGGCAGAAATTCACCTTATTTTGGGGTAAAATTGCAGAAATTTTACATATTTCAGGGCAAAACGGCAGAAATTCCCCTTATTTTGGGGCAAAAAGGCAGAAATTTCCCTTATTTTGGGATAAAATTGCAGAAATTTCCCTTATTTGGGGGCAAAAAGGCAGAAAATCCACTTAATTTCGGGTAAAAAGGCAGAAATTTCTCGTATTTTGGAGCAAAATTGCAGAAACTCCCCTAATTTTGGGGCTAAAAGGCAGAATTTCCCTTTATTTTGGGGCAAAAATAGAGAAATTCTTTTTATTTTGGGGCAAAAATCAGAAATTTCCTTTATTTTGGGGCAAAATTTTAGAAATTTCTTTTATATTGTTACAGACTTGCAGAAATTTTTCTTATTTTGTGGCAAAAAGGCAGAAATTCCCCATATTTTGGTGCAAAAAGGCTGAAATTCCCCTTATTTTGAGGTAAAATCCTGAAATTCCCCATATTTTGGGGCAAAAAGGCAGAAATTCCCCTCATTTGGGGGCAAAAAGGCCCAAATTTCCCTTATTTTCGGGCATAATTGCAGGAATTTCATCTATTTCAGGGCAAACAGTCAGAAATTCCTTTTATTTTCGGGCAAAAACAGAAATTTCTTTTATTTTGATACAAAATTGTAGAAATTTTCCTTATTTTGGAACAAAAAGGCAAAAATTACCCATATTTTGGGGAAAAAGGCAGAAATTCCCCTTATTTTGAGGTAAAAAGGCTGAAATTCCCGTTATTTTGGGGCAAAAAGGCAGAAATTCCCTTTACTTTGTGGCAAAAAGGCAGAAATTCCCTTTAATTGGGGCAGAAAAGCGAAATTTTCCTTATTTAAGGGCAATAGGGCAGAAATTCCCCTTATTTTGTGGCAAAAAGGCAGAAATTCCCCTTATTTGAAGGTAAAATGCTGAAATTCCCCTTATTTTCGGCAAAAAGGCAGAAATTCCTATTATTTTGGGGCAAAATTGCAGAAATTTCAATTATTTCTGGGCAAAAAGTCAGATATTTGCCTTATTTTGGGGCAAAAAGCAGAAATTCCCTTAATTTTGGGGCCAAAAACAGAAATTCCCCTTATTTTGGGGTAAAATTGCAGAAATTTCAAATATTTCAGGGCAAAAAGGCAGAAATTCCACTTTATTTCGGACAATAACACAGAAATTCCCCGTATTTTAAAGCTAAATTTCAGAAATTCCCCTTATATTGGTGCAAAAATGGAGAAATTCCCTTTATTTTTGTGCAATAAGGCAGATTTCCCCGTATTTTGAAGCAAAATTGCACATATTTCCCTAATTTTGAAGGAAAATGCAGAAATTCACATTATTTTGGAACAAAAAGCCAGAAATTCTCCTTATTTCAGGGCAAAAAGTCAGAAATTCCCCTTATTTTGGGGTAAAATTGCAGAAATTTTCTTTATTTTGGGGCAAAATTGCAGAAATTTCCCTTATTTTGGGGCAAAATTGCAGAAATTTCACTTATTTCAGGAAAAAAGTGCAGAAATTTCTCTTATTTTGGGGCAAAAAGGCAGAAATTTCTTTTATTTTGGTACAAAATTGCAGAAATTTTCTTTATTTTGGGGCAAAAATGAAGGAATTCCCCATATTTTGGGGCAAAAAGGCAGAGATTCGCCTTATTATGAGGTAAAATGCTGAAATTCCCCTTATTTTGGGGCAAAAATACAGAAATTCCCTTTATTTTGTGGCAAAAAGGCAGAAATTTCCCTTATTTTGGGGCAAAATTGCAGAAATTTCACTTATTTCAGGGCAAAATTCAAAAATTCCTTTTCTTTTTGGGCAAAAAGACAGAAATTTTGTTTATTTTTGGGTAAAAAGGCAGAAATTTCACTTATTGTGAGGTAAGAAGGCAGAAATTCCTCTTATTTTTGGGCAATAATGAAGAAATTTCCCTTTTTTGTGGCAAAAGGTATGTATTCTCCTTATTTTCGGGCAAAAAAGCAGAAATATCCCGTTTTTTGGAGCACAATTGCAGAAAATCCCCTAATTGTGGGGCAAAAAGGCAGAAATTCCCTATATGTTGGGGCAAAAAGACAGAAATTCTCCTTATTTTGGGGCAAAACTCAGAAATTCCACTTATTTTGGGGCAAAATTCCAGAAATTTCCCTTATTTTGGGGCAAAATTGCAGAAATTTCACTTATTTTGGGGCAAAATTGCAGAAATTTCACTTATTTCAGATAAAAAAAAAGGCAGAAATTTTTCTTATTTTGGGGCAAAAAGGCAGAAATTCCTAATATTTTGTGGCAAAAATGCAGGAATTCCCCTTATTTTGAGGTAAAAAGGCTGAAATTCCCCTTATTTTGGGGCAAAAAGGCAGAAATTTCCCTTATTTTGGGGCAAAATTGCAAACATTTAACTTATTTCAGGGTAATAAGTCAGAAATTTTCCTTATTTTGGGGCAAAAAACACAGAAAATCCCTTTGTTTTGGAAGGAAAATACAGAAATTCCACTTCTTTAGAGGCAAAAAGGCAGAAATTCCCCTTATTTTGAAGCAAAAATGAAGAAATTCCCCTAATTGTTGGGCAAAAAGGCAGAAATTCCTTATATGTTGGGGCAAAAAGACAGAAATTCTCCTTATTTTGGGACAAAACTCAGAAATTCCACTTATTTTGGGGCAAAATTGCAGGAATTTACCTTATTTTGAGGCAAAATTGCAGAAATTTCCCTTATTTGGGGCAAAATTGCAGAAATTTCACTTATTTTCAGGTAAAAAGGCTGAAATATCCTTTATTTTGGGGCAAAAAGTAAGAAATTCCCCTTATTTTGGGGCAAAATTGCAGAAATTTTCCTTATTTTGGGGCAAAAAGGCTGAAATTCTTATTTTGAGGTAAAATGCTGAAATTCCCCATATTTTGGGGCAAAAGGCAAAACTTCTTCTTATTTTGGGGCAAAGAGGCACAAATTTCCCTTATTTTCGGGCAAAATTGCAGAAATTTCATTTATTTCAGGGCAAAAAGTCAGAAATTCCTTTTATTTTGGGGCAAAGAGCAGAAATTTCTTTTATTATGGTACAAAATTGAAGAAATTTATCTTATTTTGAAACAAAAAGGCAGAAAATTCCCCTTATTTTGAGGCAAAAGGCAGAAATTATTCTCAATTTGAGGTAAAATGCAGAAATTCCCTTTATTTTGGGGCTAAAAGGCAGAAATTCCCTGCATTTTGAAGCAAAATTGCAGAAATTCTCTTAATTTTCGGGCAAAAAGGCAGAAATTCTCCTTATTTTGGGGCAAAAAGACAGAAAATCTCCTTTTTCGGGAGCAAACAGTCAGAAATTCCCCTTATTTTGGGGCAAAATTGCAGAAATTTCCTTTACATTGGGGCAAAATTGCAGAAATTTCCCTTATTTTGGGGCAAAATTGCAGAAATTTCAGGTATTTGACAAAAAAAAGGCAGAAATTTTTTTGGGGGGGCAAAAAGGCAGAAATTTTTTTTATTTTGGTACAAAATTGCAGAAATTTTTCTTATTTTGGGGCAAAAAGTCAGAAATTCCCCATATTTTGGGGCAAAAATGCAGAAATTCCCCTTATTTTGAGGTAATAAGGCTGAAATTCCCCTTATTTGGGGGCAAAAAGGCAGAAATTTCGTTTATTTTGGGGAAAAGGCAGAAATTGCACTTATTTTGAGTCAAAAAGGTGGAAAATCCTCTTATTTTGGGGCAAAAATGAAGAAATTTGCTTTTTTATGGCAAAAAGGTATACATTCCCTTTATTTTCGGGCAAAAAGGCAGAAATTCTTTGTATTTTGGAGCAAAATTGCAGAAATTCCCCTAATTTTTGGGCAAAAAGGCAGAAATTTTCCTTATTTTGGGGTAAAACTGCAGAAATTTCACTTATTTTGCGGCAAAATGTCAGAAATTCCCCTTATTTTTGGCAAAAAATGCAGAAAATCCCCTTATTTTAGGGCAAAATTGCAGAAATTTCCCTTATTTGGGGACAAAAACAGAAATTCCCCTTATTTTGGGGCAAAATTGCAGAAATTTCCCTTATTATGGGGAAAAATTGCAGAAATTTCCCTTATTTTAGGGCAAAATTGCAGAAATTTCACTTATTTCCGAGAAAAAAAGCAAAAATTTTTCTTATTTTGGGGCAAAAAAGCAGAAATTCCCATTATTTTGGGGCAAAAAGGCAGAAATTCACCTTATTTTGGGGTAAAATTGCAGAAATTTTACATATTTCAGGGCAAAACGGCAGAAATTCCCCTTATTTTGGGGCAAAAAGGCAGAAATTTCCCTTATTTTGGGATAAAATTGCAGAAATTTCCCTTATTTGGGGGCAAAAAGGCAGAAAATCCACTTAATTTCGGGTAAAAAGGCAGAAATTTCTCGTATTTTGGAGCAAAATTGCAGAAACTCCCCTAATTTGGGGGCTAAAAGGCAGAATTTCCCTTTATTTTGGGGCAAAAATAGAGAAATTCTTTTTATTTTGGGGCAAAAATCAGAAATTTCCTTTATTTTGGGGCAAAATTTTAGAAATTTCTTTTATATTGTTACAGACTTGCAGAAATTTTTCTTATTTTGTGGCAAAAAGGCAGAAATTCCCCATATTTTGGTGCAAAAAGGCTGAAATTCCCCTTATTTTGAGGTAAAATCCTGAAATTCCCCATATTTTGGGGCAAAAAGGCAGAAATTCCCCTCATTTGGGGGCAAAAAGGCACAAATTTCCCTTATTTTCGGGCATAATTGCAGGAATTTCATTTATTTCAGGGCAAAAAGTCAGAAATTCCTTTTATTTTCGGGCAAAAACAGAAATTTCTTTTATTTTGATACAAAATTGTAGAAATTTTCCTTATTTTGGAACAAAAAGGCAAAAATTACCCATATTTTGGGGAAAAAGGCAGAAATTCCCCTTATTTTGAGGTAAAAAGGCTGAAATTCCCGTTATTTTGGGGCAAAAAGGCAGAAATTCCCTTTACTTTTTGGCAAAAAGGCAGAAATTCCCGTTAATTGGGGCAGAAAAGCGAAATTTTCATTATTTAAGGGCAATAGGGCAGAAATTCCCCTTATTTTGTGGCAAAAAGGCAGAAATTCCCCTTATTTGAAGGTAAAATGCTGAAATTCCTCTTATTTTCGGCAAAAAGGCAGAAATTCACCTTATTTTGGGGTAAAATTGCAGAAATTTTACATATTTCAGGGCAAAACGGCAGAAATTCCCCTTATTTTGGGGCAAAAAGGCAGAAATTTCCCTTATTTTGGGATAAAATTGCAGAAATTTCCCTTATTTGGGGGCAAAAAGGCAAAAAATCCACTTAATTTCGGGTAAAAAGGCAGAAATTTCTCGTATTTTGGAGCAAAATTGCAGAAACTCCCCTAATTTTGGGGCTAAAAGGCAGAATTTCCCTTTATTTTGTGGCAAAAATAGAGAAATTCTTTTTATTTTGGGGCAAAAATCAGAAATTTCCTTTATTTTGGGGCAAAATTTTAGAAATTTCTTTTATATTGTTACAGACTTGCAGAAATTTTTCTTATTTTGTGGCAAAAAGGCAGAAATTCCCCATATTTTGGTGCAAAAAGGCTGAAATTCCCCTTATTTTGAGGTAAAATCCTGAAATTCCCCATATTTTGGGGCAAAAAGGCAGAAATTCCCCTCATTTGGGGGCAAAAAGGCACAAATTTCCCTTATTTTCGGGCATAATTGCAGGAATTTCATTTATTTCAGGGCAAAAAGTCAGAAATTCCTTTTATTTTCGGGCAAAAACAGAAATTTCTTTTCTTTTGATACAAAATTGTAGAAATTTTCCTTATTTTGGAACAAAAAGGCAAAAATTACCCATATTTTGGGGAAAAAGGCAGAAATTCCCCTTATTTTGAGGTAAAAAGGCTGAAATTCCCATTATTTTGGGGCAAAAAGGCAGAAATTCCCTTTACTTTTTGGCAAAAAGGCAGAAATTCCCGTTAATTGGGGCAGAAAAGCGAAATTTTCATTATTTAAGGGCAATAGGGCAGAAATTCCCCTTATTTTGTGGCAAAAAGGCAGAAATTCCCCTTATTTGAAGGTAAAATGCTGAAATTCCTCTTATTTTCGGCAAAAAGGCAGAAATTCCTATTATTTTGGGGCAAAATTGCAGAAATTTCAATTATTTCTGGGCAAAAAGTCAGATATTTGCCTTATTTTGGGGCAAAAAGCAGAAATTCCCTTAATTTTGGGGCCAAAAACAGAAATTCCCCTTATTTTGGGGTAAAATTGCAGAAATTTCAAATATTTCAGGGCAAAAAGGCAGAAATTCCACTTTATTTCGGACAATAACGCAGAAATTCCCCGTATTTTAAAGCTAAATTTCAGAAATTCCCCTTATATTGGTGCAAAAATGGAGAAATTCCCTTTATTTTTGTGCAATAAGGCAGATTTCCCCGTATTTTGAAGCAAAATTGCACATATTTCCCTAATTTTGAAGGAAAATGCAGAAATTCACATTATTTTGGAATAAAAAGACAGAAATTCTCCTTATTTCAGGGCAAAAAGTCAGAAATTCCCCTTATTTTGGGGTAAAATTGCAGAAATTTTCTTTATTTTGGGGCAAAATTGCAGAAATTTCCCTTATTTTGGGGCAAAATTGCAGAAATTTCACTTATTTCAGGGAAAAAGTGCAGAAATTTCTCTTATTTTGGGGCAAAAAGGCAGAAATTTCTTTTATTTTGGTACAAAATTGCAGAAATTTTCTTTATTTTGGGGCAAAAATGAAGAAATTCCCCATATTTTGGGGCAAAAAGGCAGAGATTCGCCTTATTATGAGGTAAAATGCTGAAATTCCCCTTATTTTGGGGCAAAAATACAGAAATTCCCTTTATTTTGTGGCAAAAAGGCAGAAATTTCCCTTATTTTGGGGCAAAATTGCAGAAATTTCACTTATTTCAGGGCAAAATTCAAAAATTCCTTTTATTTTTGGGCAAAAACACAGAAATTTTGTTTATTTTTGGGTAAAAAGGCAGAAATTTCACTTATTTTGAGGGAAGAAGGCAGAAATTCCTCTTATTTTGGGGCAAAAATGACGAAATTTCTCTTTTTTGTGGCAAAAGGTATACATTCCCCTTATTTTCGGGCAAAAAAGCAGAAATTCCCCCTATTTTGGAGCAGAATTGAAGAAAATCCCCTAATTGTGGGGCAAAAAGGCAGAAATTCCCTATATGTTGGGGCAAAAAGACAGAAATTCTCCTTATTTTGGGGCAAAACTCAGAAATTCCACTTATTTTGGGGCAAAATTCCAGAAATTTCCCTTATTTTGGGGCAAAATTGCAGAAATTTCACTTATTTTGGGGCAAAATTGCAGAAATTTCACTTATTTCAGATAAAAAAAAGGCAGAAATTTTTCTTATTTTGGGGCAAAAAGGCAGAAATTCCTAATATTTTGTGGCAAAAATGCAGGAATTCCCCTTATTTTGAGGTAAAAAGGCTGAAATTCCCCTTATTTTGGGGCAAAAAGGCAGAAATTTCCCTTATTTTGGGGCAAAATTGCAAACATTTAACTTATTTCAGGGTAATAAGTCAGAAATTTTCCTTATTTTGGGGCAAAAAACACAGAAAATCCCTTTGTTTTGGAAGGAAAATACAGAAATTCCACTTCTTTAGAGGCAAAAAGGCAGAAATTCCCCTTATTTTGAAGCAAAAATGAAGAAATTCCCCTAATTGTTGGGCAAAAAGGCAGAAATTCCTTATATGTTGGGGCAAAAAGACAGAAATTCTCCTTATTTTGGGACAAAACTCAGAAATTCCACTTATTTTGGGGCAAAATTGCAGGAATTTACCTTATTTTGAGGCAAAATTGCAGAAATTTCCCTTATTTGGGGCAAAATTGCAGAAATTTCACTTATTTTCAGGTAAAAAGGCTGAAATATCCTTTATTTTGGGGCAAAAAGGAAGAAATTCCCCTTATTTTGGGGCAAAATTGCAGAAATTTTCCTTATTTTGGGGCAAAAAGGCTGAAATTCTTATTTTGAGGTAAAATGCTGAAATTCCCCATATTTTGGGGCAAAAGGCAAAACTTCTTCTTATTTTGGGGCAAAGAGGCACAAATTTCCCTTATTTTCGGGCAAAATTGCAGAAATTTCATTTATTTCAGGGCAAAAAGTCAGAAATTCCTTTTATTTTGGGGCAAAGAGCAGAAATTTCTTTTATTATGGTACAAAATTGAAGAAATTTATCTTATTTTGAAACAAAAAGGCAGAAAATTCCCCTTATTTTGAGGCAAAAGGCAGAAATTATTCTCAATTTGAGGTAAAATGCAGAAATTCCCTTTATTTTGGGGCTAAAAGGCAGAAATTCCCTGCATTTTGAAGCAAAATTGCAGAAATTCTCTTAATTTTCGGGCAAAAAGGCAGAAATTCTCCTTATTTTGGGGCAAAAAGACAGAAAATCTCCTTTTTCGGGAGCAAACAGTCAGAAATTCCCCTTATTTTGGGGCAAAATTGCAGAAATTTCCTTTACATTGGGGCAAAATTGCAGAAATTTCCCTTATTTTGGGGCAAAATTGCAGAAATTTCAGGTATTTGAGAAAAAAAAGGCAGAAATTTTTTGGGGGGGGCAAAAAGGCAGAAATTTTTTTTATTTTGGTACAAAATTGCAGAAATTTTTCTTATTTTTGGGCAAAAAGTCAGAAATTCCCCATATTTGGGGGCAAAAATGCAGAAATTCCCCTTATTTTGAGGTAATAAGGCTGAAATTCCCCTTATTTTGGGGCAAAAAGGCAGAAATTTCGTTTATTTTGGGGAAAAGGCAGAAATTGCACTTATTTTGAGTCAAAAAGGTGGAAAATCCTCTTATTTTGGGGCAAAAATGAAGAAATTTGCTTTTTTATGGCAAAAAGGTATACATTCCCTTTATTTTCGGGCAAAAAGGCAGAAATTCTTTGTATTTTGGAGCAAAATTGCAGAAATTCCCCTAATTTTTGGGCAAAAAGGCAGAAATTTTCCTTATTTTGGGGTAAAACTGCAGAAATTTCACTTATTTTGCGGCAAAATGTCAGAAATTCCCCTTATTTTTGGCAAAAAATGCAGAAAATCCCCTTATTTTAGGGCAAAATTGCAGAAATTTCCCTTATTTGGGGACAAAAACAGAAATTCCCCTTATTTTGGGGCAAAATTGCAGAAATTTCCCTTATTATGGGGAAAAATTGCAGAAATTTCCCTTATTTTAGGGCAAAATTGCAGAAATTTCACTTATTTCCGAGAAAAAAAGCAAAAATTTTTCTTATTTTGGGGCAAAAAAGCAGAAATTCCCATTATTTTGGGGCAAAAAGGCAGAAATTCACCTTATTTTGGGGTAAAATTGCAGAAATTTTACATATTTCAGGGCAAAACGGCAGAAATTCCCCTTATTTTGGGGCAAAAAGGCAGAAATTTCCCTTATTTTGGGATAAAATTGCAGAAATTTCCCTTATTTGGGGGCAAAAAGGCAGAAAATCCACTTAATTTCGGGTAAAAAGGCAGAAATTTCTCGTATTTTGGAGCAAAATTGCAGAAACTCCCCTAATTTGGGGGCTAAAAGGCAGAATTTCCCTTTATTTTGGGGCAAAAATAGAGAAATTCTTTTTATTTTGGGGCAAAAATCAGAAATTTCCTTTATTTTGGGGCAAAATTTTAGAAATTTCTTTTATATTGTTACAGACTTGCAGAAATTTTTCTTATTTTGTGGCAAAAAGGCAGAAATTCCCCATATTTTGGTGCAAAAAGGCTGAAATTCCCCTTATTTTGAGGTAAAATCCTGAAATTCCCCATATTTTGGGGCAAAAAGGCAGAAATTCCCCTCATTTGGGGGCAAAAAGGCACAAATTTCCCTTATTTTCGGGCATAATTGCAGGAATTTCATTTATTTCAGGGCAAAAAGTCAGAAATTCCTTTTATTTTGGGGCAAAAACAGAAATTTCTTTTATTTTGATACAAAATTGTAGTAATTTTCCTTATTTTGGAACAAAAAGGCAAAAATTACCCATATTTTGGGGAAAAAGGCAGAAATTCCCCTTATTTTGAGGTAAAAAGGCTGAAATTCCCGTTATTTTGGGGCAAAAAGGCAGAAATTCCCTTTACTTTTTGGCAAAAAGGCAGAAATTCCCGTTAATTGGGGCAGAAAAGCGAAATTTTCATTATTTAAGGGCAATAGGGCAGAAATTCCCCTTATTTTGTGGCAAAAAGGCAGAAATTCCCCTTATTTGAAGGTAAAATGCTGAAATTCCTCTTATTTTCGGCAAAAAGGCAGAAATTCACCTTATTTTGGGGTAAAATTGCAGAAATTTTACATATTTCAGGGCAAAACGGCAGAAATTCCCCTTATTTTGGGGCAAAAAGGCAGAAATTTCCCTTATTTTGGGATAAAATTGCAGAAATTTCCCTTATTTGGGGGCAAAAAGGCAGAAAATCCACTTAATTTCGGGTAAAAAGGCAGAAATTTCTCGTATTTTGGAGCAAAATTGCAGAAACTCCCCTAATTTTGGGGCTAAAAGGCAGAATTTCCCTTTATTTTGGGGCAAAAATAGAGAAATTCTTTTTATTTTGGGGCAAAAATCAGAAATTTCCTTTATTTTGGGGCAAAATTTTAGGAATTTCTTTTATATTGTTACAGACTTGCAGAAATTTTTCTTATTTTGTGGCAAAAAGGCAGAAATTCCCCATATTTTGGTGCAAAAAGGCTGAAATTCCCCTTATTTTGAGGTAAAATCCTGAAATTCCCCATATTTTGGGGCAAAAAGGCAGAAATTCCCCTCATTTGGGGGCAAAAAGGCACAAATTTCCCTTATTTTCGGGCATAATTGCAGGAATTTCATTTATTTCAGGGCAAAAAGTCAGAAATTCCTTTTATTTTCGGGCAAAAACAGAAATTTCTTTTCTTTTGATACAAAATTGTAGAAATTTTCCTTATTTTGGAACAAAAAGGCAAAAATTACCCATATTTTGGGGAAAAAGGCAGAAATTCCCCTTATTTTGAGGTAAAAAGGCTGAAATTCCCGTTATTTTGGGGCAAAAAGGCAGAAATTCCCTTTACTTTTTGGCAAAAAGGCAGAAATTCCCGTTAATTGGGGCAGAAAAGCGAAATTTTCATTATTTAAGGGCAATAGGGCAGAAATTCCCCTTATTTTGTGGCAAAAAGGCAGAAATTCCCCTTATTTGAAGGTAAAATGCTGAAATTCCTCTTATTTTCGGCAAAAAGGCAGAAATTCCTATTATTTTGGGGCAAAATTGCAGAAATTTCAATTATTTCTGGGCAAAAAGTCAGATATTTGCCTTATTTTGGGGCAAAAAGCAGAAATTCCCTTAATTTTGGGGCCAAAAACAGAAATTCCCCTTATTTTGGGGTAAAATTGCAGAAATTTCAAATATTTCAGGGCAAAAAGGCAGAAATTCCACTTTATTTCGGACAATAACGCAGAAATTCCCCGTATTTTAAAGCTAAATTTCAGAAATTCCCCTTATATTGGTGCAAAAATGGAGAAATTCCCTTTATTTTTGTGCAATAAGGCAGATTTCCCCGTATTTTGAAGCAAAATTGCACATATTTCCCTAATTTTGAAGGAAAATGCAGAAATTCACATTATTTTGGAATAAAAAGACAGAAATTCTCCTTATTTCAGGGCAAAAAGTCAGAAATTCCCCTTATTTTGGGGTAAAATTGCAGAAATTTTCTTTATTTTGGGGCAAAATTGCAGAAATTTCCCTTATTTTGGGGCAAAATTGCAGAAATTTCACTTATTTCAGAAAAAAAGTGCAGAAATTTCTCTTATTTTGGGGCAAAAACGCAGAAATTTCTTTTATTTTGGTACAAAATTGCAGAAATTTTCTTTATTTTGGGGCAAAAATGAAGAAATTCCCCATATTTTGGGGCAAAAAGGCAGAGATTCGCCTTATTATGAGGTAAAATGCTGAAATTCCCCTTATTTTGGGGCAAAAATACAGAAATTCCCTTTATTTTGTGGCAAAAAGGCAGAAATTTCCCTTATTTTGGGGCAAAATTGCAGAAATTTCACTTATTTCAGGGCAAAATTCAAAAATTCCTTTTATTTTTGGGCAAAAAGACAGAAATTTTGTTTATTTTTGGGTAAAAAGGCAGAAATTTCACTTATTGTGAGGTAAGAAGGCAGAAATTCCTCTTATTTTGGGGCAAAAATGAAGAAATTTCCCTTTTTTTGTGGCAAAAGGTATATATTCTCCTTATTTTCGGGCAAAAAAGCAGAAATATCCCGTTTTTTGGAGCACAATTGCAGAAAATCCCCTAATTGTGGGGCAAAAAGGCAGAAATTCCCTATATGTTGGGGCAAAAAGACAGAAATTCTCCTTATTTTGGGGCAAAACTCAGAAATTCCACTTATTTTGGGGCAAAATTCCAGAAATTTCCCTTATTTTGGGGCAAAATTGCAGAAATTTCACTTATTTTGGGGCAAAATTGCAGAAATTTCACTTATTTCAGATAAAAAAAAGGCAGAAATTTTTCTTATTTTGGGGCAAAAAGGCAGAAATTCCTAATATTTTGTGGCAAAAATGCAGGAATTCCCCTTATTTTGAGGTAAAAAGGCTGAAATTCCCCTTATTTTGGGGCAAAAAGGCAGAAATTTCCCTTATTTTGGGGCAAAATTGCAAACATTTAACTTATTTCAGGGTAATAAGTCAGAAATTTTCCTTATTTTGGGGCAAAAAACACAGAAATTCCCTTTGTTTTGGAAGGAAAATACAGAAATTCCACTTCTTTAGAGGCAAAAAGGCAGAAATTCCCCTTATTTTGAAGCAAAAATGAAGAAATTCCCCTAATTGTTGGGCAAAAAGGCAGAAATTCCCTATATGTTGGGGCAAAAAGACAGAAATTATCCTTATTTTGGGACAAAACTCAGAAATTCCACTTATTTTGGGGCAAAATTGCAGGAATTTCCCTTATTTGGGGCAAAATTGCAGAAATTTCACTTATTTTCAGGTAAAAAGGCTGAAATATCCTTTATTTTGGGGCAAAAAGGAAGAAATTCCCCTTATTTTGGGGCAAAATTGCAGAAATTTTCCTTATTTTGGGGCAAAAAGGCTGAAATTCTTATTTTGAGGTAAAATGCTGAAATTCCCCATATTTTGGGGCAAAAGGCAAAACTTCTTCTTATTTTGGGGCAAAGAGGCACAAATTTCCCTTATTTTCGGGCAAAATTGCAGAAATTTCATTTATTTCAGGGCAAAAAGTCAGAAATTCCTTTTATTTTGGGGCAAAGAGCAGAAATTTCTTTTATTATGGTACAAAATTGAAGAAATTTATCTTATTTTGAAACAAAAAGGCAGAAAATTCCCCTTATTTTGAGGCAAAAGGCAGAAATTATTCTCAATTTGAGGTAAAATGCAGAAATTCCCTTTATTTTGGGGCTAAAAGGCAGAAATTCCCTGCATTTTGAAGCAAAATTGCAGAAATTCTCTTAATTTTCGGGCAAAAAGGCAGAAATTCTCCTTATTTTGGGGCAAAAAGACAGAAAATCTCCTTTTTCGGGAGCAAACAGTCAGAAATTCCCCTTATTTTGGGGCAAAATTGCAGAAATTTCCTTTACATTGGGGCAAAATTGCAGAAATTTCCCTTATTTTGGGGCAAAATTGCAGAAATTTCAGGTATTTGAGAAAAAAAAGGCAGAAATTTTTTGGGGGGGGCAAAAAGGCAGAAATTTTTTTTATTTTGGTACAAAATTGCAGAAATTTTGCTTATTTTTGGGCAAAAAGTCAGAAATTCCCCATATTTGGGGGCAAAAATGCAGAAATTCCCCTTATTTTGAGGTAATAAGGCTGAAATTCCCCTTATTTTGGGGCAAAAAGGCAGAAATTTCGTTTATTTTGGGGAAAAGGCAGAAATTGCACTTATTTTGAGTCAAAAAGGTGGAAAATCCTCTTATTTTGGGGCAAAAATGAAGAAATTTGCTTTTTTATGGCAAAAAGGTATACATTCCCTTTATTTTCGGGCAAAAAGGCAGAAATTCTTTGTATTTTGGAGCAAAATTGCAGAAATTCCCCTAATTTTTGGGCAAAAAGGCAGAAATTTTCCTTATTTTGGGGTAAAACTGCAGAAATTTCACTTATTTTGCGGCAAAATGTCAGAAATTCCCCTTATTTTTGGCAAAAAATGCAGAAAATCCCCTTATTTTAGGGCAAAATTGCAGAAATTTCCCTTATTTGGGGACAAAAACAGAAATTCCCCTTATTTTGGGGCAAAATTGCAGAAATTTCCCTTATTATGGGGAAAAATTGCAGAAATTTCCCTTATTTTAGGGCAAAATTGCAGAAATTTCACTTATTTCCGAGAAAAAAAGCAAAAATTTTTCTTATTTTGGGGCAAAAAAGCAGAAATTCCCATTATTTTGGGGCAAAAAGGCAGAAATTCACCTTATTTTGGGGTAAAATTGCAGAAATTTTACATATTTCAGGGCAAAACGGCAGAAATTCCCCTTATTTTGGGGCAAAAAGGCAGAAATTTCCCTTATTTTGGGATAAAATTGCAGAAATTTCCCTTATTTGGGGGCAAAAAGGCAGAAAATCCACTTAATTTCGGGTAAAAAGGCAGAAATTTCTCGTATTTTGGAGCAAAATTGCAGAAACTCCCCTAATTTGGGGGCTAAAAGGCAGAATTTCCCTTTATTTTGGGGCAAAAATAGAGAAATTCTTTTTATTTTGGGGCAAAAATCAGAAATTTCCTTTATTTTGGGGCAAAATTTTAGAAATTTCTTTTATATTGTTACAGACTTGCAGAAATTTTTCTTATTTTGTGGCAAAAAGGCAGAAATTCCCCATATTTTGGTGCAAAAAGGCTGAAATTCCCCTTATTTTGAGGTAAAATCCTGAAATTCCCCATATTTTGGGGCAAAAAGGCAGAAATTCCCCTCATTTGGGGGCAAAAAGGCACAAATTTCCCTTATTTTCGGGCATAATTGCAGGAATTTCATTTATTTCAGGGCAAAAAGTCAGAAATTCCTTTTATTTTGGGGCAAAAACAGAAATTTCTTTTATTTTGATACAAAATTGTAGTAATTTTCCTTATTTTGGAACAAAAAGGCAAAAATTACCCATATTTTGGGGAAAAAGGCAGAAATTCCCCTTATTTTGAGGTAAAAAGGCTGAAATTCCCGTTATTTTGGGGCAAAAAGGCAGAAATTCCCTTTACTTTTTGGCAAAAAGGCAGAAATTCCCGTTAATTGGGGCAGAAAAGCGAAATTTTCATTATTTAAGGGCAATAGGGCAGAAATTCCCCTTATTTTGTGGCAAAAAGGCAGAAATTCCCCTTATTTGAAGGTAAAATGCTGAAATTCCTCTTATTTTCGGCAAAAAGGCAGAAATTCACCTTATTTTGGGGTAAAATTGCAGAAATTTTACATATTTCAGGGCAAAACGGCAGAAATTCCCCTTATTTTGGGGCAAAAAGGCAGAAATTTCCCTTATTTTGGGATAAAATTGCAGAAATTTCCCTTATTTGGGGGCAAAAAGGCAGAAAATCCACTTAATTTCGGGTAAAAAGGCAGAAATTTCTCGTATTTTGGAGCAAAATTGCAGAAACTCCCCTAATTTTGGGGCTAAAAGGCAGAATTTCCCTTTATTTTGGGGCAAAAATAGAGAAATTCTTTTTATTTTGGGGCAAAAATCAGAAATTTCCTTTATTTTGGGGCAAAATTTTAGGAATTTCTTTTATATTGTTACAGACTTGCAGAAATTTTTCTTATTTTGTGGCAAAAAGGCAGAAATTCCCCATATTTTGGTGCAAAAAGGCTGAAATTCCCCTTATTTTGAGGTAAAATCCTGAAATTCCCCATATTTTGGGGCAAAAAGGCAGAAATTCCCCTCATTTGGGGGCAAAAAGGCACAAATTTCCCTTATTTTCAGGCATAATTGCAGGAATTTCATTTATTTCAGGGCAAAAAGTCAGAAATTCCTTTTATTTTCGGGCAAAAACAGAAATTTCTTTTCTTTTGATACAAAATTGTAGAAATTTTCCTTATTTTGGAACAAAAAGGCAAAAATTACCCATATTTTGGGGAAAAAGGCAGAAATTCCCCTTATTTTGAGGTAAAAAGGCTGAAATTCCCGTTATTTTGGGGCAAAAAGGCAGAAATTCCCTTTACTTTTTGGCAAAAAGGCAGAAATTCCCGTTAATTGGGGCAGAAAAGCGAAATTTTCATTATTTAAGGGCAATAGGGCAGAAATTCCCCTTATTTTGTGGCAAAAAGGCAGAAATTCCCCTTATTTGAAGGTAAAATGCTGAAATTCCTCTTATTTTCGGCAAAAAGGCAGAAATTCCTATTATTTTGGGGCAAAATTGCAGAAATTTCAATTATTTCTGGGCAAAAAGTCAGATATTTGCCTTATTTTGGGGCAAAAAGCAGAAATTCCCTTAATTTTGGGGCCAAAAACAGAAATTCCCCTTATTTTGGGGTAAAATTGCAGAAATTTCAAATATTTCAGGGCAAAAAGGCAGAAATTCCACTTTATTTCGGACAATAACGCAGAAATTCCCCGTATTTTAAAGCTAAATTTCAGAAATTCCCCTTATATTGGTGCAAAAATGGAGAAATTCCCTTTATTTTTGTGCAATAAGGCAGATTTCCCCGTATTTTGAAGCAAAATTGCACATATTTCCCTAATTTTGAAGGAAAATGCAGAAATTCACATTATTTTGGAATAAAAAGACAGAAATTCTCCTTATTTCAGGGCAAAAAGTCAGAAATTCCCCTTATTTTGGGGTAAAATTGCAGAAATTTTCTTTATTTTGGGGCAAAATTGCAGAAATTTCCCTTATTTTGGGGCAAAATTGCAGAAATTTCACTTATTTCAGAAAAAAAGTGCAGAAATTTCTCTTATTTTGGGGCAAAAACGCAGAAATTTCTTTTATTTTGGTACAAAATTGCAGAAATTTTCTTTATTTTGGGGCAAAAATGAAGAAATTCCCCATATTTTGGGGCAAAAAGGCAGAGATTCGCCTTATTATGAGGTAAAATGCTGAAATTCCCTTTATTTTGGGGCAAAAATACAGAAATTCCCTTTATTTTGTGGCAAAAAGGCAGAAATTTCCCTTATTTTGGGGCAAAATTGCAGAAATTTCACTTATTTCAGGGCAAAATTCAAAAATTCCTTTTATTTTTGGGCAAAAAGACAGAAATTTTGTTTATTTTTGGGTAAAAAGGCAGAAATTTCACTTATTGTGAGGTAAGAAGGCAGAAATTCCTCTTATTTTGGGGCAAAAATGAAGAAATTTCCCTTTTTTTGTGGCAAAAGGTATATATTCTCCTTATTTTCGGGCAAAAAAGCAGAAATATCCCGTTTTTTGGAGCACAATTGCAGAAAATCCCCTAATTGTGGGGCAAAAAGGCAGAAATTCCCTATATGTTGGGGCAAAAAGACAGAAATTCTCCTTATTTTGGGGCAAAACTCAGAAATTCCACTTATTTTGGGGCAAAATTCCAGAAATTTCCCTTATTTTGGGGCAAAATTGCAGAAATTTCACTTATTTTGGGGCAAAATTGCAGAAATTTCACTTATTTCAGATAAAAAAAAGGCAGAAATTTTTCTTATTTTGGGGCAAAAAGGCAGAAATTCCTAATATTTTGTGGCAAAAATGCAGGAATTCCCCTTATTTTGAGGTAAAAAGGCTGAAATTCCCCTTATTTTGGGGCAAAAAGGCAGAAATTTCCCTTATTTTGGGGCAAAATTGCAAACATTTAACTTATTTCAGGGTAATAAGTCAGAAATTTTCCTTATTTTGGGGCAAAAAACACAGAAATTCCCTTTGTTTTGGAAGGAAAATACAGAAATTCCACTTCTTTAGAGGCAAAAAGGCAGAAATTCCCCTTATTTTGAAGCAAAAATGAAGAAATTCCCCTAATTGTTGGGCAAAAAGGCAGAAATTCCCTATATGTTGGGGCAAAAAGACAGAAATTATCCTTATTTTGGGACAAAACTCAGAAATTCCACTTATTTTGGGGCAAAATTGCAGGAATTTCCCTTATTTGGGGCAAAATTGCAGAAATTTCACTTATTTTCAGGTAAAAAGGCTGAAATATCCTTTATTTTGGGGCAAAAAGGAAGAAATTCCCCTTATTTTGGGGCAAAATTGCAGAAATTTTCCTTATTTTGGGGCAAAAAGGCTGAAATTCTTATTTTGAGGTAAAATGCTGAAATTCCCCATATTTTGGGGCAAAAGGCAAAACTTCTTCTTATTTTGGGGCAAAGAGGCACAAATTTCCCTTATTTTCGGGCAAAATTGCAGAAATTTCATTTATTTCAGGGCAAAAAGTCAGAAATTCCTTTTATTTTGGGGCAAAGAGCAGAAATTTCTTTTATTATGGTACAAAATTGAAGAAATTTATCTTATTTTGAAACAAAAAGGCAGAAAATTCCCCTTATTTTGAGGCAAAAGGCAGAAATTATTCTCAATTTGAGGTAAAATGCAGAAATTCCCTTTATTTTGGGGCTAAAAGGCAGAAATTCCCTGCATTTTGAAGCAAAATTGCAGAAATTCTCTTAATTTTCGGGCAAAAAGGCAGAAATTCTCCTTATTTTGGGGCAAAAAGACAGAAAATCTCCTTTTTCGGGAGCAAACAGTCAGAAATTCCCCTTATTTTGGGGCAAAATTGCAGAAATTTCCTTTACATTGGGGCAAAATTGCAGAAATTTCCCTTATTTTGGGGCAAAATTGCAGAAATTTCAGGTATTTGAGAAAAAAAAGGCAGAAATTTTTTGGGGGGGGCAAAAAGGCAGAAATTTTTTTTATTTTGGTACAAAATTGCAGAAATTTTTCTTATTTTGGGGCAAAAAGTCAGAAATTCCCCATATTTTGGGGCAAAAATGCAGAAATTCCCCTTATTTTGAGGTAATAAGGCTGAAATTCCCCTTATTTTGGGGCAAAAAGGCAGAAATTTCGTTTATTTTGGGGAAAAGGCAGAAATTGCACTTATTTTGAGTCAAAAAGGTGGAAAATCCTCTTATTTTGGGGCAAAAATGAAGAAATTTGCTTTTTTATGGCAAAAAGGTATACATTCCCTTTATTTTCGGGCAAAAAGGCAGAAATTCTTTGTATTTTGGAGCAAAATTGCAGAAATTCCCCTAATTTTTGGGCAAAAAGGCAGAAATTTTCCTTATTTTGGGGTAACACTGCAGAAATTTCACTTATTTTGCGGCAAAATGTCAGAAATTCCCCTTATTTTTGGCAAAAAATGCAGAAAATCCCCTTATTTTAGGGCAAAATTGCAGAAATTTCCCTTATTTGGGGACAAAACAGAAATTCCCCTTATTTTGGGGCAAAATTGCAGAAATTTCCCTTATTATGGGGAAAAATTGCAGAAATTTCCCTTATTTTAGGGCAAAATTGCAGAAATTTCACTTATTTCCGAGAAAAAAAGCAAAAATTTTTCTTATTTTGGGGCAAAAAAGCAGAAATTCCCATTATTTTGGGGCAAAAAGGCAGAAATTCACCTTATTTTGGGGTAAAATTGCAGAAATTTTACATATTTCAGGGCAAAACGGCAGAAATTCCCCTTATTTTGGGGCAAAAAGGCAGAAATTTCCCTTATTTTGGGATAAAATTGCAGAAATTTCCCTTATTTGGGGGCAAAAAGGCAGAAAATCCACTTAATTTCGGGTAAAAAGGCAGAAATTTCTCGTATTTTGGAGCAAAATTGCAGAAACTCCCCTAATTTGGGGGCTAAAAGGCAGAATTTCCCTTTATTTTGGGGCAAAAATAGAGAAATTCTTTTTATTTTGGGGCAAAAATCAGAAATTTCCTTTATTTTGGGGCAAAATTTTAGAAATTTCTTTTATATTGTTACAGACTTGCAGAAATTTTTCTTATTTTGTGGCAAAAAGGCAGAAATTCCCCATATTTTGGTGCAAAAAGGCTGAAATTCCCCTTATTTTGAGGTAAAATCCTGAAATTCCCCATATTTTGGGGCAAAAAGGCAGAGATTCGCCTTATTATGAGGTAAAATGCTGAAATTCCCCTTATTTTGGGGCAAAAATACAGAAATTCCCTTTATTTTGTGGCAAAAAGGCAGAAATTTCCCTTATTTTGGGGCAAAATTGCAGAAATTTCACTTATTTCAGGGCAAAATTCAAAAATTCCTTTTATTTTTGGGCAAAAAGACAGAAATTTTGTTTATTTTTGGGTAAAAAGGCAGAAATTTCACTTATTGTGAGGTAAAAAGGCAGAAATTCCTCTTATTTTGGGGCAAAAATGAAGAAATTTCCCTTTTTTTGTGGCAAAAGGTATATATTCTCCTTATTTTCGGGCAAAAAAGCAGAAATATCCCGTTTTTTGGAGCACAATTGCAGAAAATCCCCTAATTGTGGGGCAAAAAGGCAGAAATTCCCTATATGTTGGGGCAAAAAGACAGAAATTCTCCTTATTTTGGGGCAAAACTCAGAAATTCCACTTATTTAGGGGCAAAATTCCAGAAATTTCCCTTATTTTGGGGCAAAATTGCAGAAATTTCACTTATTTTGGGGCAAAATTGCAGAAATTTCACTTATTTCAGATAAAAAAAAGGCAGAAATTTTTCTTATTTTGGGGCAAAAAGGCAGAAATTCCTAATATTTTGTGGCAAAAATGCAGAAATTCCCCTTATTTTGAGGTAAAAAGGCTGAAATTCCCCTTATTTTGGGGCAAAAAGGCAGAAATTTCCCTTATTTTGGGGCAAAATTGCAAACATTTAACTTATTTCAGGGTAATAAGTCAGAAATTTTCCTTATTTTGGGGCAAAAAACACAGAAATTCCCTTTGTTTTGGAAGGAAAATACAGAAATTCCACTTCTTTAGAGGCAAAAAGGCAGAAATTCCCCTTATTTTGAAGCAAAAATGAAGAAATTCCCCTAATTGTTGGGCAAAAAGGCAGAAATTCCCTATATGTTGGGGCAAAAAGACAGAAATTATCCTTATTTTGGGACAAAACTCAGAAATTCCACTTATTTTGGGGCAAAATTGCAGGAATTTACCTTATTTTGAGGCAAAATTGCAGAAATTTCCCTTATTTGGGGCAAAATTGCAGAAATTTCACTTATTTTCAGGTAAAAAGGCTGAAATATCCTTTATTTTGGGGCAAAAAGGAAGAAATTCCCCTTATTTTGGGGCAAAATTGCAGAAATTTTCCTTATTTTGGGGCAAAAAGGCTGAAATTCTTATTTTGAGGTAAAATGCTGAAATTCCCCATATTTTGGGGCAAAAGGCAAAACTTCTTTTTATTTTGGGGCAAAGAGGCACAAATTTCCCTTATTTTCGGGCAAAATTGCAGAAATTTCATTTATTTCAGGGCAAAAAGTCAGAAATTCCTTTTATTTTGGGGCAAAGAGCAGAAATTTCTTTTATTATGGTACAAAATTGAAGAAATTTATCTTATTTTGAAACAAAAAGGCAGAAAATTCCCCTTATTTTGAGGCAAAAGGCAGAAATTATTCTCAATTTGAGGTAAAATGCAGAAATTCCCTTTATTTTGGGGCTAAAAGGCAGAAATTCCCTGCATTTTGAAGCAAAATTGCAGAAATTCTCTTAATTTTCGGGCAAAAAGGCAGAAATTCTCCTTATTTTGGGGCAAAAAGACAGAAAATCTCCTTTTTCGGGAGCAAACAGTCAGAAATTCCCCTTATTTTGGGGCAAAATTGCAGAAATTTCCTTTACATTGGGGCAAAATTGCAGAAATTTCCCTTATTATGGGGCAAAATTGCAGAAATTTCAGGTATTTGAGAAAAAAAAGGCAGAAATTTTTTTGGGGGGGCAAAAAGGCAGAAATTTTTTTTATTTTGGTACAAAATTGCAGAAATTTTTCTTATTTTGGGGCAAAAAGTCAGAAATTCCCCATATTTTGGGGCAAAAATGCAGAAATTCCCCTTATTTTGAGGTAATAAGGCTGAAATTCCCCTTATTTTAGGGCAAAAAGGCAGAAATTTCGTTTATTTTGGGGAAAAGGCAGAAATTGCACTTATTTTGAGTCAAAAAGGTGGAAAATCCTCTTATTTTGGGGCAAAAATGAAGAAATTTGCCTTTTTATGGCAAAAAGGTATACATTCCCTTTATTTTCGGGCAAAAAGGCAGAAATTCTTTGTATTTTGGAGCAAAATTGCAGAAATTCCCCTAATTTATGGGCAAAAATGCAGAAATTTTCCTTATTTTGGGGTAAAACTGCAGAAATTTCACTTATTTTGCGGCAAAATGTCAGAAATTCCCCTTATTTTTGGCAAAAAATGCAGAAAATCCCCTTATTTTAGGGCAAAATTGCAGAAATTTCCCTTATTTGGGGACAAAAACAGAAATTCCCCTTATTTTGGGGCAAAATTGCAGAAATTTCCCTTATTATGGGGAAAAATTGCAGAAATTTCCCTTATTTTAGGGCAAAATTGCAGAAATTTCACTTATTTCCGAGAAAAAAAGCAAAAATTTTTCTTATTTTGGGGCAAAAAAGCAGATATTCCCATTATTTTGGGGCAAAAAGGCAGAAATTCACCTTATTTTGGGGTAAAATTGCAGAAATTTTACATATTTCAGGGCAAAACGGCAGAAATTCCCCTTATTTTGGGGCAAAAAGGCAGAAATTTCCCTTATTTTGGGATAAAATTGCAGAAATTTCCCTTATTTGGGGGCAAAAATGCAGAAAATCCACTTAATTTCGGGTAAAAAGGCAGAAATTTCTCGTATTTTGGAGCAAAATTGCAGAAACTCCCCTAATTTTGGGGCTAAAAGGCAGAATTTCCCTTTATTTTGGGGCAAAAATAGAGAAATTCTTTTTATTTTGGGGCAAAAATCAGAAATTTCCTTTATTTTGGGGCAAAATTTTAGAAATTTCTTTTATATTGTTACAGACTTGCAGAAATTTTTCTTATTTTGTGGCAAAAAGGCAGAAATTCCTCATATTTTGGTGCAAAAAGGCTGAAATTCCCCTTATTTTGAGGTAAAATCCTGAAATTCCCCATATTTTGGGGCAAAAAGGCAGAGATTCGCCTTATTATGAGGTAAAATGCTGAAATTCCCCTTATTTTGGGGCAAAAATACAGAAATTCCCTTTATTTTGTGGCAAAAAGGCAGAAATTTCCCTTATTTTGGGGCAAAATTGCAGAAATTTCACTTATTTCAGGGCAAAATTCAAAAATTCCTTTTATTTTTGGGCAAAAAGACAGAAATTTTGTTTATTTTTGGGTAAAAAGGCAGAAATTTCACTTATTGTGAGGTAAAAAGGCAGAAATTCCTCTTATTTTGGGGCAAAAATGAAGAAATTTCCCTTTTTTTGTGGCAAAAGGTATATATTCTCCTTATTTTCGGGCAAAAAAGCAGAAATATCCCGTTTTTTGGAGCACAATTGCAGAAAATCCCCTAATTGTGGGGCAAAAAGGCAGAAATTCCCTATATGTTGGGGCAAAAAGACAGAAATTCTCCTTATTTTGGGGCAAAACTCAGAAATTCCACTTATTTAGGGGCAAAATTCCAGAAATTTCCCTTATTTTGGGGCAAAATTGCAGAAATTTCACTTATTTTGGGGCAAAATTGCAGAAATTTCACTTATTTCAGATAAAAAAAAGGCAGAAATTTTTCTTATTTTGGGGCAAAAAGGCAGAAATTCCTAATATTTTGTGGCAAAAATGCAGAAATTCCCCTTATTTTGAGGTAAAAAGGCTGAAATTCCCCTTATTTTGGGGCAAAAAGGCAGAAATTTCCCTTATTTTGGGGCAAAATTGCAAACATTTAACTTATTTCAGGGTAATAAGTCAGAAATTTTCCTTATTTTGGGGCAAAAAACACAGAAATTCCCTTTGTTTTGGAAGGAAAATACAGAAATTCCACTTCTTTAGAGGCAAAAAGGCAGAAATTCCCCTTATTTTGAAGCAAAAATGAAGAAATTCCCCTAATTGTTGGGCAAAAAGGCAGAAATTCCCTATATGTTGGGGCAAAAAGACAGAAATTATCCTTATTTTGGGACAAAACTCAGAAATTCCACTTATTTTGGGGCAAAATTGCAGGAATTTACCTTATTTTGAGGCAAAATTGCAGAAATTTCCCTTATTTGGGGCAAAATTGCAGAAATTTCACTTATTTTCAGGTAAAAAGGCTGAAATATCCTTTATTTTGGGGCAAAAAGGAAGAAATTCCCCTTATTTTGGGGCAAAATTGCAGAAATTTTCCTTATTTTGGGGCAAAAAGGCTGAAATTCTTATTTTGAGGTAAAATGCTGAAATTCCCCATATTTTGGGGCAAAAGGCAAAACTTCTTTTTATTTTGGGGCAAAGAGGCACAAATTTCCCTTATTTTCGGGCAAAATTGCAGAAATTTCATTTATTTCAGGGCAAAAAGTCAGAAATTCCTTTTATTTTGGGGCAAAGAGCAGAAATTTCTTTTATTATGGTACAAAATTGAAGAAATTTATCTTATTTTGAAACAAAAAGGCAGAAAATTCCCCTTATTTTGAGGCAAAAGGCAGAAATTATTCTCAATTTGAGGTAAAATGCAGAAATTCCCTTTATTTTGGGGCTAAAAGGCAGAAATTCCCTGCATTTTGAAGCAAAATTGCAGAAATTCTCTTAATTTTCGGGCAAAAAGGCAGAAATTCTCCTTATTTTGGGGCAAAAAGACAGAAAATCTCCTTTTTCGGGAGCAAACAGTCAGAAATTCCCCTTATTTTGGGGCAAAATTGCAGAAATTTCCTTTACATTGGGGCAAAATTGCAGAAATTTCCCTTATTATGGGGCAAAATTGCAGAAATTTCAGGTATTTGAGAAAAAAAAGGCAGAAATTTTTTTGGGGGGGCAAAAAGGCAGAAATTTTTTTTATTTTGGTACAAAATTGCAGAAATTTTTCTTATTTTGGGGCAAAAAGTCAGAAATTCCCCATATTTTGGGGCAAAAATGCAGAAATTCCCCTTATTTTGAGGTAATAAGGCTGAAATTCCCCTTATTTTAGGGCAAAAAGGCAGAAATTTCGTTTATTTTGGGGAAAAGGCAGAAATTGCACTTATTTTGAGTCAAAAAGGTGGAAAATCCTCTTATTTTGGGGCAAAAATGAAGAAATTTGCCTTTTTATGGCAAAAAGGTATACATTCCCTTTATTTTCGGGCAAAAAGGCAGAAATTCTTTGTATTTTGGAGCAAAATTGCAGAAATTCCCCTAATTTATGGGCAAAAATGCAGAAATTTTCCTTATTTTGGGGTAAAACTGCAGAAATTTCACTTATTTTGCGGCAAAATGTCAGAAATTCCCCTTATTTTTGGCAAAAAATGCAGAAAATCCCCTTATTTTAGGGCAAAATTGCAGAAATTTCCCTTATTTGGGGACAAAAACAGAAATTCCCCTTATTTTGGGGCAAAATTGCAGAAATTTCCCTTATTATGGGGAAAAATTGCAGAAATTTCCCTTATTTTAGGGCAAAATTGCAGAAATTTCACTTATTTCCGAGAAAAAAAGCAAAAATTTTTCTTATTTTGGGGCAAAAAAGCAGATATTCCCATTATTTTGGGGCAAAAAGGCAGAAATTCACCTTATTTTGGGGTAAAATTGCAGAAATTTTACATATTTCAGGGCAAAACGGCAGAAATTCCCCTTATTTTGGGGCAAAAAGGCAGAAATTTCCCTTATTTTGGGATAAAATTGCAGAAATTTCCCTTATTTGGGGGCAAAAATGCAGAAAATCCACTTAATTTCGGGTAAAAAGGCAGAAATTTCTCGTATTTTGGAGCAAAATTGCAGAAACTACCCTAATTTTGGGGCTAAAAGGCAGAATTTCCCTTTATTTTGGGGCAAAAATAGAGAAATTCTTTTTATTTTGGGGCAAAAATCAGAAATTTCCTTTATTTTGGGGCAAAATTTTAGAAATTTCTTTTATATTGTTACAGACTTGCAGAAATTTTTCTTATTTTGTGGCAAAAAGGCAGAAATTCCTCATATTTTGGTGCAAAAAGGCTGAAATTCCCCTTATTTTGAGGTAAAATCCTGAAATTCCCCATATTTTGGGGCAAAAAGGCAGAGATTCGCCTTATTATGAGGTAAAATGCTGAAATTCCCCTTATTTTGGGGCAAAAATACAGAAATTCCCTTTATTTTGTGGCAAAAAGGCAGAAATTTCCCTTATTTTGGGGCAAAATTGCAGAAATTTCACTTATTTCAGGGCAAAATTCAAAAATTCCTTTTATTTTTGGACAAAAAGACAGAAATTTTGTTTATTTTTGGGTAAAAAGGCAGAAATTTCACTTATTGTGAGGTAAGAAGGCAGAAATTCCTCTTATTTTGGGGCAAAAATGAAGAAATTTCCCTTTTTTGTGGCAAAAGGTATATATTCTCCTTATTTTCGGGCAAAAAAGCAGAAATATCCCGTTTTTTGGAGCACAATTGCTGAAAATCCCCTAATTGTGGGGCAAAAAGGCAGAAATTCCCTATATGTTGGGGCAAAAAGACAGAAATTCTCCTTATTTTGGGGCAAAACTCAGAAATTCCACTTATTTTGGGGCAAAATTCCAGAAATTTCCCTTATTTTGGGGCAAAATTGCAGAAATTTCACTTATTTTGGGGCAAAATTGCAGAAATTTCACTTATTTCAGATAAAAAAAAGGCAGAAATTTTTCTTATTTTGGGGCAAAAAGGCAGAAATTCCTAATATTTTGTGGCAAAAATGCAGAAATTCCCCTTATTTTGAGGTAAAAAGGCTGAAATTCCCCTTATTTTGGGGCAAAAAGGCAGAAATTTCCCTTATTTTGGGGCAAAATTGCAAACATTTAACTTATTTCAGGGTAATAAGTCAGAAATTTTCCTTATTTTGGGGCAAAAAACACAGAAATTCCCTTTGTTTTGGAAGGAAAATACAGAAATTCCACTTCTTTAGAGGCAAAAAGGCAGAAATTCCCCTTATTTTGAAGCAAAAATGAAGAAATTCCCCTAATTGTTGGGCAAAAAGGCAGAAATTCCCTATATGTTGGGGCAAAAAGACAGAAATTATCCTTATTTTGGGACAAAACTCAGAAATTCCACTTATTTTGGGGCAAAATTGCAGGAATTTACCTTATTTTGAGGCAAAATTGCAGAAATTTCCCTTATTTGGGGCAAAATTGCAGAAATTTC
Organism: Micromys minutus; assembly: GCF_963924665.1. Taxonomy (NCBI): domain Eukaryota; kingdom Metazoa; phylum Chordata; class Mammalia; order Rodentia; family Muridae; genus Micromys; species Micromys minutus. Next base: position 1,213,226 of record NW_027667812.1, on the reverse strand, counting down.
ACTTATTTTCAGGTAAAAAGGCTGAAATATCCTTTATTTTGGGGCAAAAAGGAAGAAATTCCCCTTATTTTGGGGCAAAATTGCAGAAATTTTCCTTATTTTGGGGCAAAAAGGCTGAAATTCTTATTTTGAGGTAAAATGCTGAAATTCCCCATATTTTGGGGCAAAAGGCAAAACTTCTTTTTATTTTGGGGCAAAGAGGCACAAATTTCCCTTATTTTCGGGCAAAATTGCAGAAATTTCATTTATTTCAGGGCAAAAAGTCAGAAATTCCTTTTATTTTGGGGCAAAGAGCAGAAATTTCTTTTATTATGGTACAAAATTGAAGAAATTTATCTTATTTTGAAACAAAAAGGCAGAAAATTCCCCTTATTTTGAGGCAAAAGGCAGAAATTATTCTCAATTTGAGGTAAAATGCAGAAATTCCCTTTATTTTGGGGCTAAAAGGCAGAAATTCCCTGCATTTTGAAGCAAAATTGCAGAAATTCTCTTAATTTTCAGGCAAAAAGGCAGAAATTCTCCTTATTTTGGGGCAAAAAGACAGAAAATCTCCTTTTTCGGGAGCAAACAGTCAGAAATTCCCCTTATTTTGGGGCAAAATTGCAGAAATTTCCTTTACATTGGGGCAAAATTGCAGAAATTTCCCTTATTATGGGGCAAAATTGCAGAAATTTCAGGTATTTGAGAAAAAAAAGGCAGAAATTTTTTTGGGGGAACAAAAAGGCAGAAATTTTTTTTATTTTGGTACAAAATTGCAGAAATTTTTCTTATTTTGGGGCAAAAAGTCAGAAATTCCCCATATTTTGGGGCAAAAATGCAGAAATTCCCCTTATTTTGAGGTAATAAGGCTGAAATTCCCCTTATTTTAGGGCAAAAAGGCAGAAATTTCGTTTATTTTGGGGAAAAGGCAGAAATTGCACTTATTTTGAGTCAAAAAGGTGGAAAATCCTCTTATTTTGGGGCAAAAATGAAGAAATTTGCTTTTTTATGGCAAAAAGGTATACATTCCCTTTATTTTCGGGCAAAAAGGCAGAAATTCTTTGTATTTTGGAGCAAAATTGCAGAAATTCCCCTAATTTTTGGGCAAAAAGGCAGAAATTTTCCTTATTTTGGGGTAAAACTGCAGAAATTTCACTTATTTTGAGGCAAAATGTCAGAAATTCCCCTTATTTTTGGCAAAAAATGCAGAAAATCCCCTTATTTTAGGGCAAAATTGCAGAAATTTCCCTTATTTGGGGACAAAAACAGAAATTCCCCTTATTTTGGGGCAAAATTGCAGAAATTTCCCTTATTATGGGGAAAAATTGCAGAAATTTCCCTTATTTTAGGGCAAAATTGCAGAAATTTCACCTATTTCCGAGAAAAAAAGCAAAAATTTTTCTTATTTTGGGGCAAAAAAGCAGAAATTCCCATTATTTTGGGGCAAAAAGGCAGAAATTCACCTTATTTTGGGGTAAAATTGCAGAAATTTTACATATTTCAGGGCAAAACGGCAGAAATTCCCCTTATTTTGGGGCAAAAAGGCAGAAATTTCCCTTATTTTGGGATAAAATTGCAGAAATTTCCCTTATTTGGGGGCAAAAAGGCAGAAAATCCACTTAATTTCGGGTAAAAAGGCAGAAATTTCTCGTATTTTGGAGCAAAATTGCAGAAACTCCCCTAATTTTGGGGCTAAAAGGCAGAATTTCCCTTTATTTTGGGGCAAAAATAGAGAAATTCTTTTTATTTTGGGGCAAAAATCAGAAATTTCCTTTATTTTGGGGCAAAATTTTAGAAATTTCTTTTATATTGTTACAGACTTGCAGAAATTTTTCTTATTTTGTGGCAAAAAGGCAGAAATTCCCCATATTTTGGTGCAAAAAGGCTGAAATTCCCCTTATTTTGAGGTAAAATCCTGAAATTCCCCATATTTTGGGGCAAAAAGGCAGAGATTCGCCTTATTATGAGGTAAAATGCTGAAATTCATCTTATTTTGGGGCAAAAATACAGAAATTCCCTTTATTTTGTGGCAAAAAGGCAGAAATTTCCCTTATTTTGGGGCAAAATTGCAGAAATTTCACTTATTTCAGGGCAAAATTCAAAAATTCCTTTTATTTTTGGGCAAAAAGACAGAAATTTTGTTTATTTTTGGGTAAAAAGGCAGAAATTTCACTCATTGTGAGGTAAGAAGGCAGAAATTTCTCTTATTTTGGGGCAAAAATGAAGAAATTTCCCTTTTTTTGTGGCAAAAGGTATATATTCTCCTTATTTTCGGGCAAAAAAGCAGAAATATCCCGTTATTTGGAGCACAATTGCTGAAAATCCCCTAATTGTGGGGCAAAAAGGCAGAAATTCCCTATATGTTGGGGCAAAAAGACAGAAATTCTCCTTATTTTGGGGCAAAACTCAGAAATTCCACTTATTTTGGGGCAAAATTCCAGAAATTTCCCTTATTTTGGGGCAAAATTGCAGAAATTTCACTTATTTTGGGGCAAAATTGCAGAAATTTCACTTATTTCAGATAAAAAAAAGGCAGAAATTTTTCTTATTTTGGGGCAAAAAGGCAGAAATTCCTAATATTTTGTGACAAAAATGCAGAAATTCCCCTTATTTTGAGGTAAAGAGGCTGAAATTCCCCTTATTTTGGGGCAAAAAGGCAGAAATTTCCCTTATTTTGGGGCAAAATTGCAAACATTTAACTTATTTCAGGGTAATAAGTCAGAAATTTTCCTTATTTTGGGGCAAAAAACACAGAAATTCCCTTTGTTTTGGAAGGAAAATACAGAAATTTCTCTTCTTTAGAGGCAAAAAGGCAGAAATTCCCCTTATTTTGAAGCAAAAATGAAGAAATTCCCCTAATTGTTGGGCAAAAAGGCAGAAATTCCCTATATGTTGGGGCAAAAAGACAGAAATTATCCTTATTTTGGGACAAAACTCAGAAATTCCACTTATTTTGGGGCAAAATTGCAGGAATTTACCTTATTTTGAGGCAAAATTGCAGAAATTTCCCTTATTTGAAGCAAAATTGCAGAAATTTCACTTATTTTCAGGTAAAAAGGCTGAAATATCCTTTATTTTGGGGCAAAAAGGAAGAAATTCCCCTTATTTTGGGGCAAAATTGCAGAAATTTTCCTTATTTTGGGGCAAAAAGGCTGAAATTCTTATTTTGAGGTAAAATGCTGAAATTCCCCATATTTTGGGGCAAAAGGCAAAACTTCTTCTTATTTTGGGGCAAAGAGGCACAAATTTCCCTTATTTTCGGGCAAAATTGCAGAAATTTCATTTATTTCAGGGCAAAAAATCAGAAATTCCTTTTATTTTGGGGCAAAGAGCAGAAATTTCTTTTATTATGGTACAATATTGAAGAAATTTATCTTATTTTGAAACAAAAAGGCAGAAAATTCCCCTTATTTTGAGGCAAAAGGCAGAAATTATTCTCAATTTGAGGTAAAATGCAGAAATTCCCTTTACTTTAGGGCTAAAAGGCAGAAATTCCCTGCATTTTGAAGCAAAATTGCAGAAATTCTCTTAATTTTCGGGCAAAAAGGCAGAAATTCTCCTTATTTTGGGGCAAAAAGACAGAAAATCTCCTTTTTCGGGAGCAAACAGTCAGAAATTCCCCTTATTTTGGGGCAAAATTGCAGAAATTTCCTTTACATTGGGGCAAAATTGCAGAAATTTCCCTTATTTTGGGGCAAAATTGCAGAAATTTCAGGTATTTGAGAAAAAAAAGGCAGAAATTTTTTTGGGGGGGCAAAAAGGCAGAAATTTTTTTTATTTTGGTACAAAATTGCAGAAATTTTTCTTATTTTGGAGCAAAAAGTCAGAAATTCCCCATATTTTGGGGCAAAAATGCAGAAATTCCCCTTATTTTGAGGTAATAAGGCTGAAATTCCCCTTATTTTGGGGCAAAAAAGCAGAAATTTCGTTTATTTTGGGGAAAAGGCAGAAATTGCACTTATTTTGAGTCAAAAAGGTGGAAAATCCTCTTATTTTGGGGCAAAAATGAAGAAATTTGCTTTTTTATGGCAAAAAGGTATACATTCCCTTTATTTTCGGGCAAAAAGGCAGAAATTCTTTGTATTTTGGAGCAAAATTGCAGAAATTCCCCTAATTTTTGGGCAAAAAGGCAGAAATTTTCCTTATTTTGGGGTAAAACTGCAGAAATTTCACTTATTTTGCGACAAAATGTCAGAAATTCCCCTTAATTTTGGCAACAAATGCAGAAAATCCCCTTATTTTAGGGCAAAATTGCAGAAATTTCCCTTATTTGGGGACAAAAACAGAAATTCCCCTTATTTTGGGGCAAAATTGCAGAAATTTCCCTTATTATGGGGAAAAATTGCAGAAATTTCCCTAATTTTAGGGCAAAATTGCAGAAATTTCAATTATTTCCGAGAAAAAAAGCAAAAATTTTTCTTATTTTGGGGCAAAAAAGCAGAAATTCCCATTATTTTGGGGCAAAAAGGCAGAAATTCACCTTATTTTGGGGTAAAATTGCAGAAATTTTACATATTTCAGGGCAAAACGGCAGAAATTCCCCTTATTTTGGGGCAAAAAGGCAGAAATTTCCCTTATTTTGGGATAAAATTGCAGAAATTTCCCTTATTTGGGGGCAAAAAGGCAAAAAATCCACTTAATTTCGGGTAAAAAGGCAGAAATTTCTCGTATTTTGGAGCAAAATTGCAGAAACTCCCCTAATTTTGGGGCTAAAAGGCAGAATTTCCCTTTATTTTGGGGCAAAAATAGAGAAATTCTTTTTATTTTGGGGCAAAAATCAGAAATTTCCTTTATTTTGGGGCAAAATTTTAGAAATTTCTTTTATATTGTTACAGACTTGCAGAAATTTTTCTTATTTTGTGGCAAAAAGGCAGAAATTCCCCATATTTTGGTGCAAAAAGGCTGAAATTCCCCTTATTTTGAGGTAAAATCCTGAAATTCCCCATATTTTGGGGCAAAAAGGCAGAGATTCGCCTTATTATGAGGTAAAATGCTGAAATTCCCCTTATTTTGGGGCAAAAATACAGAAATTCCCTTTATTTTGTGGCAAAAAGGCAGAAATTTCCCTTATTTTGGGGCAAAATTGCAGAAATTTCACTTATTTCAGGGCAAAATTCAAAAATTCCTTTTATTTTTGGGCAAAAACACAGAAATTTTGTTTATTTTTGGGTAAAAAGGCAGAAATTTCACTTATTGTGAGGTAAGAAGGCAGAAATTCCTCTTATTTTGGGGCAAAAATGAAGAAATTTCCTTTTTTTTGTGGCAAAAGGTATATATTCTCCTTATTTTCGGGCAAAAAAGCAGAAATATCCCGTTTTTTGGAGCACAATTGCAGAAAATCCCCTAATTGTGGGGCAAAAAGGCAGAAATTCCCTATATGTTGGGGCAAAAAGACAGAATTTCTCCTTATTTTGGGGCAAAACTCAGAAATTCCACTTATTTTGGGGCAAAATTCCAGAAATTTCCCTTATTTTGGGGCAAAATTGCAGAAATTTCACTTATTTTGGGGCAAAATTGCAGAAATTTCACTTATTTCAGATAAAAAAAAGGCAGAAATTTTTCTTATTTTGGGGCAAAAAGGCAGAAATTCCTAATATTTTGTGGCAAAAATGCAGAAATTCCCCTTATTTTGAGGTAAAAATGCTGAAATTCCCCTTATTTGGGGGCAAAAAGGCAGAAATTTCCCTTATTTTGGGGCAAAATTGCAAACATTTCACTAATTTCAGGGTAATAAGTCAGAAATTTTCCTTATTTTGGGGCAAAAAACACAGAAATTCCCTTTGTTTTGGAAGGAAAATACAGAAATTCCACTTCTTTAGAGGCAAAAAGGCAGAAATTCCCCTTATTTTGAAGCAAAAATGAAGAAATTCCCCTAATTGTTGGGCAAAAAGGCAGAAATTCCCTATATGTTGGGGCAAAAAGACAGAAATTATCCTTATTTTGGGACAAAACTCAGAAATTCCACTTATTTTGGGGCAAAATTGCAGGAATTTACCTTATTTTGAGGCAAAATTGCAGAAATTTCCCTTATTTGGGGCAAAATTGCAGAAATTTCAATTATTTTCAGGTAAAAAGGCTGAAATATCCTTTATTTTGGGGCAAAAAGGAAGAAATTCCCCTTATTTTGGGGCAAAATTGCAGAAATTTTCCTTATTTTGGGGCAAAAAGGCTGAAATTCTTATTTTGAGGTAAAATGCTGAAATTCCCCATATTTTGGGGCAAAAGGCAAAACTTCTTCTTATTTTGGGGCAAAGAGGCACAAATTTCCCTTATTTTCGGGCAAAATTGCAGAAATTTCATTTATTTCAGGGCAAAAAATCAGAAATTCCTTTTATTTTGGGGCAAAGAGCAGAAATTTCTTTTATTATGGTAAAAAATTGAAGAAATTTATCTTATTTTGAAACAAAAAGGCAGAAAATTCCCCTTATTTTGAGGCAAAAGGCAGAAATTATTCTCAATTTGAGGTAAAATGCAGAAATTCCCTTTATTTTGGGGCTAAAAGGCAGAAATTCCCTGCATTTTGAAGCAAAATTGCAGAAATTCTCTTAATTTTCGGGCAAAAAGGCAGAAATTCTCCTTATTTTGGGGCAAAAAGACAGAAAATCTCCTTTTTCGGGAGCAAACAGTCAGAAATTCCCCTTATTTTGGGGCAAAATTGCAGAAATTTCCTTTACATTGGGGCAAAATTGCAGAAATTTCCCTTATTTTGGGGCAAAATTGCAGAAATTTCAGGTATTTGAGAAAAAAAAGGCAGAAATTTTTTTGGGGGGGCAAAAAGGCAGAAATTTTTTTTATTTTGGTACAAAATTGCAGAAATTTTTCTTATTTTGGAGCAAAAAGTCAGAAATTCCCCATATTTTGGGGCAAAAATGCAGAAATTCCCCTTATTTTGAGGTAATAAGGCTGAAATTCCCCTTATTTTGGGGCAAAAAGGCAGAAATTTCGTTTATTTTGGGGAAAAGGCAGAAATTGCACTTATTTTGAGTCAAAAAGGTGGAAAATCCCCTTATTTTGGGGCAAAAATGAAGAAATTTGCTTTTTTATGGCAAAAAGGTATACATTCCCTTTATTTTCGGGCAAAAAGGCAGAAATTCTTTGTATTTTGGAGCAAAATTGCAGAAATTCCCCTAATTTTTGGGCAAAAATGCAGAAATTTTCCTTATTTTGGGGTAAAACTGCAGAAATTTCACTTATTTTGCGGCAAAATGTCAGAAATTCCCCTTATTTTTGGCAAAAAATGCAGAAAATCCCCTTATTTTAGGGCAAAATTGCAGAAATTTCCCTTATTTGGGGACAAAAACAGAAATTCCCCTTATTTTGGGGCAAAATTGCAGAAATTTCCCTTATTATGGGGAAAAATTGCAGAAATTTCCCTTATTTTAGGGCAAAATTGCAGAAATTTCACTTATTTCAGAGAAAAAAAGCAAAAATTTTTCTTATTTTGGGGCAAAAAAGCAGAAATTCCCATTATTTTGGGGCAAAAAGGCAGAAATTCACCTTATTTTGGGGTAAAATTGCAGAAATTTTACATATTTCAGGGAAAAACGGCAGAAATTCCCCTTATTTTGGGGCAAAAAGGCAGAAATTTCCCTTATTTTGGGATAAAATTGCAGAAATTTCCCTTATTTGGGGGCAAAAAGGCAGAAAATCCACTTAATTTCGGGTAAAAAGGCAGAAATTTCTCGTATTTTGGAGCAAAATTGCAGAAACACCCCTAATTTTGGGGCTAAAAGGCAGAATTTCCCTTTATTTTGGGGCAAAAATAGAGAAATTCTTTTTATTTTGGGGCAAAAATCAGAAATTTCCTTTATTTTGGGGCAAAATTTTAGGAATTTCTTTTATATTGTTACAGACTTGCAGAAATTTTTCTTATTTTGTGGCAAAAAGGCAGAAATTCCCCATATTTTGGTGCAAAAAGGCTGAAATTCCCCTTATTTTGAGGTAAAATCCTGAAATTCCCCATATTTTGGGGCAAAAAGGCAGAAATTCCCCTCATTTGGGGGCAAAAAGGCACAAATTTCCCTTATTTTCGGGCATAATTGCAGGAATTTCATTTATTTCAGGGCAAAAAGTCAGAAATTCCTTTTATTTTCGGGCAAAAACAGAAATTTCTTTTCTTTTGATACAAAATTGTAGAAATTTTCCTTATTTTGGAACAAAAAGGCAAAAATTACCCATATTTTGGGGAAAAAGGCAGAAATTCCCCTTATTTTGAGGTAAAAAGGCTGAAATTCCCGTTATTTTGGGGCAAAAAGGCAGAAATTCCCTTTACTTTTTGGCAAAAAGGCAGAAATTCCCGTTAATTGGGGCAGAAAAGCGAAATTTTCATTATTTAAGGGCAATAGGGCAGAAATTCCCCTTATTTTGTGGCAAAAAGGCAGAAATTCCCCTTATTTGAAGGTAAAATGCTGAAATTCCTCTTATTTTCGGCAAAAAGGCAGAAATTCCTATTATTTTGGGGCAAAATTGCAGAAATTTCAATTATTTCTGGGCAAAAAGTCAGATATTTGCCTTATTTTGGGGCAAAAAGCAGAAATTCCCTTAATTTTGGGGCCAAAAACAGAAATTCCCCTTATTTTGGAGTAAAATTGCAGAAATTTCAAATATTTCAGGGCAAAAAGGCAGAAATTCCACTTTATTTCGGACAATAACGCAGAAATTCCCCGTATTTTAAAGCTAAATTTCAGAAATTCCCCTTATATTGGTGCAAAAATGGAGAAATTCCCTTTATTTTTGTGCAATAAGGCAGATTTCCCCGTATTTTGAAGCAAAATTGCACATATTTCCCTAATTTTGAAGGAAAATGCAGAAATTCACATTATTTTGGAATAAAAAGACAGAAATTCTCCTTATTTCAGGGCAAAAAGTCAGAAATTCCCCTTATTTTGGGGTAAAATTGCAGAAATTTTCTTTATTTTGGGGCAAAATTGCAGAAATTTCCCTTATTTTGGGGCAAAATTGCAGAAATTTCACTTATTTCAGGGAAAAAGTGCAGAAATTTCTCTTATTTTGGGGCAAAAAGGCAGAAATTTCTTTTATTTTGGTACAAAATTGCAGAAATTTTCTTTATTTTGGGGCAAAAATGAAGAAATTCCCCATATTTTGGGGCAAAAAGGCAGAGATTCGCCTTATTATGAGGTAAAATGCTGAAATTCCCCTTATTTTGGGGCAAAAATACAGAAATTCCATTTATTTTGTGGCAAAAAGGCAGAAATTTCCCTTATTTTGGGGCAAAATTGCAGAAATTTCACTTATTTCAGGGCAAAATTCAAAAATTCCTTTTATTTTGGGGCAAAAAGACAGAAATTTTGTTTATTTTTGGGTAAAAAGCAGAAATTTTACTTATTGTGAGGTAAGAAGGCAGAAATTTTTCTTATTTTGGTGCAAAAATGAAGAAATTTCTCTTTTTTTGTGGCAAAAGGTATATATTCTCCTTAATTTCGGGCAAAAAAGCAGAAATATCCCGTTTTTTGGAGCAGAATTGAAGAAAATCCCCTAATTGTGGGGCAAAAAGGCAGAAATTCCCTATATGTTGGGGCAAAAAGACAGAAATTCTCCTTATTTTGGGGCAAAACTCAGAAATTCCACTTATTTTGGGGCAAAATTCCAGAAATTTCCCTTATTTTGGGGCACAATTGCAGAAATTTCACTTATTTTGGGGCAAAATTGCAGAAATTTCACTTATTTCAGATAAAAAAAAGGCAGAAATTTTTCTTATTTTGGGGCAAAAAGGCAGAAATTCCTAATATTTTGTGGCAAAAATGCAGAAATTCCCCTTATTTTGAGGTAAAAAGGCTGAAATTCCCATTATTTGGGGGCAATAAGGCAGAAATTTCCCTTATTTTGGGGCAAAATTGCAGAAATTTCACTTATTTCAGGGAAAAAGTGCAGAAATTTCTCTTATTTTGGGGCAAAAAGGCAGAAATTTCTTTTATTTTGGTACAAAATTGCAGAAAATTTTTTAATTTGGGGAAAAAATGAAGAAATTCCCCATATTTTGGGGCAAAAAGGCAGAGATTTGCCTTATTATGAGGTAAAATGCTGAAATTCCCCTTATTTTGGGGCAAAAATACAGAAATTCCCTTCATTTTGTGGCAAAAAGGCAGAAATTTCCCTTATTTTGGGGAAAAATTGCAGAAATTTCACTTATTTCAGGGCAAAATTCAAAAATTCCTTTTATTTTGGGGCAAAAAGAAAGAAATTCCGTTCATTTTTAGGTAAAAAGGCAGAAATTTCACTTATTTTGAGGGAAGAAGGCAGAAATTCCTCTTATTTTGGGGCAAAAATGAAGAAATTTCTCTTTTTTGTGGCAAAAGTTATACATTCCCCTTATTTTCGGGCAAAAAAGCAGAAATTCCCCCTATTTTGGAGCAGAATTGAAGAAAATCCCCTAATTGTGGGGCAAAAAGGCAGAAATTCCCTATATGTTGGGGCAAAAAGACAGAAATTCTCCTTATTTTGGGGCAAAACTCAGAAATTCCACTTATTTTGGGGCAAAATTCCAGAAATTTCCCTTATTTTGGGGCAAAATTGCAGAAATTTTACTTATTTTGGGGCACAATTGCAGAAATTTCACTTATTTCAGGTAAAAATGGCAGAAATTTTTCTTATTTTGGGGCAAAAAGGCAGAAATTCCTAATATTTTGTGGCAAAAATGCAGAAATTCCCCTTATTTTGAGGTAAAAAGGCTGAAATTCCCCTTATTTTGGGGCAAAAAGGCAGAAATTTCCCTTATTTTGGGGCAAAATTGCAAACATTTCACTTATTTCAGGGTAATAAGTCAGAAATTTTCCTTATTTTGGGGCAAAAAACACAGAAATTCCCTTTGTTTTGGAAGGAAAATACAGAAATTCCACTTCTTTAGAGGCAAAAAGGCAGAAATTCCCCTTATTTTGAAGCAAAAATGAAGAAATTCCCCTAATTGTTGGGCAAAAAGGCAGAAATTCCTTATATGTTGGGGCAAAAAGACAGAAATTCTCCTTATTTTGGGACAAAACTCAGAAATTCCACTTATTTTGGGGCAAAATTGCAGGAATTTACCTTATTTTGAGGCAAAATTGCAGAAATTTCCCTTATTTGGGGCAAAATTGCAGAAATTTCACTTATTTTCAGGTAAAAAGGCTGAAATATCCTTTATTTTGGGGCAAAAAGGAAGAAATTCCCCTTATTTTGGGGCAAAATTGCAGAAATTTTCCTTATTTTGGGGCAAAAAGGCTGAAATTCTTATTTTGAGGTAAAATGCTGAAATTCCCCATATTTTGGGGCAAAAGGCAAAACTTCTTCTTATTTTGGGGCAAAGAGGCACAAATTTCCCTTATTTTCGGGCAAAATTGCAGAAATTTCATTTATTTCAGGGCAAAAAGTCAGAAATTCCTTTTATTTTGGGGCAAAGAGCAGAAATTTCTTTTATTATGGTACAAAATTGAAGAAATTTATCTTATTTTGAAACAAAAAGGCAGAAAATTCCCCTTATTTTGAGGCAAAAGGCAGAAATTATTCTCAATTTGAGGTAAAATGCAGAAATTCCCTTTATTTTGGGGCTAAAAGGCAGAAATTCCCTGTATTTTGAAGCAAAATTGCAGAAATTCTCTTAATTTTCGGGCAGAAAGGCAGAAATTCTCCTTATTTTGGGGCAAAAAGACAGAAAATCTCCTTTTTCGGGAGCAAACAGTCAGAAATTCCCCTTATTTTGGGGCAAAATTGCAGAAATTTCCTTTACATTGGGGCAAAATTGCAGAAATTTCCCTTATTTTGGGGCAAAATTGCAGAAATTTCAGGTATTTGAGAAAAAAAAAGGCAGAAATTTTTTGGGGGGGGCAAAAAGGCAGAAATTTTTTTTTATTTTGGTACAAAATTGCAGAAATTTTTTTTTATTTTGGGGCAAAAAGTCAGAAATTCCCCATATTTTGGGGCAAAAATGCAGAAATTCCCCTTATTTTGAGGTAATAAGGCTGAAATTCCCCTTATTTTGGGGCAAAAAGGCAGAAATTTCGTTTATTTTGGGGAAAAGGCAGAAATTGCACTTATTTTGAGTCAAAGAGGTGGAAAATCCCCTTATTTTGGGGCAAAAATGAAGAAATTTGCTTTTTTATGGCAAAAAGGTATACATTCCCTTTATTTTCGGGCAAAAAGGCAGAAATTCTTTGTATTTTGGAGCAAAATTGCAGAAATTCCCCTAATTTTTGGGCAAAAAGGCAGAAATTTTCCTTATTTTGGGGTAAAACTGCAGAAATTTCACTTATTTGGCGGCAAAATGTCAGAAATTCCCCTTATTTTTGGCAAAAAATGCAGAAAATCCCCTTATTTTAGGGCAAAATTGCAGAAATTTCCCTTATTTGGGGACAAAAACAGAAATTCCCCTTATTTTGGGGCAAAATTGCAGAAATTTCCCTTATTATGGGGAAAAATTACAGAAATTTCCCTTATTTTAGGGGAAAAATGCAGAAATTTCACTTATTTCAGAGAAAAAAAGCAAAAATTTTTCTTATTTTGGGGCAAAAAGGCAGAAATTCCCATTATTTTGGGGCAAAAAGGCAGAAATTCACCTTATTTTGGGGTAAAATTGCAGAAATTTCACATATTTCAGGGCAAAACGGCAGAAATTCCCCTTATTTTGAGGCAAAAAGGCAGAAATTTCCCTTATTTTGCGATAAAATTGCAGAAATTTCCCTTATTTGGGGGCAAAAAGGCAGAAAATCCACTTAATTTCGGGTAAAAAGGCAGAAATTTTTCGTACTTTGGAGCAAAATTGCAGAAACTCCCCTAATTCTGGGGCTAAAAGGCAGAATTTCCCTTTATTTTGTGGCAAAAATAGAGAAATTCTTTTTATTTTGGGGCAAAAATCAGAAATTTCCTTTATTTTGGGGCAAAATTTTAGAAATTTCTTTTATATTGTTACAGACTTGCAGAAATTTTTCTTATTTTGTGGCAAAAAGGCAGAAATTCCCCATATTTTGGTGCAAAAAGGCTGAAATTCCCTTTATTTTGAGGTAAAATCCTGAAATTCCCCATATTTTGGGGCAAAAAGGCAGAAATTCCCCTCATTTGGGGGCAAAAAAGCACAAATTTCCCTTATTTTCGGGCATAATTGCAGGAATTTCATTTATTTCAGGGCAAAAAGTCAGAAATTCCTTTTATTTTCGGGCAAAAACAGAAATTTCTTTTATTTTAATACAAAATTGTAGAAATTTTCCTTATTTTGGAACAAAAAGGCAAAAATTACCCATATTTTGGGGAAAAAGGCAGAAATTCCCCTTATTTTGAGGTAAAAAGGCTGAAATTCCCGTTATTTTGGGGCAAAAAAGCAGAAATTCCCTTTACTTTGTGGCAAAAAGGCAGAAATTCCCGTTAATTGGGGCAGAAAAGCAGAAATTTTCCTTATTTAAGGGCAATAGGGCAGAAATTCCCCTTATTTTGTGGCAAAAAGGCAGAAATTCCCCTTATTTGAAGGTAAAATGCTGAAATTCCCCTTATTTTCGGCAAAAAGGCAGAAATTCCTATTATTTTGGGGCAAAATTGCAGAAATTTCAATTATTTCTGGGCAAAAAGTCAGATATTTGCCTTATTTTGGGGCAAAAAGCAGAAATTCCCTTAATTTTGGGGCCAAAAACAGAAATTCCCCTTATTTTGGGGTAAAATTGCAGAAATTTCAAATATTTCAGGGCAAAAAGGCAGAAATTCCACTTTATTTCGGACAATAACGCAGGAATTCCCCGTATTTTAAAGCTAAATTTCAGAAATTCCCCTTATATTGGTGCAAAAATGGAGAAATTCCCTTTATTTTTGTGCAATAAGGCAGATTTCCCCGTATTTTGAAGCAAAATTGCACATATTCACTAATTTTGAAGGAAAATGCAGAAATTCACATTATTTTGGAATAAAAAGACAGAAATTCTCCTTATTTCAGGGCAAAAAGTCAGAAATTCCCCTTATTTTGGGGCAAAATTGCAGAAATTTCCTTTATTTTGGGGCAAAATTGCAGAAATTTCTCTTATTTTGGGGCAAAATTGCAGAAATTTCACTTATTTCAGGGAAAAAGTGCAGAAATTTCTCTTATTTTGGGGCAAAAAGGCAGAAATTTCTTTTATTTTGGTACAAAATTGCAGAAATTTTCTTTATTTTGGGGCAAAATTGCAGAAATTTCCCTTATTTTGGGGCAAAATTGCAGAAATTTCACTTATTTCAGGGAAAAAGTGCAGAAATTTCTCTTATTTTGGGGCAAAAAGGCAGAAATTTCTTTTATTTTGGTACAAAATTGCAGAAATTTTTTTTATTTTGGGGCAAAAATGAAGAAATTCCCCATATTTTGGGGCAAAAAGGCAGAGATTTGCCTTATTATGAGGTAAAATGCTGAAATTCCCCTTATTTTGGGGCAAAAATACAGAAATTCTCTTTATTTTGTGGCAAAAAGGCAGAAATTTCCCTTATTTTGGGGCAAAATTGCAGAAATTTCACTTATTTCAGGGAAAATTAAAAAATTCCTTTTATTTTGGGGCAAAAAGACAGAAATTCCGTTCATTTTTAGGTAAAAAGGCAGAAATTTCACTTATTTTGAGGGAAGAAGGCAGAAATTCCTCTTATTTTGGGGCAAAAATGAAGAAATTTCTCTTTTTTGTGGCAAAAGGTATACATTCCCCTTATTTTCGGGCAAAAAAGCAGAAATTTCCCCTATTTTGGAGCAGAATTGAAGAAAATCCCCTAATTGTGGGGCAAAAAGGCAGAAATTCCCTATATGTTGGGGCAAAAAGACAGAAATTCTCCTTATTTTGGGGCAAAACTCAGAAATTCCACTTATTTTGGGGCAAAATTCCAGAAATTTCCCTTATTTTGGGGCAAAATTGCAGAAATTTTACTTATTTTGGGGCACAATTGCAGAAATTTCACTTATTTCAGGTAAAAATGGCAGAAATTTTTCTTATTTTGGGGCAAAAAGGCAGAAATTCCTAATATTTTGTGGCAAAAATGCAGAAATTCCCCTTATTTTGAGGTAAAAAGGCTGAAATTCCCCTTATTTGGGGGCAAAAAGGCAGAAATTTCCCTTATTTTGGGGCAAAATTGCAAACATTTCACTTATTTCAGGGTAATAAGTCAGAAATTTTCCTTATTTTGGGGCAAAAAACACAGAAATTCCCTTTGTTTTGGAAGGAAAATACAGAAATTCCAATTCTTTAGAGGCAAAAAGGCAGAAATTCCCCTTATTTTGAAGCAAAAATGAAGAAATTCCCCTAATTGTTGGGCAAAAAGGCAGAAATTCCCTATATGTTGGGGCAAAAAGACAGAAATTCTCCTTATTTTGGGACAAAACTCAGAAATTCCACTTATTTTGGGGCAAAATTGCAGGAATTTACCTTATTTTGAGGCAAAATTGCAGAAATTTCCCTTTATTGGGGCAAAATTGCAGAAATTTCACTTATTTTCAGGTAAAAAGGCTGAAATATCCTTTATTTTGGGGCAAAAAGGAAGAAATTCCCCTTATTTTGGGGCAAAATTGCAGAAATTTTCCTTATTTTGGGGCAAAAAGTCTGAAATTCTTATTTTGAGGTAAAATGCTGAAATTCCCCATATTTTGGGTCAAAAGGCAAAACTTCTTCTTATTTTGGGGCAAAGAGGCACAAATTTCTCTTATTTTCGGGCAAAATTGCAGAAATTTCATTTATTTCAGGGCAAAAAGTCAGAAATTGCTTTTATTTTGGGGCAAAGAGCAGAAATTTCTTTTATTATGGTACAAAATTGAAGAAATTTATCTTATTTTGAAACAAAAAGGCAGAAGATTCCCCTTATTTTGAGGCAAAAGGCAGAAATTATTCTCAATTTGAGGTAAAATGCAGAAATTCCCTTTATTTTGGGGCTAAAAGGCATAAATTCCCTGTATTTTGAAGCAAAATTGCAGAAATTCTCTTAATTTTCGGGCAAAAAGGCAGAAATTCTCCTTATTTTGGGGCAAAAAGACAGAAAATCTCCTTATTCGGGAGCAAACAGTCAGAAATTCCCCTTATTTTGGGGCAAAATTGCAGAAATTTCCTTTACATTGGGGCAAAATTGCAGAAATTTCCCTTATTTGGGGGCAAAATTGCAGAAATTTCAGGTATTTGAGAAAAAAAAGGCAGAAATTTTTTTGGGGGGGCAAAAAGGCAGAAATTTTTTTTATTTTGGTACAAAATTGCAGAAATTTTTCTTATTTTGGGGCAAAAAGTCAGAAATTCCCCATATTTTGGGGCAAAAATGCAGAAATTCCCCTTATTTTGAGGTAATAAGGCTGAAATTCCCCTTATTTTGGGGCAAAAAGGCAGAAATTTCGTTTATTTTGGGGAAAAGGCAGAAATTGCACTTATTTTGAGTCAAAAAGTTGGAAAATCCCCTTATTTTGGGTCAAAAATGAAGAAATTTGCTTTTTTATGGCAAAAAGGTATACATTCCCTTTATTTTCGGGCAAAAAGGCAGAAATTCTTTGTATTTTGGAGCAAAATTGCAGAAATTCCCCTAATTTTTGGGCAAAAAGGCAGAAATTTTCCTTATTTTGGGGTAAAACTGCAGAAATTTCACTTATATTGCGGCAAAATGGCAGAAATTCCCCTTAGTTTTGGCAAAAAATGCAGAAAATCCCCTTATTTTAGCGCAAAATTGCAGAAATTTCCCTTATTTGGGGACAAAAACAGAAATTCCCCTTATTTTGGGGCAAAATTGCAGAAATTTCTTTTATTATGGGGAAAAATTGCAGAAATTTCCCTTATTTTAGGGCAAAATTGCAGAAATTTCACTTATTTCAGAGAAAAAAAGCAAAAATTTTTCTTATTTTGTGGCAAAAAGGCAGAATTTCCCATTATTTTGGGGTAAAACTGCAGAAATTTTACATATTTCAGGGCAAAACGGCAGAAATTCCCCTTATTTTGGGGCAAAAAGGCAGAAATTGCCCTTATTTTGGGATAAAATTGCAGAAATTTCCCTTATTTGGGGGCAAAAATGCAGAAAATCCACTTAATTTCGGGTAAAACGGCAGAAATTTCTTGTATTTTGGAGCAAAATTGCAGAAACTCCCCTAATTTTGGGGCTAAAAGGCAGAATTTCCCTTTATTTTGTGGCAAAAATAGAGAAATTCTTTTTATTTTGGGGCAAAAATCAGAAATTTCCTTTATTTTGAGGCAAAATTTTAGAAATTTCTTTTATATTGTTACAGACTTGCAGAAATTTTTCTTATTTTGTGGCAAAAAGGCAGAAATTCCCCATATTTTGGTGCAAAAAGGCTGAAATTCCCCTTATTTTGAGGTAAAATCCTGAAATTCCCCATATTTTGGGGCAAAAAGGCAGAAATTCCCCTCATTTGGAAGCAAAAAGGCACAAATTTCCCTTATTTTCGGGCATAATTGCAGGAATTTCATTTATTTCAGGGCAAAAAGTCAGAAATTCCTTTTATTTTCGGGCAAAAACAGAAATTTCTTTTCTTTTGATACAAAATTGTAGAAATTTTCCTTATTTTGGAACAAAAAGGCAAAAATTACCCATATTTTGGGGAAAAAGGCAGAAATTCCTTTTATTTTGAGGTAAAAAGGCTGAAATTCACGTTATTTTGGGGCATAAAGGCAGAAATTCCCTTTACTTTCTGGCAAAAGGGCAGAAATTCCCGTTAATTGGGGCAGAAAAGCAGAAATTTTCCTTATTTAAGGGCAATAGGGTAGAAATTCCCCTTATTTTGTGGCAAAAAGGCAGAAATTCCCCTTATTTGAAGGTAAAATGCTGAAATTCCCCTTATTTTCGGCAAAAAGGCAGAAATTCCTATTATTTTGGGGCAAAAGTGCAGAAATTTCTCTTATTTTGGGGCAAAAAGGCAGAAATTTCTTTTATTTTGGTACAAAATTGCAGAAATTTTCTTTATTTTGGGGCAAAATTGCAGAAATTTCCCTTATTTTGGGGCAAAATTGCAGAAATTTCACTTATTTCAGGGAAAAAGTGCAGAAATTTTTCTTATTTTGGGGCAAAAAGGCAGAAATTTCTTTTATTTTGGTACAAAATTGCAGAAAATTTTTTTAATTTGGGGCAAAAATGAAGAAATTCCCCATATTTTGGGGCAAAAAGGCAGAGATTTGCCTTATTATGAGGTAAAATGCTGAAATTCCCCTTATTTTGGGGCAAAAATACAGAAATTCCCTTCATTTTGTGGCAAAAAGGCAGAAATTTCCCTTATTTTGGGGCAAAATTGCAGAAATTTCACTTATTTCAGGGCAAAATTCAAAAATTCCTTTTATTTTGGGGCAAAAAGAAAGAAATTCCGTTCATTTTTAGGTAAAAAGGCAGAAATTTCACTTATTTTGAGGGAAGAAGGCAGAAATTCCTCTTATTTTGGGTCAAAAATGAAGAAATTTCTTTTTTTTGTGGCAAAAGGTATACATTCCCCTTATTTTCGGGCAAAAAAGCAGAAATTCCCCCTATTTTGGAGCAGAATTGAAGAAAATCCCCTAATTGTGGGGCAAAAAGGCAGAAATTCCCTATATGTTGGTTCAAAAAGACAGAAATTCTCCTTATTTTGGGGCAAAACTCAGAAATTCCACTTATTTTGGGGCAAAATTCCAGAAATTTCCCTTATTTTGGGGCAAAATTGCAGAAATTTTACTTATTTTGGGGCACAATTGCAGAAATTTCACTTATTTCAGGTAATAATGGCAGAAATTTTTCTTATTTTGGGGCAAAAAGGCAGAAATTCCTAATATTTTGTGGCAAAAATGCAGAAATTCCCCTTATTTTGAGGTAAAAAGGCTGAAATTCCCCTTATTTGGGGGCAAAAAGGCAGAAATTTCCCTTATTTTGGGGCAAAATTGCAAACATTTCACTTATATCAGGGTAATAAGTCAGAAATTTTCCTTATTTTGGGGCAAAAAACACAGAAATTCCCTTTGTTTTGGAAGGAAATACAGAAATTCCACTTCTTTAGAGGCAAAAAGGCAGAAATTCCCCTTATTTTGAAGCAAAAATGAAGAAATTCCCCTAATTGTTGGGCAAAAAGGCAGAAATTCCCTATATGTTGGGGCAAAAAGACAGAAATTCTCCTTATTTTGGGACAAAACTCAGAAATTCCACTTATTTTGGGGCAAAATTGCAGGAATTTACCTTATTTTGAGGCAAAATTGCAGAAATTTCCCTTATTTGGGGCAAAATTGCAGAAATTTCACTTATTTTCAGGTAAAAAGGCTGAAATATCCTTTATTTTGGGGCAAAAAGGAAGAAATTCCCCTTATTTTGGGGCAAAATTGCAGAAATTTTCCTTATTTTGGGGCAAAAAGGCTGAAATTCTTATTTTGAGGTAAAATGCTGAAATTCCCCATATTTTGGGGCAAAAGGCAAAACTTCTTCTTATTTTGGGGCAAAGAGGCACAAATTTCCCTTATTTTCGGGCAAAATTGCAGAAATTTCATTTATTTCAGGGCAAAAAGTCAGAAATTCCTTTTATTTTGGGGCAAAGAGCAGAAATTTCTTTTATTATGGTACAAAATTGAAGAAATTTATCTTATTTTGAAACAAAAAGGCAGAAAATTCCCCTTATTTTGAGGCAAAAGGCAGAAATTATTCTCAATTTGAGGTAAAATGCAGAAATTCCCTTTATTTTGGGGCTAAAAGGCAGAAATTCCCTGTATTTTGAAGCAAAATTGCAGAAATTCTCTTAATTTTCGGGCAGAAAGGCAGAAATTCTCCTTATTTTGGGGCAAAAAGACAGAAAATCTCCTTTTTCGGGAGCAAACAGTCAGAAATTCCCCTTATTTTGGGGCAAAATTGCAGAAATTTCCTTTACATTGGGGCAAAATTGCAGAAATTTCCCTTATTTTGGGGCAAAATTGCAGAAATTTCAGGTATTTGAGAAAAAAAAGGCAGAAATTTTTTTGGGGGGGCAAAAAGGCAGAAATTTTTTTTTATTTTGGTACAAAATTGCAGAAATTTTTCTTATTTTGGGGCAAAAAGTCAGAAATTCCCCATATTTTGGGGCAAAAATGCAGAAATTCCCCTTATTTTGAGGTAATAAGGCTGAAATTCCCCTTATTTTGGGGCAAAAAGGCAGAAATTTCGTTTATTTTGGGGAAAAGGCAGAAATTGCACTTATTTTGAGTCAAAAAGGTGGAAAATCCCCTTATTTTGGGGCAAAAATGAAGAAATTTGCTTTTTTATGGCAAAAAGGTATACATTCCCTTTATTTTCGGGCAAAAAGGCAGAAATTCTTTGTATTTTGGAGCAAAATTGCAGAAATTCCCCTAATTTTTTGGCAAAAAGGCAGAAATTTTCCTTATTATGGGGTAAAACTGCAGAAATTTCACTTATTTTGCGGCAAAATGTCAGAAATTCCACTTATTTTTGGCAAAAAATGCAGAAAATCCCCTTATTTTAGGGCAAAATTGCAGAAATTTCCCTTATTTGGGGACAAAAACAAAAATTCCCCTTATTTTGGGGCAAAATTGCAGAAATTTCCCTTATTATGGGGAAAATTTGCAGAAATTTCCCTTATTTTAGGGCAAAATTGCAGAAATTTCACTTATTTCAGAGAAAAAAAGCAAAAATTTTTCTTATTTTGGGGCAAAAAGGCAGAAATTCCCATTATTTTGGGGCAAAAAGACAGAAATTCACCTTATTTTGGGGTAAAATTGCAGAAATTTCACATATTTCAGGGCAAAACGGCAGAAATTCCCCTTATTTTGGGGCAAAAAGGCAGAAATTTCCCTTATTTTGGGATAAAATTGCAGAAATTTCCCTTATTTGGGGGCAAAAAGGCAGAAAATCCACTTAATTTCGCGTAAAAAGGCAGAAATTTCTCGTATTTTGGAGCAAAATTGCAGAAACTCCCCTAATTTTGGGGCAAAAAGGCAGAATTTCCCTTTATTTTGGGGCAAAAATAGAGAAATTCTTTTTATTTTGGGGCAAAAATCAGAAATTTCCTTTATTTTGGGGCAAAATTTTAGAAATTTCTTTTATATTGTTACAGACTTGCAGAAATTTTTCTTATTTTGTGGCAAAAAGGCAGAAATTCCCCATATTTTGGTGCAAAAAGGCTGAAATTCCCCTTATTTTGAGGTAAAATCCTGAAATTCCCCATATTTTGGGGCAAAAAGAAGAAATTCCCCTCATTTGGGGGCAAAAAGGCACAAATTTCCCTTATTTTCGGGCATAATTGCAGGAATTTCATTTATTTCAGGGCAAAAAGTCAGAAATTCCTTTTATTTTCGGGCAAAAACAGAAATTTCTTTCATTTTGATACAAAATTGTAGAAATTTTCCTTATTTTGGAACAAAAAGGCAAAAATTACCCATATTTTGGGGAAAAAGGCAGAAATTCCTTTTGTTTTGAGGTAAAAAGGCTGAAATTCCCGTTATTTTGGGGCATAAAGGCAGAAATTCCCTTTACTTTCTGGCAAAAGGGCAGAAATTCCCGTTAATTGGGGCAGAAAAGCAGAAATTTTCCTTATTTAAGGGCAATAGGGCAGAAATTCCCCTTATTTTGTGGCAAAAAGTCAGAAATTCCCCTTATTTGAAGGTAAAATGCTGAAATTCCCCTTATTTTCGGCAAAAAGGCAGAAATTCCTATTATTTTGGGGCAAAATTGCAGAAATTTCAATTATTTCTGGGCAAAAAGTCAGATATTTGCCTTATTTTGTGGCAAAAAGCAGAAATTCCCTTAATTTTGGGGCCCAAAACAGAAATTCCCCTTATTTTGGGGTAAAATTGCAGAAATTTCAAATATTTCAGGGCAAAAAGGCAGAAATTCCACTTTATTTCGGACAATAACGCAGAAATTCCCCGTATTTTAAAGCTAAATTTCAGAAATTCCCCTTATATTGGTGCAAAAATGGAGAAATTCCCTTTATTTTTGTGCAATAAGGCAGATTTCCCCGTATTTTGAAGCAAAATTGCACATATTTCCCTAATTTTGAAGGAAAATGCAGAAATTCACATTATTTTGGAACAAAAAGACAGAAATTCTCCTTATTTCAGGGCAAAAAGTCAGAAATTCCCCTTATTTTGGGGTAAAATTGCAGAAATTTTCTTTATTTTGGGGCAAAATTGCAGAAATTTCCCTTATTTTGGGGCAAAATTGCAGAAATTTCACTTATTTCAGGGAAAAAGTGCAGAAATTTCTCTTATTTTGGGGCAAAAAGGCAGAAATTTTTTTTATTTTGGTACAAAATTGCAGAAATTTTCTTTATTTTGGGGCAAAAATGAAGAAATTCCCCATATTTTGGGGCAAAAAGGCAGAGATTCACCTTATTATGAGGTAAAATGCTGAAATTCCCCTTATTTTGGGGCAAAAATACAGAAATTCCCTTTATTTTGTGGCAAAAAGGCAGAAATTTCCCTTATTTTGGGGCAAAATTGCAGAAATTTCACTTATTTCAGGGCAAAATTCAAAAATTCCTTTTATTTTGGGGCAAAAAGACAGAAATTCCGTTCATTTTTAGGTAAAAAGGCAGAAATTTCACTTATTTTGAGGGAAGAAGGCAGAAATTCCTCTTATTTTGGGGTAAAAATGAAGAAATTTCTCTTTTTTGTGGCAAAAGGTATACATTCCCCTTATTTTCGGGCAAAAAAGCAGAAATTCCCCCTATTTTGGAGCAGAATTGAAGAAAATCCCCTAATTGTGGGGCAAAAAGGCAGAAATTCCCTATATGTTGGGGCAAAAAGACAGAAATTCTCCTTATTTTGGGGCAAAACTCAGAAATTCCACTTATTTTGGGGCAAAATTCCAGAAATGTCCCTTATTTTGGGGCAAAATTGCAGAAATTTTACTTATTTTGGGGCACAATTGCAGAAATTTCACTTATTTCAGGTAAAAATGGCAGAAATTTTTCTTATTTTGGGGCAAAAAGGCAGAAATTCCTAATATTTTGTGGCAAAAATGCAGAAATTCCCCTTATTTTGAGGTAAAAAGGCTGAAATTCCCCTTATTTGGGGGCAAAAAGGCAGAAATTTCCCTTATTTTGGGGCAAAATTGCAGAAATTTCCCTTATTATGGGGAAAAATTGCAGAAATTTCCCTTATTTTGGGGCAAAAAACACAGAAATTCCCTTTGTTTTGAAAGGAAAATACAGAAATTCCACTTCTTTAGAGGCAAAAAGGCAGAAATTCCCCTTATTTTGAAGCAAAAATGAAGAAATTCCCCTAATTGTTGGGCAAAAAGGCAGAAATTCCCTATATGTTGGGGCAAAAAGACAGAAATTCTCCTTATTTTGGGACAAAACTCAGAAATTCCACTTATTTTGGGGCAAAATTGCAGGAATTTACCTTATTTTAAGGCAAAAAGGCAGAAATTCCACTTTATTTCGGACAATAACGCAGAAATTCCCCGTATTTTAAAGCTAAATTTCAGAAATTCCCCTTATATTGGTGCAAAAATGGAGAAATTCCCTTTATTTTTGTGCAATAAGGCAGATTTCCCCGTATTTTGAAGCAAAATTGCACATATTTCCCTAATTTTGAAGGAAAATGCAGAAATTCACATTATTTTGGAACAAAAAGACAGAAATTCTCCTTATTTCAGTGCAAAAAGTCAGAAATTCCCCTTATTATGGGGTAAAATTGCAGAAATTTTCTTTATTTTGGGGCAAAATTGCAGACATTTCTCTTATTTTGGGGCAAAATTGCAGAAATTTCACTTATTTCAGGGAAAAAGTGCAGAAATTTCTCTTATTTTGGGGCAAAAAGGCAGAAATTTCTTTTATTTTGGTACAAAATTGCAGAAATTTTCTTTATTTTGGGGCAAAATTGCAGAAATTTCCCTTATTTTGGGGCAAAATTGCAGAAATTTCACTTATTTCAGGGAAAAAGTGCAGAAATTTCTCTTA
This sequence comes from Micromys minutus, assembly GCF_963924665.1. Lineage (NCBI taxonomy): Eukaryota > Metazoa > Chordata > Mammalia > Rodentia > Muridae > Micromys > Micromys minutus. The sequence goes on along the minus strand of NW_027667812.1, from coordinate 1,189,438 downwards.
TTTTGGGGCAAAAAGGCAGAAATTTCTTTTATTTTGGTACAAAATTGCAGAAATTTTTTTTATTTTGGGGCAAAAATGAAGAAATTCCCCATATTTTGGGGCAAAAAGGCAGAGATTTGCCTTATTATGAGGTAAAATGCTGAAATTCCCCTTATTTTGGGGCAAAAATACAGAAATTCCCTTTATTTTGTGGCAAAAAGGCAGAAATTTCCCTTATTTTGGGGCAATATTGCAGAAATTTCACTTATTTCAGGGCAAAATTCAAAAATTCCTTTTATTTTGGGGCAAAAAGACAGAAATTCCGTTCATTTTTAGGTAAAAAGGCAGAAATTTCACTTATTTTGAGGGAAGAAGGCAGAAATTCCTCTTATTTTGGGGTAAAAATGAAGAAAGTTCTCTTTTTTGTGGCAAAAGGTATACATTCCCCTTATTTTCGGGCAAAAAAGCAGAAATTCCCCCTATTTTGGAGCAGAATTGAAGAAAATCCCCTAATTGTGGGGCAAAAAGGCAGAAATTCCCTATATGTTGGGGCAAAAAGACAGAAATTCTCCTTATTTTGGGGCAAAACTCAGAAATTCCACTTATTTTGGGGCAAAATTCCAGAAATGTCCCTTATTTTGGGGCAAAATTGCAGAAATTTTACTTATTTTGGGGCACAATTGCAGAAATTTCACTTATTTCAGGTAAAAATGGCAGAAATTTTTCTTATTTTGGGGCAAAAAGGCAGAAATTCCTAATATTTTGTGGCAAAAATGCAGAAATTCCCCTTATTTTGAGGTAAAAAGGCTGAAATTCCCCTTATTTGGGGGCAAAAAGGCAGAAATTTCCCTTATTTTGGGGCAAAATTGCAAACATTTCACTTATTTCAGGGTAATAAGTCAGAAATTTTCCTTATTTTGGGGCAAAAAACACAGAAATTCCCTTTGTTTTGAAAGGAAAATACAGAAATTCCACTTCTTTAGAGGCAAAAAGGCAGAAATTCCCCTTATTTTGAAGCAAAAATGAAGAAATTCCCCTAATTGTTGGGCAAAAAGGCAGAAATTCCCTATATGTTGGGGCAAAAAGACAGAAATTCTCCTTATTTTGGGACAAAACTCAGAAATTCCACTTATTTTGGGGCAAAATTGCAGGAATTTACCTTATTTTGAGGCAAAATTGCAGAAATTTTCCTTATTTGGGGCAAAATTGCAGAAATTTCACTTATTTTCAGGTAAAAAGGCTGAAATATCCTTTATTTTGGGGCAAAAAGGAAGAAATTCCCCTTATTTTGGGGCAAAATTGCAGAAATTTTCCTTATTTTGGGGCAAAAAGGCTGAAATTCTTATTTTGAGGTAAAATGCTGAAATTCCCCATATTTTGGGGCAAAAGGCAAAACTTCTTTTTATTTTGGGGCAAAGAGGCACAAATTTCCCTTATTTTCGGGCAAAATTGCAGAAATTTCATTTATTTCAGGGCAAAAAGTCAGAAATTCCTTTTATTTTGGGGCAAAGAGCAGAAATTTCTTTTATTATGGTACAAAATTGAAGAAATTTATCTTATTTTGAAACAAAAAGGCAGAAAATTCCCCTTATTTTGAGGCAAAAGGCAGAAATTATTCTCAATTTGAGGTAAAATGCAGAAATTCCCTTTATTTTGGGGCTAAAAGGCAGAAATTCCCTGTATTTTGAAGCAAAATTGCAGAAATTCTCATAATTTTCGGGCAAAAAGGCAGAAATTCTCCTTATTATGGGGCAAAAAGACAGAAAATCTCCTTTTTCGGAAGCAAACAGTCAGAAATTCCCCTTATTTTGGGGCAAAATTGCAGAAATTTCCTTTACATTGGGGCAAAATTGTAGAAATTTCCCTTATTTTGGGGCAAAATTGCAGAAATTTCACGTATTTCAGGGAAAAAAGGCAGAAATTTTTTTGGGGGGGCAAAAAGGCAGAAATTCCCTTTACTTTGGGGCAAAAAGGCAGAAATTCCCGTTAATTGGGGCAGAAAAGCAGAAATTTTCCTTATTTAAGGGCAATAGGGCAGAAATTCCCCTTATTTTGTGGCAAAAAGTCAGAAATTCCCCTTATTTGAAGGTAAAATGCTGAAATTCCCCTTATTTTCGGCAAAAAGGCAGAAATTCCTATTATTTTGGGGCAAAATTGCAGAAATTTCAATTATTTCTGGGCAAAACGTCAGATATTTGCCTTATTTTGTGGCAAAAAGCAGAAATTCCCTTAATTTTGGGGCCCAAAACAGAAATTCCCCTTATTTTGGGGTAAAATTGCAGAAATTTCAAATATTTCAGGGCAAAAAGGCAGAAATTCCACTTTATTTCGGACAATAACGCAGAAATTCCCCGTATTTTAAAGCTAAATTTCAGAAATTCCCCTTATATTGGTGAAAAAATGGAGAAATTCCCTTTATTTTTGTGCAATAAGGCAGATTTCCCCGTATTTTGAAGCAAAATTGCACATATTTCCCTAATTTTGAAGGAAAATGCAGAAATTCACATTATTTTGGAACAAAAAGACAGAAATTCTCCTTATTTCAGGGCAAAAAGTCAGAAATTCCCCTTATTTTGGGGTAAAATTGCAGAAATTTTCTTTATTTTGGGGCAAAATTGCAGAAATTTCCCTTATTTTGGGGCAAAATTGCAGAAATTTCACTTATTTCAGGGAAAAAGTGCAGAAATTTCTCTTATTTTGGGGCAAAAAGGCAGAATTTTTTTTTATTTTGGTACAAAATTGCAGAAATTTTCTTTATTTTGGGGCAAAAATGAAGAAATTCCCCATATTTTGGGGCAAAAAGGCAGAGATTCGCCTTATTATGAGGTAAAATGCTGAAATTCCCCTTATTTTGGGGCAAAAATACAGAAATTCCCTTTATTTTGTGGCAAAAAGGCAGAAATTTCCCTTATTTTGGGGCAAAATTGCAGAAATTTCACTTATTTCAGGGCAAAATTCAAAAATTCCTCTTATTTTTGGGCAAAAAGACAGAAATTTTGTGTATTTTTGGGTAAAAAGGCAGAAATTTCACTTATTGTGAGGTAAGAAGGCAGAAATTCCTCTTATTTTGGGGCAAAAATGAAGAAATTTCTCTTTTTTGTGGCAAAAGGTATACATTCCCCTTATTTTCGGGCAAAAAAGCAGAAATTCCCCCTATTTTGGAGCAGAATTGAAGAAAATCCCCTAATTGTGGGGCAAAAAGGCAGAAATTCCCTATATGTTGGGGCAAAAAGACAGAAATTCTCCTTATTTTGGGGCAAAACTCAGAAATTCCACTTATTTTGGGGCAAAATTCCAGAAATGTCCCTTATTTTGGGGCAAAATTGCAGAAATTTTACTTATTTTGGGGCACAATTGCAGAAATTTCACTTATTTCAGGTAAAAATGGCAGAAATTTTTCTTATTTTGGGGCAAAAAGGCAGAAATTCCTAATATTTTGTGGCAAAAATGCAGAAATTCCCCTTATTTTGAGGTAAAAAGGCTGAAATTCCCCTTATTTGGGGGCAAAAAGGCAGAAATTTCCCTTATTTTGGGGCAAAATTGCAAACATTTCACTTATTTCAGGGTAATAAGTCAGAAATTTTCCTTATTTTGGGGCAAAAAACACAGAAATTCCCTTTGTTTTGAAAGGAAAATACAGAAATTCCACTTCTTTAGAGGCAAAAAGGCAGAAATTCCCCTTATTTTGAAGCAAAAATGAAGAAATTCCCCTAATTGTTGGGCAAAAAGGCAGAAATTCCCTATATGTTGGGGCAAAAAGACAGAAATTCTCCTTATTTTGGGACAAAACTCAGAAATTCCACTTATTTTGGGGCAAAATTGCAGGAATTTACCTTATTTTGAGGCAAAATTGCAGAAATTTTCCTTATTTGGGGCAAAATTGCAGAAATTTCACTTATTTTCAGGTAAAAAGGCTGAAATATCCTTTATTTTGGGGCAAAAAGGAAGAAATTCCCCTTATTTTGGGGCAAAATTGCAGAAATTTTCCTTATTTTGGGGCAAAAAGGCTGAAATTCTTATTTTGAGGTAAAATGCTGAAATTCCCCATATTTTGGGGCAAAAGGCAAAACTTCTTTTTATTTTGGGGCAAAGAGGCACAAATTTCCCTTATTTTCGGGCAAAATTGCAGAAATTTCATTTATTTCAGGGCAAAAAGTCAGAAATTCCTTTTATTTTGGGGCAAAGAGCAGAAATTTCTTTTATTATGGTACAAAATTGAAGAAATTTATCTTATTTTGAAACAAAAAGGCAGAAAATTCCCCTTATTTTGAGGCAAAAGGCAGAAATTATTCTCAATTTGAGGTAAAATGCAGAAATTCCCTTTATTTTGGGGCTAAAAGGCAGAAATTCCCTGTATTTTGAAGCAAAATTGCAGAAATTCTCATAATTTTCGGGCAAAAAGGCAGAAATTCTCCTTATTATGGGGCAAAAAGACAGAAAATCTCCTTTTTCGGAAGCAAACAGTCAGAAATTCCCCTTATTTTGGGGCAAAATTGCAGAAATTTCCTTTACATTGGGGCAAAATTGTAGAAATTTCCCTTATTTTGGGGCAAAATTGCAGAAATTTCACGTATTTCAGGGAAAAAAGGCAGAAATTTTTTTGGGGGGGCAAAAAGGCAGAAATTCCCTTTACTTTGGGGCAAAAAGGCAGAAATTCCCGTTAATTGGGGCAGAAAAGCAGAAATTTTCCTTATTTAAGGGCAATAGGGCAGAAATTCCCCTTATTTTGTGGCAAAAAGTCAGAAATTCCCCTTATTTGAAGGTAAAATGCTGAAATTCCCCTTATTTTCGGCAAAAAGGCAGAAATTCCTATTATTTTGGGGCAAAATTGCAGAAATTTCAATTATTTCTGGGCAAAAAGTCAGATATTTGCCTTATTTTGTGGCAAAAAGCAGAAATTCCCTTAATTTTGGGGCCCAAAACAGAAATTCCCCTTATTTTGGGGTAAAATTGCAGAAATTTCAAATATTTCAGGGCAAAAAGGCAGAAATTCCACTTTATTTCGGACAATAACGCAGAAATTCCCCGTATTTTAAAGCTAAATTTCAGAAATTCCCCTTATATTGGTGAAAAAATGGAGAAATTCCCTTTATTTTTGTGCAATAAGGCAGATTTTCCCGTATTTTGAAGCAAAATTGCACATATTTCCCTAATTTTGAAGGAAAATGCAGAAATTCACATTATTTTGGAACAAAAAGACAGAAATTCTCCTTATTTCAGGGCAAAAAGTCAGAAATTCCCCTTATTTTGGGGTAAAATTGCAGAAATTTTCTTTATTTTGGGGCAAAATTGCAGAAATTTCCCTTATTTTGGGGCAAAATTGCAGAAATTTCACTTATTTCAGGGAAAAAGTGCAGAAATTTCTCTTATTTTGGGGCAAAAAGGCAGAAATTTTTTTTATTTTGGTACAAAATTGCAGAAATTTTCTTTATTTTGGGGCAAAAATGAAGAAATTCCCCATATTTTGGGGCAAAAAGGCAGAGATTCACCTTATTATGAGGTAAAATGCTGAAATTCCCCTTATTTTGGGGCAAAAATACAGAAATTCCCTTTATTTTGTGGCAAAAAGGCAGAAATTTCCCTTATTTTGGGGCAAAATTGCAGAAATTTCACTTATTTCAGGGCAAAACTCAAAAATTCCTCTTATTTTTGGGCAAAAAGACAGAAATTTTGTGTATTTTTGGGTAAAAAGGCAGAAATTTCACTTATTGTGAGGTAAGAAGGCAGAAATTCCTCTTATTTTGGGGCAAAAATGAAGAAATTTCTCTTTTTTGTGGCAAAAGGTATACATTCCCCTTATTTTCGGGCAAAAAAGCAGAAATTCCCCCTATTTTGGAGCAGAATTGAAGAAAATCCCCTAATTGTGGGGCAAAAAGGCAGAAATTCCCTATATGTTGGGGCAAAAAGACAGAAATTCTCCTTATTTTGGGGCAAAACTCAGAAATTCCACTTATTTTGGGGCAAAATTCCAGAAATGTCCCTTATTTTGGGGCAAAATTGCAGAAATTTTACTTATTTTGGGGCACAATTGCAGAAATTTCACTTATTTCAGGTAAAAATGGCAGAAATTTTTCTTATTTTGGGGCAAAAAGGCAGAAATTCCTAATATTTTGTGGCAAAAATGCAGAAATTCCCCTTATTTTGAGGTAAAAAGGCTGAAATTCCCCTTATTTGGGGGCAAAAAGGCAGAAATTTCCCTTATTTTGGGGCAAAATTGCAAACATTTCACTTATTTCAGGGTAATAAGTCAGAAATTTTCCTTATTTTGGGGCAAAAAACACAGAAATTCCCTTTGTTTTGAAAGGAAAATACAGAAATTCCACTTCTTTAGAGGCAAAAAGGCAGAAATTCCCCTTATTTTGAAGCAAAAATGAAGAAATTCCCCTAATTGTTGGGCAAAAAGGCAGAAATTCCCTATATGTTGGGGCAAAAAGACAGAAATTCTCCTTATTTTGGGACAAAACTCAGAAATTCCACTTATTTTGGGGCAAAATTGCAGGAATTTACCTTATTTTGAGGCAAAAAGGCAGAAATTCCACTTTATTTCGGACAATAACGCAGAAATTCCCCGTATTTTAAAGCTAAATTTCAGAAATTCCCCTTATATTGGTGCAAAAATGGAGAAATTCTTTTTATTTTTGTGCAATAAGGCAGATTTCCCCGTATTTTGAAGCAAAATTGCACATATTTCCCTAATTTTGAAGGAAAATGCAGAAATTCACATTATTTTGGAACAAAAAGACAGAAATTCTCCTTATTTCAGTGCAAAAAGTCAGAAATTCCCCTTATTATGGGGTAAAATTGCAGAAATTTTCTTTATTTTGGGGCAAAATTGCAGACATTTCTCTTATTTTGGGGCAAAATTGCAGAAATTTCACTTATTTCAGGGAAAAAGTGCAGAAATTTCTCTTATTTTGGGGCAAAAAGGCAGAAATTTCCTTTAATTTGGTACAAAATTGCAGAAATTTTCTTTATTTTGGGGCAAAATTGCAGAAATTTCCCTTATTTTGGGGCAAAATTGCAGAAATTTCACTTATTTCAGGGAAAAAGTGCAGAAATTTCTCTTATTTTGGGGCAAAAAGGCAGAAATTTTTTTTATTTTGGTACAAAATTGCAGAAATTTTTTTTATTTTGGGGCAAAAATGAAGAAATTCCCCATATTTTGGGGCAAAAAGGCAGAGATTTGCCTTATTATGAGGTAAAATGCTGAAATTCCCCTTATTTTGGGGCAAAAATACAGAAATTCCCTTTATTTTGTGGCAAAAAGGCAGAAATTTCCCTTATTTTGGGGCAAAATTGCAGAAATTTCACTTATTTCAGGGCAAAATTCAAAAATTCCTTTTATTTTGGGGCAAAAAGACAGAAATTCCGTTCATTTTTAGGTAAAAAGGCAGAAATTTCACTTATTTTGAGGGAAGAAGGCAGAAATTCCTCTTATTTTGGGGTAAAAATGAAGAAATTTCTCTTTTTTGTGGCAAAAGGTATACATTCCCCTTATTTTCGGGCAAAAAAGCAGAAATTCCCCCTATTTTGGAGCAGAATTGAAGAAAATCCCCTAATTGTGGGGCAAAAAGGCAGAAATTCCCTATATGTTGGGGCAAAAAGACAGAAATTCTCCTTATTTTGGGGCAAAACTCAGAAATTCCACTTATTTTGGGGCAAAATTCCAGAAATGTCCCTTATTTTGGGGCAAAATTGCAGAAATTTTACTTATTTTGGGGCACAATTGCAGAAATTTCACTTATTTCAGGTAAAAATGGCAGAAATTTTTCTTATTTTGGGGCAAAAAGGCAGAAATTCCTAATATTTTGTGGCAAAAATGCAGAAATTCCCCTTATTTTGAGGTAAAAAGGCTGAAATTCCCCTTATTTGGGGGCAAAAAGGCAGAAATTTCCCTTATTTTGGGGCAAAATTGCAGAAATTTCCCTTATTATGGGGAAAAATTGCAGAAATTTCCCTTATTTTGGGGCAAAAAACACAGAAATTCCCTTTGTTTTGAAAGGAAAATACAGAAATTCCACTTCTTTAGAGGCAAAAAGGCAGAAATTCCCCTTATTTTGAAGCAAAAATGAAGAAATTCCCCTAATTGTTGGGCAAAAAGGCAGAAATTCCCTATATGTTGGGGCAAAAAGACAGAAATTCTCCTTATTTTGGGACAAAACTCAGAAATTCCACTTATTTTGGGGCAAAATTGCAGGAATTTACCTTATTTTGAGGCAAAAAGGCAGAAATTCCACTTTATTTCGGACAATAACGCAGAAATTCCCCGTATTTTAAAGCTAAATTTCAGAAATTCCCCTTATATTGGTGCAAAAATGGAGAAATTCTTTTTATTTTTGTGCAATAAGGCAGATTTCCCCGTATTTTGAAGCAAAATTGCACATATTTCCCTAATTTTGAAGGAAAATGCAGAAATTCACATTATTTTGGAACAAAAAGACAGAAATTCTCCTTATTTCAGTGCAAAAAGTCAGAAATTCCCCTTATTATGGGGTAAAATTGCAGAAATTTTCTTTATTTTGGGGCAAAATTGCAGACATTTCTCTTATTTTGGGGCAAAATTGCAGAAATTTCACTTATTTCAGGGAAAAAGTGCAGAAATTTCTCTTATTTTGGGGCAAAAAGGCAGAAATTTCTTTTATTTTGGTACAAAATTGCAGAAATTTTCTTTATTTTGGGGCAAAATTGCAGAAATTTCCCTTATTTTGGGGCAAAATTGCAGAAATTTCACTTATTTCAGGGAAAAAGTGCAGAAATTTCTCTTATTTTGGGGCAAAAAGGCAGAAATTTTTTTTATTTTGGTACAAAATTGCAGAAATTTTTTTTATTTTGGGGCAAAAATGAAGAAATTTCCCATATTTTGGGGCAAAAAGGCAGAGATTTGCCTTATTATGAGGTAAAATGCTGAAATTCCCCTTATTTTGGGGCAAAAATACAGAAATTCCCTTTATTTTGTGGCAAAAAGGCAGAAATTTCCCTTATTTTGGGGCAAAATTGCAGAAATTTCACTTATTTCAGGGCAAAATTCAAAAATTCCTTTTATTTTGGGGCAAAAAGACAGAAATTCCGTTCATTTTTAGGTAAAAAGGCAGAAATTTCACTTATTTTGAGGGAAGAAGGCAGAAATTCCTCTTATTTTGGGGTAAAAATGAAGAAATTTCTCTTTTTTGTGGCAAAAGGTATACATTCCCCTTATTTTCGGGCAAAAAAGCAGAAATTCCCCCTATTTTGGAGCAGAATTGAAGAAAATCCCCTAATTGTGGGGCAAAAAGGCAGAAATTCCCTATATGTTGGGGCAAAAAGACAGAAATTCTCCTTATTTTGGGGCAAAACTCAGAAATTCCACTTATTTTGGGGCAAAATTCCAGAAATGTCCCTTATTTTGGGGCAAAATTGCAGAAATTTTACTTATTTTGGGGCACAATTGCAGAAATTTCACTTATTTCAGGTAAAAATGGCAGAAATTTTTCTTATTTTGGGGCAAAAAGGCAGAAATTCCTAATATTTTGTGGCAAAAATGCAGAAATTCCCCTTATTTTGAGGTAAAAAGGCTGAAATTCCCCTTATTTGGGGGCAAAAAGGCAGAAATTTCCCTTATTTTGGGGCAAAATTGCAGAAATTTCCCTTATTATGGGGAAAAATTGCAGAAATTTCCCTTATTTTGGGGCAAAAAACACAGAAATTCCCTTTGTTTTGAAAGGAAAATACAGAAATTCCACTTCTTTAGAGGCAAAAAGGCAGAAATTCCCCTTATTTTGAAGCAAAAATGAAGAAATTCCCCTAATTGTTGGGCAAAAAGGCAGAAATTCCCTATATGTTGGGGCAAAAAGACAGAAATTCTCCTTATTTTGGGACAAAACTCAGAAATTCCACTTATTTTGGGGCAAAATTGCAGGAATTTACCTTATTTTGAGGCAAAATTGCAGAAATTTTCCTTATTTGGGGCAAAATTGCAGAAATTTCACTTATTTTCAGGTAAAAAGGCTGAAATATCCTTTATTTTGGGGCAAAAAGGAAGAAATTCCCCTTATTTTGGGGCAAAATTGCAGAAATTTTCCTTATTTTGGGGCAAAAAGGCTGAAATTCTTATTTTGAGGTAAAATGCTGAAATTCCCCATATTTTGGGGCAAAAGGCAAAACTTCTTTTTATTTTGGGGCAAAGAGGCACAAATTTCCCTTATTTTCGGGCAAAATTGCAGAAATTTCATTTATTTCAGGGCAAAAAGTCAGAAATTCCTTTTATTTTGGGGCAAAGAGCAGAAATTTCTTTTATTATGGTACAAAATTCAAGAAATTTATCTTATTTTGAAACAAAAAGGCAGAAAATTCCCCTTATTTTGAGGCAAAAGGCAGAAATTATTCTCAATTTGAGGTAAAATGCAGAAATTCCCTTTATTTTGGGGCTAAAAGGCAGAAATTCCCTGTATTTTGAAGCAAAATTGCAGAAATTCTCATAATTTTCGGGCAAAAAGGCAGAAATTCTCCTTATTATGGGGCAAAAAGACAGAAAATCTCCTTTTTCGGAAGCAAACAGTCAGAAATTCCCCTTATTTTGGGGCAAAATTGCAGAAATTTCCTTTACATTGGGGCAAAATTGTAGAAATTTCCCTTATTTTGGGGCAAAATTGCAGAAATTTCACGTATTTCAGGGAAAAAAGGCAGAAATTTTTTTGGGGGGGCAAAAAGGCAGAAATTCCCTTTACTTTGGGGCAAAAAGGCAGAAATTCCCGTTAATTGGGGCAGAAAAGCAGAAATTTTCCTTATTTAAGGGCAATAGGGCAGAAATTCCCCTTATTTTGTGGCAAAAAGTCAGAAATTCCCCTTATTTGAAGGTAAAATGCTGAAATTCCCCTTATTTTCGGCAAAAAGGCAGAAATTCCTATTATTTTGGGGCAAAATTGCAGAAATTTCAATTATTTCTGGGCAAAAGGTCAGATATTTGCCTTATTTTGTGGCAAAAAGCAGAAATTCCCTTAATTTTGGGGCCCAAAACAGAAATTCCTCTTATTTTGGGGTAAAATTGCAGAAATTTCAAATATTTCAGGGCAAAAAGGCAGAAATTCCACTTTATTTCGGACAATAACGCAGAAATTCCCCGTATTTTAAAGCTAAATTTCAGAAATTCCCCTTATATTGGTGCAAAAATGGAGAAATTCCCTTTATTTTTGTGCAATAAGGCAGATTTCCCCGTATTTTGAAGCAAAATTGCACATATTTCCCTAATTTTGAAGGAAAATGCAGAAATTCACATTATTTTGGAACAAAAAGACAGAAATTCTCCTTATTTCAGGGCAAAAAGTCAGAAATTCCCCTTATTTTGGGGTAAAATTGCAGAAATTTTCTGTATTTTGGGGCAAAATTGCAGAAATTTCCCTTATTTAGGGGCAAAATTGCAGAAATTTCACTTATTTCAGGGAAAAAGTGCAGAAATTTCTCTTATTTTGGGGCAAAAAGGCAGAAATTTTTTTTATTTTGGTACAAAATTGCAGAAATTTTCTTTATTTTGGGGCAAAAATGAAGAAATTCCCCATATTTTGGGGCAAAAAGGCAGAGATTCGCCTTATTATGAGGTAAAATGCTGAAATTCCCCTTATTTTGGGGCAAAAATACAGAAATTCCCTTTATTTTGTGGCAAAACTCAGAAATTCCACTTATTTTGGGGCAAAATTCCAGAAATGTCCCTTATTTTGGGGCAAAATTGCAGAAATTTTACTTATTTTGGGGCACAATTGCAGAAATTTCACTTATTTCAGGTAAAAATGGCAGAAATTTTTCTTATTTTGGGGCAAAAAGGCAGAAATTCCTAATATTTTGTGGCAAAAATGCAGAAATTCCCCTTATTTTGAGGTAAAAAGGCTGAAATTCCCCTTATTTGGGGGCAAAAAGGCAGAAATTTCCCTTATTTTGGGGCAAAATTGCAGAAATTTCCCTTATTATGGGGAAAAATTGCAGAAATTTCCCTTATTTTGGGGCAAAAAACACAGAAATTCCCTTTGTTTTGAAAGGAAAATACAGAAATTCCACTTCTTTAGAGGCAAAAAGGCAGAAATTCCCCTTATTTTGAAGCAAAAATGAAGAAATTCCCCTAATTGTTGGGCAAAAAGGCAGAAATTCCCTATATGTTGGGGCAAAAAGACAGAAATTCTCCTTATTTTGGGACAAAACTCAGAAATTCCACTTATTTTGGGGCAAAATTGCAGGAATTTACCTTATTTTGAGGCAAAATTGCAGAAATTTTCCTTATTTGGGGCCCAATTGCAGAAATTTCACTTATTTTCAGGTAAAAAGGCTGAAATATCCTTTATTTTGGGGCAAAAAGGAAGAAATTCCCCTTATTTTGGGGCAAAATTGCAGAAATTTTCCTTATTTTGGGGCAAAAAGGCTGAAATTCTTATTTTGAGGTAAAATGCTGAAATTCCCCATATTTTGGGGCAAAAGGCAAAACTTCTTTTTATTTTGGGGCAAAGAGGCACAAATTTCCCTTATTTTCGGGCAAAATTGCAGAAATTTCATTTATTTCAGGGCAAAAAGTCAGAAATTCCTTTTATTTTGGGGCAAAGAGCAGAAATTTCTTTTATTATGGTACAAAATTGAAGAAATTTATCTTATTTTGAAACAAAAAGGCAGAAAATTCCCCTTATTTTGAGGCAAAAGGCAGAAATTATTCTCAATTTGAGGTAAAATGCAGAAATTCCCTTTATTTTGGGGCTAAAAGGCAGAAATTCCCTGTATTTTGAAGCAAAATTGCAGAAATTCTCATAATTTTCGGGCAAAAAGGCAGAAATTCTCCTTATTATGGGGCAAAAAGACAGAAAATCTCCTTTTTCGGAAGCAAACAGTCAGAAATTCCCCTTATTTTGGGGCAAAATTGCAGAAATTTCCTTTACATTGGGGCAAAATTGTAGAAATTTCCCTTATTTTGGGGCAAAATTGCAGAAATTTCACGTATTTCAGGGAAAAAAGGCAGAAATTTTTTGGGGGGGCAAAAAGGCAGAAATTCCCTTTACTTTGGGGCAAAAAGGCAGAAATTCCCGTTAATTGGGGCAGAAAAGCAGAAATTTTCCTTATTTAAGGGCAATAGGGCAGAAATTCCCCTTATTTTGTGGCAAAAAGTCAGAAATTCCCCTTATTTGAAGGTAAAATGCTGAAATTCCCCTTATTTTCGGCAAAAAGGCAGAAATTCCTATTATTTTGGGGCAAAATTGCAGAAATTTCAATTATTTCTGGGCAAAAGGTCAGATATTTGCCTTATTTTGTGGCAAAAAGCAGAAATTCCCTTAATTTTGGGGCCCAAAACAGAAATTCCTCTTATTTTGGGGTAAAATTGCAGAAATTTCAAATATTTCAGGGCAAAAAGGCAGAAATTCCACTTTATTTCGGACAATAACGCAGAAATTCCCCGTATTTTAAAGCTAAATTTCAGAAATTCCCCTTATATTGGTGCAAAAATGGAGAAATTCCCTTTATTTTTGTGCAATAAGGCAGATTTCCCCGTATTTTGAAGCAAAATTGCACATATTTCCCTAATTTTGAAGGAAAATGCAGAAATTCACATTATTTTGGAACAAAAAGACAGAAATTCTCCTTATTTCAGGGCAAAAAGTCAGAAATTCCCCTTATTTTGGGGTAAAATTGCAGAAATTTTCTGTATTTTGGGGCAAAATTGCAGAAATTTCCCTTATTTAGGGGCAAAATTGCAGAAATTTCACTTATTTCAGGGAAAAAGTGCAGAAATTTCTCTTATTTTGGGGCAAAAAGGCAGAAATTTTTTTTATTTTGGTACAAAATTGCAGAAATTTTCTTTATTTTGGGGCAAAAATGAAGAAATTCCCCATATTTTGGGGCAAAAAGGCAGAGATTCGCCTTATTATGAGGTAAAATGCTGAAATTCCCCTTATTTTGGGGCAAAAATACAGAAATTCCCTTTATTTTGTGGCAAAAAGGCAGAAATTTCCCTTATTTTGGGGCAAAATTGCAGAAATTTCAATTATTTCAGGGCAAAATTCAAAAATTCCTCTTATTTTTGGGCAAAAAGACAGAAATTTTGTGTATTTTTGGGTAAAAAGGCAGAAATTTCACTTATTGTGAGGTAAGAAGGCAGAAATTCCTCTTATTTTGGGGCAAAAATGAAGAAATTTCCCTTTTTTTGTGGCAAAAGGTATATATTCTCCTTATTTTCGGGCAAAAAAGCAGAAATATCTTGTTTTTTGGAGCACAATTGCAGAAAATCCCCTAACTGTGGGGCAAAACGGCAGAAATTCCCTATATGTTGGGGCAAAAAGACAGAAATTCTCCTTATTTTGGGGCAAAACTCAGAAATTCCACTTATTTTGGGGCAAAATTCCAGAAATTTCCCTTATTTTGGGGCAAAATTGCAGAAATTTCACTTATTTGGGGCAAAATTGCAGAAATTTCACTTATTTCAGATAAAAAAAAGGCAGAAATTTTTCTTATTTTGGGGCAAAAAGGCAGAAATTCCTAATATTTTGTGGCAAAAATGCAGAAATTCCCCTTATTTTGAGGTAAAAAGGCTGAAATTCCCCTTATTTTGGGGCAAAAAGGCAGAAATTTCCCTTATTTTGGGGCAAAATTGCAAACATTTAACTTATTTCAGGGTAATAAGTCAGAAATTTTCCTTATTTTGGGGCAAAAAACACAGAAATTCCCTTTGTTTTGGAAGGAAAATACAGAAATTCCACTTCTTTAGAGGCAAAAAGGCAGAAATTCCCCTTATTTTGAAGCAAAAATGAAGAAATTCCCCTAATTGTTGGGCAAAAAGGCAGAAATTCCCTATATGTTGGGGCAAAAAGACAGAAATTCTCCTTATTTTGGGACAAAACTCAGAAATTCCACTTATTTTGGGGCAAAATTGCAGGAATTTACCTTATTTTGAGGCAAAATTGCAGAAATTTCCCTTATTTGGGGCAAAATTGCAGAAATTTCACTTATTTTCAGGTAAAAAGGCTGAAATATCCTTTATTTTGGGGCAAAAAGGAAGAAATTCCCCTTATTTTGGGGCAAAATTGCAGAAATTTTCCTTATTTTGGGGCAAAAAGGCTGAAATTCTTATTTTGAGGTAAAATGCTGAAATTCCCCATATTTTGGGGCAAAAGGCAAAACTTCTTCTTATTTTGGGGCAAAGAGGCACAAATTTCTCTTATTTTCGGGCAAAATTGCAGAAATTTCATTTATTTCAGGGCAAAAAGTCAGAAATTGCTTTTATTTTGGGGCAAAGAGCAGAAATTTCTTTTATTATGGAACAAAATTGAAGAAATTTATCTTATTTTGAAACAAAAAGGCAGAAAATTCCCCTTATTTTGAGGCAAAAGGCAGAAATTATTCTCAATTTGAGGTAAAATGCAGAAATTCCCTTTATTTTGGGGCTAAAAGGCATAAATTCCCTGTATTTTGAAGCAAAATTGCAGAAATTCTCATAATTTTCGGGCAAAAAGGCAGAAATTCTCCTTATTTTGGGGCAAAAAGACAGAAAATCTCCTTTTTCGGGAGCAAACAGTCAGAAATTCCCCTTATTTTGGGGCAAAATTGCAGAAATTTCCTTTACATTGGGGCAAAAATGCAGAAATTCCTCTTATTTTGAGGTAAAAAGGCTGAAATTCCCCTTATTTGGGGGCAAAAAGGCAGAAATTTCCCTTATTTTGGGGCAAAATTGCAAACATTTCACTTATTTCAGGGTAATAAGTCAGAAATTTTCCTTAATTTGGGGCAAAAAACACAGAAATTCCCTTTGTTTTGAAAGGAAAATACAGAAATTCCACTTCGTTAGAGGCAAAGGCAGAAATTCCCCTTATTTTGAAGCAAAAATGAAGAAATTCCCCTAATTGTTGGGCAAAAAGGCAGAAATTCCCTATATGTTGGGGCAAAAAGACAGAAATTCTCCTTATTTTGGGACAAAACTCAGAAATTACACTTATTTTGGGGCAAAATTGCAGGAATTTACCTTATTTTGAGGCAAAAAGGCAGAAATTCCACTTTATTTCGGACAATAACGCAGAAATTCCCCGTATTTTAAAGCTAAATTTCAGAAATTCCCCTTATATTGGTGGAAAAATGGAGAAATTCCCTTTATTTTTGTGCAATAAGGCAGATTTCCCCGTATTTTGAAGCAAAATTGCACATATTTCCCTAATTTTGAAGGAAAATGCAGAAATTCACATTATTTTGGAACAAAAAGACAGAAATTCTCCTTATTTCAGGGCAAAAAGTCAGAAATTCCCCTTATTATGGGGTAAAATTGCAGAAATTTTCTTTATTTTGGGGCAAAATTGCAGAAATTTCTCTTATTTTGGGGCAAAATTGCAGAAATTTCACTTATTTCAGGGAAAAAGTGCAGAAATTTCTCTTATTTTGGGGCAAAAAGGCAGAAATTTCTTTTATTTTGGTACAAAATTGCAGAAATTTTCTTTATTTTGGGGCAAAATTGCAGAAATTTCCCTTATTTTGGGGCAAAATTGCAGAAATTTCACTTATTTCAGGGAAAAAGTGCAGAAATTTCTCTTATTTTGGGGCAAAAAGGCAGAAATTTCTTTTATTTTGGTACAAAATTGCAGAAATTTTTTTTATTTTGGGGCAAAAATGAAGAAATTCCCCATATTTTGGGGCAAAAAGGCAGAGATTTGCCTTATTATGAGGTAAAATGCTGAAATTCCCCTTATTTTGGGGCAAAAATACAGAAATTCCCTTCATTTTGTGGCAAAAAGGCAGAAATTTCCCTTATTTTGGGGCAAAATTGCAGAAATTTCACTTATTTCAGGGCAAAATTCAAAAATTCCTTTTATTTTGGGGCAAAAAGACAGAAATTCCGTTCATTTAAAAGTAAAAAGGCAGAAATTTCACTTATTTTGAGGGAAGAAGGCAGAAATTCCTCATATTTTGGGGCAAAAATGAAGAAATTTCTCTTTTTTGTGGCAAAAGGTATACATTCCCCTTATTTTCGGGCAAAAAAGCAGAAATTCCCCCTATTTTGGGGCAGAATTGAAGAAAATCCCCTAATGTGGGGCAAAAAGGCAGAAATTCCCTATATGTTGGGGCAAAAAGACAGAAATTCTCCTTATTTTGGGGCAAAACTCAGAAATTCCACTTATTTTGGGGCAAAATTCCAGAAATTTCCCTTATTTTGGGGCAAAATTGCAGAAATTTTACTTATTTTGGGGCACAATTGCAGAAATTTCACTTATTTCAGGTAAAAATGGCAGAAATTTTTCTTATTTTGGGGCAAAAAGGCAGAAATTCCTAATATTTTGTGGCAAAAATGCAGAAATTCCCCTTATTTTGAGGTAAAAAGGCTGAAATTCCCCTTATTTGGGGGCAAAAAGGCAGAAATTTCCCTTATTTTGGGGCAAAATTGCAAACATTTCACTTATTTCAGGCTAATAAGTCAGAAATTTTCCTTATTTTGGGGCAAAAAACACAGAAATTCCCTTTGTTTTGGAAGGAAAGTACAGAAATTCCACTTCTTTAGAGGCAAAAAGGCAGAAATTCCCCTTATTTTGAAGCAAAAATGAAGAAATTCCCCTAATTGTTGGGCAAAAAGGCAGAAATTCCCTATATGTTGGGGCAAAAAGACAGAAATTCTCCTTATTTTGGGACAAAACTCAGAAATTCCACTTATTTTGGGGCAAAATTGCCGGAATTTACCTTATTTTGAGGCAAAATTGCAGAAATTTTACTTATTTTGGGGCAAAATTGCAGAAATTTCACTTATTTTCAGGTAAAAAGGCTGAAATATCCTTTATTTTGGGGCAAAAAGGAAGAAATTCCCCTTATTTTGGGGCAAAATTGCAGAAATTTTCCTTATTTTGAGGCAAAAAGGCTGAAATTCTTATTTTGAGGTAAAATGCTGAAATTCCCCATATTTTGGGGCAAAAGGCAAAACTTCTTCTTATTTTGGGGCAAAGAGGCACAAATTTCTCTTA
The DNA here is from genome assembly GCF_963924665.1 of Micromys minutus. Classification (NCBI taxonomy): domain Eukaryota; kingdom Metazoa; phylum Chordata; class Mammalia; order Rodentia; family Muridae; genus Micromys; species Micromys minutus. The sequence goes on along the minus strand of NW_027667812.1, from coordinate 1,171,526 downwards.
TTTTCGGGCAAAATTGCAGAAATTTCATTTATTTCAGGGCAAAAAGTCAGAAATTCCTTTTATTTTGGGGCAAAGAGCAGAAATTTCTTTTATTATGGTACAAAATTGAAGAAATTTATCTTATTTTGAAACAAAAAGGCAGAAAATTCCCCTTATTTTGAGGCAAAAAGGCAGAAATTCCACTTTATTTCGGACAATAACGCAGAAATTCCCCGTATTTTAAAGCTAAATTTCAGAAATTCCCCTTATATTGGTGCAAAAATGGAGAAATTCCCTTTATTTTTGTGCAATAAGGCAGATTTCCCCGTATTTTGAAGCAAAATTGCACATATTTCCCTAATTTTGAAGGAAAATGCAGAAATTCACATTATTTTAAAACAAAAAGACAGAAATTCTAATTATTTCAGGGCAAAAGGTCAGAAATTCCCCTTATTATGGGGTAAAATTGCAGAAATTTTCTTTATTTTGGGGCAAAATTGCAGACATTTCTCTTATTTTGGGGCAAAATTGCAGAAATTTCACTTATTTCAGGGAAAAAGTGCAGAAATTTCTCTTATTTTGGGGCAAAAAGGCAGAAATTTCTTTTATTTTGGTACAAAATTGCAGAAATTTTCTTTATTTTGGGGCAAAATTGCAGAAATTTCCCTTATTTTGGGGCAAAATTGCAGAAATTTCACTTATTTCAGGGAAAAAGTGCAGAAATTTCTCTTATTTTGGGGCAAAAAGGCAGAAATTTCTTTTATTTTGGTACAAAATTGCAGAAATTTTCTTTATTTTGGGGCAAAAATGACGAAATTCCCCATATTTTGGGGCAAAAATGCAGAGATTTGCCTTATTATGAGGTAAAATGCTGAAATTCCCCTTATTTTGGGGCAAAAATACAGAAATTCCCTTCATTTTGTGGCAAAAAGGCAGAAATTTCCCTTATTTTGGGGCAAAATTGCAGAAATTTCACTTATTTCAGGGCAAAATTCAAAAATTCCTTTTATTTTGGGGCAAAAAGACAGAAATTCCGTTCATTTTTAGGTAAAAAGGCAGAAATTTCACTTATTTTGAGGGAAGAAGGCAGAAATTCCTCTTATTTTGGGGTAAAAATGAAGAAAGTTCTCTTTTTTGTGGCAAAAGGTATACATTCCCCTTATTTTCGGGCAAAAAAGCAGAAATTCCCCCTATTTTGGAGCAGAATTGAAGAAAATCCCCTAATTGTGGGGCAAAAAGGCAGAAATTCCCTATATGTTGGGGCAAAAAGACAGAAATTCTCCTTATTTTGGGGCAAAACTCAGAAATTCCACTTATTTTGGGGCAAACTTCCAGAAATTTCCCTTATTTTGGGGCAAAATTGCAGAAATTTTACTTATTTTGGGGCACAATTGCAGAAATTTCACTTATTTCAGGTAAAAATGGCAGAAATTTTTCTTATTTTGGGGCAAAAAGGCAGAAATTCCTAATATTTTGTGGCAAAAATGCAGAAATTCCCCTTATTTTGAGGTAAAAAGGCTGAAATTCCCCTTATTTGGGGGCAAAAAGGCAGAAATTTCCCTTATTTTGGGGCAAAATTGCAAACATTTCACTTATTTCAGGGTAATAAGTCAGAAATTTTCCTTATTTTGGGGCAAAAAACAGAAATTCCCTTTGTTTTGAAAGGAAAATACAGAAATTCCACTTCTTTAGAGGCAAAAAGGCAGAAATTCCCCTTATTTTGAAGCAAAAATGAAGAAATTCCCCTAATTGTTGGGCAAAAAGGCAGAAATTCCCTATATGTTGGGGCAAAAAGACAGAAATTCTCCTTATTTTGGGACAAAACTCAGAAATTCCACTTATTTTGGGGCAAAATTGCAGGAATTTACCTTATTTTGAGGCAAAATTGCAGAAATTTCCCTTATTTGGGGCAAAATTGCAGAAATTTCACTTATTTTCAGGTAAAAAGGCTGAAATATCCTTTATTTTGGGGCAAAAAGGAAGAAATTCCCCTTATTTTGGGGCAAAATTGCAGAAATTTTCCTTATTTTGGGGCAAAAAGGCTGAAATTCCTATTTTGAGGTAAAATGCTGAAATTCCCCATATTTTGGGGCAAAAGGCAAAACTTCTTCTTATTTTGGGGCAAAGAGGCACAAATTTCCCTTATTTTCGGGCAAAATTGCAGAAATTTCATTTATTTCAGGGCAAAAAGTCAGAAATTCCTTTTATTTTGGGGCAAAGAGCAGAAATTTCTTTTATTATGGTACAAAATTGAAGAAATTTATCTTATTTTGAAACAAAAAGGCAGAAAATTCCCCTTATTTTGAGGCAAAAGGCAGAAATTATTCTCAATTTGAGGTAAAATGCAGAAATTCCCTTTATTTTGGGGCTAAAAGGCAGAAATTCCCTGTATTTTGAAGCAAAATTGCAGATATTCTCTTAATTTTCGGGCAAAAAGGCAGAAATTCTCCTTATTTTGGGGCAAAAAGACAGAAAATCTCCTTTTTCGGGAGCAAACAGTGAGAAATTCCCCTTATTTTGGGGCAAAATTGCAGAAATTTCCTTTACATTGGGGCAAAATTGCAGAAATTTCCCTTATTTTGGGGCAAAATTGCAGAAATTTCAGGTATTTGAAAAAAAAAAAGGCAGAAATTTTTTTGGGGTGGCAAAAAGGCAGAAATTTTTTTATTTTGGTACAAAATTGCAGAAATTCCCCATATTTTGGGGCAAAAATCCAGAAATTCCCCTTATTTTGAGGTAATAAGGCTGAAATTCCCCTTATTTTGGGGCAAAAAGGCAGAAATTTCGTTTATATTGGGGAAAAGGCAGAAATTGCACTTATTTTGAGTCAAAAAGGTGGAAAATCCCCTTATTTTGGGGCAAAAATGAAGAAATTTGCTTTTTTATGGCAAAAAGGTATACATTCCCTTTATTTTCGGGCAAAAAGGCAGAAATTCTTTGTATTTTGGAGCAAAATTGCAGAAATTCCCCTAATTTTTGGGCAAAAAGGCAGAAATTTTCCTTATTTTGGGGTAAAACTGCAGAAATTTCACTTATTTTGCGGCAAAATGTCAGAAATTCCCCTTAGTTTTGGCAAAAAATGCAGAAAATCCCCTTATTTTAGGGCAAAATTGCAGAAATTTCCCTTATTTGGGGACAAAAACAGAAATTCCCCTTATTTTGGGGCAAAATTGCAGAAATTTTCCTTATTATGGGGAAAAATTGCAGAAATTTCCCTTATTTTAGGGCAAAATTGCAGAAATTTCACTTATTTCAGAGAAAAAAAGCAAAAATTTTTCTTATTTTGGGGCAAAAAGGCAGAAATTCCCATTATTTTGGGGCAAAAAGGCAGAAATTCACCTTATTTTTGGGGTAAAATTGCAGAAATTTCACATATTTCAGGGCAAAACGGCAGAAATTCCCCTTATTTTGGGGCAAAAAGGCAGAAATTTCCCTTATTTTGGGATAAAATTGCAGAAATTTCCCTTATTTGGGGGCAAAAAGGCAGAAAATCCACTTAATTTCGAGTAAAAAGGCAGAAATTTCTCGTATTTTGGAGCAAAATTGCAGAAACTCCCCTAATTTTGGGGCTAAAAGGCAGAATTTCCCTTTATTTTGGGGCAAAAATAGAGAAATTCTTTTTATTTTGGGGCAAAAATCAGAAATTTCCTTTATTTTGGGGCAAAATTTTAGAAATTTCTTTTATATTGTTACAGACATGCAGAAATTTTTCTTATTTTGTGGCAAAAAGGCAGAAATTCCCCATATTTTGGTGCAAAAAGGCTGAAATTCCCCTTATTTTGAGGTAAAATCCTGAAATTCCCCATATTTTGGGGCAAAAAGGCAGAAATTCCCCTCATTTGGGGGCAAAAAGGCACAAATTTCCCTTATTTTCGGGCATAATTGCAGGAATTTCATTTATTTCAGGGCAAAAAGTCAGAAATTCCTTTTATTTTGGGGCAAAAACAGAAATTTCTTTTATTTTGATACAAAATTGTAGAAATTTTCCTTATTTTGGAACAAAAAGGCAAAAATTACCCATATTTTGGGGAAAAAGGCAGAAATTCCCCTTATTTTGAGGTAAAAAGGCTGAAATTCCCGTTATTTTGGGGCAAAAAGGCAGAAATTCCCTTTACTTTGTGGCAAAAAGGCAGAAATTCCCGTTAATTGGGGCAGAAAAGCGAAATTTTCCTTATTTAAGGGCAATAGGGCAGAAATTCCCCTTATTTTGTGGCAAAAAGGCAGAAATTCCCCTTATTTGAAGGTAAAATGCTGAAATTCCCCTTATTTTCGGCAAAAAGGCAGAAATTCCTATTATTTTGGGGCAAAATTGCAGAAATTCCCCTTATTTGAAGGTAAAATGCTGAAATTCCCCTTATTTTCAGCAAAGAGGCAGAAATTCCTATTATTTTGGGGCAAAATTGCAGAAATTTCAATTGTCTGGGCAAAAAGTCAGATATTTGCCTTATTTTGGGGCAAGAAGCAGAAATTCCCTTAATTTTGGGGCCAAAAACAGAAATTCCCCTTATTTTGGGTTAAAATTGCAGAAATTTCAAATATTTCAGGGCAAAAAGGCAGAAATTCCACTTTATTTCGGACAATAACGCAGAAATTCCCCGTATTTTAAAGCTAAATTTCAGAAATTCCCCTTATATTGGTGCAAAAATGGAGAAATTCCCTTTATTTTTGTGCAATAAGGCAGATTTCCCCGTATTTTGAAGCAAAATTGCACATATTTCCCTAATTTTGAAGGAAAATGCAGAAATTCACATTATTTTGGAACAAAAAGACAGAAATTCTCCTTATTTCAGGGCAAAAAGTCAGAAATTCCCCTTATTTTGGGGTAAAATTGCAGAAATTTTCATTATTTTGGGGCAAAATTGCAGAAATTTCTCTTATTTTGGGGCAAAATTGCAGAAATTTCACTTATTTCAGGGAAAAAGTGCAGAAATTTCTCTTATTTTGGGGCAAAAAGGCAGAAATTTCTTTTATTTTGGTACAAAATTGCAGAAATTTTCTTTATTTTGGGGCAAAAATGAAGAAATTCCCCATATTTTGGGGCAAAAAGGCAGAGATTCGCCTTATTATGAGGTAAAATGCTGAAATTCCCCTTATTTTGGGGCAAAAATACAGAAATTCCCTTTATTTTGTGGCAAAAAGGCAGAAATTTCCCTTATTTTGGGGCAAAATTGCAGAAATTTCACTTATTTCAGGGCAAAATTCAAAAATTCCTTTTATTTTTGGGCAAAAAGACAGAAATTTTGTTTATTTTTGGGTAAAAAGGCAGAAATTTCACTTATTGTGAGGTAAGAAGGCAGAAATTCCTCTTATTTTGGGGCAAAAATGAAGAAATTTCCCTTTTTTTGTGGCAAAAGGTATATATTCTCCTTATTTTCGGGCAAAAAAGCAGAAATATCCCGTTTTTTGGAGCACAATTGCAGAAAATCTCCTAATTGTGGGGCAAAAAGGCAGAAATTCCCTATATGTTGGGGCAAAAAGACAGAAATTCTCCTTATTTTGGGGCAAAACTCAGAAATTCCACTTATTTTGGGGCAAAATTCCAGAAATTTCCCTTATTTTGGGGCAAATTTGAAGAAATTTCACTTATTTTGGGGCAAAATTGCAGAAATTTCACTTATTTCAGATAAAAAAAAGGCAGAAATTTTTCTTATTTTGGGGCAAAAAGGCAGAAATTCCTAATATTTTGTGGAAAAATGCAGAAATTCCCTTCATTTTGAGGTAAAAAGGCTGAAATTCCCCTTATTTGGGGGCAAAAAGGCAGAAATTTCCCTTATTTTGGGGCAAAATTGCAGAAATTTCACTTATTTCAGGGCAAAATTCAAAAATTCCTTTTATTTTGGGGCTAAAAGTCAGAAATTCCGTTTATTTTTGGGTAAAAAGGCAGAAATTTCACTTATTTTGAGGGAAGAAGGCAGAAATTCCTCTTATTTTGGGGCAAAAATGAAGAAATTTCTCTTTTTTGGGGCAAAACGTATACATTCCCCTTATTTTCGGGCAAAAAAGCAGAAATTCCCCCTATTTTGGAGCAGAATTGAAGAAAATCCCCTAATTGTGGGGCAAAAAGGCAGAAATTCCCTATATGTTGGGGCAAAAAGACAGAAATTCTCCTTATTTTGGGGCAAAACTCAGAAATTCCACTTATTTTGGGGCAAAATTCCAGAAATTTCCCTTATTTTGGGGCAAAATTGCAGAAATTTTACTTATTTTGGGGCAAAATTGCAGAAATTTCACTTATTTCAGGTAAAAATGGCAGAAATTTTTCTTATTTTGGGGCAAAAAGGCAGAAATTCCTAATATTTTGTGGCAAAAATGCAGAAATTCCCCTTATTTTGAGGTAAAAAGGCTGAAATTCCCCTTATTTGGGGGCAAAAAGGCAGAAATTTCCCTTATTTTGGGGCAAAATTGCAAACATTTCACTTATTTCAGGCTAATAAGTCAGAAATTTTCCTTATTTTGGGGCAAAAAACACAGAAATTCCCTTTGTTTTGGAAGGAAAATACAGAAATTCCACTTCTTTAGAGGCAAAAATGCAGAAATTCCCCTTATTGTGAAGCAAAAATGAAGAAATTCCCCTAATTGTTGGGCAAAAAAGCAAAAATTCCCTATATGTTGGGGCAAAAAGACAGAAATTCTCCTTATTTTGGGACAAAACTAAGAAATTCCACTTATTTTGGGGCAAAATTGCAGGAATTTACCTTATTTTGAGGCAAAATTGCAGAAATTTCCCTTATTTGGGGCAAAATTGCAGAAATTTCACTTATTTTCAGGTAAAAAGGCTGAAATATCCTTTATTTTGGGGCAAAAAGGAAGAAATTCCCCTTATTTTGGGGCAAAATTGCAGAAATTTTCCTTATTTTGGGGCAAAAAGGCTGAAATTCTTATTTTGAGGTAAAATGCTGAAATTCCCCATATTTTGGGGCAAAAGGCAAAACTTCTTCTTATTTTGGGGCAAAGAGGCACAAATTTCTCTTATTTTCGGGCAAAATTGCAGAAATTTCATTTATTTCAGGGCAAAAAGTCAGAAATTCCTTTTATTTTGGGGCAAAGAGCAGAAATTTCTTTTATTATGGTACAAAATTGAAGAAATTTATCTTATTTTGAAACAAAAAGGCAGAAAATTCCCCTTATTTTGAGGCAAAAGGCAGAAATTATTCTCAATTTGAGGTAAAATGCAGAAATTCCCTTTATTTTGGGGCTAAAAAACAGAAATTCCCTGTATTTTGAAGCAAAATTGCAGAAATTCTCATAATTTTCGGGCAAAAAGGCAGAAATTCTCCTTATTATGGGGCAAAAAGACAGAAAATCTCCTTTTTCGGGAGCAAACAGTCAGAAATTCCCCTTATTTTGGGGCAAAATTGCAGAAATTTCCTTTACATTGGGGCAAATTTGTAGAAATTTCCCTTATTTTGGGGCAAAATTGCAGAAATTTCACGTATTTCAGGGAAAAAAGGCAGAAATTTTTTTGGGGGGGCAAAAAGGCAGAAATTTTTTTTATTTTGGTACAAAATTGCAGAAATTTGTCTTATTTTGGGGCAAAAAGTCAGAAATTCCCCATATTTTGGGGCAAAAAGGCAGAAATTCCCCTTATTTTGAGGTAAAAAGGCTGAAATTCCCCTTATTTTGGGGCAAAAAGACAGAAATTTCATTTATTTTGGGGAAAAGGCAGAAATTGCACTTATTTTGAGTCAAAAAGGTGGAAATTCCCCTTATTTTGGGGCAAAAATGAAGAAATTTGCTTTTTTAAGGCAAAAAGGTATACATTCCCTTTATTTTCGGGCAAAAAGGCAGAAATTCTTTGTATTTTGGAGCAAAATTGCAGAAATTCTCATAATTTTCGGGCAAAAAGGCAGAAATTCTCCTTATTTTGGGGCAAAAAGACAGAAAATCTCCTTTTTCGGGAGCAAACAGTCAGAAATTCCCCTTATTTTGGGGCAAAATTGCAGAAATTTCCTTTACATTGGGGCAAAATTGCAGAAATTTCCCTTATTTTTGGGCAAAATTGCAGAAATTTCAGGTATTTGAGAAAAAAAAGGCAGAAATTTTTTTGGGGGGGCAAAAAGGCAGAAAATTTTTTTATTTTGGTACAAAATTGCAGAAATTTTTCTTATTTTGGGGCAAAAAGTCAGAAATTCCCCATATTTTGGGGCAAAAAGGCAGAAATTCCCCTTATTTTGAGGTAATAAGGCTGAAATTCCCCTTATTTTGGGGCAAAAAGGCAGAAATTTTGTTTATTTTGGGGAAAAGGCAGAAATTGCACTTATTTTGAGTCAAAAAGGTGGAAAATCCCCTTATTTTGGGGCAAAAATGAAGAAATTTGCTTTTTTATGGCAAAAAGGTATACATTCCCTTTATTTTCGGGCAAAAAGGAAGAAATTCTTTGTATTTTGGAGCAAAATTGCAGAAATTCCCCTAATTTTTGGGCAAAAAGGCAGAAATTTTCCTTATTTTGGGGTAAAACTGCAGAAATTTCACTTATTTTGCGGCAAAATGTCAGAAATTCCCCTTATTTTTGGCAAAAAATGCAGAAAATCCCCTTATTTTAGGGCAAAAATGCAGAAATTTCCCTTATTTGGGGACAAAAACAGAAATTCCCCTTATTTTGGGGCAAAATTGCAGAAATTTCCCTTATTATGGGGAAAAATTGCAGAAATTTCCCTTATTTTAGGGCAAAATTGCAGAAATTTCACTTATTTCAGAGAAAAAAAGCAAAAATTTTTCTTATTTTGGGGCAAAAAGGCAGAAATTCCCATTATTTTGGGGCAAAAAGGCAGAAATTCACCTTATTTTGGGGTAAAATTGCAGAAATTTTACATATTTCAGGGCAAAACGGCAGAAATTCCCCTTATTTTGGGGCAAAAAGGCAGAAATTTCCCTTATTTTGGGATAAAATTGCAGAAATTTCCCTTATTTGGGGGCCAAAAGGCAGAAAATCCACTTAATTTCGGGTAAAAAGGCAGAAATTTCTCGTATTTTGGAGCAAAATTGCAGAAACTCCCCTAATTTTGGGGCTAAAAGGCAGAATTTCCCTTTATTTTGGGGCAAAAATAGAGAAATTCTTTTTATTTTGGGGCAAAAATCAGAAATTTCCTTTATTTTGGGGCAAAATTTTAGAAATTTCTTTTATATTGTTACAGACTTGCAGAAATTTTTCTTATTTTGTGGCAAAAAGGCAGAAATTCCCCATATTTTGGTGCAAAAAGGCTGAAATTCCCCTTATTTTGAGGTAAAATCCTGAAATTCCCCATATTTTGGGGCAAAAAGGCAGAAATTCCCCTCATTTGGGGGCAAAAAGGCACAAATTTCCCTTATTTTCGGGCATAATTGCAGGAATTTCATTTATTTCAGGGCAAAAAGTCAGAAATTCCTTTTATTTTCAGGCAAAAACAGAAATTTCTTTTATTTTGATACAAAATTGTAGAAATTTTCCTTATTTTGGAACAAAAAGGCAAAAATTACCCATATTTTGGGGAAAAAGGCAGAAATTCCTTTTATTTTGAGGTAAAAAGGCTGAAATTCCCGTTATTTTGGGGCATAAAGGCAGAAATTCCCTTTACTTTCTGGCAAAAGGGCAGAAATTCCCGTTAATTGGAGCAGAAAAGCAGAAATTTTCCTTATTTAAGGGCAATAGGGCAGAAATTCCCCTTATTTTGTGGCAAAAAAGGCAGAAATTCCCCTTATTTGAAGGTAAAATGCTGAAATTCCCCTTATTTTCGGCAAAAAGGCAGAAATTCCTATTATTTTGGGGCAAAATTGCAGAAATTTCAATTATTTCTGGGCAAAAAGTCAGATATTTGCCTTATTTTGGGGCAAAAAGCAGAAATTCCGTTAATTTTGGGGCCAAAAACAGAAATTCCCCTTATTTTGGGGTAAAATTGCAGAAATTTCAAATATTTCAGGGCAAAAAGGCAGAAATTCCACTTTATTTCGGACAATAACGCAGAAATTCCCCGTATTTTAAAGCTAAATTTCAGAAATTCCCCTTATATTGGTGAAAAAATGGAGAAATTCCCTTTATTTTTGTGCAATAAGGCAGATTTCCCCGTATTTTGAAGCAAAATTGCACATATTTCCCTAATTTTGAAGGAAAATGCAGAAATTCACATTATTTTGGAACAAAAATACAGAAATTCTCCTTATTTCAGGGCAAAAAGTCAGAAATTCCCCTTATTTTGGGGTAAAATTGCAGAAATTTTCTTTATTTTGGGGCAAATTGCAGAAATTTCCCTTATTTTGGGGCAAAATTGCAGAAATTTCACTTATTTCAGGGAAAAAGTGCAGAAATTTCTCTTATTTTGGGGCAAAAAGGCAGAAATTTCTTTTATTTTGGTACAAAATTGCAGAAATTTTCTTTATTTTGGGGCAAAAATGAAGAAATTCCCCATATTTTGGGGCAAAAAGGCAGAGATTCGCCTTATTATGAGGTAAAATGCTGAAATTCCCCTTATTTTGGGGCAAAAATACAGAAATTCCCTTTATTTTGTGGCAAAAAGGCAGAAATTTCCCTTATTTTGGGGCAAAATTGCAGAAATTTCACTTATTTCAGGGCAAAATTCAAAAATTCCTTTTCTTTTTGGGCAAAAAGACAGAAATTTTGTTTATTTTTGGGTAAAAAGGCAGAAATTTCACTTATTGTGAGGTAAGAAGGCAGAAATTGCTCTTATTTTGGGGCAAAAATGAAGAAATTTCCCTTTTTTGTGGCAAAAGGTATATATTCTCCTTATTTTCGGGCAAAAAAGCAGAAATATCCCGTTTTTTGGAGCACAATTGCAGAAAATCCCCTAATTGTGGGGCAAAAAGGCAGAATTTCCCTATATGTTGGGGCAAAAAGACAGAAATTCTCCTTATTTTGGGGCAAAACTCAGAAATTCCACTTATTTTGGGGCAAAATTCCAGAAATTTCACTTATTTTGGGGCAAAATTGCAGAAATTTCACTTATTTTGGGGCAAAATTGCAGAAATTTCACTTATTTCAGATAAAAAAAGGCAGAAATTTTTCTTATTTTGGGGCAAAAAGGCAGAAATTCCTAATATTTTGTGGCAAAAATGCAGAAATTCCCCTTATTTTGAGGTAAAAAGGCTGAAATTCCCCTTATTTGGGGGCAAAAAGGCAGAAATTTCCCTTATTTTGGGGCAAAATTGCAACCATTTAACTTATTTCAGGGTAATAAGTCAGAAATTTTCCTTATTTTGGGGCAAAAAACACAGAAATTCCCTTTGTTTTGGAAGGAAAATACAGAAATTCCACTTCTTTAGAGGCAAAAAGGCAGAAATTCCCCTTATTTTGAAGCAAAAATGAAGAAATTCCCCTAATTGTTGGGCAAAAAGGCAGAAATTCCCTATATGTTGCGGCAAAAAGACAGAAATTCTCCTTATTTTGGGACAAAACTCAGAAATTCCACTTATTTTGGGGCAAAATTGCAGGAATTTACCTTATTTTGAGGCAAAATTGCAGAAATTTCCCTTATTTGGGGCAAAATTGCAGAAATTTCACTTATTTTCAGGTAAAAAGGCTGAAATATCCTTTATTTTGGGGCAAAAAGGAAGAAATTCCCCTTATTTTGGGGCAAAATTGCAGAAATTTTCCTTATTTTGGGGCAAAAAGGCTGAAATTCTTATTTTGAGGTAAAATGCTGAAATTCCCCATATTTTGGGGCAAAAGGCAAAACTTCTTCTTATTTTGGGGCAAAGAGGCACAAATTATCCTTATTTTCGGGCAAAATTGCAGAAATTTCATTTATTTCAGGGCAAAAAGTCAGAAATTCCTTTTATTTTGGGGCAAAGAGCAGAAATTTCTTTTATTATGGTACAAAATTGAAGAAATTTATCTTATTTTGAAACAAAAAGGCAGAAAATTCCTCTTATTTTGAGGCAAAAGGCAGAAATTATTCTCAATTTGAGGTAAAATGCAGAAATTCCCTTTATTTTGGGGCTAAAAGGCAGAAATTCCCTGCATTTTGAAGCAAAATTGCAGAAATTCTCTTAATTTTCGGGCAAAAAGGCAGAAATTCTCCTTATTTTGGGGCAAAAAGACAGAAAATCTCCTTTTTCGGGAGCAAACAGTCAGAAATTCCCCTTATTTTGGGGCAAAATTGCAGAAATTTCCTTTACATTGGGGCAAAATTGCAGAAATTTCCCTTATTTTGGGGCAAAATTGCAGAAATTTCAGGTATTTTAAAAAAAAAGGCAGAAATTTTTTTGGGGGGGCAAAAATGCAGAAATTTTTTTTCTTTTGGTACAAAATTGCAGAAATTTTTCTTATTTTGGGGCAAAAAGTCAGAAATTCCCCATATTTTGGGGCAAAAATGCAGAAATTCCCCTTATTTTGAGGTAATAAGGCTGAAATTCCCCTTATTTTGGGGCAAAAAGGCAGAAATTTTGTTTATTTTGGGGAAAAGGCAGAAATTGCACTTATTTTGAGTCAAAAAGGTGGAAAATCCCCGTATTTTGGGGCAAAAATGAAGAAATTTGCTTTTTTATGGCAAAAAGGTATACATTCCCTTTATTTTCGGGCAAAAAGGCAGAAATTCTTTGTATTTTGGAGCAAAATTGCAGAAATTCCCCTAATTTTTGGGCAAAAAGGCAGAAATTTTCCTTATTTTGGGGTAAAACTGCAGAAATTTCACTTATTTTGCGGCAAAATGTCAGAAATTCCCCTTATTTTTGGCAAAAAATGCAGAAAATCCCCTTATTTTAGGGCAAAATTGCAGAAATTTCCCTTATTTGGGGACAAAAACAGAAATTCCCCTTATTTTGGGGCAAAATTGCAGAAATTTCCCTTATTATGGGGAAAAATTGCAGAAATTTCCCTTATTTTAGGGCAAAATTGCAGAAATTTCACTTATTTCAGAGAAAAAAAGCAAAAATTTTTCTTATTTTGGGGCAAAAAGGCAGAAATTCCCATTATTTTGGGGCAAAAAGGCAGAAATTCACCTTATTTTGGGGTAAAATTGCAGAAATTTTACATATTTCAGGGCAAAACGGCAGAAATTCCCCTTATTTTGGGGCAAAAAGGCAGAAATTTCCCTTATTTTGGGATAAAATTGCAGAAATTTCACTTATTTGGGGGCAAAAAGGCAGAAAATCCACTTAATTTCGGGTAAAAAGGCAGAAATTTCTCGTATTTTGGAGCAAAATTGCAGAAACTCCCCTAATTTTGGGGCTAAAAGGCAGAATTTCCCTTTATTTTGGGGCAAAAATAGAGAAATTCTTTTTATTTTGGGGCAAAAATCAGAAATTTCCTTTATTTTGGGGCAAAATTTTAGAAATTTCTTTTATATTGTTACAGACTTGCAGAAATTTTTCTTATTTTGTGGCAAAAAGGCAGAAATTCCCCATATTTTGGTGCAAAAAGGCTGAAATTCCCCTTATTTTGAGGTAAAATCCTGAAATTCCCCATATTTTGGGGCAAAAAGGCAGAAATTCCCCTCATTTGGGGGCAAAAAGGCACAAATTTCCCTTATTTTCGGGCATAATTGCAGGAATTTCATTTATTTCAGGGCAAAAAGTCAGAAATTCCTTTTATTTTCGGGCAAAAACAGAAATTTCTTTTCTTTTGATACAAAATTGTAGAAATTTTCCTTATTTTGGAACAAAAAGGCAAAAATTACCCATATTTTGGGGAAAAAGGCAGAAATTCCTTTTATTTTGAGGTAAAAAGGCTGAAATTCCCGTTATTTTGGGGCATAAAGGCAGAAATTCCCTTTACTTTCTGGCAAAAGGGCAGAAATTCCCGTTGATTGGGGCAGAAAAGCAGAAATTTTCCTTATTTAAGGGCAATAGGGCAGAAATTCCCCTTATTTTGTGGCAAAAAGGCAGAAATTTCCCTTATTTTGGGGCAAAATTGCAGAAATTTCACTTATTTCAGGGCAAAATTCAAAAATTCCTTTTATTTTTGGGCAAAAAGACAGAAATTTTGTTTATTTTTGGGTAAAAAGGCAGAAATTTCACTTATTGTGAGGTAAGAAGGCAGAAATTGCTCTTATTTTGGGGCAAAAATGAAGAAATTTCCCTTTTTTGTGGCAAAAGGTATATATTCTCCTTATTTTCGGGCAAAAAAGCAGAAATATCCCGGTTTTTGGAGCACAATTGCAGAAAATCCCCTAATTGTGGGGCAAAAAGGCAGAATTTCCCTATATGTTGGGGCAAAAAGACAGAAATTCTCCTTATTTTGGGGCAAAACTCAGAAATTCCACTTATTTTGGGGCAAAATTCCAGAAATTTCCCTTATTTTGGGGCAAAATTGCAGAAATTTCACTTATTTTGGGGCAAAATTGCAGAAATTTCACTTATTTCAGATAAAAAAAAGGCAGAAATTTTTCTTATTTTGGGGCAAAAAGGCAGAAATTCCTAATATTTTGTGGCAAAAATGCAGAAATTCCCCTTATTTTGAGGTAAAAAGGCTGAAATTCCCCTTATTTGGGGGCAAAAAGGCAGAAATTTCCCTTATTTTGGGGCAAAATTGCAACCATTTAACTTATTTCAGGGTAATAAGTCAGAAATTTTCCTTATTTTGGGGCAAAAAACACAGAAATTCCCTTTGTTTTGGAAGGAAAATACAGAAATTCCACTTCTTTAGAGGCAAAAAGGCAGAAATTCCCCTTATTTTGAAGCAAAAATGAAGAAATTCCCCTAATTGTTGGGCAAAAAGGCAGAAATTCCCTATATGTTGCGGCAAAAAGACAGAAATTCTCCTTATTTTGGGACAAAACTCAGAAATTCCACTTATTTTGGGGCAAAATTGCAGGAATTTACCTTATTTTGAGGCAAAATTGCAGAAATTTCCCTTATTTGGGGCAAAATTGCAGAAATTTCACTTATTTTCAGGTAAAAAGGCTGAAATATCCTTTATTTTGGGGCAAAAAGGAAGAAATTCCCCTTATTTTGGGGCAAAATTGCAGAAATTTTCCTTATTTTGGGGCAAAAAGGCTGAAATTCTTATTTTGAGGTAAAATGCTGAAATTCCCCATATTTTGGGTCAAAAGGCAAAACTTCTTCTTATTTTGGGGCAAAGAGGCACAAATTATCCTTATTTTCGGGCAAAATTGCAGAAATTTCATTTATTTCAGGGCAAAAAGTCAGAAATTCCTTTTATTTTGGGGCAAAGAGCAGAAATTTCTTTTATTATGGTACAAAATTGAAGAAATTTATCTTATTTTGAAACAAAAAGGCAGAAAATTCCCCTTATTTTGAGGCAAAAGGCAGAAATTATTCTCAATTTGAGGTAAAATGCAGAAATTCCCTTTATTTTGGGGCTAAAAGGCAGAAATTCCCTGCATTTTGAAGCAAAATTGCAGAAATTCTCTTAATTTTCGGGCAAAAAGGCAGAAATTCTCCTTATTTTGGGGCAAAAAGACAGAAAATCTCCTTTTTCGGGAGCAAACAGTCAGAAATTCCCCTTATTTTGGGGCAAAATTGCAGAAATTTCCTTTACATTGGGGCAAAATTGCAGAAATTTCCCTTATTTTGGGGCAAAATTGCAGAAATTTCAGGTATTTGAAAAAAAAAAGGCAGAAATTTTTTTGGGTGGGCAAAAATGCAGAAATTTTTTTTATTTTGGTACAAAATTGCAGAAATTTTTCTTATTTTGGGGCAAAAAGTCAGAAATTCCCCATATTTTGGGGCAAAAATGCAGAAATTCCCCTTATTTTGAGGTAATAAGGCTGAAATTTCCCTTATTTTGGGGCAAAAAGGCAGAAATTTCGTTTATTTTGGGGAAAAGGCAGAAATTGCACTTATTTTGAGTCAAAAAGGTGGAAAATCCCCGTATTTTGGGGCAAAAATGAAGAAATTTGCTTTTTTATGGCAAAAAGGTATACATTCCCTTTATTTTCGGGCAAAAAGGCAGAAATTCTTTGTATTTTGGAGCAAAATTGCAGAAATTCCCCTAATTTTTGGGCAAAAAGGCAGAAATTTTCCTTATTTTGGGGTAAAACTGCAGAAATTTCACTTATTTTGCGGCAAAATGTCAGAAATTCCCCTTATTTTTGGCAAAAAATGCAGAAAATCCCCTTATTTTAGGGCAAAATTGCAGAAATTTCCCTTATTTGGGGACAAAAACAGAAATTCCCCTTATTTTGGGGCAAAATTGCAGAAATTTCCCTTATTATGGGGAAAAATTGCAGAAATTTCCCTTATTTTAGGGCAAAATTGCAGAAATTTCACTTATTTCAGAGAAAAAAAGCAAAAATTTTTCTTATTTTGGGGCAAAAAGGCAGAAATTCCCATTATTTTGGGGCAAAAAGGCAGAAATTCACCTTATTTTGGGGTAAAATTGCAGAAATTTTACATATTTCAGGGCAAAACGGCAGAAATTCCCCTTATTTTGGGGCAAAAAGGCAGAAATTTCCCTTATTTTGGGATAAAATTGCAGAAATTTCACTTATTTGGGGGCAAAAAGGCAGAAAATCCACTTAATTTCGGGTAAAAAGGCAGAAATTTCTCGTATTTTGGAGCAAAATTGCAGAAACTCCCCTAATTTTGGGGCTAAAAGGCAGAATTTCCCTTTATTTTGGGGCAAAAATAGAGAAATTCTTTTTATTTTGGGGCAAAAATCAGAAATTTCCTTTATTTTGGGGCAAAATTTTAGAAATTTCTTTTATATTGTTACAGACTTGCAGAAATTTTTCTTATTTTGTGGCAAAAAGGCAGAAATTCCCCATATTTTGGTGCAAAAAGGCTGAAATTCCCCTTATTTTGAGGTAAAATCCTGAAATTCCCCATATTTTGGGGCAAAAAGGCAGAAATTCCCCTCATTTGGGGGCAAAAAGGCACAAATTTCCCTTATTTTCGGGCATAATTGCAGGAATTTCATTTATTTCAGGGCAAAAAGTCAGAAATTCCTTTTATTTTGGGGCAAAAACAGAAATTTCTTTTATTTTGATACAAAATTGTAGAAATTTTCCTTATTTTGGAACAAAAAGGCAAAAATTACCCATATTTTGGGGAAAAAGGCAGAAATTCCTTTTATTTTGAGGTAAAAAGGCTGAAATTCCCGTTATTTTGGGGCATAAAGGCAGAAATTCCCTTTACTTTCTGGCAAAAGGGCAGAAATTCCCGTTGATTGGGGCAGAAAAGCAGAAATTTTCCTTATTTAAGGGCAATAGGGCAGAAATTCCCCTTATTTTGTGGCAAAAAGGCAGAAATTCCCCTTATTTGAAGGTAAAATGCTGAAATTCCCCTTATTTTCGGCAAAAAGGCAGAAATTCCTATTATTTTGGGGCAAAATTGCAGAAATTTCAATTATTTCTGGGCAAAAAGTCAGATATTTGCCTTATTTTGGGGCAAAAAGCAGAAATTCCCTTAATTTTGGGGCCAAAAACAGAAATTCCCCTTATTTTGGGGTAAAATTGCAGAAATTTCAAATATTTCAGGGCAAAAAGGCAGAAATTCCACTTTATTTCGGACAATAACGCAGAAATTCCCCGTATTTTAAAGCTAAATTTCAGAAATTCCCCTTATATTGGTGCAAAAATGGAGAAATTCCCTTTATTTTTGTGCAATAAGGCAGATTTCCCCGTATTTTGAAGCAAAATTGCACATATTTCCCTAATTTTTAAGGAAAATGCAGAAATTCACATTATTTTGGAACAAAAAGACAGAAATTCTCCTTATTTCAGGGCAAAAAGTCAGAAATTCCCCTTATTTTGGGGTAAAATTGCAGAAATTTTCTTTATTTTGGGGCAAAATTGCAGAAATTTCCCTTATTTTGGGGCAAAATTGCAGAAATTTCACTTATTTCAGGGAAAAAGTGCAGAAATTTCTCTTATTTTGGGGCAAAAAGGCAGAAATTTCTTTTATTTTGGTACAAAATTGCAGAAATTTTCTTTATTTTGGGGCAAAAATGAAGAAATTCCCCATATTTTGGGGCAAAAAGGCAGAGATTCGCCTTATTATGAGGTAAAATGCTGAAATTCCCCTTATTTTGGGGCAAAAATACAGAAATTCCCTTTATTTTGTGGCAAAAAGGCAGAAATTTCCCTTATTTTGGGGCAAAATTGCAGAAATTTCACTTATTTCAGGGCAAAATTCAAAAATTCCTCTTATTTTTGGGCAAAAAGACAGAAATTTTGTTTATTTTTGGGTAAAAAGGCAGAAATTTCACTTATTGTGAGGTAAGAAGGCAGAAGTTCCTCTTATTTTGGGGCAAAAATGAAGAAATTTCCCTTTTTTTGTGGCAAAAGGTATATATTCTCCTTATTTTCGGGCAAAAAAGCAGAAATATCCCGTTTTTTGGAGCACAATTGCAGAAAATCCCCTAACTGTGGGGCAAAACGGCAGAAATTCCCTATATGTTGGGGCAAAAAGACAGAAATTCTCCTTATTTTGGGGCAAAACTCAGAAATTCCACTTATTTTGGGGCAAAATTCCAGAAACTTCCCTTATTTTGGGGCAAAATTGCAGAAATTTCACTTATTTTGGGGCAAAATTGCAGAAATTTCACTTATTTCAGATAAAAAAAAGGCTGAAATTTTTCTTATTTTGGGGCAAAAAGGCAGAAATTCCTAATATTTTGTGGCAAAAATGCAGAAATTCCCCTTATTTTGAGGTAAAAAGGCTGAAATTCCCCTTATTTTGGGGCAAAAAGGCAGAATTTCCCTTATTTTGGGGCAAAATTGCAAACATTTCACTTATTTCAGGGTAATAAGTCAGAAATTTTCCTTATTTTGGGGCAAAAAACACAGAAATTCCCTTTGTTTTGGAAGGAAAATACAGAAATTCCACTTCTTTAGAGGCAAAAAGGCAGAAATTCCCCTAATTTTGAAGCAAAAATGAAGAAATTCCCCTAATTGTTGGGCAAAAAGGCAGAAATTCCCTATATGTTGGGGCAAAAAGACAGAAATTCTCCTTATTTTGGGACAAAACTCAGAAATTCCACTTATTTTGGGGCAAAATTGCAGGAATTTACCTTATTTTGAGGCAAAATTGCAGAAATTTCCCTTATTTGGGGCAAAATTGCAGAAATTTCACTTATTTTCAGGTAAAAAGGCTGAAATATCCTTTATTTTGGGGCAAAAAGGAAGAAATTCCCCTTATTTTGGGGCAAAATTGCAGAAATTTTCCTTATTTTGGGGCAAAAAGGCTGAAATTCTTATTTTGAGGTAAAATGCTGAAATTCCCCATATTTTGGGGCAAAAGGCAAAACTTCTTCTTATTTTGGGGCAAAGAGGCACAAATTTCCCTTATTTTTGGGCAAAATTGCAGAAATTTCATTTATTTCAGGGTAAAAAGTCAGAAATTCCTTTTATTTTGGGGCAAAGAGCAGAAATTTCTTTTATTATGGTACAAAATTGAAGAAATTTATCTTATTTTGAAACAAAAAGGCAGAAAATTCCCCTTATTTTGAGGCAAAAGGAAGAAATTATTCTCAATTTGAGGTAAAATGCAGAAATTCCCTTTATTTTGGGGCTAAAAGGCAGAAATTCCCTGTATTTTGAAGCAAAATTGCAGAAATTCTCTTAATTTTCGGGCAAAAAGGCAGAAATTCTCCTTATTTTGGGGCAAAAAGACAGAAAATCTCCTTTTTCGGGAGCAAACAGTCAGAAATTCCCCTTATTTTGGGGCAAAATTGCAGAAATTTCCTTTACATTGGGGCAAAATTGCAGAAATTTCCCTTATTTTGGGGCAAAATTGCAGAAATTTCAGGTATTTGAGAAAAAAAAGGCAGAAATTTTTTTGGGGGGGCAAAAAGGCAGAAATTTTTTTTATTTTGGTACAAAATTGCAGAAATTTTTCTTATTTTGGGGCAAAAAGTCAGAAATTCCCCATATTTTGGGGCAAAAATGCAGAAATTCCCCTTATTTTGAGGTAATAAGGCTGAAATTCCCCTTATTTTGGGGCAAAAAGGCAGAAATTTCGTTTATTTTGGGGAAAAGGCAGAAATTGCACTTATTTTGAGTCAAAAAGGTGGAAAATCCCCTTATTTTGGGGCAAAAATGAAGAAATTTGCTTTTTTATGGCAAAAAGGTATACATTCCCTTTATTTTCGGGCAAAAAGGAAGAAATTCTTTGTATTTTGGAGCAAAAATGCAGAAATTCCCCTAATTTTTGGGCAAAAAGGCAGAAATTTTCCTTATTTTGGGGTAAAACTGCAGAAATTTCACTTATTTTGCGGCAAAATGTCAGAAATTCCCCTTATTTTTGGCAAAAAATGCAGAAAATCCCCTTATTTTAGGGCAAAAATGCAGAAATTTCCCTTATTTGGGGACAAAAACAGAAATTCCCCTTATTTTGGGGCAAAATTGCAGAAATTTCCCTTATTATGGGGAAAAATTGCAGAAATTTCCCTTATTTTAGGGCAAAATTGCAGAAATTTCACTTATTTCAGAGAAAAAAAGCAAAAATTTTTCTTATTTTGGGGCAAAAAGGCAGAAATTCCCATTATTTTGGGGCAAAAAGGCAGAAATTCACCTTATTTTGGGGTAAAATTGCAGAAATTTCACATATTTCAGGGCAAAACGGCAGAAATTCCCCTTATTTTGGGGCAAAAAGGCAGAAATTTCCCTTATTTTGGGATAAAATTGCAGAAATTTCCCTTATTTGGGGGCAAAAAGGCAGAAAATCCACTTAATTTCGGGTAAAAAGGCAGAAATTTCTCGTATTTTGGAGCAAAATTGCAGAAACTCCCCTAATTTTGGGGCTAAAAGGCAGAATTTCCCTTTATTTTGGGGCAAAAATAGAGAAATTCTTTTTATTTTGGGGCAAAAATCAGAAATTTCCTTTATTTTGGGGCAAAATTTTAGAAATTTCTTTTATATTGTTACAGACTTGCAGAAATTTTTCTTATTTTGTGGCAAAAAGGCAGAAATTCCCCATATTTTGGTGCAAAAAGGCTGAAATTCCCCTTATTTTGAGGTAAAATCCTGAAATTCCCCATATTTTGGGGCAAAAAGGCAGAAATTCCCCTCATTTGGGGGCAAAAAGGCACAAATTTCTCTTATTTTCGGGCATAATTGCAGGAATTTCATTTATTTCAGGGCAAAAAGTCAGAAATTCCTTTTATTTTCGGGCAAAAACAGAAATTTCTTTTATTTTGATACAAAATTGTAGAACTTTTCCTTATTTTGGAACAAAAAGGCAAAAATTACCCATATTTTGGGGAAAAAGGCAGAAATTCCCCTTATTTTGAGGTAAAAAGGCTGAAATTCCCGTTATTTTGGGGCAAAAAGGCAGAAATTCCCTTTACTTTGTGGCAAAAAGGCAGAAATTCCCGTTAATTGGGGCAGAAAAGCAGAAATTTTCCTTATTTAAGGGCAATAGGGCAGAAATTCCCCTTATTTTGTGGCAAAAAGGCAGAAATTCCCCTTATTTGAAGGTAAAATGCTGAAATTCCCCTTATTTTCGGCAAAAAGGCAGAAATTCCTATTATTTTGGGGCAAAATTGCAGAAATTTCAATTATTTCTGGGCAAAAAGTCAGATATTTGCCTTATTTTGGGGCAAAAAGCAGAAATTCCCTTAATTTTGGGGCCAAAAACAGAAATTCCCCTTATTTTGGGGTAAAATTGCAGAAATTTCAAATATTTCAGGGCAAAAAGGCAGAAATTCAACTTTATTTCGGACAATAACGCAGAAATTCCCCATATTTTAAAGCTAAATTTCAGAAATTCCCCTTATATTGGTGCAAAAATGGAGAAATTCCCTTTATTTTTGTGCAATAAGGCAGATTTCCCCGTATTTTGAAGCAAAATTGCACATATTTCCCTAATTTTGAAAAAAAATGCAGAAATTCACATTATTTTGGAACAAAAAGACAGAAATTCTCCTTATTTCAGGGCAAAAAGTCAGAAATTCCCCTTCTTTTGGGGTAAAATTGCAGAAATTTTCTTTATTTTGGGGCAAAATTGCAGAAATTTCTCTTATTTTGGGGCAAAATTGCAGAAATTTCAGTTATTTCAGGGAAAAAGTGCAGAAATTTCTCTTATTTTGGGGCAAAAAGGCAGAAATTTCTTTTATTTTGGTACAAAATTGCAGAAATTTTCTTTATTTTGGGGCAAAAATGAAGAAATTCCCCATATTTTGGGGCAAAAAGGCAGAGATTTGCCTTATTATGAGGTAAAATGCTGAAATTCCCCTTATTTTGGGGCAAAAATACAGAAATTCCCTTCATTTTGTGGCAAAAAGGCAGAAATTTCCCTTATTTTGGGGCAAAATTGCAGAAATTTCCCTTATTTTGGGGCAAAATTGCAGAAATTTTACATATTTTGGGGCAAAATTGCAGAAATTTTACTTATTTTGGGGCACAATTGCAGAAATTTCACTTATTTCAGGTAAAAATGGCAAAAATTTTTCTTATTTTGGGGCAAAAAGGCAGAAATTCCTAATATTTTGTGGCAAAAATGCAGAAATTCCCCTTATTTTGAGGTAAAAAAGCTGAAATTTTCCTTATTTTGGGGCAAAAAGGCAGAAATTTCCCTTATTTTGGGGCAAAATTGCAAACATTTAACTTATTTCAGGGTAATAAGTCAGAAATTTTCCTTATTTTGGGGCAAAAAACACAGAAATTCCCTTTGTTTTGGAAGGAAAATACAGAAATTCCACTTCTTTAGAGGCAAAAAGGCAGAAATTCCCCTTATTTTGAAGCAAAAATGAAGAAATTCCCCTAATTGTTGGGCAAAAAGGCCGAAATTCCCTATATGTTGGGGCAAAAAGACAGAAATTCTCCTTATTTTGGGACAAAACTCAGAAATTCCACTTATTTTGGGGCAAAATTGCAGGAATTTACCTTATTTTGAGGCAAAATTGCAGAAATTTCCCTTATTTGGGGCAAAATTGCAGAAATTTCACTTATTTTCAGGTAAAAAGGCTGAAATATCCTTTATTTTGGGGCAAAAAGGAAGAAATTCCCCTTATTTTGGGGCAAAATTGCAGAAATTTTCCTTATTTTGGGGTAAAAAGGCTGAAATTCTTATTTTGAGGTAAAATGCTGAAATTCCCCATATTTTGGGGCAAAAGGCAAAACTTCTTCTTATTTTGGGGCAAAGAGGCACAAATTTCCCTTATTTTCGGGAAAAATTGCAGAAATTTCATTTATTTCAGGGCAAAAAGTCAGAAATTCCTTTTATTTTGGGGCAAAGAGCAGAAATTTCTTTTATTATGGTACAAAATTGAAGAAATTTTTCTTATTTTGAAACAAAAAGGCAGAAAATTCCCCTTATTTTGAGGCAAAAGGCAGAAATTATTCTCAATTTGAGGTAAAATGCAGAAATTCCCTTAATTTTGGGGCTAAAAGGCAGAAATTCCCTGTATTTTGAAGCAAAATTGCAAAAATTCTCTTAATTTTCAGGCAAAAAGGCAGAAATTCTTATTATTTTGGGGCAAAAAGACAGAAAATCTCCTTTTTCGGGAGCAAACAGTCAGAAATTCCCCTTATTTTGGGGCAAAATTGCAGAAATTTCCTTTACATTGGGGCAAAATTGCAGAAATTTCCCTTATTTTGGGGCAAAATTGCAGAAATTTCAGGTATTTGAGAAAAAAAGGCAGAAATTTTTTGGGGGGGCAAAAAGGCAGAAATTTTTTTTATTTTGGTACAAAATTGCAGAAATTTTTTTTATTTTGGGGCAGAAATTTTTTTTATTTTGGGGCAAAAAGTCAGAAATTCCCCATATTTTGGGGCAAAAATGCAGAAATTCCCCTTATTTTGAGGTAATAAGGCTGAAATTCCCCTTATTTTGGGGCAAAAAGGCAGAAATTTCGTTTATTTTGGGGAAAAGGCAGAAATTGCACTTATTTTGAGTCAAAAAGGTGGAAAATCCCCTTATTTTGGGGCAAAAATGAAGAAATTTGCTTTTTTATGGCAAAAAGGTATACATTCCCTTTATTTTCGGGCAAAAAGGCAGAAATTCTTTGTATTTTGGAGCAAAATTGCAGAAATTCCCCTAATTTTTGGGCAAAAAGGCAGAAATTCTCCTTATTTTGGGGTAAAACTGCAGAAATTTCACTTATTTTGCGGCAAAATGTCAGAAATTCCCCTTATTTTTGGCAAAAAATGCAGAAAATCCCCTTATTTTAGGGCAAAATTGCAGAAATTTCCTTTATTTGGGGACAAAAACAGAAATTCCCCTTATTTTGGGGCAAAATTGCAGAAATTTCCCTTATTATGGGGAAAAATTGCAGAAATTTCCCTTATTTTAGGGCAAAATTGCAGAAATTTCACTTATTTCAGAGAAAAATAGTAAAAATTTTTCTTATTTTGGGGCAAAAAGGCAGAAATTCCCATTATTTTGGGGCAAAAAGGCAGAAATTCACCTTATTTTGGGGTAAAATTGCAGAAATTTCACATATTTCAGGGCAAAACGGCAGAAATTCCCCTTATTTTGGGGCAAAAAGGCAGAAATATCCCTCATTTTGTTATAAAATTGCAGAAATTTCCCTTATTTGGAGGCAAAAAGGCAGAAAATCCACTTAATTTCGGGTAAAAAGACAGAAATTTCTCGTATTTTGGAGCAAAATTGCAGAAACTCCCCTAATTTTGGGGCTAAAAGGCAGAATTTCCCTTTATTTTGGGGCAAAAATAGAGAAATTCTTTTTATTTTGGGGCAAAAATCAGAAATTTCCTTTATTTTGGGGCAAAATTTTAGAAATTTCTTTTATATTGTTACAGACTTGCAGAAATTTTTCTTATTTTGTGGCAAAAAGGCAGAAATTCCCCATATTTTGGTGCAAAAAGGCTGAAATTCCCCTTATTTTGAGGTAAAATCCTGAAATTCCCCATATTTTGGGGCAAAAAGGCAGAAATTCCCCTCATTTGGGGGCAAAAAGGCCCAAATTTCCCTTATTTTCGGGCATAATTGCAGGAATTTCATTTATTTCAGGGCAAAAAGTCAGAAATTCCTTTTATTTTCGGGCAAAAACAGAAATTTCTTTTATTTTGATACAAAATTGTAGAACTTTTCCTTATTTTGGAACAAAAAGGCAAAAATTACCCATATTTTGGGGAAAAAGGCAGAAATTCCCCTTATTTTGAGGTAAAAAGGCTGAAATTCCCGTTATTTTGGGGCAAAAAGGCAGAAATTCCCTTTACTTTGTGGCAAAAAGGCAGAAATTCCCGTTAATTGGGGCAGAAAAGCAGAAATTTTCCTTATTTAAGGGCAATAGGGCAGAAATTCCCCTTATTTTGTGGCAAAAAGGCAGAAATTCCCCTTATTTGAAGGTAAAATGCTGAAATTCCCCTTATTTTCGGCAAAAAGGCAGAAATTCCTATTATTTTGGGGCAAAATTGCAGAAATTTCAATTATTTCTGGGCAAAAAGTCAGATATTTGCCTTATTTTGGGGCAAAAAGCAGAAATTCCCTTAATTTTGGGGCCAAAAACAGAAATTCCCCTTATTTTGGGGTAAAATTGCAGAAATTTCAAATATTTCAGGGCAAAAAGGCAGAAATTCAACTTTATTTCGGACAATAACGCAGAAATTCCCCATATTTTAAAGCTAAATTTCAGAAATTCCCCTTATATTGGTGCAAAAATGGAGAAATTCCCTTTATTTTTGTGCAATAAGGCAGATTTCCCCGTATTTTGAAGCAAAATTGCACATATTTCCCTAATTTTGAAAAAAAATGCAGAAATTCACATTATTTTGGAACAAAAAGACAGAAATTCTCCTTATTTCAGGGCAAAAAGTCAGAAATTCCCCTTCTTTTGGGGTAAAATTGCAGAAATTTTCTTTATTTTGGGGCAAAATTGCAGAAATTTCTCTTATTTTGGGGCAAAATTGCAGAAATTTCAGTTATTTCAGGGAAAAAGTGCAGAAATTTCTCTTATTTTGGGGCAAAAAGGCAGAAATTTCTTTTATTTTGGTACAAAATTGCAGAAATTTTCTTTATTTTGGGGCAAAAATGAAGAAATTCCCCATATTTTGGGGCAAAAAGGCAGAGATTTGCCTTATTATGAGGTAAAATGCTGAAATTCCCCTTATTTTGGGGCAAAAATACAGAAATTCCCTTCATTTTGTGGCAAAAAGGCAGAAATTTCCCTTATTTTGGGGCAAAATTGCAGAAATTTCCCTTATTTTGGGGCAAAATTGCAGAAATTTTACATATTTTGGGGCAAAATTGCAGAAATTTTACTTATTTTGGGGCACAATTGCAGAAATTTCACTTATTTCAGGTAAAAATGGCAAAAATTTTTCTTATTTTGGGGCAAAAAGGCAGAAATTCCTAATATTTTGTGGCAAAAATGCAGAAATTCCCCTTATTTTGAGGTAAAAAAGCTGAAATTTTCCTTATTTTGGGGCAAAAAGGCAGAAATTTCCCTTATTTTGGGGCAAAATTGCAAACATTTAACTTATTTCAGGGTAATAAGTCAGAAATTTTCCTTATTTTGGGGCAAAAAACACAGAAATTCCCTTTGTTTTGGAAGGAAAATACAGAAATTCCACTTCTTTAGAGGCAAAAAGGCAGAAATTCCCCTTATTTTGAAGCAAAAATGAAGAAATTCCCCTAATTGTTGGGCAAAAAGGCCGAAATTCCCTATATGTTGGGGCAAAAAGACAGAAATTCTCCTTATTTTGGGACAAAACTCAGAAATTCCACTTATTTTGGGGCAAAATTGCAGGAATTTACCTTATTTTGAGGCAAAATTGCAGAAATTTCCCTTATTTGGGGCAAAATTGCAGAAATTTCACTTATTTTCAGGTAAAAAGGCTGAAATATCCTTTATTTTGGGGCAAAAAGGAAGAAATTCCCCTTATTTTGGGGCAAAATTGCAGAAATTTTCCTTATTTTGGGGTAAAAAGGCTGAAATTCTTATTTTGAGGTAAAATGCTGAAATTCCCCATATTTTGGGGCAAAAGGCAAAACTTCTTCTTATTTTGGGGCAAAGAGGCACAAATTTCCCTTATTTTCGGGAAAAATTGCAGAAATTTCATTTATTTCAGGGCAAAAAGTCAGAAATTCCTTTTATTTTGGGGCAAAGAGCAGAAATTTCTTTTATTATGGTACAAAATTGAAGAAATTTTTCTTATTTTGAAACAAAAAGGCAGAAAATTCCTTTTATTTTGAGGCAAAAGGCAGAAATTATTCTCAATTTGAGGTAAAATGCAGAAATTCCCTTAATTTTGGGGCTAAAAGGCAGAAATTCCCTGTATTTTGAAGCAAAATTGCAAAAATTCTCTTAATTTTCGGGCAAAAAGGCAGAAATTCTTATTATTTTGGGGCAAAAAGACAGAAAATCTCCTTTTTCGGGAGCAAACAGTCAGAAATTCCCCTTATTTTGGGGCAAAATTGCAGAAATTTCCTTTACATTGGGGCAAAATTGCAGAAATTTCCCTTATTTTGGGGCAAAATTGCAGAAATTTCAGGTATTTGAGAAAAAAAGGCAGAAATTTTTTGGGGGGGCAAAAAGGCAGAAATTTTTTTTATTTTGGTACAAAATTGCAGAAATTTTTTTTATTTTGGGGCAAAAAGTCAGAAATTCCCCATATTTTGGGGCAAAAATGCAGAAATTCCCCTTATTTTGAGGTAATAAGGCTGAAATTCCCCTTATTTTGGGGCAAAAAGGCAGAAATTTCGTTTATTTTGGGGAAAAGGCAGAAATTGCACTTATTTTGAGTCAAAAAGGTGGAAAATCCCCTTATTTTGGGGCAAAAATGAAGAAATTTGCTTTTTTATGGCAAAAAGGTATACATTCCCTTTATTTTCGGGCAAAAAGGCAGAAATTCTTTGTATTTTGGAGCAAAATTGCAGAAATTCCCCTAATTTTTGGGCAAAAAGGCAGAAATTCTCCTTATTTGGGGGTAAAACTGCAGAAATTTCACTTATTTTGCGGCAAAATGTCAGAAATTCCCCTTATTTTTGGCAAAAAATGCAGAAAATCCCCTTATTTTAGGGCAAAATTGCAGAAATTTCCTTTATTTGGGGACAAAAACAGAAATTCCCCTTATTTTGGGGCAAAATTGCAGAAATTTCCCTTATTATGGGGAAAAATTGCAGAAATTTCCCTTATTTTAGGGCAAAATTGCAGAAATTTCACTTATTTCAGAGAAAAATAGTAAAAATTTTTCTTATTTTGGGGCAAAAAGGCAGAAATTCCCATTATTTTGGGGCAAAAAGGCAGAAATTCACCTTATTTTGGGGTAAAATTGCAGAAATTTCACATATTTCAGGGCAAAACGGCAGAAATTCCCCTTATTTTGGGGCAAAAAGGCAGAAATATCCCTCATTTTGGGATAAAATTGCAGAAATTTCCCTTATTTGGAGGCAAAAAGGCAGAAAATCCACTTAATTTCGGGTAAAAAGACAGAAATTTCTCGTATTTTGGAGCAAAATTGCAGAAACTCCCCTAATTTTGGGGCTAAAAGGCAGAATTTCCCTTTATTTTGGGGCAAAAATAGAGAAATTCTTTTTATTTTGGGGCAAAAATCAGAAATTTCCTTTATTTTGGGGCAAAATTTTAGAAATTTCTTTTATATTGTTACAGACTTGCAGAAATTTTTCTTATTTTGTGGCAAAAAGGCAGAAATTCCCCATATTTTGGTGCAAAAAGGCTGAAATTCCCCTTATTTTGAGGTAAAATCCTGAAATTCCCCATTTTTTGGGGCAAAAAGGCAGAAATTCCCCTCATTTGGGGGCAAAAAGGCACAAATTTCCCTTATTTTCGGGCATAATTGCAGGAATTTCATTTATTTCAGGGCAAAA
This sequence comes from Micromys minutus, assembly GCF_963924665.1. NCBI lineage: Eukaryota > Metazoa > Chordata > Mammalia > Rodentia > Muridae > Micromys > Micromys minutus. The sequence continues at coordinate 1,142,921 of NW_027667812.1, read as the reverse complement.
AGTCAGAAATTCCTTTTATTTTCGGGCAAAAACAGAAAATTCTTTTATTTTGATACAAAATTGTAGAACTTTTCCTTATTTTGGAACAAAAAGGCAAAAATTACCCATATTTTGGGGAAAAAGGCAGAAATTCCCCTTATTTTGAGGTAAAAAGGCTGAAATTCCCGTTATTTTGGGGCAAAAAGGCAGAAATTCCCTTTACTTTGTGGCAAAAAGGCAGAAATTCCCGTTAATTGGGGCAGAAAAGCAGAAATTTTCCTTATTTAAGGGCAATAGGGCAGAAATTCCCCTTATTTTGTGGCAAAAAGGCAGAAATTCCCCTTATTTGAAGGTAAAATGCTGAAATTCCCCTTATTTTCGGCAAAAAGGCAGAAATTCCTATTATTTTGGGGCAAAATTGCAGAAATTTCAATTATTTCTGGGCAAAAAGTCAGATATTTGCCTTATTTTGGGGCAAAAAGCAGAAATTCCCTTAATTTTGGGGCCAAAAACAGAAATTCCCCTTATTTTGGGGTAAAATTGCAGAAATTTCAAATATTTCAGGGCAAAAAGGCAGAAATTCAACTTTATTTCGGACAATAACGCAGAAATTCCCCATATTTTAAAGCTAAATTTCAGAAATTCCCCTTATATTGGTGCAAAAATGGAGAAATTCCCTTTATTTTTGTGCAATAAGGCAGATTTCCCCGTATTTTGAAGCAAAATTGCACATATTTCCCTAATTTTGAAAAAAAATGCAGAAATTCACATTATTTTGGAACAAAAAGACAGAAATTCTCCTTATTTCAGGGCAAAAAGTCAGAAATTCCCCTTCTTTTGGGGTAAAATTGCAGAAATTTTCTTTATTTTGGGGCAAAATTGCAGAAATTTCTCTTATTTTGGGGCAAAATTGCAGAAATTTCAGTTATTTCAGGGAAAAAGTGCAGAAATTTCTCTTATTTTGGGGCAAAAAGGCAGAAATTTCTTTTATTTTGGTACAAAATTGCAGAAATTTTCTTTATTTTGGGGCAAAAATGAAGAAATTCCCCATATTTTGGGGCAAAAAGGCAGAGATTTGCCTTATTATGAGGTAAAATGCTGAAATTCCCCTTATTTTGGGGCAAAAATACAGAAATTCCCTTCATTTTGTGGCAAAAAGGCAGAAATTTCCCTTATTTTGGGGCAAAATTGCAGAAATTTCCCTTATTTTGGGGCAAAATTGCAGAAATTTTACATATTTTGGGGCAAAATTGCAGAAATTTTACTTATTTTGGGGCACAATTGCAGAAATTTCACTTATTTCAGGTAAAAATGGCAAAAATTTTTCTTATTTTGGGGCAAAAAGGCAGAAATTCCTAATATTTTGTGGCAAAAATGCAGAAATTCCCCTTATTTTGAGGTAAAAAAGCTGAAATTTTCCTTATTTTGGGGCAAAAAGGCAGAAATTTCCCTTATTTTGGGGCAAAATTGCAAACATTTAACTTATTTCAGGGTAATAAGTCAGAAATTTTCCTTATTTTGGGGCAAAAAACACAGAAATTCCCTTTGTTTTGGAAGGAAAATACAGAAATTCCACTTCTTTAGAGGCAAAAAGGCAGAAATTCCCCTTATTTTGAAGCAAAAATGAAGAAATTCCCCTAATTGTTGGGCAAAAAGGCCGAAATTCCCTATATGTTGGGGCAAAAAGACAGAAATTCTCCTTATTTTGGGACAAAACTCAGAAATTCCACTTATTTTGGGGCAAAATTGCAGGAATTTACCTTATTTTGAGGCAAAATTGCAGAAATTTCCCTTATTTGGGGCAAAATTGCAGAAATTTCACTTATTTTCAGGTAAAAAGGCTGAAATATCCTTTATTTTGGGGCAAAAAGGAAGAAATTCCCCTTATTTTGGGGCAAAATTGCAGAAATTTTCCTTATTTTGGGGTAAAAAGGCTGAAATTCTTATTTTGAGGTAAAATGCTGAAATTCCCCATATTTTGGGGCAAAAGGCAAAACTTCTTCTTATTTTGGGGCAAAGAGGCACAAATTTCCCTTATTTTCGGGAAAAATTGCAGAAATTTCATTTATTTCAGGGCAAAAAGTCAGAAATTCCTTTTATTTTGGGGCAAAGAGCAGAAATTTCTTTTATTATGGTACAAAATTGAAGAAATTTTTCTTATTTTGAAACAAAAAGGCAGAAAATTCCCCTTATTTTGAGGCAAAAGGCAGAAATTATTCTCAATTTGAGGTAAAATGCAGAAATTCCCTTAATTTTGGGGCTAAAAGGCAGAAATTCCCTGTATTTTGAAGCAAAATTGCAAAAATTCTCTTAATTTTCAGGCAAAAAGGCAGAAATTCTTATTATTTTGGGGCAAAAAGACAGAAAATCTCCTTTTTCGGGAGCAAACAGTCAGAAATTCCCCTTATTTTGGGGCAAAATTGCAGAAATTTCCTTTACATTGGGGCAAAATTGCAGAAATTTCCCTTATTTTGGGGCAAAATTGCAGAAATTTCAGGTATTTGAGAAAAAAAGGCAGAAATTTTTTGGGGGGGCAAAAAGGCAGAAATTTTTTTTATTTTGGTACAAAATTGCAGAAATTTTTTTTATTTTGGGGCAGAAATTTTTTTTATTTTGGGGCAAAAAGTCAGAAATTCCCCATATTTTGGGGCAAAAATGCAGAAATTCCCCTTATTTTGAGGTAATAAGGCTGAAATTCCCCTTATTTTGGGGCAAAAAGGCAGAAATTTCGTTTATTTTGGGGAAAAGGCAGAAATTGCACTTATTTTGAGTCAAAAAGGTGGAAAATCCCCTTATTTTGGGGCAAAAATGAAGAAATTTGCTTTTTTATGGCAAAAAGGTATACATTCCCTTTATTTTCGGGCAAAAAGGCAGAAATTCTTTGTATTTTGGAGCAAAATTGCAGAAATTCCCCTAATTTTTGGGCAAAAAGGCAGAAATTCTCCTTATTTTGGGGTAAAACTGCAGAAATTTCACTTATTTTGCGGCAAAATGTCAGAAATTCCCCTTATTTTTGGCAAAAAATGCAGAAAATCCCCTTATTTTAGGGCAAAATTGCAGAAATTTCCTTTATTTGGGGACAAAAACAGAAATTCCCCTTATTTTGGGGCAAAATTGCAGAAATTTCCCTTATTATGGGGAAAAATTGCAGAAATTTCCCTTATTTTAGGGCAAAATTGCAGAAATTTCACTTATTTCAGAGAAAAATAGTAAAAATTTTTCTTATTTTGGGGCAAAAAGGCAGAAATTCCCATTATTTTGGGGCAAAAAGGCAGAAATTCACCTTATTTTGGGGTAAAATTGCAGAAATTTCACATATTTCAGGGCAAAACGGCAGAAATTCCCCTTATTTTGGGGCAAAAAGGCAGAAATATCCCTCATTTTGTTATAAAATTGCAGAAATTTCCCTTATTTGGAGGCAAAAAGGCAGAAAATCCACTTAATTTCGGGTAAAAAGACAGAAATTTCTCGTATTTTGGAGCAAAATTGCAGAAACTCCCCTAATTTTGGGGCTAAAAGGCAGAATTTCCCTTTATTTTGGGGCAAAAATAGAGAAATTCTTTTTATTTTGGGGCAAAAATCAGAAATTTCCTTTATTTTGGGGCAAAATTTTAGAAATTTCTTTTATATTGTTACAGACTTGCAGAAATTTTTCTTATTTTGTGGCAAAAAGGCAGAAATTCCCCATATTTTGGTGCAAAAAGGCTGAAATTCCCCTTATTTTGAGGTAAAATCCTGAAATTCCCCATATTTTGGGGCAAAAAGGCAGAAATTCCCCTCATTTGGGGGCAAAAAGGCCCAAATTTCCCTTATTTTCGGGCATAATTGCAGGAATTTCATTTATTTCAGGGCAAAAAGTCAGAAATTCCTTTTATTTTCGGGCAAAAACAGAAATTTCTTTTATTTTGATACAAAATTGTAGAACTTTTCCTTATTTTGGAACAAAAAGGCAAAAATTACCCATATTTTGGGGAAAAAGGCAGAAATTCCCCTTATTTTGAGGTAAAAAGGCTGAAATTCCCGTTATTTTGGGGCAAAAAGGCAGAAATTCCCTTTACTTTGTGGCAAAAAGGCAGAAATTCCCGTTAATTGGGGCAGAAAAGCAGAAATTTTCCTTATTTAAGGGCAATAGGGCAGAAATTCCCCTTATTTTGTGGCAAAAAGGCAGAAATTCCCCTTATTTGAAGGTAAAATGCTGAAATTCCCCTTATTTTCGGCAAAAAGGCAGAAATTCCTATTATTTTGGGGCAAAATTGCAGAAATTTCAATTATTTCTGGGCAAAAAGTCAGATATTTGCCTTATTTTGGGGCAAAAAGCAGAAATTCCCTTAATTTTGGGGCCAAAAACAGAAATTCCCCTTATTTTGGGGTAAAATTGCAGAAATTTCAAATATTTCAGGGCAAAAAGGCAGAAATTCAACTTTATTTCGGACAATAACGCAGAAATTCCCCATATTTTAAAGCTAAATTTCAGAAATTCCCCTTATATTGGTGCAAAAATGGAGAAATTCCCTTTATTTTTGTGCAATAAGGCAGATTTCCCCGTATTTTGAAGCAAAATTGCACATATTTCCCTAATTTTGAAAAAAAATGCAGAAATTCACATTATTTTGGAACAAAAAGACAGAAATTCTCCTTATTTCAGGGCAAAAAGTCAGAAATTCCCCTTCTTTTGGGGTAAAATTGCAGAAATTTTCTTTATTTTGGGGCAAAATTGCAGAAATTTCTCTTATTTTGGGGCAAAATTGCAGAAATTTCAGTTATTTCAGGGAAAAAGTGCAGAAATTTCTCTTATTTTGGGGCAAAAAGGCAGAAATTTCTTTTATTTTGGTACAAAATTGCAGAAATTTTCTTTATTTTGGGGCAAAAATGAAGAAATTCCCCATATTTTGGGGCAAAAAGGCAGAGATTTGCCTTATTATGAGGTAAAATGCTGAAATTCCCCTTATTTTGGGGCAAAAATACAGAAATTCCCTTCATTTTGTGGCAAAAAGGCAGAAATTTCCCTTATTTTGGGGCAAAATTGCAGAAATTTCCCTTATTTTGGGGCAAAATTGCAGAAATTTTACATATTTTGGGGCAAAATTGCAGAAATTTTACTTATTTTGGGGCACAATTGCAGAAATTTCACTTATTTCAGGTAAAAATGGCAAAAATTTTTCTTATTTTGGGGCAAAAAGGCAGAAATTCCTAATATTTTGTGGCAAAAATGCAGAAATTCCCCTTATTTTGAGGTAAAAAAGCTGAAATTTTCCTTATTTTGGGGCAAAAAGGCAGAAATTTCCCTTATTTTGGGGCAAAATTGCAAACATTTAACTTATTTCAGGGTAATAAGTCAGAAATTTTCCTTATTTTGGGGCAAAAAACACAGAAATTCCCTTTGTTTTGGAAGGAAAATACAGAAATTCCACTTCTTTAGAGGCAAAAAGGCAGAAATTCCCCTTATTTTGAAGCAAAAATGAAGAAATTCCCCTAATTGTTGGGCAAAAAGGCCGAAATTCCCTATATGTTGGGGCAAAAAGACAGAAATTCTCCTTATTTTGGGACAAAACTCAGAAATTCCACTTATTTTGGGGCAAAATTGCAGGAATTTACCTTATTTTGAGGCAAAATTGCAGAAATTTCCCTTATTTGGGGCAAAATTGCAGAAATTTCACTTATTTTCAGGTAAAAAGGCTGAAATATCCTTTATTTTGGGGCAAAAAGGAAGAAATTCCCCTTATTTTGGGGCAAAATTGCAGAAATTTTCCTTATTTTGGGGTAAAAAGGCTGAAATTCTTATTTTGAGGTAAAATGCTGAAATTCCCCATATTTTGGGGCAAAAGGCAAAACTTCTTCTTATTTTGGGGCAAAGAGGCACAAATTTCCCTTATTTTCGGGAAAAATTGCAGAAATTTCATTTATTTCAGGGCAAAAAGTCAGAAATTCCTTTTATTTTGGGGCAAAGAGCAGAAATTTCTTTTATTATGGTACAAAATTGAAGAAATTTTTCTTATTTTGAAACAAAAAGGCAGAAAATTCCTTTTATTTTGAGGCAAAAGGCAGAAATTATTCTCAATTTGAGGTAAAATGCAGAAATTCCCTTAATTTTGGGGCTAAAAGGCAGAAATTCCCTGTATTTTGAAGCAAAATTGCAAAAATTCTCTTAATTTTCGGGCAAAAAGGCAGAAATTCTTATTATTTTGGGGCAAAAAGACAGAAAATCTCCTTTTTCGGGAGCAAACAGTCAGAAATTCCCCTTATTTTGGGGCAAAATTGCAGAAATTTCCTTTACATTGGGGCAAAATTGCAGAAATTTCCCTTATTTTGGGGCAAAATTGCAGAAATTTCAGGTATTTGAGAAAAAAAGGCAGAAATTTTTTGGGGGGGCAAAAAGGCAGAAATTTTTTTTATTTTGGTACAAAATTGCAGAAATTTTTTTTATTTTGGGGCAAAAAGTCAGAAATTCCCCATATTTTGGGGCAAAAATGCAGAAATTCCCCTTATTTTGAGGTAATAAGGCTGAAATTCCCCTTATTTTGGGGCAAAAAGGCAGAAATTTCGTTTATTTTGGGGAAAAGGCAGAAATTGCACTTATTTTGAGTCAAAAAGGTGGAAAATCCCCTTATTTTGGGGCAAAAATGAAGAAATTTGCTTTTTTATGGCAAAAAGGTATACATTCCCTTTATTTTCGGGCAAAAAGGCAGAAATTCTTTGTATTTTGGAGCAAAATTGCAGAAATTCCCCTAATTTTTGGGCAAAAAGGCAGAAATTCTCCTTATTTGGGGGTAAAACTGCAGAAATTTCACTTATTTTGCGGCAAAATGTCAGAAATTCCCCTTATTTTTGGCAAAAAATGCAGAAAATCCCCTTATTTTAGGGCAAAATTGCAGAAATTTCCTTTATTTGGGGACAAAAACAGAAATTCCCCTTATTTTGGGGCAAAATTGCAGAAATTTCCCTTATTATGGGGAAAAATTGCAGAAATTTCCCTTATTTTAGGGCAAAATTGCAGAAATTTCACTTATTTCAGAGAAAAATAGTAAAAATTTTTCTTATTTTGGGGCAAAAAGGCAGAAATTCCCATTATTTTGGGGCAAAAAGGCAGAAATTCACCTTATTTTGGGGTAAAATTGCAGAAATTTCACATATTTCAGGGCAAAACGGCAGAAATTCCCCTTATTTTGGGGCAAAAAGGCAGAAATATCCCTCATTTTGGGATAAAATTGCAGAAATTTCCCTTATTTGGAGGCAAAAAGGCAGAAAATCCACTTAATTTCGGGTAAAAAGACAGAAATTTCTCGTATTTTGGAGCAAAATTGCAGAAACTCCCCTAATTTTGGGGCTAAAAGGCAGAATTTCCCTTTATTTTGGGGCAAAAATAGAGAAATTCTTTTTATTTTGGGGCAAAAATCAGAAATTTCCTTTATTTTGGGGCAAAATTTTAGAAATTTCTTTTATATTGTTACAGACTTGCAGAAATTTTTCTTATTTTGTGGCAAAAAGGCAGAAATTCCCCATATTTTGGTGCAAAAAGGCTGAAATTCCCCTTATTTTGAGGTAAAATCCTGAAATTCCCCATTTTTTGGGGCAAAAAGGCAGAAATTCCCCTCATTTGGGGGCAAAAAGGCACAAATTTCCCTTATTTTCGGGCATAATTGCAGGAATTTCATTTATTTCAGGGCAAAAAGTCAGAAATTCCTTTTATTTTCGGGCAAAAACAGAAAATTCTTTTATTTTGATACAAAATTGTAGAACTTTTCCTTATTTTGGAACAAAAAGGCAAAAATTACCCATATTTTGGGGAAAAAGGCAGAAATTCCCCTTATTTTGAGGTAAAAAGGCTGAAATTCCCGTTATTTTGGGGCAAAAAGGCAGAAATTCCCTTTACTTTGTGGCAAAAAGGCAGAAATTCCCGTTAATTGGGGCAGAAAAGCAGAAATTTTCCTTATTTAAGGGCAATAGGGCAGAAATTCCCCTTATTTTGTGGCAAAAAGGCAGAAATTCCCCTTATTTGAAGGTAAAATGCTGAAATTCCCCTTATTTTCGGCAAAAAGGCAGAAATTCCTATTATTTTGGGGCAAAATTGCAGAAATTTCAATTATTTCTGGGCAAAAAGTCAGATATTTGCCTTATTTTGGGGCAAAAAGCAGAAATTCCCTTAATTTTGGGGCCAAAAACAGAAATTCCCCTTATTTTGGGGTAAAATTGCAGAAATTTCAAATATTTCAGGGCAAAAAGGCAGAAATTCAACTTTATTTCGGACAATAACGCAGAAATTCCCCATATTTTAAAGCTAAATTTCAGAAATTCCCCTTATATTGGTGCAAAAATGGAGAAATTCCCTTTATTTTTGTGCAATAAGGCAGATTTCCCCGTATTTTGAAGCAAAATTGCACATATTTCCCTAATTTTGAAAAAAAATGCAGAAATTCACATTATTTTGGAACAAAAAGACAGAAATTCTCCTTATTTCAGGGCAAAAAGTCAGAAATTCCCCTTCTTTTGGGGTAAAATTGCAGAAATTTTCTTTATTTTGGGGCAAAATTGCAGAAATTTCTCTTATTTTGGGGCAAAATTGCAGAAATTTCAGTTATTTCAGGGAAAAAGTGCAGAAATTTCTCTTATTTTGGGGCAAAAAGGCAGAAATTTCTTTTATTTTGGTACAAAATTGCAGAAATTTTCTTTATTTTGGGGCAAAAATGAAGAAATTCCCCATATTTTGGGGCAAAAAGGCAGAGATTTGCCTTATTATGAGGTAAAATGCTGAAATTCCCCTTATTTTGGGGCAAAAATACAGAAATTCCCTTCATTTTGTGGCAAAAAGGCAGAAATTTCCCTTATTTTGGGGCAAAATTGCAGAAATTTCCCTTATTTTGGGGCAAAATTGCAGAAATTTTACATATTTTGGGGCAAAATTGCAGAAATTTTACTTATTTTGGGGCACAATTGCAGAAATTTCACTTATTTCAGGTAAAAATGGCAAAAATTTTTCTTATTTTGGGGCAAAAAGGCAGAAATTCCTAATATTTTGTGGCAAAAATGCAGAAATTCCCCTTATTTTGAGGTAAAAAAGCTGAAATTTTCCTTATTTTGGGGCAAAAAGGCAGAAATTTCCCTTATTTTGGGGCAAAATTGCAAACATTTAACTTATTTCAGGGTAATAAGTCAGAAATTTTCCTTATTTTGGGGCAAAAAACACAGAAATTCCCTTTGTTTTGGAAGGAAAATACAGAAATTCCACTTCTTTAGAGGCAAAAAGGCAGAAATTCCCCTTATTTTGAAGCAAAAATGAAGAAATTCCCCTAATTGTTGGGCAAAAAGGCCGAAATTCCCTATATGTTGGGGCAAAAAGACAGAAATTCTCCTTATTTTGGGACAAAACTCAGAAATTCCACTTATTTTGGGGCAAAATTGCAGGAATTTACCTTATTTTGAGGCAAAATTGCAGAAATTTCCCTTATTTGGGGCAAAATTGCAGAAATTTCACTTATTTTCAGGTAAAAAGGCTGAAATATCCTTTATTTTGGGGCAAAAAGGAAGAAATTCCCCTTATTTTGGATCAAAATTGCAGAAATTTTCCTTATTTTGGGGTAAAAAGGCTGAAATTCTTATTTTGAGGTAAAATGCTGAAATTCCCCATATTTTGGGGCAAAAGGCAAAACTTCTTTTTATTTTGGGGCAAAGAGGCACAAATTTCCCTTATTTTCGGGAAAAATTGCAGAAATTTCATTTATTTCAGGGCAAAAAGTCAGAAATTCCTTTTATTTTGGGGCAAAGAGCAGAAATTTCTTTTATTATGGTACAAAATTGAAGAAATTTTTCTTATTTTGAAACAAAAAGGCAGAAAATTCCCCTTATTTTGAGGCAAAAGGCAGAAATTATTCTCAATTTGAGGTAAAATGCAGAAATTCCCTTAATTTTGGGGCTAAAAGGCAGAAATTCCCTGTATTTTGAAGCAAAATTGCAAAAATTCTCTTAATTTTCGGGCAAAAAGGCAGAAATTCTTATTATTTTGGGGCAAAAAGACAGAAAATCTCCTTTTTCGGGAGCAAACAGTCAGAAATTCCCCTTATTTTGGGGCAAAATTGCAGAAATTTCCTTTACATTGGGGCAAAATTGCAGAAATTTCCCTTATTTTGGGGCAAAATTGCAGAAATTTCAGGTATTTGAGAAAAAAAGGCAGAAATTTTTTGGGGGGGCAAAAAGGCAGAAATTTTTTTTATTTTGGTACAAAATTGCAGAAATTTTTTTTATTTTGGGGCAAAAAGTCAGAAATTCCCCATATTTTGGGGCAAAAATGCAGAAATTCCCCTTATTTTGAGGTAATAAGGCTGAAATTCCCCTTATTTTGGGGCAAAAAGGCAGAAATTTCGTTTATTTTGGGGAAAAGGCAGAAATTGCACTTATTTTGAGTCAAAAAGGTGGAAAATCCCCTTATTTTGGGGCAAAAATGAAGAAATTTGCTTTTTTATGGCAAAAAGGTATACATTCCCTTTATTTTCGGGCAAAAAGGCAGAAATTCTTTGTATTTTGGAGCAAAATTGCAGAAATTCCCCTAATTTTTGGGCAAAAAGGCAGAAATTCTCCTTATTTGGGGGTAAAACTGCAGAAATTTCACTTATTTTGCGGCAAAATGTCAGAAATTCCCCTTATTTTTGGCAAAAAATGCAGAAAATCCCCTTATTTTAGGGCAAAATTGCAGAAATTTCCTTTATTTGGGGACAAAAACAGAAATTCCCCTTATTTTGGGGCAAAATTGCAGAAATTTCCCTTATTATGGGGAAAAATTGCAGAAATTTCCCTTATTTTAGGGCAAAATTGCAGAAATTTCACTTATTTCAGAGAAAAATAGTAAAAATTTTTCTTATTTTGGGGCAAAAAGGCAGAAATTCCCATTATTTTGGGGCAAAAAGGCAGAAATTCACCTTATTTTGGGGTAAAATTGCAGAAATTTCACATATTTCAGGGCAAAACGGCAGAAATTCCCTTTATTTTGGGGCAAAAAGGCAGAAATATCCCTCATTTTGGGATAAAATTGCAGAAATTTCCCTTATTTGGAGGCAAAAAGGCAGAAAATCCACTTAATTTCGGGTAAAAAGACAGAAATTTCTCGTATTTTGGAGCAAAATTGCAGAAACTCCCCTAATTTTGGGGCTAAAAGGCAGAATTTCCCTTTATTTTGGGGCAAAAATAGAGAAATTCTTTTTATTTTGGGGCAAAAATCAGAAATTTCCTTTATTTTGGGGCAAAATTTTAGAAATTTCTTTTATATTGTTACAGACTTGCAGAAATTTTTCTTATTTTGTGGCAAAAAGGCAGAAATTCCCCATATTTTGGTGCAAAAAGGCTGAAATTCCCCTTATTTTGAGGTAAAATCCTGAAATTCCCCATATTTTGGGGCAAAAAGGCAGAAATTCCCCTCATTTGGGGGCAAAAAGGCACAAATTTCCCTTATTTTCGGGCATAATTGCAGGAATTTCATTTATTTCAGGGCAAAAAGTCAGAAATTCCTTTTATTTTCGGGCAAAAACAGAAATTTCTTTTATTTTGATACAAAATTGTAGAAATTTTCCTTATTTTGGAACAAAAAGGCAAAAATTACCCATATTTTGGGGAAAAAGGCAGAAATTCCCCTTATTTTGAGGTAAAAAGGCTGAAATTCCCGTTATTTTGGGGCAAAAAGGCAGAAATTCCCTTTACTTTGTGGCAAAAAGGCAGAAATTCCCGTTAATTGGGGCAGAAAAGCGAAATTTTCCTTATTTAAGGGCAATAGGGCAGAAATTCCCCTTATTTTGTGGCAAAAAGGCAGAAATTCCCCTTATTTGAAGGTAAAATGCTGAAATTCCCCTTATTTTCGGCAAAAAGGCAGAAATTCCTATTATTTTGGGGCAAAATTGCAGAAATTTCAATTATTTCTGGGCAAAAAGTCAGATATTTGCCTTATTTTGGGGCAAAAAGCAGAAATTCCCTTAATTTTGGGGCCAAAAACAGAAATTCCCCTTATTTTGGGGTAAAATTGCAGAAATTTCAAATATTTCAGGGCAAAAAGGCAGAAATTCCACTTTATTTCGGACAATAACGCAGAAATTCCCCGTATTTTAAAGCTAAATTTCAGAAATTCCCCTTATATTGGTGCAAAAATGGAGAAATTCCCTTTATTTTTGTGCAATAAGGCAGATTTCCCCGTATTTTGATGCAAAATTGCACATATTTCCCTAATTTTGAAGGAAAATGCAGGAATTCACATTATTTTGGAACAAAAAGACAGAAATTCTCCTTATTTCAGGGCAAAAAGTCAGAAATTCCCCTTATTTTGGGGTAAAATTGCAGAAATTTTCTTTATTTTGGGGCAAAATTGCAGAAATTTCCCTTATTTTGGGGCAAAATTGCAGAAATTTCACTTATTTCAGGGAAAAAGTGCAGAAATTTCTCTTATTTTGGGGCAAAAAGGCAGAAATTTCTTTTATTTTGGTACAAAATTGCAGAAATTTTCTTTATTTTGGGGCAAAAATGAAGAAATTCCCCATATTTTGGGGCAAAAAGGCAGAGATTCGCCTTATTATGAGGTAAAATGCTGAAATTCCCCTTATTTTGGGGCAAAAATACAGAAATTCCCTTTATTTTGTGGCAAAAAGGCAGAAATTTCCCTTATTTTGGGGCAAAATTGCAGAAATTTCACTTATTTCAGGGCAAAATTCAAAAATTCCTTTTATTTTTGGGCAAAAAGACAGAAATTTTGTTTATTTTTGGGTAAAAAGGCAGAAATTTCACTTATTGTGAGGTAAGAAGGCAGAAATTCCTCTTATTTTGGGGCAAAAATGAAGAAATTTCCCTTTTTTGTGGCAAAAGGTATATATTCTCCTTATTTTCGGGTAAAAAAGCAGAAATATCCCGTTTTTTGGAGCACAATTGCAGAAAATCCCCTAATTGTGGGGCAAAAAGGCAGAAATTCCCTATATGTTGGGGCAAAAAGAAAGAAATTCTCCTTATTTTGGGGCAAAACTCAGAAATTCCACTTATTTTGGGGCAAAATTCCAGAAATTTCCCTTATTTTAGGGCAAAATTGCAGAAATTTCACTTATTTTGGGGCAAAATTGCAGAAATTTCACTTATTTCAGATAAAAAAAAGGCAGAAATTTTTCTTATTTTGGGGCAAAAAGGCAGAAATTCCTAATATTTTGTGGCAAAAATGCAGAAATTCCCCTTATTTTGAGGTAAAAAGGCTGAAATTCCCCTTATTTGGGGGCAAAAAGGCAGAAATTTCCCTTATTTTGGGGCAAAATTGCGAACATTTCACTAATTTCAGAGTAATAAGTCAGAAATTTTCCTTATTTTGGGGCAAAAAACACAGAAATTCCCTTTGTTTTGGAAGGAAAATACAGAAATTCCACTTCTTTAGAGGCAAAAAGGCAGAAATTCCCCTTATTTTGAAGCAAAAATGAAGAAATTCCCCTAATTGTTGAGCAAAAAGGCAGAAATTCCCTATATGTTGGGGCAAAAAGACAGAAATTCTCCTTATTTTGGGACAAAACTCAGAAATTCCACTTATTTTGGGGCAAAATTGCAGGAATTTACCTTATTTTGAGGCAAAATTGCAGAAATTTCCCTTATTTGGGGCAAAATTGCAGAAATTTCACTTATTTTCAGGTAAAAAGGCTGAAATATCCTTTATTTTGGGGCAAAAAGGAAGAAATTCCCCTTATTTTGGATCAAAATTGCAGAAATTTTCCTTATTTTGGGGCAAAAAGGCTGAAATTCTTATTTTGAGGTAAAATGCTGAAATTCCCCATATTCTGGGGCAAAAGGTAAAACTTCTTCTTATTTTTAGGGAAAGAGGCACAAATTTCCCTTATTTTCGGGCAAAATTGCAGAAATTTCATTTATTTCAGGGCAAAAAGTCAGAAATTCCTTTTATTTTGGGGCAAAGAGCAGAAATTTCTTTTATTATGGTACAAAATTGAAGAAATTTATCTTATTTTGAAACAAAAAGGCAGAAAATTCCCCTTATTTTGAGGCAAAAGGCAGAAATTATTCTCAATTTGAGGTAAAATGCAGAAATTCCCTTTATTTTGGGGCTAAAAAGCAGAAATTCCCTGTATTTTGAAGCAAAATTGCAGAAATTCTCTTAATTTTCGGGCAAAAAGGCAGAAATTCTCCTTATTTTGGGGCAAAAAGACAGAAAATCTCCTTTTTCGGGAGCAAACAGTCAGAAATTCCCCTTATTTTGGGGCAAAATTGCAGAAATTTCCTTTACATTGGGGCAAAATTGCAGAAATTTCCCTTATTTTGGGGCAAAATTGCAGAAATTTCAGGTATTTGAGAAAAAAAAGGCAGAAATTTTTTTGGGGGGGCAAAAAGGCAGAAATATTTTTTATTTTGGTACAAAATTGCAGAAATTTTTTTTATTTTGGGGCAAAAAGTCAGAAATTCCCCATATTTTGGGGCAAAAATGCAGAAATTCCCCTTATTTTGAGGTAATAAGGCTGAAATTCCCCTTATTTTGGGGCAAAAAGGCAGAAATTTCGTTTATTTTGGGGAAAAGGCAGAAATTGCACTTATTTTGAGTCAAAAAGGTGGAAAATCCCCTTATTTTGGGGCAAAAATGAAGAAATTTGCTTTTTTATGGCAAAAAGGTATACATTCCCTTTATTTTCGGGCAAAAAGGCAGAAATTCTTTGTATTTTGGAGCAAAATTGCAGAAATTCCCCTAATTTTTGGGCAAAAAGGCAGAAATTTTCCTTATTTTGGGGTAAAACTGCAGAAATTTCACTTATTTTGCGGCAAAATGTCAGAAATTCCCCTTATTTTTGGCAAAAAATGCAGAAAATCCCCTTATTTTAGGGCAAAATTGCAGAAATTTCCCTTATTTCGGGACAAAAACAGAAATTCCCCTTATTTTGGGGCAAAATTGCAGAAATTTCCCTTATTATGGGGAAAATTGCAGAAATTTCCCTTATTTAAGGGCAAAATTGCAGAAATTTCACTTATTTCAGAGAAAAAGGGCAAAAATTTTTCTTATTTTGGGGCAAAAAGGCAGAAATTCCCATTATTTTGGGGCAAAAAGGCAGAAATTCACCTTATTTTGGGGTAAAATTGCAGAAATTTCACATATTTCAGGGCAAAACGGCAGAAATTCCCCTTATTTTGGGGCAAAAAGGCAGAAATTTCCCTTATTTTGGGATAAAATTGCAGAAATTTCCCTTATTTGGAGGCAAAAAGGCAGAAAATCCACTTAATTTCGGGTAAAAAGGCAGAAATTTCTCGTATTTTGGAGCAAAATTGCAGAAACTCCCCTAATTTTGGGGCTAAAAGGCAGAATTTCCCTTTATTTTGGGGCAAAAATAGAGAAATTCTTTTTATTTTGGGGCAAAAATCAGAAATTTCCTTTATTTTGGGGCAAAATTTTAGAAATTTCTTTTATATTGTTACAGACTTGCAGAAATTTTTCTTATTTTGTGGCAAAAAGGCAGAAATTCCCCATATTTTGGTGCAAAAAGGCTGAAATTCCCCTTATTTTGAGGTAAAATCCTGAAATTCCCCATATTTTGGGGCAAAAAGGCAGAAATTCCCCTCATTTGGGGGCAAAAAGGCACAAATTTCCCTTATTTTCGGGCATAATTGCAGGAATTTCATTTATTTCAGGGCAAAAAGTCAGAAATTCCTTTTATTTTCGGGCAAAAACAGAAATTTCTTTTATTTTGATACAAAATTGTAGAAATTTTCCTTATTTTGGAACAAAAAGGCAAAAATTACCCATATTTTGGGGAAAAAGGCAGAAATTCCCCTTATTTTGAGGTAAAAAGGCTGAAATTCCCGTTATTTTGGGGCAAAAAGGCAGAAATTCCCTTTACTTTGTGGCAAAAAGGCAGAAATTCCCGTTAATTGGGGCAGAAAAGCGAAATTTTCCTTATTTAAGGGCAATAGGGCAGAAATTCCCCTTATTTTGTGGCAAAAAGGCAGAAATTCCCCTTATTTGAAGGTAAAATGCTGAAATTCCCCTTATTTTCGGCAAAAAGGCAGAAATTCCTATTATTTTGGGGCAAAATTGCAGAAATTTCAATTATTTCTGGGCAAAAAGTCAGATATTTGCCTTATTTTGGGGCAAAAAGCAGAAATTCCCTTAATTTTGGGGCCAAAAACAGAAATTCCCCTTATTTTGGGGTAAAATTGCAGAAATTTCAAATATTTCAGGGCAAAAAGGCAGAAATTCCACTTTATTTCGGACAATAACGCAGAAATTCCCCGTATTTTAAAGCTAAATTTCAGAAATTCCCCTTATATTGGTGCAAAAATGGAGAAATTCCCTTTATTTTTGTGCAATAAGGCAGATTTCCCCGTATTTTGAAGCAAAATTGCACATATTTCCCTAATTTTTAAGGAAAATGCAGAAATTCACATTATTTTGGAACAAAAAGACAGAAATTCTCCTTATTTCAGGGCAAAAAGTCAGAAATTCCCCTTATTTTGGGGTAAAATTGCAGAAATTTTCTTTATTTTGGGGCAAAATTGCAGAAATTTCCCTTATTTTGGGGCAAAATTGCAGAAATTTCACTTATTTCAGGGAAAAAGTGCAGAAATTTCTCTTATTTTAAGGCAAAAAGGCAGAAATTTCTTTTATTTTGGTACAAAATTGCAGAAATTTTCTTTATTTTGGGGCAAAAATGAAGAAATTCCCCATATTTTGGGGCAAAAAGGCAGAGATTCGCCTTATTATGAGGTAAAATGCTGAAATTCCCCTTATTTTGGGGCAAAAATACAGAAATTCCCTTTATTTTGTGGCAAAAAGGCAGAAATTTCCCTTATTTTGGGGCAAAATTGCAGAAATTTCACTTATTTCAGGGCAAAATTCAAAAATTCCTTTTATTTTTGGGCAAAAAGACAGAAATTTTGTTTATTTTTGGGTAAAAAGGCAGAAATTTCACTTATTGTGAGGTAAGAAGGCAGAAATTCCTCTTATTTAGGGGCAAAAATGAAGAAATTTCCCTTTTTTTGTGGCAAAAGGTATATATTCTCCTTATTTTCGCGCAAAAAAGCAGAAATATCCCGTTTTTTGGAGCACAATTGCAGAAAATCCCCTAATTGTGGGGCAAAAAGGCAGAAATTCCCTATATGTTGGAGCAAAAAGACAGAAATTCTCCTTATTTTGGGGCAAAACTCAGAAATTCCACTTATTTTGGGGCAAATTCCAGAAATTTCCCTTATTTTGGGGCAAATTTGCAGAAATTTCACTTATTTTGGGGCAAAATTGCAGAAATTTCACTTATTTCAGATAAAAAAAAGGCAGAAATTTTTCTTATTTTGGGGCAAAAAGGCAGAAATTCCTAATATTTTGTGGCAAAAATGCAGAAATTCCCCTTATTTTGAGGTAAAGATGCTGAAATGCCCTTATTTGGGGGCAAAAAGGCAGAAATTTCCCTTATTTTGGGGCAAAATTGCAGAAATTTCACTTATTTCAGGGCAAAATTCAAAAATTCCTTTTATTTTGGGGCTAAAAGTCAGAAATTCCGTTTATTTTTGGGTAAAAAGGCAGAAATTTCACTTATTTTGAGGTAAGAAGGCAGAAATTCCTCTTATTTTGGGGCAAAAATGAAGAAATTTCCCTTTTTTGTGGCAAAAGGTATATATTCCCCTTATTTTCAGGCAAAAAAGCAGAAATATCCCGTTTTTTGGAGCACAATTGCAGAAAATCCCCTAATTGTGGGGCAAAAAGGCAGAAATTCCCTATATGTTTTCGGCAAAAAGACAGAAATTCTCCTTATTTTGGGGCAAAACTCAGAAATTCCACTTATTTTGGGGCAAAATTCCAGAAATTTCCCTTATTTTGGGGCAAAATTGCAGAAATTTTACTTATTTTTGGGCAAAATTGCAGAAATTTCACTTATTTCACGTAAAAATGGCAGAAATTTTTCTTATTTTGGGGCAAAAAGGCAGAAATTCCTAATATTTTGTGGCAAAAATGCAGAAATTCCCCTTATTTTGAGGTAAAAAGGCTGAAATTCCCCTTATTTGGGGGCAAAAAGGCAGAAATTTCCCTTATTTTGGGGCAAAAATTGCAAACATTTCACTAATTTCAGGGTAATAAGTCGGAAATTTTCCTTATTTTGGGGCAAAAAACACAGAAATTCCCTTTGTTTTGGAAGGAAAATACAGAAATTCCACTTCTTTAGAGGCAAAAAGGCAGAAATTCCTTTTATTTTGAAGCAAAAATGAAGAAATTCCCCTAATTGTTGGGCAAAAAGGCAGAAATTCCCTATATGTTGGGGAAAAAAGACAGAAATTCTCCTTATTTTGGGACAAAACTCAGAAATTCCACTTATTTTGGGGCAAAATTGCAGGAATTTACCTTATTTTGAGGCAAAATTGCAGAAATTTTTCTTATTTGGGGCAAAATTGCAGAAATTTCACTTATTTTCAGGTAAAAAGGCTGAAATATACTTTATTTTGGGGCAAAAAGGAAGAAATTCCCCTTATTTTGGGGCAAAATTGCAGAAATTTTCCTTATTTTGGGGCAAAAAGGCTGAAATTCTTATTTTGAGGTAAAATGCTGAAATTCCCCATATTTTGGGGCAAAAGGCAAAACTTCTTTTTATTTTGGGGCAAAGAGGCACAAATTTCCCTTATTTTCGGGCAAAATTGCAGAAATTTCATTTATTTCAGGGCAAAAAGTCAGAAATTCCTTTTATTTTGGGGCAAAGAGCAGAAATTTCTTTTATTATGGTACAAAATTGAAGAAATTTTTCTTATTTTGAAACAAAAAGGCAGAAAATTCCCCTTATTTTGAGGCAAAAGGCAGAAATTATTCTCAATTTGAGGTAAAATGCAGAAATTCCCTTTATTTTGGGGCTAAAAAACAGAAATTCCCTGTATTTTGAAGCAAAATTGCAGAAATTCTCATAATTTTTGGGCAAAAAGGCAGAAATTCCTCTTATTATGGGGCAAAAAGACAGAAAATCTCCTTTTTCGGGAGCAAACAGTCAGAAATTCCCCTTATTTTGGGGCAAAATTGCAAAAATTTCCTTTACATTGGGGCAAAATTGTAGAAATTTCCCTTATTTTGGGGCAAAATTGGAGATATGTCACGTATTTCAGGGAAAAAAGGCAGAAATTTTTTTGGGGGGGCAAAAAGGCAGAAATTTTTTTTCTTTTGGTACAAAATTGCAGAAATTTTTCTTATTTTGGGGCAAAAAGTCAGAAATTCCCCATATTTTGAGGTAAAAAGGCTGAAATTCCCCTTATTTTGGGGCAAAAAGACAGAAATTTCGTTTATTTTGGGGAAAAGGCAGAAATTGCACTTATTTTGAGTCAAAAAGGTGGAAATTCCCCTTATTTTGGGGCAAAAATGAAGAAATTTGCTTTTTTATGGCAAAAAGGTATACATTCCCTTTATTTTCGGGCAAAAAGGCAGAAATTCTTTGTATTTTGGAGCAAAATTGCAGAAATTCTCATAATTTTCGGGCAAAAAGGCAGAAATTCTCCTTATTTTGGGGCAAAAAGACAGAAAATCTCCTTTTTCGGGAGCAAACAGTCAGAAATTCCCCTTATTTTGGGGCAAAATTGCAGAAATTTCCTTTACATTGGGGCAAAATTGCAGAAATTTCCCTTATTTTGGGGCAAAATTGCAGAAATTTCAGGTATTTGAGAAAAAAAAGGCAGAAATTTTTTTGGGGGGGCAAAAAGGCAGAAATATTTTTTATTTTGGTACAAAATTGCAGAAATTTTTCTTATTTTGGGGCAAAAAGTCAGAAATTCCCCATATTTTGGGGCAATAAGGCAGAAATTCCCCTTATTTTGAGGTAATCAGGCTGAAATTCCCCTTATTTTGGGGCAAAAAGGCAGAAATTTCGTTTATTTGGGGGAAAAGGCAGAAATTGCACTTATTTTGAGACAAAAAGGTGGAAAATCCCCTTATTTTGGGGCAAAAATGAAGAAATTTGCTTTTTTATGGCAAAAAGGTATACATTCCCTTTATTTTCGGGCAAAAAGGCAGAAATTCTTTGTATTTTGGAGCAAAATTGCAGAAATTCCCCTAATTTTTGGGCAAAAAGGCAGAAATTTTCCTTATTTTGGGGTAAAACTGCAGAAATTTCACTTATTTTGCGGCAAAATGTCAGAAATTCCCCTTATTTTTGGCAAAAAATGCAGAAAATCCCCTTATTTTAGGGCAAAATTGCAGAAATTTCCCTTATTTGGGGACAAAAACAGAAATTCCCCTTATTTTGGGGCAAAATTGCAGAAATTTCCCTTATTATGGGGAAAAATTGCAGAAATTTCCCTTATTTTAGGGCAAAATTGCAGAAATTTCACTTATTTCAGAGAAAAAAAGCAAAAATTTTTCTTATTTTGGGGCAAAAAGGCAGAAATTCCCATTATTTTGGGGCAAAAAGGCAGAAATTCACCTTATTTTGGGGTAAAATTGCAGAAATTTCACATATTTCAGGGCAAAACGGCAGAAATTCCCCTTATTTTGGGGCAAAAAGGCAGAAATTTCCCTTATTTTGGGATAAAATTGCAGAAATTTCCCTTATTTGGGGGCAAAAAGGCAGAAAATCCACTTAATTTCGGGTAAAAAGGCAGAAATTTGTCGTATTTTGGAGCAAAATTGCAGAAACTCCCCTAATTTTGGGGCTAAAAGGCAGAATTTCCCTTTATTTTGGGGCAAAAATAGAGAAATTCTTTTTATTTTGGGGCAAAAATCAGAAATTTCCTTTATTTTGGGGCAAAATTTTAGAAATTTCTTTTATATTGTTACAGACTTGCAGAAATTTTTCTTATTTTGTGGCAAAAAGGCAGAAATTCCCCATATTTTGGTGCAAAAAGGCTGAAATTCCCCTTATTTTGAGGTAAAATCCTGAAATTCCCCATATTTTGGGGCAAAAAGGCAGAAATTCCCCTCATTTGGGGGCAAAAAGGCACAAATTTCCCTTATTTTCGGGCATAATTGCAGGAATTTCATTTATTTCAGGGCAAAAAGTCAGAAATTCCTTTTATTTTCGGGCAAAAACAGAAATTTCTTTTATTTTGATACAAAATTGTAGAAATTTTCCTTATTTTGGAACAAAAAGGCAAAAATTACCCATATTTTGGGGAAAAAGGCAGAAATTCCCCTTATTTTGAGGTAAAAAGGCTGAAATTCCCGTTATTTTGGGGCAAAAAGGCAGAAATTCCCTTTACTTTGTGGCAAAAAGGCAGAAATTCCCGTTAATTGGGGCAGAAAAGCGAAATTTTCCTTATTTAAGGGCAATAGGGCAGAAATTCCCCTTATTTTGTGGCAAAAAGGCAGAAATTCCCCTTATTTGAAGGTAAAATGCTGAAATTCCCCTTATTTTCGGCAAAAAGGCAGAAATTCCTATTATTTTGGGGCAAAATTGCAGAAATTTCAATTATTTCTGGGCAAAAAGTCAGATATTTGCCTTATTTTGGGGCAAAAAGCAGAAATTCCCTTAATTTTGGGGCCAAAAACAGAAATTCCCCTTATTTTGGGGTAAAATTGCAGAAATTTCAAATATTTCAGGGCAAAAAGGCAGAAATTCCACTTTATTTCGGACAATAACGCAGAAATTCCCCGTATTTTAAAGCTAAATTTCAGAAATTCCCCTTATATTGGTGCAAAAATGGAGAAATTCCCTTTATTTTTGTGCAGTAAGGCAGATTTCCCCGTATTTTGAAGCAAAATTGCACATATTTCCCTAATTTTGAAGGAAAATGCAGAAATTCACATTATTTTGGAACAAAAAGACAGAAATTCTCCTTATTTCAGGGCAAAAAGTCAGAAATTCCCCTTATTTTGGGGTAAAATTGCAGAAATTTTCTTTATTTTGGGGCAAAATTGCAGAAATTTCCCTTATTTTGGGGCAAAATTGCAGAAATTTCACATATTTCAGGGAAAAAGTGCAGAAATTTATCTTATTTTGGGGCAAAAAGGCAAAAATTTCTTTTATTTTGGTACAAAATTGCAGAAATTTTCTTTATTTTGGGGCAAAATTGCAGAAATTTCCCTTATTTTGGGGCAAAATTGCAGAAATTTCACTTATTTCAGGGAAAAAGTGCAGAAATTTCTCTTATTTTGGGGCAAAAAGGCAGAAATTTCTTTTATTTTGGTACAAAATTGCAGAAATTTTCTTTATTTTGGGGCAAAAATGAAGAAATTCCCCATATTTTGGGGCAAAAAGGCAGAGATTTGCCTTATTATGAGGTAAAATGCTGAAATTCCCCTTATTTTGGGGCAAAAATACAGGAATTCCCTTCATTTTCTGGCAAAAAGGCAGAAATTTCCCTTATTTTGGGGAAAAATTGCAGAAATTTCACTTATTTCAGGGCAAAATTCAAAAATTCCTTTTATTTTGGGGCAAAAAGACAGAAATTCCATTCATTTTTAGGTAAAAAGGCAGAAATTTCACTTATTTTGAGGGAAGAAGGCAGAAATTCCTCTTATTTTGGGGCAAAAATGACGAAATTTCTCTTTTTTGTCGCAAAAGGTATACATTCCCCTTATTTTCGGGCAAAAAAGCAGAAATTCCCCCTATTTTGGAGCAGAATTGAAGAAAATCCCCTAATTGTGGGGCAAAAAGGCAGAAATTCCCTATATGTTGGGGCAAAAAGACAGAAATTCTCCTTATTTTGGGGCAAAACTCAGAAATTCCACTTATTTTGGGGCAAAATTCCAGAAATTTCCCTTATTTTGGGGCAAAATTGCAAAAATTTTACTTATTTTGGGGCAAAATTTCAGAAATTTCACTTATTTCAGGTAAAAATGGCAGAAATTTTTCTTATTTTGGGGCAAAAAGGCAGAAATTCCTAATATTTTGTGGCAAAAATGCAGAAATTCCCCTTATTTTGAGGTAAAAAGGCTGAAATTCCCCTTATTTTGGGGCAAAAAGACAGAAATTTTGTTTATTTTTGGGTAAAAAGGCAGAAATTTCACTTATTTCAGGGTAATAAGTCAGAAATTTTCCTTATTTTGGGGCAAAAAACACAGAAATTCCCTTTGTTTTTGAAGGAAAATACAGAAATTCCACTTCTTTAGAGGCAAAAAGGCAGAAATTCCCCTTATTTTGAAGCAAAAATGAAGAAATTCCCCTAATTGTTGGGCAAAAAGGCAGAAATTCCCTATATGTTGGGGCAAAAAGACAGAAATTCTCCTTATTTTGGGACAAAACTCAGAAATTCCACTTATTTTGGGGCAAAATTGCAGGAATTTACCTTATTTTGAGGCAAAATTGCAGAAATTTCCCTTATTTGGGGCAAAATTGCAGAAATTTCACTTATTTTCAGGTAAAAAGGCTGAAATATCCTTTATTTTGGGGCAAAAAGGAAGAAATTCCCCTTATTTTGGGGCAAAATTGCAGAAATTTTCCTTATTTTGGGGTAAAACTGCAGAAATTTCACTTATTTTGCAGCAAAATGTCAGAAATTCCCCTTATTTTTGGCAAAAAAATGCAGAAAATCCCCTTATTTTAGGGCAAAATTGCAGAAATTTCCCTTATTTAGGGACAAAAACAGAAATTCCCCTTATTTTGGGGCAAAATTGCAGTAATTTCCCTTATTATGGGGAAAAATTGCAGAAATTTCCCTTATTTTAGGGCAAAATTGCAGAAATTTCACTTATTTCAGAGAAAAAAAGAAAAATTTTTCTTATTTTGGGGCAAAAAGGCAGAAATTCCCCTCATTTGGGGGCAAAAAGGCACAAATTTCCCTTATTTTCGGGCATAATTGCAGGAATTTCATTAATTCAGGGCAAAAAGTCAGAAATTCCTTTTATTTTCGGGCAAAAACAGAAATTTCTTTTATTTTGATACAAAATTGTAGAACTTTTCCTTATTTTGGAACAAAAAGGCAAAAATTACCCATATTTTGGGGGAAAAGGCAGAAATTCCTTTTATTTTGAGGTAAAAAGGCTGAAATTCCCGTTATTTTGGGGCATAAAGGCAGAAATTCCCTTTACTTTCTGGCAAAAGGGCAGAAATTCCCGTTAATTGGGGCAGAAAAGCAGAAATTTTCCTTATTTAAGGGCAATAGGGCAGAAATTCCCCTTATTTTGTGGCAAAAAGGCAGAAATTCCCCTTATTTGAAGGTAAAATGCTGAAATTCCCCTTATTTTCGGCAAAAAGGCAGAAATTCCTATTATTTTGAGGCAAAATTGAAGAAATTTCAATTATTTCTGGGCAAAAAGTCAGATATTTGCCTTATTTTGGGGCAAAAAGCAGAAATTCCCTTAATTTTGGGGCCAAAAACAGAAATTCCCCTTATTTTGGGGTAAAATTGCAGAAATTTCAAATATTTCAGGGCAAAAAGGCAGAAATTCTTCTTTATTTCGGACAATAACGCAGAAATTCCCCGTATTTTAAAGCTAAATTTCAGAAATTCCCCTTATATTGGTGCAAAAATGGAGAAATTCCCTTTATTTTTGTGCAATAAGGCAGATTTCCCCGTATTTTGAAGCAAAATTGCACATATTTCCCTAATTTTGAAGGAAAATGCAGAAATTCACATTATTTTGGAACAAAAAGACAGAAATTCTCCTTATTTCAGGGCAAAAAGTCAGAAATTCCCCTTATTTTGGGGTAAAATTGCAGAAATTTTCTTTATTTTGGGGCAAAATTGCAGAAATTTCCCTTATTTTGGGGCAAAATTGCAGAAATTTCACTTATTTCAGGGAAAAAGTGCAGAAATTTCTCTTATTTTGGGGCAAAAAGGCAGAAATTTCTTTTATTTTGGTACAAAATTGCAGAAATTTTCTTTATTTTGGGGCAAAAATGAAGAAATTCCCCATATTTTGGGGCAAAAAGGCAGAGATTCGCCTTATTATGAGGTAAAATGCTGAAATTCCCCTTATTTTGGGGCAAAAATACAGAAATTCCCTTTATTTTGTGGCAAAAAGGCAGAAATTTCCCTTATTTTGGGGCAAAATTGCAGAAATTTCACTTATTTCAGGGCAAAATTCAAAAATTCCTTTTATTTTTGGGCAAAAAGACAGAAATTTTGTTTATTTTTGGGTAAAAAGGCAGAAATTTCACTTATTGTGAGGTAAGAAGGCAGAAATTCCTCTTATTTTAGGGCAAAAATGAAGAAATTTCCCTTTTTTGTGGCAAAAGGTATATATTCTCCTTATTTTCGGGAAAAAAGCAGAAATATCCCGTTTTTTGAAGCACAATTGCAGAAAATCCCCTAATTGTGGGGCAAAAAGGCAGAAATTCCCTATATGTTGGAGCAAAAAGACAGAAATTCTCCTTATTTTGGGGCAAAACTCAGAAATTCCACTTATTTTGGGGCAAAATTCCAGAAATTTCCCTTATTTTGGGGCAAAATTGCAGAAATTTCACTTATTTCAGGTAAAAATGGCAGAAATTTTTCTTATTTTGGGGCAAAAAGGCAGAAATTCCTAATATTTTGTGGCAAAAATGCAGAAATTCCCCTTATTTTGAGGTAAAAATGCTGAAATTCCCCTTATTTGGGGGCAAAAAGGCAGAAATTTCCCTTATTTTGGGGCAAAATTGCAAACATTTCACTAATTTCAGGGTAATAAGTCAGAAATTTTCCTTATTTTGGGGCAAAAAACACAGAAATTCCCTTTGTTTTGGAAGGAAAATACAGAAATTCCACTTCTTTAGAGGCAAAAAGGCAGAAATTCCCCTTATTTTGAAGCAAAAATGAAGAAATTCCCCTAATTGTTGGGCAAAAAGGCAGAAATTCCCTATATGTTGGGGCAAAAAGACAGAAATTCTCCTTATTTTGGGACAAAACTCAGAAATTCCACTTATTTTGGGGCAAAATTGCAGGAATTTACCTTATTTTGAGGCAAAATTGCAGAAATTTCCCTTATTTGGGGCAAAATTGCAGAAATTTAACTTATTTTCAGGTAAAAAGCCTGAAATATCCTTTATTTTGGGGCAAAAAGGAAGAAATTCCCCTTATTTTGGGGCAAAATTGCAGAAATTTTCCTTATTTTGGGGCAAAAAGGCTGAAATTCTTATTTTGAGGTAAAATGCTGAAATTCCCCATATTTTGGGGCAAAAGGCAAAACTTCTTCTTATTTTGGGGCAAAGAGGCACAAATTTCCCTTATTTTCGGGCAAAATTGCAGAAATTTCATTTATTTCAGGGCAAAAAGTCAGAAATTCCTTTTATTTTGGGGCAAAGAGCAGAAATTTCTTTTATTATGGTACAAAATTGAAGAAATTTATCTTATTTTGAAACAAAAAGGCAGAAAATTCCCCTTATTTTGAGGCAAAAGGCAGAAATTATTCTCAATTTGAGGTAAAATGCAGAAATTCCCTTTGTTTTGGGGCTAAAAGGCAGAAATTCCCTGTATTTTGAAGCAAAATTGCAGAAATTCTCTTAATTTTCAGGCAAAAAGGCAGAAATTCTCCTTATTTTGGGGCAAAAAAACAGAAAATCTCCTTTTTCGGGAGCAAACAGTCAGAAATTCCCCTTATTTTGGAGCAAAATTGCAGAAATTTCCTTTACATTGGGGCAAAATTGCAGAAATTTCCCTTATTTTGGGGCAAAATTGCAGAAATTTCAGGTATTTGAGAAAAAAAAGGCAGAAATTTTTTTGGGGGGGCAAAAAGGCAGAAATTTTTTTTATTTTGGTACAAACTTGCAGAAATTTTTTTTATTTTGGGGCAAAAAGTCAGAAATTCCCCATATTTTGGGGCAAAAATGCAGAAATTCCCCTTATTTTGAGGTAATAAGGCTGAAATTCCCCTTATTTTGGGGCAAAAAGGCAGAAATTTCGTTTATTTTGGGGAAAAGGCAGAAATTGCACTTATTTTGAGTCAAAAAGGTGGAAAATCCCCTTATTTTGGGGCAAAAATGAAGAAATTTGCTTTTTTATGGCAAAAAGGTATACATTCCTTTTATTTTCGGGCAAAAAGGCAGAAATTCTTTGTATTTTGGAGCAAAATTGCAGAAATTCCCCTAACTTTTGGGCAAAAAGGCAGAAATTTTCCTTATTTTGGGGTAAAACTGCAGAAATTTCACTTATTTTGCGGCAAAATGTCAGAAATTCCCCTTATTTTTGGCAAAAAATGCAGAAAATCCCCTTATTTTAGGGCAAAATTGCAGAAATTTCCCTTATTTGGGGACAAAAACAGAAATTCCCCTTATTTTGGGGCAAAATTGCAGAAATTTCCCTTATTATGGGGAAAAATTGCAGAAATTTCCCTTATTTTAGGGCAAAATTGCAGAAATTTCACTTATTTCAGAGAAAAAAAGCAAAAATTTTTCTTATTTTGGGGCAAAAAGGCAGAAATTCCCATTATTTTGGGGCAAAAAGGCAGAAATTCACCTTATTTTGGGGTAAAATTGCAGAAATTTCACATATTTCAGGGCAAAACGGCAGAAATTCCCCTTATTTTGGGGCAAAAAGGCAGAAATTTCCCTTATTTTGGGATAAAATTGCAGAAATTTCCCTTATTTGGGGGCAAAAAGGCAGAAAATCCACTTAATTTCGAGTAAAAAGGCAGAAATTTCTCGTATTTTGGAGCAAAATTGCAGAAACTCCCCTAATTTTGGGGCTAAAAGGCAGAATTTCCCTTTATTTTGGGGCAAAAATAGAGAAATTCTTTTTATTTTGGGGCAAAAATCAGAAATTTCCTTTATTTTGGGGCAAAATTTTAGAAATTTCTTTTATATTGTTACAGACTTGCAGAAATTTTTCTTATTTTGTGGCAAAAAGGCAGAAATTCCCCATATTTTGGTGCAAAAAGGCTGAAATTCCCCTTATTTTGAAGTAAAATCCTAAAATTCCCCATATTTTGGGGCAAAAAAGCAGAAATTCCCCTCATTTGGGGGCAAAAAGGCACAAATTTCCCTTATTTTCAGGCATAATTGCAGGAATTCCATTTATTTCAGGGCAAAAAGTCAGAAATTTCTTTTATTTTCGGGCAAAAACAGAAATTTCTTTTATTTTGATACAAAATTGTAGAAATTTTCCTTATTTTGGATCAAAAAAGCAAAAATTACCCATATTTTGGGGAAAAAGGCAGAAATTCCTTATATTTTGAGGTAAAAAGGCTGAAATTCCCGTTATTTTGGGGCATAAAGGCAGAAATTCCCTTTACTTTCTGGCAAAAGGGCAGAAATTCCCGTTAATTGGGGCAGAAAAGCAGAAATTTTCCTTATTTAAGGGCAATAGGGCAGAAATTCCCCTTATTTTGTGGCAAAAAAGCAGAAATTCCCCTTATTTGAAGGTAAAATGCTGAAATTCCCCTTATTTTCGGCAAAAAGGCTGAAATTCCTATTATTTTGGGGCAAAAGTGCAGAAATTTCTCTTATTTTGGGGCAAAAAGGCAGAAATTTCTTTTATTTTGGTACAAAATTGCAGAAATTTTCTTTATTTTGGGGCAAAATTGCAGAAATTTCCCTTATTTGGGGCAAAATTGCAGAAATTTCACTTATTTCAGGGAAAAAGTGCAGAAATTTCTCTTATTTTGGGGCAAAAAGGCAGAAATTTCTTTTATTTTGGTACAAACTTGCAGAAATTTTTTTTATTTTGGGGCAAAAATGAAGAAATTCCCCATATTTTGGGGCAAAAAGGCAGAGATTTGCCTTATTATGAGGTAAAATGCTGAAATTCCCCTTATTTTGGGGCAAAAATACAGAAATTCCCTTCATTTTGTGGCAAAAAGGCAGAAATTTCCCTTATTTTGGGGCAAAATTGTAGAAATTTCAGTTATTTCAGGGCAAAATTCAAAAATTCCTTTTATTTTGGGGCAAAAAGACAGAAATTCCGTTCATTTTTAGGTAAAAAGGCAGAAATTTTACTTATTTTGAGGGAAGAAGGCAGAAATTCCTCTTATTTTGGGGCAAAAATGAAGAAATTTCTCTTTTTTGTGGCAAAAGGTATACATTCCCCTTATTTTCGGGCATAAAAGCAGAAATTCCCCCTATTTTGGAGCAGAATTGAAGAAAATCCCCTAATTGTGGGGCAAAAAGGCAGAAATTCCCTATATGTTGGGGCAAAAAGACAGAAATTCTCCTTATTTTGGGGCAAAACTCAGAAATTCCACTTATTTTGGGGAAAAATTCCAGAAATTTCCCTTATTTTGGGGCAAAATTGCAGAAATTTTACTTATTTTGGGGCACAATTGCAGAAATTTCACTTATTTCAGGTAAAAATGGCAGAAATTTTTCTTATTTTGGGGCAAAAAGGCAGAAATTCCTAATATTTTGTGGCAAAAATGCAGAAATTCCCCTTATTTTGAGGTAAAAAGGCTGAAATTCCCCTTATTTGGGGGCAAAAAGGCAGAAATTTCCCTTATTTTGGGGCAAAATTGCAAACATTTCACTAATTTCAGGGTAATAAGTCAGAAATTTTCCTTATTTTGGGGCAAAAAACACAGAAATTCCCTTTGTTTTGGAAGGAAAATACAGAAATTCCACTTCTTTAGAGGCAAAAAGGCAGAAATTCCCCTTATTTTGAAGCAAAAATGAAGAAATTCCCCTAATTGTTGGGCAAAAAGGCAGAAATTCCCTATATGTTGGGGCAAAAAGACAGAAATTCTCCTTATTTTGGGACAAAACTCAGAAATTCCACTTATTTTGGGGCAAAATTGCAGGAATTTACCTTATTTTGAGGCAAAATTGCAGAAATTTCCCTTATTTGGGGCAAAATTGCAGAAATTTCACTTATTTTCAGGTAAAAAGGCTGAAATATCCTTTATTTTGGGGCAAAAAGGAAGAAATTCCCCTTATTTTGGGGCAAAATTGCAGAAATTTTCCTTATTTTGGGGTAAAACTGCAGAAATTTCACTTATTTTGCAGCAAAATGTCAGAAATTCCCCTTATTTTTGGCAAAAAAAATGCAGAAAATCCCCTTATTTTAGGGCAAAATTGCAGAAATTTCCCTTATTTAGGGACAAAAACAGAAATTCCCCTTATTTTGGGGCAAAATTGCAGAAATTTCCCTTATTATGGGGAAAAATTGCAGAAATTTCCCTTATTTTAGGGCAAAATTGCAGAAATTTCACTTATTTCAGAGAAAAAAAGAAAAATTTTTCTTATTTTGGGGCAAAAAGGCAGAAATTCCCATTATTTTGTGGCAAAAAGGCAGAAATTCCCCTTATTTGAAGGTAAAATGCTGAAATTCCCCTTATTTTCGGCAAAAAGGCAGAAATTCCTATTATTTTGGGGCAAAATTGCAGAAATTTCAATTATTTCTGGGCAAAAAGTCAGATATTTGCCTTATTTTGGGGCAAAAAGCAGAAATTCCCTTAATTTTGGGGCCAAAAACAGAAATTCCTTTTATTTTGGGGTAAAATTGCAGAAATTTCAAATATTTCAGGGCAAAAAGGCAGAAATTCCACTTTATTTCGGACAATAACGCAGAAATTCCCCGTATTTTAAAGCTAAATTTCAGAAATTCCCCTTATATTGGTGCAAAAATGGAGAAATTCCCTTTATTTTTGTGCAATAAGGCAGATTTCCCCGTATTTTGAAGCAAAATTGCACATATTTCCCTAATTTTGAAGGAAAATGCAGAAATTCACATTATTTTGGAACAAAAAGACAGAAATTCTCCTTATTTCAGGGCAAAAAGTCAGAAATTCCCCTTATTTTGGGGTAAAATTGCAGAAATTTTCTTTATTTTGGGGCAAAATTGCAGAAATTTCCCTTATTTTGGGGCAAAATTGCAGAAATTTCACTTATTTC
This sequence comes from Micromys minutus, assembly GCF_963924665.1. Taxonomy (NCBI): domain Eukaryota; kingdom Metazoa; phylum Chordata; class Mammalia; order Rodentia; family Muridae; genus Micromys; species Micromys minutus. Next base: position 1,112,310 of record NW_027667812.1, on the reverse strand, counting down.
AGGGAAAAAGTGCAGAAATTTCTCTTATTTTGGGGCAAAAAGGCAGAAATTTCTTTTATTTTGGTACAAAATTGCAGAAATTTTCTTTATTTTGGGGCAAAAATGAAGAAATTCCCCATATTTTGGGGCAAAAAGGCAGAGATTCGCCTTATTATGAGGTAAAATGCTGAAATTCCCCTTATTTTGGGGCAAAAATACAGAAATTCCCTTTATTTTGTGGCAAAAAGGCAGAAATTTCCCTTATTTTGGGGCAAAATTGCAGAAATTTCACTTATTTCAGGGCAAAATTCTAAAATTCCTTTTATTTTTGGGCAAAAAGACAGAAATTTTGTTTATTTTTGGGTAAAAAGGCAGAAATTTTACTTATTGTGAGGTAAGAAGGCAGAAATTCCTCTTATTTTGGGGCAAAAATGAAGAAATTTCTCTTTTTTGTGGCAAAAGGTATATATTCCCCTTATTTTCGGGCAAAAAAGCAGAAATATCCCATTTTTTGGAGCACAATTGCGGAAAATCCCCTAATTGTGGGGCAAAAAGGCAGAAATTCCCTATATGTTGGGGCAAAAAGACAGAAATTCTCCTTATTTTGGGGCAAAACTCAGAAATTCCACTTATTTTGGGGCAAAATTCTAGAAATTTCCCTTATTTTGGGGCAAAATTGCAGAAATTTTACTTATTTTGGGGCACAATTGCAGAAATTTCACTTATTTCAGGTAAAAATGGCAGAAATTTTTCTTATTTTGGGGCAAAAAGGCAGAAATTCCTAATATTTTGTGGCAAAAATGCAGAAATTCCCCTTATTTTGAGGTAAAAAAGCTGAAATTCCCCTTATTTGGGGGCAAAAAGGCAGAAATTTCCCTTATTTTGGGGCAAAATTGCAAACATTTCACTTATTTCAGGGTAATAAGTCAGAAATTTTCCTTATTTTGGGGCAAAAAACACAGAAATTCCCTTTGTTTTGAAAGGAAAATACAGAAATTCCACTTCTTTAGAGGCAAAAAGGCAGAAATTCCCCTTATTTTGAACCAAAAATGAAGAAATTCCCCTAATTGTTGGGCAAAAAGGCAGAAATTCCCTATATGTTGGGGCAAAAAGACAGAAATTCTCCTTATTTTGGGACAAAACTCAGATATTCCACTTATTTTGGGGCAAAATTGCAGGAATTTACCTTATTTTGAGGCAAAATTGCAGAAATTTCCCTTATTTGGGACAAAATTGCAGAAATTTCACTTATTTTCAGGTAAAAAGGCTGAAATATCCTTTATTTTGGGGCAAAAAGGAAGAAATTCCCCTTATTTTGGGGCAAAATTGCAGAAATTTTCCTTATTTTGGGGCAAAAAGGCTGAAATTCTTATTTTGAGGTAAAATGCTGAAATTCCCCATATTTTGGGGCAAAAGGCAAAACTTCTTCTTATTTTGGGGCAAAGAGGCACAAATTTCTCTTATTTTCGGGCAAAATTGCAGAAATTTCATTTATTTCAGGGCAAAAAGTCAGAAATTCCTTTTATTTTGGGGCAAAGAGCAGAAATATCTTTTATTATGGTACAAAATTGAAGAAATTTATCTTATTTTGAAACAAAAAGGCAGAAAATTCCCCTTATTTTGAGGCAAAAGGCAGAAATTATTCTCAATTTGAGGTAAAATGCAGAAATTCCCTTTATTTTGGGGCTAAAAGGCAGAAATTCCCTGTATTTTGAAGCAAAATTGCAGAAATTCTCTTAATTTTCGGGCAAAAAGGCAGAAATTCTCCTTATTTTGGGGCAAAAAGACAGAAAATCTCCTTTTTCGGGAGCAAACAGTCAGAAATTCCCCTTATTTTGGGGCAAAATTGCAGAAATTTCCTTTACATTGGGGCAAAATTGCAGAAATTTCCCTTATTTTGGGGCAAAATTGCAGAAATTTCAGGTATTTGAGAAAAAAAAGGCAGAAATTTTTTTGGGGGGGCAAAAAGGCAGAAATTTTTTTTATTTTGGTATAAAATTGCAGAAATTTTTCTTATTTTGGGGCAAAAAGTCAGAAATTCCCCATATTTTGGAGCAAAAATGCAGAAATTCTCCTTATTTTGAGGTAATAAGGCTGAAATTCCCATTATTTTGGGGCAAAAAGGCAGAAATTTCGTTTATTTTGGGGAAAAGGCAGAAATTGCACTTATTTTGAGTCAAAAAGGTGGAAAATCCCCTTATTTTGGGGCAAAAATAAAGAAATTTGCTTTTTAATGGCAAAAAGGTATACATTCCCTTTATTTTCGGGCAAAAAGGAAGAAATTCTTTGTATTTTGGAGCAAAATTGCAGAAATTCCCCTAATTTTTGGGCAAAAAGGCAGAAATTTTCCTTATTTTGGGGTAAAACTCCAGAAATTTCACTTATTTTGCGGCAAAATGTCAGAAATTCCCCTTATTTTTGGCAAAAAATGCAGAAAATCCCCTTATTTTAGGGCAAAATTGCAGAAATTTCCCTTATTTGGGGACAAAAACAGAAATTCCCCTTATTTTGGGGCAAAATTGCAGAAATTTCCCTTATTATGGGGAAAAATTGCAGAAATTTCCCTTATTTTAGGGCAAAATTGCAGAAATTTCACTTATTTCAGAGAAAAAAAGCAAAAATTTTTCTTATTTTGGGGCAAAAAGGCAGAAATTCCCATTATTTTGGGGCAAAAAGGCAGAAATTCACCTTATTTTGGGGTAAAATTGCAGAAATTTCACATATTTCAAGGCAAAACGGCAGAAATTCCCCTTATTTTGGGGCAAAAAGGCAGAAATTTCCCTTATTTTGGGATAAAATTGCAGAAATTTCCCTTATTTGGGGGCAAAAAGGCAGAAAATCCACTTAATTTCGGGTAAAAAGGCAGAAATTTCTCGTATTTTGGAGCAAAATTGCAGAAACTCCCCTAATTTTGGGGCTAAAAGGCAGAATTTCCCTTTATTTTGGGGCAAAAATAGAGAAATTCTTTTTATTTTGGGGCAAAAATCAGAAATTTCCTTTATTTTGGGGCAAAATTTTAGAAATTTCTTTTATATTGTTACAGACTTGCAGAAATTTTTCTTATTTTGTGGCAAAAAGGCAGAAATTCCCCATATTTTGGTGCAAAAAGGCTGAAATTCCCCTTATTTTGAGGTAAAATCCTGAAATTCCCCATATTTTGGGGCAAAAAGGCAGAAATTCCCCTCATTTGGGGGCAAAAAGGCACAAATTTCCCTTATTTTCGGGCATAATTGCAGGAATTTCATTTATTTCAGGGCAAAAAGTCAGAAATTCCTTTTATTTTCGGGCAAAAACAGAAATTTCTTTTATTTTGATACAAAATTGTAGAACTTTTCCTTATTTTGGAACAAAAAGGCAAAAATTACCCATATTTTGGGGAAAAAGGCAGAAATTCCTTTTATTTTGAGGTAAAAAGGCTGAAATTCCCGTTATTTTGGGGCATAAAGGCAGAAATTCCCTTTACTTTCTGGCAAAAGGGCAGAAATTCCCGTTAATTGGGGCAGAAAAGCAGAAATTTTCCTTATTTAAGGGCAATAGGGCAGAAATTCCCCTTATTTTGTGGCAAAAAGGCAGAAATTCCCCTTATTTGAAGGTAAAATGCTGAAATTCCCCTTATTTTCGGCAAAAAGGCAGAAATTCCTATTATTTTGGGGCAAAAGTGCAGAAATTTCTCTTATTTTGGGGCAAAAAGGCAGAAATTTCTTTTATTTTGGTACAAAATTGCAGAAATTTTCTTTATTTTGGGGCAAAATTGCAGAAATTTCCCTTATTTTGGGGCAAAATTGCAGAAATTTCACTTATTTCAGGGAAAAAGTGCAGAAATTTCTCTTATTTTGGGGCAAAAATGCAGAAATTTCTTTTATTTTGGTACAAAATTGCAGAATTTTTTTTTATTTTGGGGCAAAAATGAAGAAATTCCCCATATTTTGGGGCAAAAAGGCAGAGATTTGCCTTATTATGAGGTAAAATGCTGAAATTCCCCTTATTTTGGGGCAAAAATACAGAAATTCCCCTCATTTTGTGGCAAAAAGGCAGAAATTTCCCTTATTTTGGGGCAAAATTGCAGGAATTTCACTTATTTCAGGGCAAAATTCAAAAATTCCTTTTATTTTGGGGCAAAAAGACAGAAATTCCGTTCATTTTTAGGTAAAAAGGCAGAAATTTCACTTATTTTGAGGGAAGAAGGCAGAAATTCCTCTTATTTTGGGGCAAAAATGAAGAAATTTCTCTTTTTTGTGGCAAAAGGTATACATTCTCCTTATTTTAAGGCAAAAAAGCAGAAATTCCCCCTATTTTGGAGCAGAATTGAAGAAAATCCCCTAATTGTGGGGCAAAAAGGCAGAAATTCCCTATATGTTGGGGCAAAAAGACAGAAATTCTCCTTATTTTGGGGCAAAACTCAGAAATTCCACTTATTTTGGGGCAAAGTTCCAGAAATTTCCTTTATTTTGGGGTAAAATTGCAGAAATTTTACTTATTTTGGGGCACAATTGCAGAAATTTCACTTATTTCAGGTAAAAATGGCAGAAATTTTTCTTATTTTGGGGCAAAAAGGCAGAAATTCCTAATATTTTGTGGCAAAATGCAGAAATTCCCCTTATTTTGAGGTAAAAAGGCTGAAATTCCCCTTATTTGGGGGCAAAAAGGTAGAAATTTCCCTTATTTTGGGGCAAAATTGCAAACATTTCACTTATTTCAGGGTAATAAGTCAGAAATTTTCCTTATTTTGGGGCAAAATCGCAGAAATTCCCTTTGTTTTTAAAGGAAAATACAGAAATTCCACTTCTTTAGAGGCAAAAAGGCAGAAATTCCCCTTATTTTGAAGCAAAAATGAAGAAATTCCCCTAATTGTTGGGCAAAAAGGCAGAAATTCCCTATATGTTGGGGCAAAAAGACAGAAATTCTCCTTATTTTGGGACAAAACTCAGAAATTCCACTTATTTTGGGGCAAAATTGCAGGAATTTACCTTATTTTGAGGCAAAATTGCAGAAATTTCCCTTATTTGGGGCAAAATTGCAGAAATTTCACTTATTTTCAGGTAAAAAGGCTGAAATATCCTTTATTTTGGGGCAAAAAGGAAGAAATTCCCCTTATTTTGGGGCAAAATTGCAGAAATTTTCCTTATTTTGGGGCAAAAAGGCTGAAATTCTTATTTTGAGGTAAAATGCTGAAATTCTTCATATTTTGGGGCAAAAGGCAAAACTTCTTCTTATTTTGGGGCAAAGAGGCACAAATTTCTCTTATTTTCGGGCAAAATTGCAGAAATTTCATTTATTTCAGGGCAAAAAGTCAGAAATTCCTTTTATTTTGGGGCAAAGAGCAGAAATTTCTTTTATTATGGTACAAAATTGAAGAAATTTATCTTATTTTGAAACAAAAAGGCAGAAATTCCCCTTATTTTGAGGCAAAAGGCAGAAATTATTCTCAATTTGAGGTAAAATGCAGAAATTCCCTTTGTTTTGGGGCTAAAAGGCAGAAATTCCCTGTATTTTGAAGCAAAATTGCAGAAATTCTCTTAATTTTCGGGCAAAAAGGCAGAAATTCTCCTTATTTTGGGGCAAAAAGACAGAAAATCTCCTTTTTCGGGAGCAAACAGTCAGAAATTCCCCTTATTTTGGGGCAAAATTGAAGAAATTTCCTTTACATTGGGGCAAAATTGCAGAAATTTCCCTTATTTTGGGGCAAAATTGCAGAAATTTCAGGTATTTGAGAAAAAAAAGGCAGAAATTTTTTTGGGGAGGCAAAAAGGCAGAAATTTTTTTTATTTTGGTACAAAATTGCAGAAATTTTTTTTATTTTGGGGCAAAAAGTCAGAAATTCCCCATATTTTGGGGCAAAAATGCAGAAATTCCCCTTATTTTGAGGTAATAAGGCTGAAATTCCCCTTATTTTGGGGCAAAAAGGCAGAAATTTCGTTTATTTTGGGGAAAAGGCAGAAATTGCACTTATTTTGAGTCAAAAAGGTGGAAAATCCCCTTATTTTGGGGCAAAAATGAAGAAATTTGCTTTTTTATGGCAAAAAGGTATACATTCCCTTTATTTTCGGGCAAAAAGGCAGAAATTCTTTGTATTTTGGAGCAAAATTGCAGAAATTCCCCTAATTTTTGGGCAAAAAGGCAGAAATTTTCCTTATTTTGGGTAAAACTCCAGAAATTTCACTTATTTTGCGGCAAAATGTCAGAAATTCCCCTTATTTTTGGCAAAAAATGCAGAAAATCCCCTTATTTTAGGGCAAAATTGCAGAAATTTCCCTTATTTGGGGACAAAAACAGAAATTCCCCTTATTTTGGGGCAAAATTGCAGAAATTTCCCTTATTATGGGGAAAAATTGCAGAAATTTCCCTTATTTTAGGGCAAAATTGCAGAAATTTCACTTATTTCAGAGAAAAAAAGCAAAAATTTTTCTTATTTTGGGGCAAAAAGGCAGAAATTCCCATTATTTTGGGGCAAAAAGGCAGAAATTCACCTTATTTTGGGGTAAAATTGCAGAAATTTCACATATTTCAGGGCAAAACGGCAGAAATTCCCCTTATTTTGGGGCAAAAAGGCAGAAATTTCCCTTATTTTGGGATAAAATTGCAGAAATTTCCCTTATTTGGGGGCAAAAAGGCAGAAAATCCACTTAATTTCGGGTAAAAAGGCAGAAATTTCTCGTATTTTGGAGCAAAATTGCAGAAACTCCCCTAATTTTGGGGCTAAAAGGCAGAATTTCCCTTTATTTTGGGGCAAAAATAGAGAAATTCTTTTTATTTTGGGGCAAAAATCAGAAATTTCCTTTATTTTGGGGCAAAATTTTAGAAATTTCTTTTATATTGTTACAGACTTGCAGAAATTTTTCTTATTTTGTGGCAAAAAGGCAGAAATTCCCCATATTTTGGTGCAAAAAGGCTGAAATTCCCCTTATTTTGAGGTAAAATCCTGAAATTCCCCATATTTTGGGGCAAAAAGGCAGAAATTCCCCTCATTTGGGGGCAAAAAGGCACAAATTTCCCTTATTTTCGGGCATAATTGCAGGAATTTCATTTATTTCAGGGCAAAAAGTCAGAAATTCCTTTTATTTTCGGGCAAAAACAGAAATTTCTTTTATTTTGATACAAAATTGTAGAACTTTTCCTTATTTTGGAACAAAAAGGCAAAAATTACCCATATTTTGGAGAAAAAGGCAGAAATTCCTTTTATTTTGAGGTAAAAAGGCTGAAATTCCCGTTATTTTGGGGCATAAAGGCAGAAATTCCATTTACTTTCTGGCAAAAGGGCAGAAATTCCCGTTAATTGGGGCAGAAAAGCAGAAATTTTCCTTATTTAAGGGCAATAGGGCAGAAATTCCCCTTATTTGAAGGTAAAATGCTGAAATTCCCCTTATTTTCGGCAAAAAGGCAGAAATTCCTATTATTTTGGGGCAAAAGTGCAGAAATTTCTCTTATTTTGGGGCAAAAAGGAAGAAATTTCTTTTATTTTGGTACAAAATTGCAGAAATTTTCTTTATTTTGGGGCAAAATTGCAGAAATTTCCCTTATTTTGGGGCAAAATTGCAGAAATTTCACTTATTTCAGGGAAAAAGTGCAGAAATTTCTCTTATTTTGGGGCAAAAAGGCAGAAATTTCTTTTATTTTGGTACAAAATTGCAGAAAATTTTTTTAATTTGGGGCAAAAATGAAGAAATTCCCCATATTTTGGGGCAAAAAGGCAGAGATTTGCCTTATTATGAGGTAAAATGCTGAAATTCCCCTTATTTTGGGGCAAAAATACAGAAATTCCCTTCATTTTGTGGCAAAAAGGCAGAAATTTCCCTTATTTTGGGGCAAAATTGCAGAAATTTCACTTATTTCAGGGCAAAATTCAAAAATTCCTTTTATTTTGGGGCAAAAAGAAAGAAATTCCGTTCATTTTTAGGTAAAAAGGCAGAAATTTCACTTATTTTGAGGGAAGAAGTCAGAAATTCCTCTTATTTTGGGGCAAAAATGAAGAAATTTCTCTTTTTTGTGGCAAAAGGTATACATTCCCCTGATTTTCGGGCAAAAAAGCAGAAATTCCCCCTATTTTGGAGCAGAATTGAAGAAAATCCCCTAATTGTGGGGCAAAAAGGCAGAAATTCCCTATATGTTGGGGCAAAAAGACAGAAATTCTCCTTATTTTGGGGCAAAACTCAGAAATTCCACTTATTTTGGGGCAAACTTCCAGAAATTTCCCTTATTTTGGGGCAAAATTGCAGAAATTTTACTTATTTTGGGGCACAATTGCAGAAATTTCACTTATTTCAGGTAAAAATGGCAGAAATTTTTCTTATTTTGGGGCAAAAAGGCAGAAATTCCTAATATTTTGTGGCAAAAATGCAGAAATTCCCCTTATTTTGAGGTAAAAAGGCTGAAATTCCCCTTATTTGGGGGCAAAAAGGCAGAAATTTCCCATATTTTGGGGCAAAAATGCAGAAATTCCCCTTATTTTGAGGTAATAAGGCTGAAATTCCCCTTATTTTGGGGCAAAAAGGCAGAAATTTCGTTTATTTTGGGGAAAAGGCAGAAATTGCACTTATTTTGAGTCAAAAAGGTGGAAAATCCCCTTATTTTGTGGCAAAAATGAAGAAATTTGCTTTTTTATGGCAAAAAGGTATACATTCCCTTTATTTTCGGGCAAAAAGGCAGAAATTCTTTGTATTTTGGAGCAAAATTGCAGAAATTCCCCTAATTTTTGGGCAAAAAGGCAGAAATTTTCCTTATTTTGGGTAAAACTCCAGAAATTTCACTTATTTTGCGGCAAAATGTCAGAAATTCCCCTTATTTTTGGCAAAAAATGCAGAAAATCCCCTTATTTTAGGGCAAAATTGCAGAAATTTCCCTTATTTGGGGACAAAAACAGAAATTCCCCTTATTTTGGGGCAAAATTGCAGAAATTTCCCTTATTATGGGGAAAAATTGCAGAAATTTCCCTTATTTTAGGGCAAAATTGCAGAAATTTCACTTATTTCAGAGAAAAAAAGCAAAAATTTTTCTTATTTTGGGGCAAAAAGGCAGAAATTCCCATTATTTTGGGGCAAAAAGGCAGAAATTCACCTTATTTTGGGGTAAAATTGCAGAAATTTCACATATTTCAGGGCAAAACGGCAGAAATTCCCCTTATTTTGGGGCAAAAAGGCAGAAATTTCCCTTATTTTGGGATAAAATTGCAGAAATTTCACTTATTTGGGGGCAAAAAGGCAGAAAATCCACTTAATTTCGGGTAAAAAGGCAGAAATTTCTCGTATTTTGGAGCAAAATTGCAGAAACTCCCCTAATTTTGGGGCTAAAAGGCAGAATTTCCCTTTATTTTGGGGCAAAAATAGAGAAATTCTTTTTATTTTGGGGCAAAAATCAGAAATTTCCTTTATTTTGGGGCAAAATTTTAGAAATTTCTTTTATATTGTTACAGACTTGCAGAAATTTTTCTTATTTTGTGGCAAAAAGGCAGAAATTCCCCATATTTTGGTGCAAAAAGGCTGAAATTCCCCTTATTTTGAGGTAAAATCCTGAAATTCCCCATATTTTGGGGCAAAAAGGCAGAAATTCCCCTCATTTGGGGGCAAAAAGGCACAAATTTCCCTTATTTTCGGGCATAATTGCAGGAATTTCATTTATTTCAGGGCAAAAAGTCAGAAATTCCTTTTATTTTCGGGCAAAAACAGAAATTTCTTTTATTTTGATACAAAATTGTAGAACTTTTCCTTATTTTGGAACAAAAAGGCAAAAATTACCCATATTTTGGGGAAAAAGGCAGAAATTCCTTTTATTTTGAGGTAAAAAGGCTGAAATTCCCGTTATTTTGGGGCATAAAGGCAGAAATTCCCTTTACTTTCTGGCAAAAGGGCAGAAATTCCCGTTAATTGGGGCAGAAAAGCAGAAATTTTCCTTATTTAAGGGCAATAGGGCAGAAATTCCCCTTATTTGAAGGTAAAATGCTGAAATTCCCCTTATTTTCGGCAAAAAGGCAGAAATTCCTATTATTTTAGGGCAAAAGTGCAGAAATTTCTCTTATTTTGGGGCAAAAAGGCAGAAATTTCTTTTATTTTGGTACAAAATTACAGAAATTTTCTTTATTTTGGGGCAAAATTGCAGAAATTTCCCTTATTTTGGGACAAAATTGCAGAAATTTCACTTATTTCAGGGAAAAAGTGCAGAAATTTCTCTTATTTTGGGGCAAAAAGGCAGAAATTTCTTTTATTTTGGTACAAAATTGCAGAAAATTTTTTTAATTTGGGGCAAAAATGAAGAAATTCCCCATATTTTGGGGCAAAAAGGCAGAGATTTGCCTTATTATGAGGTAAAATGCTGAAATTCCCCTTATTTTGGGGCAAAAATACAGAAATTCCCTTCATTTTGTGGCAAAAAGGCAGAAATTTCCCTTATTTTGGGGCAAAATTGCAGAAATTTCACTTATTTCAGGGCAAAATTCAAAAATTCCTTTTATTTTGGGGCAAAAAGAAAGAAATTCCGTTCATTTTTAGGTAAAAAGGCAGAAATTTCACTTATTTTGAGGGAAGAAGTCAGAAATTCCTCTTATTTTGGGGCAAAAATGAAGAAATTTCTCTTTTTTGTGGCAAAAGGTATACATTCCCCTGATTTTCGGGCAAAAAAGCAGAAATTCCCCCTATTTTGGAGCAGAATTGAAGAAAATCCCCTAATTGTGGGGCAAAAAGGCAGAAATTCCCTATATGTTGGGGCAAAAAGACAGAAATTCTCCTTATTTTGGGGCAAAACTCAGAAATTCCACTTATTTTGGGGCAAACTTCCAGAAATTTCCCTTATTTTGGGGCAAAATTGCAGAAATTTTACTTATTTTGGGGCACAATTGCAGAAATTTCACTTATTTCAGGTAAAAATGGCAGAAATTTTTCTTATTTTGGGGCAAAAAGGCAGAAATTCCTAATATTTTGTGGCAAAAATGCAGAAATTCCCCTTATTTTGAGGTAAAAAGGCTGAAATTCCCCTTATTTGGGGGCAAAAAGGCAGAAATTTCCCATATTTTGGGGCAAAAATGCAGAAATTCCCCTTATTTTGAGGTAATAAGGCTGAAATTCCCCTTATTTTGGGGCAAAAAGGCAGAAATTTCGTTTATTTTGGGGAAAAGGCAGAAATTGCACTTATTTTGAGTCAAAAAGGTGGAAAATCCCCTTATTTTGTGGCAAAAATGAAGAAATTTGCTTTTTTATGGCAAAAAGGTATACATTCCCTTTATTTTCGGGCAAAAAGGCAGAAATTCTTTGTATTTTGGAGCAAAATTGCAGAAATTCCCCTAATTTTTGGGCAAAAAGGCAGAAATTTTCCTTATTTTGGGTAAAACTCCAGAAATTTCACTTATTTTGCGGCAAAATGTCAGAAATTCCCCTTATTTTTGGCAAAAAATGCAGAAAATCCCCTTATTTTAGGGCAAAATTGCAGAAATTTCCCTTATTTGGGGACAAAAACAGAAATTCCCCTTATTTTGGGGCAAAATTGCAGAAATTTCCCTTATTATGGGGAAAAATTGCAGAAATTTCCCTTATTTTAGGGCAAAATTGCAGAAATTTCACTTATTTCAGAGAAAAAAAGCAAAAATTTTTCTTATTTTGGGGCAAAAAGGCAGAAATTCCCATTATTTTGGGGCAAAAAGGCAGAAATTCACCTTATTTTGGGGTAAAATTGCAGAAATTTCACATATTTCAGGGCAAAACGGCAGAAATTCCCCTTATTTTGGGGCAAAAAGGCAGAAATTTCCCTTATTTTGGGATAAAATTGCAGAAATTTCCCTTATTTGGGGGCAAAAAGGCAGAAAATCCACTTAATTTCGGGTAAAAAGGCAGAAATTTCTCGTATTTTGGAGCAAAATTGCAGAAACTCCCCTAATTTTGGGGCTAAAAGGCAGAATTTCCCTTTATTTTGGGGCAAAAATAGAGAAATTCTTTTTATTTTGGGGCAAAAATCAGAAATTTCCTTTATTTTGGGGCAAAATTTTAGAAATTTCTTTTATATTGTTACAGACTTGCAGAAATTTTTCTTATTTTGTGGCAAAAAGGCAGAAATTCCCCATATTTTGGTGCAAAAAGGCTGAAATTCCCCTTATTTTGAGGTAAAATCCTGAAATTCCCCATATTTTGGGGCAAAAAGGCAGAAATTCCCCTCATTTGGGGGCAAAAAGGCACAAATTTCCCTTATTTTCGGGCATAATTGCAGGAATTTCATTTATTTCAGGGCAAAAAGTCAGAAATTCCTTTTATTTTCGGGCAAAAACAGAAATTTCTTTTATTTTGATACAAAATTGTAGAACTTTTCCTTATTTTGGAACAAAAAGGCAAAAATTACCCATATTTTGGGGAAAAAGGCAGAAATTCCTTTTATTTTGAGGTAAAAAGGCTGAAATTCCCGTTATTTTGGGGCATAAAGGCAGAAATTCCCTTTACTTTCTGGCAAAAGGGCAGAAATTCCCGTTAATTGGGGCAGAAAAGCAGAAATTTTCCTTATTTAAGGGCAATAGGGCAGAAATTCCCCTTATTTGAAGGTAAAATGCTGAAATTCCCCTTATTTTCGGCAAAAAGGCAGAAATTCCTATTATTTTAGGGCAAAAGTGCAGAAATTTCTCTTATTTTGGGGCAAAAAGGCAGAAATTTCTTTTATTTTGGTACAAAATTACAGAAATTTTCTTTATTTTGGGGCAAAATTGCAGAAATTTCCCTTATTTTGGGGCAAAATTGCAGAAATTTCTCTTATTTTGGGGCAAAAAGGCAGAAATTTCTTTTATTTTGGTACAAAATTGCAGAAAATTTTTTTAATTTGGGGCAAAAATGAAGAAATTCCCCATATTTTGGGGCAAAAAGGCAGAGATTTGCCTTATTATGAGGTAAAATGCTGAAATTCCCCTTATTTTGGGGCAAAAATACAGAAATTCCCTTCATTTTGTGGCAAAAAGGCAGAAATTTCCCTTATTTTGGGGCAAAATTGCAGAAATTTCACTTATTTCAGGGCAAAATTCAAAAATTCCTTTTATTTTGGGGCAAAAAGACAGAAATTCCGTTCATTTTTAGGTAAAAAGGCAGAAATTTCACTTATTTTGAGGGAAGAAGGCAGAAATTCCTCTTATTTTGGGGCAAAAATGAAGAAATTTCTCTTTTTTGTGGCAAAAGGTATACATTCTCCTTATTTTCAGGCAAAAAAGCAGAAATTCCCCCTATTTTGGAGCAGAATTTAAGAAAATCCCCTAATTGTGGGGCAAAAAGGCAGAAATTCCCTATATGTTGGGGCAAAAAGACAGAAATTCTCCTTATTTTGGGGCAAAACTCAGAAATTCCACTTATTTTGGGGCAAAATTCCAGAAATTTCCTTTATTTTGGGGTAAAATTGCAGAAATTTTACTTATTTTGGGGCACAATTGCAGAAATTTCACTTATTTCAGGTAAAAATGGCAGAAATTTTTCTTATTTTGGGGCAAAAAGGCAGAAATTCCTAATATTTTGTGGCAAAATGCAGAAATTCCCCTTATTTTGAGGTAAAAAGGCTGAAATTCCCCTTATTTGGGGGCAAAAAGGTAGAAATTTCCCTTATTTTGGGGCAAAATTGCAAACATTTCACTTATTTCAGGGTAATAAGTCAGAAATTTTCCTTATTTTGGGGCAAAATCGCAGAAATTCCCTTTGTTTTTAAAGGAAAATACAGAAATTCCACTTCTTTAGAGGCAAAAAGGCAGAAATTCCCCTTATTTTGAAGCAAAAATGAAGAAATTCCCCTAATTGTTGGGCAAAAAGGCAGAAATTCCCTATATGTTGGGGCAAAAAGACAGAAATTCTCCTTATTTTGGGACAAAACTCAGAAATTCCACTTATTTTGGGGCAAAATTGCAGGAATTTACCTTATTTTGAGGCAAAATTGCAGAAATTTCCCTTATTTGGGGCAAAATTGCAGAAATTTCACTTATTTTCAGGTAAAAAGGCTGAAATATCCTTTATTTTGGGGCAAAAAGGAAGAAATTCCCCTTATTTTGGGGCAAAATTGCAGAAATTTTCCTTATTTTGGGGCAAAAAGTCTGAAATTCTTATTTTGAGGTAAAATGCTGAAATTCTTCATATTTTGGGGCAAAAGGCAAAACTTCTTCTTATTTTGGGGCAAAGAGGCACAAATTTCTCTTATTTTCGGGCAAAATTGCAGAAATTTCATTTATTTCAGGGCAAAAAGTCAGAAATTCCTTTTATTTTGGGGCAAAGAGCAGAAATTTCTTTTATTATGGTACAAAATTGAAGAAATTTATCTTATTTTGAAACAAAAAGGCAGAAATTCCCCTTATTTTGAGGCAAAAGGCAGAAATTATTCTCAATTTGAGGTAAAATGCAGAAATTCCCTTTGTTTTGGGGCTAAAAGGCAGAAATTCCCTGTATTTTGAAGCAAAATTGCAGAAATTCTCTTAATTTTCGGGCAAAAAGGCAGAAATTCTCCTTATTTTGGGGCAAAAAGACAGAAAATCTCCTTTTTCGGGAGCAAACAGTCAGAAATTCCCCTTATTTTGGGGCAAAATTGAAGAAATTTCCTTTACATTGGGGCAAAATTGCAGAAATTTCCCTTATTTTGGGGCAAAATTGCAGAAATTTCAGGTATTTGAGAAAAAAAAGGCAGAAATTTTTTTGGGGAGGCAAAAAGGCAGAAATTTTTTTTATTTTGGTACAAAATTGCAGAAATTTTTTTTATTTTGGGGCAAAAAGTCAGAAATTCCCCATATTTTGGGGCAAAAATGCAGAAATTCCCCTTATTTTGAGGTAATAAGGCTGAAATTCCCCTTATTTTGGGGCAAAAAGGCAGAAATTTCGTTTATTTTGGGGAAAAGGCAGAAATTGCACTTATTTTGAGTCAAAAAGGTGGAAAATCCCCTTATTTTGGGGCAAAAATGAAGAAATTTGCTTTTTTATGGCAAAAAGGTATACATTCCCTTTATTTTCGGGCAAAAAGGCAGAAATTCTTTGTATTTTGGAGCAAAATTGCAGAAATTCCCCTAATTTTTGGGCAAAAAGGCAGAAATTTTCCTTATTTTGGGTAAAACTCCAGAAATTTCACTTATTTTGCGGCAAAATGTCAGAAATTCCCCTTATTTTTGGCAAAAAATGCAGAAAATCCCCTTATTTTAGGGCAAAATTGCAGAAATTTCCCTTATTTGGGGACAAAAACAGAAATTCCCCTTATTTTGGGGCAAAATTGCAGAAATTTCCCTTATTATGGGGAAAAATTGCAGAAATTTCCCTTATTTTAGGGCAAAATTGCAGAAATTTCACTTATTTCAGAGAAAAAAAGCAAAAATTTTTCTTATTTTGGGGCAAAAAGGCAGAAATTCCCATTATTTTGGGGCAAAAAGGCAGAAATTCACCTTATTTTGGGGTAAAATTGCAGAAATTTCACATATTTCAGGGCAAAACGGCAGAAATTCCCCTTATTTTGGGGCAAAAAGGCAGAAATTTCCCTTATTTTGGGATAAAATTGCAGAAATTTCCCTTATTTGGGGGCAAAAAGGCAGAAAATCCACTTAATTTCGGGTAAAAAGGCAGAAATTTCTCGTATTTTGGAGCAAAATTGCAGAAACTCCCCTAATTTTGGGGCTAAAAGGCAGAATTTCCCTTTATTTTGGGGCAAAAATAGAGAAATTCTTTTTATTTTGGGGCAAAAATCAGAAATTTCCTTTATTTTGGGGCAAAATTTTAGAAATTTCTTTTATATTGTTACAGACTTGCAGAAATTTTTCTTATTTTGTGGCAAAAAGGCAGAAATTCCCCATATTTTGGTGCAAAAAGGCTGAAATTCCCCTTATTTTGAGGTAAAATCCTGAAATTCCCCATATTTTGGGGCAAAAAGGCAGAAATTCCCCTCATTTGGGGGCAAAAAGGCACAAATTTCCCTTATTTTCGGGCATAATTGCAGGAATTTCATTTATTTCAGGGCAAAAAGTCAGAAATTCCTTTTATTTTCGGGCAAAAACAGAAATTTCTTTTATTTTGATACAAAATTGTAGAACTTTTCCTTATTTTGGAACAAAAAGGCAAAAATTACCCATATTTTGGAGAAAAAGGCAGAAATTCCTTTTATTTTGAGGTAAAAAGGCTGAAATTCCCGTTATTTTGGGGCATAAAGGCAGAAATTCCATTTACTTTCTGGCAAAAGGGCAGAAATTCCCGTTAATTGGGGCAGAAAAGCAGAAATTTTCCTTATTTAAGGGCAATAGGGCAGAAATTCCCCTTATTTGAAGGTAAAATGCTGAAATTCCCCTTATTTTCGGCAAAAAGGCAGAAATTCCTATTATTTTGGGGCAAAAGTGCAGAAATTTCTCTTATTTTGGGGCAAAAAGGAAGAAATTTCTTTTATTTTGGTACAAAATTGCAGAAATTTTCTTTATTTTGGGGCAAAATTGCAGAAATTTCCCTTATTTTGGGGCAAAATTGCAGAAATTTCACTTATTTCAGGGAAAAAGTGCAGAAATTTCTCTTATTTTGGGGCAAAAAGGCAGAAATTTCTTTTATTTTGGTACAAAATTGCAGAAAATTTTTTTAATTTGGGGCAAAAATGAAGAAATTCCCCATATTTTGGGGCAAAAAGGCAGAGATTTGCCTTATTATGAGGTAAAATGCTGAAATTCCCCTTATTTTGGGGCAAAAATACAGAAATTCCCTTCATTTTGTGGCAAAAAGGCAGAAATTTCCCTTATTTTGGGGCAAAATTGCAGAAATTTCACTTATTTCAGGGCAAAATTCAAAAATTCCTTTTATTTTGGGGCAAAAAGAAAGAAATTCCGTTCATTTTTAGGTAAAAAGGCAGAAATTTCACTTATTTTGAGGGAAGAAGTCAGAAATTCCTCTTATTTTGGGGCAAAAATGAAGAAATTTCTCTTTTTTGTGGCAAAAGGTATACATTCCCCTGATTTTCGGGCAAAAAAGCAGAAATTCCCCCTATTTTGGAGCAGAATTGAAGAAAATCCCCTAATTGTGGGGCAAAAAGGCAGAAATTCCCTATATGTTGGGGCAAAAAGACAGAAATTCTCCTTATTTTGGGGCAAAACTCAGAAATTCCACTTATTTTGGGGCAAACTTCCAGAAATTTCCCTTATTTTGGGGCAAAATTGCAGAAATTTTACTTATTTTGGGGCACAATTGCAGAAATTTCACTTATTTCAGGTAAAAATGGCAGAAATTTTTCTTATTTTGGGGCAAAAAGGCAGAAATTCCTAATATTTTGTGGCAAAAATGCAGAAATTCCCCTTATTTTGAGGTAAAAAGGCTGAAATTCCCCTTATTTGGGGGCAAAAAGGCAGAAATTTCCCATATTTTGGGGCAAAAATGCAGAAATTCCCCTTATTTTGAGGTAATAAGGCTGAAATTCCCCTTATTTTGGGGCAAAAAGGCAGAAATTTCGTTTATTTTGGGGAAAAGGCAGAAATTGCACTTATTTTGAGTCAAAAAGGTGGAAAATCCCCTTATTTTGTGGCAAAAATGAAGAAATTTGCTTTTTTATGGCAAAAAGGTATACATTCCCTTTATTTTCGGGCAAAAAGGCAGAAATTCTTTGTATTTTGGAGCAAAATTGCAGAAATTCCCCTAATTTTTGGGCAAAAAGGCAGAAATTTTCCTTATTTTGGGTAAAACTCCAGAAATTTCACTTATTTTGCGGCAAAATGTCAGAAATTCCCCTTATTTTTGGCAAAAAATGCAGAAAATCCCCTTATTTTAGGGCAAAATTGCAGAAATTTCCCTTATTTGGGGACAAAAACAGAAATTCCCCTTATTTTGGGGCAAAATTGCAGAAATTTCCCTTATTATGGGGAAAAATTGCAGAAATTTCCCTTATTTTAGGGCAAAATTGCAGAAATTTCACTTATTTCAGAGAAAAAAAGCAAAAATTTTTCTTATTTTGGGGCAAAAAGGCAGAAATTCCCATTATTTTGGGGCAAAAAGGCAGAAATTCACCTTATTTTGGGGTAAAATTGCAGAAATTTCACATATTTCAGGGCAAAACGGCAGAAATTCCCCTTATTTTGGGGCAAAAAGGCAGAAATTTCCCTTATTTTGGGATAAAATTGCAGAAATTTCACTTATTTGGGGGCAAAAAGGCAGAAAATCCACTTAATTTCGGGTAAAAAGGCAGAAATTTCTCGTATTTTGGAGCAAAATTGCAGAAACTCCCCTAATTTTGGGGCTAAAAGGCAGAATTTCCCTTTATTTTGGGGCAAAAATAGAGAAATTCTTTTTATTTTGGGGCAAAAATCAGAAATTTCCTTTATTTTGGGGCAAAATTTTAGAAATTTCTTTTATATTGTTACAGACTTGCAGAAATTTTTCTTATTTTGTGGCAAAAAGGCAGAAATTCCCCATATTTTGGTGCAAAAAGGCTGAAATTCCCCTTATTTTGAGGTAAAATCCTGAAATTCCCCATATTTTGGGGCAAAAAGGCAGAAATTCCCCTCATTTGGGGGCAAAAAGGCACAAATTTCCCTTATTTTCGGGCATAATTGCAGGAATTTCATTTATTTCAGGGCAAAAAGTCAGAAATTCCTTTTATTTTCGGGCAAAAACAGAAATTTCTTTTATTTTGATACAAAATTGTAGAACTTTTCCTTATTTTGGAACAAAAAGGCAAAAATTACCCATATTTTGGGGAAAAAGGCAGAAATTCCTTTTATTTTGAGGTAAAAAGGCTGAAATTCCCGTTATTTTGGGGCATAAAGGCAGAAATTCCCTTTACTTTCTGGCAAAAGGGCAGAAATTCCCGTTAATTGGGGCAGAAAAGCAGAAATTTTCCTTATTTAAGGGCAATAGGGCAGAAATTCCCCTTATTTGAAGGTAAAATGCTGAAATTCCCCTTATTTTCGGCAAAAAGGCAGAAATTCCTATTATTTTAGGGCAAAAGTGCAGAAATTTCTCTTATTTTGGGGCAAAAAGGCAGAAATTTCTTTTATTTTGGTACAAAATTGCAGAAATTTTCTTTATTTTGGGGCAAAATTGCAGAAATTTCCCTTATTTTGGGGCAAAATTGCAGAAATTTCACTTATTTCAGGGAAAAAGTGCAGAAATTTCTCTTATTTTGGGGCAAAAAGGCAGAAATTTCTTTTATTTTGGTACAAAATTGCAGAAAATTTTTTTAATTTGGGGCAAAAATGAAGAAATTCCCCATATTTTGGGGCAAAAAGGCAGAGATTTGCCTTATTATGAGGTAAAATGCTGAAATTCCCCTTATTTTGGGGCAAAAATACAGAAATTCCCTTCATTTTGTGGCAAAAAGGCAGAAATTTCCCTTATTTTGGGGCAAAATTGCAGAAATTTCACTTATTTCAGGGCAAAATTCAAAAATTCCTTTTATTTTGGGGCAAAAAGAAAGAAATTCCGTTCATTTTTAGGTAAAAAGGCAGAAATTTCACTTATTTTGAGGGAAGAAGTCAGAAATTCCTCTTATTTTGGGGCAAAAATGAAGAAATTTCTCTTTTTTGTGGCAAAAGGTATACATTCCCCTGATTTTCGGGCAAAAAAGCAGAAATTCCCCCTATTTTGGAGCAGAATTGAAGAAAATCCCCTAATTGTGGGGCAAAAAGGCAGAAATTCCCTATATGTTGGGGCAAAAAGACAGAAATTCTCCTTATTTTGGGGCAAAACTCAGAAATTCCACTTATTTTGGGGCAAACTTCCAGAAATTTCCCTTATTTTGGGGCAAAATTGCAGAAATTTTACTTATTTTGGGGCACAATTGCAGAAATTTCACTTATTTCAGGTAAAAATGGCAGAAATTTTTCTTATTTTGGGGCAAAAAGGCAGAAATTCCTAATATTTTGTGGCAAAAATGCAGAAATTCCCCTTATTTTGAGGTAAAAAGGCTGAAATTCCCCTTATTTGGGGGCAAAAAGGCAGAAATTTCCCATATTTTGGGGCAAAAATGCAGAAATTCCCCTTATTTTGAGGTAATAAGGCTGAAATTCCCCTTATTTTGGGGCAAAAAGGCAGAAATTTCGTTTATTTTGGGGAAAAGGCAGAAATTGCACTTATTTTGAGTCAAAAAGGTGGAAAATCCCCTTATTTTGTGGCAAAAATGAAGAAATTTGCTTTTTTATGGCAAAAAGGTATACATTCCCTTTATTTTCGGGCAAAAAGGCAGAAATTCTTTGTATTTTGGAGCAAAATTGCAGAAATTCCCCTAATTTTTGGGCAAAAAGGCAGAAATTTTCCTTATTTTGGGTAAAACTCCAGAAATTTCACTTATTTTGCGGCAAAATGTCAGAAATTCCCCTTATTTTTGGCAAAAAATGCAGAAAATCCCCTTATTTTAGGGCAAAATTGCAGAAATTTCCCTTATTTGGGGACAAAAACAGAAATTCCCCTTATTTTGGGGCAAAATTGCAGAAATTTCCCTTATTATGGGGAAAAATTGCAGAAATTTCCCTTATTTTAGGGCAAAATTGCAGAAATTTCACTTATTTCAGAGAAAAAAAGCAAAAATTTTTCTTATTTTGGGGCAAAAAGGCAGAAATTCCCATTATTTTGGGGCAAAAAGGCAGAAATTCACCTTATTTTGGGGTAAAATTGCAGAAATTTCACATATTTCAGGGCAAAACGGCAGAAATTCCCCTTATTTTGGGGCAAAAAGGCAGAAATTTCCCTTATTTTGGGATAAAATTGCAGAAATTTCCCTTATTTGGGGGCAAAAAGGCAGAAAATCCACTTAATTTCGGGTAAAAAGGCAGAAATTTCTCGTATTTTGGAGCAAAATTGCAGAAACTCCCCTAATTTTGGGGCTAAAAGGCAGAATTTCCCTTTATTTTGGGGCAAAAATAGAGAAATTCTTTTTATTTTGGGGCAAAAATCAGAAATTTCCTTTATTTTGGGGCAAAATTTTAGAAATTTCTTTTATATTGTTACAGACTTGCAGAAATTTTTCTTATTTTGTGGCAAAAAGGCAGAAATTCCCCATATTTTGGTGCAAAAAGGCTGAAATTCCCCTTATTTTGAGGTAAAATCCTGAAATTCCCCATATTTTGGGGCAAAAAGGCAGAAATTCCCCTCATTTGGGGGCAAAAAGGCACAAATTTCCCTTATTTTCGGGCATAATTGCAGGAATTTCATTTATTTCAGGGCAAAAAGTCAGAAATTCCTTTTATTTTCGGGCAAAAACAGAAATTTCTTTTATTTTGATACAAAATTGTAGAACTTTTCCTTATTTTGGAACAAAAAGGCAAAAATTACCCATATTTTGGAGAAAAAGGCAGAAATTCCTTTTATTTTGAGGTAAAAAGGCTGAAATTCCCGTTATTTTGGGGCATAAAGGCAGAAATTCCATTTACTTTCTGGCAAAAGGGCAGAAATTCCCGTTAATTGGGGCAGAAAAGCAGAAATTTTCCTTATTTAAGGGCAATAGGGCAGAAATTCCCCTTATTTGAAGGTAAAATGCTGAAATTCCCCTTATTTTCGGCAAAAAGGCAGAAATTCCTATTATTTTGGGGCAAAAGTGCAGAAATTTCTCTTATTTTGGGGCAAAAAGGAAGAAATTTCTTTTATTTTGGTACAAAATTGCAGAAATTTTCTTTATTTTGGGGCAAAATTGCAGAAATTTCCCTTATTTTGGGGCAAAATTGCAGAAATTTCACTTATTTCAGGGAAAAAGTGCAGAAATTTCTCTTATTTTGGGGCAAAAAGGCAGAAATTTCTTTTATTTTGGTACAAAATTGCAGAAAATTTTTTTAATTTGGGGCAAAAATGAAGAAATTCCCCATATTTTGGGGCAAAAAGGCAGAGATTTGCCTTATTATGAGGTAAAATGCTGAAATTCCCCTTATTTTGGGGCAAAAATACAGAAATTCCCTTCATTTTGTGGCAAAAAGGCAGAAATTTCCCTTATTTTGGGGCAAAATTGCAGAAATTTCACTTATTTCAGGGCAAAATTCAAAAATTCCTTTTATTTTGGGGCAAAAAGAAAGAAATTCCGTTCATTTTTAGGTAAAAAGGCAGAAATTTCACTTATTTTGAGGGAAGAAGTCAGAAATTCCTCTTATTTTGGGGCAAAAATGAAGAAATTTCTCTTTTTTGTGGCAAAAGGTATACATTCCCCTGATTTTCGGGCAAAAAAGCAGAAATTCCCCCTATTTTGGAGCAGAATTGAAGAAAATCCCCTAATTGTGGGGCAAAAAGGCAGAAATTCCCTATATGTTGGGGCAAAAAGACAGAAATTCTCCTTATTTTGGGGCAAAACTCAGAAATTCCACTTATTTTGGGGCAAACTTCCAGAAATTTCCCTTATTTTGGGGCAAAATTGCAGAAATTTTACTTATTTTGGGGCACAATTGCAGAAATTTCACTTATTTCAGGTAAAAATGGCAGAAATTTTTCTTATTTTGGGGCAAAAAGGCAGAAATTCCTAATATTTTGTGGCAAAAATGCAGAAATTCCCCTTATTTTGAGGTAAAAAGGCTGAAATTCCCCTTATTTGGGGGCAAAAAGGCAGAAATTTCCCTTATTTTGGGGCAAAATTGCAAACATTTCACTTATTTCAGGGTAATAAGTCAGAAATTTTCCTTACTTTGGGGCAAAAAACACAGAAATTCCCTTTGTTTTGGAAGGAAAATACAGAAATTCCACTTCTTTAGAGGCAAAAAGGCAGAAATTCCCCTTTTTTTGAAGCAAAAATGAAGAAATTCCCCTAATTGTTGGGCAAAAAGGCAGAAATTCCCTATATGTTGGGGCAAAAAGACAGAAATTCTCCTTATTTTGGGACAAAACTCAGAAATTCCACTTATTTTGGGGCAAAATTGCAGGAATTTACCTTATTTTGAGGCAAAATTGCAGAAATTTCCCTTATTTGGGGCAAAATTGCAGAAATTTCACTTATTTTCAGGTAAAAAGGCTGAAATATCCTTTATTTTGGGGCAAAAAGGAAGAAATTCCCCTTATTTTGGGGCAAAATTGCAGAAATTTTCCTTATTTTGGGGCAAAAAGGCTGAAATTCTTATTTTGAGGTAAAATGCTGAAATTCTTCATATTTTGGGGCAAAAGGCAAAACTTCTTCTTATTTTGGGGCAAAGAGGCACAAATTTCTCTTATTTTCGGGCAAAATTGCAGAAATTTCATTTATTTCAGGGCAAAAAGTCAGAAATTCCTTTTATTTTGGGGCAAAGAGCAGAAATTTCTTTTATTATGGTACAAAATTGAAGAAATTTATCTTATTTTGAAACAAAAAGGCAGAAATTCCCCTTATTTTGAGGCAAAAGGCAGAAATTATTCTCAATTTGAGGTAAAATGCAGAAATTCCCTTTGTTTTGGGGCTAAAAGGCAGAAATTCCCTGTATTTTGAAGCAAAATTGCAGAAATTCTCTTAATTTTCGGGCAAAAAGGCAGAAATTCTCCTTATTTTGGGGCAAAAAGACAGAAAATCTCCTTTTTCGGGAGCAAACAGTCAGAAATTCCCCTTATTTTGGGGCAAAATTGAAGAAATTTCCTTTACATTGGGGCAAAATTGCAGAAATTTCCCTTATTTTGGGGCAAAATTGCAGAAATTTCAGGTATTTGAGAAAAAAAAGGCAGAAATTTTTTTGGGGAGGCAAAAAGGCAGAAATTTTTTTTATTTTGGTACAAAATTGCAGAAATTTTTTTTATTTTGGGGCAAAAAGTCAGAAATTCCCCATATTTTGGGGCAAAAATGCAGAAATTCCCCTTATTTTGAGGTAATAAGGCTGAAATTCCCCTTATTTTGGGGCAAAAAGGCAGAAATTTCGTTTATTTTGGGGAAAAGGCAGAAATTGCACTTATTTTGAGTCAAAAAGGTGGAAAATCCCCTTATTTTGTGGCAAAAATGAAGAAATTTGCTTTTTTATGGCAAAAAGGTATACATTCCCTTTATTTTCGGGCAAAAAGGCAGAAATTCTTTGTATTTTGGAGCAAAATTGCAGAAATTCCCCTAATTTTTGGGCAAAAAGGCAGAAATTTTCCTTATTTTGGGTAAAACTCCAGAAATTTCACTTATTTTGCGGCAAAATGTCAGAAATTCCCCTTATTTTTGGCAAAAAATGCAGAAAATCCCCTTATTTTAGGGCAAAATTGCAGAAATTTCCCTTATTTGGGGACAAAAACAGAAATTCCCCTTATTTTGGGGCAAAATTGCAGAAATTTCCCTTATTATGGGGAAAAATTGCAGAAATTTCCCTTATTTTAGGGCAAAATTGCAGAAATTTCACTTATTTCAGAGAAAAAAAGCAAAAATTTTTCTTATTTTGGGGCAAAAAGGCAGAAATTCCCATTATTTTGGGGCAAAAAGGCAGAAATTCACCTTATTTTGGGGTAAAATTGCAGAAATTTCACATATTTCAGGGCAAAACGGCAGAAATTCCCCTTATTTTGGGGCAAAAAGGCAGAAATTTCCCTTATTTTGGGATAAAATTGCAGAAATTTCCCTTATTTGGGGGCAAAAAGGCAGAAAATCCACTTAATTTCGGGTAAAAAGGCAGAAATTTCTCGTATTTTGGAGCAAAATTGCAGAAACTCCCCTAATTTTGGGGCTAAAAGGCAGAATTTCCCTTTATTTTGGGGCAAAAATAGAGAAATTCTTTTTATTTTGGGGCAAAAATCAGAAATTTCCTTTATTTTGGGGCAAAATTTTAGAAATTTCTTTTATATTGTTACAGACTTGCAGAAATTTTTCTTATTTTGTGGCAAAAAGGCAGAAATTCCCCATATTTTGGTGCAAAAAGGCTGAAATTCCCCTTATTTTGAGGTAAAATCCTGAAATTCCCCATATTTTGGGGCAAAAAGGCAGAAATTCCCCTCATTTGGGGGCAAAAAGGCACAAATTTCCCTTATTTTCGGGCATAATTGCAGGAATTTCATTTATTTCAGGGCAAAAAGTCAGAAATTCCTTTTATTTTCGGGCAAAAACAGAAATTTCTTTTATTTTGATACAAAATTGTAGAACTTTTCCTTATTTTGGAACAAAAAGGCAAAAATTACCCATATTTTGGGGAAAAAGGCAGAAATTCCTTTTATTTTGAGGTAAAAAGGCTGAAATTCCCGTTATTTTGGGGCATAAAGGCAGAAATTCCCTTTACTTTCTGGCAAAAGGGCAGAAATTCCCGTTAATTGGGGCAGAAAAGCAGAAATTTTCCTTATTTAAGGGCAATAGGGCAGAAATTCCCCTTATTTGAAGGTAAAATGCTGAAATTCCCCTTATTTTCGGCAAAAAGGCAGAAATTCCTATTATTTTAGGGCAAAAGTGCAGAAATTTCTCTTATTTTGGGGCAAAAAGGCAGAAATTTCTTTTATTTTGGTACAAAATTGCAGAAATTTTCTTTATTTTGGGGCAAAATTGCAGAAATTTCCCTTATTTTGGGGCAAAATTGCAGAAATTTCACTTATTTCAGGGAAAAAGTGCAGAAATTTCTCTTATTTTGGGGCAAAAAGGCAGAAATTTCTTTTATTTTGGTACAAAATTGCAGAAAATTTTTTTAATTTGGGGCAAAAATGAAGAAATTCCCCATATTTTGGGGCAAAAAGGCAGAGATTTGCCTTATTATGAGGTAAAATGCTGAAATTCCCCTTATTTTGGGGCAAAAATACAGAAATTCCCTTCATTTTGTGGCAAAAAGGCAGAAATTTCCCTTATTTTGGGGCAAAATTGCAGAAATTTCACTTATTTCAGGGCAAAATTCAAAAATTCCTTTTATTTTGGGGCAAAAAGAAAGAAATTCCGTTCATTTTTAGGTAAAAAGGCAGAAATTTCACTTATTTTGAGGGAAGAAGTCAGAAATTCCTCTTATTTTGGGGCAAAAATGAAGAAATTTCTCTTTTTTGTGGCAAAAGGTATACATTCCCCTGATTTTCGGGCAAAAAAGCAGAAATTCCCCCTATTTTGGAGCAGAATTGAAGAAAATCCCCTAATTGTGGGGCAAAAAGGCAGAAATTCCCTATATGTTGGGGCAAAAAGACAGAAATTCTCCTTATTTTGGGGCAAAACTCAGAAATTCCACTTATTTTGGGGCAAACTTCCAGAAATTTCCCTTATTTTGGGGCAAAATTGCAGAAATTTTACTTATTTTGGGGCACAATTGCAGAAATTTCACTTATTTCAGGTAAAAATGGCAGAAATTTTTCTTATTTTGGGGCAAAAAGGCAGAAATTCCTAATATTTTGTGGCAAAAATGCAGAAATTCCCCTTATTTTGAGGTAAAAAGGCTGAAATTCCCCTTATTTGGGGGCAAAAAGGCAGAAATTTCCCATATTTTGGGGCAAAAATGCAGAAATTCCCCTTATTTTGAGGTAATAAGGCTGAAATTCCCCTTATTTTGGGGCAAAAAGGCAGAAATTTCGTTTATTTTGGGGAAAAGGCAGAAATTGCACTTATTTTGAGTCAAAAAGGTGGAAAATCCCCTTATTTTGTGGCAAAAATGAAGAAATTTGCTTTTTTATGGCAAAAAGGTATACATTCCCTTTATTTTCGGGCAAAAAGGCAGAAATTCTTTGTATTTTGGAGCAAAATTGCAGAAATTCCCCTAATTTTTGGGCAAAAAGGCAGAAATTTTCCTTATTTTGGGTAAAACTCCAGAAATTTCACTTATTTTGCGGCAAAATGTCAGAAATTCCCCTTATTTTTGGCAAAAAATGCAGAAAATCCCCTTATTTTAGGGCAAAATTGCAGAAATTTCCCTTATTTGGGGACAAAAACAGAAATTCCCCTTATTTTGGGGCAAAATTGCAGAAATTTCCCTTATTATGGGGAAAAATTGCAGAAATTTCCCTTATTTTAGGGCAAAATTGCAGAAATTTCACTTATTTCAGAGAAAAAAAGCAAAAATTTTTCTTATTTTGGGGCAAAAAGGCAGAAATTCCCATTATTTTGGGGCAAAAAGGCAGAAATTCACCTTATTTTGGGGTAAAATTGCAGAAATTTCACATATTTCAGGGCAAAACGGCAGAAATTCCCCTTATTTTGGGGCAAAAAGGCAGAAATTTCCCTTATTTTGGGATAAAATTGCAGAAATTTCACTTATTTGGGGGCAAAAAGGCAGAAAATCCACTTAATTTCGGGTAAAAAGGCAGAAATTTCTCGTATTTTGGAGCAAAATTGCAGAAACTCCCCTAATTTTGGGGCTAAAAGGCAGAATTTCCCTTTATTTTGGGGCAAAAATAGAGAAATTCTTTTTATTTTGGGGCAAAAATCAGAAATTTCCTTTATTTTGGGGCAAAATTTTAGAAATTTCTTTTATATTGTTACAGACTTGCAGAAATTTTTCTTATTTTGTGGCAAAAAGGCAGAAATTCCCCATATTTTGGTGCAAAAAGGCTGAAATTCCCCTTATTTTGAGGTAAAATCCTGAAATTCCCCATATTTTGGGGCAAAAAGGCAGAAATTCCCCTCATTTGGGGGCAAAAAGGCACAAATTTCCCTTATTTTCGGGCATAATTGCAGGAATTTCATTTATTTCAGGGCAAAAAGTCAGAAATTCCTTTTATTTTCGGGCAAAAACAGAAATTTCTTTTATTTTGATACAAAATTGTAGAACTTTTCCTTATTTTGGAACAAAAAGGCAAAAATTACCCATATTTTGGGGAAAAAGGCAGAAATTCCTTTTATTTTGAGGTAAAAAGGCTGAAATTCCCGTTATTTTGGGGCATAAAGGCAGAAATTCCCTTTACTTTCTGGCAAAAGGGCAGAAATTCCCGTTAATTGGGGCAGAAAAGCAGAAATTTTCCTTATTTAAGGGCAATAGGGCAGAAATTCCCCTTATTTGAAGGTAAAATGCTGAAATTCCCCTTATTTTCGGCAAAAAGGCAGAAATTCCTATTATTTTAGGGCAAAAGTGCAGAAATTTCTCTTATTTTGGGGCAAAAAGGCAGAAATTTCTTTTATTTTGGTACAAAATTGCAGAAATTTTCTTTATTTTGGGGCAAAATTGCAGAAATTTCCCTTATTTTGGGGCAAAATTGCAGAAATTTCACTTATTTCAGGGAAAAAGTGCAGAAATTTCTCTTATTTTGGGGCAAAAAGGCAGAAATTTCTTTTATTTTGGTACAAAATTGCAGAAAATTTTTTTAATTTGGGGCAAAAATGAAGAAATTCCCCATATTTTGGGGCAAAAAGGCAGAGATTTGCCTTATTATGAGGTAAAATGCTGAAATTCCCCTTATTTTGGGGCAAAAATACAGAAATTCCCTTCATTTTGTGGCAAAAAGGCAGAAATTTCCCTTATTTTGGGGCAAAATTGCAGAAATTTCACTTATTTCAGGGCAAAATTCAAAAATTCCTTTTATTTTGGGGCAAAAAGAAAGAAATTCCGTTCATTTTTAGGTAAAAAGGCAGAAATTTCACTTATTTTGAGGGAAGAAGTCAGAAATTCCTCTTATTTTGGGGCAAAAATGAAGAAATTTCTCTTTTTTGTGGCAAAAGGTATACATTCCCCTGATTTTCGGGCAAAAAAGCAGAAATTCCCCCTATTTTGGAGCAGAATTGAAGAAAATCCCCTAATTGTGGGGCAAAAAGGCAGAAATTCCCTATATGTTGGGGCAAAAAGACAGAAATTCTCCTTATTTTGGGGCAAAACTCAGAAATTCCACTTATTTTGGGGCAAACTTCCAGAAATTTCCCTTATTTTGGGGCAAAATTGCAGAAATTTTACTTATTTTGGGGCACAATTGCAGAAATTTCACTTATTTCAGGTAAAAATGGCAGAAATTTTTCTTATTTTGGGGCAAAAAGGCAGAAATTCCTAATATTTTGTGGCAAAAATGCAGAAATTCCCCTTATTTTGAGGTAAAAAGGCTGAAATTCCCCTTATTTGGGGGCAAAAAGGCAGAAATTTCCCATATTTTGGGGCAAAAATGCAGAAATTCCCCTTATTTTGAGGTAATAAGGCTGAAATTCCCCTTATTTTGGGGCAAAAAGGCAGAAATTTCGTTTATTTTGGGGAAAAGGCAGAAATTGCACTTATTTTGAGTCAAAAAGGTGGAAAATCCCCTTATTTTGTGGCAAAAATGAAGAAATTTGCTTTTTTATGGCAAAAAGGTATACATTCCCTTTATTTTCGGGCAAAAAGGCAGAAATTCTTTGTATTTTGGAGCAAAATTGCAGAAATTCCCCTAATTTTTGGGCAAAAAGGCAGAAATTTTCCTTATTTTGGGTAAAACTCCAGAAATTTCACTTATTTTGCGGCAAAATGTCAGAAATTCCCCTTATTTTTGGCAAAAAATGCAGAAAATCCCCTTATTTTAGGGCAAAATTGCAGAAATTTCCCTTATTTGGGGACAAAAACAGAAATTCCCCTTATTTTGGGGCAAAATTGCAGAAATTTCCCTTATTATGGGGAAAAATTGCAGAAATTTCCCTTATTTTAGGGCAAAATTGCAGAAATTTCACTTATTTCAGAGAAAAAAAGCAAAAATTTTTCTTATTTTGGGGCAAAAAGGCAGAAATTCCCATTATTTTGGGGCAAAAAGGCAGAAATTCACCTTATTTTGGGGTAAAATTGCAGAAATTTCACATATTTCAGGGCAAAACGGCAGAAATTCCCCTTATTTTGGGGCAAAAAGGCAGAAATTTCCCTTATTTTGGGATAAAATTGCAGAAATTTCCCTTATTTGGGGGCAAAAAGGCAGAAAATCCACTTAATTTCGGGTAAAAAGGCAGAAATTTCTCGTATTTTGGAGCAAAATTGCAGAAACTCCCCTAATTTTGGGGCTAAAAGGCAGAATTTCCCTTTATTTTGGGGCAAAAATAGAGAAATTCTTTTTATTTTGGGGCAAAAATCAGAAATTTCCTTTATTTTGGGGCAAAATTTTAGAAATTTCTTTTATATTGTTACAGACTTGCAGAAATTTTTCTTATTTTGTGGCAAAAAGGCAGAAATTCCCCATATTTTGGTGCAAAAAGGCTGAAATTCCCCTTATTTTGAGGTAAAATCCTGAAATTCCCCATATTTTGGGGCAAAAAGGCAGAAATTCCCCTCATTTGGGGGCAAAAAGGCACAAATTTCCCTTATTTTCGGGCATAATTGCAGGAATTTCATTTATTTCAGGGCAAAAAGTCAGAAATTCCTTTTATTTTCGGGCAAAAACAGAAATTTCTTTTATTTTGATACAAAATTGTAGAACTTTTCCTTATTTTGGAACAAAAAGGCAAAAATTACCCATATTTTGGAGAAAAAGGCAGAAATTCCTTTTATTTTGAGGTAAAAAGGCTGAAATTCCCGTTATTTTGGGGCATAAAGGCAGAAATTCCATTTACTTTCTGGCAAAAGGGCAGAAATTCCCGTTAATTGGGGCAGAAAAGCAGAAATTTTCCTTATTTAAGGGCAATAGGGCAGAAATTCCCCTTATTTGAAGGTAAAATGCTGAAATTCCCCTTATTTTCGGCAAAAAGGCAGAAATTCCTATTATTTTGGGGCAAAAGTGCAGAAATTTCTCTTATTTTGGGGCAAAAAGGAAGAAATTTCTTTTATTTTGGTACAAAATTGCAGAAATTTTCTTTATTTTGGGGCAAAATTGCAGAAATTTCCCTTATTTTGGGGCAAAATTGCAGAAATTTCACTTATTTCAGGGAAAAAGTGCAGAAATTTCTCTTATTTTGGGGCAAAAAGGCAGAAATTTCTTTTATTTTGGTACAAAATTGCAGAAAATTTTTTTAATTTGGGGCAAAAATGAAGAAATTCCCCATATTTTGGGGCAAAAAGGCAGAGATTTGCCTTATTATGAGGTAAAATGCTGAAATTCCCCTTATTTTGGGGCAAAAATACAGAAATTCCCTTCATTTTGTGGCAAAAAGGCAGAAATTTCCCTTATTTTGGGGCAAAATTGCAGAAATTTCACTTATTTCAGGGCAAAATTCAAAAATTCCTTTTATTTTGGGGCAAAAAGAAAGAAATTCCGTTCATTTTTAGGTAAAAAGGCAGAAATTTCACTTATTTTGAGGGAAGAAGTCAGAAATTCCTCTTATTTTGGGGCAAAAATGAAGAAATTTCTCTTTTTTGTGGCAAAAGGTATACATTCCCCTGATTTTCGGGCAAAAAAGCAGAAATTCCCCCTATTTTGGAGCAGAATTGAAGAAAATCCCCTAATTGTGGGGCAAAAAGGCAGAAATTCCCTATATGTTGGGGCAAAAAGACAGAAATTCTCCTTATTTTGGGGCAAAACTCAGAAATTCCACTTATTTTGGGGCAAACTTCCAGAAATTTCCCTTATTTTGGGGCAAAATTGCAGAAATTTTACTTATTTTGGGGCACAATTGCAGAAATTTCACTTATTTCAGGTAAAAATGGCAGAAATTTTTCTTATTTTGGGGCAAAAAGGCAGAAATTCCTAATATTTTGTGGCAAAAATGCAGAAATTCCCCTTATTTTGAGGTAAAAAGGCTGAAATTCCCCTTATTTGGGGGCAAAAAGGCAGAAATTTCCCTTATTTTGGGGCAAAATTGCAAACATTTCACTTATTTCAGGGTAATAAGTCAGAAATTTTCCTTACTTTGGGGCAAAAAACACAGAAATTCCCTTTGTTTTGGAAGGAAAATACAGAAATTCCACTTCTTTAGAGGCAAAAAGGCAGAAATTCCCCTTTTTTTGAAGCAAAAATGAAGAAATTCCCCTAATTGTTGGGCAAAAAGGCAGAAATTCCCTATATGTTGGGGCAAAAAGACAGAAATTCTCCTTATTTTGGGACAAAACTCAGAAATTCCACTTATTTTGGGGCAAAATTGCAGGAATTTACCTTATTTTGAGGCAAAATTGCAGAAATTTCCCTTATTTGGGGCAAAATTGCAGAAATTTTACTTATTTTCAGGTAAAAAGGCTGAAATATCCTTTATTTTGGGGCAAAAAGGAAGAAATTCCCCTTATTTTGGGGCAAAATTGCAGAAATTTTCCTTATTTTGGGGCAAAAAGGCTGAAATTCTTATTTTGAGGTAAAATGCTGAAATTCTTCATATTTTGGGGCAAAAGGCAAAACTTCTTCTTATTTTGGGGCAAAGAGGCACAAATTTCTCTTATTTTCGGGCAAAATTGCAGAAATTTCATTTATTTCAGGGCAAAAAGTCAGAAATTCCTTTTATTTTGGGGCAAAGAGCAGAAATTTCTTTTATTATGGTACAAAATTGAAGAAATTTATCTTATTTTGAAACAAAAAGGCAGAAATTCCCCTTATTTTGAGGCAAAAGGCAGAAATTATTCTCAATTTGAGGTAAAATGCAGAAATTCCCTTTGTTTTGGGGCTAAAAGGCAGAAATTCCCTGTATTTTGAAGCAAAATTGCAGAAATTCTCTTAATTTTCGGGCAAAAAGGCAGAAATTCTCCTTATTTTGGGGCAAAAAGACAGAAAATCTCCTTTTTCGGGAGCAAACAGTCAGAAATTCCCCTTATTTTGGGGCAAAATTGAAGAAATTTCCTTTACATTGGGGCAAAATTGCAGAAATTTCCCTTATTTTGGGGCAAAATTGCAGAAATTTCAGGTATTTGAGAAAAAAAAGGCAGAAATTTTTTTGGGGAGGCAAAAAGGCAGAAATTTTTTTTATTTTGGTACAAAATTGCAGAAATTTTTTTTATTTTGGGGCAAAAAGTCAGAAATTCCCCATATTTTGGGGCAAAAATGCAGAAATTCCCCTTATTTTGAGGTAATAAGGCTGAAATTCCCCTTATTTTGGGGCAAAAAGGCAGAAATTTCGTTTATTTTGGGGAAAAGGCAGAAATTGCACTTATTTTGAGTCAAAAAGGTGGAAAATCCCCTTATTTTGTGGCAAAAATGAAGAAATTTGCTTTTTTATGGCAAAAAGGTATACATTCCCTTTATTTTCGGGCAAAAAGGCAGAAATTCTTTGTATTTTGGAGCAAAATTGCAGAAATTCCCCTAATTTTTGGGCAAAAAGGCAGAAATTTTCCTTATTTTGGGTAAAACTCCAGAAATTTCACTTATTTTGCGGCAAAATGTCAGAAATTCCCCTTATTTTTGGCAAAAAATGCAGAAAATCCCCTTATTTTAGGGCAAAATTGCAGAAATTTCCCTTATTTGGGGACAAAAACAGAAATTCCCCTTATTTTGGGGCAAAATTGCAGAAATTTCCCTTATTATGGGGAAAAATTGCAGAAATTTCCCTTATTTTAGGGCAAAATTGCAGAAATTTCACTTATTTCAGAGAAAAAAAGCAAAAATTTTTCTTATTTTGGGGCAAAAAGGCAGAAATTCCCATTATTTTGGGGCAAAAAGGCAGAAATTCACCTTATTTTGGGGTAAAATTGCAGAAATTTCACATATTTCAGGGCAAAACGGCAGAAATTCCCCTTATTTTGGGGCAAAAAGGCAGAAATTTCCCTTATTTTGGGATAAAATTGCAGAAATTTCCCTTATTTGGGGGCAAAAAGGCAGAAAATCCACTTAATTTCGGGTAAAAAGGCAGAAATTTCTCGTATTTTGGAGCAAAATTGCAGAAACTCCCCTAATTTTGGGGCTAAAAGGCAGAATTTCCCTTTATTTTGGGGCAAAAATAGAGAAATTCTTTTTATTTTGGGGCAAAAATCAGAAATTTCCTTTATTTTGGGGCAAAATTTTAGAAATTTCTTTTATATTGTTACAGACTTGCAGAAATTTTTCTTATTTTGTGGCAAAAAGGCAGAAATTCCCCATATTTTGGTGCAAAAAGGCTGAAATTCCCCTTATTTTGAGGTAAAATCCTGAAATTCCCCATATTTTGGGGCAAAAAGGCAGAAATTCCCCTCATTTGGGGGCAAAAAGGCACAAATTTCCCTTATTTTCGGGCATAATTGCAGGAATTTCATTTATTTCAGGGCAAAAAGTCAGAAATTCCTTTTATTTTCGGGCAAAAACAGAAATTTCTTTTATTTTGATACAAAATTGTAGAACTTTTCCTTATTTTGGAACAAAAAGGCAAAAATTACCCATATTTTGGAGAAAAAGGCAGAAATTCCTTTTATTTTGAGGTAAAAAGGCTGAAATTCCCGTTATTTTGGGGCATAAAGGCAGAAATTCCATTTACTTTCTGGCAAAAGGGCAGAAATTCCCGTTAATTGGGGCAGAAAAGCAGAAATTTTCCTTATTTAAGGGCAATAGGGCAGAAATTCCCCTTATTTGAAGGTAAAATGCTGAAATTCCCCTTATTTTCGGCAAAAAGGCAGAAATTCCTATTATTTTGGGGCAAAAGTGCAGAAATTTCTCTTATTTTGGGGCAAAAAGGAAGAAATTTCTTTTATTTTGGTACAAAATTGCAGAAATTTTCTTTATTTTGGGGCAAAATTGCAGAAATTTCCCTTATTTTGGGGCAAAATTGCAGAAATTTCACTTATTTCAGGGAAAAAGTGCAGAAATTTCTCTTATTTTGGGGCAAAAAGGCAGAAATTTCTTTTATTTTGGTACAAAATTGCAGAAAATTTTTTTAATTTGGGGCAAAAATGAAGAAATTCCCCATATTTTGGGGCAAAAAGGCAGAGATTTGCCTTATTATGAGGTAAAATGCTGAAATTCCCCTTATTTTGGGGCAAAAATACAGAAATTCCCTTCATTTTGTGGCAAAAAGGCAGAAATTTCCCTTATTTTGGGGCAAAATTGCAGAAATTTCACTTATTTCAGGGCAAAATTCAAAAATTCCTTTTATTTTGGGGCAAAAAGAAAGAAATTCCGTTCATTTTTAGGTAAAAAGGCAGAAATTTCACTTATTTTGAGGGAAGAAGTCAGAAATTCCTCTTATTTTGGGGCAAAAATGAAGAAATTTCTCTTTTTTGTGGCAAAAGGTATACATTCCCCTGATTTTCGGGCAAAAAAGCAGAAATTCCCCCTATTTTGGAGCAGAATTGAAGAAAATCCCCTAATTGTGGGGCAAAAAGGCAGAAATTCCCTATATGTTGGGGCAAAAAGACAGAAATTCTCCTTATTTTGGGGCAAAACTCAGAAATTCCACTTATTTTGGGGCAAACTTCCAGAAATTTCCCTTATTTTGGGGCAAAATTGCAGAAATTTTACTTATTTTGGGGCACAATTGCAGAAATTTCACTTATTTCAGGTAAAAATGGCAGAAATTTTTCTTATTTTGGGGCAAAAAGGCAGAAATTCCTAATATTTTGTGGCAAAAATGCAGAAATTCCCCTTATTTTGAGGTAAAAAGGCTGAAATTCCCCTTATTTGGGGGCAAAAAGGCAGAAATTTCCCATATTTTGGGGCAAAAATGCAGAAATTCCCCTTATTTTGAGGTAATAAGGCTGAAATTCCCCTTATTTTGGGGCAAAAAGGCAGAAATTTCGTTTATTTTGGGGAAAAGGCAGAAATTGCACTTATTTTGAGTCAAAAAGGTGGAAAATCCCCTTATTTTGTGGCAAAAATGAAGAAATTTGCTTTTTTATGGCAAAAAGGTATACATTCCCTTTATTTTCGGGCAAAAAGGCAGAAATTCTTTGTATTTTGGAGCAAAATTGCAGAAATTCCCCTAATTTTTGGGCAAAAAGGCAGAAATTTTCCTTATTTTGGGTAAAACTCCAGAAATTTCACTTATTTTGCGGCAAAATGTCAGAAATTCCCCTTATTTTTGGCAAAAAATGCAGAAAATCCCCTTATTTTAGGGCAAAATTGCAGAAATTTCCCTTATTTGGGGACAAAAACAGAAATTCCCCTTATTTTGGGGCAAAATTGCAGAAATTTCCCTTATTATGGGGAAAAATTGCAGAAATTTCCCTTATTTTAGGGCAAAATTGCAGAAATTTCACTTATTTCAGAGAAAAAAAGCAAAAATTTTTCTTATTTTGGGGCAAAAAGGCAGAAATTCCCATTATTTTGGGGCAAAAAGGCAGAAATTCACCTTATTTTGGGGTAAAATTGCAGAAATTTCACATATTTCAGGGCAAAACGGCAGAAATTCCCCTTATTTTGGGGCAAAAAGGCAGAAATTTCCCTTATTTTGGGATAAAATTGCAGAAATTTCACTTATTTGGGGGCAAAAAGGCAGAAAATCCACTTAATTTCGGGTAAAAAGGCAGAAATTTCTCGTATTTTGGAGCAAAATTGCAGAAACTCCCCTAATTTTGGGGCTAAAAGGCAGAATTTCCCTTTATTTTGGGGCAAAAATAGAGAAATTCTTTTTATTTTGGGGCAAAAATCAGAAATTTCCTTTATTTTGGGGCAAAATTTTAGAAATTTCTTTTATATTGTTACAGACTTGCAGAAATTTTTCTTATTTTGTGGCAAAAAGGCAGAAATTCCCCATATTTTGGTGCAAAAAGGCTGAAATTCCCCTTATTTTGAGGTAAAATCCTGAAATTCCCCATATTTTGGGGCAAAAAGGCAGAAATTCCCCTCATTTGGGGGCAAAAAGGCACAAATTTCCCTTATTTTCGGGCATAATTGCAGGAATTTCATTTATTTCAGGGCAAAAAGTCAGAAATTCCTTTTATTTTCGGGCAAAAACAGAAATTTCTTTTATTTTGATACAAAATTGTAGAACTTTTCCTTATTTTGGAACAAAAAGGCAAAAATT
Organism: Micromys minutus; assembly: GCF_963924665.1. Lineage (NCBI taxonomy): Eukaryota > Metazoa > Chordata > Mammalia > Rodentia > Muridae > Micromys > Micromys minutus. The sequence continues at coordinate 1,075,884 of NW_027667812.1, read as the reverse complement.
ACCCATATTTTGGGGAAAAAGGCAGAAATTCCTTTTATTTTGAGGTAAAAAGGCTGAAATTCCCGTTATTTTGGGGCATAAAGGCAGAAATTCCCTTTACTTTCTGGCAAAAGGGCAGAAATTCCCGTTAATTGGGGCAGAAAAGCAGAAATTTTCCTTATTTAAGGGCAATAGGGCAGAAATTCCCCTTATTTGAAGGTAAAATGCTGAAATTCCCCTTATTTTCGGCAAAAAGGCAGAAATTCCTATTATTTTAGGGCAAAAGTGCAGAAATTTCTCTTATTTTGGGGCAAAAAGGCAGAAATTTCTTTTATTTTGGTACAAAATTGCAGAAATTTTCTTTATTTTGGGGCAAAATTGCAGAAATTTCCCTTATTTTGGGGCAAAATTGCAGAAATTTCACTTATTTCAGGGAAAAAGTGCAGAAATTTCTCTTATTTTGGGGCAAAAAGGCAGAAATTTCTTTTATTTTGGTACAAAATTGCAGAAAATTTTTTTAATTTGGGGCAAAAATGAAGAAATTCCCCATATTTTGGGGCAAAAAGGCAGAGATTTGCCTTATTATGAGGTAAAATGCTGAAATTCCCCTTATTTTGGGGCAAAAATACAGAAATTCCCTTCATTTTGTGGCAAAAAGGCAGAAATTTCCCTTATTTTGGGGCAAAATTGCAGAAATTTCACTTATTTCAGGGCAAAATTCAAAAATTCCTTTTATTTTGGGGCAAAAAGAAAGAAATTCCGTTCATTTTTAGGTAAAAAGGCAGAAATTTCACTTATTTTGAGGGAAGAAGTCAGAAATTCCTCTTATTTTGGGGCAAAAATGAAGAAATTTCTCTTTTTTGTGGCAAAAGGTATACATTCCCCTGATTTTCGGGCAAAAAAGCAGAAATTCCCCCTATTTTGGAGCAGAATTGAAGAAAATCCCCTAATTGTGGGGCAAAAAGGCAGAAATTCCCTATATGTTGGGGCAAAAAGACAGAAATTCTCCTTATTTTGGGGCAAAACTCAGAAATTCCACTTATTTTGGGGCAAACTTCCAGAAATTTCCCTTATTTTGGGGCAAAATTGCAGAAATTTTACTTATTTTGGGGCACAATTGCAGAAATTTCACTTATTTCAGGTAAAAATGGCAGAAATTTTTCTTATTTTGGGGCAAAAAGGCAGAAATTCCTAATATTTTGTGGCAAAAATGCAGAAATTCCCCTTATTTTGAGGTAAAAAGGCTGAAATTCCCCTTATTTGGGGGCAAAAAGGCAGAAATTTCCCATATTTTGGGGCAAAAATGCAGAAATTCCCCTTATTTTGAGGTAATAAGGCTGAAATTCCCCTTATTTTGGGGCAAAAAGGCAGAAATTTCGTTTATTTTGGGGAAAAGGCAGAAATTGCACTTATTTTGAGTCAAAAAGGTGGAAAATCCCCTTATTTTGTGGCAAAAATGAAGAAATTTGCTTTTTTATGGCAAAAAGGTATACATTCCCTTTATTTTCGGGCAAAAAGGCAGAAATTCTTTGTATTTTGGAGCAAAATTGCAGAAATTCCCCTAATTTTTGGGCAAAAAGGCAGAAATTTTCCTTATTTTGGGTAAAACTCCAGAAATTTCACTTATTTTGCGGCAAAATGTCAGAAATTCCCCTTATTTTTGGCAAAAAATGCAGAAAATCCCCTTATTTTAGGGCAAAATTGCAGAAATTTCCCTTATTTGGGGACAAAAACAGAAATTCCCCTTATTTTGGGGCAAAATTGCAGAAATTTCCCTTATTATGGGGAAAAATTGCAGAAATTTCCCTTATTTTAGGGCAAAATTGCAGAAATTTCACTTATTTCAGAGAAAAAAAGCAAAAATTTTTCTTATTTTGGGGCAAAAAGGCAGAAATTCCCATTATTTTGGGGCAAAAAGGCAGAAATTCACCTTATTTTGGGGTAAAATTGCAGAAATTTCACATATTTCAGGGCAAAACGGCAGAAATTCCCCTTATTTTGGGGCAAAAAGGCAGAAATTTCCCTTATTTTGGGATAAAATTGCAGAAATTTCCCTTATTTGGGGGCAAAAAGGCAGAAAATCCACTTAATTTCGGGTAAAAAGGCAGAAATTTCTCGTATTTTGGAGCAAAATTGCAGAAACTCCCCTAATTTTGGGGCTAAAAGGCAGAATTTCCCTTTATTTTGGGGCAAAAATAGAGAAATTCTTTTTATTTTGGGGCAAAAATCAGAAATTTCCTTTATTTTGGGGCAAAATTTTAGAAATTTCTTTTATATTGTTACAGACTTGCAGAAATTTTTCTTATTTTGTGGCAAAAAGGCAGAAATTCCCCATATTTTGGTGCAAAAAGGCTGAAATTCCCCTTATTTTGAGGTAAAATCCTGAAATTCCCCATATTTTGGGGCAAAAAGGCAGAAATTCCCCTCATTTGGGGGCAAAAAGGCACAAATTTCCCTTATTTTCGGGCATAATTGCAGGAATTTCATTTATTTCAGGGCAAAAAGTCAGAAATTCCTTTTATTTTCGGGCAAAAACAGAAATTTCTTTTATTTTGATACAAAATTGTAGAACTTTTCCTTATTTTGGAACAAAAAGGCAAAAATTACCCATATTTTGGAGAAAAAGGCAGAAATTCCTTTTATTTTGAGGTAAAAAGGCTGAAATTCCCGTTATTTTGGGGCATAAAGGCAGAAATTCCATTTACTTTCTGGCAAAAGGGCAGAAATTCCCGTTAATTGGGGCAGAAAAGCAGAAATTTTCCTTATTTAAGGGCAATAGGGCAGAAATTCCCCTTATTTGAAGGTAAAATGCTGAAATTCCCCTTATTTTCGGCAAAAAGGCAGAAATTCCTATTATTTTGGGGCAAAAGTGCAGAAATTTCTCTTATTTTGGGGCAAAAAGGAAGAAATTTCTTTTATTTTGGTACAAAATTGCAGAAATTTTCTTTATTTTGGGGCAAAATTGCAGAAATTTCCCTTATTTTGGGGCAAAATTGCAGAAATTTCACTTATTTCAGGGAAAAAGTGCAGAAATTTCTCTTATTTTGGGGCAAAAAGGCAGAAATTTCTTTTATTTTGGTACAAAATTGCAGAAAATTTTTTTAATTTGGGGCAAAAATGAAGAAATTCCCCATATTTTGGGGCAAAAAGGCAGAGATTTGCCTTATTATGAGGTAAAATGCTGAAATTCCCCTTATTTTGGGGCAAAAATACAGAAATTCCCTTCATTTTGTGGCAAAAAGGCAGAAATTTCCCTTATTTTGGGGCAAAATTGCAGAAATTTCACTTATTTCAGGGCAAAATTCAAAAATTCCTTTTATTTTGGGGCAAAAAGAAAGAAATTCCGTTCATTTTTAGGTAAAAAGGCAGAAATTTCACTTATTTTGAGGGAAGAAGTCAGAAATTCCTCTTATTTTGGGGCAAAAATGAAGAAATTTCTCTTTTTTGTGGCAAAAGGTATACATTCCCCTGATTTTCGGGCAAAAAAGCAGAAATTCCCCCTATTTTGGAGCAGAATTGAAGAAAATCCCCTAATTGTGGGGCAAAAAGGCAGAAATTCCCTATATGTTGGGGCAAAAAGACAGAAATTCTCCTTATTTTGGGGCAAAACTCAGAAATTCCACTTATTTTGGGGCAAACTTCCAGAAATTTCCCTTATTTTGGGGCAAAATTGCAGAAATTTTACTTATTTTGGGGCACAATTGCAGAAATTTCACTTATTTCAGGTAAAAATGGCAGAAATTTTTCTTATTTTGGGGCAAAAAGGCAGAAATTCCTAATATTTTGTGGCAAAAATGCAGAAATTCCCCTTATTTTGAGGTAAAAAGGCTGAAATTCCCCTTATTTGGGGGCAAAAAGGCAGAAATTTCCCTTATTTTGGGGCAAAATTGCAAACATTTCACTTATTTCAGGGTAATAAGTCAGAAATTTTCATTATTTTGGGGCAAAAAACACAGAAATTCCCTTTGTTTTGGAAGGAAAATACAGAAATTCCACTTCTTTAGAGGCAAAAAAGCAGAAATTCCCCTTATTTTGAAGCAAAAATGAAGAAATTCCCCTCATTGTTGGGCAAAAAGGCAGAAATTCTTTATATGTTGGGGCAAAAAGACAGAAATTCTCCTTATTTTGGGACAAAACTCAGAAATTCCACTTATTTTGGGGCAAAATTGCAGGAATTTACCTTATTTTGAGGCAAAATTGCAGAAATTTCCCTTATTTGGGGCAAAATTGCAGAAATTTCACTTATTTTCAGGTAAAAAGGCTGAAATATCCTTTATTTTGGGGCAAAAAGGAAGAAATTCCCCTTATTTTGGGGCAAAATTGCAGAAATTTTCCTTATTTTGGGGCAAAAAGGCTGAAATTCTTATTTTGAGGTAAAATGCTGAAATTCCCCATATTTTGGGGCAAAAGGCAAAACTTCTTTTTATTTTGGGGCAAAGAGGCACAAATTTCCCTTATTTTCGGGCAAAATTGCAGAAATTTCATTTATTTCAGGGCAAAAAGTCAGAAATTCCTTTTATTTTGGGGCAAAGAGCAGAAATTTCTTTTATTATGGTACAAAATTGAAGAAATTTATCTTATTTTGAAACAAAAAGGCAGAAAATTCCACTTATTTTGAGGCAAAAGGCAGAAATTATTCTCAATTTGAGGTAAAATCCTGAAATTCCCCATATTTTGGGGCAAAAAGGCAGAAATTCCCCTCATTTGGGGGCAAAAAGGCACAAATTTCCCTTATTTTCGGGCATAATTGCAGGAATTTCATTTATTTCAGGGCAAAAAGTCAGAAATTCCTTTTATTTTCGGGCAAAAACAGAAATTTCTTTTATTTTGATACAAAATTGTAGAAATTTTCCTTATTTTGGAACAAAAAGGCAAAAATTACCCATATTTTGGGGAAAAAGGCAGAAATTCCTTTTATTTTGAGGTAAAAAGGCTGAAATTCCCGTTATTTTGGGGCCTAAAGGCAGAAATTCCCTTTACTTTCTGGCAAAAGGGCAGAAATTCCCGTTAATTTGGGGCAGAAAAGCAGAAATTTTCCTTATTTAAGGGCAATAGGGCAGAAATTCCCCTTATTTTGTGGCAAAAAATCAGAAATTCCCCTTATTTGAAGGTAAAAAGCTGAAATTCCCCTTATTTTCGGCAAAAAGGAAGAAATTCCTATTATTTTGGGGCAAAAGTGCAGAAATTTCTCTTATTTTGGGGCAAAAAGGCAGAAATTTCTTTTATTTTGGTACAAAATTGCAGAAATTTTCTTTATTTTGGGGCAAAATTGCAGAAATTTCCCTTATTTTGGGGCAAAATTGCAGAAATTTCACTTATTTCAGAGAAAAAGTGCAGAAATTTCTCTTATTTTGGGGCAAAAAGGCAGAAATTTCTTTTATTTTGGTACAAAATTGCAGAAATTTTATTTATTTTGGGGCAAAAATGAAGAAATTCCCCATATTTTGGGGCAAAAAGGCAGAGATTTGCATTATTATGAGGTAAAATGCTGAAATTCCCCTTATTTTGGGGCAAAAATACAGAAATTTCCTTCATTTTGTGGCAAAAAGGCAGAAAGTTCCCTTATTTTGGGGCAAAATTGCAGAAATTTCACTTATTTCAGGGCAAAATTCAAAAATTCCTTTTATTTTGGGGCAAAAAGACAGAAATTCCGTTCATTTTTAGGTAAAAAGGCAGAAATTTCACTTATTTTGAGGGAAGAAGGCAGAAATTCCTCTTATTTTGGGGAAAAATGAAGAAATTTCTCTTTTTTATGGCAAAAGGTATACATTCTCCTTATTTTCAGGCAAAAAAGCAGAAATTCCCCCTATTTTGGAGCAGAATTGAAGAAAATCCCCTAATTGTGGGGCAAAAAGGCAGAAATTCCCTATATGTTGGGGCAAAAAGACAGAAATTCTCCTTATTTTGGGGCAAAACTCAGAAATTCCACTTATTTTGGGGCAAACTTCCAGAAATTTCCCTTATTTTGGGGCAAAATTGCAGAAATTTTACTTATTTTGGGGCACAATTGCAGAAATTTCACTTATTTCAGGTAAAAATGGCAGAAATTTTTCTTATTTTGGGGCAAAAAGGCAGAAATTCCTAATATTTTGTGGCAAAAATGCAGAAATTCCCCTTATTTTGAGGTAAAAAGGCTGAAATTCCCCTTATTTGGGGGCAAAAAGGCAGAAATTTCCCTTATTTTGGGGCAAAATTGCAAACATTTCACTTATTTCAGGGTAATAAGTCAGAAATTTTCCTTATTTTGGGGCAAAAAACACAGAAATTCCCTTTGTTTTGGAAGGAAAATACAGAAATTCCACTTCTTTAGAGGCAAAAAGGCAGAAATTCCCCTTATTTTGAAGCAAAAATGAAGAAATTCCCCTAATTGTTGGGCAAAAAGGCAGAAGTTCCCTATATGTTGGGGCAAAAAGACAGAAATTCTCCTTATTTTGGGACAAAACTCAGAAATTCCACTTATTTTGGGGCAAAATTGCAGGAATTTACCTTATTTTGAGGCAAAAATGCAGAAATTTCCCTTATTTGGGGCAAAATTGCAGAAATTTCACTTATTTTCAGGTAAAAAGGCTGAAATATCCTTTATTTTGGGGCAAAAAGGAAGAAATTCCCCTTATTTTGGGGCAACATTGCAGAAATTTTCCTTATTTTGGGGCAAAAAGGCTGAAATTCTTATTTTGAGGTAAAATGCTGAAAGTCCCCATATTTTGGGGCAAAAGGCAAAACTTCTTATTTTGGGGCAAAGAGGCACAAATTTCTCTTATTTTCGGGCAAAATTGCAGAAATTTCATTTATTTCAGGGCAAAAAGTCAGAAATTCCTTTTATTTTGGGGCAAAGAGCAGAAATTTCTTTTATTATGGTACAAAATTGAAGAAATTTATCTTATTTTGAAACAAAAAGGCAGAAAATTCCCCTTATTTTGAGGCAAAAGGCAGAAATTATTCTCAATTTGAGGTAAAATGCAGAAATTCCCTTTGTTTTGGGGCTAAAAGGCAGAAATTCCCTGTATTTTGAAGCAAAATTGCAGAAATTCTCTTAATTTTCGGGCAAAAAGGCAGAAATTCTCCTTATTTTGGGGCAAAAAGACAGAAAATCTCCTTTTTCGGGAGCAAACAGTCAGAAATTCCCCTTATTTTCGGGCAAAATTGCAGAAATTTCCTTTACATTGGGGCAAAATTGCAGAAATTTCCCTTATTTTGGGGCAAAATTGCAGAAATTTCAGGTATTTGAGAAAAAAAGGCAGAAATTTTTTGGGGGGGCAAAAAGGCAGAAATTTTTTTTATTTTGGTACAAAATTGCAGAAATTTTTCTTATTTTGGGGCAAAAAGTCAGAAATTCCCCATATTTTGGGGCAAAAATGCAGAAATTCCCCTTATTTTGAGGTAATAAGGCTGAAATTCCCCTTATTTTGGGGCAAAAAGGCAGAAATTTCGTTTATTTTGGGGGAAAGGCAGAAATTGCACTTATTTTGAGTCAAAAAGGTGGAAAATCCCCTTATTTTGGGTCAAAAATGAAGAAATTTGCTTTTTTATGGCAAAAAGGTATACATTCCCTTTATTTTCAGGCAAAAAGGCAGAAATTCTTTGTATTTTGGAGCAAAATTGCAGAAATTCCCCTAATTTTTGGGCAAAAAGGCAGAAATTTTCCTTATTTTGGGGTAAAACTGCAGAAATTTCACTTATTTTGCGGCAAAATGTCAGAAATTCCCCTTATTTTTGGCAAAAAATGCAGAAAATCCCCTTATTTTAGGGCAAAAATGCAGAAATTTCCCTTATTTGGGGACAAAAACAGAAATTCCCCTTATTTTGGGGCAAAATTGCAGAAATTTCCCTTATTATGGGGAAAAATTGCAGAAATTTCCCTTATTTTAGGGCAAAATTGCAGAAATTTCACTTATTTCAGAGAAAAAAAGCAAAAATTTTTCTTATTTTGGGGCAAAAAGGCAGAAATTCCCATTATTTTGGGGCAAAAAGGCAGAAATTCACCTTATTTTGGGGTAAAATTGCAGAAATTTTACATATTTCAGGGCAAAACGGCAGAAATTCCCCTTATTTTGGGGCAAAAAGGCAGAAATTTCCCTTATTTTGGGATAAAATTGCAGAAATTTCCCTTATTTGGGGGCAAAAAGGCAGAAAATCCACTTAATTTCGGGTAAAAAGGCAGAAATTTCTCGTATTTTGGAGCAAAATTGCAGAAACTCCCCTAATTTTGGGGCTAAAAGGCAGAATTTCCCTTTATTTTGGGGCAAAAATAGAGAAATTCTTTTTATTTTGGGGCAAAAATCAGAAATTTCCTTTATTTTGGGGCAAAATTTTAGAAATTTCTTTTATATTGTTACAGACTTGCAGAAATTTTTCTTATTTTGTGGCAAAAAGGCAGAAATTCCCCATATTTTGGTGCAAAAAGGCTGAAATTCCCCTTATTTTGAGGTAAAATCCTGAAATTCCCCATATTTTGGGGCAAAAAGGCAGAAATTCCCCTCATTTGGGGGCAAAAAGGCACAAATTTCCCTTATTTTCGGGCATAATTGCAGGAATTTCATTTATTTCAGGGCAAAAAGTCAGAAATTCCTTTTATTTTCGGGCAAAAACAGAAATTTCTTTTATTTTGATACAAAATTGTAGAAATTTTCCTTATTTTGGAACAAAAAGGCAAAAATTACCCATATTTTGGGGAAAAAGGCAGAAATTCCTTTTATTTTGAGGTAAAAAGGCTGAAATTCCCGTTATTTTGGGGCATAAAGGCAGAAATTCCCTTTACTTTCTGGCAAAAGGGCAGAAATTCCCGTTAATTGGGGCAGAAAAGCAGAAATTTTCCTTATTTAAGGGCAATAGGGCAGAAATTCCCCTTATTTGAAGGTAAAATGCTGAAATTCCCTTTATTTTCGGCAAAACGGCAGAAATTCCTATTATTTTGGGGCAAAAGTGCAGAAATTTCTCTTATTTTGGGGCAAAAAGGCAGAAATTTCTTTTATTTTGGTACAAAATTGCAGAAATTTTCTTTATTTTGAGGCAAAATTGCAGAAATTTCCCTTATTTTGGGGCAAAATTGCAGAAATTTCACTTATTTCAGGGAAAAAGTGCAGAAATTTCTCTTATTTTGGGGCAAAATGGCAGAGATTTGCCTTATTATGAGGTAAAATGCTGAAATTCCCCTTATTTTGGGGCAAAAATACAGAAATTCCCTTCATTTTGTGGCAAAAAGGCAGAAATTTCCCTTATTTTGGGGAAAAATTGCAGAAATTTCACTTATTTCAGGGCAAAATTCAAAAATTCCTTTTATTTTGGGGCAAAAAGAAAGAAATTCCGTTCATTTTTAGGTAAAAAGGCAGAAATTTCACTTATTTTGAGGGAAGAAGGCAGAAATTCCACTTATTTTGGGGCAAAAATGAAGAAATTTCTCTTTTTTGTGGCAAAAGGTATACATTCCCCTTATTTTCGGGCAAAAAAGCAGAAATTCCCCCTATTTTGGAGCAGAATTGAAGAAAATCCCCTAATTGTGGGGCAAAAAGGCAGAAATTCCCTATATGTTGGGGCAAAAAGACAGAAATTCTCCTTATTTTGGGGCAAAACTCAGAAATTCCACTTATTTTGGGGCAAACTTCCAGAAATTTCCCTTATTTTGGGGCAAAATTGCAGAAATTTTACTTATTTTGGGGCACAATTGCAGAAATTTCACTTATTTCAGGTAAAAATGGCAGAAATTTTTCTTATTTTGGGGCAAAAAGGCAAAAATTCCTAATATTTTGTGGCAAAAATGCAGAAATTCCCCTTATTTTGAGGTAAAAAGGCTGAAATTCCCCTTATTTGGGGGCAAAAAGGCAGAAATTTCCCTTATTTTGGGGCAAAATTGCAAACATTTCACTAATTTCAGGGTAATAAGTCAGAAATTTTCCTTATTTTGGGGCAAAAAACACAGAAATTCCCTTTGTTTTGGAAGGAAAATACAGAAATTCCACTTCTTTAGAGGCAAAAAGGCAGAAATTCTCCTTATTTTGAAGCAAAAATGAAGAAATTCCCCTAATTGTTGGTAAAAAGGCAGAAATTCCCTATATTTTGGGCAAAAAGACAGAAATTCTCCTTATTTTGGGACAAAACTCAGAAATTCCACTTATTTTGGGGCAAAATTGCAGGAATTTTCCTTATTTTGGGGCAAAAAGGCTGAAATTCTTATTTTGAGGTAAAATGCTGAAATTCCCCATATTTTGGGGCAAAAGGCAAAACTTCTTTTTATTTTGGGGCAAAGAGGCACAAATTTCCCTTATTTTCGGGCAAAATTGCAGAAATTTCATTTATTTCAGGGCAAAAAGTCAGAAATTCCTTTTATTTTGGGGCAAAGAGCAGAAATTTCTTTTACTATGGTACAAAATTGAAGAAATTTTTCTTATTTTGAAACAAAAAGGCAGAAAATTCCCCTTATTTTGAGGCAAAAGGCAGAAATTATTCTCAATTTGAGGTAAAATGCAGAAATTCCCTTTATTTTGGGGCTAAAAAAAAGAAATTCCCTGTATTTTGAAGCAAAATTGCAGAAATTCTCATAATTTTCGGGCAAAAAGGCAGAAATTCTCCTTATTATGGGGCAAAAAGACAGAAAATCTCCTTTTTCGGGAGCAAACAGTCAGAAATTCCCCTTATTTTGGGGCAAAATTGCAGAAATTTCCTTTACATTGGGGCAAAATTGTAGAAATTTCCCTTATTTTGGGGCAAAATTGCAGAAATTTCACGTATTTCAGGGAAAAAAGGCAGAAATTTTTTTGGGGGGGCAAAAAGGCAGAAATTTTTTTTATTTTGGTACAAAATTGCAGAAATTTTTCTTATTTTGGGGCAAAAAGTCAGAAATTCCCCATATTTTGGGGCAAAAAGGCAGAAATTCCCCTTATTTTGAGGTAAAAAGGCTGAAATTCCCCTTATTTTGGGGCAAAAAGACAGAAATTTCGTTTATTTTGGGGAAAAGGCAGAAATTGCACTTATTTTGAGTCAAAAAGGTGGAAATTCCCCTTATTTTGGGGCAAAAATGAAGAAATTTGCTTTTTTATGGCAAAAAGGTATACATTCCCTTTATTTTCGGGCAAAAAGGCAGAAATTCTTTGTATTTTGGAGCAAAATTGCAGAAATTCTCATAATTTTCGGGCAAAAAGGCAGAAATTCTCCTTATTTTGGGGCAAAAAGACAGAAAATCTCCTTTTTCGGGAGCAAACAGTCAGAAATTCCCCTTATTTTGGGGCAAAATTGCAGAAATTTTTTTTACATTGGGGCAAAATTGCAGAAATTTCCCTTATTTTGGGGCAAAATTGCAGAAATTTCAGGTATTTGAGAAAAAAAAAGGCAGAAATTTTTTTGGGGGGCAAAAAGGCAGAAATTTTCCTTATTTTGGGGTAAAACTGCAGAAATTTCACTTATTTTGCGGCAAAATGTCAGAAATTCCCCTTATTTTTGGCAAAAAATGCAGAAAATCCCCTTATTTTAGGGCAAAATTGCAGAAATTTCCCTTATTTGGGGACAAAAACAGAAATTCCCCTTATTTTGGGGCAAAATTGCAGAAATTTCCCTTATTATGGGGAAAAATTGCAGAAATTTCCCTTATTTTAGGGCAAAATTGCAGAAATTTCACTTATTTCAGAGAAAAAATGCAAAAATTTTTCTTATTTTGGGGCAAAAAGGCAGAAATTCCCATTATTTTGGGGCAAAAAGGCAGAAATTCACCTTATTTTGGGGTAAAATTGCAGAAATTTTACATATTTCAGGGCAAAACGGCAGAAATTCCCTTTATTTTGGGGCAAAAAGGCAGAAATTTCCCTTATTTTGGGATAAAATTGCAGAAATTTCCCTTATTTGGGGGCAAAAAGGCAGAAAATCCACTTAATTTCGGGTAAAAAGGCAGAAATTTCTCGTATTTTGGAGCAAAATTGCAGAAACTCCCCTAATTTTGGGGCTAAAAGGCAGAATTTCCCTTTATTTTGGGGCAAAAATAGAGAAATTCTTTTTATTTTGGGGCAAAAATCAGAAATTTCCTTTATTTTGGGGCAAAATTTTAGAAATTTCTTTTATATTGTTACAGACTTGCAGAAATTTTTCTTATTTTGTGGCAAAAAGGCAGAAATTCCCCATATTTTGGTGCAAAAAGGCTGAAATTCCCCTTATTTTGAGGTAAAATCCTGAAATTCCCCATATTTTGGGGCAAAAAGGCAGAAATTCCCCTCATTTGGGGGCAAAAAGGCACAAATTTCCCTTATTTTCGGGCATAATTGCAGGAATTTCATTTATTTCAGGGCAAAAAGTCAGAAATTCCTTTTATTTTCGGGCAAAAACAGAAATTTCTTTTATTTTGATACAAAATTGTAGAAATTTTCCTTATTTTGGAACAAAAAGGCAAAAATTACCCATATTTTGGGGAAAAAGGCAGAAATTCCTTTTATTTTGAGGTAAAAAGGCTGAAATTCCCGTTATTTTGGGGCATAAAGGCAGAAATTCCCTTTACTTTCTGGCAAAAGGGCAGAAATTCCCGTTAATTGGGGCAGAAAAGCAGAAATTTTCCTTATTTAAGGGCAATAGGGCAGAAATTCCCCTTATTTGAAGGTAAAATGCTGAAATTCCCTTTATTTTCGGCAAAACGGCAGAAATTCCTATTATTTTGGGGCAAAAGTGCAGAAATTTCTCTTATTTTGGGGCAAAAAGGCAGAAATTTCTTTTATTTTGGTACAAAATTGCAGAAATTTTCTTTATTTTGAGGCAAAATTGCAGAAATTTCCCTTATTTTGGGGCAAAATTGCAGAAATTTCACTTATTTCAGGGAAAAAGTGCAGAAATTTCTCTTATTTTGGGGCAAAATGGCAGAGATTTGCCTTATTATGAGGTAAAATGCTGAAATTCCCCTTATTTTGGGGCAAAAATACAGAAATTCCCTTCATTTTGTGGCAAAAAGGCAGAAATTTCCCTTATTTTGGGGAAAAATTGCAGAAATTTCACTTATTTCAGGGCAAAATTCAAAAATTCCTTTTATTTTGGGGCAAAAAGAAAGAAATTCCGTTCATTTTTAGGTAAAAAGGCAGAAATTTCACTTATTTTGAGGGAAGAAGGCAGAAATTCCACTTATTTTGGGGCAAAAATGAAGAAATTTCTCTTTTTTGTGGCAAAAGGTATACATTCCCCTTATTTTCGGGCAAAAAAGCAGAAATTCCCCCTATTTTGGAGCAGAATTGAAGAAAATCCCCTAATTGTGGGGCAAAAAGGCAGAAATTCCCTATATGTTGGGGCAAAAAGACAGAAATTCTCCTTATTTTGGGGCAAAACTCAGAAATTCCACTTATTTTGGGGCAAACTTCCAGAAATTTCCCTTATTTTGGGGCAAAATTGCAGAAATTTTACTTATTTTGGGGCACAATTGCAGAAATTTCACTTATTTCAGGTAAAAATGGCAGAAATTTTTCTTATTTTGGGGCAAAAAGGCAAAAATTCCTAATATTTTGTGGCAAAAATGCAGAAATTCCCCTTATTTTGAGGTAAAAAGGCTGAAATTCCCCTTATTTGGGGGCAAAAAGGCAGAAATTTCCCTTATTTTGGGGCAAAATTGCAAACATTTCACTAATTTCAGGGTAATAAGTCAGAAATTTTCCTTATTTTGGGGCAAAAAACACAGAAATTCCCTTTGTTTTGGAAGGAAAATACAGAAATTCCACTTCTTTAGAGGCAAAAAGGCAGAAATTCCCCTTATTTTGAAGCAAAAATGAAGAAATTCCCCTAATTGTTGGTAAAAAGGCAGAAATTCCCTATATTTTGGGCAAAAAGACAGAAATTCTCCTTATTTTGGGACAAAACTCAGAAATTCCACTTATTTTGGGGCAAAATTGCAGGAATTTTCCTTATTTTGGGGCAAAAAGGCTGAAATTCTTATTTTGAGGTAAAATGCTGAAATTCCCCATATTTTGGGGCAAAAGGCAAAACTTCTTTTTATTTTGGGGCAAAGAGGCACAAATTTCCCTTATTTTCGGGCAAAATTGCAGAAATTTCATTTATTTCAGGGCAAAAAGTCAGAAATTCCTTTTATTTTGGGGCAAAGAGCAGAAATTTCTTTTACTATGGTACAAAATTGAAGAAATTTTTCTTATTTTGAAACAAAAAGGCAGAAAATTCCCCTTATTTTGAGGCAAAAGGCAGAAATTATTCTCAATTTGAGGTAAAATGCAGAAATTCCCTTTATTTTGGGGCTAAAAAAAAGAAATTCCCTGTATTTTGAAGCAAAATTGCAGAAATTCTCATAATTTTCGGGCAAAAAGGCAGAAATTCTCCTTATTATGGGGCAAAAAGACAGAAAATCTCCTTTTTCGGGAGCAAACAGTCAGAAATTCCCCTTATTTTGGGGCAAAATTGCAGAAATTTCCTTTACATTGGGGCAAAATTGTAGACATTTCCCTTATTTTGGGGCAAAATTGCAGAAATTTCACGTATTTCAGGGAAAAAAGGCAGAAATTTTTTTGGGGGGGCAAAAAGGCAGAAATTTTTTTTATTTTGGTACAAAATTGCAGAAATTTTTCTTATTTTGGGGCAAAAAGTCAGAAATTCCCCATATTTTGGGGCAAAAAGGCAGAAATTCCCCTTATTTTGAGGTAAAAAGGCTGAAATTCCCCTTATTTTGGGGCAAAAAGACAGAAATTTCGTTTATTTTGGGGAAAAGGCAGAAATTGCACTTATTTTGAGTCAAAAAGGTGGAAATTCCCCTTATTTTGGGGCAAAAATGAAGAAATTTGCTTTTTTATGGCAAAAAGGTATACATTCCCTTTATTTTCGGGCAAAAAGGCAGAAATTCTTTGTATTTTGGAGCAAAATTGCAGAAATTCTCATAATTTTCGGGCAAAAAGGCAGAAATTCTCCTTATTTTGGGGCAAAAAGACAGAAAATCTCCTTTTTCGGGAGCAAACAGTCAGAAATTCCCCTTATTTTGGGGCAAAATTGCAGAAATTTTTTTTACATTGGGGCAAAATTGCAGAAATTTCCCTTATTTTGGGGCAAAATTGCAGAAATTTCAGGTATTTGAGAAAAAAAAAGGCAGAAATTTTTTTGGGGGGCAAAAAGGCAGAAATTTTCCTTATTTGGGGGTAAAACTGCAGAAATTTCACTTATTTTGCGGCAAAATGTCAGAAATTCCCCTTATTTTTGGCAAAAAATGCAGAAAATCCCCTTATTTTAGGGCAAAATTGCAGAAATTTCCCTTATTTGGGGACAAAAACAGAAATTCCCCTTATTTGGGGCAAAATTGCAGAAATTTCCCTTATTATGGGGAAAAATTGCAGAAATTTCCCTTATTTTAGGGCAAAATTGCAGAAATTTCACTTATTTCAGAGAAAAAATGCAAAAATTTTTCTTATTTTGGGGCAAAAAGGCAGAAATTCCCATTATTTTGGGGCAAAAAGGCAGAAATTCACCTTATTTTGGGGTAAAATTGCAGAAATTTTACATATTTCAGGGCAAAACGGCAGAAATTCCCTTTATTTTGGGGCAAAAAGGCAGAAATTTCCCTTATTTTGGGATAAAATTGCAGAAATTTCCCTTATTTGGGGGCAAAAAGGCAGAAAATCCACTTAATTTCGGGTAAAAAGGCAGAAATTTCTCGTATTTTGGAGCAAAATTGCAGAAACTCCCCTAATTTTGGGGCTAAAAGGCAGAATTTCCCTTTATTTTGGGGCAAAAATAGAGAAATTCTTTTTATTTTGGGGCAAAAATCAGAAATTTCCTTTATTTTGGGGCAAAATTTTAGAAATTTCTTTTATATTGTTACAGACTTGCAGAAATTTTTCTTATTTTGTGGCAAAAAGGCAGAAATTCCCCATATTTTGGTGCAAAAAGGCTGAAATTCCCCTTATTTTGAGGTAAAATCCTGAAATTCCCCATATTTTGGGGCAAAAAGGCAGAAATTCCCCTCATTTGGGGGCAAAAAGGCACAAATTTCCCTTATTTTCGGGCATAATTGCAGGAATTTCATTTATTTCAGGGCAAAAAGTCAGAAATTCCTTTTATTTTGGGGCAAAAACAGAAATTTCTTTTATTTTGATACAAAATTGTAGAAATTTTCCTTATTTTGGAACAAAAAGGCAAAAATTACCCATATTTTGGGGAAAAAGGCAGAAATTCCTTTTATTTAGAGGTAAAAAGGCTGAAATTCCCGTTATTTTGGGGCATAAAGGCAGAAATTCCCTTTACTTTGGGGCAAAAAGGCAGAAATTCCCGTTAATTGGGGCAGAAAAGCAGAAATTTTCCTTATTTAAGGGCAATAGGGCAGAAATTCCCCTTATTTTGTGGCAAAAAGTCAGAAATTCCCCTTATTTGAAGGTAAAATGCTGAAATTCCCTTTATTTTCGGCAAAAAGGCAGAAATTCCTATTATTTTGGGGCAAAATTCCAGAAATTTCAATTATTTCTGGGCAAAAAGTCAGATATTTGCCTTATTTTGGGGCAAAAAGCAGAAATTCCCTTAATTTTGGGGCCAAAAACAGAAATTCCCCTTATTTTGGGGTAAAATTGCAGAAATTTCAAATATTTCAGGGCAAAAAGGCAGATATTTGCCTTATTTTGGGGCAAAAAGCAGAAATTCCCTTAATTTTGGGGCCAAAAACAGAAATTCCCCTTATTTTGGGGTAAAATTGCAGAAATTTCAAATATTTCAGGGCAAAAAGGCAGAAATTCCACTTTATTTTGGACAATAACGCAGAAATTCCCCATATTTTAAAGCTAAATTTCAGAAATTCCCCTTATATTGGTGCAAAAATGGAGAAATTCCCTTTATTTTTGTGCAATAAGGCAGATTTCCCCGTATTTTGAAGCAAAATTGCACATATTTCCCTAATTTTGAAGGAAAATGCAGAAATTCACATTATTTTGGAACAAAAAGACAGAAATTCTCCTTATTTCAGGGCAAAAAGTCAGAAATTCCCCTTATTTTGGGGTAAAATTGCAGAAATTTTCTTTATTTTGGGGCAAAATTGCAGAAATTTCCCTTATTTTGGGGCAAAATTGCAGAAATTTCACTTATTTCAGGGAAAAAGTGCAGAAATTTCTCTTATTTTGGGGCAAAAAGGCAGAAATTTATTTTGGTACAAAATTGCAGAAATTTTCTTTATTTTGGGGCAAAAATGAAGAAATTCCCCATATTTTGGGGCAAAAAGGCAGAGATTTGCCTTATTATGAGGTAAAATGCTGAAATTCCCCTTATTTTGGGGCAAAAATACAGAAATTCCCTTTATTTTGTGGCAAAAAGGCAGAAATTTCCCTTATTTTGGGGCAAAATTGCAGAAATTTCACTTATTTCAGGGCAAAATTCAAAAATTCCTTTTATTTTTGGGCAAAAAGACAGAAATTTTGTTTATTTTTGGGTAAAAAGGCAGAAATTTCACTTATTGTGAGGTAAGAAGGCAGAAATTCCTCTTATTTTGTGGCAAAAATGAAGAAATTTCCCTTTTTTTGTGGCAAAAGGTATATATTCTCCTTATTTTCAGGCAAAAAAGCAGAAATATCCCGTTTTTTGGAGCACAATTGCAGAAAATCCCCTAATTGTGGGGCAAAAAGGCAGAAATTCCCTATATGTTGGGGCAAAAAGACAGAAATTCTCCTTATTTTGGGGCAAGACTCAGAAATTCCACTTATTTTGGGGCAAAATTCCAGAAATTCCCCTTATTTTGAGGTAAAAAGGCTGAAATTCCCCTTATTTGGGGGCAAAAAATGCAGAAATGTCCCTAATTTTGGAGCAAAATTGCAGAAATTCCATTTCTTTTGGTGCAAAATTCCCAAAATTTCCCTTATTTTGGGGCAAAATTGCAGAAATTTTACTTATTTAGGGGCAAAATTGCAGAAATTTCACTTTTTTCAGGGAAAAAAGGCCGAAATTTTCCATTTTTGGGAGCAAAAAGGCAGAAATTCCTAATATTTTGTGGCAAAAATGCAGAAATTTCCCTTATTTTGAGGTAAAAAGGCTGAAATTCCCCTTATTTGGGGGCAAAAATGCAGAAATTTCTCTTATACTGGGGCAAAATTGCAGAAATTTCACTTATTTCAGGGTAATAAATCAGAAATTTTCCTTATTTTGGGGCAAAAAATACAGAAATTCCATTTGTATGGGGGGAAAAAGACAGAAATCCATTTATTTAGAGGCAAAAAAGCAGAAATTCCCCTTATTTTGGAGCAAAATTGCAGAAATTTCCCTTTTTATAGCAAAAAGGTATGCATTCTTCTTATTTTCAGGCAAAAAGGCAGAAATTTCCCGTATTTTGGAGTAAAATTGCAAACATTTCACTTATTTCAGGGTAATAAGTCAGAAATTTTCCTTATTTTGGGACAAAAAGGACAGAAATTCCCTTTGTTTTGGAAGGAAAATACAGAAATTCCACTTCTTTTGAGGCAAAAAGGCAGAAATTCCCCTTATTTTGAAGCAAAAATGAAGAAATTCCCCTAATTGTTGGGCAAAAATGAAGAAATTCCCCTAATTGTTGGGCAAAAAGACAGAAATTCTCCTTATTTTGGGGCAAAACTCAGAAATTCCACATATTTTGGGACAAAATTGCAGGAATTTACCTTATTTTGAGGCAAAATTGCAGAAATTTCCCTTATTTGGGGCAAAATTGCAGAAATTTCATTTATTTCAGGGCAAAAAGTCAGAAATTCCTTTTATTTTGGGGCAAAGAGCAGAAATTTCTTTTATTATGGTACAAAATTGAAGAAATTTTTCTTATTTTGAAACAAAAAGGCAGAAAATTCCCCTTATTTTGAGGCAAAAGGCAGAAATTATTCTCAATTTGAGGTAAACTGCAGAAATTCCCTTTATTTTGGGGCTAAAAGGCAGAAATTCCCCGTATTTTGAAGCAAAATTGCAGAAATTCTCATAATTTTCGTGCAAAAAGGCAGAAATTCTCCTTATTTTGGGGCAAAAAGACAGAAAATCTCCTTTTTCGGGAGCAAACAGTCAGAAATTCCCCTTATTTTGGGGCAAAATTGCAAAAATTTCCTTTGCATTGGGGCAAAATTGTAGAAATTTCCCTTATTTTGGGGCAAAATTGCAGAAATTTCACGTATTTCAGGGAAAAAAGGCAGAAATTTTTTTTGGGGGGGCAAAAAGGCAGAAATTTTTTTATTTTGGTACAAAATTGCAGAAATTTTTCTTATTTTGGTGCAAAAATTCAGAAATTCCCCATATTTTGGGGCAAAAAGGCAGAAATTTTGTTTATTTTGGGGAAAAGGCAGAAATTGCACTTATTTTGAGTCAAAAAGGTGGAAAATCCCCTTATTTTGGGGCAAAAATGAAGAAATTTGCTTTTTTATGGCAAAAAGGTATACATTCCCTTTATTTTCGGGCAAAAAGGCAGAAATTCTTTGTATTTTGGAGCAAAATTGCAGAAATTTTTCTAATTTTTGGGCAAAAAGGCAGAAATTTTCCTTATTTTGGGGTAAAACTGCAGAAATTTCACTTATTTTGCGGCAAAATGTCAGAAATTCCCCTTATTTTCGGCAAAAAATGCAGAAAATCCCCTATTTTTTAGGGCAAAATTGCAGAAATCTCCCTTATTTGGTGGCAAAAACAGAAATTCCCTTTATTTTGGGGCAAAATTGCAGAAATTTCCCTTATTTTGGGGCAAAATTGCAGAAATTTCACTTATTTCAGGGAAAAAGTGCAGAAATTTCTCTTATTTTGGGGCAAAAAGGCAGAAATTTCTTTTATTTTGGTACAAAATTGCAGAAATTTTCTTTATTTTGGGGCAAAAATGAAGAAATTCCCCATATTTTGGGGCAAAAAGGCAGAGATTCGCCTTATTATGAGGTAAAATGCTGAAATTCCCCTTATTTTGGGGCAAAAACACAGAAATTCCCTTCATTTTGTGGCAAAAAGGCAGAAATTTCCCTTATTTTGGGGCAAAATTGCAGAAATTTCACTTATTTCAGGGCAAAATTCAAAAATTCCTTTTATTTTTGGGCAAAAAGACAGAAATTTTGTTTATTTTTGGGTAAAAAGGCAGAAATTTCACTTATTGTGAGGTAAGAAGGCAGAAATTCCTCTTATTTTGTGGCAAAAATGAAGAAATTTCCCTTTTTTTGTGGCAAAAGGTATATATTCTCCTTATTTTCAGGCAAAAAAGCAGAAATATCCCGTTTTTTGGAGCACAATTGCAGAAAATCCCCTAATTGTGGGGCAAAAAGGCAGAAATTCCCTATATGTTGGGGCAAAAAGACAGAAATTCTCCTTATTTTGGGGCAAGACTCAGAAATTCCACTTATTTTGGGGCAAAATTCCAGAAATTCCCCTTATTTTGAGGTAAAAAGGCTGAAATTCCCCTTATTTGGGGGCAAAATGCAGAAATGTCCCTAATTTTGGGGCAAAATTGCAGAAATTCCATTTCTTTTGGTGCAAAATTCCCAAAATTTCCCTTATTTTGGGGCAAAATTGCAGAAATTTTACTTATTTAGGGGCAAAATTGCAGAAATTTCACTTTTTTCAGGGAAAAAAGGCCGAAATTTTCCATTTTTGGGAGCAAAAAGGCAGAAATTCCTAATATTTTGTGGCAAAAATGCAGAAATTTCCCTTACTTTGAGGTAAAAAGGCTGAAATTCCCCTTATTTGGGGGCAAAAATGCAGAAATTTCTCTTATACTGGGGCAAAATTGCAGAAATTTCACTTATTTCAGGGTAATAAATCAGAAATTTTCCTTATTTTGGGGCAAAAAATACAGAAATTCCATTTGTATGGGGGGAAAAAGACAGAAATCCATTTATTTAGAGGCAAAAAAGCAGAAATTCCCCTTATTTTGGAGCAAAATTGCAGAAATTTCCCTTTTTATAGCAAAAAGGTATGCATTCTTCTTATTTTCAGGCAAAAAGGCAGAAATTTCCCGTATTTTGGAGTAAAATTGCAAACATTTCACTTATTTCAGGGTAATAAGTCAGAAATTTTCCTTATTTTGGGACAAAAAGGACAGAAATTCCCTTTGTTTTGGAAGGAAAATACAGAAATTCCACTTCTTTTGAGGCAAAAAGGCAGAAATTCCCCTTATTTTGAAGCAAAAATGAAGAAATTCCCCTAATTGTTGGGCAAAAAGGCAGAAATTCCCTATATGTTGGGCAAAAAGACAGAAATTCTCCTTATTTTGGGGCAAAACTCAGAAATTCCACATATTTTGGGACAAAATTGCAGGAATTTACCTTATTTTGAGGCAAAATTGCAGAAATTTCCCTTATTTGGGGCAAAATTGCAGAAATTTCATTTATTTCAGGGCAAAAAGTCAGAAATTCCTTTTATTTTGGGGCAAAGAGCAGAAATTTCTTTTATTATGGTACAAAATTGAAGAAATTTTTCTTATTTTGAAACAAAAAGGCAGAAAATTCCCCTTATTTTGAGGCAAAAGGCAGAAATTATTCTCAATTTGAGGTAAAATGCAGAAATTCCCTTTATTTTGGGGCTAAAAGGCAGAAATTCCCCGTATTTTGAAGCAAAATTGCAGAAATTCTCATAATTTTCGGGCAAAAAGGCAGAAATTCTCCTTATTTTGGGGTAAAAAGACAGAAAATCTCCTTTTTCGGGAGCAAACAGTCAGAAATTCCCCTTATTTTGGGGCAAAATTGCAGAAATTTCCTTTGCATTGGGGCAAAATTGTAGAAATTTCCCTTATTTTGGGGCAAAATTGCAGAAATTTCACGTATTTCAGGGAAAAAAGGCAGAAATTTTTTTGGGGGGGGGCAAAAAGGCAGAAATTTTTTTTATTTTGGTACAAAATTGCAGAAATTTTTCTTATTTTGGGGCAAAAATTCAGAAATTCCCCATATTTTGGGGCAAAAAGGCAGAAATTTTGTTTATTTTGGGGAAAAGGCAGAAATTGCACTTATTTTGAGTCAAAAAGGTGGAAAATCCCCTTATTTTGGGGCAAAAATGAAGAAATTTGCTTTTTTATGGCAAAAAGGTATACATTCCCTTTATTTTCGGGCAAAAAGGCAGAAATTCTTTGTATTTTGGAGCAAAATTGCAGAAATTTTTCTAATTTTTGGGCAAAAAGGCAGAAATTTTCCTTATTTTGGGGTAAAACTGCAGAAATTTCACTTATTTTGCGGCAAAATGTCAGAAATTCCCCTTATTTTCGGCAAAAAATGCAGAAAATCCCCTATATTTTAGGGCAAAATTGCAGAAATCTCCCTTATTTGGGGGCAAAAACAGAAATTCCCTTTATTTTGGAGCAAAATTGCAGAAATTTCCCTTTTTATAGCAAAAAGGTATGCATTTTTCTTATTTTCAGGCAAAAAGGCAGAAATTTCCCGTATTTTGGAGTAAAATTGCAAACATTTCACTTATTTCAGGGTAATGTCAGAAATTTTCCTTATTTTGGGACAAAAAGGACAGAAATTCCCTTTGTTTTGGAAGGAAAATACAGAAATTCCACTTCTTTTGAGACAAAAAGGCAGAAATTCCCCTTATTTTGAAGCAAAAATGAAGAAATTCCCCTAATTGTTGGGCAAAAACACAGAAATTCTCCTTATTTTGGGGCAAAACTCAGAAATTCCACATATTTTGGGACAAAATTGCAGGAATTTACCTTATTTTGAGGCAAAATTGCAGAAATTTCCCTTATTTGGGGCAAAATTGCAGAAATTTCATTTATTTCAGGGCAAAAAGTCAGAAATTCCTTTTATTTTGGGGCAAAGAGCAGAAATTTCTTTTATTATGGTACAAAATTGAAGAAATTTTTCTTATTTTGAAACAAAAAGGCAGAAAATTCCCCTTATTTTGAGGCAAAAGGCAGAAATTATTCTCAATTTGAGGTAAAATGCAGAAATTCCCTTTATTTTGGGGCTAAAAGGCAGAAATTCCCCGTATTTTGAAGCAAAATTGCAGAAATTCTCATAATTTTCGGGCAAAAAGGCAGAAATTCTCCTTATTTTGGGGCAAAAAGACAGAAAATCTCCTTTTTCGGGAGCAAACAGTCAGAAATTCCCCTTATTTTGGGGCAAAATTGCAGAAATTTCCTTTGCATTGGGGCAAAATTGTAGAAATTTCCCTTATTTTGGGGCAAAATTGCAGAAATTTCACGTATTTCAGGGAAAAAAGGCAGAAATTTTTTTTGGGGGGGCAAAAAGGCAGAAATTTTTTTATTTTGGTACAAAATTGCAGAAATTTTTCTTATTTTGGTGCAAAAATTCAGAAATTCCCCATATTTTGGGGCAAAAAGGCAGAAATTTTGTTTATTTTGGGGAAAAGGCAGAAATTGCACTTATTTTGAGTCAAAAAGGTGGAAAATCCCCTTATTTTGGGGCAAAAATGAAGAAATTTGCTTTTTTATGGCAAAAAGGTATACATTCCCTTTATTTTCGGGCAAAAAGGCAGAAATTCTTTGTATTTTGGAGCAAAATTGCAGAAATTTTTCTAATTTTTGGGCAAAAAGGCAGAAATTTTCCTTATTTTGGGGTAAAACTGCAGAAATTTCACTTATTTTGCGGCAAAATGTCAGAAATTCCCCTTATTTTCGGCAAAAAATGCAGAAAATCCCCTATTTTTTAGGGCAAAATTGCAGAAATCTCCCTTATTTGGTGGCAAAAACAGAAATTCCCTTTATTTTGGGGCAAAATTGCAGAAATTTCCCTTATTTTGGGGCAAAATTGCAGAAATTTCACTTATTTCAGGGAAAAAGTGCAGAAATTTCTCTTATTTTGGGGCAAAAAGGCAGAAATTTCTTTTATTTTGGTACAAAATTGCAGAAATTTTCTTTATTTTGGGGCAAAAATGAAGAAATTCCCCATATTTTGGGGCAAAAAGGCAGAGATTCGCCTTATTATGAGGTAAAATGCTGAAATTCCCCTTATTTTGGGGCAAAAACACAGAAATTCCCTTCATTTTGTGGCAAAAAGGCAGAAATTTCCCTTATTTTGGGGCAAAATTGCAGAAATTTCACTTATTTCAGGGCAAAATTCAAAAATTCCTTTTATTTTTGGGCAAAAAGACAGAAATTTTGTTTATTTTTGGGTAAAAAGGCAGAAATTTCACTTATTGTGAGGTAAGAAGGCAGAAATTCCTCTTATTTTGTGGCAAAAATGAAGAAATTTCCCTTTTTTTGTGGCAAAAGGTATATATTCTCCTTATTTTCAGGCAAAAAAGCAGAAATATCCCGTTTTTTGGAGCACAATTGCAGAAAATCCCCTAATTGTGGGGCAAAAAGGCAGAAATTCCCTATATGTTGGGGCAAAAAGACAGAAATTCTCCTTATTTTGGGGCAAGACTCAGAAATTCCACTTATTTTGGGGCAAAATTCCAGAAATTCCCCTTATTTTGAGGTAAAAAGGCTGAAATTCCCCTTATTTGGGGGCAAAATGCAGAAATGTCCCTAATTTTGGGGCAAAATTGCAGAAATTCCATTTCTTTTGGTGCAAAATTCCCAAAATTTCCCTTATTTTGGGGCAAAATTGCAGAAATTTTACTTATTTAGGGGCAAAATTGCAGAAATTTCACTTTTTTCAGGGAAAAAAGGCCGAAATTTTCCATTTTTTGGAGCAAAAAGGCAGAAATTCCTAATATTTTGTGGCAAAAATGCAGAAATTTCCCTTATTTTGAGGTAAAAAGGCTGAAATTCCCCTTATTTGGGGGCAAAAATGCAGAAATTTCTCTTATACTGGGGCAAAATTGCAGAAATTTCACTTATTTCAGGGTAATAAATCAGAAATTTTCCTTATTTTGGGGCAAAAAATACAGAAATTCCATTTGTATGGGGGGAAAAAGACAGAAATCCATTTATTTAGAGGCAAAAAAGCAGAAATTCCCCTTATTTTGGAGCAAAATTGCAGAAATTTCCCTTTTTATAGCAAAAAGGTATGCATTCTTCTTATTTTCAGGCAAAAAGGCAGAAATTTCCCGTATTTTGGAGTAAAATTGCAAACATTTCACTTATTTCAGGGTAATAAGTCAGAAATTTTCCTTATTTTGGGACAAAAAGGACAGAAATTCCCTTTGTTTTGGAAGGAAAATACAGAAATTCCACTTCTTTTGAGGCAAAAATGCAGAAATTCCCCTTATTTTGAAGCAAAAATGAAGAAATTCCTCTAATTGTTGGGCAAAAAGGCAGAAATTCCCTATATGTTGGGCAAAAAGACAGAAATTCTCCTTATTTTGGGGCAAAACTCAGAAATTCCACATATTTTGGGACAAAATTGCAGGAATTTACCTTATTTTGAGGCAAAATTGCAGAAATTTCCCTTATTTGGGGCAAAATTGCAGAAATTTCATTTATTTCAGGGCAAAAAGTCAGAAATTCCTTTTATTTTGGGGCAAAGAGCAGAAATTTCTTTTATTATGGTACAAAATTGAAGAAATTTTTCTTATTTTGAAACAAAAAGGCAGAAAATTCCCCTTATTTTGAGGCAAAAGGCAGAAATTATTCTCAATTTGAGGTAAAATGCAGAAATTCCCTTTATTTTGGGGCTAAAAGGCAGAAATTCCCCGTATTTTGAAGCAAAATTGCAGAAATTCTCATAATTTTCGGGCAAAAAGGCAGAAATTCTCCTTATTTTGGGGTAAAAAGACAGAAAATCTCCTTTTTCGGGAGCAAACAGTCAGAAATTCCCCTTATTTTGGGGCAAAATTGCAGAAATTTCCTTTGCATTGGGGCAAAATTGTAGAAATTTCCCTTATTTTGGGGCAAAATTGCAGAAATTTCACGTATTTCAGGGAAAAAAGGCAGAAATTTTTTTGGGGGGGGGCAAAAAGGCAGAAATTTTTTTTATTTTGGTACAAAATTGCAGAAATTTTTCTTATTTTGGGGCAAAAATTCAGAAATTCCCCATATTTTGGGGCAAAAAGGCAGAAATTTTGTTTATTTTGGGGAAAAGGCAGAAATTGCACTTATTTTGAGTCAAAAAGGTGGAAAATCCCCTTATTTTGGGGCAAAAATGAAGAAATTTGCTTTTTTATGGCAAAAAGGTATACATTCCCTTTATTTTCGGGCAAAAAGGCAGAAATTCTTTGTATTTTGGAGCAAAATTGCAGAAATTTTTCTAATTTTTGGGCAAAAAGGCAGAAATTTTCCTTATTTTGGGGTAAAACTGCAGAAATTTCACTTATTTTGCGGCAAAATGTCAGAAATTCCCCTTATTTTCGGCAAAAAATGCAGAAAATCCCCTATATTTTAGGGCAAAATTGCAGAAATCTCCCTTATTTGGGGGCAAAAACAGAAATTCCCTTTATTTTGGAGCAAAATTGCAGAAATTTCCCTTTTTATAGCAAAAAGGTATGCATTCTTCTTATTTTCAGGCAAAAAGGCAGAAATTTCCCGTATTTTGGAGTAAAATTGCAAACATTTCACTTATTTCAGGGTAATGTCAGAAATTTTCCTTATTTTGGGACAAAAAGGACAGAAATTCCCTTTGTTTTGGAAGGAAAATACAGAAATTCCACTTCTTTTGAGACAAAAAGGCAGAAATTCCCCTTATTTTGAAGCAAAAATGAAGAAATTCCCCTAATTGTTGGGCAAAAAGACAGAAATTCTCCTTATTTTGGGGCAAAACTCAGAAATTCCACATATTTTGGGACAAAATTGCAGGAATTTACCTTATTTTGAGGCAAAATTGCAGAAATTTCCCTTATTTGGGGCAAAATTGCAGAAATTTCATTTATTTCAGGGCAAAAAGTCAGAAATTCCTTTTATTTTGGGGCAAAGAGCAGAAATTTCTTTTATTATGGTACAAAATTGAAGAAATTTTTCTTATTTTGAAACAAAAAGGCAGAAAATTCCCCTTATTTTGAGGCAAAAGGCAGAAATTATTCTCAATTTGAGGTAAAATGCAGAAATTCCCTTTATTTTGGGGCTAAAAGGCAGAAATTCCCCGTATTTTGAAGCAAAATTGCAGAAATTCTCATAATTTTCGGGCAAAAAGGCAGAAATTCTCCTTATTTTGGGGCAAAAAGACAGAAAATCTCCTTTTTCGGGAGCAAACAGTCAGAAATTCCCCTTATTTTGGGGCAAAATTGCAGAAATTTCCTTTGCATTGGGGCAAAATTGTAGAAATTTCCCTTATTTTGGGGCAAAATTGCAGAAATTTCACGTATTTCAGGGAAAAAAGGCAGAAATTTTTTTTGGGGGGGCAAAAAGGCAGAAATTTTTTTATTTTGGTACAAAATTGCAGAAATTTTTCTTATTTTGGTGCAAAAATTCAGAAATTCCCCATATTTTGGGGCAAAAAGGCAGAAATTTTGTTTATTTTGGGGAAAAGGCAGAAATTGCACTTATTTTGAGTCAAAAAGGTGGAAAATCCCCTTATTTTGGGGCAAAAATGAAGAAATTTGCTTTTTTATGGCAAAAAGGTATACATTCCCTTTATTTTCGGGCAAAAAGGCAGAAATTCTTTGTATTTTGGAGCAAAATTGCAGAAATTTTTCTAATTTTTGGGCAAAAAGGCAGAAATTTTCCTTATTTTGGGGTAAAACTGCAGAAATTTCACTTATTTTGCGGCAAAATGTCAGAAATTCCCCTTATTTTCGGCAAAAAATGCAGAAAATCCCCTATTTTTTAGGGCAAAATTGCAGAAATCTCCCTTATTTGGTGGCAAAAACAGAAATTCCCTTTATTTTGGGGCAAAATTGCAGAAATTTCCCTTATTTTGGGGCAAAATTGCAGAAATTTCACTTATTTCAGGGAAAAAGTGCAGAAATTTCTCTTATTTTGGGGCAAAAAGGCAGAAATTTCTTTTATTTTGGTACAAAATTGCAGAAATTTTCTTTATTTTGGGGCAAAAATGAAGAAATTCCCCATATTTTGGGGCAAAAAGGCAGAGATTCGCCTTATTATGAGGTAAAATGCTGAAATTCCCCTTATTTTGGGGCAAAAACACAGAAATTCCCTTCATTTTGTGGCAAAAAGGCAGAAATTTCCCTTATTTTGGGGCAAAATTGCAGAAATTTCACTTATTTCAGGGCAAAATTCAAAAATTCCTTTTATTTTTGGGCAAAAAGACAGAAATTTTGTTTATTTTTGGGTAAAAAGGCAGAAATTTCACTTATTGTGAGGTAAGAAGGCAGAAATTCCTCTTATTTTGTGGCAAAAATGAAGAAATTTCCCTTTTTTTGTGGCAAAAGGTATATATTCTCCTTATTTTCAGGCAAAAAAGCAGAAATATCCCGTTTTTTGGAGCACAATTGCAGAAAATCCCCTAATTGTGGGGCAAAAAGGCAGAAATTCCCTATATGTTGGGGCAAAAAGACAGAAATTCTCCTTATTTTGGGGCAAGACTCAGAAATTCCACTTATTTTGGGGCAAAATTCCAGAAATTCCCCTTATTTTGAGGTAAAAAGGCTGAAATTCCCCTTATTTGGGGGCAAAATGCAGAAATGTCCCTAATTTTGGGGCAAAATTGCAGAAATTCCATTTCTTTTGGTGCAAAATTCCCAAAATTTCCCTTATTTTGGGGCAAAATTGCAGAAATTTTACTTATTTAGGGGCAAAATTGCAGAAATTTCACTTTTTTCAGGGAAAAAAGGCCGAAATTTTCCATTTTTGGGAGCAAAAAGGCAGAAATTCCTAATATTTTGTGGCAAAAATGCAGAAATTTCCCTTACTTTGAGGTAAAAAGGCTGAAATTCCCCTTATTTGGGGGCAAAAATGCAGAAATTTCTCTTATACTGGGGCAAAATTGCAGAAATTTCACTTATTTCAGGGTAATAAATCAGAAATTTTCCTTATTTTGGGGCAAAAAATACAGAAATTCCATTTGTATGGGGGGAAAAAGACAGAAATCCATTTATTTAGAGGCAAAAAAGCAGAAATTCCCCTTATTTTGGAGCAAAATTGCAGAAATTTCCCTTTTTATAGCAAAAAGGTATGCATTCTTCTTATTTTCAGGCAAAAAGGCAGAAATTTCCCGTATTTTGGAGTAAAATTGCAAACATTTCACTTATTTCAGGGTAATAAGTCAGAAATTTTCCTTATTTTGGGACAAAAAGGACAGAAATTCCCTTTGTTTTGGAAGGAAAATACAGAAATTCCACTTCTTTTGAGGCAAAAAGGCAGAAATTCCCCTTATTTTGAAGCAAAAATGAAGAAATTCCCCTAATTGTTGGGCAAAAAGGCAGAAATTCCCTATATGTTGGGCAAAAAGACAGAAATTCTCCTTATTTTGGGGCAAAACTCAGAAATTCCACATATTTTGGGACAAAATTGCAGGAATTTACCTTATTTTGAGGCAAAATTGCAGAAATTTCCCTTATTTGGGGCAAAATTGCAGAAATTTCATTTATTTCAGGGCAAAAAGTCAGAAATTCCTTTTATTTTGGGGCAAAGAGCAGAAATTTCTTTTATTATGGTACAAAATTGAAGAAATTTTTCTTATTTTGAAACAAAAAGGCAGAAAATTCCCCTTATTTTGAGGCAAAAGGCAGAAATTATTCTCAATTTGAGGTAAAATGCAGAAATTCCCTTTATTTTGGGGCTAAAAGGCAGAAATTCCCCGTATTTTGAAGCAAAATTGCAGAAATTCTCATAATTTTCGGGCAAAAAGGCAGAAATTCTCCTTATTTTGGGGCAAAAAGACAGAAAATCTCCTTTTTCGGGAGCAAACAGTCAGAAATTCCCCTTATTTTGGGGCAAAATTGCAGAAATTTCCTTTGCATTGGGGCAAAATTGTAGAAATTTCCCTTATTTTGGGGCAAAATTGCAGAAATTTCACGTATTTCAGGGAAAAAAGGCAGAAATTTTTTTTGGGGGGGGCAAAAAGGCAGAAATTTTTTTTATTTTGGTACAAAATTGCAGAAATTTTTCTTATTTTGGGGCAAAAATTCAGAAATTCCCCATATTTTGGGGCAAAAAGGCAGAAATTTTGTTTATTTTGGGGAAAAGGCAGAAATTGCACTTATTTTGAGTCAAAAAGGTGGAAAATCCCCTTATTTTGGGGCAAAAATGAAGAAATTTGCTTTTTTATGGCAAAAAGGTATACATTCCCTTTATTTTCGGGCAAAAAGGCAGAAATTCTTTGTATTTTGGAGCAAAATTGCAGAAATTTTTCTAATTTTTGGGCAAAAAGGCAGAAATTTTCCTTATTTTGGGGTAAAACTGCAGAAATTTCACTTATTTTGCGGCAAAATGTCAGAAATTCCCCTTATTTTCGGCAAAAAATGCAGAAAATCCCCTATATTTTAGGGCAAAATTGCAGAAATCTCCCTTATTTGGGGGCAAAAACAGAAATTCCCCTTATTTTGGAGCAAAATTGCAGAAATTTCCCTTTTTATAGCAAAAAGGTATGCATTCTTCTTATTTTCAGGCAAAAAGGCAGAAATTTCCCGTATTTTGGAGTAAAATTGCAAACATTTCACTTATTTCAGGGTAATAAGTCAGAAATTTTCCTTATTTTGGGACAAAAAGGACAGAAATTCCCTTTGTTTTGGAAGGAAAATACAGAAATTCCACTTCTTTTGAGGCAAAAATGCAGAAATTCCCCTTATTTTGAAGCAAAAATGAAGAAATTCCTCTAATTGTTGGGCAAAAAGGCAGAAATTCCCTATATGTTGGGCAAAAAGACAGAAATTCTCCTTATTTTGGGGCAAAACTCAGAAATTCCACATATTTTGGGACAAAATTGCAGGAATTTACCTTATTTTGAGGCAAAATTGCAGAAATTTCCCTTATTTGGGGCAAAATTGCAGAAATTTCATTTATTTCAGGGCAAAAAGTCAGAAATTCCTTTTATTTTGGGGCAAAGAGCAGAAATTTCTTTTATTATGGTACAAAATTGAAGAAATTTTTCTTATTTTGAAACAAAAAGGCAGAAAATTCCCCTTATTTTGAGGCAAAAGGCAGAAATTATTCTCAATTTGAGGTAAAATGCAGAAATTCCCTTTATTTTGGGGCTAAAAGGCAGAAATTCCCCGTATTTTGAAGCAAAATTGCAGAAATTCTCATAATTTTCGGGCAAAAAGGCAGAAATTCTCCTTATTTTGGGGTAAAAAGACAGAAAATCTCCTTTTTCGGGAGCAAACAGTCAGAAATTCCCCTTATTTTGGGGCAAAATTGCAGAAATTTCCTTTGCATTGGGGCAAAATTGTAGAAATTTCCCTTATTTTGGGGCAAAATTGCAGAAATTTCACGTATTTCAGGGAAAAAAGGCAGAAATTTTTTTGGGGGGGGGCAAAAAGGCAGAAATTTTTTTTATTTTGGTACAAAATTGCAGAAATTTTTCTTATTTTGGGGCAAAAATTCAGAAATTCCCCATATTTTGGGGCAAAAAGGCAGAAATTTTGTTTATTTTGGGGAAAAGGCAGAAATTGCACTTATTTTGAGTCAAAAAGGTGGAAAATCCCCTTATTTTGGGGCAAAAATGAAGAAATTTGCTTTTTTATGGCAAAAAGGTATACATTCCCTTTATTTTCGGGCAAAAAGGCAGAAATTCTTTGTATTTTGGAGCAAAATTGCAGAAATTTTTCTAATTTTTGGGCAAAAAGGCAGAAATTTTCCTTATTTTGGGGTAAAACTGCAGAAATTTCACTTATTTTGCGGCAAAATGTCAGAAATTCCCCTTATTTTCGGCAAAAAATGCAGAAAATCCCCTATATTTTAGGGCAAAATTGCAGAAATCTCCCTTATTTGGGGGCAAAAACAGAAATTCCCTTTATTTTGGAGCAAAATTGCAGAAATTTCCCTTTTTATAGCAAAAAGGTATGCATTCTTCTTATTTTCAGGCAAAAAGGCAGAAATTTCCCGTATTTTGGAGTAAAATTGCAAACATTTCACTTATTTCAGGGTAATGTCAGAAATTTTCCTTATTTTGGGACAAAAAGGACAGAAATTCCCTTTGTTTTGGAAGGAAAATACAGAAATTCCACTTCTTTTGAGACAAAAAGGCAGAAATTCCCCTTATTTTGAAGCAAAAATGAAGAAATTCCCCTAATTGTTGGGCAAAAAGACAGAAATTCTCCTTATTTTGGGGCAAAACTCAGAAATTCCACATATTTTGGGACAAAATTGCAGGAATTTACCTTATTTTGAGGCAAAATTGCAGAAATTTCCCTTATTTGGGGCAAAATTGCAGAAATTTCATTTATTTCAGGGCAAAAAGTCAGAAATTCCTTTTATTTTGGGGCAAAGAGCAGAAATTTCTTTTATTATGGTACAAAATTGAAGAAATTTTTCTTATTTTGAAACAAAAAGGCAGAAAATTCCCCTTATTTTGAGGCAAAAGGCAGAAATTATTCTCAATTTGAGGTAAAATGCAGAAATTCCCTTTATTTTGGGGCTAAAAGGCAGAAATTCCCCGTATTTTGAAGCAAAATTGCAGAAATTCTCATAATTTTCGGGCAAAAAGGCAGAAATTCTCCTTATTTTGGGGCAAAAAGACAGAAAATCTCCTTTTTCGGGAGCAAACAGTCAGAAATTCCCCTTATTTTGGGGCAAAATTGCAGAAATTTCCTTTGCATTGGGGCAAAATTGTAGAAATTTCCCTTATTTTGGGGCAAAATTGCAGAAATTTCACGTATTTCAGGGAAAAAAGGCAGAAATTTTTTTTGGGGGGGGCAAAAAGGCAGAAATTTTTTTTATTTTGGTACAAAATTGCAGAAATTTTTCTTATTTTGGGGCAAAAATTCAGAAATTCCCCATATTTTGGGGCAAAAAGGCAGAAATTTTGTTTATTTTGGGGAAAAGGCAGAAATTGCACTTATTTTGAGTCAAAAAGGTGGAAAATCCCCTTATTTTGGGGCAAAAATGAAGAAATTTGCTTTTTTATGGCAAAAAGGTATACATTCCCTTTATTTTCGGGCAAAAAGGCAGAAATTCTTTGTATTTTGGAGCAAAATTGCAGAAATTTTTCTAATTTTTGGGCAAAAAGGCAGAAATTTTCCTTATTTTGGGGTAAAACTGCAGAAATTTCACTTATTTTGCGGCAAAATGTCAGAAATTCCCCTTATTTTCGGCAAAAAATGCAGAAAATCCCCTATTTTTTAGGGCAAAATTGCAGAAATCTCCCTTATTTGGTGGCAAAAACAGAAATTCCCTTTATTTTGGGGCAAAATTGCAGAAATTTCCCTTATTTTGGGGCAAAATTGCAGAAATTTCACTTATTTCAGGGAAAAAGTGCAGAAATTTCTCTTATTTTGGGGCAAAAAGGCAGAAATTTCTTTTATTTTGGTACAAAATTGCAGAAATTTTCTTTATTTTGGGGCAAAAATGAAGAAATTCCCCATATTTTGGGGCAAAAAGGCAGAGATTCGCCTTATTATGAGGTAAAATGCTGAAATTCCCCTTATTTTGGGGCAAAAACACAGAAATTCCCTTCATTTTGTGGCAAAAAGGCAGAAATTTCCCTTATTTTGGGGCAAAATTGCAGAAATTTCACTTATTTCAGGGCAAAATTCAAAAATTCCTTTTATTTTTGGGCAAAAAGACAGAAATTTTGTTTATTTTTGGGTAAAAAGGCAGAAATTTCACTTATTGTGAGGTAAGAAGGCAGAAATTCCTCTTATTTTGTGGCAAAAATGAAGAAATTTCCCTTTTTTTGTGGCAAAAGGTATATATTCTCCTTATTTTCAGGCAAAAAAGCAGAAATATCCCGTTTTTTGGAGCACAATTGCAGAAAATCCCCTAATTGTGGGGCAAAAAGGCAGAAATTCCCTATATGTTGGGGCAAAAAGACAGAAATTCTCCTTATTTTGGGGCAAGACTCAGAAATTCCACTTATTTTGGGGCAAAATTCCAGAAATTCCCCTTATTTTGAGGTAAAAAGGCTGAAATTCCCCTTATTTGGGGGCAAAATGCAGAAATGTCCCTAATTTTGGGGCAAAATTGCAGAAATTCCATTTCTTTTGGTGCAAAATTCCCAAAATTTCCCTTATTTTGGGGCAAAATTGCAGAAATTTTACTTATTTAGGGGCAAAATTGCAGAAATTTCACTTTTTTCAGGGAAAAAAGGCCGAAATTTTCCATTTTTGGGAGCAAAAAGGCAGAAATTCCTAATATTTTGTGGCAAAAATGCAGAAATTTCCCTTACTTTGAGGTAAAAAGGCTGAAATTCCCCTTATTTGGGGGCAAAAATGCAGAAATTTCTCTTATACTGGGGCAAAATTGCAGAAATTTCACTTATTTCAGGGTAATAAATCAGAAATTTTCCTTATTTTGGGGCAAAAAATACAGAAATTCCATTTGTATGGGGGGAAAAAGACAGAAATCCATTTATTTAGAGGCAAAAAAGCAGAAATTCCCCTTATTTTGGAGCAAAATTGCAGAAATTTCCCTTTTTATAGCAAAAAGGTATGCATTCTTCTTATTTTCAGGCAAAAAGGCAGAAATTTCCCGTATTTTGGAGTAAAATTGCAAACATTTCACTTATTTCAGGGTAATAAGTCAGAAATTTTCCTTATTTTGGGACAAAAAGGACAGAAATTCCCTTTGTTTTGGAAGGAAAATACAGAAATTCCACTTCTTTTGAGGCAAAAAGGCAGAAATTCCCCTTATTTTGAAGCAAAAATGAAGAAATTCCCCTAATTGTTGGGCAAAAAGGCAGAAATTCCCTATATGTTGGGCAAAAAGACAGAAATTCTCCTTATTTTGGGGCAAAACTCAGAAATTCCACATATTTTGGGACAAAATTGCAGGAATTTACCTTATTTTGAGGCAAAATTGCAGAAATTTCCCTTATTTGGGGCAAAATTGCAGAAATTTCATTTATTTCAGGGCAAAAAGTCAGAAATTCCTTTTATTTTGGGGCAAAGAGCAGAAATTTCTTTTATTATGGTACAAAATTGAAGAAATTTTTCTTATTTTGAAACAAAAAGGCAGAAAATTCCCCTTATTTTGAGGCAAAAGGCAGAAATTATTCTCAATTTGAGGTAAAATGCAGAAATTCCCTTTATTTTGGGGCTAAAAGGCAGAAATTCCCCGTATTTTGAAGCAAAATTGCAGAAATTCTCATAATTTTCGGGCAAAAAGGCAGAAATTCTCCTTATTTTGGGGCAAAAAGACAGAAAATCTCCTTTTTCGGGAGCAAACAGTCAGAAATTCCCCTTATTTTGGGGCAAAATTGCAGAAATTTCCTTTGCATTGGGGCAAAATT
Organism: Micromys minutus; assembly: GCF_963924665.1. Taxonomy (NCBI): domain Eukaryota; kingdom Metazoa; phylum Chordata; class Mammalia; order Rodentia; family Muridae; genus Micromys; species Micromys minutus. Next base: position 1,040,875 of record NW_027667812.1, on the reverse strand, counting down.
GTAGAAATTTCCCTTATTTTGGGGCAAAATTGCAGAAATTTCACGTATTTCAGGGAAAAAAGGCAGAAATTTTTTTTGGGGGGGGCAAAAAGGCAGAAATTTTTTTTATTTTGGTACAAAATTGCAGAAATTTTTCTTATTTTGGGGCAAAAATTCAGAAATTCCCCATATTTTGGGGCAAAAAGGCAGAAATTTTGTTTATTTTGGGGAAAAGGCAGAAATTGCACTTATTTTGAGTCAAAAAGGTGGAAAATCCCCTTATTTTGGGGCAAAAATGAAGAAATTTGCTTTTTTATGGCAAAAAGGTATACATTCCCTTTATTTTCGGGCAAAAAGGCAGAAATTCTTTGTATTTTGGAGCAAAATTGCAGAAATTTTTCTAATTTTTGGGCAAAAAGGCAGAAATTTTCCTTATTTTGGGGTAAAACTGCAGAAATTTCACTTATTTTGCGGCAAAATGTCAGAAATTCCCCTTATTTTCGGCAAAAAATGCAGAAAATCCCCTATATTTTAGGGCAAAATTGCAGAAATCTCCCTTATTTGGGGGCAAAAACAGAAATTCCCCTTATTTTGGAGCAAAATTGCAGAAATTTCCCTTTTTATAGCAAAAAGGTATGCATTCTTCTTATTTTCAGGCAAAAAGGCAGAAATTTCCCGTATTTTGGAGTAAAATTGCAAACATTTCACTTATTTCAGGGTAATAAGTCAGAAATTTTCCTTATTTTGGGACAAAAAGGACAGAAATTCCCTTTGTTTTGGAAGGAAAATACAGAAATTCCACTTCTTTTGAGGCAAAAATGCAGAAATTCCCCTTATTTTGAAGCAAAAATGAAGAAATTCCTCTAATTGTTGGGCAAAAAGGCAGAAATTCCCTATATGTTGGGCAAAAAGACAGAAATTCTCCTTATTTTGGGGCAAAACTCAGAAATTCCACATATTTTGGGACAAAATTGCAGGAATTTACCTTATTTTGAGGCAAAATTGCAGAAATTTCCCTTATTTGGGGCAAAATTGCAGAAATTTCATTTATTTCAGGGCAAAAAGTCAGAAATTCCTTTTATTTTGGGGCAAAGAGCAGAAATTTCTTTTATTATGGTACAAAATTGAAGAAATTTTTCTTATTTTGAAACAAAAAGGCAGAAAATTCCCCTTATTTTGAGGCAAAAGGCAGAAATTATTCTCAATTTGAGGTAAAATGCAGAAATTCCCTTTATTTTGGGGCTAAAAGGCAGAAATTCCCCGTATTTTGAAGCAAAATTGCAGAAATTCTCATAATTTTCGGGCAAAAAGGCAGAAATTCTCCTTATTTTGGGGTAAAAAGACAGAAAATCTCCTTTTTCGGGAGCAAACAGTCAGAAATTCCCCTTATTTTGGGGCAAAATTGCAGAAATTTCCTTTGCATTGGGGCAAAATTGTAGAAATTTCCCTTATTTTGGGGCAAAATTGCAGAAATTTCACGTATTTCAGGGAAAAAAGGCAGAAATTTTTTTGGGGGGGGCAAAAAGGCAGAAATTTTTTTTATTTTGGTACAAAATTGCAGAAATTTTTCTTATTTTGGGGCAAAAATTCAGAAATTCCCCATATTTTGGGGCAAAAAGGCAGAAATTTTGTTTATTTTGGGGAAAAGGCAGAAATTGCACTTATTTTGAGTCAAAAAGGTGGAAAATCCCCTTATTTTGGGGCAAAAATGAAGAAATTTGCTTTTTTATGGCAAAAAGGTATACATTCCCTTTATTTTCGGGCAAAAAGGCAGAAATTCTTTGTATTTTGGAGCAAAATTGCAGAAATTTTTCTAATTTTTGGGCAAAAAGGCAGAAATTTTCCTTATTTTGGGGTAAAACTGCAGAAATTTCACTTATTTTGCGGCAAAATGTCAGAAATTCCCCTTATTTTCGGCAAAAAATGCAGAAAATCCCCTATATTTTAGGGCAAAATTGCAGAAATCTCCCTTATTTGGGGGCAAAAACAGAAATTCCCTTTATTTTGGAGCAAAATTGCAGAAATTTCCCTTTTTATAGCAAAAAGGTATGCATTCTTCTTATTTTCAGGCAAAAAGGCAGAAATTTCCCGTATTTTGGAGTAAAATTGCAAACATTTCACTTATTTCAGGGTAATGTCAGAAATTTTCCTTATTTTGGGACAAAAAGGACAGAAATTCCCTTTGTTTTGGAAGGAAAATACAGAAATTCCACTTCTTTTGAGACAAAAAGGCAGAAATTCCCCTTATTTTGAAGCAAAAATGAAGAAATTCCCCTAATTGTTGGGCAAAAAGACAGAAATTCTCCTTATTTTGGGGCAAAACTCAGAAATTCCACATATTTTGGGACAAAATTGCAGGAATTTACCTTATTTTGAGGCAAAATTGCAGAAATTTCCCTTATTTGGGGCAAAATTGCAGAAATTTCATTTATTTCAGGGCAAAAAGTCAGAAATTCCTTTTATTTTGGGGCAAAGAGCAGAAATTTCTTTTATTATGGTACAAAATTGAAGAAATTTTTCTTATTTTGAAACAAAAAGGCAGAAAATTCCCCTTATTTTGAGGCAAAAGGCAGAAATTATTCTCAATTTGAGGTAAAATGCAGAAATTCCCTTTATTTTGGGGCTAAAAGGCAGAAATTCCCCGTATTTTGAAGCAAAATTGCAGAAATTCTCATAATTTTCGGGCAAAAAGGCAGAAATTCTCCTTATTTTGGGGTAAAAAGACAGAAAATCTCCTTTTTCGGGAGCAAACAGTCAGAAATTCCCCTTATTTTGGGGCAAAATTGCAGAAATTTCCTTTGCATTGGGGCAAAATTGTAGAAATTTCCCTTATTTTGGGGCAAAATTGCAGAAATTTCACGTATTTCAGGGAAAAAAGGCAGAAATTTTTTTGGGGGGGGGCAAAAAGGCAGAAATTTTTTTTATTTTGGTACAAAATTGCAGAAATTTTTCTTATTTTGGGGCAAAAATTCAGAAATTCCCCATATTTTGGGGCAAAAAGGCAGAAATTTTGTTTATTTTGGGGAAAAGGCAGAAATTGCACTTATTTTGAGTCAAAAAGGTGGAAAATCCCCTTATTTTGGGGCAAAAATGAAGAAATTTGCTTTTTTATGGCAAAAAGGTATACATTCCCTTTATTTTCGGGCAAAAAGGCAGAAATTCTTTGTATTTTGGAGCAAAATTGCAGAAATTTTTCTAATTTTTGGGCAAAAAGGCAGAAATTTTCCTTATTTTGGGGTAAAACTGCAGAAATTTCACTTATTTTGCGGCAAAATGTCAGAAATTCCCCTTATTTTCGGCAAAAAATGCAGAAAATCCCCTATATTTTAGGGCAAAATTGCAGAAATCTCCCTTATTTGGGGGCAAAAACAGAAATTCCCTTTATTTTGGAGCAAAATTGCAGAAATTTCCCTTTTTATAGCAAAAAGGTATGCATTCTTCTTATTTTCAGGCAAAAAGGCAGAAATTTCCCGTATTTTGGAGTAAAATTGCAAACATTTCACTTATTTCAGGGTAATGTCAGAAATTTTCCTTATTTTGGGACAAAAAGGACAGAAATTCCCTTTGTTTTGGAAGGAAAATACAGAAATTCCACTTCTTTTGAGACAAAAAGGCAGAAATTCCCCTTATTTTGAAGCAAAAATGAAGAAATTCCCCTAATTGTTGGGCAAAAAGACAGAAATTCTCCTTATTTTGGGGCAAAACTCAGAAATTCCACATATTTTGGGACAAAATTGCAGGAATTTACCTTATTTTGAGGCAAAATTGCAGAAATTTCCCTTATTTGGGGCAAAATTGCAGAAATTTCATTTATTTCAGGGCAAAAAGTCAGAAATTCCTTTTATTTTGGGGCAAAGAGCAGAAATTTCTTTTATTATGGTACAAAATTGAAGAAATTTTTCTTATTTTGAAACAAAAAGGCAGAAAATTCCCCTTATTTTGAGGCAAAAGGCAGAAATTATTCTCAATTTGAGGTAAAATGCAGAAATTCCCTTTATTTTGGGGCTAAAAGGCAGAAATTCCCCGTATTTTGAAGCAAAATTGCAGAAATTCTCATAATTTTCGGGCAAAAAGGCAGAAATTCTCCTTATTTTGGGGCAAAAAGACAGAAAATCTCCTTTTTCGGGAGCAAACAGTCAGAAATTCCCCTTATTTTGGGGCAAAATTGCAGAAATTTCCTTTGCATTGGGGCAAAATTGTAGAAATTTCCCTTATTTTGGGGCAAAATTGCAGAAATTTCACGTATTTCAGGGAAAAAAGGCAGAAATTTTTTTTGGGGGGGCAAAAAGGCAGAAATTTTTTTATTTTGGTACAAAATTGCAGAAATTTTTCTTATTTTGGTGCAAAAATTCAGAAATTCCCCATATTTTGGGGCAAAAAGGCAGAAATTTTGTTTATTTTGGGGAAAAGGCAGAAATTGCACTTATTTTGAGTCGAAAAGGTGGAAAATCCCCTTATTTTGGGGCAAAAATGAAGAAATTTGCTTTTTTATGGCAAAAAGGTATACATTCCCTTTATTTTCGGGCAAAAAGGCAGAAATTCTTTGTATTTTGGAGCAAAATTGCAGAAATTTTTCTAATTTTTGGGCAAAAAGGCAGAAATTTTCCTTATTTTGGGGTAAAACTGCAGAAATTTCACTTATTTTGCGGCAAAATGTCAGAAATTCCCCTTATTTTCGGCAAAAAATGCAGAAAATCCCCTATTTTTTAGGGCAAAATTGCAGAAATCTCCCTTATTTGGTGGCAAAAACAGAAATTCCCTTTATTTTGGGGCAAAATTGCAGAAATTTCCCTTATTTTGGGGCAAAATTGCAGAAATTTCACTTATTTCAGGGAAAAAGTGCAGAAATTTCTCTTATTTTGGGGCAAAAAGGCAGAAATTTCTTTTATTTTGGTACAAAATTGCAGAAATTTTCTTTATTTTGGGGCAAAAATGAAGAAATTCCCCATATTTTGGGGCAAAAAGGCAGAGATTCGCCTTATTATGAGGTAAAATGCTGAAATTCCCCTTATTTTGGGGCAAAAACACAGAAATTCCCTTCATTTTGTGGCAAAAAGGCAGAAATTTCCCTTATTTTGGGGCAAAATTGCAGAAATTTCACTTATTTCAGGGCAAAATTCAAAAATTCCTTTTATTTTTGGGCAAAAAGACAGAAATTTTGTTTATTTTTGGGTAAAAAGGCAGAAATTTCACTTATTGTGAGGTAAGAAGGCAGAAATTCCTCTTATTTTGTGGCAAAAATGAAGAAATTTCCCTTTTTTTGTGGCAAAAGGTATATATTCTCCTTATTTTCAGGCAAAAAAGCAGAAATATCCCGTTTTTTGGAGCACAATTGCAGAAAATCCCCTAATTGTGGGGCAAAAAGGCAGAAATTCCCTATATGTTGGGGCAAAAAGACAGAAATTCTCCTTATTTTGGGGCAAGACTCAGAAATTCCACTTATTTTGGGGCAAAATTCCAGAAATTCCCCTTATTTTGAGGTAAAAAGGCTGAAATTCCCCTTATTTGGGGGCAAAATGCAGAAATGTCCCTAATTTTGGGGCAAAATTGCAGAAATTCCATTTCTTTTGGTGCAAAATTCCCAAAATTTCCCTTATTTTGGGGCAAAATTGCAGAAATTTTACTTATTTAGGGGCAAAATTGCAGAAATTTCACTTTTTTCAGGGAAAAAAGGCCGAAATTTTCCATTTTTGGGAGCAAAAAGGCAGAAATTCCTAATATTTTGTGGCAAAAATGCAGAAATTTCCCTTATTTTGAGGTAAAAAGGCTGAAATTCCCCTTATTTGGGGGCAAAAATGCAGAAATTTCTCTTATACTGGGGCAAAATTGCAGAAATTTCACTTATTTCAGGGTAATAAATCAGAAATTTTCCTTATTTTGGGGCAAAAAATACAGAAATTCCATTTGTATGGGGGGAAAAAGACAGAAATCCATTTATTTAGAGGCAAAAAAGCAGAAATTCCCCTTATTTTGGAGCAAAATTGCAGAAATTTCCCTTTTTATAGCAAAAAGGTATGCATTCTTCTTATTTTCAGGCAAAAAGGCAGAAATTTCCCGTATTTTGGAGTAAAATTGCAAACATTTCACTTATTTCAGGGTAATAAGTCAGAAATTTTCCTTATTTTGGGACAAAAAGGACAGAAATTCCCTTTGTTTTGGAAGGAAAATACAGAAATTCCACTTCTTTTGAGGCAAAAAGGCAGAAATTCCCCTTATTTTGAAGCAAAAATGAAGAAATTCCCCTAATTGTTGGGCAAAAAGGCAGAAATTCCCTATATGTTGGGCAAAAAGACAGAAATTCTCCTTATTTTGGGGCAAAACTCAGAAATTCCACATATTTTGGGACAAAATTGCAGGAATTTACCTTATTTTGAGGCAAAATTGCAGAAATTTCCCTTATTTGGGGCAAAATTGCAGAAATTTCATTTATTTCAGGGCAAAAAGTCAGAAATTCCTTTTATTTTGGGGCAAAGAGCAGAAATTTCTTTTATTATGGTACAAAATTGAAGAAATTTTTCTTATTTTGAAACAAAAAGGCAGAAAATTCCCCTTATTTTGAGGCAAAAGGCAGAAATTATTCTCAATTTGAGGTAAAATGCAGAAATTCCCTTTATTTTGGGGCTAAAAGGCAGAAATTCCCCGTATTTTGAAGCAAAATTGCAGAAATTCTCATAATTTTCGGGCAAAAAGGCAGAAATTCTCCTTATTTTGGGGTAAAAAGACAGAAAATCTCCTTTTTCGGGAGCAAACAGTCAGAAATTCCCCTTATTTTGGGGCAAAATTGCAGAAATTTCCTTTGCATTGGGGCAAAATTGTAGAAATTTCCCTTATTTTGGGGCAAAATTGCAGAAATTTCACGTATTTCAGGGAAAAAAGGCAGAAATTTTTTTGGGGGGGGGCAAAAAGGCAGAAATTTTTTTTATTTTGGTACAAAATTGCAGAAATTTTTCTTATTTTGGGGCAAAAATTCAGAAATTCCCCATATTTTGGGGCAAAAAGGCAGAAATTTTGTTTATTTTGGGGAAAAGGCAGAAATTGCACTTATTTTGAGTCAAAAAGGTGGAAAATCCCCTTATTTTGGGGCAAAAATGAAGAAATTTGCTTTTTTATGGCAAAAAGGTATACATTCCCTTTATTTTCGGGCAAAAAGGCAGAAATTCTTTGTATTTTGGAGCAAAATTGCAGAAATTTTTCTAATTTTTGGGCAAAAAGGCAGAAATTTTCCTTATTTTGGGGTAAAACTGCAGAAATTTCACTTATTTTGCGGCAAAATGTCAGAAATTCCCCTTATTTTCGGCAAAAAATGCAGAAAATCCCCTATATTTTAGGGCAAAATTGCAGAAATCTCCCTTATTTGGGGGCAAAAACAGAAATTCCCTTTATTTTGGAGCAAAATTGCAGAAATTTCCCTTTTTATAGCAAAAAGGTATGCATTCTTCTTATTTTCAGGCAAAAAGGCAGAAATTTCCCGTATTTTGGAGTAAAATTGCAAACATTTCACTTATTTCAGGGTAATGTCAGAAATTTTCCTTATTTTGGGACAAAAAGGACAGAAATTCCCTTTGTTTTGGAAGGAAAATACAGAAATTCCACTTCTTTTGAGACAAAAAGGCAGAAATTCCCCTTATTTTGAAGCAAAAATGAAGAAATTCCCCTAATTGTTGGGCAAAAAGACAGAAATTCTCCTTATTTTGGGGCAAAACTCAGAAATTCCACATATTTTGGGACAAAATTGCAGGAATTTACCTTATTTTGAGGCAAAATTGCAGAAATTTCCCTTATTTGGGGCAAAATTGCAGAAATTTCATTTATTTCAGGGCAAAAAGTCAGAAATTCCTTTTATTTTGGGGCAAAGAGCAGAAATTTCTTTTATTATGGTACAAAATTGAAGAAATTTTTCTTATTTTGAAACAAAAAGGCAGAAAATTCCCCTTATTTTGAGGCAAAAGGCAGAAATTATTCTCAATTTGAGGTAAAATGCAGAAATTCCCTTTATTTTGGGGCTAAAAGGCAGAAATTCCCCGTATTTTGAAGCAAAATTGCAGAAATTCTCATAATTTTCGGGCAAAAAGGCAGAAATTCTCCTTATTTTGGGGCAAAAAGACAGAAAATCTCCTTTTTCGGGAGCAAACAGTCAGAAATTCCCCTTATTTTGGGGCAAAATTGCAGAAATTTCCTTTGCATTGGGGCAAAATTGTAGAAATTTCCCTTATTTTGGGGCAAAATTGCAGAAATTTCACGTATTTCAGGGAAAAAAGGCAGAAATTTTTTTTGGGGGGGCAAAAAGGCAGAAATTTTTTTATTTTGGTACAAAATTGCAGAAATTTTTCTTATTTTGGTGCAAAAATTCAGAAATTCCCCATATTTTGGGGCAAAAAGGCAGAAATTTTGTTTATTTTGGGGAAAAGGCAGAAATTGCACTTATTTTGAGTCAAAAAGGTGGAAAATCCCCTTATTTTGGGGCAAAAATGAAGAAATTTGCTTTTTTATGGCAAAAAGGTATACATTCCCTTTATTTTCGGGCAAAAAGGCAGAAATTCTTTGTATTTTGGAGCAAAATTGCAGAAATTTTTCTAATTTTTGGGCAAAAAGGCAGAAATTTTCCTTATTTTGGGGTAAAACTGCAGAAATTTCACTTATTTTGCGGCAAAATGTCAGAAATTCCCCTTATTTTCGGCAAAAAATGCAGAAAATCCCCTATTTTTTAGGGCAAAATTGCAGAAATCTCCCTTATTTGGTGGCAAAAACAGAAATTCCCTTTATTTTGGGGCAAAATTGCAGAAATTTCCCTTATTTTGGGGCAAAATTGCAGAAATTTCACTTATTTCAGGGAAAAAGTGCAGAAATTTCTCTTATTTTGGGGCAAAAAGGCAGAAATTTCTTTTATTTTGGTACAAAATTGCAGAAATTTTCTTTATTTTGGGGCAAAAATGAAGAAATTCCCCATATTTTGGGGCAAAAAGGCAGAGATTCGCCTTATTATGAGGTAAAATGCTGAAATTCCCCTTATTTTGGGGCAAAAACACAGAAATTCCCTTCATTTTGTGGCAAAAAGGCAGAAATTTCCCTTATTTTGGGGCAAAATTGCAGAAATTTCACTTATTTCAGGGCAAAATTCAAAAATTCCTTTTATTTTTGGGCAAAAAGACAGAAATTTTGTTTATTTTTGGGTAAAAAGGCAGAAATTTCACTTATTGTGAGGTAAGAAGGCAGAAATTCCTCTTATTTTGTGGCAAAAATGAAGAAATTTCCCTTTTTTTGTGGCAAAAGGTATATATTCTCCTTATTTTCAGGCAAAAAAGCAGAAATATCCCGTTTTTTGGAGCACAATTGCAGAAAATCCCCTAATTGTGGGGCAAAAAGGCAGAAATTCCCTATATGTTGGGGCAAAAAGACAGAAATTCTCCTTATTTTGGGGCAAGACTCAGAAATTCCACTTATTTTGGGGCAAAATTCCAGAAATTCCCCTTATTTTGAGGTAAAAAGGCTGAAATTCCCCTTATTTGGGGGCAAAATGCAGAAATGTCCCTAATTTTGGGGCAAAATTGCAGAAATTCCATTTCTTTTGGTGCAAAATTCCCAAAATTTCCCTTATTTTGGGGCAAAATTGCAGAAATTTTACTTATTTAGGGGCAAAATTGCAGAAATTTCACTTTTTTCAGGGAAAAAAGGCCGAAATTTTCCATTTTTGGGAGCAAAAAGGCAGAAATTCCTAATATTTTGTGGCAAAAATGCAGAAATTTCCCTTATTTTGAGGTAAAAAGGCTGAAATTCCCCTTATTTGGGGGCAAAAATGCAGAAATTTCTCTTATACTGGGGCAAAATTGCAGAAATTTCACTTATTTCAGGGTAATAAATCAGAAATTTTCCTTATTTTGGGGCAAAAAATACAGAAATTCCATTTGTATGGGGGGAAAAAGACAGAAATCCATTTATTTAGAGGCAAAAAAGCAGAAATTCCCCTTATTTTGGAGCAAAATTGCAGAAATTTCCCTTTTTATAGCAAAAAGGTATGCATTCTTCTTATTTTCAGGCAAAAAGGCAGAAATTTCCCGTATTTTGGAGTAAAATTGCAAACATTTCACTTATTTCAGGGTAATAAGTCAGAAATTTTCCTTATTTTGGGACAAAAAGGACAGAAATTCCCTTTGTTTTGGAAGGAAAATACAGAAATTCCACTTCTTTTGAGGCAAAAAGGCAGAAATTCCCCTTATTTTGAAGCAAAAATGAAGAAATTCCCCTAATTGTTGGGCAAAAAGGCAGAAATTCCCTATATGTTGGGCAAAAAGACAGAAATTCTCCTTATTTTGGGGCAAAACTCAGAAATTCCACATATTTTGGGACAAAATTGCAGGAATTTACCTTATTTTGAGGCAAAATTGCAGAAATTTCCCTTATTTGGGGCAAAATTGCAGAAATTTCATTTATTTCAGGGCAAAAAGTCAGAAATTCCTTTTATTTTGGGGCAAAGAGCAGAAATTTCTTTTATTATGGTACAAAATTGAAGAAATTTTTCTTATTTTGAAACAAAAAGGCAGAAAATTCCCCTTATTTTGAGGCAAAAGGCAGAAATTATTCTCAATTTGAGGTAAAATGCAGAAATTCCCTTTATTTTGGGGCTAAAAGGCAGAAATTCCCCGTATTTTGAAGCAAAATTGCAGAAATTCTCATAATTTTCGGGCAAAAAGGCAGAAATTCTCCTTATTTTGGGGTAAAAAGACAGAAAATCTCCTTTTTCGGGAGCAAACAGTCAGAAATTCCCCTTATTTTGGGGCAAAATTGCAGAAATTTCCTTTGCATTGGGGCAAAATTGTAGAAATTTCCCTTATTTTGGGGCAAAATTGCAGAAATTTCACGTATTTCAGGGAAAAAAGGCAGAAATTTTTTTGGGGGGGGCAAAAAGGCAGAAATTTTTTTTATTTTGGTACAAAATTGCAGAAATTTTTCTTATTTTGGGGCAAAAATTCAGAAATTCCCCATATTTTGGGGCAAAAAGGCAGAAATTTTGTTTATTTTGGGGAAAAGGCAGAAATTGCACTTATTTTGAGTCAAAAAGGTGGAAAATCCCCTTATTTTGGGGCAAAAATGAAGAAATTTGCTTTTTTATGGCAAAAAGGTATACATTCCCTTTATTTTCGGGCAAAAAGGCAGAAATTCTTTGTATTTTGGAGCAAAATTGCAGAAATTTTTCTAATTTTTGGGCAAAAAGGCAGAAATTTTCCTTATTTTGGGGTAAAACTGCAGAAATTTCACTTATTTTGCGGCAAAATGTCAGAAATTCCCCTTATTTTCGGCAAAAAATGCAGAAAATCCCCTATATTTTAGGGCAAAATTGCAGAAATCTCCCTTATTTGGGGGCAAAAACAGAAATTCCCTTTATTTTGGAGCAAAATTGCAGAAATTTCCCTTTTTATAGCAAAAAGGTATGCATTCTTCTTATTTTCAGGCAAAAAGGCAGAAATTTCCCGTATTTTGGAGTAAAATTGCAAACATTTCACTTATTTCAGGGTAATGTCAGAAATTTTCCTTATTTTGGGACAAAAAGGACAGAAATTCCCTTTGTTTTGGAAGGAAAATACAGAAATTCCACTTCTTTTGAGACAAAAAGGCAGAAATTCCCCTTATTTTGAAGCAAAAATGAAGAAATTCCCCTAATTGTTGGGCAAAAAGACAGAAATTCTCCTTATTTTGGGGCAAAACTCAGAAATTCCACATATTTTGGGACAAAATTGCAGGAATTTACCTTATTTTGAGGCAAAATTGCAGAAATTTCCCTTATTTGGGGCAAAATTGCAGAAATTTCATTTATTTCAGGGCAAAAAGTCAGAAATTCCTTTTATTTTGGGGCAAAGAGCAGAAATTTCTTTTATTATGGTACAAAATTGAAGAAATTTTTCTTATTTTGAAACAAAAAGGCAGAAAATTCCCCTTATTTTGAGGCAAAAGGCAGAAATTATTCTCAATTTGAGGTAAAATGCAGAAATTCCCTTTATTTTGGGGCTAAAAGGCAGAAATTCCCCGTATTTTGAAGCAAAATTGCAGAAATTCTCATAATTTTCGGGCAAAAAGGCAGAAATTCTCCTTATTTTGGGGTAAAAAGACAGAAAATCTCCTTTTTCGGGAGCAAACAGTCAGAAATTCCCCTTATTTTGGGGCAAAATTGCAGAAATTTCCTTTGCATTGGGGCAAAATTGTAGAAATTTCCCTTATTTTGGGGCAAAATTGCAGAAATTTCACGTATTTCAGGGAAAAAAGGCAGAAATTTTTTTGGGGGGGGCAAAAAGGCAGAAATTTTTTTTATTTTGGTACAAAATTGCAGAAATTTTTCTTATTTTGGGGCAAAAATTCAGAAATTCCCCATATTTTGGGGCAAAAAGGCAGAAATTTTGTTTATTTTGGGGAAAAGGCAGAAATTGCACTTATTTTGAGTCAAAAAGGTGGAAAATCCCCTTATTTTGGGGCAAAAATGAAGAAATTTGCTTTTTTATGGCAAAAAGGTATACATTCCCTTTATTTTCGGGCAAAAAGGCAGAAATTCTTTGTATTTTGGAGCAAAATTGCAGAAATTTTTCTAATTTTTGGGCAAAAAGGCAGAAATTTTCCTTATTTTGGGGTAAAACTGCAGAAATTTCACTTATTTTGCGGCAAAATGTCAGAAATTCCCCTTATTTTGGGGCAAAATTGCAGAAATTTCCTTTGCATTGGGGCAAAATTGTAGAAATTTCCCTTATTTTGGGGCAAAATTGCAGAAATTTCACGTATTTCAGGGAAAAAAGGCAGAAATTTTTTTGGGGGGGGCAAAAAGGCAGAAATTTTTTTTATTTTGGTACAAAATTGCAGAAATTTTTTTTATTTTGGGGCAAAAATTCAGAAATTCCCCATATTTTGGGGCAAAAAGGCAGAAATTTTGTTTATTTTGGGGAAAAGGCAGAAATTGCACTTATTTTGAGTCAAAAAGGTGGAAAATCCCCTTATTTTGGGGCAAAAATGAAGAAATTTGCTTTTTTATGGCAAAAAGGTATACATTCCCTTTATTTTCGGGCAAAAAGGCAGAAATTCTTTGTATTTTGGAGCAAAATTGCAGAAATTTTTCTAATTTTTGGGCAAAAAGGCAGAAATTTTCCTTATTTTGGGGTAAAACTGCAGGAATTTCACTTATTTTGCGGCAAAATGTCAGAAATTCCCCTTATTTTCGGCAAAAAATGCAGAAAATCCCCTATATTTTAGGGCAAAATTGCAGAAATCTCCCTTATTTGGGGGCAAAAACAGAAATTCCCTTTATTTTGGAGCAAAATTGCAGAAATTTCCCTTTTTATAGCAAAAAGGTATGCATTCTTCTTATTTTCAGGCAAAAAGGCAGAAATTTCCCGTATTTTGGAGTAAAATTGCAAACATTTCACTTATTTCAGGGTAATGTCAGAAATTTTCCTTATTTTGGGACAAAAAGGACAGAAATTCCCTTTGTTTTGGAAGGAAAATACAGAAATTCCACTTCTTTTGAGACAAAAAGGCAGAAATTCCCCTTATTTTGAAGCAAAAATGAAGAAATTCCCCTAATTGTTGGGCAAAAAGACAGAAATTCTCCTTATTTTGGGGCAAAACTCAGAAATTCCACATATTTTGGGACAAAATTGCAGGAATTTACCTTATTTTGAGGCAAAATTGCAGAAATTTCCCTTATTTGGGGCAAAATTGCAGAAATTTCATTTATTTCAGGGCAAAAAGTCAGAAATTCCTTTTATTTTGGGGCAAAGAGCAGAAATTTCTTTTATTATGGTACAAAATTGAAGAAATTTTTCTTATTTTGAAACTAAAAGGCAGAAAATTCCCCTTATTTTGAGGCAAAAGGCAGAAATTATTCTCAATTTGAGGTAAAATGCAGAAATTCCCTTTATTTTGGGGCTAAAAGGCAGAAATTCCCCGTATTTTGAAGCAAAATTGCAGAAATTCTCATAATTTTCGGGCAAAAAGGCAGAAATTCTCCTTATTTTGGGGTAAAAAGACAGAAAATCTCCTTTTTCGGGAGCAAACAGTCAGAAATTCCCCTTATTTTGGGGCAAAATTGCAGAAATTTCCTTTGCATTGGGGCAAAATTGTAGAAATTTCCCTTATTTTGGGGCAAAATTGCAGAAATTTCACGTATTTCAGGGAAAAAAGGCAGAAATTTTTTTGGGGGGGGCAAAAAGGCAGAAATTTTTTTTATTTTGGTACAAAATTGCAGAAATTTTTTTTATTTTGGGGCAAAAATTCAGAAATTCCCCATATTTTGGGGCAAAAAGGCAGAAATTTTGTTTATTTTGGGGAAAAGGCAGAAATTGCACTTATTTTGAGTCAAAAAGGTGGAAAATCCCCTTATTTTGGGGCAAAAATGAAGAAATTTGCTTTTTTATGGCAAAAAGGTATACATTCCCTTTATTTTCGGGCAAAAAGGCAGAAATTCTTTGTATTTTGGAGCAAAATTGCAGAAATTTTTCTAATTTTTGGGCAAAAAGGCAGAAATTTTCCTTATTTTGGGGTAAAACTGCAGGAATTTCACTTATTTTGCGGCAAAATGTCAGAAATTCCCCTTATTTTCGGCAAAAAATGCAGAAAATCCCCTATATTTTAGGGCAAAATTGCAGAAATCTCCCTTATTTGGGGGCAAAAACAGAAATTCCCTTTATTTTGGAGCAAAATTGCAGAAATTTCCCTTTTTATAGCAAAAAGGTATGCATTCTTCTTATTTTCAGGCAAAAAGGCAGAAATTTCCCGTATTTTGGAGTAAAATTGCAAACATTTCACTTATTTCAGGGTAATGTCAGAAATTTTCCTTATTTTGGGACAAAAAGGACAGAAATTCCCTTTGTTTTGGAAGGAAAATACAGAAATTCCACTTCTTTTGAGACAAAAAGGCAGAAATTCCCCTTATTTTGAAGCAAAAATGAAGAAATTCCCCTAATTGTTGGGCAAAAAGACAGAAATTCTCCTTATTTTGGGGCAAAACTCAGAAATTCCACATATTTTGGGACAAAATTGCAGGAATTTACCTTATTTTGAGGCAAAATTGCAGAAATTTCCCTTATTTGGGGCAAAATTGCAGAAATTTCATTTATTTCAGGGCAAAAAGTCAGAAATTCCTTTTATTTTGGGGCAAAGAGCAGAAATTTCTTTTATTATGGTACAAAATTGAAGAAATTTTTCTTATTTTGAAACTAAAAGGCAGAAAATTCCCCTTATTTTGAGGCAAAAGGCAGAAATTATTCTCAATTTGAGGTAAAATGCAGAAATTCCCTTTATTTTGGGGCTAAAAGGCAGAAATTCCCCGTATTTTGAAGCAAAATTGCAGAAATTCTCATAATTTTCGGGCAAAAAGGCAGAAATTCTCCTTATTTTGGGGTAAAAAGACAGAAAATCTCCTTTTTCGGGAGCAAACAGTCAGAAATTCCCCTTATTTTGGGGCAAAATTGCAGAAATTTCCTTTGCATTGGGGCAAAATTGTAGAAATTTCCCTTATTTTGGGGCAAAATTGCAGAAATTTCACGTATTTCAGGGAAAAAAGGCAGAAATTTTTTTGGGGGGGGCAAAAAGGCAGAAATTTTTTTTATTTTGGTACAAAATTGCAGAAATTTTTTTTATTTTGGGGCAAAAATTCAGAAATTCCCCATATTTTGGGGCAAAAAGGCAGAAATTTTGTTTATTTTGGGGAAAAGGCAGAAATTGCACTTATTTTGAGTCAAAAAGGTGGAAAATCCCCTTATTTTGGGGCAAAAATGAAGAAATTTGCTTTTTTATGGCAAAAAGGTATACATTCCCTTTATTTTCGGGCAAAAAGGCAGAAATTCTTTGTATTTTGGAGCAAAATTGCAGAAATTTTTCTAATTTTTGGGCAAAAAGGCAGAAATTTTCCTTATTTTGGGGTAAAACTGCAGGAATTTCACTTATTTTGCGGCAAAATGTCAGAAATTCCCCTTATTTTCGGCAAAAAATGCAGAAAATCCCCTATATTTTAGGGCAAAATTGCAGAAATCTCCCTTATTTGGGGGCAAAAACAGAAATTCCCTTTATTTTGGAGCAAAATTGCAGAAATTTCCCTTTTTATAGCAAAAAGGTATGCATTCTTCTTATTTTCAGGCAAAAAGGCAGAAATTTCCCGTATTTTGGAGTAAAATTGCAAACATTTCACTTATTTCAGGGTAATGTCAGAAATTTTCCTTATTTTGGGACAAAAAGGACAGAAATTCCCTTTGTTTTGGAAGGAAAATACAGAAATTCCACTTCTTTTGAGACAAAAAGGCAGAAATTCCCCTTATTTTGAAGCAAAAATGAAGAAATTCCCCTAATTGTTGGGCAAAAAGACAGAAATTCTCCTTATTTTGGGGCAAAACTCAGAAATTCCACATATTTTGGGACAAAATTGCAGGAATTTACCTTATTTTGAGGCAAAATTGCAGAAATTTCCCTTATTTGGGGCAAAATTGCAGAAATTTCATTTATTTCAGGGCAAAAAGTCAGAAATTCCTTTTATTTTGGGGCAAAGAGCAGAAATTTCTTTTATTATGGTACAAAATTGAAGAAATTTTTCTTATTTTGAAACTAAAAGGCAGAAAATTCCCCTTATTTTGAGGCAAAAGGCAGAAATTATTCTCAATTTGAGGTAAAATGCAGAAATTCCCTTTATTTTGGGGCTAAAAGGCAGAAATTCCCCGTATTTTGAAGCAAAATTGCAGAAATTCTCATAATTTTCGGGCAAAAAGGCAGAAATTCTCCTTATTTTGGGGTAAAAAGACAGAAAATCTCCTTTTTCGGGAGCAAACAGTCAGAAATTCCCCTTATTTTGGGGCAAAATTGCAGAAATTTCCTTTGCATTGGGGCAAAATTGTAGAAATTTCCCTTATTTTGGGGCAAAATTGCAGAAATTTCACGTATTTCAGGGAAAAAAGGCAGAAATTTTTTTGGGGGGGGCAAAAAGGCAGAAATTTTTTTTATTTTGGTACAAAATTGCAGAAATTTTTTTTATTTTGGGGCAAAAATTCAGAAATTCCCCATATTTTGGGGCAAAAAGGCAGAAATTTTGTTTATTTTGGGGAAAAGGCAGAAATTGCACTTATTTTGAGTCAAAAAGGTGGAAAATCCCCTTATTTTGGGGCAAAAATGAAGAAATTTGCTTTTTTATGGCAAAAAGGTATACATTCCCTTTATTTTCGGGCAAAAAGGCAGAAATTCTTTGTATTTTGGAGCAAAATTGCAGAAATTTTTCTAATTTTTGGGCAAAAAGGCAGAAATTTTCCTTATTTTGGGGTAAAACTGCAGGAATTTCACTTATTTTGCGGCAAAATGTCAGAAATTCCCCTTATTTTCGGCAAAAAATGCAGAAAATCCCCTATATTTTAGGGCAAAATTGCAGAAATCTCCCTTATTTGGGGGCAAAAACAGAAATTCCCTTTATTTTGGAGCAAAATTGCAGAAATTTCCCTTTTTATAGCAAAAAGGTATGCATTCTTCTTATTTTCAGGCAAAAAGGCAGAAATTTCCCGTATTTTGGAGTAAAATTGCAAACATTTCACTTATTTCAGGGTAATGTCAGAAATTTTCCTTATTTTGGGACAAAAAGGACAGAAATTCCCTTTGTTTTGGAAGGAAAATACAGAAATTCCACTTCTTTTGAGACAAAAAGGCAGAAATTCCCCTTATTTTGAAGCAAAAATGAAGAAATTCCCCTAATTGTTGGGCAAAAAGACAGAAATTCTCCTTATTTTGGGGCAAAACTCAGAAATTCCACATATTTTGGGACAAAATTGCAGGAATTTACCTTATTTTGAGGCAAAATTGCAGAAATTTCCCTTATTTGGGGCAAAATTGCAGAAATTTCATTTATTTCAGGGCAAAAAGTCAGAAATTCCTTTTATTTTGGGGCAAAGAGCAGAAATTTCTTTTATTATGGTACAAAATTGAAGAAATTTTTCTTATTTTGAAACAAAAAGGCAGAAAATTCCCCTTATTTTGAGGCAAAAGGCAGAAATTATTCTCAATTTGAGGTAAAATGCAGAAATTCCCTTTATTTTGGGGCTAAAAGGCAGAAATTCCCCGTATTTTGAAGCAAAATTGCAGAAATTCTCATAATTTTCGGGCAAAAAGGCAGAAATTCTCCTTATTTTGGGGCAAAAAGACAGAAAATCTCCTTTTTCGGGAGCAAACAGTCAGAAATTCCCCTTATTTTGGGGCAAAATTGCAGAAATTTCCTTTGCATTGGGGCAAAATTGTAGAAATTTCCCTTATTTTGGGGCAAAATTGCAGAAATTTCACGTATTTCAGGGAAAAAAGGCAGAAATTTTTTTTGGGGGGGCAAAAAGGCAGAAATTTTTTTATTTTGGTACAAAATTGCAGAAATTTTTCTTATTTTGGTGCAAAAATTCAGAAATTCCCCATATTTTGGGGCAAAAAGGCAGAAATTTTGTTTATTTTGGGGAAAAGGCAGAAATTGCACTTATTTTGAGTCAAAAAGGTGGAAAATCCCCTTATTTTGGGGCAAAAATGAAGAAATTTGCTTTTTTATGGCAAAAAGGTATACATTCCCTTTATTTTCGGGCAAAAAGGCAGAAATTCTTTGTATTTTGGAGCAAAATTGCAGAAATTTTTCTAATTTTTGGGCAAAAAGGCAGAAATTTTCCTTATTTTGGGGTAAAACTGCAGAAATTTCACTTATTTTGCGGCAAAATGTCAGAAATTCCCCTTATTTTCGGCAAAAAATGCAGAAAATCCCCTATTTTTTAGGGCAAAATTGCAGAAATCTCCCTTATTTGGTGGCAAAAACAGAAATTCCCTTAATTTTGGGGCAAAATTGCAGAAATTTCCCTTATTTTGGGGCAAAATTGCAGAAATTTCACTTATTTCAGGGAAAAAGTGCAGAAATTTCTCTTATTTTGGGGCAAAAAGGCAGAAATTTCTTTTATTTTGGTACAAAATTGCAGAAATTTTCTTTATTTTGGGGCAAAAATGAAGAAATTCCCCATATTTTGGGGCAAAAAGGCAGAGATTCGCCTTATTATGAGGTAAAATGCTGAAATTCCCCTTATTTTGGGGCAAAAACACAGAAATTCCCTTCATTTTGTGGCAAAAAGGCAGAAATTTCCCTTATTTTGGGGCAAAATTGCAGAAATTTCACTTATTTCAGGGCAAAATTCAAAAATTCCTTTTATTTTTGGGCAAAAAGACAGAAATTTTGTTTATTTTTGGGTAAAAAGGCAGAAATTTCACTTATTGTGAGGTAAGAAGGCAGAAATTCCTCTTATTTTGTGGCAAAAATGAAGAAATTTCCCTTTTTTTGTGGCAAAAGGTATATATTCTCCTTATTTTCAGGCAAAAAAGCAGAAATATCCCGTTTTTTGGAGCACAATTGCAGAAAATCCCCTAATTGTGGGGCAAAAAGGCAGAAATTCCCTATATGTTGGGGCAAAAAGACAGAAATTCTCCTTATTTTGGGGCAAGACTCAGAAATTCCACTTATTTTGGGGCAAAATTCCAGAAATTCCCCTTATTTTGAGGTAAAAAGGCTGAAATTCCCCTTATTTGGGGGCAAAAATGCAGAAATGTCCCTAATTTTGGGGCAAAATTGCAGAAATTCCATTTCTTTTGGTGCAAAATTCCCAAAATTTCCCTTATTTTGGGGCAAAATTGCAGAAATTTTACTTATTTAGGGGCAAAATTGCAGAAATTTCACTTTTTTCAGGGAAAAAAGGCCGAAATTTTCCATTTTTGGGAGCAAAAAGGCAGAAATTCCTAATATTTTGTGGCAAAAATGCAGAAATTTCCCTTATTTTGAGGAAAAAGGCTGAAATTCCCCTTATTTGGGGGCAAAAATGCAGAAATTTCTCTTATACTGGGGCAAAATTGCAGAAATTTCACTTATTTCAGGGTAATAAATCAGAAATTTTCCTTATTTTGGGGCAAAAAATACAGAAATTCCATTTGTATGGGGGGAAAAAGACAGAAATCCATTTATTTAGAGGCAAAAAAGCAGAAATTCCCCTTATTTTGGAGCAAAATTGCAGAAATTTCCCTTTTTATAGCAAAAAGGTATGCATTCTTCTTATTTTCAGGCAAAAAGGCAGAAATTTCCCGTATTTTGGAGTAAAATTGCAAACATTTCACTTATTTCAGGGTAATAAGTCAGAAATTTTCCTTATTTTGGGACAAAAAGGACAGAAATTCCCTTTGTTTTGGAAGGAAAATACAGAAATTCCACTTCTTTTGAGGCAAAAAGGCAGAAATTCCCCTTATTTTGAAGCAAAAATGAAGAAATTCCTCTAATTGTTGGGCAAAAAGGCAGAAATTCCCTATATGTTGGGCAAAAAGACAGAAATTCTCCTTATTTTGGGGCAAAACTCAGAAATTCCACATATTTTGGGACAAAATTGCAGGAATTTACCTTATTTTGAGGCAAAATTGCAGAAATTTCCCTTATTTGGGGCAAAATTGCAGAAATTTCATTTATTTCAGGGCAAAAAGTCAGAAATTCCTTTTATTTTGGGGCAAAGAGCAGAAATTTCTTTTATTATGGTACAAAATTGAAGAAATTTTTCTTATTTTGAAACAAAAAGGCAGAAAATTCCCCTTATTTTGAGGCAAAAGGCAGAAATTATTCTCAATTTGAGGTAAAATGCAGAAATTCCCTTTATTTTGGGGCTAAAAGGCAGAAATTCCCCGTATTTTGAAGCAAAATTGCAGAAATTCTCATAATTTTCGGGCAAAAAGGCAGAAATTCTCCTTATTTTGGGGTAAAAAGACAGAAAATCTCCTTTTTCGGGAGCAAACAGTCAGAAATTCCCCTTATTTTGGGGCAAAATTGCAGAAATTTCCTTTGCATTGGGGCAAAATTGTAGAAATTTCCCTTATTTTGGGGCAAAATTGCAGAAATTTCACGTATTTCAGGGAAAAAAGGCAGAAATTTTTTTTGGGGGGGCAAAAAGGCAGAAATTTTTTTATTTTGGTACAAAATTGCAGAAATTTTTCTTATTTTGGTGCAAAAATTCAGAAATTCCCCATATTTTGGGGCAAAAAGGCAGAAATTTTGTTTATTTTGGGGAAAAGGCAGAAATTGCACTTATTTTGAGTCAAAAAGGTGGAAAATCCCCTTATTTTGGGGCAAAAATGAAGAAATTTGCTTTTTTATGGCAAAAAGGTATACATTCCCTTTATTTTCGGGCAAAAAGGCAGAAATTCTTTGTATTTTGGAGCAAAATTGCAGAAATTTTTCTAATTTTTGGGCAAAAAGGCAGAAATTTTCCTTATTTTGGGGTAAAACTGCAGAAATTTCACTTATTTTGCGGCAAAATGTCAGAAATTCCCCTTATTTTCGGCAAAAAATGCAGAAAATCCCCTATATTTTAGGGCAAAATTGCAGAAATCTCCCTTATTTGGGGGCAAAAACAGAAATTCCCTTTATTTTGGAGCAAAATTGCAGAAATTTCCCTTTTTATAGCAAAAAGGTATGCATTCTTCTTATTTTCAGGCAAAAAGGCAGAAATTTCCCGTATTTTGGAGTAAAATTGCAAACATTTCACTTATTTCAGGGTAATGTCAGAAATTTTCCTTATTTTGGGACAAAAAGGACAGAAATTCCCTTTGTTTTGGAAGGAAAATACAGAAATTCCACTTCTTTTGAGACAAAAAGGCAGAAATTCCCCTTATTTTGAAGCAAAAATGAAGAAATTCCCCTAATTGTTGGGCAAAAAGACAGAAATTCTCCTTATTTTGGGGCAAAACTCAGAAATTCCACATATTTTGGGACAAAATTGCAGGAATTTACCTTATTTTGAGGCAAAATTGCAGAAATTTCCCTTATTTGGGGCAAAATTGCAGAAATTTCATTTATTTCAGGGCAAAAAGTCAGAAATTCCTTTTATTTTGGGGCAAAGAGCAGAAATTTCTTTTATTATGGTACAAAATTGAAGAAATTTTTCTTATTTTGAAACAAAAAGGCAGAAAATTCCCCTTATTTTGAGGCAAAAGGCAGAAATTATTCTCAATTTGAGGTAAAATGCAGAAATTCCCTTTATTTTGGGGCTAAAAAGCAGAAATTCCCCGTATTTTGAAGCAAAATTGCAGAAATTCTCATAATTTTCGGGCAAAAAGGCAGAAATTCTCATTATTTTGGGGTAAAAAGACAGAAAATCTCCTTTTTCGGGAGCAAACAGTCAGAAATTCCCCTTATTTTGGGGCAAAATTGCAGAAATTTCCTTTGCATTGGGGCAAAATTGTAGAAATTTCCCTTATTTTGGGGCAAAATTGCAGAAATTTCACGTATTTCAGGGAAAAAAGGCAGAAATTTTTTTGGGGGGGGCAAAAAGGCAGAAATTTTTTTTATTTTGGTACAAAATTGCAGAAATTTTTCTTATTTTGGGGCAAAAATTCAGAAATTCCCCATATTTTGGGGCAAAAAGGCAGAAATTTTGTTTATTTTGGGGAAAAGGCAGAAATTGCACTTATTTTGAGTCAAAAAGGTGGAAAATCCCCTTATTTTGGGGCAAAAATGAAGAAATTTGCTTTTTTATGGCAAAAAGGTATACATTCCCTTTATTTTCGGGCAAAAAGGCAGAAATTCTTTGTATTTTGGAGCAAAATTGCAGAAATTTTTCTAATTTTTGGGCAAAAAGGCAGAAATTTTCCTTATTTTGGGGTAAAACTGCAGAAATTTCACTTATTTTGCGGCAAAATGTCAGAAATTCCCCTTATTTTCGGCAAAAAATGCAGAAAATCCCCTATATTTTAGGGCAAAATTGCAGAAATCTCCCTTATTTGGGGGCAAAAACAGAAATTCCCTTTATTTTGGGGCAAAATTGCAGAAATTTCCCTTATTATGGGGAAAAATTGCAGAAATTTCCCTTATTTTAGGGCAAAATTGCAGAAATTTCCCTTATTTTGGGGCAAAATTGCAGAAATTTCACTTATTTCAGGAAAAAAAGGCAGAAATTTTCCTTTTTTGGGGGCAAAATTGCAGAAATTTCACTTATTTCAGGAAAAAAAGGCAGAAATTTTCCTTTTTGGGGGGCAAAATTGCAGAAATTTCACTTATTTCAGGGAAAAAAGGCAGAAATTTCTCTTATTTTGGGGCAAAAAGGCGGAAATTTCTTTTATTTGGTACAAAATTGCAAAAATTTTTCCTTATTTCGGGGCAAAAAGGCAGATATTCCTGAAATTTTGGTGCAAAAAGCAGAAATTCTATTTATTTTGAGGTAATAAGGCTGAAATTCCCCATATTTTGTGGCAAAAAGGTAGAATATCCCCTTGTTTTGGGGTAAAATTGTAGAAATTTCAATTATTTCAGGGCAAAATTTAGAAATTCCTTTTATTTTTGGGCAAAAAGACAGAAATTCCCTCTATTTTGGGGAAAAAGGCAGAAATTCCACATATATTGATGTAAAACGGTAGAAATTCAACTTATTTTGAGGAAAAAAGGAAGAAATTTCCCTTTTTTTATAGCAAAATGGCAAAAATTCCCTTTATTTTTTTTCCAAAAAGGCAGAAAATCCTTATATTTTGGAGCAAAATTGCAGAAATTCACCTAATTTAGGGCAAAATTGCTGAAATTTCGCTTATTTGGGGCAGAATTGTAGAAATTTAACTTATTTCAGGGAAAAATCTCAGAAATTCCACTTATTTTGGGGCAAAAATCAGAAATTCTTTTTGTTTTGGGGCAAAAAGGCAAAAATTCTTCTAATTTTGGCGCAAAAATGCAAAAATTACTTTTATTTTGGGGCAAAAATGAAGAAATTTCCCTTATTTAATGGCAAAAAGGCAGAAAATTCTTTTATTTTGTGGCAAAATTGCAGACATTTATTTTGGGGCAGAGAGGCAGAAATTCCTTTTATTTTTGGGCAAAATTCCAGAAATTCCCCTCATTTTGGGGCAAAATTGCAGAAATTTCCCTTATTTTGGGCCAGAAAGGCAGAGATTCCCCCAGTTTTGGGTCGAAAAGGCAGAAATGCCCCGTTTTTTGGACAAAATTCCAGAAATTGCCCTTATTTTCGTGCAAAATTGCAGCAATTTTTCTTATTTTGGAGCAAAAAGCCAGAAATTCTTATTTTGGGGCAAAATTGCACATTAATGATTTTGGTGACAATTATTTTGGGTATATAAATTATTCTGACATTGATTATTTTGGTAACGTTAATTCTTTAGTAAACATTAATTATTTCAGTGACATTAATCATTTAGATGACATCAAAAATTTTGGTGACATTAATACTTTTGGTGACAGCGAGAGAGAGCAGAGAAAGAGAGGAGTGTAAGAGTGTGTCAAGATTCAAAAAGGAGAGGAGAGAGAGTAGAAAGACGGTAGAGTGACAAAGAGAGAAAGATGAGAGATAGGAGAGATAGGAGAGGAGAGACATGATAAACAGAGACAGAGAAGAGAAAAAGAGACATTGAAAGCAAGAGAGAGAAGAGAGAGGAGAGAGATTGAAGCAAGAGAGAGGAGAGAGCAAAGAGAAGAGAGAGGAGAGAATAGAAAGATGGAAAGACAGAATAGAAAGAGTTTAGAGAGAAAAAAAGAGAGAGATGAGAAACAAAGAGACAGAGAAGAGATAGAGGAAAGAGATTAGAGTGAGAAGAGTGTAAGAGACAGAGAGGAGAAAGAGGAGAAAGAGAAGTGTAAGAGAGAGAAAATAGAGAGGAGAGAGTAGAAAGAGGAGAGATAGAGAGAAAAAGGGAAGGAAGAGAAAGACAGATGAGAAAGAGTGAGACAGAGAAGAGAGAGTGAAGAGAGAGAGGAGAGAGAAAGGGAGATAGAGGAGAGAGAGAGAATAAAGAGGAGATAGAAAAAAGAGAGAGGAGTGAAAGTTAAAGAGAGAGAGGAGAAAGACACAACAAAGAGACAGAGAGGAGCGAGGAAAGATAGAAATAGGAGAAAGGTGAGAAAGAGAAAAAGAAAGAGGACAGAGAGGAGGGAGAGAATAATAGATAATGGAGAGAAAAAGAAGAGAGAGGAGAGAGAAAGAAAAAAATGAGAGAAAGAGGAGAGAGAGGAGAGAGGAGAGAGAGGAACGAATAAGAGAGAGAGTAGAAAGAGAGAGTCGAGAGAGAGAGGGGAGAGACAAAAAGATAGAGGGGAAGGAGAGAGTGGAGAGAGATAAAGGAGATAGAGAGATAGAGAGGAGAGAGAGAAAGAGAAAATCATAGAGAAAGAGAGGATAAAGAGAAGAAAGAGGAGAGTGAAAAATTGAGAGATGACAGAGAGGAAAAAGAGGCGAGAGCGGCAACAGATGGAGAGAGGAGAGAAAGGAGATAAAGGTAAAGGGAAAGAACGGAGAGATGAAGAGAAAAAGAGAGAAGAGGTAGGAGAGAGAAAGAGAGACAGAGAAGGGAGAGTAGTAGTTTCAACTTTTTAGTTACTGGGGTAGTGTCTTCAGTCAATAACGAAGTACAGCAGGTTTCGGGTACTTCCCAGTTGTTTTGGGTGATTCGCGTGTAGTTTCAACTTTTCAGTCACCGGTTCAGCATTTTTAGTCACGACGTGCAGCATGTGTCGGGGACTTTCCACTCGTTATGTGTGGTTCGCGAGACGTATCAACTTTTCAGTCACCGGGACAGCGTTTTCTATCACAAAGGACATGCAGCCTATTCCAGGGCATACCCAGTCGTTTTTGGTGAATTGCGGGTTGTTTCACCTTTTCAGTCTCTGAAACAGTTTTTTCAATCACTTTCTATGAGCAGCCCATTTCGAGAACTTCCCAGTCGTTTTGGGTGGTTGGCGGGTCGCTTCAACTTTTTAGTCACCAGTACAGCATTTTCTGTCAACTCCGACGTGCAGCCCGTTCAAAAGACTTACCAGTCGTTTTGGGAGCTTCACGGGTCGTTTGACCTTTTGAGTCACCGGGATATGTTTTCAGTCACTTCCGACGTACAGTTCTTTCTCAGGACTTCCCAGTCGTTTTCCATGATTTGCGGGTCATTTCAACTTTTCAATCACCGAAGAAAAGTTTTCAGTCAATTCCAACGTGCAACCTGTTCCGTGGTCTTCCCACTCGTTTTGAGTTGTGTGCAGGTCGTTTCAACTTTTCTGCCAAAGGGGCAGCGATTCAGTCACTTCAGACATGCAACCCGTTCCGTAGTCTTCCAACTCGTTTTGAGCTGTGTGCGGGTCTTTTCAACTTTTCTGTCAAATGAGCAACGTTTCAGTCATGTCAGACATGCAGCCCATCCGGTGACTTCCCATTCGTTTTGGGTGGTTCTCGAAACGTTTAAACTTTACAGTCACCGGGTAGAATTTTCAGTCATTTCCGACGTGCATCCCATTCCGGATACTTCCCAGTCGTTTTGGTGAGTCACATGTCGTTTCAACCTCTTAGTCACCGGGGAAACTTTCTCAGTACCTTCCGACGTTCATCCCATACCGGTGACTTCCCAGTCAAGATGGGCGATTGGCGTTTCATTACAAATTTTCAGTCATTGGGGCACTATTCTCAGTCAATTCCTATGAGCAGCCCGTTTCGATGACTTCTGAGTATTTTTTGCGTGGTTCGCTCGAAATTGGAATATTTCATTCACCTGGACAGCGTTTTCAGTCAATTTCAACGTGCAGCTCGTTCCAGGAACTTCCCAGTTGTTTTGGGTAATTCTCGGTTCGTTTCAACTCTTCAGTCACCGCAAAATCATTTTCAGTTAATTCGGACGTGCAACCCATTCTGACGACTTCCCAGTCTATTTGTGAATTTTGTGGGTCGTTTGAACTTTTCAGTCACCCGGTAAGCGTTTTAGTCACTTTCAATGTGAAGCACATTCCGGAGACTTCACAGTCGTTTTCAGAGGTTCGCGAGTGTTTTCTATTTTCATTCACTTGGGGCAACATTTTCCGTAACTTCCTACGTGCAGCCCATTCGGTGATCTTCCCAGTCGTTTTTGGTGGTTTGTGAGTTGTTTCAACTTTACAGTAAGTGGGACTGCTTTTTCAGTCACTTCCGACCTGCGGCACATTCCGGGTCTTCCAGTCGTTTAAGGAGGATCACGGTTCAAGTTTCCTGTCATCAGAGCAGCGTTCTCAATTAATTCCAAAGTGCAGTTTAATCTCGGGACTTCCTAGTCGTTTTGGGTGATTCGCGGGTCATTTCAACTTTAAGTCAATGGGCAGTGTCTTCTGTCAATTTCTAAGTGCATCCCGTTCTGATGACCTCTCAATCATTTTGTGAGGTTCGCGTGTCGTTTCAATATTCAGTTACCGATGCAGCGTTGTCAGTCATGTCCGACGTGCAGACCGTTTCATGGACTTACCATTTGTTTTGTGTGGTTCTCAGTTTCATTCAACTTTTCAGTAACCAGACACGCATTTTCAGTCACGTTAAGCAGCACATTTCTGGGACTTCCCAGTCATTTCGGGTGGTTCACATATCGTTTCACCTTTAAAGTTTCTGGGGCAGCGTTTTCAGTATAGTCTGCCAATTCTGGGGACTTTCCAGACATTTAGGATAGTTCTTAGGTCGTGTCAACTTTTCAATCACAGGTCAGCGTTTTCTATCACTTCCTATGTGCAGCCAATTCCGTGAATTTCCTAGTCGTTTTGCGTGGTTCGCCCTTCCTTTCAATTTTTCAGTCACCAGGGCAACGTTTGGGCAACTTTTTCAGTAACTACTAACATGCACCCATTCTGGAGACTTTCCAGTCGTTTTGGTGGTTCTCCTGTGTTTTCAAATTTTCAGTCACACGGGCAGCGTTTTCAGTCACTTCCGACGTACAACTCGTTTCATGGACTTCCCAATCGTTTCAAAAGTTTCGCATGTCATTTCAACTTATCAGTAACCGGGCAGCGTTTTCAGTCACTTCCGACGTACAGCCCATGGTGGGGACTTTCCAGTCTTTATTGTTGTTTCGCTTGTCGTTTCGACTTTTCAGTCACTGAAGCAGAGATTTGCGTCACTTCCTATTTGCAAGCTCTTTACGGAAATTTCCCAGTCATTTCTGGTCGTTTCAACCTTTCAGCCCCCGGGTCAGCGTTTTCAGTCACGTCCGACGTGCTGACCATTCCGTGTACTTCCTAGTTGTTTTGGGTGGTTCGCGTTTCAACTTTTTATTCACCTGGGCAGCGTTTTCAGTCAAATTTGACATGTAGCCCATTCAGGAGAATCTCCAGTTGTACTTAGTAGTTTTTGGGTCGTTTCAAGTTTACAGTCAACGGGTAGACTTTTCAATCACTTCGGACGTGCAGCCAATTCTGGGGAATTCAAAGTCGTTTTGGGTTGATCGCAGTTCATTTCAACTTTTCAGTCATGGAAGTAGCGTTTTGTGTCAATTCCTATGTGCAGCCCATTTCAGCGTTTTCCCAGTCGTTCGATGGACGTTTCTACGTATCTAGCGTGTTCAGTCACTATGGACATGCAGCCAGTAATGGGGACTTCCAAATTGTTTTTTTGGTTCGGAGGTCGTTTCAACCATTCAGTCACCGGGTAGAGTTTTTAGTCGGTTCCGATGTGTAGCATGTTCTGCGGACTTCATTGTCGTTTTCGGTGGTTCGCGAGTTGTTTTAAATTGTTGAACAACAGGGCAGCGTTTTCAGTCATATCCGACGTGCAGCTTATTCTGGGGACTTCCCAGTCGTTTTGGGAGGTTTGCTGGTCGTTTTAAAGTTACAGTCAAAGTTTAGACTTTTGAGTCACTTCTGACGTGTAGTCAGTTCCAGGGACTCCCTATTTGTTTCATGTAAATCGCAGTTCGTTTCTACATTTCACTGTTTAGGGGTAGCGTTTTTTAGTCACTTTTAAATAGCCGCTGTGCCGGGGTTCACCAGTCGCTTTTGGTGGATCACAGTTAGTTTCAACTTTTTAAGTCTCTGAGGCAGTGTTTTTCGTCACAACCGACATGAAATACGTTGCAGAGACAGTCGTTTTGTGTGGTTGGCGGGTCGAATAATTTTGTAAGTCACCAGCACACCGATTTTAGCCACTTTCTACGGGCAACCCTTCCGGTGACTTCTAAGATGTTTCGGGTGGTTCCCGGTTCGTTTCAACTTTTCAGTCAACAGTGCAGCGTTTTCAGTCACTTCTGACATGCCACCCATTCCTGTGACTACCCAGTCATTTAGGATTGTGCACGGGTCGTTTCAACTTTTCAGTCACCCGCCTAGCGTTTCCAATCACTTCCGACGTGCAACCCACTCCGTGGACTTCCCAGTTGCTTTGACTGGTTCGCTGATCGTTTCAAATTTACAGTCACCTGTGTAGCATATTTCACTTATTTCCGATGTGCAGCTCATTTCGAAAAATTACCAGTAGTTTCGTGTGGTTTCCAGGTCGTTTCAACTCTTCAGTCACTCGGGCATTGTTTTCAGTCACTCCCAAAGTGCAACTGATTCCTTGGTCTTCCCAGAGACATTGACAGGTTCGCGGGTCTATTTAAATTTACCGGTGAAGTTTGCAGTCACTTCCGACGTGCAGTCCATTCTGGGTACTTCCAAGTCTTTTTTTGTAAATCACATATTCTTTCAACTCTTCAGTCAGCGGGACAGCGTTTTCAGTCATAACCGATGTTCATCTTATTCCGGGTACTTCCTAGTCGTTTTTGCTGTTTCGCCTGTCGTTTCTACTTTCAGTCACCGGGGCAGCGTTTTCAGGAACTACCAACGTGCAGCTAATCCAAGGTCTTCCCAGTCGTTTTGTGTTATTCACAGATCGTTTCTACCGAGGCAGCGTTTTCAAACACTCCCTACGTGCAGTCTACTCTGTGGACTTCCCAGTCACTTAGGGTGGGACTCAGTTCTTTTCAACTTTTCGGTCAGTCGGGCAGTGTTTTCAGTCACTTCTTATGTGCAGCCTATTCCAAAAACTTCCTGGTCGTTTTGGGTCATTTCCGGGTCGTTTTACCCTTTCAGTATCCGGGGCAACGTTTTCTATTATAACCCACGCGCCGTATGTTTCTGGTACTTTATAGTCGTTTAGTGAGGTTTGCGAAGCGTGTAACCTTTTCAGTCACCAAGGAAGCGTTTTCAGTCATTTACGACATGCAACCTATTACTGAGATTTCACAGTCGTTTCGTGTGGTTCGCGTGTCGTTTAAACTTCTTAGTCACCCGGGCAGCGTTTTTAATGACTTGTGACGGGCAACCCGTTTCGTGAACTTCACTGTCGTTTCAGGTGATTTCGAGTTGTTTCAACAGTTCAATCACCGGGTAGACTTTTCATTTACCTCCGACGTGCAGCCCATTCCGTGGACTTACCTGTCCTGTGGAGTGGTTCGCAGGTCATTTCATCTTTTCAGTCACCGGGGCACGTTTTCATTCATATCGGACGTGCAGTTTATTCCGAGGACTTCCCAGTCGTTTTGGCTGGTTAGACTGTCCTTTCAACTTTTCATTCACCAAGGCTGGGTATTCAGTAAATATTGACATGCAACCCATTCCGGGGACTTCTTAGTCGTTTTGGGTGTTTCGTGGGTCTTTTCAACTTTTCAGTTACAGTGGCAGCGTTTTCAGATACTTCCGATGTGCAGCTCATATTGGAGAGTCCCAGTCTTTTCGGTTTGTACCCGGGTTAGGGTTAGTGTTACGGTTAGGGTTAGGGTTCGGGTTCGGGTTCAAGTTAAAGTTAGGGTTAGGGATAGAGTTAGAGTGGTGCGCATGTGCAGTGGTTAGAATTAGGGTTAGGGCTAGGGTTAAGGTTAGGGTTATGGTTATTGTTAGGTTTAGGGTTTAGGGTTTAGGGTTGTTTAGGGTTTAGGGTTTAGTGTTTAGGGTTTAAGGTTTAGGGTTTAGGATTGTTTAAGATTTAGGGTGGTTTAGGTTTAGGGTTTAGGGTTTAGAGTTTAGGATTGTTTAAGGTTTAGGGTTGTTTAGGGTTTAGGGTTTAAAGTTGTTGAGGGTTGTTTAGGGTATAGTGTTTAGGGTTAAGGGTTTAGGGTTGTTTAGTGTTTAGTGTTTAGAGTTTAGGGTTAAGGGTTTAGGGTTGTTTAGTGTTTAGTGTTTAGAGTTTAGGGTTGTTTAGGGTTTAGTGTTTAAGGTTTAGGGTTTAGGGTTGTTTGGTGTTTAGTGTTTAGTGTTGTTTAGGGTATAGTGTTAATGGTTTAGGGTTTAGGGTTGTTTAGGGTTTAGTGTTTAAGGTTTAGGGTATAGGGTTGTTTAGGGTTTAGTGTTTAGTGTTGTTTATGGTTTAGTGATTAGGGTTGTTCAGGGTTGTTTAGAGTTTAGTGTTTAGGGTTATTCAGGGTTTAGGATTTAGGGTTGTTCAGGGTTTAGGATTTATGGTCGTTTAGGGTTTAGTATTTAGGGTTTAAGGTTAAGGGGTTAGGGTTAGGGTTAGAGTTAGGGTTAGCATTAGGGTTAGAGTTAGGGTTATGGGGTTATGTTAGGCTTAGGGTTAGGGTTAGGGCTAGGGGGTTAAGGTTAGGGTTAGGGTTAGGGTTAGGTTTAGGTTTAGGGTTAGGGTTATGGTTTTTGTTAGATTTATGGTTTAGGATTTAGGGTTTAGGGTTTAAGGTTTAGGGTTTAGGATTGTTTAAGTTTTAGGGTGGTTTAGGTTTAGGTTATAGCGTTTAAGATTGTTTAATGTTTAGGGTTGTTTAGGGTTTAGCGTTTAGAGTTGTTTAGAGTTGTTTAGGGTTGTTTAGGATTTAGTGTATAGGGTTGTTAAGGGTTTATGATATAGAATTTTTTAAGGTTTATGGTGTAGGGTTGTATAGTGTTTTAGGGTTTAGAGTTATGGTTGTTTAGGGTTTAGGATTGTTTAGGGTATAATGTTTAGGGTTAAGGGTTTAGGGTTGTTTAGGGTATAGTGTTAATGGTTTAGGGGTTTTTAGCGTTTAGTGTTTAGGGTGCTTTTTGATTAGTGTTTAGGGTTTTTCAGGGTTTAGGGTTTAGGGTTGTTCAGGGTTTAGAATTTAAGGTGTTAGGGATAGTGTTAGGGTTAGGTTTATGGTGAGGGTTAGGGTTAGGGTTAGGGTTAGGTTTAGGGTTAGGGTTAGGGTTACACTTAGGAGGTTAGGTTTATTGTTAGGATTAGGGTTAGGGTTAAAGTTAGGGTTAGGTTTAGTGTTAAGGTTATGTTTACAATTAGGTTTCAGTTTAGAATTAAGGTTAAAGGTAGGGTAAGGGTTAGGGTTAGGATTACGATTAGAGGGTTAGGTTTATGGTTAGGATTAGGGTTATGGTTAGGGTTAGGCTTAGGGTTAGTGTTAGGATTAGTGTTAGTGTTTGGGTTAGGGTTAGGGTTAGGGTTAGGGTTAGGGTTAGGGTTACGGTTAGGGTTAGGTTTAGGGTTATGGTTATTGTTAGGTTTATGGTTCAGGGTTAAAAGTTTAGGGTTTAGGATTGTTTAAGTTTTAGTGTGGATTAGGTTTAGGGTTTAAAGTTTAGTGTTAGTGTTAGGGTTAGGGTTAGGTTTAGGGTTTAGGATTTAGTGTTAGGATTAGGATTAGGGTTAGGATTAGGGTTACGGTTATGGTTAGGGTTAGGGTTAGGCTTAGGGTTAGAAATAAGGTTAGGGTTAGGGTTAGGGTTAGGGTTAGGTTTAGTGTTAGTGTTAGCTTTAGAAATATGGTCAGGATTAGGGCTAGGGTTAAGGTTATGTTTATTGTAAGGTTTAGGGTTAGGTTTAGATTTAAGGTTATAGTTAGGGTTAGGGTTAGTGTTACGATTACGGGCTTAGGTTTATGGTTAGTATATTAGGGTTAGGGTTTAGTGTTAGGATTAGTGTTAGTGTGAGGGTTTGGGTTATTTTTAGGGTTATGATTAGGGTTAGGTTTAAAGTTATGGTTATTTTTAGGTTTAGGGTTTAGAATTTAGGAATGTTTAAGGTTTAGGGTGGATTAGGATTATGGTTTAGAGTTTAGTGTTAGGTTTAGGGTTAGAGTTAGGTTTAGGGTTTAGGGTTTAGTGTAAGGTTAAGGCTTAGGGTTAAGTTTAGGTTTAGGGTTAGGGTTAGTGTTACATTTAGGGTTAGGGTTAGAGATAGGGTTAGGGTTAGGGTTAGGTTTAGGGTTAATGTTATTGTTAGGTTTAGGATTTAGGGTTTAATGTTTAGGGTTTAGAATTGTTTGAGGTTTAGGGTGGATTAGGTATAGGGTTTACAGTTTAGTGTTGGGGTTAGTAATAGGGTTAGTTTTAGGGTTTAGGGTTTAATGTTAGGGTTAGGGTTAGGGTTATGGTTAGGTTAAGGGTTATGGTTATTGTTAGGTTTAGAATTTAGTGTTTAGGGTTTAAGGTTTAGGATTTAGGGTTTAGGGTTGTTTAAGGTTTAAGGTGGATTAGGTTTATGGTTTATAGTTTAGTATCAGGTTTAGGGTTAGGTTTAGGATTAGAGTTATGGTTAGGGTTAAGGTTAGGGTTAGGGTTAGGGTTAGGGTTAGTGTTATGGATAGGGTTAGGTTTATGTTTAGGGTTTAGGGTTCACTGTTAGGATTAGGGTTAGGGTTAGGGTTACGGTTAGGGTTAGGGTTAGGTTTAGGATTAAGGTTAGGGTTAGGGTTAGGGATAAGCTTAGTGTTAGGGTTAGTTTTAGGGTTATGGTTATTGTTAGGTTTAGGGTTAAGGTTTAGGGTTTAAGGTTAGGTTTTGGGATTCTTTAATGTTTAGGATCGATTATGTCTAGGGTTTAGAGTTTAGTGTTAGGAATAGCGTTAGGGTTAGGTTTAGGGTTTAGGGTTTAGTGTTAGGGTTAGGGTTAGGGTTAGGGTTAGGGTTAGGGTTAGGGTTAGGGTTGGGGTTATGTTTAGGGTTAGGGTTTTGGTTATGGTTAGGGTTAAATTTATGGTTAGGATTAGGGTTAGGGTTAGGGTTAGGGTTAAGTTTAGGGTTTAGGCTATAGTGTTAGGATTAGGGTTAGGGTTAGGGTTAGGGTTAGGGTTAGGGTTAGGGTTAGGGTTAGGGTTAGGGTTAGGGTTAGGGTTATGGTTAGTGTTATGGTTATTGTTAAGTTTAAAATTTAGGGTTTAGGGTTTAGGGTTTAAGGTTTTGGGTTTAGAATTGTTTAAATTTTAGCGTGGTTTAGGTTTATGGTTTAGTGTTTAGGGTTTTGAAGTGAGAGAAGCCTAAGAGACAGGGGAGAAGCAAGAGAGAAGAGAGAGAAAAAGAGATAGAGGAGAGAGAGTATAAAGAAGAGACAGAAAAAAGAGAGAGGAGTGAAAGTTAAAGAGAGAGAGGAGAAAGAGAAGAGAGAAGACAGAGGAGAGAGAAGAGAGAAGAGAGACAGAAAGAGTGAGAGGAGAGGAGAAAGACACAACAAAGAGACAGAGAGGAGTGAGGAAAGTGAGAGATAGGAGAAAGGCGAGAAAGAGAAAGAGAAAGAGGACAGATCGGAGGGAGAGAATAATAGATAATGGAGAGAAAGAGAAGAGAGAGGAGAGAGAAAGAGAAAAAAAATCAGAAAAAAAGGAGAGAGAGGAGAGAGGAGAGAGAGGAACGAATAAGAGAGAGAGTAGAGAGAGTCGAGAGAGAGAGGGGAGAGAAAGAAAGAAGGGAAGGAGAGAGTGGAGAAAGATAAAGGAAATAGAGAGATAGGAAAAAGAGAGAGAAAGAGAAAAACAGAGAAAGAGAGGATAAAGAGAAGAAAGAGGAGAGTGAAAAATTGAGAGATGACAAAAAGGAAAGAGTCGAGAGCGACAACAGATGGAGAGAAAGAGGAGAGAAAGGAGATAAAGGTAAAGAGAAAGAACGGAGAGATGAAGAGAAAAAGAGAGAAGAGGTAGGAGAGAGAAAGAGACAGAAAAAGGGGAGAGTAGTAGTTTCAACTTTTCAGTCACTGGGGTAGTGTCTTCAGTCAATAACGAAGTACAGCAGGTTTTGGGTACTTCCCAGTTGTTTTGGGTGATTCGCGTGTAGTTTCAATTTTCAGTCACCGGTTCAGCATTTTTAGTCACGACGTGCAGCATGTGTCGGGGACTTTCCACTCGTTATGTGTGGTTCGCGAGACGTATCAACTCTTTAGTCACCGGGACAGCGTTTTCTATCACAAAGGACATGAAGCCGATTCCAGGGCGTACCCAGTCGTTTTTGGTGGATTGCGGGTTGTTTCACCTTTTCAATCTCCGAAACAGTTTTTTCAATCACTTTCTATAAGCAGCCCATTTCGAGAACTTCCCAGTCGTTTTGGGTGTTTGGCGGGTCGCTTCAACTTTTTAGTCACCAGTACAGCATTTTCTGTCAACTCCGACGTGCAGCCCGTTCAGAAGACTTACCAGTCGTTTTGGGAGCTTCACGGGTCGTTTGACCTTTTGAGTCACCGAGATATGTTTTCAGTCACTTTCAACTTACAGTTCTTTCTCAGGACTTCCCAGTCGTTTTCCATGATTTGCGGGTCATTTCAACTTTTCAATCACCGAAGAAAAGTTTTCAGTCAATTCCAACGTGCAACCCGTTCCGTGGTCTTCCCACTCGTTTTGAGTTGTGTGCGGGTCGTTTCAACTTTTCTGCCAAAGGGGCAGCGATTCAGTCACTTCAGACATGCAACTCGTTCCGTAGTCTTCCAACTCGTTTTGAGCTGTGTGCGGGTCTTTTTAACTTTTCTGTCAAATGAGCAACGTTTCAGTCATGTCAGACATACAGCCCATCCGGTGACTTCCCATTCGTTTTGGGTGGTTCTAGAAACGTTTAAACTTTACAGTCACCGGGTAGAATTTTCAGTCATTTCGGACGTTCATCCCATTCCGGATACTTCCCAGTCGTTTTGGTGGGTCACATGTCGTTTCAACTTCTTAGTCACCGGGGAAACTTTCTCAGTACCTTCCAACGTTCATCCCATACCGGTGACTTCCCAGTCAAGATGGGCGATTGGCGTTTCATTACAAGTTTTCAGTCATTGGGGCACTATTCTCAGTCAATTCCTATGAGCAGCCCGTTTCGATGACTTCTGAGCTCTTTTTTGCGTGGTTCGTTCGAAATTGGAATATTTCATTCACCTGGACAGCGTTTTCATTCAATTCCGACGTGCAGCTCGTTCCAGGAACTTCCCAGTTGTTTTGGGTAATTCTCAGGTCGTTTCAACTCTTCAGTCACCGCAAAATCATTTTCAGTTAATTCGGACGTGCAACCCATTCTGAGGACTTCCCAGTCTTTTTGTGAATTTTGTGGGTCGTTTGAACTTTTCAGTCACCCGGTAAGCGTTTTAGTCACTTCCAATGTGAAGCACATTCCGGAGACTTCCCAGTCGTTTTCAGAGGTTCGCGAGTGTTTTCTATTTTCATTCACTTGGGGCAGCGTTTTCCGTAACTTCCTACGTGCAGCCCATTCGGTGACCTTCCCAGTCGTTTTTGGTGGTTTGTGAGTTGTTTCAACTTTACAATAAGCGGGACTGCTTTTTCAGTCACTTCCGACCTGAGGCACATTCCGGGTCTTCCAGTCGTTTAAGGAGGATCACGGTTCAAGTTTTCTGTCATCAGAGCAGCATTCTCAATTAATTCCAACGTGCAGTTTAATATCGGGACTTCCTAGTCGTTTTGGGTGATTCGCGGGTCATTTCAACTTTAAGTCAATGGGCAGTGTCTTCTGTCAATTTCTAAGTGCATCCCGTTCTGATGACCTCTCAATCCTTTTGTGTGGTTTGCGTGTCGTTTCAATATTCAGTTACCGATGCAGCGTTGTCAGTCATGTCCGATGTGCAGACCCTTTCATGGACTTAACATTTGTTTTGTGTGGTTCTCGGTTTCATTCAACTTTTCAGTAACCAGACACGCATTTTCAGTCACGTTATGCAGCACATTTCTGGGACTTCCCAGTCATTTCGGGTGGTTCACATACCGTTTGAACCTTTAAAGTTTTTGGGGCAGCGTTTTCAGTATAGTCTGCCCATTTTGGGGACTTTCCAGACATTTAGGATAGTTCTTAGGTCGTTTCAACTTTTCAATCACCGGTCAGCGTTTTCTATCACTTCCTGTGTGCAGCCGATTCCGTGAATTTCCCAGTCGATTTGCGTGGTTCGCCCTTCGTTTCAATTTTTCAGTCACCAGGGCAACGTTTGGGCAACTTTTTCAGTAACTTCTGACATGCACCCATTCTGGAGACTTCCCAGTCGTTTTCGGTGGTTCTCTTGTGTTTTCAAATTTTCAGTCACACGGGCAGCGTTTTTAGTCACTTCCGACGTACTCGTTTCATGGACTTCCCAGTCGTTTCAAAAGTCTCGCATGTCATTTCAACTTATCAGTAACTGGGCAGCATTTTCAGTCACTTCCGACGTCCAGCCCATGGCGGGGACTTCCCAGTCTTTATTGTTTCGCTGATCGTTTCGACTTTTCAGTCACTGAAACAGAGATTTGCGTAACTTCCTATTTGCAAGGTCTTTACGGAAATTTCCCAGTCATTTCTGGTCGTTTCAACCTTTCAGCCCCCGGGTCAGCGTTTTCAGTCACGTCCGACGTGCTGACCATTCCGTGTACTTCCTAGTTGTTTTGGGTTGTTCGCGTTTCAACTTTTTATTCACCTGGGCAGCGTTTTCAGTCAAATTTGACATGCAGCCCATTCACCAGAATCTCCAGTTGTACTTGGTAGTTCTTGGGTCGTTTCTACAGGCAACGGGTAGACTTTTCAATCACTACCGACGTGCAGCCAATTCCGGGGAATTCCAAGTCGTTTTGGGTTGATCGCAGTTCATTTCAACTTTTCAGTCATGGAAGTTGCGTTTTGTGTCAATTCCTATGTGCAGCCCATTTCAGCGTTTTCCCAGTCGTTTTGCGTGGTTCGATGGACGTTTCTACGTATCAGTCACCAGGGTAGCGTGTTCAGTCACTATGGACATGTAGCCCATAATGGGGACTTCCGAATTGTTTTTTTGGTTCGGAGGTCGTTTCAACCATTCAGTCACCGGGTAGAGTTTTTAGTCGGTTCCAATGAGTAGCATGTTCTGCGGACTTCATTGTCGTTTTCGGTGGTTCGCGAGTTGTTTTAAATTGTTGAACACCACGGCAGCGTTTTCAGTCATATCCGACGTGCAGCTTATTCTGGGGACTTCCCAGTCGTTTTGGGAGGTTTGCTGGTTGTTTTAAAGTTACAGTCAAAGTTTAGACTTTTGAGTCACTTCCGACGTGTAGTCAGTTCCGGGGACT
The DNA here is from genome assembly GCF_963924665.1 of Micromys minutus. Lineage (NCBI taxonomy): Eukaryota > Metazoa > Chordata > Mammalia > Rodentia > Muridae > Micromys > Micromys minutus. The sequence goes on along the minus strand of NW_027667812.1, from coordinate 1,002,910 downwards.
CCCTATTTGTTTCGTGTGGATCGCAGTTCGTTTCTACATTTCACTGTTTAGGGGTAGCGTTTTCAGTCACTTTTAAATAGCTGCTGTGCCGGGGGTTCACCAGTCGCTTTTGGTGGATTGCAGTTAGTTTCAACTTTTTAAGTCTCTGAGGCAGTGTTTTTCGTCACAACCGACATGAAATACGTTTCAGAGACAGTCGTTTTGTGTGGTTGGCGGGTCGAATAATTTTGTAAGTCACCAGCGCACCGATTTTAGTCACTTTCTAGGGGCAACCCTTCCGGTGACTTAAGATGTTTCGGGTGGTTCCCGGTTCGTTTCAACTTTTCAGTCAACAGTGCAGCGTTTTCAGTCACTTCTGACATGTCACCCATTCCTGTGACTACCCAGTCGTTTCGGATTGTGCACGGGTCATTTCAACTTTTCAGTCACCCGCGTAGCGTTTTCCATCACTTCCGACGTGCAACCCACTCCGTGGACTTCCCAGTTGCTTTGACTGGTTCGCTGATCATTTCAAATTTACAGTCACCTGTGTAGCATTTTCACTTATTTCCGATGTGCAGCTCATTTCGAAAAATTACCAGTAGTTTCGTGTGGTTTCCAGGTCGTTTCAACTCTTCAGTCACTCGGGCATTGTTTTCAGTCACTCCCAAAGTGCAACTGATTCCTTGGTCTTCCCAGAGACATTGACAGGTTCGCGGGTCTATTTAAATTTACCGGTGAAGTTTGCAGTCACTTCCGACGTGCAGTCCATTCTGGGTACTTCCAAGTCTTTTTTTGTAAATCATATCTTTCAACTCTTCAGTCAGCGGGACAGCGTTTTCAGTCATAACCGATGTTCATCTTATTCCAGGTACTTCCTAGTCGTTTTTGCTGTTTCGCCTATTGTTTCTAGTTTCAGTCACCGGGGCAGCGTTTTCAGGAACTACCAACGTGCAGCTAATCCAAGGTCTTCACAGTCGTTTTGGGTTATTCGCAGATCGTTTCTAACGAGGCAGCGTTTTCAAACACTCCCTACGTGCAGTCTACACTGTGGACTTCCCAGTCACTTAGGGTGGGACTCAGTTCATTTCAACTTTTCATTCACCAGGAAAGCGTTTTCAGGTACTTCCAATGTGCAGCCTATTCTGGGAACAGGCCTGTCGCTTTTGATGGATCCCACTTCTTTTCAACTTTTCTGTCAGTCGGGCAGTGTTTTCAGTCACTTCTTATGTGCAGCCTATTCCAAAAACTTCCTAGTCATTTTGGGTCTTTTCCGGGTCGTTTTACCCTTTCAGTATCCGGGGCAACGTTTTCCGTTATAACCCACGCGCAGTATGTTTCTGGTACTTTACAGTCGTTTAGTGAGGTTTGCGAAGCGTGTAACTTTTTCAGTCACCAAGGAAGCGTTTTCAGTCATTTACGACATGCAACCTATTTCTGAGATTTCACAGTCGTTTCGTGTGGTTCGCGTGTCGTTAAAACTTCTTAGTCACCCAGGCAGCGTTTTTAATGACTTGTGACGTGCAACCCGTTTCGTGAACTTCACTGTCGTTTCAGGTGATTTCGAGTCGTTTCAACATTTCAATCACCGGGTAGACTTTTCATTTACCTCCGACGTGCAGCTCATTCCGTGGACTTACCTGTCCTGTGGCGTGGTTCGCAGGTCATTTCATCTTTTCAGTCACCAGGGCACGTTTTCATTCATATCGGACGTGCAGTTTATTCCGAGGACTTCCCAGTCGTTTTGGCTGGTTAGACTGTCCTTTCAACTTTTCATTCACCAAGGCTGGGTATTCAGTAAATATTGGCATGCAACCCATTCCGGGGACTTCTTAGTCGTTTTGGGTGTTTCGTGGGTCTTTTCAATTTTTCAGATACAGGGGCAGCGTTTTCAGATACTTCCGATGTGCAGCTCATATCGGAGAGTCCCAGTCTTTTCGGTTTGTACCCGGGTTAGGGTTAGTGTTAGGGTTAGGGTTAGGGTTCGGGTTCGGGTTCAGTTTAAAGTTAGGGTTAGGGCTAGAGTTAGAGTGGTGCGCATGTGCAGTGTGTTGCGCATGCGCAGAGTTGTTAGGATTAGGGTTAGGGTTAGGCCTATGGTTATTGTTAGGTTTAGGGTTTAGGGTTTAGTGTTTAGGGTTTAAAGTTTAGGGTTTAGGATTGTTTAAGATTTAGGGTGGTTTAGGTTTAGTGTTTAGGGTTTAGAGTTTAGGATTGTTTAAGGTTTACGGTTGTTTAGGGTATAGTGTTTAGAGTTAAAAGTTTAGGGTTGTTTAGTGTTTAGTGTTTAGGGTTTAGGGTTATTTAAGGTTTAGTGTTTAAGGTTTAGGGTTTAGGGTTGTTTTGGGTTTAGTGTTTAGTGTTGTTTAGGGTATAGGGTTGTTTAGGGTTTAGTGTTTAGGGTTGTTTATGGTTTAGTAATTAGGGTTGTTTAGGGTTGTTTAGAGGTTAGTGTTTAGGGTTATTCAGGGTTTATGATTTAGGGTTGTTCAGGGTTTAGGATTTATGGTTGTTCAGGGTTTAGGATTTAGGGATTAAGGTTAAGGGGTTAGGGTTAGGGTTAGGGTTAGGGTTAGGGTTTGGGTTAGGGTTAGCATTAGGGTTAGAGTTAGGGTTAGAGTTAGGGTTATGGGGTTAAGGTTAGGGTTGGGGTTAGGGTTAGGTTTAGGTTTAGGGTTAGGGTTAGGGTTATGGTTATTCTTAGATTTATGGTTTAAAATGTAGGGTTTATGGTTTAAGGTTTAGGGTTTAGGATTGTTTAAGTTTTAGGGTGGTGTAGGTTTAGGGTATAAGGTTTAGCGTTTAAGATTGTTTAATGTTTAGGGTTGTTTAGGTTTTAGCGTTTAGAGTCGTTTAGGGTTTTTTAGGGTTGTTTATGATTTAGTGTTTAGGGTTGTTCCGGATTTATGATTTAGGATTTTTTATGGTTTA